>NC_058091.1:176222500-177472500 GCF_020171115.1 Neogale vison
AAGAAAATGCAACTGAAATAGTTCGTTATACCTAACAGTCTCCCTGGTCAAAGTGGTATTTTATGAAAGGTCACAGATCCCATGATTTGATTTTATAATAACCAACATTAGTATTTACTTAGAAATTTCATGATGCTTTTTCTTGCATTGAAAAGTAACTTTCCTATGGTGGGATACCCAAACCTATCCATGTGCGAAATAGGTTGAAATACACTCTTGACCACAAAAATCAGAGAAGGAAAAGGAGGGAAGGATCTCTCAGATTTAATTTACTTACTCTGCAAGTACTGCATTTTGAATTCTGTATATTATCTTGTTTTTATGTTCCTTTAGAGGTCTTTGACTGGTCTTCACCTTTGAAATTGCATTAATTTTATACTTTTATACTTCTGTCTGTGTTTTGTTCAAAGATAGAATCTATTAAAAATTTCAGAGATGAATTAAAGTGCTCATTTACATTACTCACTTAAGAGCATTTCTTATTATCGCTAAGAGATTATCCTTCACCTTTACCCCACTTGATCTGATGATACACAGGCAATCTGCTTTACTAATGAATATATCTTGAAATCTGTATTCATTTTATGATATTTCAAGAATGAGTAGCCAGTTATTTTACATTTATCTTTTGTATAACTACTAGGAAGTAAACTATAAATTTTAATTGTAGCCAGAGACTTCATTCAACATATTATATGTATATATGATATATCCTACATTTTTTAAGAGGTTTCTTTTAAATTTATTTTTTATTTATATAACAGTATTCATTATTTTTGCACCACACCCAGTGCTCCATGCAATCCGTGCCCTCTATAATACCCACCACCTGGTACCCCAACCTCCCATCCCCTGTCAATTCAAACTCCTCAGATTGTTTTTTAGAGTCCATAGTCTCTCATGGTTCACCTCCCCTTCCAACTTCCCCCAACTCCCTTCTTTTTTTAATTCAAATTCCAGTTTATTCACATAAGTTCATAGGAGTTGCAGGTGTATCAGATATCTGCATTTTTTTTTTGTTGGTTTGTTTAAAAATGTATTTATTTACTTTAGAGAGAGGGGCATGAGCTAGTGGGGCAAAGGGAGAGGGAGAGAGAATCCCAAGCAGACTCCATGCTGATCATGGGGTTCAATCCCACAATCTTGTGATCACAAGCTGAAACCAAGAGTTGGATACCCAACTGACTACATAACCCAGATGCACCAATATCTCCTGCCCCAGTATCTGCTGCATTTTTATGGCAGCAGCAGACTTGTATAGGAGTAAACCAGGACAGTTAGGAACTTACTTTCTTTCCTGAAGCCAAGTGTCAAAGTCCTTTATTTTTTTCTGGAAATAACCTCTGTACAAATTATCTGTACCTCTTGGAGGGTTTTGTTTTGTTTGAATTTTTTTTTAAATTACAAATTCAAATATTTTCTAGCTACAGTTCTTTGTTATAGAACTCTTTATTCTTGCATCTCTCAATAATGTGGGTACAACTTACATAGTTGTCCTATTTATGGTTATAATGTTTTTTGGAGTATTTATTGAGGTTTATCTAGTGATGTCAAGGCACTCATTTCTGTTTTGGGTCTTCTCTGACTTTTATAATCCATTTGACGAATAGTTTTAAAGTTTGGTTGCCCTCAAAAAACCAGTTTTTGTTGCATGGATAGTTTATGAGCATTTTCTGTTGCTTATCACTTTGGTTTTTAGGCTAATGTTTTATTTCCCCCATTTTATGCTTCTTCATTCTGTTTTGTTGGTTCTTCTTTTTCTAGTCTCTTAAGATAGAACCTGTGGTAATTAACTGGAGATGTTTCTTTTCTTTTCTCATATAAGTATTGAGAGCTGTAATTTTCTCTTTTCTGAGCATGGCTTTGGTTGCATTCCACACATCTTCACTTGACTCCTTATAGCTTCACCTTTACCACTATATCTGATTCAGCTCTAGCCTTTACCTAGTTTCCTTCAAGAGTAGTATAAAAGGAAAAATAATTTCACCTTTTTATGTATATTTATTCCATTTCCATGGCTCCCCCATCTTTTAAAAATCAGATATAAAAACTTCTGTCTGATATTCTATACTTTCTAAACGAATAGCTTATATTTTTGTAGTTTCAATCTAATGACCCTGGATTTTTTCATTGGGTGGTGATGGTGGTATTATTAATATCTGAGACAGTCTTAATTGTCTATATTATATTTGGGGCTGGTAATTACAGATTGAAATTTGATTTTAATACCATAAGTCATCACTTAAATGCCCTTTGGTTTGTCTCGTCAATGTTAAGGTGCCATCTGTATGAAAATTGACTAAAAATGATTAAAGACCTAAACATAAGACCCAAAACAATAAAACTACTAAGAAAAACAGGGTGGAAGTTGACAAACATGGATCTTTGGCAATGTTTTAATGGTTACGAAGCTGAAAGCACAGGCAAAAATAAAGAAGTGAGATGACAGCAGAGTAACAGGCTTCTGCATGGGAAACAGCCAACAAAGGGAAAAGGTAACCTGCAGAGTGAGAAAGCATATTTGTAAATTATGTATTTGATAAGGAGTGTATTTCTAAAATATTTGAGGAACTCCTACAAATTAGTAGCTAGCTAGCTAAAGAAGTGGACAAGGGAACTGAAGACATTTCTCCAAAGATCTATAACTGCCCAAGAAGTGTATGAAAAGACGCTTATACCAGTAATCGACAAGGAAGTATAAATAAGAATCATAATGATTGATCACCTTATTAGATGGCTGTTATCAAGAAAACAAACAAATATTTTTCTTGTTCTAAATATAATATATATACACTATAATATACATTATAAAATATGTTCTTTCTTATACATGATTAGTTAACAGATATAATTGATTATAATAAGTATATTCATTATCTCTAATTCATTTTCAAAATAGGAGAAAGATTTTCTATTGTTCAGACCCCAACTTATTGAGTGGGGAAACTCTGTGGTCCCAGCTCAGTTCTTTTTCAGTATTCTGAAAAACTCTCTCAGTGACTCAAAATTCCTATATTGGAAGGTTTAACATTATTCCAGTTTCCTGGGCACTCAGTTCAATAATTCAATAGGCAGTACTTTCATCATATGAAAAATCAGTGGGTATATTCCAGGTATAAAATATAACAATTCACTATTTGTATGTACAACGAAATAGTCACCAAGATAAGTTTAATTAACAGCTGCCACGGGTACAGTTTTGTTGTTGTTGTTGTTCTTTTAAAGATTTTATTTATTTATTTGACAGAGTGCGATCACAAGTAGGCAGAGAGGCAGGCAGAGAGAGAGAGAGAGAGAGAGAGAGGAAAGCAGGCTCCCCGCTAAGCAGGGAGCCTGATGTGGGGCTCGCTCCCAGGATCCTGGGGTCATGACCTGAGCTGAAGGCAGAGGCTTAACCCACTGAGCCACGCAGGCGCACCACAGCTACAGTTTTTTAAGAAGTTTTTAAAACTCTCTAAACCTACTAATTCTCAGTTTAAGACTTTAAATGTTACATACACTTGTAATTTCCAAATTCTTTTGACAAATAGATGGTTTTCTAGTTGAATTGCAAATAAATAAATTCACACTAATGAAGTCTTGTGCCATTAGTGTTTCATCAATTTACGTTCTCCTATCTTGACAGTTTTTTTTCTTTTTTTAAGATTTTATTTATCTGTCAGAGTGACAGAGAACATAAGCAGGGGGGTGAGGGGCAGGGAGAGAGGGAGAAGCAGGCTTCCTACTGAACTGAGAGCCAGATGCAGAACTCTGTCCCAGGACCCTGGGATCATGACCTGAGCTGAAGTCAGATATTTAATGACTGAGCCACCCAGGAACCCCAACAGTTTTAAACTGGTTTGAGTAGCTTGACTTTTTTTCAGCTAATGTAAAAATATTACAGAATAATAGAGTTGTTGAAATTTTTTAAAAAAATAGATAGTAATAAAAGAAGTTTCATGAGATTTCCACACACATGCACACAAAATGCGTCTTTCTGTTAATATTCAGTCCCTTTCCCTCAACAATATATTCCAAAAAGGCAGTTTTCTGCCTTTTCAGAGTATTTTCCCATATCTTTATCTAGTAACTTAAAATAGTCTTCTTAAATCTGCATTTTTCCCTTCCACCTTTGTGGTGCTGTTCCCCTCAGTTCTGGTGATCAGGATTCTTCCTGTATGTCTTTTCCTTCTATAACCATTTTTATGAGGATTGTAGACCTTGTCTTCCTTCTCAACTAAATTAGTAGGTTTGAGGAGATAAAATAAACTAAATGGGACAGTTTCAATATGGTCCCTTTATTTTAAAAATACATCAACAAAACCCCAGCAAACAAAAGGTTGATTTGAGTAAATGAAACTACTTGAGTAAAAGGAAATAAAATTATCAATGAGTAGAGAAAACTGTAATTTTTATTTTTGATTATGTAGTATCTTTTTTTCCTGAATGCCTTCAGGAATTTTTCTTTTCTTTTTGTTCAACAAATTCAGTAAGATATGTCTACATGTTTATTTTTGTTTGACATGCATCCTTGTTATTTACAGAATCTCTTGGAATTGTCATTGGGGATCTGTCATTAATTTGTAAAAAAATTCAAAACTTTTTGCCTTTAAATACTCCTGTTACATATTCTTTTTCTTCTGGCATTCCAATCTTATGTATGTGAAATTATTTGATATTGTCCTACAGGTTTTAGAAGCTCTGAATTTCCCCCATCATTTTTTTTTCTTTTATGTTTATGAAAATTGTCAAAAGTCTGTAAGTAAAGCACCTATGACTGAAATTACTATGAAAATCAGATAAGGAGGAGTTAGGAGAAGACATTAGGAGTGATAAAGCATAAGGAGAAAAAAATTGAAGTGGTAAAGCATATTCACTGGAATTAATGCCTATAAAAGTAAGATTGGCCGTGCATGTGACCCTATCGCTATGCATAATCTTTTTCTCTTCTTGGAAACTTAAACAAAATCATGGCTATATTGTTGTTTCTATAAAGCTTGAGCTTTTCACATCGTTTAATGGCTTTTGAAAGCCTAGAGAAGCACCTTGTTTAGTAGACTGACAGCCATTTAACTGGGAGTGGAGAGGTTGGTCAAAGATGATCAAGTTAATACAGCAAAATCATTGACTACCTTAGAATATATCAAAACAATGAAGGAGGAATTGGTAAATGTTTTGTTCACAGACTTAAATGCCAAAGCAAATATAAGATGGCCTGAAAGATTCGGGAACTCAAATTCTACATAATTTGTAAAAGCAGCTTCCACATACTGCACACCAAATTTTAGTACAAAATTATATTACACGCCTAAATTGAGGTGAGGATGAGCATGACCTTGACGGAAACATCACAAAGATTGAATTGCCATTGTAGGCTGAAGTTATTAGGGAATAATGACAAGGAAAGTAAATATGTAGTCACATTATGTATTTGCTTTTCTTTCTGATAATTTGCCTTCCTGTAGTTTTGAGAATGTGGTGGCTTTGCCTCCTTATTTTGAGTCTTAAGTGCAAAAATAATGTTTTCTACCAGATCTCTTTATTTGGATGTAAATGAACGCTGAGAAATACTTGTTTTACTCAGTACTGTAACTATATTCTGCTAAACTTCAGTAACACCAAAGAGCAACCAAGAGATTTTACTTAGGCACTGTTTTTTTTTTTTTTTTTAAAGATTTTATTTATTTATTTGACCGAGATTATAAGTAGGCAGAGAGGCAGGCAGAGAGAGAGGAGGAAGCAGGCTCCCTACTGAGCAGGGAGCCAGATGCCCGCATCCGATCCCAGGACCCTGAGATCATGATCTGAGCCGAAGGCAGCGGTTTAACCCACTGAGCCACCCAGGCGCCCTAGGCACTGTTTTAATGATAGAAAATACTTGTTAATCGCATCATTTTTAGCTCTTTTACTGAAAGGTAGTTATTATTTCTATGTCTCTTCAATAATCTTTTAGTATTACTTCACAACCACTTGCTCACTATTATTACACTTGCACAGAAATAAACACATGGATGAGTTCATCAAATGCCAAAATAGATAACTGATGTTAGGAATATTTTGTATCTGGCAAAAGTCAAAGGGACATTGTTATAGAGGTGCTTAAATTATCTTAATGATACTTAGAAAAATTGGATGGGTTTAATTAATAGGTGGAAAGTGAATTACTATATTTTAACATTTAAATAGATGGAATGTAATTTCCTGCTATTTCAGAACTCATTATCCAAAATGTTAGGAAGCCATCCTACTTGGGTTATCAGCGGTGTCTTACTAAAACGATGCTTGACTATTTCCCAGGAAAAGATAAAAGACTTGAAAATTTAGTTTCAGGAAATAGGAAAATTCCCAAATGAGATAAGTGAGAAGAAATCTACACCTAGAAATGTGGTAGCAAAACTGAGAAACAAAAATATAGAAAAATTTCAAAAACATAAACAGTGTAGACAGATGATAAACCTGAAAAATTAGGATAAATACTCTGATTTATTAAGAATAGTAATACAGAAAAGAGTGAAATATCCTCAAAATGCTTAGAAAAAATGTCAGAAAAATTGGAATGAAAACGCTGGATGCTGTTTCTAAAATGAAAGCAAGTTCACAGAAAAAGAAGCCCTCTAGCAATTTGTTAATAGCAGGTGTGACTAATGATTGTAATCTGATACTAGGTTTTTTTAATTAATAATTTTCATTTGTAAATATGTAGGTAAATCTCAACAAATATTGACTGAAAATGTCTACTTCAGTTGGATAAGAAAAGGGGAAATAAAATAATAGAAATATCTAACAAGAATGGAAGGGGTTAGTTTAAAAGAAGTGTTTATAGTTTATTCTTGTGTTGGAAGATGAATGATAGTGATTTTTAAAATTCATTTTTAAATACATATTACAGTTTTAAGAGTATCAATTGGAATATAAATCTTTAAGCTGTCAATTATTTTACAATGATCTACAGTTTGAATTACAATGATCTACAGTTTGAATGTAATACCAATACTGATTCTATCACAGCAATTTGAAGAATCTCAGAAAATATTTTGGAAAACTCATAAAGCCTGATTTCATGACTTACTATATGCTCCTATTATTAAGACAGTGAGGTATTGGCAGAACAGAGACAAATAGGTGAGGAATAGACTCAGACTTACATGGAAAATGGAAGTTCAATAAAGGCTCAGGAAAAATTCCAGAGTGTGGAACGTAAAGTGTTTTCAACAGTGGCATGGCTCAGTAGATTAAACCTCTGCCTTTGGCTCAGGTCATAATCTAGGGGTCCAGGGATTGAGCCCAGCATCGGGCTCTCTGCTCAGTGGGGAGCCTGCTTCTCCCTCCCCCTCTGCCTGCTTCTCTCCCTACTTGTGATTTCTCTCTCTGTGTCAAATAAATAAATAAAAACTTAAAAAAAAAAAAAAAACAGTGGCACTGGAACAGATAGATATCTGTCTGAAAAATCATGGAACCTCAGTATCTACTTATATTTATACATGTGAACAAATTCGAGATAGATCATGAGTAAAAATATGGAGGTTGGCAGCATTTCCTTAGGACACAGAAATTACTAATAATTCATTGAAAATGGATAAAAGAATTGCATTAACCTGAAAGACGAATCGTGAAACACTTTTACAAAAAATCATTCGGGAACTGGAAAAAGAAAGGCATAAGAAGCTTTCTGTGGTGAGGAAAATGTTTTCTGGGATATTGGTTACATAGGTGTGAACATTGTTTGAAACTCATATCACTTTGCAGATTACTTCTATACATTGCATTTTACATAAATCATAACCCAATAAAAGAGTAACATATAGAAAGTGCTGTTCATTTTGTGATGATTTCTTAAATGTATGTTCATCAAAGAACACAGTTAAGTGAATGAAAAGAAACACATTAGAAATAAAAAGGATTGGATTCAGATTAACACTGCAAAAAAGAAAAATACCATAAACTAAACATAATAGTATGAAGAAGAGGATAACCAAATGGCAAAGAAACCCATAAAAAGATACTCAATTTCATTATTATTATTATTATTATTATTATTACTACTACTACTGAAGTGTAATTGACAGTGTTAAATTACTTTCAGGTATACAACATACTGATTCAGCAATTCCGTATAGAATTCAGTGCTCAACCTGACTAATGCCGTCAACATCTGTCTCTATAAAATATTATTCACTATATTTTCTATACTGTATTTTCCATATCCATGACTGACTTATTAGATAAGTAGGAGTTTTTTTTTTTTTTACCTCTTAATCCCTTTAACTATTTTGCCTATCCCACTCCCATCTTCCCTCTGGAAGCCAAAGTTCATTCTCTGTATTTAAAGCCTGAAAAAAAAAAATAAAAATAAAGCCTGTTTGCTCATTTAAAAAAAAATTCCACATATAAGCGACATCATATAGTAGTTGCATTTCTTTGGTTTACTCACTTACCATAATGTTCTCCAGGACCACTGATGTTGTTGCAAATGGCAAGATCGCATTCTTTTTGTATGGCTGAATAGTATTCCATTGTATATATATTTACCACATCTTCTTTAACCATGCATTTTTCAAGGGACACTTGGGATGCTTCCATATCTTGACTATTGTAAATAATACTGCACTAAATGTAGGGGTGCAAGTATCATCAGGATTGGTATTTTATTTTCACTGGATAACGACCCACTAGTGGAAATACTGGATCAAATGGCATTTCTATTTTCATTCCAATGGGTATCCTTTCTGTTTCATTGATGATTTGCTTCTCTATGCAAAGTCTCTTTATTTTTATATACTCTCAGTAGCTTATTTTTGCTTTGGTTTTCCTTGCCTAAGGAGACATGTCCATAAATATTATATCCAAGATATATAAATACCCAAGATGTTACTGCCTTTGTTTTATTTTAGGAGTTTCATGATTCAGATCCCAAATTTATTTATTTATTTAGAGATTTTTTTAAAAGTTATTAATTTGACAGAGAGAGAGATCACAGGTAGGCAGAGAGGCAAGCAGAGAGAGAGGAGGAAGCAGGCTCCCTGCTGAGCAGAGAACCCAATGCAGGGCTCCATCTCAGGACCCCAAGATTATGGCCTGAGCTGAGGGCAGAGGCCCTAACCCACTGAGCCACCCAGGCACCCCTCAGGTCCCACATTTAAATCTGTAGACTATTTTGAGTTTATTTTGGTGTAGTATAAAAAAAAGTAAATGAGGGGCGCCTGGGTGGCTCAGTGGGTTTAGCCTCTGCCTTCGGCCTGGGTCATGATCTCAGGGTCGTGGGATCGAGCCCCACATCATGCTCTCTGCTCCAGCAAGGAGCCTGCTTCCCTCCCTCTCTTTGCCTGCCTCTCTGCCTACTTGTGATCTCTGTCTGTCAAATAAATAAATAAAATCTTAAAAAAAAAAAAAAGTAGGCCAGTTTCACTCTTTTGCACGTAGCTGCTCAGTTTTCCTAACACCATCTTTTGCACATGTATATTCTTGCTTCCTTCATAAATTAAATGACCATATAGTTATGGGTTTATTTTTGAGCTTGCTATTCTAATCCATTGATCGATGTGTCTATTTTTGTACCATCAATTGCTTTGAGTTGTATGGACATTTTAACAAGATTAATTCTTCCATTCTATTAGTATGGTTTACTTTTTCATTTGTTTGTGTCATCTTCAGTTTCTTAGTTTTCAGAGTGTAGGTTTTCAAGCTCCTTGGTTAAATTTATTCCTAGATATTTTATTCTTTCTTATGTAATTATAAATTGGATTGTTTTCTTAATTTCTCATTATGCTGTCTTGTGAGTAACCATACAGAAACACAACAGATTACCCATACATTAATTTTGCATTCTTCAACTTTATTAAATTCATGTATCAGTTCTAATAGTTCTTCTTCGGAGTGTGTAGGGTTTTGTATATATAGAATCATATCCCCTGCAGATAATGTGTTTTCCTTCTTCCTTATCAATTTGGGTACTTTTATTTAATTATTTTTTTTATTTATTTACTTATTTTTGTTGAACTGCTGTGGCTAAAACTTCCAGAATTATGTTGAATGTAAGTGGTGAGAGTGGACATCTTTGTCTTGTTCCTGATCTTAGGGAAAAAGCTCTCAGCTTTTCATCATCGAGTATGCTGTTAGCTGTGGGGTTTTCATACATGGCCCTTAGTGCATTGAAGTATGTTCCCTCTAAATCCACTTACTGTATTTTATGAAGACTTTTTCCTGTTTCTTTGAGATGGTGCTATGCTTTTATCATTTTGTGAATTGAATGTTTCACCTTGATTGACGTATTGACCCACCCTTGCATCTCTGGAGCAAATTGCATGTGGTTATGGTGAATGACTTGTTTAAATGTATTGGTGAATTTAGCCTGCTAATATTTTGTTGAAAATTTTTGCTTCTATGTTCGACAGACACATTCGCCTATACTTGCTTTTTTTTTTTCTTTTTCTTTTTTTTTTCCATAGTGTCTTTTCTGGTTTTACTATTAGGGTCATGTCTGCCTCATAGAATGAATTTGGAAGTTTAAAAGGATATTCAATCTAATTAGCAACTAGGGTAATGGATAGTAAAACTAAATGAGATGGCATTACATGCCTAACAGATGCACAATGGTTTTTTATGGGTGCAGATCAGACAAAGCCATGTGCTGGTGAGGATTACCAAGAGTAGGGCTTCTCAGAGTCTGCTTGCATGAACATAGTTTTGTTAAGCCCCTCTGAAAAATAACTGTATATTGTTTACTGTAGTTAAACATTTACATATCCTAATATCTAGCAGTTCCAAGTCTTAGAATATACTCTGCTGAAATTCTTGCATGTAGGCACCAGGGACTTACTCAAGGAAATGTATGGCAGCATTATTCTTAGCAGTGAAACACTCAGTGCAACCCAAAAAGCTAACAGTGGACTGGATAAATAATTGATGGTATTTACAAACGCTGGAATATCATGTCTGTGGTATTTAGCTTCAAGAGTTGAATGTTTTGTTTGACTAAAATTTCAAAGTTTGAATGCTCTGAGCATAGCTTCTGGTTTTCCTCTTATCCCAGAGTAACTGACTCTCTTTTTATCCTCTCCATTATTCTTAGATTTTATTTATATTCAAGTTAACATGGTGTGTTATTAGTCTGAGGTAGAATGTAGTAATTCGTCTGTTGCATATAACACCCAGTGTTCATTCCATCAAGTGCCTTCTTCAATGCCCATCACCCAGTGACCCCATCCCTTCCCCCATGTCCCCTCCAGCAGCCCTCAGTTTGTTCCCTGTAGTTTAGAGTATCTTCTGCTATACCTCCTTCTCTGATTTTTATTTTTCCTTCCCTTCCCCTGTGTTAATCAGTTTATTTAATCCAAGCGTGGAACTGCCTTCCTCACTGAAATAACCCAAGTGTATTTTTATGAGCTCTTCAGTACTAACTTTTGTGTAGTTCTGTAGTATTGTATAAAGTTCAGGAAAAGTCTTTTGCAAGTTTTCTTGCCTGTTGCCAAAATGTTGGTGTCCATCAATTTTTTTCTTTCTGTTTCATCATCTCTCTGTTCTCCATGTCGCTCATGGTTAATCTAATCCATGCCCGGAGCTCTAGCATTTATGTTCCTATACGTACAGAACTGATACTTCTCTGCACAGAGATTTCTTTAGCTTCACGTCATTACATCATTTAATTTGTCATCTACATCGACGCTTGAGAGAATGACTGAAAAGCAAATACAAGCCACAGCTTTTAGGGCGGACAGAGATGCCTATCATTCTACTAATATTCAGCTACCTTTTGATAGTTCTATTTTAATGTCTCACAGCCTCTGAAAATTTACGTGTCTTTTTGCTGAACTTACCTTCTTTTGAGTCAAGCCAGCTTTTTAAATTTTTCCATTCACACTGCTTTATCTCTGAAGTCAGAAAGCCAATACCATCCCCACTTTCTTCTTCCTCTCTCTTCAAATTGTCTCTGATACTGAGCATTTATAGAAAACTTTAAAAATATCTCCTAAATCTTTTTATTCCTCTCCACCCCTATTGTAACTAGTTCCAATTTTTCTTACCTTCTTGTATATCAGAGCAGACCTATCAGACTCTTTTCTGTTCCTCATCTCATATTCCAAGCCCATCTCCCTACTGCCTGGGAATTAACTTCTAAACACCAAACTCTGCCCTTTATTCACTGCACTTTGACTTTTTAAAAAAATTTGATCCCATAGTACTTTTAATTTAATTAATTAATTAGTTAATTATTTGTAGTTTCAGGAGTAGAATTGATTGATCATCTTGCCGGCTGACTGTAAGATGAAGTTTTTGAAGTCTTTTATTCTCGTTGCTAGTCTGTCTAGGGGTCTCTCTCTCTTTCTGTGTCTCTGTCTCTGACCCCACATTCAGCATTAAAGGGAAATACACATAACCCAATTCACCATGCCTCCTTCATGTTTTTTGACTTTAAGGTTTTCTGAAATGTTTCACAGTGTATTTGATTGCGGTTAAGTTGAAAGATTCAGGAGTCAAACACCTTTATTGTTTTCCTCATTTCCTCTCATACTTGAGACAAAGCCAAGGTATATCCCAAGTCAAAGGCTAAATACATTTTGCTAGGTTTTGCTTTATTTTATAATATTTATGTCCTCCAATTTCTTACACTATATATGTTATTCCTAAATATTTTTATTGTTATTAACATATAAAAATCTTAATTTTATTCTCTATTTCTTGATGCAAAATGAATGAGAAATTGCTATTTGGATCCAAGCTAATATATTTTATTTTTAATGTTACTAAGTGTTATAATTAGAGCAAATTACAGGAGAAGGGTTATTATTGTTCAAGATTTGTATATATTTCAACTTAAAGCATATAACTCTTGAGATAGAGGGGTATCCCATATAAGAAAAAAAGAAATATGGTGTGTCTGGGTGGCTTACTCAGTTGTGTATCTGACTCTTGATCTCAGCTCAGGTCTTGATCTCAGGGTCATGAGTTCAAACCCTCTGTTGGGCTCCATACCAGGTGTGTAGTCTAGGGGAATTTAAAAAAGGAAAAGGAAAAAATAGCAAACAGCCAATGTTAACTTCATTTATATTAGAGGCAGAAAGTCACAAAAATGTGACATTATAGGATATATAAGAAAGGATAGCAACATGATATATGAATAGAAATTAATATTGGTTATGGGATAAATCTAGATAAAGAACCAACTGCCTATAATTAAAGTATAATCAATGAAACTAGGATTAAGTGATGGTAGAAATAAATGGGATTGATATGAAGGACTGGGAGAAGTGAATGTAATAAAAATTTGAATACAAAGTACAAAAAATAATTTTGAGAAGATTCCTCCTAAAAGTGAATGTAAAATGCAGTTTTCTTATTTTTAGTGGTGGTAAATTCAATGAAAAATGAAAATGGGGAAAAACCTACTAGCATTAATTAATTAATCAAGGTATATTTATTCCTGTGTTGCAAGGGTGATTGAATATTTACAAATCAATCAATGTGATACATAAATAAGAGAAAGGATAAGAACCATATGATTATTACAATAGATGGTAGGAAAAATATTTGACAAATACCACATCCATTCATGATGAATTACATCATGAATAAGCATAACATCATCATCCTTAATGGGGAAAAACCGACACCCTTTCCCCTAAGATCAGGAACAAGACAAGGATGTCCACTCTCATCACTTTTCACTCAACATAGTATTGGAAATCCTAGCCACAGCAATCAGACAACAAAAGGAAATAAAAGGCATCTAAGTCGGCAGGGAAGGAGTAAAAGTTTCACTTCTTGGGATGGTGTGATACTATATATAGAAAACTCTAAAGAGTCTACCAGAAAACTACTAGAACTGATAGATGAATTCAGTAAAGTTGCAGGATACAAAATCAATGTACCGAAATCTGTTGTATTTCTGTACATTAATAATGAAGTGGCAGAAAGAAATCAAGAAAACAATCCCATTTACAATTGTAAGGAAAAGAATAAGATAACTAGGAATAAGTCTAGCCAGAGAGGTAAAAGACCTGTATTCTGAAAACTATAAAACACCGGTGAAAGAAATTTGAAGATGACAAAAAGAAATGGAAAAACATTCTGTACTCATAGATTAGAAGAACAAGTACTGTTAAAATGTCTATACTATGGAAAACAATGTACACAGTCACTGCAGTCACTATCAAAATATCAGCACCATTTTTTACAGAACTAGAACAAATAATTTTAAAAAATTTATATGGAATGGGGACGCCACTTGGGTGGCCCAGTCAGTTAAGCATATGCCTTTGGCTCAGGTCATGATCCCAGGGTCCTGGGATTGAGTCCTGCACTGGGCTCTTTGTTTGGTGGGGAGGCTGCTTCTCCCTCTGCCTGTCGCTCCCCCTGCTTGTGCTTGTGCTCTCTCTTTCTCTCACACACACAAATAAATACATAAATAAAATTTTTAAAAAATAAAATAAAATTTGTATGGAACCAGAAAAGATCATGAATAGTTAAACCAATCTTGAAAAGGAAAAGCAAAACTAAAGGTGTCACAATTCTAGACTTTAAGTCATATTATAAAGCTAAAGTAAACACACACTATGGTACTGGTACAAAGATAGATACAAAGATCAATAGAACAAAATAGAAAACCCAGAAATAAACTCACAACTGTGTGGTCAATTAGTATTTGACCAAGCAGGAAAGAATATCCAATGGGAAAAATTCTCTTCAACAAATGGTGTTGAGAAAACACAACAGTAACATGCAAAAAGAAAAAAAAAAAGAAAGAAAGAAACTGGACCACTTTCTTACACCATACACAAAAATAAATTCAAAATGGCTTTGAGATCTAAATGTAAGATCTGAAACTATAACAATGCTGGAGGAGAACACAGGCAGTAACATGTTAGACATCAGCTACAGCAAGTATGTTCTATATAGGTCTCCTGAGGCCAAGGAAACCATAGTAAAAACAAACTATTAAAACCAAATTAAAAAAAAAGAGAGAGAGAGAAAGAAATCACATCAAAATAAGAGGTTGTTTTCTGGATTTTGAGTTGGATAAGTTCTTCATAGATTTTGCATACTAGCCCTTTACCTGATAAAACATTTGCAAATACCTTCTCCCATTTTGTAGGTTGTCTTTTGGTTTTGTCATCTGACAAAATACAGCATCCTTTCCTGATGAAAACTCTCCACAGTGTATGGATAGAGGGCAACATACCTCAATATCATAAAAGCCATATGTGAAAAACTCACAGCAAGTATCATTCTCAGTGGGGAAAAACTGAGAGCTTTTCCCCTAAGGTCAGGAACACAACAGGGATGTCCCCTCTCACCAGTGTTCAAATAGCACTCGAGGTTCTAGCCTCAGCAATGAGACAACAAAATGAAATCAAAGGCATCAGGGGCACCCGGTGGTTCAGTCATTAAATGTCTGCCTTTGGCTCAGGTCATGATCTCAGGGTCCTGGGACTGAGCCCAGCATCAGGATCCCTGCTCAGTAGGGAGTCTGCTTCTCCCCTCCCCCTGCTCATGCTTCTCTCTCTCTTTCTCTCTCTGAAATAAGTACATCTGAATAAAGAATAATGGTCCTGGGTTGCTACTACTTGAAAACTTGTTTTATAAAATTCATTTTTTAGTCCATTTGGGACAGAAGGCTAAATTTGTTTCTTTTATGCCACTGCCCTAAGGGATCGTTGACAGTTGTTTTTATACTCGATAGCAACATAATTTTGTTCTAAATTCCAATTATTTTACCATCTTTTAAAAATAAAATTCAGTTATTTTTGCTTTTTTATTCCACAGGCTCTAACCATATCATCATAGTTATCAGGAAAGTTATCCTTTGTCCAAGCTACTTCTCTCAGGTCCAATGTTCTTCTTAGATTTTGGGTTATGTTTAAGATCTAGAAATTTGACATACGCTTTGTATGTAGCTTAAAGCCTAGCCTTTTTAGTGACTCAGCAAAATACAATTTTAAGTTGAGAATAAACATCTTGTCATGTAATTCTTTTATTTGAGAACTTTTTTTTAAAATTCCTCCTAGGTGTCAGGTTTTGCTCTAAATATTAACTCATTTAATCCTCATAAGTATTCAGTAAAGGAATAATTATCATCCACAGTTTATCAGTGAGAAAATAGAGCCACAGAAAGGCAGAGTGAATTGCTTCCTAATCGTACAACTAGTCAATACAATAAATAGGATTTGTACCCAGACATTTCAGATCCAGGGTTGGGGTTCTTAATCATTCTATGGTATTGCCCTAGATACAGGTAAAGCAGCATTTAGATAAACATTTATTTTCTGAAATGCCCATATTGGTAAACAAAATAAAATGAAAATAAGTGAACTGAAAAACCAACTGTAGTTAGGACAATAAAATCAATCCAAAGGAAGGATAACAAAGCATAATAAGGATAGAAACAAATAAAAACTAGAAACCCCCCCAAAAAAGCAGCACTAATAAAGGAATGCAAGGTCTTGATCTTTGGTCAGAGCAGGGGAATGCTAAACCCTAGGATAAGAGAGTACCTAAAGAAAAAGAAAGCATATAGCATAATAAGTCAATCAGAGACAGACAATTATCATAGGATCTCCCTGATATGAGGAAGTGGAGAGGCAACGTGGGGGGTTTGGAGGGCAGGAAAAGAATAAGTGGAACCAGATGGGATCAGGAGGGAGACAAACCATAAGGACTCTTAATCTCTGGGTTGTGGGGGGGAGGTGGGTAGGGAGAGGGTGGTGGAGTTATGGACATTGGGGAGGGGATGTGTTATGGTGAGTGCTGTAAAGTGTGTAAACCTGGCGATTCACAGACCTGTACCCCTGGGGCTAATAATACATCATATGTTTATTAAAAAATTATTAAAAAAAGAAAAAGCATAAATCACAAAAGGAGAAATGCTAATCAAATAGCCACATGCACACACGCACAAAAGCTGGTTAAAATAATCCTATTGATCAACTACAGAAATAGATTTTAGAATATGAATAGAATATATAACTTTGTTAGTACATAGAATTACCAAAACTGACCTCAGAAGACAAAATACAAACTCACCCATCACCATAAATAAAACAGAGAAAATTGTTGAAAAGCTACTCTTTGGGAGAGCAACAATCCCAGTTGTTTTAATGACAATTCTATTAAACTTCTAAGAAATAAAACTTTCAGTGGTATTTAAATCATTTGCAAGGAAAGTTTTATAAATTTTTTGATGATGCCCTCATGACATTGACATCCAAACCCAACAAAAAGAGCACAAAGCAGACAGCTACAAATGGTTTTATCATTTTTTAGAATGCTTTTTAATGAAGTGGGGCTTCTTCTAAGAATTTGAGAATTCTTCAAGTAATTCTCTGCCTTAATTTAAAAAAATGATTTCTATCTCCATAGATGTTAAAAAGGCACTTTGTAAATTTAACATCAGCCATTGTTTGCAAACTTGTAAAAATGAAACAGTGTATTATGAAAAATTTCCGTCCCCACCCTGGGAGAGTACCTCCGAGTGTTCACGTGCTGCTTGTGGGGCATCTGGACTCATCTGCTTGCAGGAGAGTTCTCTTTCCTTGTTGGCTGACCCTCAAGTTATGCTTCTCTCCTCTGTTCTTCTGGAACACTCACTCATATCCTTCACAATGGGCTTAAATTTTGATAAAACCCAGGAATAGACATTGACCAAGAAGCTATTACTCTGTGCCACTGGAAAATATTATTGAATCGAGGCATGAGGAGCAAAACTCTAAAGAAAGACAGGATGAAACCATCAAGGTCTGCTGTCTTCTCAGTAAATTACTCTGCTTCAGTACTGGGAACGTGAGGACCCACACCTCTGCCTGGTTTTTGAGCTTTCTGTGATGCGCCCCACATCATTCTTTCCAAGCTTGCCATATTCCTTACTGTTTCTGTGGGTCTGTTCCTATTCTTTCACTCCTCTTTATTCAGCTTTTAACCACACAACTTCTAAACATCGTGCATAACGCAGCAGTCGCAGTTACCTCCTAAGTATAACATTTCGCCGATGAAACCAACACACATTCTTCATTTTCTTCCTTGATTGCTTGGTGGTTCTGTGTTGTCAACCCCCACTTGGGAAGTATATATATATTTTTTAAGATTTTATTTATTTATTTACAGACATAGATCACAAGTAGGCGGTGAGGCAGGCAGAGAGAGAGGGGGAAACAGGCTCCCCGTTGAGCAGAGAGCCCAATGCAGGGCTTGATTCCAGGACCCCGAGATCATGACCTGAGCCGAAGGCAGAGGCTTTAACCCACTGAGCCACCAGGTGCTCAGGAAGTGTATTTCAAAACTATTGAATGAAATCTTGTATTTCCTACACCAAAGGCTTAAAGAAAACATACTGTGTTAAATATTTTGGTTTTCCCCAGCGTAGAGTAGCATTCATTTACTATGATTTATCTCTGTATCTTTGTGATTTTGAAGATCTATCATTAAACGTTGTTTATGCTTTTTAACGTTTATATCCATAATCTCAGGATTAAGGAAGTTGAGGCATATCATAGGTACATTTTACGAAGAAATCTGAGCATACATGCTTTTTCACTACACAGCTTGTGTCATCTTCTGGGCACTTGGTCCTAAGAGCGTTTTTTCATTTCAGGTACCATGCCACCATTTGGATATGTGGGTGGTTTGCTGGCAAAACCCTTTACATATTGGGATTAAGTCTATGTTGATTTATATTTCTGCATATTTGCTCATTTCGGTGATGTTTATTTACCCCTGATTCTGTTAAATTGGTACAGTGCTTTCTTAGATGATTACAACTTCCCTTCTGCAGGTAGAACGTGCTGCGAAAAGGTTCTCCTGGGCTAAGAATGCTAGACCCCACTCTCCTACTAAAGGAACTTTGTAAAAGCTTCTCCATGTTCTCAACTTCTATGCCTTGTGCACACTGGGTGATCTATATCTGCTGGATTTTCCCTTTATTTGGCCCAATTTTCCTTGTGTTAATCAGTTACTCTCAATTTCTTGTGGTTTGTCACGTGGCTTTCCTAATTTTTTCTCTTTATTCTTTTTATTATTTGGATTGATGTTTTAAAAGACAGTGTCCTATATAAGGCTTTATTCTAGTTTTTTTTTCTCCACCATCTCATCCATTTATTATAGTGCATCTTCTGTTTCATTGTGATTTATTATCGTCTCAGATTTCTACTAAGCCTTGAGTTTGAGCTCTTATCCTTAACTGTGATAACTTATGGATGGAAACGTGACCACTAGATGAGTGGAAAACATTAATCTATGACTACAACATATTAATTTGTGTATTCAGTTTTTCACATACGATAGATACAGTATGAATCATTCTCATTTTGATGTTTAATGTGTTACCATTTTTCATTGAATCATAAATGATACATAATTACACGTTATTAATTACCTCCAATTATTGAATTTATTTCTTAGCAAGTGAGAACAAGTGCAAAATAGAAGCTCATTATTCAGAATAATAAGCGCCTATCTATGAAAGTCTATCAATTTCTGATCTGTTCATCTCTCCTAATAGGTATCATTTTACGAGAACAGCCTAAAGATCTGTTACAATCTTGCAGCTTTGTATACATATCACTTCTCACCCATTGTTTGATCACATTTGTATGGATTTTTACAATAATACATTTCTCAAGAGGGAAAACCAGTATGTTGTTTCTGTTTATGAACAGAATTTAATATGATCTTTAGCTTGTAAAATTGTGATACATTTTTCTTCTTGTCCCCATAAAGATGAGCATTTCTTACACTACTTTAGCCAAGGGCATCACCAACAGTGAGTTCTAATAAATTCCAGTTTTAGCAACAGCCATGAGCTTTCCAAAGCAGTATTTTTAACTGTAAGTACAATATACAGAGGATAGTTGGAATTTGCTCATCATGTGAACAGAAACTTTATATCCATTAGAAAGCAGCTCTTGACTTCTTTCTACTCCCCAGCTCCTGGTGACCACCATTCTGTTTTCTGCTTCTGTACGTGTACCTCAGATAAGTGGAATCTTGAGTATTTTTCCATATGTGTCTGACCTCCTTCACTTAGCATAATGTTCCCAAGATTCATCCCTGTTGCACATACAAGAATTTCCTGTTTTTTTATGGCTGAATAATATTCCATTGTGTGTATATACCACATGTTGTCCTTCCTTTCCTTCCCTCCATCCCTCCTTGCTTTCTTCCTTCTCCTTTCTTTCATTCTTTTCCTTCCTCCCTCCCTTGCTCTCTTTCTCACTCTCTTTCTTTCCCTCCTTCCTTCCATGCATTCTCACTCCCTCCCTTCCTTGTTTTTCATCATTTTCTTTCTTTTCTTTCCTTCTTTCTCCATTCTCTCCATTCCTTCCTTTCCTCTACTCCTCCTTCAGTCCACTTGTCTTTCCTTCTTTTTGACAACATTGAAAATCTACCCTCCAAGATCTACCATGTAAGCAGATTTGTATGTAAATCTGTATGTGAATTACAAATATGTAATACATGGTTGTTAACTAGCATCACATTGCTATAGATGACCTCTCTAGAACTTGTCAAACTGCAGCCTTGGATCCTTTAGCCAGTATCAGTGGATGTCCTCCTTCTGGTCCCTGGAAACTGCCATTATAGTCTCCGGTTCTATGAATTTGATTGGTTTTTATTTCACATATATGTGAGGTGATGCAGTACTCATCTTTCTCTGTCTGGCATATTTCACTAAGCACAGTGTCCTCCGGGTTCATCCACTTTCTTGTACATGGAAGGATTTCCTTTAAGGCTGAGTAATATCCCTCTATGTGTGTGTAATCATTTTTTTTTAATCCTTTCATCCACTGATGAATATTTAGGTCATGTTTATACTTTGGCTTCTGTGAATAATGCTGCAGTGAACATGGGTGTGCAGATTTCTCCTAGATACTCATTTCATTTCCTTTATATGTGTACCTAGAAGTAGGACTACTGGATCACAAGGTAGTTCTATTTTCAATTTTTTGCAAGAACGTCCATACCAATATACCTCATGGTTGTAACGGTTTCCATCCCCACCAAAAGTGTACAAGAGTTTCCTTTAATTCCACAAACTCACCAATATTTATTACCTTGGTCATTTTTATAGTAGCTGTCTTTACTGGTGTATGGTGATATCTCGCTGTGGTTTTGATTGGCATTTCCCAGATGATTTTTTATGTTGAACAGCTTCTTAACTATCAGTTGACCATGTCTGTGGCTTCTTTGCAGAAAAGTCTATTCAAATCTTTTGGCCATTTTGAAAGAGGTTTATTTGGATTCTGCTTTTGAGCTGTAGGAATTCCTTAAATATTTCTGGAAATTAACCTCTTATCAGAGAGGTGGTTTGCAGATACTTTCTCCCATTCTGTTGGATGTCTTTTCACTCTGTTGAATACTGTTATTTGCATAAATATGCTTTGATAAAATCCCACTTGCCTATTTTTATTTTCATTGCCTATGCTTTTGATGTCATATCCAAAAAAAGCACATGTTGCCTAGATCAGAATCAAGGAGCTCTTTTCCTTATGTTTTCTTTTAGGAGTTCATAATTCTATATCTTATATTTAAGCCTTCGGATGGAGTTGATGCTTGAGTATGGTATAAGATAAAGTTGGATTTCATTTTATCATACGTAGATCCAATACTTGCAGACTAGAGAATAAAAGGATTTATCAAGGTAGGAAGACTAATATGAGCAAAGACCTTAGGACACGATCAACACTTCTTGTTAAATTATATATTTAACATTCTGGCCCTGATACACACTTAAGTTACTGTATTTGTACTTCTGGTCTCACAAAACTGACCATGATATATTCATTCAAGTTTGCTAATCTTTGTTGTTGGCACCTGTGTTTATCTTGTAAACTCAGTGTAAGTTCTATTTTCTTTTTTTTTCTTTTTTCTTTTTTTTTTTTTAGCTCTTAGTCATTCCTCCAGTTCCTGCTGAAATACTACATTCTTCAGAAATCCTTCCATAACTTAGTCATTATTCTTGCTTATTAAACATCCTGTAATACATTGATTTTTTTTTTTTTTTTGCCACTGTGTTTGGTCTTTGCAGCTCGATTGCAAGATCTTGTATTGGCAGGTCCATAAATTACACGTTTTTATATTCTATCAGGTCCTCCATAGAGTAAACACTGTAATAATATTAATCACAATAACTAGCTTTTATTACCTTCTTATTACATGCCAGAGAATAGTGAAAAATTTCTGGTGGATTGTTACAAATGAGTAACGTGAAAGGGCACTTACTTTCTGAATTGGACAATAAAAATTAAACACTTGGACAGCTTCCAGGAGTTGCCAGTTAGAATTCTATGAATACAGCATGGCCATTTATACGGACTAATGGACAGATTACACTTCATGGAAAACAGTATCATTCTCATCCCTGTGCTGCCATTGTGGGCGACGTAGCTGGATTTCATAGATCTGCAGCCTCTACCTATTCATATCCATCAACTGTATGTTTTCTCCCCAGACCCTGGATAAGGAAAGTTACACTCCATGCCTAACAGAATTTCTCTTCTTCTTTTCTATCTTCTGGTACAGCTGTGCCAGCAATGCTGACTAGGAGAAAGCTGTACACAGCTTCTGCTCAGAAAATACCATGATCTTTACATCTGCACATATGTGTAAGGTGTAAGGACTTTGTCTTTACTTAGCTGACAGCAGTGCTCATGTATGCAGAGGCAAATGTGAACCATACCTATATGCCACAGGAAGGTAATCAGAGGCTGAACTTATGCTAACACTGCATGAGTCTGAGCTCAGGCCTACTAGAGCCAAGGCAGTGTGGGTACTGGGCAGATATAAAGAATGTATAGAAGCTGCTGGACTCTGTCTGGTGGGTCCCATCTCACTGAAACAATCTTATATCAGTTAGATCAACTGAGTAAGAGGAAACAATTAGAAATGGTCTCTATTAATTCAAACTGTGTTTCATTGCTCACAAAAGATCGGTTTCCTTAGTAGGTGATGCTGTGTTTTGAGAACATGAAGCAAAATTACCTTCATCCCATACTGAAATGGTGTGGACATCCGATGATTTCTGAGTGCTCAGAGCAGTGCCAGAAGCAGGCTGTCAAATACAAGAAAATTACAGAAAATATCCTGTAGGAAACATTACCTTTGTTTTGACATCTGTTAATATAGATAGATAAAAAATATAACACGGATTTTTGGGGGTTTGGTTTTCGTTTATTTTGCTGGGGAGAGGAAGTCACTTATTTATTAAAACTTTTTATTGAAACATTTTGGGAAAAACCATTTCATCTTTCTTCATAAAGCTCTTTATAGCAACTTGTGTTGCCATCTTAAAGCAACGGGAAATATGTTTGGTATTCAGATCACATGAAGGCTACTAGAAGAGAAGGCCTTTTGCTCTACCTATGAATTACAGAGTGACAGCCTACCCCGAAACACAACAGCTTACAATAACCACCAGTCTGTTCTGTACCTGACACATTGGTGGGTCAGGAATTGAGGCAGGGCTCAGCCGAGTGGTAGTTCTGTTCCATGTGTCATCAGAGGTCCTGGAATTCTGTATGTCTCCTTTCTTTGTCTTGCTTTCTAAAAGTCATAAGGTTTGCATTAAATGGATTAAGCTACACATAAATTAATAACTTGATGCTTGTTTTATATCAGACACAGCTGTAGGTACTAGAGAAAATAGAAGAGTCAAACAAAATTTGTCTGCTCAAAACCTTGAACAGTGTGGAGGTTGGGGATGCTGACCCTCTAGGCTGTCGGAAGTTCACATATAACTTGCGCTCCCCGCTCCCCAGAAACTTAACTAATAATAGTCTACTCTTCGGATAACATAAATAGTTGACAAGAACATTTTACATATTACATGTATTATATACTGTATTCTTACAATAAAGTTGAAGAAAATGTTAAGAACATGATATGGCTGAGAAAATAAATTGACAGTACTATACCGTATTTACCGTAAAAGAAAACAGTGTATGCATGGACTTGGGTTGCTGAAATGCGTTTCATGCAGCATCATCTGTATAATGAACAAGACAGATATATAATTTGTTAATAATAATTTGTTAATAATATAATAATAATATAATAATATAGTGACAGATTTTATTTTTTTACTCTTAGGCCTCACTTGTGTATTGAATTAAGCTATAGGGGAAAAAATGAAATGTTAATGGGAACATCAAAATGAAATGTTTCAATTTTTGTTAATAAATAATCTTTTATATGTCTTTTAATTAGAAAAATAATGTGGCCAGTGGTATTTGGTCTGAGTTTCACGATTTGTAGAATTGAGCACTGAACCTGCTTAATTTTTTCTGTGTCAGCAGCAAAATCTAATGTTAGACCTTTCTTGACACTTCGCTATCGAAAGTAATGATGAAAAAAGTTTAGAGCAATTAACTCTTTGATAATTATTTCCAAAGTTATACTCATTGATTTTTTTTAAAGATTTACTTATTTATTTGACAGATTGAGAGCATAAGTAGGCAGAGTAGCAGACAGAGGGAGAGGGAGAAGCAGGCTCTCCACTGAGCTTGATCCCAGGACCCTGGGATCATGACCTGAGCCGAAGGCAGCCACTTAACCAACTTAAGCCACCCAGGTGCCCCCATTAATATTTTTAATTTTATACTATTTAATACCCTCTGTCATAATATTAAATCATAAAATTTAAATATTAATATTAAATCATAATAGTAAATCATAATCAATAATAAATGTAACAAATACAAAGACTTTCAGAGTGTTGCCAGGTCTTAAGACATGTTATTAGGCTATAACCATTATTAATTCACCTTCTAAATCATATGTATTGTTAAATGTTTCAATATTACTCTTTCTTTGAGACACTGGGAAATTATACTCAAAAATAATTGGGTACTGTCCCAAAATACTTCAGAAACAACATTATAATTAAAATAATCACCATGGCAACTTGGATAATTAATGCTTAGTACCAAATTTCCCAGCAGTTACCTGTTTTCAGATGCTTTTCCTTGTCAAGCCCCTAGTTTTCTCATGGTTGGAACTCTCCCTATATTATGTAGCCTAACTTGCCTAGTCTGCAAGGTAACAACAGCACCTTTGGGAAAGAGAGCCATTTTGACCCTATTGAATTTATTGGCTGACGATGACGGACACTATATGAAATCATGGCCTAAGTCACCTTTCGGCTACAGGGGAATGTCGTTCCCAGGTGTCCCCCTAGTAGTGAGTACAGACTAGGGATGTGAACGAAATCCCCAAACATCAACACTCTGAGCTCCTGCTTCCTTAAGTGTTCATCTTATTACATTCTTTGCTTTATACTCTTCGCATAAAATTTCCCTTCCTCCTGTAAGATATGAATCACTTCCCCATTCTCTTGCTGTAGCCACTAGTCTGTGTAGAAATACAAGCACATTCTGTCTGCATCTTCTTGCTCTGTATCCATGGCCTGTTGGATTCTTGGATGGGAAGCCTATCTTTCCAGCTGAGATGGGGGAAAAGTCTTAAAGACGACATCTTTTTTTTTTTTTTTAAAGATTTTATTTATTTATTTGACACAGAGAGAGAGAGAGATCACAAGTAGGCAGAGAGGTAGGCAGAGAGAAAGAGGAGGAAGCAGGCTCCCCTTGGAGCAGAGAGCCTGATGTGTGGCTTGATCCCAGGACCCTGAGATCATGATCTGAGCTGAAGGCAGAGGCTTAACCCACTGAGCCACCCAGGTGCCCCCCGACCACATCCTTTTATATGATAAAGGTTAAAAGAGAAACTGAAGTTTTTTTAATTTATTTTAGTCAATGCCAAATTTCATACATTTTAATAGTTGAAGGTTAAAATCCTAGCTCCAACACTTTTATAACCTTGAGCAAATCACATAACCTCTGAGTTTGTTTCTTGTTTGAGAAATCTGGGCTGATAAAAATGAACTGAGTTGACATAAGGGTTAACTTGATCAGTGTAAAAACAAGTGGTACTTGATACAGAAAAGAAATTCAACATGTGTTCCCTCCCAGTAGTAGTAATGTATTCAGAATAACAAATTGCTAGTAAATACTCCTTTACTCCTATGTATGAAATTGAGCCTTTAAGGATACATGACATTTGGGTGCCTGGGTGGCTCAGTCAGTTAAGCATCTGCCTTCAGCTCAAGTCATGATCCTGGGGTCCTGGGATCAAATCCCACATGGGGCTCCCTGTTTAGCAGGGAGTCTGCTTCTCCTTCTCCCTCTTCTACTGTCCCTCCCCTCTGCTCAGGCTCACTCTTTCTCTGAATAAATAAATAAAATATTTTTTTAAAGGATACATGATATTTACATGTAAGAATGAAAGAAAATATTTTAGTTTTCATAAATGGATACCTAGCCAACAGTCCTTACGGTCCACCATTAGGTCGTGTACCAGCTGGTGAGAGTGACTACTCTAGGTTTGCTGCTCATGACTTAGAATCTTGAGATGCTACAGGAAGAGTTCTGGGGGTAACCCCAGAAGTTTTCTAATGAACTGGGGGATCTGGAAATCCCACTGAGGTGTTGTGTGCCACAGCCAGCCAATCAGAGACTGACTAGTGCAGACCTTGCACATCTGTAGGAACTTAGTCACTACTGAGATTTCTGCATGTAGTTCAGGCCAGGGACAGTCATCTCTAGTTCGCCCCAGGAAGTCAAGCCTGCAAAGTCAGCAGAAGTGTATCTTGCCCCTCTGTGACAGATTGAGTACAAGTGTCTGGAGGCCAATGTTTCTACTTTTCCATTCTTCCCCCTGCATTGCCACCATAGTACCAGAGTAACTACGTGGTTTTAGGTTTAAGAGATTACACTCACATTTTAGAACAGCATTGATGCCTTTTGTCTCACACTAAGACTTTGGTGCTAAATCCAGCCCCAGTGACCCATATCCAAATTTCTGGTAGAGGATTTCGTCCCCTGTGATCTGAAGTCCTTTCCTCTGTGGGACTTCAGATATATCCTGCTTATATCCTTGCAATATCAGTAGTGGTACCTGAAGTACTCTTTTGTTTCTTTGGGGACAATTAAGTCCCCGTTCTACATTTTAACTATAACAGTACTAAAGTGCATGCTATCATTTTAACTTGCTCTTGTTCAAACAAGATATTCTTTTATATCTATGGTTTATCAGTCTGGTACCCTTTAAAAGAATGAATGAAACAGTATTCAACAATGGAGATGATGAGAAAAAACCTTTGGGTGTTCCCAAAATGGAATACCATAGCATAATAAAGTTAAATTTACACTGGCTAATGTGAAGGTGTTACCATGACAGATCAGTTGAAAAGAGTGTAGCACTGAAAGGCGGAGACAGATAACCCCAATTATTGCAACTTCACAGAATTTTCTGTGTGTGAGTTTAAATATGAACAGTGACACCACTAACAACAATAACATTTATTGAACTTCACTATGCTTGAGTATGCAGGAAGCATTTTACATTGTTTATCTTAATCAGTCTTGACGCTAACCTTATGAAGTTATATGTGGGAAAAACAAACCCTAAAACTTAATAAGGCTAAAATACATGCACAAGTACACCAAGCTATTGAGTGGTAGAACTAAGACTTAACGAGATAATAAGATCTCACGGCTTATACTTTCTTTCTTTCTTTTTCTTTTTTTTTTTTAATACTTTATTTATTTACTTTACAGAGCCAGAGAGAGAGAGATCACAAGTAGGCAGAAAGGCAGGCAGAGAGAGAGGGGGAAGCAGGCTCCCTGCCGAGCAGAAAGCCTGATGTGGGGCTTGATCCCAGGACCCTGAGATCATGACCTGAGTGAAAAGGCAGAGGCTTAGCCCACTGAGCCACCCAGGTGCCCCAAGGGCTTATACTTTCAAACTCTAGTGGAGACTGAAACTTTCAGGGGTTATATATCACTGAAGGATAGGGTTATCCATGAATTTACATTAACTATTATTTTCCTCAATTGTTTTTCTCATATGTTTGATGAGCATGTGTCATAACATGACATCCTTTCTTCCGGAATCTAGAAGTCCTAAGAATCACTACTTTGTTCTTTTGTTCAGAAATTGTCCAATTATTCATGCATTTTCGAAAAAGAGCCAGGATAAGATAAAGCAGATCAGGCTATCATTTCACCATACCTTGTTTCACTTCTCCTACTTAACATGACAAAATGGCTGCTGGTGGTACATGTGTGCATCCATGCACACATTCTTTGACTAGATGTATTTATTGTGCACCCATTCATGCTGGGCAGTGTTCCAGGCAGTGGGGATAAGGAAATTTATACAAGAGTTTAGATGTCTTTTCTTGTGAAGCTTATACTCCGGTGGAAGGAAGCGGACAATAACAGAGAGTCGTGGAAATGAAGTCTGTATTTCTTGATCATTAAGGTAAACAAAGCAGAATTCTGTGACAAAGATTAAGTAAGGAGTAGTGACTGGATGGTTGAGCAAAGCTTTTCTGGAGATGTGATGTTGCACAATGAAGTGAATGTTTAGAAACAGCCAGTCCACAGTGCCTGGGTAGCTCACTTGGTTAAGCTTCTGCCTTCTTCTGCTCAGGTCAAGATCCTAGGGTGCTGTGATCTCGAGCCCTGCGTCGAGCTCCCCACTACTTCTACCTCTGTCTCTGCCTGCTGCTCCCCCTACTTGTGTTCTCTCTCTTTCTCTCTCTCTGTCAAATAAGTGGATAAAATCTTAAAAAAAAAAAAAAAATAGAGCCAGCCCTGCAAAGGTGTGCTGGATGAGGATTTCAGAGAACACAGAGCAAAACATAAAATCCCTTAATTACAAATGGATTTAGCAATTTTGACTTAATCTCTCGCCTTCAGTTTTGTCCTGAAGGGCTGTGAAGAGATAGGAAAGATGGCAAGAAAGGCCTTAAACATGATCAGGAGTACCTCTTTATTAGAAGTTTAAGATTAAAACAAACACGGTGCTGCCAACGATTTGCTTCGTGGAGGAAATTAGGTAGTTCTTGCCATAATCAAAGGAGAAAGAATTTCAACATGCGGAGCACTCCACATTAACATAAAAACCAAAATTCTGGCAATGCATCAAGAATGCGATAAAAATTAAACAAAAGGGAAGCATGTAAAAGCTGTCCTCATTATTGTTGTGCATTAATTCTTTTGTTCAGTTATATTGGCAAAAAGACTTTAAAAACCAAGCAGATTAATGATTCTAAAAGTTTAAGCTCCTTTATCTTCAAACTACAGAATGATGTGTGCTCTGCCTCCATCTGGTCTTACTGCTTTTTATCTTACTTATTTGTCATCATGTATTCGGTATTCAGTGATTTCAGCGAGGAGCAATTCTTCAGCAAAAAACTTCACTGTTTCCAGCATAACGAATGAACATACCACAGTTCAATACAGGCTTTGATGTTTGCTTTTTACACAGGTGGAATTCCATGGAGAGACTCACCTGTTTCGCATGTGGCTTGGTTTTGACCTTCCTCCCAATATGGTCTGGTTGATCTTGCAGAAAGGACTATGTTTTCTAACTTGGAACTTGAGAATTTCTCATTGACAAAGCCTGATGCAAATCATTTCTGCCCGTCAGTGACCTAGAGTACATGAATTCCTTCTTGGTTATTTTAGCCTCAAGCACTGAATTTTGTTTTTCTTACTCTGTGTATGTTTTTTTTTTTTTTTAAATGCCAGTGCACCATACGTTTCTCTTTTTTTGTGTTATTTTTTTCCACTTCCACTAAAAAATAATGGAGATACATCACTGTGTACATTTAAGGTGTACAGCACCTTAAATGTGTGGTTTGATTTACATATATTGTGAAATGATTGCCACAATGGGTTTAGCTCACATTCAACATCTCATATAGATACAATGAAAGGGAAAGAAAAAAATGTGTTTGCATGATGAAATCTCTTAGATCTGTTGTTTTAAAAACATTGCTATAGGGAGGCCTGCCTTCAGCTCAGGTCATAACCCAAGGGTCTTAGGATTGAGCCCAGCATCATTCTCCATGCTCAGCAGGGAGCCTGCCTCTCCCTCTTTCTCTGTCCTTCTCCCTGCTTATGCTCACGCTCTCTTCTCTCTCTCATATAGTTTTTTTTTTAAAGCAAATAAAAATTAAAACATTCCTGAATGTCATAGAGCAGTGTTACCCCTAGTGACCATGTACATTACATCTCCATTACTCTTTTATCCTATTACTGGAAGCTGGAAATTTCTGAAGACATTTTTCCAGTTCCTCCTTCCCAAATCCCCCTCTGCTGGGAATAGCAAATCTACTATCTTCTACTATGAGTGTGGTGTTTTGTTTTGTTTATTTATTTATTTAGTTAGTTTAGTTTTAGATTTCCCCATTTAAGAGAAATCCTACAGGTAATGGATTTTTCCCATTTCTCTGGCTTATTTCACTTAGCATGATGTTTTCAAGGTCCATCATGTTGTAAATAGGAGGATTTCCTTACTTTTCTATAGTTGAAGAGTATTCCACTGTATAAACACATGACAGCTTTTTTATATATTCAGCTATTAGTGGACATTTAGGTTGTTTCCATGTTTTGGCTCTTGTAAAATAAAACTTCTGTCAACATGGAGTGCAGATATCTTTTGGAGTTAGTGTTTTTCAATTCCAAAAGTGGAATTCCTGGGTCATATGGTGCTTCTGTACTTAATTTTGAGCAACATCATTACTATTTTCCACAAGGGTTATTCTTTTCCATTCCCATCAATAATGCACATGGGTTTCCTTTCTCCACATTCACACCAGCATTTTTATTGCTTATTTTTTGATGGTGTCCATTCTAACAAATGTGAGGTGATATTTTATGGTGGTTTTAATGTGAATTTCCCTGATGACTAGTGATATTGACCATCTTTTCTTGTACCGATTAGTCATTCATATATCTTTTTTTGGAAAAATATCAATTCACATCCTTTTCCCAATTTGAACTGGAGGTGGAATTCTTTTGGTTTTTGTTTTTTTGCTTTTGAGTTGTTTGAATTAATTGTATATTTTGAATATAAAACCCTAAGTAGGTAGATGATTATAAATAATTTTCCCAATTCCACAGGTCTTTTTCATTTGTTAATGGTTTCTTTTGCTATGCAGAATCTTTTTAGTCCCACCTCATTTATTATTGCTTTTGCTGATTGTGCTTTTTTTTAAATTAATTTATTTATTTTTTATAAATATATATATATATATTTTTTCCACAGGGATACAGGTCTGTGAATCGCCAGGTTTACACACTTCACAGCATTCACCAAAGCACATACCCTCCCCAATGTCCATAACCCGACCCCCTTCACCCAACCCCCCTCCCCCCAGCAACCCTCAGTTTGTTTTGTGAGATTAAGAGTCATTTATGGTTTGTCTCCCTCCCAATCCCATCTTGTCTCATTTATTCTTCTCCTACCCACTTAAGCCCCCATGTTGCATCACCACTTCCTCATATCAGGGAGATCATATGATAGTTGTCTTTCTCCGCTTGACTTATTTCGCTGAGCATGATACGCTCTAGTTCCATCCATGTTGTCCCAAAAGGCAAGATTTCATTTCTTTTGATGGCTGCATAGTATTCCATTGTGTATATATACCACATCTTCTTGATCCATTCATCTGTTGATGGACATCTAGGTTCTTTCCATAGTTTGGCTATCGTGGACATTGCTGCTATAAACATTCGGGTGCACGTGCCCCTTTGGATCACTACATTTGTATCTTTAGGGTAAATACCCAGTAGTGCAATTGCTGGGTCATAAGGCAGTTCTATTTTCAACATTTTGAGGAACCTCCATGTTGTTTTCCAGAGTGGTTGCACCAGCTTGCATTCCCACCAACAGTGTAGGAGGGTTCCCCTTTCTCCGCATCCTCTCCAGCATCTGTCATATCCTGACCTGTTGACTTTAGCCATTCTGACTGGTGTGAGGTGATATCTCATTGTGGTTTTGATTTGTATTTCCCTGATGCGGAGTGATATGGAGCACTTTTTCATGTGTCTGTTGGCCATCTGAATGTCTTCTTTGCAGAAATGTCTGTTCATATCCTCTGCCCATTTCTTGATTGGATTATTTGTTCTTTGGGTGTTGAGTTTGCTAAGTTCTTTATAGATTTTGGACACTAGTCCTTTATCTGATATGTCGTTTGCAAATATCTTCTCCCATTCTGTCAGTTGTCTTTTGATTTTGTTAACTGTTTCCTTTGCTGTGCAGAAGCTTTTGATCTTGATAAAATCCCAATAGTTCATTTTTGCCCTTGCTTCCCTTGCCTTGGGCGATGTTCCTAGGAAGATGTTGCTGCGGCTGAGGTCGAAGAGGTTGCTGCCTGTGTTCTCCTCAAGGATTTTGATGGATTCCTTTCTCACATTGAGGTCCTTCATCCATTTTGAGTCTATTTTTGTGTGTGGTGTAAGGAAATGGTCCAATTTCATTTTTCTGCATGTGGCTGTCCAATTTTCCCAGCACCATTTATTGAAGAGGCTGTCTTTTTTCCATAGGACATTCTTTCCTGCTTTGTCGAAGATTAGTTGACCATAGACTTGAGGATCTATTTCTGGGCTCTCTATTCTGTTCCATTGATCTATGTGTCTGTTTTTGTGCCAGTACCATGCTGTCTTGATGATGACAGCTTTGTAATAGAGCTTGAATTCCGGAATTGTGATGCCACCAACTTTGGCTTTCTTTTTCAATATTCCTGTGGCGATTCGAGGTCTTTTCTGGTTCCATATAAATTTTAGGATTATTTGTTCCATTTCTTTGAAAAAGATGGATGGTACTTTGATAGGAATTGCATTAAATGTGTAGATTGCTTTAGGTAGCATAGACATTTTCACAATATTTATTCTTCCAATCCAGGAGCATGGAACATTTTTCCATTTCTTTGTGTCTTCCTCAATTTCTTTCATGAGTACTTTATAATTTTCTGAGTATAGATTCTTAGCCTCTTTGGTTAGGTTTATTCCTAGGTATCTTATGGTCTGGGGTGCAATTGTAAATGGGATTGACTCCTTAATTTCTCTTTCTTCTGTCTTGTGGTTGGTGTAGAGAAATGCAACTGATTTCTGTGCATTGATTTTATATCCTGACACTTTACTGAATTCCTGTACAAGTTCTAGCAGTTTTGGAGTGGAGTCTTTTGGGTTTTCCACATAGAGTATCATATCATCTGTGAAGAGGGATAGTTTGAATTCTTCTTTGCCGATTTGGATGCCTTTAATTTCCTTTTGTTGTCTGATTGCTGAGGCTAGGACTTCTAGTACTATGTTGAATAGCAGTGGTGATAATGGACATCCTTGCCGTGTTCCTGACCTTAGTGGAAAAGCTTTCAGTTTTTCTCCATTAAGAATGATATTTGCGGTGGGTTTTTCATAGATGCTTTGATGATATTGAGGTATGTGCCCTCTATTCCTACACTTTGAAGGGTTTTGATCAGGAAGGGATGCTGTACTTTGTCAAATGCTTTTTCAGCATCTATTGAGAGTATCATATGGTTCTTGTTCTTTCTTTTATTGATGTGTTGTATCACATTGACTGATTGTGGATGTTGAACCAACCTTGCAGCGCTGGAATAAATCCCACTTGGTCGTGGTGAATAATCCTTTTAATGTACTGTTGAATCCTATTGGCTAGTATTTTGGTGAGAATTTTCGCATCTGTGTTCATCAAGGATATTGGTCTATAGCTCTCTTTTTTGATGGGATCCTTGTCTGGTTTTGGGATCAAGGTGATGTTGGCCTCATAAAATGATTTTGGAAGTTTTCCTTCCATTTCTATTTTTTGGAACAGTTTCAGGAGAATAGGAATTAGTTCTTCTTTAAATGTTTGGTAGAATTCCCCCGGGAAGCCGTCTGGCCCTGGGCTTTTGTTTGTTTGGAGATTTTTAATGACTGTTTCAATCTCCTTACTGGTTATGGGTCTGTTCAGACTTTCTATTTCTTCCTGGTTCAGTTGTGGTAGTTTATATGTTTCTAGGAATGCCTCCATTTCTTCCAAATTGTCAAATTTGTTGGCGTAGAGTTGTTCATAGTATGTTCTTATAATTGTTTGTATTTCTTTGGTGTTAGTTGTAATCTCTCCTCTTTCACTCATGATTTTATTTATTTGGGTCCTTTCTCTTTTCTTTTTGATAAGTGTGGCCAGGGGTTTATCAATTTTATTAATTCTTTCGAAGAACCACCTCCTAGTTTCGTTGATTTGTTCTATTGTTTTTTTGGTTTCTATTTCATTGATTTCTGCTCTGATCTTTATGATTTCTCTTCTCCTGCTGGGCTTAGGGTTTCTTTCTTGTTTTTTTCCAGCTCCTTTAGGTGTAGGGTTAGGTTGTGTACCTGAGACCTTTCTTGTTTCTTGAGAAAGGCTTGTACCGCTATATATTTTCCTCTCAGGACTGCCTTTGTTGCGTCCCACAGATTTTGCACCGTTGTGTTTTCATTATCATTTGTTTCCATGATTTTTTTCAATTCTTCTTTAATTTCCCGGTTGACCCATTCATTCTTTAGAAGGATGCTGTTTAGTCTCCATGTATTTGGGTTCTTTCCAAACTTCCTCTTGTGGTTGAGTTCTAGCTTCAGAGCATTGTGGTCTGAAAATATGCAGGGAATGATCCCAATCTTTTGATACCAGTTGAGTCCTTATTTAGGACCGAGGATGTGATCTATTCTGGAGAATGTTCTATGTGCACTAGAGAAGAATGTATATTCTGTTGTTTTGGGATGAAATGTTCTGAATATATCTGTAATGTCCATCTGGTCCAGTGTGTCGTTTAAGGCCCTTATTTCCTTGCTGATCTTTTGCTTGGATGATCTGTCCATTTCAGTGAGGGGAGTGTTAAAGTCCCCTACTATTATTGTATTATTGTTGATGTGTTTCTTTGATTTTGTTATTAATTGGTTTATATAGTTGGCTGCTCCCACGTTGGGGGCATAGATATTTAAAATTGTTAGATCTTCTTGTTGGATAGACCCTTTGAGTATGATATAGTGTCCTTCCTCATCTCTTATTATATTCTTTGGCTTAAAATCTAATTGATCTGATATAAGGATTGCCACTCCTGCTTTCTTCTGATGTCCGTTAGCATGGTAAATTCTTTTCCATCCCCTCACTTTAAATCTGGAGGTGTCTTCGGGCTTAAAATGAGTTTCTTGGAGGCAACATATAGATGGGTTTTGTTTTTTTATCCATTCTGATACCCTGTGTCTTTTGATTGGGGCATTGAGCCCATTAACGTTCAGGGTAACTATTGAGAGATATGAATTTAGTGCCATTGTATTGCCTGTAAGGTGACTGTTACTGTATATTGTTTCTGTTCCTTTCTGATCTACCACTTGTAGGCTCTCTCTTTGCTTAGAGGACCCTTTTCAATATTTCCTGTAGAGCTGGTTTGGTGTTTGCAAATTCTTTTAGTTTTTGTTTGTCCTGGAAGCTTTTAATCTCTCCTTCTATTTTCAATGATAGCCTAGCTGGATATAGTATTCTTGGCTGCATGTTTTTCTCATTTAGTGCTCTGAAAATATCATGCCAGCTCTTTCTGGCCTGCCAGGTCTCTGTGGATAAGTCAGCTGCCAATTTAATATTTTTACCATTGTATGTTACAGACTTCTTTTCACGGGCTGCTTTCAGGATTTTCTCTTTGTCACTAAGACTTGTAAGTTTTACTATTAGGTGACGTGGTGTGGGCCTATTCTTATTGATTTTGAGGGGCTTTCTCTGAACCTCCTGAATTTTGATGCTCGTTCCCTTTGCCATATTGGGGAAACTCTCCCCAATAATTCTCTCCAGTATACCTTCTGCTCCCCTCTCTCTTTCTTCTTCTTCTGGAATCCCAATTATTCTAATGTTGTTTCGTCTTATGGTGTCACTTATCTCTCGAATTCTGCCCTCATGGTCCAGTAGCTGTTTGTCCCTCTTTTGCTCAGCTTCTTTATTCTCTGTCATTTGGTCTTCTATATCGCTAATTCTTTCTTCTGCCTCATTTATCCTAGCAGTGAGAGCCTCCATTTTTTATTGCACCTCATTAATAGCTTTTTTGATTTCAACTTGGTTAGATTTTAGTTCTTTTATTTCTCCAGAAAGGGCTTTTATATCTCCCAAGAGGGTTTCTCTAATATCTTCCATGCCTTTTTCAAGCCCGGCTAGAACCTTGAGAATTATCATTCTGAATTCTAGATCTGACATATTGCCAATGTCTGTATTGATTAGGTCCCTAGCCTTCGGTACTGCCTCCTGTTCTTTTTTTTGTGGTGAATTTTTCCGCCTTGTCATTTTGTCCAGATAAGAGTATATGAAGGAGCAAGTAAAATACTAAGAGTGGCAACAACCCCAGGAAAATATACTTTAACCAAATCAGAAGAGATCCCAAATCGTGAGGGGAGAGAAAGGGGATAAAAAGAGGTTCAAAAAAAGAAAGGAAAAAAAAACAAAAAGAAAAGAAAAAAAAAGGAATTAAAAAAAAGAAAACGAAGAAAGAAAAGTATGGAAAAGAAAAAATATATATATTAGATAAGCTAGTTTTAAAAAATTGAAAATGAAAAGGGTAAATGTTAAAAAAAAATTTTAAAAATTTAAAAAAATTAAAAAAAAATTAAAAATTTAGCAAAAGTAGAGAAAAAATGAAAAAGAAAAAAATTATTTTAACTGCAAGACTAAAAAATCACAGGGAGAAAGCCATGAGTTCCGTGCTTTGCTTTCTCCTCCTTTGGAATTCTGCTGCTCTCCTTGGTATTGAAACCGCACTCCTTGGTAGGTGAACTTGGTCTTGGCTAGATTTCTTGTTGATCTTCTGGGGGAGGGGCCTGGTGTAGTGATCTCAAGTGTCTTTGCCCCAGGCGGAATTGCACCGCCCTTACCTGGGGCCGGGCTGAGTAATCCGCTGGGGTTTGCTTTCAGGAGCTTTTGTTCCCTGAGCGCTTTCCGTAGAGTTCCGAAGGACGGGAATACAAATGGCGGCCTCCTGGTCTCCGGCCCAGAGGAGCCAAGAGCCCAGAGCCCGGGGCCCCACTCCCCAGTGCACCCTCAGAGAACAGCGCCCAGTAATTCCTGTCTGCCTGACCACCGGCCACGCTCCGAGCTCACCGAGCCTGCGACCGGTTCAAGGTAACCCCAAGCTGCAAGCTTACTGTCGGCTCTGTCTCTATAGCCGGCTTTCTCGCTCCAATACCCGCAAGCTCTGCAACACTCAGACACTCCCAATCCTTCTCTGACCCTGCCGGACCTGAGGCCACGCCGAACCCGCGTGGGCTTCACCCCAGTTTAGCCTCTGGAGCGATGTCCCTCGGCGGAACAGACTTTTAAAAGTCCCGATTTTGTGCTCTGTTGCTCCTTGCCGGGAGCCGGCCCCTCCCCCCGGGGTCTATCTTCCCGTCGCTTTGGATTCACTTCTCCGCCAGTCCTACCTTTCAGAAAGAGGTTGTTTTTCGGTTTCTAGAATTGCTGTTCTTCTTCTCTTCGATCTGCCGATGGATTTGCAGGTGTTTGCAATCTTTAGATAAGCTCTCTAGCTGATCTCCTGCTAGCTGAAGTAGTCTCAGCCTGCTACTTCTCCGCCATCTTGACTCCGCCCCCCTGATTGTGCTTTTAATATGCTGCCCAAAACAGTATTACCAGGACCCAAGTCCAGGATCTTTATTTCTGTGTTTTCTTCTATGATTCGTGTGTTTTCAGGTCTTAACTTGGTGTCATGGTGTTAGATAGGGGTCACGTTTCTTTTGTGTGCATTGAAAATTCTACTGCATGTAAATATCCAGTTTTTTCTCCATTGAGTAATTGATTTGTATTTTTAAAAATCTTTTATTAACATATAATGTGTTATTTGCTTTAGGGGTACAGGTCTGTGAATTATCTTTCACAATTCACAACACTCACCATAGCACATACCCTCTCCAATGTTCATTACCCAGCCACCCACCTCATCCCTCCCATACCCCTCCCCTTCAGCAACCATCAGTTTGTTTCTTGAGATTAAGAGTCTCATATGGTTTCTCTCCCTCCATTGAGTAATTCTGACTCCTTTATCAGATATTAGTTGATTATATATATATATATGAATTTATTTCTGGGCTCTCAAATCAGTTCCATTGGTCTACTTGTTTGTTTTTATGCCAGTACTATATTGTTTTCATTAGTACAGCTTTGTATGTAGCTCGGATGTATGTATAGTACTTCCTGCTTTTGGCTGTAGAGACATTTTACCAATATTATTTCTTCCGATTAATGAGCATGGATATCTTTCCTTTTTATTTACACTGCCTTCTATTTCTTTCAGCAGTGTCTTCCGTTTTCAGAATAGAAATCTTTCATATCCTTGATTAAATGTATTTCTAAGTATTTTTTTAAAAGATTTTATTTATTTATTTGTCAGAGAGAGTGAGCACAGGCAGACAGAGAGGCAGGCAGAGGCAGAGGGAGAAGCAGGCTCCCTGCTGAGCAAGGAGCCTGATGTGGGACTCCATCCCAGGACCCTGGGATCATGACCCAAGCCGAAGGCAGCTGCTTAACCAACTGAGCCACCCAGGCATCCCATTTCTAAGTATTTTTAAGTGTGCTATTATAAATGGGATTTTTAAAAAATTCTTTTTGAAATAATTAGTTGTTAGTGTATAGAAATGCAACTGATTTGGGTATGTTAATTTTCTTTCTGCAGTGTAACTGAACTTGCTGACTAGTTATAATAGTTTTTTGGTGGAATCTTGAGGATTTTTTTTTTAATTTTTTAAGGATTTTCTAGGTGTAAAATCATGTCCTCTGAAAATAAAAATAATTTTTCTTTTTTGTTTCCAGTTCTCATGCCTCTCATTTCTTTTCCTTGACTGACTGCTCTATCTAAAACATATTGTACTATGTTGAATAGGAGTGGAGAGAGTGAGCTGCCTTTCCTTGTTCCTGATCTTAAAGGAAACACTTTCAGTGTTTTACCATTGAAGATGATATTACTTGTGGGCTTATCATAGGACTTTTATTATGTTCTTATATATTCATTCTATGCTGTTTTGTTAGGATTACTTTATTATGAATAAGTACTAAATATTTTCAAATAGTTTCTTTGTGTCTTTTGAGGTGATCATATGATCCTTTTTCTCTTAATATGAAATAATTCACTGATTGATTTGTTTATGTTCAGCCATTCTTGTATTCCAGGATAAATCCATTCGATCATGGTGAATGGTCTTTTAACTGTATTACTGAATTCATTTGCCTAGTACTTTGCTGAGAATTTCTTCATTCATATTAGTGAATATTAGTTCAGGAATATTAGTCCATAGTATTCTTTTCTGGCATCGTCCTTAACTGACTTGGTATCAGGGTAATCTTGGCCTTGAGAAATGAGTTTGTGGGTACTCCCTCCTCTTTAAATTTTGGGAGAGTCTAAGAAGGATTGGGTCTAATTCTTCTTCAAGTGCTTGGTAAAATACACCAGTGCAGCCATCTGGTGATGGGCTTTTCTTTGCCAGGACAGTTTTGGTTACTGAGGCACTCCTTTCCCTAGTAATTGGTCTATTCTAATTTTCTATTTCTTTCAAAACTTCAGTCTTTGTAGGTTGTATATTTATAAGAAGTTTTCCATTTGTTCTTTGTTGTCCAGTCTGTCAGCATGTGGTTATTCATAATAGCTTCTTATGATCCTTTCCATGTCAGTGCTTTCAGTTGTCATGTCTCTTTTTCCATTTATAATTTTATAATTTGGGTTCTTTCTCTGCTTCCTTTGATTAGTCTACCTATCTTAGTCTATTTAAGGTTTTGTGAATTTTGTTAAGTTCTTCCCCGAACCAATGGTGAGTTTGGTTCATCTTTTATATGGGTTTGTTTGCTTGTTCTCTATTTCATTTATTTCTGCTCTGGTCTCCATTACTTGTTCAGCTAAGCTTGGCTTGCTTAGTTATTTCTCCATTAGAGTGTAGCCTTAGATTGCTTACTTGGAATATTCCTGGCTTTTAAAATTCTTCCTAAGCATTTACTGCTTATGTACTTCCCTCTTAGAAATACTTTTGCAGGGGGGCCTGTGTGGCTCAGTCAGAAGCATCTGCCTTCAGTTTAGGTCATGATTCCAGGATCCTGGAATCGAGACCCACATTGGGCTCTTGCTCAGCAGGAACCGGCTTCTCCCTCTGCTCTCCCCCTGCTTGTATTCCTTCTCTCACTCTCTGTCAAAAAAATAAATAAAATCTTAAAAAAGAAAGAAAGAAAGAAAGAAAGAAATGCTTTTGCAACATTCTCTAAGTTTGGAACATTCCATGTGTTCATTTTACTTTTTTTTTTAATTTTATTTATTTGACAGACAGAGATCACAGGTAGGCAGAGAGGCAGGCAAAGAGAGAGGAGGAAACAGTCTCCCCGCGGAGCAGGGAGCCTGATGTGGGGCTCGATCCCAGGACCCTGAGATCATGACCTAAGCCAAAGGCAGAGGCTTTAACCCATTGAGCCACCCAGGTGCCCCTCATTTTACTTCTCTTAAGAAGTGTTCTCATTCCCCTTGCATTTCTTCTTTGATCAATGGCTATTCATGAGAGTATTATTTAATTTCCATACAGTTATGACTTTTCCAACCTCCAAGAAGAGGTTTGCTATTGATTTCTACTTTGATGCCATTGTGGTCAGAGAAGATGCTTGGTATGAGTTCATTCTTCTGGAACTGACAGAGTTGTTTTATGGACTAACGGATGGTCTACCCTGGGAAATGTTCCATGTGTTCTTGAGGATACTATGTATTCTGATGTTGTTGAACAGAAAGTTCTGTACATGTCTGCTAGGTCTGTTTACTCTGCATTGTTATTCAAATCCTCTGTTTCATTATTGATACTCTGTCTGGATGGTTTATCCATTGTTGAAAGTGAGGCATTAAAGTTTCTCATTATCTTTGTATTGCTATTTATTTATCCTTCTAGCTCTGTTAGTTTTCACTGTATATATGTAGTTGCTCCAATGTTCGGAATATAGATACTCACAGTTCATAGATCTTGATAGGCTGACCACCTTTTGACAATATAATGGCCTTTTTGGGTCTATTTTTCCATTTTCAGTTTAGAGTCTATTTTGTCTGATACAAGTATAGCTATTCCTGCCTTGTTTTTGTTGTTGTTGTAATTGTTGTTTTGGTTACCATTTGCTTGACATGTCTTCATCCATCTTCCTTCTCGGTCTGTGTGTGTTTAAATTTCAACTGAGTCTCTTTAGGCGACAAAACATTGGCTCTTATTTTATCTTTCAGACATTCTGTGTTTTGATTGGAGAATTTAATGTTTACATTTAAAGTAATTATTTGTAAGTAACGATTTATAATGGCTATTAATTATTTACTGGTTGCTTTATAAATCCATTGTTCCTTGTTTCTTATCCTGCTTTCTTTGATCATATTTCAATGTCTTTTCTATCCCTATGCTTTGACTTTCTTCTCATGTCCCTTTGTGTAACTTCTATACGATTTTCCCTTGCTGTTTCCATGAGGCTTACAGAAAGTATCTTAAAAGTGTAACATTCTACTTTAGCTGAGAGCAACTCAATTTCAATGGAATTCCTAAACTTTACACTTTTACTACTTCTCCCCCTCATATTTTAGATTATTGCTTACATATTTTTATAGTTGACATTTTTGATATTGCATGACTAATAAAAGAGTATTGTGGTCATTATAGTTTTAACTCATTCATTTTTTAATTTTCAAATTATACTTTCAGTGTATTGTGCACCACCATTATGTTATAGAATTTCTGTTTATATATTTACCATTGCCAGTGCTTCTTATGCTACCTTTTTTGTTTTCATTTTTCTTCCACTCAAAGAACCATCTCGTAAGGCAAATCTAGAGTAATGAACTCTCTCAGCCTTTTTTTGTTTGGAAAAGTCTTTATTCCTCCCCTTCATTTTCTGAAGGAAAGTCTCCCTAAGTATAGAATTTTGGGTTGCCATATTTTTTTCTTTCAATGTTTCAAATACATCATCCATTTCTTTCCTGGCTTAATAACTTCTGAGAAATTTGCCAACTTCTCTTCTGCTTTTAAAATTCATTTTTTATTTTTTACTTTTGTCAGTTTAATTATAATGTATCTTGGTATATCCCTATTCAGATTCTACCCATTTGGAATTTTTTTGAGCCTCAAAGATCTGGGTGTTCATTTCTTTTCCTTGGTTTAGGAAATTTTCAGCCATTATTGTTTTATTTTTTTTTTAAGATTTTATTTATTTGACAGACAGAGATCACAAGCAGGCAGAGAGGCAGGCAGAGAGAGAGGCGGAAGCAGGCTCCCTGCTCAGCAGAGAGCCCGATGCGGGGCTTGATCCCAGGACCCTGAGATCTATGACCCGAGCCGAAGGCAGAGGCCCAACCCACTGAGCCACCCAGGCGCCCCAGCCATTATTGCTTTAAATGTGCATTCTGACCTTTCTCCTCTTCTGGAATTCCCATGAATCAAATATAGGCATACCTCATTTTGTGGCACTTTACTTTCTTGTGATTCACAGATAATGCTTTTCTTTAAAATTGAAGGAATGGGGTAATATGCATCAAGCAAATCTCCTGGTGCCTTTCTTTTCCAACAATATTTATTCCCTTGGTGTCTCTGTCGCATTTTGGTATTTCAAAATATTTCACACTTTTTCATTATCATTATATTTGTAATGGTTGTCTGTGATGAGTGGTTTTTGATGTTATTATTCTGAATATTATATGGGTATGGTCTGTGGCACCCTGAAAAATGGTGAACGTAATCATAAATCTCATTTGTGTTCTGATGGCTGCATCATCCACTATCAGTCCACTCTGCCCCACCCCCCCAGTCTCTCTTCCTCTCCTTGGTTCTCCTAGTCCATGAGAGAGAACAAGTGAAATTAGGGTAATTTATAACCCTATATTGGTCTCTAAGTGCTCAAGTGAAAGGAATAATCCTATATTGCTTGCTTTAAATAAAAAATGAAAAATGACTAAGCTTAGTGAGGAAGGCATGTTAAGAGCCCAGACAGGCCCAGAGTTAGGCCTTTTGAGCCATTTCTGAGGTAGGCCTATGCATAGTTATATCCATGGGAAGAAGGAGGGAAGGAAAAGGAAAGGAAGAGAGAGGCAGGAAGGAAAGAGAAAGAAAGAAAAGAAATAAGGAAAGGAAGATATGCAACACTGTAACAAGTTTAAGGATAATTGCACATAACACCTGTATTTAGCTGGCTAGGATATTTTGACATGGGTATGTGGGAAATAGGGCTACCATCCATCCCATCATAGCAGCTTCTCTCCTATTTTCTCATCAGATACTAGAAGACAATAGACATCTGAAGGACATTAACAATCTATAAAACTAAGGGACAAAAAAGTGATAAGTAGTGCCATGAGGTTGCTTACTCATTGGCTGTGTATGTAAATACTTGGATTCATCTGGACAGTCCAAACTAAGTTTGACAATGAACTACTGCTAAATGCTTTTTGAAAAAGAAAATATCATATTGTCTCAGCATCCTTAATGAGGAATTGTGTCTATTATATGGCAGAAAGAACAATCCCTGGTAATCTTTTATTCACATAATAGTGGATCCTTTCTAAAAGTGCTTCTTAGTTATTATTCTGTAAACATCTACCCCACAGTGCTTCTCCCAGGTATGATGCCTTACAGTGCACAAACAGCTTCCACTCATGCTTTAAGTTTTAACTTGGAGTATCTTCGCAGTGATCCAGAGACCGTGTTAGCCTGCTTATTCTAAAGTTGGTGGACTGGAAGCTAAATGAAATGAGCAGCCTCTTCACACTCAGCTTCTAGGGAATAATGGGTGCAGGCTGGCCCTGCAGAATTCGATACTTGGACCATTCCAGTCTCCCAGGCAGGTGAGCCTCTGCATTGTGCTGACCTGATAGAGGCAGGCTCCGCATTCCAAGGGAGTTTGGCTCCAGATGTTTACTTATGATCTAGTCATTAAGAACACCAAGAATTTCCCTACATAAACCACATTCTACAAACTATATTGTAGGGAATTCTAATTCGACTGTCCCTGTCTGTACAATTTCATTGCATTGGTAAATTACATTTCAAATTCTGGATTTGGAACAGGGTTCTTCCCCACAGAGGAGCATTTAATGACTTGGAATTTTTGAAACATCAAATAGGGATGAAAATTGAAACTCATCCAGCCCCACAATCTTATTGTTCTGGTTTGTGACACCCAGGCATAGAGAGGATAAAGAACTTGACTTGTTTACTTTGAGTCTGCAATGCACAAAGAATGTTGGCCACTGGGGCAGAGAAGAGCTGAGGTTCAGCCTGATTCCATTGGGCCAACTGTGTGGCTTGGCCCAGGACAGCCATCTGAAAAGGGGTGTTTTGTTTTTTCTGTTTTTTTGTTTTTGTTTTTGTGTTTTTGAAGGTGCCAAGTTCCGTGCCTGTGGGGATGAGTCTGCTCAGAGTTGAGCTGTTTTCCTAACGTGCATGAAGGAACTGTTTTATGTATATATGTATTCACACTGTATTGGTCCTGCTCCTTCGCTTGCTAGTAGGTCTGCGAGGGTCCTGCGCCACTGAATGTAGCCTTATGTGCTCACTGTTAGGGTGCTGTAGCATTCCAGGGAACGAAGGAGGTGAAATGTGTTCATTGTTAGCTTACAGACATCTGGGGCCTTTCCAGTTTCAGGTTATTACAGCTCATGCTGTGAACAATCTCACATTCATTTGGTCATTTGATCAGTATCTGCTGATGATAAAAATTACCACGAGTTTTCAGTTTGCCAACACATGGAATTTGAAAATGAGCTCACATGGCCCCATCTCTAGAGTTTTTGATTCAGGGAAATGTGGGATGGGGCCCCACAGTGTACATGGGATGACAGTTCTTAGGTCCTGCAGCTGCTCTACAACAATCACGCCATTGGTGTTCTCACTGAGTGAATGTCATAGGTTTCTTGCCAGCAGTGAGGATTCCTGTGGAATGGGCATCTTTAAGTTGTAAACCAACCATGAAGACCGGTCTTAGCTAGTTTGATTGATTTTGGAGCTAAAGAAAAATCAGTACGTACCATAAATGTATTTTAATATTTATTTAACTTCTAAGAGTTCAGAACGTATGTCACAGTCTATTGTCTTAGGATGTCTTGGCACATCTTGGTTTAAGTCACTGTAGCCCAGGACTGGATTGTTTGTACGTACTTAATAGGGATGGAAGGGGAAAAAGCGGGAAGGAAGAAGGGAGAACTGGCAGTTTTAGGACCTGTTTTTGTTTGTTTGTTTGTTTTTAAGAAAGTTCACATTCTTTTTTTTTTTTTAAGATTTTATTTATTTGTCAGACAGAGAGGCAGAGGCAGAGCAGAGAGCCTGATGCGGGGCTCAATCCGAGGACCCTGAGATCATGACCTGAGCCGAAGGCAGAGGTTTTAACCCACTGAGCCACCCAGGCGCCCCAGTTTTAGGACCTCTTGAGCGCACCTCTCACTATTAAACATGGGACACAGGAAAATCACCAGACTCTCTTGTCCAAAGACCCCTCCTTCCTCTCTCTGCATGCTCCCTGACTTTACTCTGAGAACCTGCTCAGACTGAATCTAGCAGAAAATGAGGTTAGTCATCAATACTTTTTGGTTATTAATGCAATTTCCATACTATCAATGGAAAAAAGTTTGTACTTAGATCTTTTTGTTTTATGCACTCAAAACTGTATTAACCTTTTTTTTTTTAAAAAAAGGGTAGATGAAGGTTTCAATAACTAACAACTCAAAGAAGTTTTCTGTGGTTTCCATTTAGTAGTTCTGAAAATAAAGCAAAACTACAAAGAGCTTAGCTTTCAAAAGCCAAGGTCATGGTTAAGGTTATCATGGGAAAGATTATGATGAATATGGCAAGGACTCCTTCATTATTCAGAACTGCTGGGTGTTGAGAGAATGCTCCTAAGTAGGAGTACTTCATGTAAACTTTGTTCTCTTACCAAAGCAGACCAGTAAAACTTTAAACCCAGAAAGAAAATGAAAATGGTTTACAAAGTAACATACATGAGGCTGTAATTTGTGGATGGGTGGTGGAGAAGCTGCTTCTTGCTAAACCCTGCCCTTTTCCCCTCTGCACACCATGTTGAAAGCCAGAAATGGGCATTGAGGCCTACAGGTGTGAGTATCAAGGCTTCCAGAATATTTGGCAGGGAAATAATACTCATAGTCCTCTCTGCCTCATTTACTACTAACCAGGAAATAGGCCACATGTGAAAGTCTAAGCAAAAAGTTGAAGAATGGACGTTAGAAAAGTTGTCTTTGTATACTCTACAATGAAAACAATCCACAAATGAGAGAAAGTATCAGCAAATAGAACCATGTAAAAGTCTGAGGCTCTCATGTTAACAATGCTTCACTGATTCCCTTGACTACCTTTAAGAAAAATCACCGAGAGATTATGCTGAGTGAAATAAGTCAAGCAGAGAGAGTCAATTATCATATGGTTTCACTTATTTGTGGAGCATAACAAATAGCATGGAGGACAAGGGGCGTTAGAGAGGAGAAGGGAATTTGGGTAAATTGAAAGGGGAGGTGAACCATGAGAGACTATGGACTCTGAAAAACAATCTGAGGGGTTTGAAGTGGCGGGGGGGGGGTGGGAGGTTGGGGTACCAGGTGGTGGGTATTATAGAGGGCACGGCTTGCATGGAGCACTGGGTGTGGTGAAAAAATAATGAATAATGCTTTTCTGAAAATAAATAAATTGGAAAAAAAAAAAAAGAAAAAAAGAAAAATCACTGGGCTACAACCTGCCCCTTACAAATTTCAAACTATTGAGATAGGAAAGGTACAGCTTAAGGCATGGAGGTCCAGGTAGGCGTAATACTCTTCTAAACATACATTTTCATGTTTAGAGTGATAGTTCAGTTTTTACTAATTATAGATAATGATCCACATGGAAGAGAACTCCCAATGAGCATTAAAACCCTGGATTATTCATTTATTACATCTTTTCTGTGTGCAGCTCATACATTAATGTATGTTCATATAATTCAGAAGATAAATGAACTATAATAAAATGAAGTAGGTTATATTCATGTCTTATTTGCTACTCCAGTCTTTTATAAATGAATGGCTAATGTTCTGAGATATTATTCTAACAAAGCACCTTTAAAACAAGAGAGGGTTGAGAAGGCATCATTCCCTGATTCCCAAGCTTTACAAAGCAGGCCTGAGGCAACCATATCCTTCCTTGTTGGTTACCCTGGAGACCCTTTTCTCCATCTGGAACAGTTAACCATTCCCTAGTACAGAATGGGAAGAACAGAAGGGAGATGGGAAGGGGGAAAAGCCATTTGGACATTGTGCCTGTAATGATTCTGTGTTGGGAATGCTGTTGATATCATAACAAACAAAGCAAAACACACTTGGTCGTCTTGGGCCATTCAACATAAATTTCTGTTGAAGTTCTCAAAAACAAACAAACAAACAAAAAACCTTAGGTTTGCCAATTATCATGTGATATAACACAGTATGACAATTTATTAACTATATTGCAAATTAAAATGATGGTCCCATCTAGGATCAGAGAACTCATTATATTCTATCTAGCCATATTGTATTATCAACATCAATGATGGTAACTAAAAAACCATCTTTTGAGCTCCTGAAGGTCCTGGGGAAAACTATCTTATCCAGAGAATCAATTCTACTGGACAGAAATGAGTACTAAAACTATTTTGTCATCTCTAGCTGAATGTCAACTTAAAAATATTTCTTGTCTGGGGTGCCTGGGCGGCTCAGTGGGTTAAAGTCTCTGCCTTCACTCAGGTCATGATCGCAGGGTCTGGGATCAGCAGGGAACCTGCTCCCCACCCCCTACCTGCCTCTCTGCTAACTTGTGACTTCTGTCAAATAAACAAATAAGTTCTTTAAAAAAAAATTCCTTGTCTGAATTATCTAAAGGTAGTGCAGGGGTTATTTCATATAAGGAAACTGAGTCATTGCTGCTACAGTACACCCTTCCAAGAAATTAGGTTGAGCTAAAAATTGGTCTTTGTTCCTCAGCAAGAGGTCTTCTGGTGAAAGAAATTTTATTTTATTTTGTTTAATTTTATTTATTTTTCAGAGAGAGAGAGAGAGAGTGGGCATGTGCAGGAGTGGGGGTGTGGAAGGAGAGGGAGAGAGAAAGTCTCAAGCAGCCTCCATGGTCAGTGAGGAACCTGACTCTGGGCTGCTCTCAGGACCCAGACACGATGACATGAGCTAAAGTCAAGAGTCAAAGACCCAAATAACTGAGCTACCCAGGCACCCCAAGAAATTACTGTAATGAGGGAAAAATGTCAGTATAGATACCCTGAAAATGCTATTTAATTACTTCTTTATGTTTCTTAATAACCTATTTCATATTACAGTAAATTACTTTAGCTCAATGGATGAACATGCCAGTTACTCTTCCGTTCCACCAAAGAGTAAAACCTTCTCAAAGAAGAGAGCTTAGAAAGGGAGGGGCACCACATTCTCCATATTCCCCATATCCACCAAAACTGTCCCCTAGAAACAGCCACTGTCAATACTGTGGTATTTGACTTCCTTGTCTCTTCTCTGTACAAATGTATCTATATTAACACAAAGATTCAAACTATATAATTAGGTTTTCTCTTTTGGCAATATATTGTTAATGTTTTTCCTTAACAACAAATACTCATTCATAACATTTTTAATTATTATAAAGGATTCATCATAGAAATGTACATTGTCTTTATGTTATATGTAACCGATAAATCACTAAATTACCTCTGAAACTAGTAATACACTATATGGTAATTAAATCAAATTTAAATAAAAATAAGTAGTAAGGGATGCTTTGTGTATTTCAACTTGTGATTTTTCAAAAAGCACCTAATTCTAAGGATTTTAATAAAAAATTATGATGTATTTCTACCTCGTTAAAACCCTTTGGAAGATTAGTAGCAATGGATGTTAAGTTCAAGCAGAAAAAGGAGAAACATCATATTAAGATTGTAGTGAGTCATCTCAGAAGAGGACAGAACAGGGTAGACTCTTCAACATAAAATGATACCAGCACAACTGGTGGATTGATTCTATGACGCTGGCTCCAGAAAGCAGGGAGCTGTGTTCTGAGACTATACACTACCTCCAGTATAACTCACAGAAAGCGTGTCTAGGGTCTCCTGTTCCTAGCCTTAAAGACAAGCAGGTGCTTTTCTTAGTGAACTGTATTCTTGTACTTAGAGTAAAAAGCATCAAAGCAGACTTATTATGAATGGATTTTGCCTTAGTAGAGGTTGTTCCTGAAGAAACAGTTGCATTCTTCAGTCTTAAAGAACAATAAACAACATAGCTTTTTTTTTTTCCTGTTGAACAAGAAAGGCATGAAATTATTTGGGGAATGGGTATATTGAATTAGATGGGCGATAAAACAATCTTGCTTCTCTTTCATTTAGAGTGTTATGCAAAGTGTCTTTGAAAATCCTACAAGCAGTCAAATATGAGGGAACACAGTGCTGAACATTAGGAGGTGAATTTACTAGACCATCTACTAAGTGGTCTAAATTAGGAACGAGATAGAGATACTGGGGGCAGAGGGGAAGAAAGTAAATTAAAAAGATGAGCATACATTTTATTGATTTACCATTCACTTTGTTAAGACCATGTACTTATAATTTTAACTTAAATCTCATAAATATCCTAAGGGAACTCAAAACTCTTGTGACTTCTGTCTTCTCGAATACATAAATATTTTTAAAGCATAGAAGTCTATTATCAGTTGATTTGGCTTCATTATGGTATCAACTTGTACCTGCAACTCTGTGAACATTTACATACAACCCATTGTGTGCCAAGTGTCAGGCTTGGTTCTAGCCAGACAAGTCAATGGCTCCATCTGATTGCACTTTAAGGCCACTTGATAGTTAGCATTTTTTAGCCATAAAGCGTTTTTTACATTAAGGTATGTGCACTGTATTTCTAGACATAATGCTATTATAGTTAGTAGTTGACAGCATAGGTAAACACAATGTTGTAGGCACTGAGAAACTGTGGTCACATTCGCTGAAATCATAGGCACTGAGAAGCCAAAAGCTTTGATTGGCTTTATTGTGATATTTTTTTAATTATGGTGTCTGGAGCCAAATCCATGGTACCTCCAAGGTATGCATGTACTCTTGTACTCTGTACTGTGAGTATAGGACCAGTAGGATTTTTCATTTTTTTTCCCCTACTCTAATTGAATGATTAGAAATATCTAATTCTCTGGGTCAGTGATTCTTGTCTGTGTGAGTGTGTGTGTGTGTATTTTATCCTTCTCTCCTTTTTTTTTTATTAACATACAATGTATTATTTGCCTCAGGGGTAGGTCTGTAAATCATCAGTCTTACACAATTCACAGCACTCACCATAACACATACCACCCCCAATGTCCATCACCCAGCCAGGTCACTGATTCTTTTGGATGGTCAAATCTGCTTCTAAAATTCTGTAGGGAATTACTAAATTCAGTTATTAAATCTTTTTGGTTTTCTTTTTAGTGGTTGCTGTTTTTTGCCCAAACTTGTTTTAGTCATGCCTTGTTTTCCTAACTGTGTAGTGGTCTGTGTGTTTTTCTTGTTTGCCAAACTTTCTTCAGAGGATTATCCTGAATTCTTTGTCTGACAGTTCATACATCTTCATTTCTTTAGGGACAGTAGTTGGAGCTTTATTTATTGTGATGGTGATGTTGTATTGACCTGATATTCTGTTTTCCTTGTTTTCTTATTTGGTATCTAGATGTCCAGATACATCTTCCCAAGTTTGTTCAGTTGGGTGTCTGGGCACATATGCTAATAATGTCCTGGACAAGTGGGTCTGCTCTTGTGCTCTATTTTTGGGTGAGGCATCTGAGCTCTGATGTTGGGGATGGGAGGGTATGCAGTTGGCTGAGAACAGTAGGATAGTGCTGCTGGCTTGAGTCCCTACCCAAGTGAGGCTGTAGGATGGGGTCTGGGGATGTCTGAATTCTCTGGTCGGCCTCACTAAATGGTCGGGACTGGGTACTATATTGAATAATAGAGGGAGCTATGAATTTGCTTCCCTGTCCTCACAAGGCAGCAGAACCAGACCCAAAGCTTGTACAGCTCATTGTTTGAAGGTCTGAATCAGTTCAGTGGGTAATGAATTAACCAGTCTGGTGAGGCCACTGGTTTTGTACTGCATCTAGGAAAAGACAGAGACTGTGCTCTCTACTCAAATGCCACCATAAGTAGGGCTGGTGGATGAGCTACCCAGTTTCTTGTGTGCCCTGCTTGGGTTCTGTGGTTGTGCAGGCTGAAGGCTGTATTCATCAGTGGGTCAGGCTACAAATTACTTTCTCTGTCTGGAAGCAGTAGAAGTTATCTATAGAGTCAGTAAAGCTATTGGTTTGTTGCCTTAATCCATCCTGCATCCCAAACTCTCTAGATAAATAGGGCTTTTCTCTGCAGACTATAGGATCTGCTTGTCAGACATCTATGTCAAGAAGGGCTGGTTGGGTTTTTGCAGTTTCCTAATGTCCTTGCCAGCCCTACCAGTCAGATGGAGATGGGAGACATTCTCCAGAGAGGTTAAAGCTATGTCTCTGTTCTCTTGCCTGGATGGGATTGGGATGGACCTCTCCAAGTATCTTTAAATTTCTCCCGAAAGGCCTGGTCCATCAAGAGGGGCCAGAGACTCCCTCGGGATTGGCTATGAATTAATCACCCTGCCTGGACATTCCAGGGGAGTCCTCCACGCCTTGTACTAGCTTTGCTCCAGGGGTCAGTAATCTCCACTTTCCTACCTCTCAGCTCATGCACTCCTGGCTACACAGCTTCCAGGTGTTCTTTTGAGCCCCTCAGGCCAGATGGGGCCCAGAAGCCATAGCAGGTTGGGTCAGGTTTCAGTTCACTCCTTTGAGTGGAATGGAGGGGCCACTGTAGGCAACTCCCTTTTTTTCTAAGTAGGCTTTCCCATGAAGAGGGGTTTAGGAGCTGCCCTCAGTCTTGGGTATGAATTACTCTCCCTGTCTAGAGAGCAGGAGCACACTCTATGCCTGGTACTAGTTTTGTTTTGAGTGCAATTAGCTCTACTGACCTCCCTCTCTGCCTGAACAGGGTTTCCAGGTGCTGCTGCCAGCCCCTCTGGCCAGATGTGGTTAGGAGATGCTCTGCCCAGAGCGTGGGACTGGGATCGCACCTTCCCTGGGCCTGAGCAAACCAGGTTCTAAGACCAGCAGAACCTCCCATTTGAGAATCTGAGTAAGGCAGATTTGCCAAGTTCCCTACCCAGGGTACACCTTTGACTTGCTTCTGCAGATGAACACAGCAAGTGGTTAGGGTTCTTTCCTGGGCTCTTCAGGTAGAATTTGTATGCCTACATGTGAGTGTTGGGTGTTATAAGCCCCTCTCTCTTCTCCATGGCAGTGGCACTGGAGAAGTGGTTGAGCCCCACAGATGGCCCTGCAATCCCCCATGAGACCAGAGTACAGTCACTCACAAAGTAATGTACAATGCTGAAGCAAACTAGTCCCTGTGGGCTATTCCCCACCAACCCCCTGCCACCCCCACTGGAGGTAAGAGTGCCTCAGGAGAGAAGTCTCCAGGTGGTGTTGCCCTTGCCTGGGAGAGGGACAGTGTCCTCAGCATGTAGCCACTCCTCCTAACCTCCTAATTCAGTTGGCCTTGGTCACTGTGGGGCAAAGGAGTGTTTCAGCTTCACCTCCTGTGTTCTAGAATTCTCTCAGTGATGTCTTGTTCTTAAAGAGATGACAGTTGTTCTTGTGAGTGGGAATAAAGTCAGGAATGACTGCATTGTCATCTTGGTAATGTTATTTAACCTGAATCATATTAACCCACTATCTCTTTGATAAGCTCAAAATTGGTGAGAATACGGAAAACACTAGAAGATACTGGGTGACTAAAATGGGAAGAGAGATAGATATTTGATTTAAGGAAAGTGACACACATTTGTATGAGTTTGTACTGACATTAATCATTAGAATCCTTTGGCTAATTTTACATAGATGTTTCCATATCAATCATATATATGGTATAGGTCAACTTACAAACAGGACTGTATAGAACCTATCCAATACATAGGGATAGGAAATTAGAATTCTCTATTTCATTGGGAACTAAATAGCATTTAGTAAAGGTGGTGCCTTTGTTACAGGCTACTTCTTCAAATGGCTAGCTGTGTCATTCACTTAGTAAATACTTACTGAGAACTACTATGTACCTGGCTCAGGGTGGTAGGTATACTCTGGTGGCCAAGATAAATCCCTCCCTAAATACCTTCAGTTGTAAGGAGAGCACAGACCAGTAAAGAGGCGAGTAGAAAATGGCACTCGTGAAGTTAAAACTGAATAGGTACTTGGTACAGAAAAAGGAGGTTTACCCTTTCTTGCAATCAGGTATTATTAAAATGAGTTTGAGGGGCGCCTGGGTGGCTCAGTCAGTTAAGCATCTGACTCTTGATTTCAGCTCAGGTCATAATCTCGGGATCCTGACAGCAAGCCCTTTCTCGGGCTCCACGCTCAGTAAGGAGACCGCTTGTCTCTCCCTTGCTCACTCTCTCTCTCTCTCTCTCTCACACACACACATAAATAAAATCTTTGTAAAAAATGAGTTTGAAAGAAAAGTCAAAGGTAGGGAAAAAAAAAAAAAAAAGATCAGATCCCTGTAGCTCTTTGTGTAGCTGGAGTGTGACAACAGAAGGTGGGAAGCAATGTGTGACATTAAAGAGGAAAAGCTGGGTTATGTTGAAAGGGTACACTTAACAGTAGGAGATACTCTGAGGGTATTGGTGGACAGGTTGTCAAGGTACTGAGCAGCGTCACTCTGCTTTGAAGAGAAGATCAAACCCCATCCAGCTTTGGACCCTTATTTTCATCAAAGCCCAAGGTGGGTAACGTTTTCTGGCTACTGATGAAGGTTACCTTTATCTTGCTAAATCTGTTACTCCTTTTCACCTACGTAGTTCTACAAGTCTTCCTAACTCTTAAGGTCCTCCTGCAGTTACTTAGGATATTTTACAGTAAAGAAACTTCAAGATGTATTTATTTTAGAGGGAGAGAAAGCACATACGTGAGTGGGGGGAGGGGCAGAGGGAGACAGAGAATCTGAGGCAGAGTCCCTGGTTAGCACAGAGCCCCGGGTCCCCTTGATCTCTGGATGCTGAGCTCAGGACCTAGGCCAAGGTCGAGAGCTGGCTGCTTAACAGAGTCACCCAGGCGCCCCTTAAAATAAAGAAACTTCTATCATGTCACTGATTAATGGCATCCCAATTCTCTATGACTCCTTTTCCTTTTCTCTCTTTAAATCTGTGTCTTTCTTTTTCATTACATACTATGTCTTTTTTACCGAGAGATAATCTCTTTTTTTCTTTTCGTTGTAACTTCCTAAGAATTAACCACTCTATTGTGGAAACACAAAGACAGTCACAAATACCAGGATCCCCTGAGAGTCATACCTGTAGTCATCTACCTTTTCCCTCTCTCATTGCTGCTCTGTCACATTGATCTTAATGGCAATTGTTTGTCTCTTCCATTACAATCCCAAATCGAATATATTTTTCTTGATTCTGGACCTACAGGGAAAAGTTAACTGACTGTCCTATTTTTTTTTTTTTACTGTGCTGCAAAAAAATATTTCATTTGCTTTATTTATTGAAAATATTGGTCCTGGATGAGGGAGTTACCTTCTATTCATGAAGAGTTTGCTCATAAATAAGCCTGAATTATATCAGATATGTTCCCCAAATCAATTAAAAGGAATACTCTGATTTTTTTCTGTGCATATTTCCTTTTAATCACTCTCGTCTTTGTAAAATATGAATCTCTCGGTGTACTTCCACAGTCAACTGCTGAATTCATTCTGAATATGTATTTATAAATGTCATAGTTGTTTGAATGTTCTGATTTTCACTGTCTTCCTTGTTTTACCTGGAATTCATGCTTCATCACTCCAAAAAGATTTTGCCCATACTCAAACTCTACTGCTCTTACATCTTTTCAACTCATTCAACTTGCCAAATTCTAACATAAATAGGCTCTCCATTCACTCTCTCTTAAAGTCCCACAGCAAAAAGTTGTTTAACAGATAGATTGCTCTTACCATAAGTAGATAATCTTCAAACCCAACTGAACTCAAGGGACCAAGCTTACTCATCATACAAAAGAGTACTAGTCAACTCATATTCCCATACATGACCATATTTGCTTGAAACTTTCTCCTTTTGTCTGTGAAAGAAAAACTGTTACTGGTGTTCAAATGGCAAGAGAATTTATTCAAGACTATCACAATAGGAGTAGGAGACTGAACTCAACTCTGCCGAAACACAAGAAGAGAGATTATAAGGACCAGTGAAATCTAGGGGGAAAGTACTGGAGAACAGTGGGAAAGAAATTAGTCCATATGAGTAGGAATCTATGTTTGCATTTAAAAGAAAAAATACGGGCACCTAGTTGGCTCAGTGAGTTAAGCCTCTGCCTTCAGCTCAGGTCATGACCTCAGGGTCCTGGGATTAAGCCCTGAATCGGGCTTTCTGCTCGACGGGGAGACTGCTTCCTCCTCTCTCTCTGCCTGCCTCTCTGCCTACTTGTGATATCTCTCTGTGACAAATAAATGAATAAAATCTTAAAATATATATATATATATATAATTAGTATATAATTATAAAATAATCATAAAATAAAAGTATATAATTATATGAAATTGCATAATTATAAAATACATTATAAATAATAAATATAAATACATTTCTATATTATTTGTATATGATTATAGAAAATATATAATTATATTTTATACAATTTATATTTATATATAATTTATGATTTTGTTTTATATTATATATAAATAATAGCTTTAGAATATATATAATATAAATGTATATATTATATAATATGTATTACATTTTTTCCCATGTACATACACACACCCTCCCCTCCTGTTGGTTTTGTTCCTCTGGAGAACCCGGAGTTGGTTATGCTAATGTATGTATACATACAAATGTAGAGACACAGACAAACTCACACGTATCTACTATACTCGGTGCAGCCATTGACATGAATGAGCTTTACCACCCACAGTTGGAGTTAAAACCAGCCTGCTGACCAAGTGAACAGAACAGTTGTTCAAAAAGATGCCAACTACACTCCAGTTATCTCTAGGGTGGAGGTCAAGGATGGAAGAGAGAAGCCAATCATGTCAGTTGAACTTGAGAGTTTCTTTCTTCTCTGTGCAGGAGACAAATATGGGAGGGTCTCAGTTTCCCTTTCCCCATCCTCTAGGAGACCATGTACATTTGCCTGAAGAATGTGGAGCACGATGCTTTCAGATGTGCTCTTCTTGAGATTGCTTTGGCCTTCCAGAATCTTAAATGGTTACATACAGATTTGAGGATTTTTGGTTCTATTTCTGTGAGAAAAGACATGGGAAGTTTGATAGGGATTGTTTAGAATTTATAGACTTCTTCGGGTGTTATGGATGTTTCAATTTTTTATTATTCTAATTTCTTTCCCTGTATTTGTGCCTTATTCAATGTGATCAGTGTCTTAGAGCTTTCTTTGTGCAGATCTTTTGCATCTTTATGTTAACCATATGTAATTTACTGTCTTGGTGATTCTAGCTCTAGTTTTGTCAGTTTTGTTACTTTTTGAAGAACCAGCTTAGTTTCATTGATCTTTTTGTCTTTTTAGTCATCAGGTACCAAGTGTATATTTATTTCCTCTCTGGCCTTTGTTCTTCTTATATCTACTAAATTCAGGCTCAGTTTGTTCTTTTTATAGTTCCTTGATGTATAAAGTTAAGTTGCTGGAGGCTCTTCTTATCGATGGTTGTAGGCATTCATCACAGTGTACTTCCCCGTTAGAACTGCAGTTGCCATATCTGTCAATTTTGCTAAGTTGTATTTCCCTTTTCATTCATCTCAGGTATTTTGATTTCTCTTTGGATTTCTTCATTGAGCCACTGGTCATTGTAGCATGTTGTTTTGTGGCCTAACATCAGATCTATCCTGGAGAGTATTTTGCGTACAGTTGAATATGCGTATCTGTTCCTTTTGAATGGACTGTTCTCTACAGAACTGTAAAGTCCATCTGGTCTCACATGTCCTTTTAAGGTCAGTGTTTTCTTATTGATGTTGTGTCTGGATGACCTATCCATTGATATAAAAGGGTATTAAAGTCCCCTCCTATTATTATATCACTGTCCATTTCTCTTCTTAAGTATGTAAATATTTGCTATATAAATTTCAGAGCTCCTATGTTTGGCACATAAATACTTACAACTGTGTGTGGTGTATTTAGAAGGAACCTGGAGAAAGCCTGTCATTCATTACCATCAGGCGCCAAGTATTTCTTGGCAAGGACATTTTTATCTTTGGCGGTTGTCTGTTCACCTTGGAAAAGAGACATTAACTATCTCAAACTGCCCAAGCCCAGGCTAGAACATATTACACATGCAAAAACAAAGACTAGGATCTCTGTCTCCATAATAGAAGTCAAGGAACTTCATGGGATTAGGTCTCAGTGGCTCAGATCAAAGTTTGTTGTCAGGTAAAGTTATTTTTGGCCTCAAAGGAGGACTCCTAAATCAGGAGGGAGGAGATCGAGCTGGGGATTCAGACTCTAGAAAGCACACCGTGAGTCTGGTTTTCTTCTGGCTCAGTATGTGAATGAACCTTCCAAGGTGCTGGGCTTGGACATCCTGATACAGCCCATGGCTTGATGGAGAGTGGTTGAGCCTGTGAGTCTAAGGTAAGGAAGGGGTGTGGATTGTATTACCTATGCAAGAGTCTAAACCAGGAGAGCATCCCAAGAACAGTTACCCATCAGGCCTCTGAAAATGTGAAAGCTACAGTATGTGGCAGTGAAGCCTGCACCGCAGTAATGAATAACATATTGGCCATATTGTGAATCAACAGCTTGAAGTTTACAGCTGTCTTACAAAACAGCTGTCAAAAAAGACATTGGAAGCTTTTGAAGTAAGATTCTAAAAGTGACTAAAAGTCCCTGTGTTTTAGGTCATTCAGATCAAAGCAGAGTTTCTAAACCACATGCCAGTTAGGGACAACAGCCATTAATTATGAGTTAAGAAAAAAAAAACATTTTTTTATTAACGAATAATGTATTATTTGCTTCAGGGGTACAGGTCTGTGATTCATCAGTCTTACACAATTCACAGCACTCCGCATAGCACATACCCTCCCCAGTGTCCATCACCCAGCCACCCCATCCCTCCCATCCCCTTCCCTTCAGAAACCCTCAGTTTGTTTCCTGAGATCAAGAACCTCTTATGGTTTGTCTCCCTCCCTGGTCCCATCTTCATTTTTCCCTCCCTTCCCCCCACAAACCCCCACCCTGCCTTTCAGATTCCTCATATCAGAGAGATCATATGATAACTGTTTCTCTGATTGACTTATTTCACTCAGCATAATACCCTCTATTTCCGTCCACAACATTGCAAATGATGAGATTTAATTTTGATGGCTGCATAGTATTCCACTATATATGTCACATTTTCTTTATCCATCCATCTGTTGATGGAAATCTAGGCACTCTTCATGGTTTGGCTATTGTGGACATTGCTGCTATAGACATTAAAAAAAACTCTATTTTTGTTCCCAAGCTTATGAAATATATCAGTAAATATCTATACTGAAAATATTAGGTCTCTTCTACAGGTTTCTTACCATTTATTACTTTTCATTCCTCTGTGTATCAAAAAATATTTTTGTTTAACTTTTGATTATTTGTTCTTCAGAATATGATACCATGTTTAAATTTCCTCACATTTTAAAATTAGTTATTTTTTTAAGAATTACTTAAGTAGGAGGGGAGGAGGGAGAGGGAGAAAGTCTCTCTAGCAAGGAGACTCCATGTTGAATATGGAGTCCCATATGGGTCTTGATCTCATGCCCCTTTGATCACAACCTGAGTCAAAATCAACAGTTAGATGCTTAACCAACTGTGCCACCCCTTCACCCTATCAATTATCTTTTTTTTACTAAATAATCTTTATTTAGTAAAGTCATTTTCTCTTAACATGACCTTTCTGTAGAATTGCATAATGTTGGGTTTCTTAAATCTTACTGGAAATACTAATTATTTTAATGTTCCTTTTGTTCCTTACTACATCTATGTCAAAGAAGGAAAAAATGTTATTCCTCTAATTCATCTTTATAAAATACATTGTGGATGTGCTGTCTGTAATTGTTTTAGATGGATTCTCAAAAATCATGGTATCCCTACCTAAGTCTTTCAGATACAAACAAATGCAGAACATTTTAGAGTAATTTTACTTTCTTATCTCAGGTGCCAATACAAGGGGGAGGAGTTAAGAAGGGACAGTAGACAGGGCAAGAACCTTTCTTGCGCTCTCATGACATTTCTTCCCTGTAGAAGCTTCAGGTGGTTTCAGTCAGCACCACTCTGTACCCTGCACAGTGAGCCCAGGATTGGTAGCTCCATCTAGGCTACACCTGATTCTCCAAAATATGAAACAAATCCCAGATGCATGAAGGAGACAGTACCTCCAACATACTAACCCTGGCCACAAAGCCTGAGTGGAGAACTCAGGGTTTCTGCTGACAGTTTTATATTTTCCACCCCTAGGAAAGAAGGCCTTTTCCCTCACAGGAGGGAAAGCACATTTCCCAAGCCTTCATTTATGCTCCTCACGTACTCCTCCTTACTTATGTTATCTTCTGAGGTAATCTTTGAAGTGTCTTAAAAGTAAATAACATTTTTCCTTCTCAGAAGTGATTCACATTTTCCCCTATGTTGTTGATTCTTAGGTTATTTCTTTGAGAAACTGAGTTAGTCACCATGAAAACACATATGCTTAAGAAAGTAACTTATCAAGAACTATTCACAGAATAGTGAATGAGAAGAATGAGAAAAACTTGGTTCTGTAATCTAAGGGTGATGTAAAAATTTTGAATTTATGATTTGGGGGCTGGGGGTGTTAAAGGATAGGCACAGCGAAGATATAAGATATAGGATAAGATGTGAAATATCAAAATATGTACAAACCCCAGATCCATGAACAATGAAAAATTAAAATGTTGTGGTCAGTTCTTCAGGAGTAGAATGGACATACCTTTTCCACTGAGGGCATCTAAACACTGTCTTGTGTTGTATGTCAGTATTTACAGCAGTTATTATTACTTTCTGTCATTTTTTATTAAGAATTCAGTGTTTGTTTTAGATCAGCTCTAAATACAAGAAAAAAATCAGACAAAAGCTGGAAAAGGCCTTTCCTATTCTCATGTATTTCTCTCTTGGTAGTTGACAAGCATGAACATACTTGATCAGTTGCCAGGGATACTGAATTAGACTTTAACACTCCTACCCTTCTCATTCTCTAGTTACTACATTTCCCCCCCCAAATTTCCAGCTCTCTGCTTACATTACCCATCTGTTATGGCACACTGTCTCATTTTTTCCCATAGAGTCCTTAGCATATTAATAATGGTGGCTTTAAAACCACACACTGGTGCACCTGGGTGGCTCAGTCAGTAGGACATCTGACTGTGGGTTTTGGTCTCTGGAGAGTGAGATGAAGACCCTGCTTTGGGTTCTGTTCTTAATGGGGACTGCTGTGGATCTCACAGGCTCATCAAACACTAAGCCTCCAGAAATTTGTCCATTAGAGTTCAGGTTTTCCTACCCTCTGTACTGGTTGCCACAGACATTTAGGTTTATACTTAGGTAGGGTGTGATGGTCTGTATTCCCCTTCCTATCCCACTAATTTGGAGAGAAATTTGCTTTCTTACTCCTTTGACGGAAGTAAGAAGAGCTATTACTTTTTTAGTTCCTTCAAATTTTTCCTTGTTAGGACAGAGTGGAAACCAAATGTCCCTTCTTTATTACCATAACTACAACCAGTTTGTGAAAGTTGGCCCTGACACACCCGTGCTACACTGAATTGATATGTAAATGTTATAGAAAGCCTGCCTGGAAATGCTACCCTGATAGTAAGTAAAAATTTATAACGTGAATGAAAATAGAGAACATGAATTTGGTTCATAATTAGACATATGAATGACAGTTAAAAATAGGACAGTGTTTCCCTGATGCTGGCGAGGATGCGGAGAAAGGGGAACCCTCCTACACTGTTGGTGGGAATGCAAGCTGGTGCAACCACTCTGGAAAACAGCATGGAGGTTCCTCAAAATGTTGAAAATAGAACTGCCCTATGACCCAGCAATTGCACTACTGGGAATTTACCCTAAAGATACAAACGTAGTGATCCAAAGGGGCACGTGCACCCGAATGTTTATAGCAGCAATGTCCACAATAGCCAAACTATGGAAAGAACCTAGATGTCCATCAACAGATGAATGGATAAAGAAGAGGTGGTATATATACACAATGGAATACTATGCAGCCATCAAAAGAAACGAAATCTTGCCATCTGTGACAACATGGATGGAACTAGAGCGTATCATGCTTAGCGAAATAAGTCAAGCGGAGAAAGACAAATATCATATGATCTCCCTGATATGAGGAAGTGGTGATGCAACTTGGGGGCTTAAGTGGGTAGGAGAAGAATCCATGAAACAAGATGGGATAGGGAGGGAGACAAACCATAAGTGACTCTTAATCTCACGAAACAAACTGTGGGTTGCTGGGGGGAGGGGGGTTGGGAGAAGGAGGGTAGGGTTATGGACATTGGGGAGGGTATGTGCTTTTGGGTAAATTGGAAGGGGAGATGAACCATGAGAGACTATGGACTCTGAAAAACAATCTGAGGGGTTTGAAGTGGCGGGGGGGGTGGGAGGTTGGGGTACCAGGTGGTGGGTATTATAGAGGGCACAGCTTGCATGGAGCACTGGGTGTGTTGAAAAAATAATGAATACTGTTTTTCTGAAAATAAATAAATTGGAAAAAAAAATAGGACAGTGTACTGACTGTGAAAGCAAAACAATGTATTTATTCTTTTCATTTCATCCTAAAGGTATCTACATAACCAAGGCCAAGGAAATGACTAACGATTTTTTGGAGTGATTTTAAGAAAAAAATCACTTTGCACATTTTAATTTTCTCATATGTCCGTATTTTTATAATGCAGAGATTTATGCTTTTCTAGATGCTTATGCCAATGCAAGAACCGTGTTTTAAATCTGACATTTTAGTGTAGACAGCTTTTAAAACTGTTTTTTTTTAATTTTTTTTATTTTCACCATAACAGTATTCATTATTTTTTCACCACACCCAGTGCTCCATGCAATCTGTGCCCTCTATAATACCCACTACCTGGTACCCCAACTCCCACCCCCCTGCCACTTCAAACCCCTCAGATTGTTTTTCAGAGTCCGTAGTCTCTCATGGTTCACCTCCCCTTCCAATTTCCCCCAAATCCCTTCTCCTCTCTAACACCCCTTGTCCTCCATGCTATTTGTTATGCTCCACAAATAAGTGAAACCATATGATAATTGATTCTCTCTGCTTGACTTATTTCACTCAGCATAATCTCTTCCAGTCCGGTCCATGTTGCTACAAAAGTTGGGTATTCATCCTTTCTGATGGAGGCATAATACTCCATAGTGTATATGGACCACATCTTCCTTATCCATTCTTCCATTGAAGGGCATCTTGGTTCTTTCCATAGTTTGGCAACCATGGCCATTGCTGCTATAAACATTGGGGTACAGATGGCCCTTCTTTTTACTACATCTGTATCTTTGGGGTAAATACCCAGGAGTGCAATTGCAGGGTCATAGGGAAGCTCTATTTTTAATTTCTTGAGGAATCTCCACACTCTTCTCCAAAGAGGCTGCACCAACTTGCATTCCCATCAACAGTGTAAGAGGGTTCCTCTTTCTCCACATCCCCTCCAACACATGTTGTTTCCTGTCTTGCTAATTTTGGCCATTCTAACTTGTGTAAGGTGATATCTCAATGTGGTTTTAATTTGAATCTCCCTGATGGCTAGTGATGATGATCATTTTTTCATGTGTCTGATAGCCATTTGTATGTCTTCATTGAAGAAGTGTCTGTTCATATCTTCTGCCCATTTTTTGATATGGTTGTCTATTTTTAACTTACATCGAATTAACAAGTAACATTATGCTATACACCGAAAGCTCATATGATTGAATATTTGTATATTTAGAGAAATGATGACCATAATAATTCTAGTTATGAGGTAGGTTCTAGAATCTACCTGATTCTCCATATATTTAATTTTTTTCCTCTGATGAAAACTTTTAAAATTGACTCTCCTAGGAACTTTCAAATATCCAATATAGTGTTAACTATACTCCCCCTGAAGTATATTCCATTTCCATCATTTATTTGATAACTCCAATTCTATTTATTTTAACCCTATTATTCCATTACCCTCACCCCCACCTCTGACAACTACCAGTCTGTTCTGCATATGTTTTAAGATTTTAATATTTACTTGAAAGAGAGCACAAGAAGGGAGAGGGTCAGAGGGAGAAGCACGCTCCCCACTGAGCAGGGAGCCCAATGTGGGACTTGATCCCAGGACTCCGGGATCATGACCAGAGCCAAAGGTGGTCACTTAAACATCTGAGCCACCCAGGTCCCCTAGCTTGGGTATTTTGTTGGATTCTACAGATATTTTACAGATATTTTACAGATACTGATCATTCAGTATTTATCTCTCTTTGTCTGACTTACCTCATTTAGTAAGATGCCCTCAGAGTTCATCCATGTGGTCACTAATGGCAAAATATTCAGTTTTTCTGGCTGAATAGTAGTCCATTTTATATATTATACCTATATATTTTATAATATATATTTCTATATATAGGTATATACATGTATGGTATGCACACATATGTATATATCTGTATGTACACACACACACACACACACACACACACAGATACATAGCTAAAGAAAATGTGAAATATATTTATACTATTTCTCCAGTCCTGGAAATTTAGGCTGTTTCTCGATAATAGTTATTATATAAAATGCTGTGATAAACATGGGGGTGCATATTGTTTTTACAATAATGGTTTTTGGTATGTGCGTTTTACCACCCATGTGGCATTTATTGATCAATTCCTGTAAGATATTGACCCTGCTCACAAAAGCTCTGGGACACATAAACCATCAAATGAGTTGGGGTGTTTCCTGTAGCTGCCAGACAGAAGAACCAAGGGGTGCAGGGGACAAAACAGGCAATGTCTAAGCTGACTGCAGACCTCAGAGGATGCCCAGAGGACAGGGTGGGCAGACATCTTGGGCAGGGACGCCAAGGGGGAAGAGGCCCTGCTCTGGGGTCAGCACATGCCCAGAGAACAGAGGGCATGGCCCAGGGGGCACAGCTGCAAAGCAAGGTGGCCCTGTGGCCCTCCCCACAGGTACCTCTCCTGCTCTACCAGCCTGACCTCTCTGCCCAGATGTCTGTACTCCCACCTGAGGCCCCAAGCTGCAGCTGTGAGAGAATCCTCTGCTTTCATTTTCTTAAGGCAAGTCCACAGAAGTGGAATTCCTGGATGGTAGAGTAGGTTCCATTTTTAATTGTTGGAGGAATCTCCATTCTGTCTTTCACACTGGCTGCACCAGTTTGCATTCCCACCGACAATGCACTAGTTTCCTTTTCTGCTCAACCTTGCTACTTCTTGTCTTTTCGGTAACACCTTTCCTTGGAGTTGCGAGGTGGTAACACTGCAGTTAAGATTTGCCATTCTCGGGTGCCTAGGTGGCTCAGTGGGTTAAGCCTCTGCCTTTGGCTCAGGTCATGGTCTCAGGGTCCTGGGGTCGAGGCCTGCATCGGGCTCTCTGCTCAGCGGGGAGCCTGCTTCCCCCTTCTCTGTCTGCCTGTCTCTATGCCTACTTGTGATCTCTATCTGTCAAATAAATAACTAAAATCTTTAAATTAAAAAAAAAAAAAAGATTTGCAATTCTCCCCTGATGATTAGTGATGTAGATCACCCTTTAGGTACTTGCTGACCATATCTGTCTGCCCAGAAAAAAGATCAGCTCAGATCTTTTGCTCATTTTTTATTCAAAGGCCCCTTGTTTGCTACTGTCTTGTAGGATTTCTTTATATATTTTGGGTATTAACTCATTATCAGGGACGTATTTCACAAGACTTTTCCCCAGCTGGTAGGCTGCTTTGTTTCGTGGAGTATTTGCTTTGGCGTACAGAACTTTATAGTTTGATGTAGTCGCACTTGTTTAAGTCTGCTACTTTTGCCTTTCCTTTGGTGTCCCATCCAAAATATCGTTGCTGACAACAGCTGCCAGCCTACATTGTCTTCTAGGAGTACTATTGCAGGTCTTACCTTCGAGCCTTCATCCACTTTTAATTCTGTGGCAGGTAACCAGCCAGTTTCCCCAACACCATTTGTTGAACAGACTCTCCTTTCCCCAGTGTGTCTTCTTGCCTTTGGCATAAATGAATTGACCATAAAGGTGTGGGTTTCTTTGTAAGCTCTCCATTCTGTTCCTTGGATCCGTGTGTCTCTTTCCATGCCACTTCCATACTATTTTGATTAGCATAGCTTTCTGCTATAGTTTGAAATCAAGGCATGTGAGGCCTCCAGCTTTGTTCTTTTTCTAGATTGCCAATTTGATGCCTTCTCTAATTCCTTCCAGGGCTTAGGACTGCTTATTTCTATAAGAAAAGTCACTTGAATCTTTGCATTGCTTTGGGAACTATGTACATTTTAACCTTACTAAGTCCTCTAATCCATGAGCACAAAACATCTTTCCATTTATTTGTGTCATCTTCAGTTCTTTCGCCGGTGTCTTAAAGCTTCATTGCATATGTCTTCTACCTCCTTGGTTAAATGTGTTCCTTGACATCTTATTCTTCTTGAGAGAGTAGAAAATGGGATTATTTTCTTAACTTTTTTTCCTCTGATAGTGCTTTATGAGTGTACAGAAATGCAGCAGATTTTTGGGCCTTGATTTTATATCCTTTGAACTATTTGTCTTGTTATTTTTAACAGTTTTGGTGGAGTACTTAAGGTTTCATATGTGGTATTACATCGTATTCAAGAAGTAATAATTTTACTTATTCCTTTTCAATTTTGGGTATCTTTTATTTCTTCGTTGCCTAAATGCTGCTGTTAAGAATTAGAAAACAGGCCAATCTCAGAGATATTGTGAGTTTAGTTTCAGACCATCACAATAACCAAGTATCACAGCAAAGCAAGTTAAATGAAGTATAGTTTCCTAGCGCATGTAAAGGTTAGGTTTAGAGGTCCCTGGGAGGCTCAGTCTATCAAATGGCTGTTTCTAATCTCAGGGTCCTGGCACCAAGCCCTGCATTAGGCTCCATGCTCAGTGGGGAGTCTGCCTGAGGATTCTCTCTCTCTGAGGCTCCCCTGCTCACACACTCTCTCTGTCTCAAATAAATCTTTTTTTTTCAAAGTTAGATTGACAATATACTGATGTCTATTAAATGTGCAGTAGCATTATGCATAAAACATATACACGGTGATTTGAAAAAAAAAAGCACTTTATGCTAAATAATGCTAATAATTTTAATCTGAGTTTCCAGCAAGTTAGTCACTAATCACCATGACAAAAATAATGAAAAAGTTTGAAATATTGCAAAGATTACCAAAATGTGACACAGAAACACGAAACGAGCACATGCTGTTGGAAAAATGGCACCAATAGACTTGTTTAGTGCAGGGTTGCAAGAAAACTTCAATTTGTAAAAATTGCATTTTATCTGCAAAGCACAATCAATTGCTGTGACAGCAGGTGTGTCTGGTCACATCAAAGTGGCAAGAGTAGACATCATTTTATCTTTTCCCTATTGAGTATCATGTTAACTGTGTGTGTGCTGCACATGGCTTTTGTTATGTTGAGATATATCTACATATAATTTTTAAATTTCTTTCATGAACAAATGTTCCACATTGTCAAATCTTGGTCTGTTGAGAGATCATGCACTTCTTTCATTCTTTTTTTTTTTTTAAGATTTTATTTATTTATTTGACAGACAGAGATCATAAGTAGGCAGAGAGCCAGGCAGAGAGAGAGGAGAGAGGAGGAGGCAGGCTCCCTGCTGAGCAGAGAGCCCAATGCAGGGCTGGATCCCGGGCCCCTGGGATCATGACCTGAGCTGAAGGCAGAGGCTTTAATCCACTGAGCCACCCAGGCACCCCAACTTCTTTCATTCTTTTAATGTGATGTAGCATAGTGATTTGCAAATGCTAAACCATCCTTGTATTTGAGATGATTGTTCCTTTTAATGTGCTGCTGAGTTCTGTTTGTCAGCATTTTGTTTCTTTTTTTTTTTTTTTTCTATTTTGCATTTATCCTCAGCAGGGAGACTGACCTATGGTTTTCATTTCCAGTAGTGTGCTTCCCTCGATTTGATACCACAGCAATGCTGGCTTTATAAAATGAGTTCAGAGAATTGCCTTCTCCTCAGTTTTTTTTAAAGAGTTTCAGAAATGTTAGTGTTAATTCTTGAAATGTTTGGTAAAATTTCACCTGAGAGGCCATCTTTCCTTTGGGAGGGTTTTGCTTACAGATTCATTTTCTTTACCAGTAACTGGTATATTTAGATTTTCTTTTCCTTTTTATTCGTTCTTGGTATTTTGTATGTTTGAAAGAATTATTTTCATTTGTTCTTGGCCAGTTTGTTGGCCGATAGTTGTTCATAGTAGTCCATTATAATCATTTGTATTTTCATGGTATCAGTTGTCCTACATATAATTTAGTTGATTTGGATATGCTAACTTTTCTTGAGAGTCTAGCTAAAGGTATGTCCATTTTGTTTAATTCTTAGTTCCATTAATCTTTGCTGCTTTTATGTTCTCTATTTCATTTATAACTGCTTTAGTTTTCCTCCCTTACTTGTGCTTCCTTTGGGTTGGATTTGGGCCTCCTCTTCTGTATCCTTAAGGCATAAGAGTTAGGTTCTGCAGGGGTCTTCCTTCCTAATGTAGGCATTTGTTGCTGTAAACTTCCATCTTAGGAAAGCCTTTGCTGCTTGTTCTAAGTTGCTGTATGTTGTGTGGCCTCAGATACATCCTATCCTAGGAAACGTTCCTTATGGGTACAGATTTCATCCACTATCCAGAAGCTTGCTTCATGCCACTGCACTTTTTGGAGAGACCTGCTTCAGTACCTGTTGGCACTATTACTATCTCATAAAAGTGGTAATTCTGTTTGCACTAACCACAAGAAATCCAAACAGAATTACCACTTTTATGAAATAGTAATGACCTCTCCCTCTTTTGCCATTTCTACTAGTAAAGGTTTCTGACTTCAGGACAGGGGGACTGTATTTGTTGGATCTCTGTGGTCCACAGTGTTACTCACATCTCTCTCATTACTCATTCTCTATGTGGATGGTCCCTCCGTGGCTGAGAGGGGGCTGTGAAGCAGCAATATGGTCACAGTAGGGGACTTTAGCTCTCCTTTGAGCTCTGTTAGTTTTTGCTGTATAGATTTAGGCTGTTCCGATTTGGGGAGCACAGACATTTACAATTGTTACATCTTTGTGGGCAGAACCCTTTATCATTGTATAATGATATTCTTTGTCTCTCTTTATCATTCTTAGTTGGTATTCTACTTTGTGTCAGTTTAGCTACCCTGCTCTGTTGTTTTTTCCCAACTTGCAGTAGTTTTTTAAAATTTTATTTGTTTATTTATTTATTTTTATTTATTTATTTGACAGAAAGAAAGCATGAGCGGGGAGAAGGTCAGACCTTCTGAGCAGGGAGCTGACGCAGGACTCAATCCCAGGACTCCGGAATCATGACCTGAGCTGAAGGCAGTCGTCCAACCAGCTGAGCCACCCAGGTGCCCCCCAACTTGCAGTAGTTTTGTTGTTCCCATTTGCTTGAAATACCTTTTTCTGTCTTTTCACTCTCTGTCCTTGTGTATCTTTCAGGTTACACTGAGTTTCTTTAGGCAGAATATCATTGCATGTTGTTTTCTTATCCATTCAATCATGCTGTCTTTTTTTTTTTAAAGAATTTTATTTATTTATTTGACAGAAATCACAAGTAAATGGAGAGGCAGGCAGAGAGAGAGAGGGAAGCAGGCTCCCTGCTGAGAGGAGAGCCCGATGCGGGACTCGATCCCAGGACCCCGAGATCATGACCCGAGCCGAAGGCAGCGGCTTAACCCACTGAGCCACCCAGGCGCCCCCATTCTGTCTTTTGACTGAAAATTTCATCTGTGTAGTAATTATTGTTTTGTACATCCATCAAGGCAGTGGATAAAAAGGAAAATCTTGTGTTTTGATGTCTTTTCACATCAGCATACTTCCATTACTTTACCATGTTCTTTCGTGAAATTGCTACCAGATTTTCCCTTGTGTTTATCAGGAGGTTTACATAAAATAAAATCATAATGCTCTATTTTAAAGTGATAACTTCAATATAGTTCTTAAACTTTGACTCCTTTAGCCACATATTTTAGGTGACTGATGTCACAATTTCCCCATTTGTTGTTGGTTGCATAACTAACAACAACTTACCGAATGGCTTTTTTTTTTTTTTCCCACAATTTCTTTATATTAGCATGAGAGAAGCAAGTGAGGGGAGGGTAGAGGGAGAGAATCTTCAGACTCCCCACTGAGAGCAGAGTCCAACACAATCCCAAGACCCATAACATTAGGACTTGTGCAAAAACTGAAAGCCATGTAACACATATGTTTTCTTTAAATGTCTGAATTTGTTCTATTCTCTCACTGGCCTGAAAAATCCACCAATTCTTGTGGGCTGTTACCTTGTTTGTTACTTCTCTCTTTCACTACTTTTTAAATTATTTCTTGTTCTTTGATTTTTTTGGCAATGTAATAAAATGTGTCTCACTATAGCCCTGTTGATCACAACTTTTCAGCTACTTCAGACCCTCCGATCTATGTTTATTTCTCCCTTTAGGTCTGCGAAGTTTTAAGCTATTATTCTTTCTATATACCTTCTATCCTTTCCCCTGCATTATGCTTCATATTTCCTTCAGGCTTCCTTCATATTATTGTTCTTTTGGATTAGATCATTTCAAATGTCCTACCTTCTAGTCGCTGGTGCTTCTGCATGGCTGTGTCTACCTGAGAAGGTTTTTATTGAACTCTATAGTTCAATCACTGCATTTATTGATTCTAAGATTTCTGTTTTCTTGTTGTTGCTTAGGGTTTCTCTGATCTTGTTGAGGTCATGCAATTTTCCTAATTTCATTTTAATTGTCTGTGTGCTCTTGGAGCTAGACAAGCCCCGGGTATGTGGTCCTAACTCGGGCTAACCCACAACCCCAGTACTGTTTGCACCACAGACTACCAGTGCTGCCTGCTCAGGTCTTGGCCTGAGTGTTGCTGGGGGATACAGCTTCCAGGTGGTGTTGTCTGCCCTCTGCTCCGATGGAGCCCGGATCCAGGCTGTGCTGCATGGGGCTATGTGTTAATTCCCTGTTTGGACAGGACAGGGAGGGACCACTCAAGGAAACTCCTAGGTTTTCTAAGCAGGCTTTACATTAGGATGACCAGTAGCTACTCTTCTTGTTAGGCTATGGATTAATGCCCTTCCCTAAACCTAGCATAGGAACACTCCTCTACTGGTATTGGGAATGATCAGCTCTGCCCAGCCGCATCCTCCTTGCATTCTTGCCAATCCTTCTGGACAGATGGGGCCTGGAACTACTCTCCTTATGAGTAAGGGCTTTGATTTGCCTCTTGCCTGGGCAAATAAGGTCTCAACATAGAAAAATTACTCGTTTGAAAGCCCAAATCAGGTCAACCTACACCTCCTCTAGTTCCCTAGTCAGAGTATGCCACCCATTAGTTCCATAGATAAACAAAACCACTGGTTAAGACTGATACTTTGGCTTTGCATATATAAACCCAGTTTCCCAGTGAGGGCTGTTGCAAGCTTTATCCCTCCACTGTCACAATCATGTCCCAAGTAGTTGAGTTCCATGAATTCCCCTACAGTCCCTAAGGGGCAAGATCAGAGTACTTGCACCCATGAAGTGACCTACAACACAAGGGGAGGGTGCTGGATGCCCCCCCACCCATGCTCTCTTTTCTAATGAAAGAGCCATAAGCTCAGGGGAGACCACTCAGGGGGGCTCTACACCAGTCTCATCAGGGGCAATAGCATCAGTGTGTAGTGGCTTCTCAGACCCTTCTAATGCACTCTGCCCTTGCAGTGATGTTGAAGTGATGACTTTGAGCTCAAATGAAAAGCCACTAATGAACAGGAAAGCTTTTGAAAGCCTAAGTGTCACTCGGAAAGGTAAATATATAGTAAAATTCAGCATAATTTAATATTGTAGAGGTTCTAGATTACTCTCTAACAACCTTGATAAAAGTTAAAAGACCAAAGATGTGAAACGGACTGTAGCTACAATACTTAAAATGTATTCAGACTTCAGCTGTTACCAACTTAAAGGTAAGCTTCATGTTAACCACAAAGCAAAAATCTATAGCAGATCAACAGAAGATGATATAAGCATACAGTATAGAAAATAATGAGATAACGAGAGAGAGAGAGCAAGAGAAGAAGCAACAGAGAACTACAAAAATAAAGAGAATAAGTAAATGGCATCAAGAACATCCCTATCAATAAATACACAGACTACATTCTTTGGTCAGATCCATAGGATAACTGAGTGGATATAAGAATGAGATCCATCTACTGAACCCCTGGGGCTAATAATACATTATATGTTAATTTTAAAAATGAGATCTATCTAAATGCTATTCATAAGAGATTGACCTCAGATCTAGATAGACTCGGAGTAAAGGGATGGAAACAAATGTATCACCCACATGAAAAACAAAAGAAATACAGGGTAGTTGTACCAGACAAACTTGAAAACAGAGACTGGAATCAGAGACCAAGAAGGGCATTACATCTTAATAAAGGGGGAAAATCTAAGAAGTTGTAAATATTGCTGTACCCAAAATAAGCGCAAATGACTATATGCAGTAAATACTAACAGATCTCAAGGGAAAAGCAGAAAGAAATACAATAGCAGCAGGACTTTTACACTCCATTTTCATTCATGGAGTGATCATTCAGAAAGAAAATCAGTAATGAAACATCAGCCTCATGGGACACATTAGACCAGATGGACTTAATAGACACGTCCAACATTCTATCCAAAAGCAACAGAAGATAACATCTTTTTAAAGAGCATATGGACCATTGTCCATAGTATTCATTAAAATCATCAAACATTTTTTAAGAAGGAAAGTATGAAATAGAAATTACAAAGAAAAAAGTGAAAAACTTACAAATATATGGAGATGAAAAAACATGCTACTACATTACAAATAAGTCCAAAGAGAAATTTTAAAAATACCTTGAAACAAATAGGACTTGGGAAAGCACTTCGAAGAGGGAAATTTATAGTGGTTAACACCTAAATCAAGACATAAGGGAGATCTCACACAACTGAACTCGATGCCTCAGGGAACTAGAAAAAGAAGAAATTGACTTCAAAGTTAGTTGAAGGAAAGAAATAACATAAATCAGAGTGAAAATGAATAGACAAAAGTTCATAAGAGCTAAGATATTAAATTGGAAAAACTTTAGCTAGACTCACCAAGACCAAAAGGGATAAGATTCGAAATGAGGCATAAAAGAGAAAATCTCAGAATCTTTTATATTTCTGTGCTATCACTTTTAAGAGCCTACTATGAACAGTTATATGACAACAAATCGACAGAAAGAGGAAATGAATAATACCCCAGAAAGATGCAATCTACATAAACTAAATCATGAAAGTAGAAAATATAAACAGACCAGTTTTTAGTAAGGGAATTCAATCAGGCATCAGAAACCTAGCAATAAACCAGCGCCCAGGAAGAGAGGGCTTCTCTGGTGAATTTTACAGGATGCTGAAGAATACTAATCCCTCTCAAACGTTGCCTAAATTCCAAACTCTTACAACCCAGAGAGGATCAACCCCAGAAAAAAAATTTCAGTCCTAATTCCTCATTAATATAGATATAAAATTAATGAATAACAGCAAACCAAATTCAGGAATACATTAAAAGGCTTATCAACCATGATCAAATGGGATTTGTTTCAAGGATACAAGGATTAGTCCACATGTGCTGATCCCTGATTGTGATAGACCACATTGACAAAATGAAGGATAAAAATCATGGGATTATTCTAACAGATGCAGAAAAAAACATTTCACAAAATTCAACAGAAATTTATCATGAAAGCCCTACACAAAATGGATATAGAGGGGATGTACCTCTACATAATCAAGGCAACAGAGGACAAGCCAATAGGTTAACATGATCCTCAATGATGAAATGCTAAAAACAAGTATGCTTATTCTCACTGCTTTTATTCAACATTGCATTGGAAGTCCTACCCAGAGCAATTAGCCAAGAAAAATGAATAAAAGGTATTTAAATTGGAAAAAAAAAAGTTGGCCTCTATTTGCAGATGACATGTATTACATACAGAAAACCCTAAAGACTTCACCAAAAAACTATTACAATAAACAAATTATGTAAAGTTGCAGGTACAAAATCAATCACAAAAACCTATTACCTTTCTATACACTTATGCTATCTATAAAGAGAAAGAAATAAAACAACTTCAGTTATAAATGCGTCATAAAGAACACAATACCAAGGAATAAATCAGTAAGAGCTTTAAAAAAGTGATGAAAGAAACCGAAGCAAGAAATAATGAAATATTCTGTGTTCACAGATCAGAAGATTTAATGTTTAAATGTCCCTACTCCCCACAGGCAACTATAGATTCAACAATCTGCAATCCCCACCAAAATACCAATGACAGGGCCCCTGGGTGACTCAGTCGGTTAAGTGTCTCCCTCTGGCTCAGGTCATGATCCCAGAGTCCTGGGATCAAGCCCTGCAACAGGCTCCCTGCTCGGCAGGAGGCCAGCTTCTCTCTCTCCCACTCCCCCTGCTTGTGTTCTCTCTCGCTTTGTTTCTAATAAATAAATAAAATCTTAAAAAAAAAAGTAAAACACCAATGGCATCCTTTACAGAAATAGAAATAAGACCCTAAAATTTATACAAAAGACCCTGAATAGCCAAAGAGATCTTGAGATAAAAGAATCAAGATGAAGGTTTCACACTCACCAGTTTTAAACTATATTGAAAAGCTGTAATAATCAAAGCAGACACAGAATAATGGAACAGAATAGAGTCCAGAAATAAAACCTATGAACTTATAGTCAATTCATTTATGACAAAGGAGGTAAGAATATACAATGCTAAAATGACAGTCTCTTCCTCAAATGATGGTTAAAAAATACTTGACAGCCACATGCAAAAGAATGAAAGTGGAACACTGTCTTGGACCTTACATAAAAATCAACTCAAAATGGATAAGACTTCAAGCAATAATATTCCTAAAAGACAATATATGTAGCCTGCACTTTGACACAGTTCTTGGTGTTGGCTCTGACATGAAAAGTCAACCAACCCTATGAAAGCACAATAAATGACTACATCAAACTGAAACCCTTCTACACTGCCACATGAATAAATGTAGATTAATATCAAAAGCAGCAGAGGGAGACATGCAATGTATCTATATAAGGTTTTCAAGAAACACATGTAACTCAACCATGTGTTCTTTAGGGTAAATGTATATACGTGAAATGTGCCAGGTACAACAAGCACAGTTTCTGAAATATTAGAGTTACAGGCAAGAATACACATAAGGTTAAATAGGAGAGAGACTCAGATTTCTAATAGTATTGAGGAAGCTAGAATTTTCTCATTTTTTCATTTTTAGATGCTACACATATTTTAAAGATCTACATTTAACTATAATATGGATATTTTTCAAATTTAGCTTTTGGTTTCATTAAATACTTCTGAAATAATATATCTGTATATTCACACAGGAAAATAAAGCACCTACTTAATTGCACTCAAAACCTAACAAACCCATTCAAACTTTCAGTATCCAGTATTTGCTTCCTGCTTTCCTAATCCATGTCATTTCTCTGTCCCACTCCACACACATATTTTACATCCAGGCTGAACATCTACGTGTCTCAGGAGTGCACCATAACACCTTTTGTATTTGGATTGTTAGAAATGGAATTTCCATCCTGAAAACTCTTTCCTATCTCCATGTCACCCTCAACTCTTCTATTGCTCCCCTTCATCATGGACCTTCATACAATGTTGTTAGGTATTCTTCCAAATACACTGACAGTACTTCATACTTATTTATATCATTGTACACTTGACTATTCCCTCACTGTCAGATAACCTTGAGTAGCAAAAGGAGACGAAGACACAATAAGGAAAGAAAACTGCAGGCCAACACTCCTCATGAAGACAGCTGCAGTATCAGTAACAAACTATTAGCAATGACATGCCACGATAATTCACCAAGATCAAGGAGGGTGTTTTCCTAGGGATGCATGGAAATCTCATTATTTGCAAATCAATGAATGTGATGCATCACATTAATAAAAGCTAGTAAGCAAAAACAAACTTGAGGACCCAGGCTGGGCTTACTGTGACATATGAAACCTTGCATTCCATCCACAACTACTATGTGGTTCACATATATTGGGTAATTAACATATGTGTATAGATTGTTAATATTTTTTCTTAGCTCTTGAATTTTCAATTTTTTTTCTCTTTTTTTATTACACAGTAAGATCATTTACTTCATCCTTTTGGGGAGTTTTGCAAATTCTATTATGTTTTCAAGTAGGCATTTCTCCAGAAATACATATAGCATTATAGCTATATTGTGTTCTTCATTTTTATTACACGAAATGTATAAAATCACCCAGTAATGAAATTAAACTGAAGCCCCAGCAAATCAAAGCAAAAATAGTAACTAACGTAAGCCTAACAGAGTAACAGATTTTCCACTGATGAATTTTCTAGATTTCCACATTGCTGATGAATCAGGTACTATGGCATTCACACTGCGGCTGGATGGAATCAGTAGCTGTCTATTTCAATAGAGATTCATTGACGGGAGCAGTGGGAAAAATCCCCCGGATGTTAGTTCCCTTTTAAAGATCTTCTCAATTTGTTTCTATCATTTTTCACTACATTGTTCAGCATGTTAAGCCCTTCTGTGTTCTTCATGCCTTAGATTGGTGTGGGAAAGCTGTTATCTTGCTCCTCTTTTTGTCCTTTGACAGGCTGTACATAAAGAACACTCTCATTTTGCCACATAAATCACTTTTCAAGGTTCTTTAATCATTTCTGTCTAAATCTTCATTCAGCTTTCTCCACTTAGCTCATGAATTTTTGATTATACAGTGCTCAAATTAAATGCAGAATTGAAAACATCGTTTTATAAGAGTACTGGAGACTATAGTTTCTTGGCATGGATATATATCAAACATTTTCAAAGTTTCTCTAATATATGAGGACTTAGGGAAGGCAAATTAAAGAAAAAATTAAATTGTACCTCTCACTTCTCTTTTTACTAAACGCAATTTAAAGGCATGCTTTGTCACACAAGTTGTGTCTTCAAAAAATGAAACAGACAATAAAGGAAATCTGTTGACCTATCATCAACCCACCACTCAATTACAGTAAATGAGGTTCGATATCTAGAAAGCAATGCTTAAAAATTTGAAGAAGTATTAAAAAGTAATACCAATGGAGAGCTCCAGGGTCACACATTGTAAGGAATACAGAATCTACAGGATTATTCCTGAAAGTATGCTAAACAACTAAGCAGCAATTAAATAACAGAAGAAAGAAAGAAAAAGAAAAACTAGCCATAACCAACTTGGGAATGGATAGATGTAATAACAACTTGTTACAATATCCAAGATGTCTAGCTTTACCACCCACCAAAAAATACATGCAAAATAACCATGTGCCATTCTACACATAGCCAAAGACATCTGATATAAATGTTGAAGGGAACCAGATTTTGCATTTAGTGAATAAGTATTTTTAAATAAGCTATTTTAGACATTTTCAAGGAGCTACAGGACAGAGTTTACAGTGATTTCTCAAATAGAGACTATCAATAATGAAATTTTAATTATAAAAAAAGAAATTCTGCATATGACACATTAAGTGATTGGAATCAAAAAGTCACTAGAGAGATTCAAATAGATTTGGGCTGGCACAAGAGACAATCTGTGAATGTGAAAAGAAGTCAGTAAGATTATCCTGTCTAAAAAACAGAGGGGGAAAACGGGAAAGCAAAAAACAAACAGGGACTCAAGCCTAATGGAATACCATGGGATTTACCAAGAAATGTCTAATTGAAGTCCCAAGAGAAGAGAGGAAGGGAAAAAAAAAACAGAAACAAAAACCCATTTTAAAAATTAATGGCATAGGGGCACCTGGGTGGCTCAGTGGGTTATATAAAGCCTTTGGCTCAGGTCATGATCCCAGGGTCCTGGGATCGAGCCCTGCATCGGGCTCTCTGCTCAGCAGGGAGCCTGCTTCCTCCTCTCTCTGCCTGCCTCTCTGCCTACTTGTGATCTCTGTCAAATAAATAGATAAAATCTTTTTAAAAAATGGCATAAACCTTCCTAGTTTCATGAAAAATATCAACCTGTATGCAAAATCCTAATTTATTCTAGATAAAAAAAAATTAAAGAGATTTAAGAAAAGTTGAAGAGCAAGTAAAAAAGATTTATTAAATACAAGTGGTCCTCCATCGGATTAACAGCTGACTTCTCATCAAAAACCATAGAAGCCAGATGACAGTGAGAAGACCTCTCTGAAGAGCAAATAAAAAAAGCTCTCAATGAAGAACTCTCCCTCAGCTTCACTATCCTTTAAACACAGTGTAGACATTAAGATAGCTCTGATTAAAAAAATATCACTAGCAGACTTGCCTTACAAAAACACCAAAGGAAATTTTTAAAGCTTAAAGAAAAGAATACCGGATAGCAACTTGAATCCACATGAAGAAATAAAGAGCACCAACAAACCTAACACATATTATGATAGAGTATAAGTAAATATGTTTGTAACACTTCACCTTTGTATCTTTTAAGAGGCATCTCCATAAAGCGGTAATTATAAAACTGAGTTGAGTGGCAACAACATATAAAGTTGTAATTCATAGGGCAATAACATTACAGAGGAGGGGTAAGACAGCAGAGGCTTTTTCTCAAGCAATGTTTTTATATAATGTTGGCATCGATTAGAATTAATTTGAATTTAGATTGTTTCAAATTAAGATGCTAATTGTAATTTTCAGGAACAGCAATAGGAAAACAAGCTGAACGTGTAGTCATTGCCATCAGCATGATGACAGTGTCAGTCATTCTTTTCCGTCCCCTTTTATTTACAACTAAGTAGCCAGTTATAACCAAACAAAAGTGCCTCTGCAAAAAGTACCTTAGAGCACTGAGGAGATTTCTTCCTTCCCTCAGGATAGGACCTTGATGGCACTGCAGATTCAAGGGAGTCACTAAGCCTGTCCAGCTCCCAATTATTGCAGCTGGAGAAAAAGCCAAACTGTCAATTGCAACACAGCGTGAGCTCACAAGTCAAAAGGAATTCATGGATGCCCATCTGGCCTGATGTGAGAACTGCAGGTTACTGGAATGCAATGACTAGAAAGATCTCAAGGAGTCTGTCCCCCTCCCAAGATGGCACTGCAGTGTGCTGGGCTTTCCCATGGGGGTGAGCATGGTAACCATGGTAGCCGGTGGTTACAGAGGAGGGAGAAAGCCTAGTGGAGAAGGACTGATTGGAGATTGGCACATGGAGCATGATTTTCTAGGGAAGGATCTCATGACTGGTGGGGGGATGGAGAAGAAAGGAGAGAAAAGACATAAGAATTACAAAGGGCTAAGAAGGAACATGTTTCCTACTGCCTGCAGAAATCTGGGAGTACTTCCACTTAAGGGTCCTCATTCCATGGACGGGTATTCACAAAAGTTTAGATATTAGATCCATACCTTCCCTGCCAATCACCTTTTTTTTTTTTATTGTTACGTCCACTTAGCCAACATATAGTACATCATTAGTTTGTGATGTAATGTTCAGTGATTCATTAGTTGCTTACGGCAACCAGTGCTCATCACCACACAGGTCCTCCTTAATACCCATCTCCTAGTCCCTTCTGTAACCCTCAGTTTGGTTCCCAGAGTCTCTCATGGTTTGTCTCCCTCTCCGATTCCTTCCCATTCAGTTTTCCCTCCCTTCCCCTATGGTCCTCTGTGCAATTATGTTCTACCTATGAGTGAAACCATATGATAGTTGTCTTTCTCTGCCTGACTTGCTTCACTGGGCATAGTTCCATCCATGTCGATGCAAATGGTAGGTACTCATCCTTTCTGATGGCTCAGTAATATTCCATTGTATATATGGACCTCATCCTCTTTATCCATTTAACTGTTGAAGGACACCTGGGCTCCTTCCACAGATTGGGGGTACATGTGCTCCTCCTTTTCATTTATCTGTACAATGGGATTAAATACCTCCTAAAGCAATTTCTCGGTCATAGGGTAGCTCTATTTTTAACACCTTAGGGAACCTCCATCCTGTTTCCCAGAGTGGCTGTATCACCTTGCATTCCCACCAACAGTGTGAAAGGGTTCCCTTTCTCCATATCCACACCAACATTTGTTGTTTTCTGTCTTGTTAATTTTTGTCATTCTAACTGGTATAAGATGTTATCTCAATGTGGTTTTGATTTGTATTTCCCTGATGGCTAGTGATATTAAACATTTTTTCATGTGTCTGTTAGCCTTTGGAGAAGTGTCTATAAGTGTCTGTTCATGTCCTCTGCCCATTTTTTGACTGGATTATTTGTTTGTTGTTGTTGTTGTTGTTGTTGATTTTGAGACGTTCTTTTTAGATCTTGGATACCAGCCCTTTATCTCTAAGGTCATTTGCAACCACCTTTAAACGCTTTAGACCCAGAACCAACTCAGGTAAAGAGAAACCATCAATGTGAGCTATAATGCCATCTTGTGGAAAATGGAAGAAGGGTTTTTTGTTTTTGTTTTTGTTTTTTTGTTTTCTGTTTTTTCTTCTTTTTTTTTCTTTTGCTAGTCTGTGGAACTATAATGAAATAACTAATAAAGGTTTCTACATTTATAAAGTAACGGCAGAAAAACATTTCATCAAACAATATAATGCCACAGTAATATGATGTCATAATTCTCCAGCAACCAAAACCAAAGGCACGGAATATTGTGATCTGATGGAGGTTTCAAAATAATTATCATGTAGACATTCAGTGAGCTCCAAGAATACTCAGAAAGAAATTTTGGTGAATCCACTAATGTAATAAACATAAGGAGTTCTCTAACAAAGAAATTAATCATTTAAAAAAAATGGAACCAGAGAAAATCTGGAGCTTATGGATTTAATTAATCAGATGAAGAATACATTAGAGAACTTAAGAAATTAGGCAGATCAGATCAAAGAAAGAATTACCAATCTGGAAGGTAAGAATTCAGAAATGAGAGCATGAACTAAGATTTTAAAGAAGTCAAGAAACCCTACAACAGTTAGCAACATTGATGAGAAAAATATGTATTTAAGAATTACTGTTATGGGGGCACCTGGGTGGCTCAGTGAATTAAAGCTTCTGCCTTTGGTTCAGGTCATGATCCCAGGATCCTGGGATCAAACCCCGCATTGGGTTCTCTGCTCCGCAGGGAACCTGCTTCTTCCTCTCTCTCTCTGCCTGCCTTTCTGCCTACTTGTGATCTCTGTCTGCCCAATAAAAAAATAAAATCTTTTTTTTTAAAGAATTTATTTATTTATTTGACAGAGAGAGATCACAGTAGGCAGAGAGAGGAGGAAGCAGGCTCCCTGCTGAGCAGAGAGCCCGATGCGGGACTCGATCCCAGGACCCTGGGATCATGACCTGAGCCGAAGGCAGCGGCTTAACCCACTGAGCCACCCAGGTGCCCCTATATTGCCTTTTAGAAATTCATTTTACAACTAAAGGACACATAGACTCAATCTGAAGGGTGAAAGATGATATTCTCAAAGAAAGAGGCATAGCCCTACTTAAATCAAAGTACACTTTAAGCCAAATACCTATCAAGATATTATAATGAATAGATCAATGCATCCAAAAGATACCATAATTATATATATATGAATATATATATATATATATTCCCCACACTGCAGCACCAAAATACACAACAAAGCAACATAGAGGAATAGAGGATTTCAATGCCCCACTGCCCACAATGGATATTGTCCAGGCAGAAAACCAACAAGGAAACATTGGAATTGAACTATGCTTTAGATCAAATGGACTAACCAGCCATATATGGAATGTAACCAAATCCATGTTCCTATAAAGGGAACAGGGAACATTTTTCAAGACAGATCACATGATAGGGCATGAAACACATGTCAGGAAATTTAAAAATTGCAATCCTACCACTTATCTTTGCATCTACAAGATGAAAGCTGGATGATATGCAAATACGGAGAAAGGAAGAATACAGTTCTGGACAACCAATGGGTCAAAGAAAAAGTCAAAAGGGAAAAAACTACTTTAAAACAAATAAAAATATAAACACAACATATCAAATCTAATGGGATACAGCAAAAGCAGTTCTGAAAGGAAAGTTTATGGTGATAAATGCATGCACTAAGATATTAGAGATCTCAAGTACATAATCTCACTTTATATCCCAACTATAAAAAGAGAACAAATTAGGTCCTATGATAGCAGAAAAATGGAAATAATAAAGATCAGAGCATAAAGAAATGAAATAGACAACACACAATCAGTAACTTGGTCCATTCTGGTTTTTCAAGAGGATAAAATTGACACACTTTAGCCAGACTAAGAAGACTCAAATCACAAATTAAAAAGCAGACTTTGCAATTGATGCTATAGAAAGTCATATCATGTAATTGTTCACAACAGTCTCTTATGGTCCTAACAAATGAGATGACCCAGAAAAAATTAAGAAATTTCTAGAAACACAAAAGCTACCAATATCGCTACCAAGAAATAAAAAATCTGAATAGACCAGTAACAAGCAAGATTAAATCAGTGGTCAAGGGCGCCTGGGTGGCTCAGTGGGTTAAAACCTCTGCCTTCAGCTCAGGTCATGATCCCAGGGTGCTGGGATCGAGCCCCGCATCGGGCTCTCTGCTCAGCGGGGAGCCTGCTTCCTCCTCTCTCTCTGCCTGTCTCTCTGCCTCCTTGTGATCTCTGTCTGTCAAATAAATAAATAAAATCTTAAAAAAAAATAATAATCAGTGGTCAAAAACTTCCCAAAATGGAACATCACAGGATCAGATGGCTTCATTGGTGAATTCTCAGGGTGGTATGGCCGTAGACCTACCAAACATTAAAAGAAAAATTAACACCCATCCTTCTCAAACTCTTCCAAAGAATTAAGGATGAGGAAGTACATACAGACTCCATCCTGATACCAGATAAGGGTACTAGAAGAAAACTACAGACCAATATTCCTAGTGAATGTAGATGAAAAATTCTGAACAAAAGATTAGCAAGCCAAATTCAAATACATATAACAAGGATTATATACAAGACCACATAAAATTTATCCCTATGATGCAAGGGTATTTCAACATACACTAATTAATGTAATATATCATATTAATAAAGTTAAAGATAAAAAGCCCATGATCATTTCAATAGCTACAGAAAAACATTGGCTGCACAGTAAGTTTTTATTAATTTTACAGAAAGTGAGTGAGAAGGGGGAGGAGCTGAGGGTGAGAGGTAATTCTCAAGAAGACTCCCACCCAGCACACAGCTGGGTGTGTTAGTTCACACTAACATGGGGCTCCATCCCCAGACCCTGAGATCATGACCTGAGCAGAAATGCAGATTCTTTGGCTTAGCTGACTGAGACACTCATACATCCCTACATCATCTTTGAATGATAAAATCTCTCAGCTTATTGGATATAGAAGGAATATATATCAATATAATAATGATTGTATATAAGACTCCCACAGTGAACACTATACTCAATGGAAAAATACTGAAAACCTTACCTCTAAAAACTGGAATAAGAAAGATGCTCACTATCTACTTTTATTCAGTATAATACTGGAACCTCTAGCTGGAGCCACTGAGCAAGACAAAAAACAAAATGAGTACTTATCAACAAGGAGGAATTAAAACTCATTATTTGCAGATGATTAGATGCTATATATAGAAAATCCAGAAGACGCAACCAAATCAACTGTTGGAACTAAACATACGTAAAGCAATTTTATTTCTATATAGTAAGGATGAAACATCTAAAGAAGAAATAAAAACTATTCCATTCACAAGAATCAAAACCAACAAATACTTAGAAGTAAATTTAACCAAAAAAATGAAAGATTTGTACAGTATATAGTGTTAAGACTTCAGTGAAGTCTGAAGACAAAAACACATCCCGTGTTCATGGATAGGAAGAACTGATATGGTTAAAATATATGTAATACCCACAACCATCAATATAGATTTTAACACAATCTGCCTCAAGATACCAAGGGCATTCTTTCTATTTCTGTAAAAAGCAATTCTGAAATTTGTACAGAAGCCCAGAAGACTCCAAATAGCCAAAACAATATTGAGGAAAAAGCTGGAGATACCAATACCACACTTTCCGATTTCAAACTATACTACAAAGCTACATTATAAAATCATATGCTACTGGCACAAAAATAGACACACAGACCAGAGAGGCCACATTTAATCTCCTGTTTATATGGTGAACTAATACTCGACAAGGGATCCAAGAACACCCAATGGGAAGTCAAAAAATGGCATTAGGAAAACCAGATAAGCACATGCAGAACAATGTATTTGGACCCCATCTTACAGCACTCACAAAAATTAACTGGATATGCATGTAAGATTTAAACATGAGACCTGGTATTACAAATCTCCTACAAGAAAATGTAGGAAAGATGTTCCTTGGCATAGGTCTTGGCAATAATTGTTTGGATAGTACATCAAAAAGCACCAACAATAGAAGCAAAAACTGACAAATGACACTACATCAAATGAAAGTACAACATAAGTAACAAATATGATAACACAAACTACAGAACAGTAGGAAATTTTTGCAAGCCACGTTATCAGAAAGGGGATTAATACACAAAATATATAAAGATCTCATAATTCAATAACAAAAAAATGTGATTTAAAAAATCAGCATAAGAACTAAATGGACAGGGGTGCCTAGGTGGCTCAGTGGGTTAAAGCTTCTGCCCTCGGCTTAGTCATGATCCCAGGACCCTGGAATCGAGCCCTGCATCGGGCTCTCTCCTCAGCAGGGAGCCTGCTTCCTCCCTTCTGTCTGCCTCTCTGCCTACTTGTGATCTCTGTCTGTCAAATAAATAAATAAAATCTTAAAAAAAAAAAAACTAAATGGACATTTTTCCAAAGACCTCCAAAAGGACAACAGACACCTGAAAACAGGCTCAACATCACTAATTGTCAGGGAAATGCAAATTAAAATCATACTGAGCTGTCACCTCACACCTGTTAGTATGGTTATCAAGGAGACACAAGATAACAAGAGGGAAGAAAATGTTGTGCACCATTGATGGGGATGTCAGTTGGTGCAGGCACTAGGAAAACAGTACAGATTTCCTCAAAAACTTAAAAACAGAATTACCATGTGATCCAGCAATTCCATTTCTGGGTATTTATCTTACAAATAGAAAATACTAATTTGAAAAGTTAAAAGGACCTCCATATAGCATTGTTTACAGGAACCAAGACAGGGAAATAACTGAAGTGTCCCACAAGAGATGAAAGAATTTTTTAAAAATGTGTATAACTCTCCCCCCCTCCATATATATATCTATATATAGATATATATAGATATACCTATATCTATATCTAAAAAGCAATGCTGTATTGATATAGATATATCTATATAGATCTATATATAGATATATATATATATGGAGAGAGAGAGAGGCAGATATTATTTGGACATGAGAAGGAAAAACATCCTGCCATGTCCAACAACATAGATGGACCTTCAGCACATTTCTCTAAGTGAAATAAGTCAGAGAAAAATAAACACTATGATGTCACTTATATGTGGAAGTTTAAACAATGAAATTTATAAAAAGAATAAGTGATGGTTACTAGGAAATGAGGTGTAGGGAGACAGGATACATGTCTAATGTAAAAACATGAAACAAGTAATAAATAAGCCCAAGAGACCTAATGCACACTCTAATGCATATAGTCAACCAGTATTACATTCCAATCATCAAACTTTCTAAGAAACTACGACTTAATTATTCCTAGTACTAAAGAGAATTATATAGTGTAATAGAGTTACTGATTAATTTTATAATGGTAACCATTACAATATATAAATGTATCAAATTAACATGTTGTATACCTTAAATATACACAGTGTTATATGTCAAATATATTTCAATTAAAACCCACTTATAAAACAAAAATCAAAATAGAGGAAAAGAAACAAGGGTATTTTAAAAGTGTGCTAGAAAATATCTAACACAAATTTTGAGTCACTAACTAAAATAACAGAAAAGACCAAAGATATAAAATATAAATAGTTGTAAATCCTGTATTATCAATAATATATACCAGTGTCTGAGAGTCACAGCACTAATTACACAAAAACTATGCTATCTACAAGGTAAACCAATTCTATACTTAGAATCAGAATCACAAAAAGCTTTCAAAGTAAAGGGTGAAAAGTGCTATAGTATGACGCAGTAAGCAAAATAAGGTTAGTGTCTAATAATATTAAACAATTATATTTCAACACAAATTGTTACTAGAAACAAAGAAGGATATTTTATAGTAAGTCAGAGCACCAGTAAAAAGCAATGCTGTATTGTATATTTGGAAGTTGCTAAGACAGTAGTAGATCTTAAAAAGTTATCACACATATGAAAATTGTATAGTGAAGGTTAACTGAATTTATTGAGGGGATCATTATGGCGCCGACCTGAAACTAATGTCCTATTCACTGCATCTCAGGAAAAACAGACATTTCAAAAATACAAATGTGAGACTTAAATATCTCACTTTCAGTAATTTATAGAACAGGTAGTAGGACAGCAGGGAAGTTAAACTCTTGAACAACAGTATAAATCAAGTTGACTTAATATCATTTGAGGACTCCACACAAAAGCAGAATATTTTCTCATGCACATGGAACATTGTTTAGATTATACAATATGCTGTAACAAATTCCTCATTACATCCAAAAGAAATGATGACATAAAAGGTATATTCTCTAACCACAGTGTAATCAAATTAGAAATAACACTGAAAAATTTGAAGACTGATAAATGTAGGGAAAATGAAATAACATTTATAAATAATCAATGAGTCAAAGAATAAAGCAAAGGGAAATTAGAAAACATACTGAAGCTTACCAGATGGAGTGGAATCATTTTTTAGAGAAACATTTATAGCCATAAATGTATTACTTGAAAAGAGAAATTCAAAGTAAATAATCTAAACTGCTACCTTTAGAAACTAGAGGAAAAGGAAATAATGTTAGAGGGTAAATTAATAAAATAGTAGGGAAGCAATAACAGAAAAATGAGTATAATGGCTATTTGATCAACAAACTTGACAAAACTTAAATATTCCAAAGAAAAGAAGACTCAGATAACTAAAATCAGAAATCAAAGAGAACCAACTTTGGACCTTAGAGAGATAAAAGTGGTACTAACAAAGCAGTGTAAACAACTTTATGCCAACAAATTGGGTAACTCAGATGAATGGGGGTAATTCCAAAAGAAACACATTACCAAATGTGCTTAAAACCAAACACTTTGAATAAAGCTACAAGAAGCTAAAAGATTGAATTACTAACAAAGACCTAACATAAGATCAGAATTGGAGGGCTTTAATCATGAATTCTACCAACTATTTAGTAAAGAATGTATACCAATTCCTCAAAAGTATATCCAAAAACTCCGAGAATACCACCCAACTCATTTTATCAGGTCACTCTCACTCTGGTGCCAAAACCAGACATCCCAACTAGAGAAAAACACAAAATATCCCTTGAAAATTTAGATGCAGATATACTTATAAAAACTGGCAGATTGAATTCAACCACTGATTAAGAGTTATATATCATGACCAGGTGGGATTTAGCCCCACTACATGGGGTTGCTTTAACATTTGTATAACAAAGGATTACATCATAACGATAAGGAATAATGTTCACATCATCATCCCTACAGATAGATGCATGATGCAAACCTCAACCAATAGAACTTTCTCAACTCAAAAACGTTCATCAGTCAATAACCCTTGGCTAACCTCATACTTTGTAGAGGACAGCTTCATGTTTTCCTTCTATAAGGAATAAGGCGACTCTGACCAATTCTATTCAACATTTTACTAGTCAGGACAGTGAAGCAATATAAATAAATAAATGACATTCAGATTAGATAGGAAGAGGCAAAACAGACTCCCTTTATAGAACACATAATCTTATACATAAAACATCCCAAGAAATCAACTAAAACAGGGTTTGGAATAAACTACTATAACAATGTGTCAGGATAAGAAATTGATACATAAATATCAACTGCACTTCTACACACTAACTTTGAAAAATCAAAAAAAAATTGAAATTAAGAAAACAATCTCATTTGCAATAGCAGCAAATGAATCATTTGAAATAATTTTAACAAAAGGAGGTCCCTGCTTGTATACTGCATACTATAAAATGTTGAATAAAATTAAACAAGATCCAGACAAATTAGGAGGCATCTCATGTTCATGGACTGGAACATTTGGAAATGATAATACTCCCAAAAAATGTCTACAGATTCGATGTTTTGATTCTAAAATTGATACAGAAATAACCAAAAGAGTGTTGAAAAACACACTTTTTCATTTCACAACTGATTACAAAGCGACAGTAATCATGACAGTATGGTAGTGACAGAAGGATAGCGATTTACATCAATGCAATAAAAGTAAGCGTTCAGAAATAAGCTCACATTTATCAATGATTTTTAACCCACGTGCCTAGAAAGTTCAGGGGAGAAGGAATAACCTTTTCAACCGACAGTGCTCAGGCAACTGGATATCCACACACATAGAATGAGTTTGGGCCTCTACCACACCATACACAAAATGCCACCCAAAACAGATCATATACTTTAATGTAAGCACTAAAACTATCAAGCTCCCTGAAGAAAAAATAGGAATAAATCTTAATGATCTTGTGTTGTGCCCTACTTTTTTTAGGCATGACACCAAAAGTATGCACAGTGGAAGAAAAAAAGATGTTCACCAAAATCTAAAACTTTTGCATTTCAAAGGATTATCAGGAAAATGAAAACAACACTTATAATGGGAAAAAATATTTTCAAATCACATATTTGACAAGGGAAGGTATCCAGAATAAAATAAAATCTTTTAAAGTGAGCCATTAAAAGACAAATGCTCCAATTATAAAATGAACGAGGGATTATAAAAAGACACTCCTCCAAAGCATATCTCCAAATGGTCAGTAAACACATGAAATGATGCTCAACACTACAGTCATCAAGAAAATGCAAACAAAATCTACACTAAGATGCCACCTCACACCCACTCAGATGTATAAAATCAAAAGATGTAATGACAAGTGGTGATGAGGAAGTTCAGAATTTGGATACCTCGTGTATTGCATTGTTAGTGAGAATGTAAAGTGGTAGACTTTGTAAAACCTTTTGGCAGTTACTCAAAGTGCAACACATACACTTGCCTTATGACCCAGCAATTCCATTCTAGAAAGGTATATATGCCAGAAAAATGAAAAATGCCCACTTGTACATGACTCTTCATAGAAGCATTATTCTAAGACCCCAAAAGTACAAATCACCTAAATGTTCATCAACTGATGAATGGATAGACAAAATACAGTGTATCCATACAATGGTGAGTGTGGGCAGATCCACAGAGTCAGAAGTGATTAGTGACTGTCTGAAGTGGGTGCAGAAGACCGTGGGATGGGAAGTTAGTAGTGTGGGAATGTGGAATGACTGCTAATGTGTACAGAGATTTTTGTGGGATGATGAACATGTTCTAAAATTACATTGTAGTGATGGCTGTCTAAATCTTTAAATATAAAAATGAACCAAAGAATGAAGAAAAGAGGTTTTTCTTTCTTCAGTAACGAGATTCATCTTTCTTATCTTCAGGCTAGAGATGGTAAAGTCTAGCCCAAGGTTACTCTATGATGCTTTCTAGTTACCTTATTAATGCATCTTTGTAAGTAATCACCTTGTAAGTCAATATTCCTTAAGTTATATAGTTTTTATAGATTGTTCCCTTGATTGTTCTCTATTAAATACTCTAAACAATATGGTGATCTATGAAGGGGAGGGATGAGTAACACAAGACTGTATTCACTAGGGTATTTCCCTGAGTTTTTTAACTACATAAAACAAAACGCATTTATCAGTTTGTAGATTTAATTGTACCACACTTCACTGTGATTTATATTGTCTCACATCTGTTACTTGGAAGAAATTCTGCTAATTTGCCTTTTTTTTTCGCAAGGAGATTTATTATGGTGCTGCATAAGAATTAGAAAATTATTTAGACATATAATCAGAACTTCGTTCTTAACATTATTGCTAGTGTTACCAATTTAAAAAATATAAAAGTATGTTACCTTATGAGTACCAAGCCATGGTATAGACAATAAATAAATATTTAAAAACGCACACTTCGGGACACCTGGGTGGCTCAGTGAGTTAAAGCCTCTGCCTTTGGCTCAGGGATCGAGCCCCGCATCAGGCTCTCTGCTCAGCGGGGCGCCTGCTTCCCCCTCTATCTCTGCCTGCCTCTCTACCTGCTTGTGATTTCTCTCTCTCTGTCAAATAAATAAATAAAATCTTTAAAAAAATAATTTAAAAACCCACACTTCTCATAAGATAGTGATTTATTGGGATTTCACAATTACTGTTTGTCAATAACAGCCACAGACATGGTCTACATATCCTAGAAAATTGAACATCTCTCTTGCGTGGCTATTAAATTATTTTCCCTCTGTGGCAATCAAGCTTTTAAATGCTAGATCAGGGCCAAGATAAATTGTTCACAGAGCTATTGACAATTCAAAATATATGACCCTCCCAGTACCCGTTAAACATTTTCTCTCTTTACAAGTCATCTGAAGGGCTGAAACTTTCCTGGTGGATTAAATGGTAATTCATGAAACATATTCCTGAGTATAATAATCCATCCATACTGGCTGGAAAATACAAGGAGATAATAAAAAAAAAAAATCTGCTCCCCATTTGGGCCAGCAATGTTAATTATAAATTCCATTCCCTCAGAGCAAGACAAAAAGGTTTATATTATTAACCAAAGTCAATATATTAAAAAAAATTAAAAAGCACTGATTTACTTTGGCCCAAGAGTGGGGACACCCATGCCATTGATAAGACACTCCATGATGTATCTGGATTACCATCACAGGTAAGATGGAACAGTCTACGCTAAAAGAAAATCCAACCTGGCTAGGTCCAGCAACATATATATTGCTTGCACTGGGAAATGGCACAGTGTGGTTCTGGAAAGCCTTCATTATCCTTCTTAGAGTCATTTCAGTTACCCTTTTTATTTTACAGTTGTCCAGATATTTCATCCAGAGTACTAAGTGCTTCTTTCCATTCATTGTCCTGACAGGTGATTCAGACTTCAGGTTCATCAACATTGAAACTGAAACAGAGATCTAATGAAGCAAGTCAAAGTTTATCTTCAAACAATTTGGCAAGAACGGTGGACACGTGACAATCCTTGAAGGGCTCTCCAGGACACTGAGCACTGAAAAAAAAAGAAGTTCCCACACTTCCAGGAAGTGGCTGATTGTTTTATAACCATAGTAAAAAGTAGCCATCAGCACCAGTTTTAACCTGATTAAACAATAAATGACGGGGCGCCTGGGTGGCTCAGTGGGTTAAGCCGCTGCCTTCGGCTCATGTCATGATCTCAGGGTCTTGGGATCAAGTCCCGCATCGGGCTCTCTGCTCAGCAGGGAGCCTGCTTCCCTCTCTCTCTCTCTGCCTGCCTCTCTGTCTGCTTGTGATCTCTGTCTGTCAAATAAACAAATAAAATCTAAAAAAAAACAATAAATGACAGTTCTCTACAGCTTGGGGAACAAGCATTATGAGAACTGGATTTTAACATCTAACCTTATTCCAGTGCATAAACCATTGGAAATTCCATGCAGTGATAACTCCTTACTTCTAATTTTAGCTAATCCAAAAAAAAAAAAAAAAACACTCCAGTGCACAGTCACCTTCATGAGCAAGTAATCAGTGAAGGACTCTGCTCTCAGAAAAGGTCCAGTGCTTGGGGTTTAGTGAGCTATGGTTATTACCTTAAAATTATTATTTCTAACTTTGAGTGTGTGTTTTAAAAATGAAATCCAATGGATCAATGAAGGCTAAGTTAGCTTGGGTCCTTGGTTCATGTACAATCTCACTGCTCAATACCTTTCTGCATTCTTAGGGAATGGTTGCTGAGAACCTTCCTACTCCCACTCAGCCACCACTGCCAAACTCTGCTTCTCTAATGAGAGCTTGGGAACTGTTATGAGGAGGGTCCAAATACCAGACCTAATCCTGTAAGGGTCTATATTTATTCTCTCCAGGAAAATGTGACATTATATGGCAAAACAAAAATGCCAGGACAGATCACTTGACACATCATGGAAGAAAGAAAAATGGGATTCTCCCCCTGCTTTTGGAGGAAAAAAAAAAAAAAAAAAGGATCTTGCATTTTTATTTTGTACTGGAACTTTCAAATTATGGACCTGGCTCTTCTAGCGAACACATTTCTCAATGCCAACCAATCAACTGCCTCATGGTTCTACAACTGACATCAATTCACTCATGTCAATGAAAGCCAGCCAATCCCTGGCCACTATGCTCCCTAAAATCCCTGCATAAAATCAACAGCCTGCTCATCCAGGAGTGATTGTACTTGACAAAGATATTTAAGTTTCAAAAAATATTCAGTTTAGTGCACTTGCTGTTGTCTGTTATCTGCTTCCAATACTGTGTGATGGTTCTCTAATTTGACAGAACCAACAATCGGCTGTGTAAGGATGTCAGAGATCTGGTAGGTTTCCAGTTCTTTGGATACTGAAAAGGATGTTTTGAAAGAGAGGGTTGTATTTAGAATTGATAAGATGTGGTACAAAATAGCATTGATCCTGTTCTCCAAATAAAACTTTCCCTGTAATCCAGGAAAGAACTTCATTGCTGACTAAGAATTTGGCTTTCATAACTTAATCATTCAATCAGAAGGGAAACTAAGAAAAATTTTTTCCAACCTGATTCTACCTATGTAATGGCCAAATAGCAACTGCTTAATAAATTTATTCAAGAATACATTAATGAATAATTGAATGTTCCTCTCAACCTCTGAGTGAAATCACATTCAAAATGGAAACAAATGAAATGCAAAGTCCAGAAAAATGGAACACTTAGAGCACTGTGGTACGAGCAAAATGAAAATGTACTGGAAGTTCCTAAATACATAGATCATGAAGCTTCTAGACCCCATTAAAAACATCGTAAAAGTGCATACATATAAGAAAGCTGAGCAATAAGGCTTACTAGGAATCTAAGACAAAGTCAAGAAGCAAAAGCAACTGTGGCCCAAACCTACTCTCTACTTGTTTTATCTGCTTGAGCTGACTGAGTTAGGTGACCAAAACAGGTCTGGAAATGTATTTTCACATGTATGCTATGCAATGAAAATGCTTTATATATAATAGTTTGGGGGGAAAGTCATAAAAGAAACTTTTACATGATTCTGTATAGAAAGTCAACTCTTATTTACTTATTGACTCTTCCCATACTCCGAAGACAAGTAAATTGGTAATACACGTAAAAATTTATTTTGCCCTATCATTATTATAAAAAACACTGAGATATTTGTAATACCCAAATTATGACAAGAATTCATTAGTCTCCACTTTATTATTAACCAAATTCTCAGGGTGATATAAAATTCAAGAATCTATCTCCAATAAAACTAGTCAGTATCATATTAACAACTCTGTGGTGGTATTTTATTGCTATTTCTCATCTAATATTTCCCATAATGCACTTGATTGACTATAAGACATTATGACTGTTGTAACCGCACAGTCTGTTAGCTTAACAGGTTTATAGTCATTGGCATTTATTTTTCCTAGTAGGGGGAGCATACAAATAAATGAAATGATAGAATTATAGATTCTTCTATTGTTTTGCAACTCTTTTGTATGGCTGTGGTTTGATTTCTTTTATAGTTTGGTGAAATAAACAGAAAAGAAGAAAGCTGAGGAAGGGATTATCATGTAGCAAAAGGTGAAAAGAACCTAAGTCTTTATCTAGTACCACATGTAGTCAAGTTGTGCTTTATATGGTTGTTCTAGTACTTCTATTACCCTCCTTATTGAATCCAGGCTTCTAGTTTTCAGGGCTTTATATCACTGATCATGTATTAATATCATTTTATCCTACATATGCATGTAAGTAGGTGTCCTAGCTTTAGAAGTATATTTTCATCTACTCTTCCAATGAACTTAAAAAATAGAAGTTTGTAGGCTAAAAAGTAAATAATGGAAAGGGAATTTTTTACTATAAAAACAAAAAAATAATATTTACTCAGGGCAAACAGTCTTTTCAACACAAAAATTAAAAAAAAAAATGGAAGTATTGAGATGCCCAGGTGACTCAGTCAGTTAAGCATCTGCCTTCGGCTCAGGTCATGATCCCAGGATCTTGGGATCAAGTCCTGCACTGGGCTCCTTGCTCATCAGAGAGCTTGCTTTTCCCTCTGCCTGCTGATCCCCCTGCTTGTACTCTGTCTCTCAGAAATAAGCAAATAAAATCTTTAAAAAAAATTAAAATTAAAATGGAAGGGTTTCTAATTTGAGTAAGAAATGTGTTGAAACAGGGGCATCTGGGCTCAGTGGGTTAAAGCCTCTGCTTTCTGCTCAGGTCATGATCCCAGGATCCTGGGATCGAGCCCCACATTGGGCTCTCTGCTCAGCAAGGAGCCTGCTTCCTCCTCTCTCTCTCTCTCTCTCTCTCTGCTTATTTGTGATCTCTGTCAAGTAAGTAAATAAAATCTTTAAAAGAAAAAGAAATGTATTAAAACATTATTGTATATCTTCTCTATGTTTCTTTTATTCTAAGGTATAATGTTGATTTGTCTGAAACAAACATAGAATGCTTTTATTCTTCCTCTGTGAAATCAAACAAAATATACCTGTGAGCAATTATGTCTGGTGAAGGAGAGAACATTCCAAGATAATTGTGTACATCAAGAATGATGAAAATATACAAATCATGGACTTGAGAACAATTAAAATTTTTCAACATGAGTTTTAAAAATTTATACTTTACGTGGAAAGACAGAAAATACAGGGAACCTTCCCATGAATTTCCATATGTTTGAAAATAAGAAGTACAGTTACTAATACACCTCAGGTGAAGCAAAGTATCACGATGGAAAACAGAAAATAACTAGTATAAAATAATTTAAACTCAATGAAAAAAGAAGGGGATCTGACTACAGATCCTACAGGCATTGAAATATCTTAAGAAGATATTGCAGTATTTATGACAATGTTTCTTAAAATATAGATGATATGACAAAATTCCTAGAAAAATACAAACTACCAATACCCATGGAAGAAACAAAGTCTGCATAGCTCTACAAGTAGAGAAATTAAATCAATAATTGCTTTACTTCACACAAAGAAAATGCAGTATCACAAGTGAATTTTGCTAATTTTATAAGTACATCACAAAAAAGAACAAATCTCAAAGTATGCCTTCAATACCATACATTATTTTTATCCTGCTAAATTTCAGTTCCATTCAGTTCTCTTATCAGAATCCCATGCATATCATTATCCATATGGGAACAGTGGTTTTTTAAGCCAGGAAGACAGATGTGGAAAACATCATTTCTGTGATGTGATCAGTATCCAATATGCTGAGCAAAAACCGTATGCTTCAGTCCTAGAAATTTAGCATCCTACTGTGTTCTCAGTGCACTCATTCTTTCCAAGATATTAATACTGTCACCTTCCAACCCCTCTTCTTCCAATAAACCTTGACATGATAAGACCTTAGACAGTAAATCTGGATGAGATAGCATGAAATTGCTTGAATTGAGCTTCAAAATTCTGAGCTTCAAAATTCAAAAAAAAAAAATTTAAAAACTGAGTTCTAGGGGTGCCTGGGTGGCTCAGGGGATTAAGCCGCTGCCTTCGGCTCAGGTCATGATCTCAGGGTCCTGGGATTAAGCCCCGCATCCAGCTCTCTGCTCAGCGGGGAGCCTGCTTTCCCCCCTACCCCCCTCTGCCTGACTCTCTGCCTACTTGTGATCTCTCTCGCTGTCAAATAAATAAAATCTTAAAAAAAAAAAAAAACAAAACTGAGTTCTATACTAAAAAACAAATTCTTTTTTTCTGCCAAAAAAATGTGATGCCATTTTTTAGTATGTTACTGAGAGTATTCGAATTTAAAATGAGATTTTATGAACACCAATGCAATAAAATACAGGCCCTCTCATTTGTTTAAAAAAAAAAAAGTTTTTCTGTAAGTGAAAAAAAAAAGTTTATCTTGATCCTCTATCTTTGAGTAACTTCAGAAAATCATCAAGGGAGAAAAATTTGTAGAGAAAAATTCTCAAAATGCTTATACTTACACCTGAGTGGTTTATCCTACCTTCATACTTAAGAAAAACTTTTTTAAAAAGGACAAAAGTTCAGCTCTGCTATGAATCAATTTCAGCATGGTAAACGGGCTAGTATTACCATTGCTAACAAAACTACTTGGGACCACCAACCAAAACTGAGAAAAGATCGAACTATTTCAGTATACTATATTACCTATGCTGTACATGACCTGTGCGATAGCGTTTTTCACTTCTACAGAATGGTTTTCTGGAAAAGTAAAGAGAATAACCATCATGGGAGCAGGACAGCAGGAAATGATGGTCATGAGTATGGAATTCTTTCAGGTTAGTAATAGATTTCCAGGTTTTCCCAGCCAATAGGGAATGCCAAAGGCCATGACCAGAGGGCAGAGCTTGGTGGCTAACTTAATTAAAATCCCAGAAATATAAACAATCAAGAGAAAGAAATCCAAGTATAACACTAATAAAATCATTAGTGCAATGAAAAAGTCAATATAAGACCTATTTCTTTGAAAATACAAAATTGATAAACCTGTAGCAAGACTGACCAAAAAACATATTGAACTTAACTAAAATAAGAAATGAAAGAGAAGTTTCAACCAACACTACAGAAATCAAAGAATTATAAGAGATTGCTATGAAAAATTTTATGCCAACGGATTGGACAACCTAGAAGACAGAAATACCTAGAAAGATACCATCTTCCATGACTTAACAAGGAAAGCATAGAAAATCCAAACAGACTGATTACAAGCAATAAATATAATCAATAATAAGAAGCCTCCCAGCAAACAAACTTCCAGGATGATATATTTTCTCAGATAAATTCTACTGAACATTCACAGAAGAGTTAATACCAGTTCTGCTCAATGATTCCATTCTATACAAAAACATTCCTTTACAAGAAAAAAAAAAAAAAGGAAGGAAGCAAGCAAGCAAAAAAGAAAAGAAAATGACGGGTCAATATACCTGATGAACTTGAATGAAAAAAACATAAATAAAATATAAACAAACCAAATTCAACCAAATAAATAAGGACCATTCACCAATATCAAGTGGGATTTATTCTAGAGATTTTAGTACGTTTCAGTTTTCACAAATCAACATGATACACTTTAACAAAGATAAAAATCTATGCATCATCTCAATAGGTAAAGAATAGTGTCTAACATAATTCAATATCTGTTCATGATACTTCATGATAAAAACTCTCAACAAAGTGGGTGTAGACAGAACATACCTTAAAATAATAAAAACCATATAAGGCAAACTCACAGCTGATATTCTACTAAATTGCAAAAAGCTCAAAGCTTTCTCTCTATGATCATGAGTAAGACAAGGATGTCCAGTTGCACCATTTTTATTCACCATACTGCTGAAAGTGCTAGCCAAAGCAATCAGAAAAGACAAAGAAGTTAAAGACATCCATCCTGGTAAGAAAAAAATAATATTATCACTATTTGCATATGAGAAACCACCATGTACAGAAAACACTGAAGATTCTGGAAAAAAAAAAACTAACTAACAAACAAACAAACAAAAACCTCTTAGAATAATTTCAGTTTTGGGGAGCAAATAATGTAACTTATAAGGGATTAATATCAAAAATATATAAAATAATTCTTACAACCTGACACTAAAAAATGGGTACACATTTAGTATATAAAAATCTGTTGAAATTCTAGACTAATAATGAACTAGCACAAAGAGAGTTTAAGAAAATCCATTTACATTAATATCAAAAACAATAAAATACCTAAGAATAAATTTCACAAGGAGGTGAAAGACTATATACTCTAAAAACTATAGATATGGATGAGAGAAACTGAAGACACTAGTAAGTACAAATATATACCATGTTGATGGACTAGAAGAATCAGTATTGTTAGGATGGCTATACTGCCCAAAGTAATCTATAGATTCAGTGTGATCCCTACCAAAATGCCAGTGGAATTTTTCACAGAACTACAACAAATAATCCTAAAATTTGTAGGCCACCACAAAGGAACTCTAATGCCAAAGCAATCTAGAGAAAGAATAAAGCTGGATGTATCACAATCCCAAAATTAAAACTACACTACAAACCTAGAGTAACTGAAACAGTTATGTTACTGGCACAAAAACAGGCAAATAGATCAGTAAGAAAGAATAGGGAGCCCAGAAATCAACCCATGATGATATGGTCTATCTATGAAAGAAGACAAGAATATATAATGGGGGAAAGGTCTCTATAAATGGTGCTGGGAACACTAAACACCTACATGCAAGAGAATGAACCTGGACCGCTTTCTCATACCATATATAGAAACAAACTCAAAATGGATTCAAGACCTAAATGTGAAACCTGTAACCATAAATATCCTAGAAGATAACATAGGCAGTAAAATCTTGGACATTGACCTTAGCAATATTTTTTTGAGATTTGTTTCCTGAGGCAAGGGCAACAAAAGCAAAAATAAACTATTGGAACTACATCAAATTAGAAAGCTTTTGCACAGCTAAGGAAGATTGTCAACAAAAATGCTACATTATGAATGGGAGCAAATAATGCAACTGATAAGGGATTCATATCCAAGATATATAAAATAATTCCTACAACCTGACACCAAAAAAGCAATCTGATTAAAAATGACAGAGAACTTAAATAGACATTTTTTCCAAAGATATATATATGGTCAACAGATATAAGAAAAGATGTTCAGCCAAACAAATCATCACAGAAATGCAAACCAAAGCCGCAATGGGATGTCACCTCACACCACTCAGACTGACTAGTATCATAAAGACAAGAAATAACAACTGTGAGTGAGAATGAAGAATAAAGGTGACTCTCATGGACTGCTGATGGGTATGCAGATTCGGGCAGCCACTGTAGAAAACAGTATGCATGTTTCTCAAAAATTAAAAAAATAGCGCTACTATATAATCCATGGGTTCCAGTTCTGAACACTTCCACAAAGAAGTAAAAACACCAGCTCAAAAAGATAAAAGCACTTCTGTGTTTACTGCAACATTATTTACAATAGCCTAGATCTAGACACAACCTAAGTGCCCATCAAGACATGAATGGACACAGAAGATGTGGCGTGTATATCCACGTCCAGGAAACATTACTTGCCCATAACGAAGAAGAAGATCCTGCCATTTGTGACAACATGAATGGACCCTAAAGGGTATAATGCTGGCTATAAGAAGCAAAAAACAAAACAAAACAAAGAAAACCCACAAAACACAAAAACACCATATCACTTCATTTGTATGTGGAATCTAAAAATGAAAACAAATTAACAACAAAAAAAACAAATAGACTCACAGGGAACTGGCCGTTGCTGGGGTTGGGGGAAGGGAGGGCAAAGGGATGGGGGAAATAGGTTAATTAGAATGAGAATACAAACTTCTACTTAGAAGATAAGTTACAGTAAGAGGGTGCCTGGGTGGCTGTCGGTTATGTGTCTGCCTTTGATTCAGGTCATGATCCCAGGTTCCGGGGATCAAGCCCCACATCAGGCTCCCTGCTCAGCAGGAAGTCTGCTTCTCCCTCTGTCTCTCTCTGCTCATGCTCGCTTTTTCTCTGTCTAGCCTGCATGCACACTCACACATTTTCTCTCTCTCTCTCATGATAAAAAAATAAACTAAAAAACATTAAGTTACAGTAAGACAGTACTAACATTGTATGTTGACAGACGGTAAGGACACATCATGGTGACCATTTCTTAATGTATATAAATATGCAGGATCACTCTGAAGTTCTATACTTCAAACTAATACTACCTGTCAACTATAACTCAATTAAAAACAAATACAAGAAAATATAAAAAGAATTCAATAAAAGTAAGAAGACTTTCTGGATCTAAAAGCATTATTTTCTAGTTAGCAATATTTTTTTTTATTTTTTATTATTTTTTCCCAATTTATTTATTTTCAGAAAAACAGTATTCATTATTTTTTCACCACACCCAGTGCTCCATGAAGCTGTGACCTCTATAATACCCACCACCTGGTACCCCAACCTCCCACCCCCCCGCCACTTCAAACCCCCCAGATTGTTTTTCAGAGTCCATAGTCTCTCGTAGTTCATCTCCCCTTCCAATTTACCCAAAAGCACATACCCTCCCCAATGTCCATAACCCTACCCTCCTTCTCCCAACCCCCCTCCCCCCAGCAACCCACAGTTTGTTTCGTGAGATTAAGAGTCACTTATGGTTTGTCTCCATCCCTATCCCATCTTGTTTCATGGATTCTTCTCCTACCCACTTAAGCCCCCATGTTGCATCACCACGGCAGGGATGTCCATTATCACCACTGCTATTCAACATAGTACTAGAAGTCCTAGCCTCAGCAATCAGACAACAAAAGGAAATTAAAGGCATCCAAATCAGCAAAGAAGAAGTCAAATTATCACTCTTCGCAGATGATATGATACTCTATGTGGAAAATCCAAAAGACTCCACTCCAAAACTGCTAGAACTTATACAGGAATTCAGTAAAGTGTCAGGATATAAGATCAATGCACAGAAATCAGTTGCATTTCTCTACACCAACAACAAGGCAGAAGAAAGAGAAATTAAGGAGTCAATCCCATTTACAATTGCACCCCAAACCATAAGATACCTAGGAATAAACCTAACCAAAGAGGCTAAGAATCTATACTCAGAAAACTATAAAGTACTCATGAAAGAAATTGAGAAAGACACAAAGAAGTGGAAAAATGTTCCATGCTCCTGGATTGGAAGAATAAATATTGTGAAAATGTCTATGCTACCTAAAGCAATCTACACATTTAATGCAATTCCTATCAAAGTACCATCCATCTTTTTCAAAGAAATGGAACAAATAATTTTAAAATTTATATGGAACCAGAAAAGACCTCGAATAGCCAAAGGGATATTGAAAAACAAAGCCAAAGTTGGTGGCATCACAATTCCGGACTTCAAGCTTTATTACAAAGCTGTCATCATCAAGACAGCATGGCACTGGCACAAAAACAGACACATAGACCAATGGAACAGGAAAACTCTGGAAAACAGCATGGAGGTTCCTCAAAATGTTGAAAATAGAACTGCCCTATGACCCAGCAATTGCACTACTGGGAATTTACCCTAAAGATACAAACGTAGTGATCCAAAGGGGCACGTGCACCCGAATGTTTATAGCAGCAATGTCCACAATAGCCAAACTATGGAAAGAACCTAGATGTCCATCAACAGATGAATGGATCAAGAAGATGTGGTATATATACACAATGGAATACTATGCAGCCATCAAAAGAAACGAAATCTTGCCATTTGCAACAACATGGATGGAACTAGAGCGTATCATGCTTAGCGAAATAAGTCAAGTGGAGAAAGACAACTATCATATGATCTCCCTCTGCCCATTTCTTGATTGGATTATTTGTTCTTTGGGTGTTGAGTTTGCTAAGTTCTTTATAGATTTTGGACACTAGTCCTTTATCTGATATGTCGTTTGCAAATATCTTCTCCCGTTCTGTCAGTTGTCTTTTGGTTTTGTTAACTGTTTCCTTTGCTGTGCAAAAGCTTTTGATTTTGATGAAATCCCAAAAGTTCATTTTTGCCCTTGCTTTCCTTGCCTTTGGCGATGTTCCTAGGAAGATGTTGCTGCGGCTGAGGTCGAAGAGGTTGCTGCCTGTGTTCTCCTCAAGGATTTTGATGGATTCCTTTCTCACATTGAGGTCCTTAATCCATTTTGAATCTATTTTTGTGTGTGGTGTAAGGAAATGGTCCAATTTCATTTTTTTGCACGTGGCTGTCCAATTTTCCCAACACCATTTATTGAAGAGGCTGTCTTTTTTCCATTGGACATTCTTTCCTGCTTTGTCAAAGATTAGTTGACCATAGAGTTGAGGGTCTATTTCTGGGCTCTCTATTCTGTTCCATTGGTCTATGTGTCTGTTTTTGTGCCAGTACCATGCTGTCTTGACAATTCCGGACTTCAAGCTTTAGTTAGCAATATATTAAATAGTATGGAGTAAAGCCTGGTGAATGCTCAAGCCAGTTTAATGGTCTAAAAAAAAAAAAAAACAAAAAAAAAAAAACCCATAAGAACTACTTCAAAGTCAGATGAAAAATATAAAGAAATGGAACTCAGAAGGAAAAATAATAAAAGGAAGAATATTGATCCATAATAACTAACATGACCATATTATAATGCATTGATGCGCTAAGCACATACTTGGCCTGAACACTGGTTAATTAATCTCTTGAATATGGATTAACGGGCCATCTCATTCTTCAGCTTGTATAAATCTTTCAATTTCCTAAGTTAATCTGAATGTTCCATTCTTCATTTGTCCTCTATTACACATTAGGTATCTTTCTCAGGACAATACTATGTCGATGAAGTAATTCATTTATAGATGATGACATCGATTTATGACATCACATTCCAGAACTTTTAACCACTCTAGCTTTTGTTCCTTTGATTTTCCTCCTCCCTATCACTGCCAAGAAGGACTGAGCCCTCTTGAAGGCATTAGGATTTGTAAAGGCCTGATGGGGATGAAACTCGTAATAATTCCAAGGACAAGAAGTTTTCAGCAAATGGTACTGACTACTTCATACGAATTGTTTCATGGAGCCCTCAAAACAATTGTGATATCCATACATTATTCGCTTCGGAAAATGGATAAACCAAGGCTCTAAAATGTTAAAAAGCATGACCTACATCACACAGCGAGCAATTAGTGGAGGTTTAAAAGTAACATGAATCAGAATTTGTGTATTTCACTTAAATTTAAGTAGCAATGACAGAAGGAGTCTATATTTCATAATGGGAGATAGAGGGACACGTTCCTTGTAACGCCCAATACACAACTATGCAAGTATTTCCATTTTCAGTCTAAATTGCTGGTTTCAGCTAGACTTATGCTGAAGCTATGACAGCATACAAAGGCAGTTGAAAAAAAAAACACAACCCACAAGTTTCTCTATACACACCACAAAATAATGCCTGGCTTTCTTGTAAAAAATCCACTATATCTGGATCACATGTTTGCAATCGTCTCCTATTTGCACATACCAAGCTGTGCGCTCATAGCACAGACATGGCCTCAGGCTTTCAAGAGCTTCCCAGGGTTGAAAAGTCCTTGGTCTCTCCTAGAGTGTATTTGTAAATGTTTCGGTTTGTGTACATAAACAAATACTCACTTGCCCATCTGTTTGGTTTATCATTTATCATTCCCAGCGCAAGAACGGTTTGGAAGTCGGGCCAACATAAGCTTAGAATCATGTAGAATCACCATGGACCTATTGGAGTTCTACCCTCATTACAAAATCAGGGAGAAAATGAGAATTTGGCTTACAAACAACAATGCATTTGGGGACTTTGATCAGTGTGCTAGAGAGATGAATTATCACCACAGGAAAACCCAGCATTTTAAAAAGCATGTTTCTTAGAATTTGCTCAGATTTAATGAGAGTCACATTTATTGTACTGGATAATTCCACAGTTAGAGCTTATCATTTTATAAATACTTCTGGCAGGATTCTGGGACATCTACCAAAGGAGTTCAATTATACAGGGATTAAACCAAACCATAAAGCAAGATATTTTGCTTGTTCTTAGAATTTGTTTGTGTTTTTTTCTTCTCAGTTTCCAGTTATATAGTGCCTAGAAAATGTTTTTGACTTGGTTAGTTTAAAAATCAAAGTATCTGGGAAAAGAACTCAGAGTTTATTTAAATATTGTTTTTTTTCCTCACTATTACTATAACCTTCTTTCAGAAAACTGAATCAAAGAAACACATTTCAATATAGTTGGTTTTAAAGGAGTCAGTTTTCTGAGAGGAAAAAAAAATCAGGAATAGAAAAATTCTGTTTTTACACAAATTAAGAGTACACTGTCCTTGATGAGCACCAAGAAATACAGATAATTTCTGAATCATTATATTGCATGCCTGAAACTAATATAATATAAACTATACTAATATAATACTGCATGTTAACTAACCTTTATTTTTTTTAAAGTTTTTATTTATTTATTTATTTGACAGAGAGAAATCACAAGTAGATGGAGAGGCAGGTAGAGAGAAAGAGGGAAGCAGGCTCCCTGCTGAGCAGAGAGCCCAATGCGGGACTCGATCCCAGGACCCTGAGATCATGACCTGAGCCGAAGGCAGCGGCTTAACCCACTGAGCCACCCAGGCACCCCTAACTAACCTTTATTACTTAAAACTTTAGTAATAAAGAGAGAAATCAAGGAATAAGAATTCTTAGGTGGCTCCAAACTCTGGGAGAAAGGAAAACTTTTCTTTTTGTTTTAAGATAAATATGAAAACAGTGTTGTCTCAAAGACAAGAAAGGACAATATTCACCCACAATATCTTGTTTCTTTTAACAGTTCTGGGGAAATTAGAATACAAATGACCATTTCCAATGAAGTCAAGTGTCCAGCTAGGTTATCAATCGTCTGTCTATAAAACCACAATGGGTTCTTAGAGTCCTTGTGGACAGTGTAGTTGACTATAGAGGAGCCTTGAAGAACAGAAGAAGAAAGGGTTCAAGAGGAAGCAGAATTTAATAAAAACCGAAGTGAGTAGCATCAGAAAATGGAGCTCAAGGTACACTGTGAAAATAAAAATTTCTCCTTCAGAGAGGAGTCTATTTCAGTCGCCTAACTCAGCCTCATATGACTGGGCTCATATGTTTAAAAAAAAAAAAAAAACACCCTATCCTCACTTCTTTTCATGACATATACCTTTTGAGGGAATATCAACTAGTCTTTCCCTTCTCACACCTCCAGCATGCCCTCTCTTCCTGTGCACATTTGCAGGAAGTTTTAGGAATCTGGCATCACCAGGAGAAAAGAAGATGAGTAAGAGTGAATTTTTATCCTGAGAGGTGATGGATGTAAATTAGGATGGAATAAAAAGGAAAAAATAATGAGAAAAGGTATATTCTGGGCATTATACATTTTCTGAGCAAAGTATGACAGGTTCTTTCAAATTATTAAAAAAAATTTCTTCTTAACACATGATAGTAGATCATGAGAAAAAGGAGAACACTGCTCAGACTAGCAGATTCACTAGAAATATCCACTAGATTTGTACATTAAGGTAGATGTGGTTCAAGTGAAATTATCTTATGTGTAACATTTAAAATGTAATCAAAGAATTATTTCTTCATCATCCTCTCACCCAGATAAAAGAGCCATAACACTACAACCAATTTTCCTTTTACTTCAAAACAAAGATCAGAGCTTCCCTACTCATTTAATAAATCTTGAATCATCCCAATACAATATGACAAAGAAAGCACTAATACAAAAGTATAAAATATATAAAATATAAAAGTAACACCTGAGATGTCTGTCTCTCTTTTAAGAGGTCCTGAGTGAGAAAGTATACAGTGTTCATGAAAACTTACATAATTAAAGCCTTAAATAAATATATAAATAAAAAACAAAGTTATTATACCCTTAACTATAAATTGGTGGTTTCACATTTTTACGTGATTTGGCCAGTGCCCTAAAGATATCCTTAAATAACTTGTTATCAAGTAGAAATATCTAGGCTTTTACATAAAATTTGCTTGGATTCTATTTTCTTCACTGCAAAATAGAACCTCAGAGATCACATTGGCAAACTTCTAGAAAAATTACACATGTGAATGTGATTGTGCTGAATATGTACCTGTGTATAGAATACTTATATCCGTATTAAAAATTACACATTGTTTTCTACAGAGAATGCAAATGGGCTTTGTAGTTACTACATGGTAGTCTATACCCTGAGCTCTCCTCTTTTTCCTGTGTGCTTTCTAATGATGGCATTTTTGTAACCACTTCCATGTATATCTCAATGCCTGGAGGTAAGATAGGTGGCCCTTATTGTAGAATAATTTTCATCTCACTTTTCAAAGTATCCAGATTTCCTTAAAATTCTTGCCAAAAGACCTCCTTTCTCCACCCCCCAATACCATGTTTACTTCATCTCTCAAATCTCACTTTGCCTCATGCTTTTATTGCTCAGACAGTGGTATTTCCACACCCACTTCTGTCAACAGAAACTGGTAGAACTTCAAGAACAAATACACAAATATAATCAAAGGTTTCAACCCCACCTCTGCTGACAGATGAACAATTAAATATAAAATCAGTAAAAATATAGTAGACTTAAACAACAAAATCAACCAACTAGATCCAACTAGCAATTACAGAACACTCAGTGGAATACAATTTTTTCATGTGCAAAAAAACAAAATTAATAACAGAACACTTATCAATATATTTGAAGGAACTGATGTCAGTTGAAATACATTTTCTGACTACAATGGAATAAGTGAGCAATTACAGAAAAATATCTGGAGAACTATAAGAGATAGAATATCAAAGAAATCATACCCATAAACTACCTATCTCAAATATTTTGATCAGAATAAAAATAATAACACCATATATTAAATTTTGGGTAATTTAAGTGCATTTGTATTGATAGAGTAAATCATGGTTCTAAATGTATATAATAGAGAAGAAAATCCTCAAATCCATCGTTCTAGCTTTTATAATACAAACCAACAAACAAACAATAGAGAGTTCAGAAAAGATCCACACATGAACAGACTACCAATACTTGACAAAGATCCAAAGGCAATCCAGTAATGAACAGGTACTTTTTGCAGCAAATTGTGCTGGAATAATTGGTATCCATTAGCACAAAGAGTGACTGGAATGCAGACTCCACAACATATTCAAAAAGTGCATTCACAACAAATCTTGGGACTAATGGTAAAACTGAAAATTATCAAACTTTTAGAAGGCAACTTTGTGTTATGCAAGCATTTCTTGGAGAGGACGCCAATTATCAGAGGCCATAAAAGTAAACTGGGTGAGATAGTTAAGCAATATGACAGGTCCCATGACCCAGCATTACTTTCCCACACTAGTGTTCTCAGAAACTTTACTTTCAGTAGCCAAAACTGGCAACAAAGCATCTGTCCTTCAACAACTGAACGAATAAACAATTGTAGAATATTCCTATGATGAGTGAGTGATAAGCAAGAAGAGCACATGAGATGTTGATATGACGGATGAATCTCATATTACATCGAGAGGTCAAAAAAAAGTGCAATTTCATTAATATTAAATTCTAGAAGATCAAACTAGCACATACCAACAGAGGTATGGACTCTGCCCTCAAAAATGATCCAGTGCTTGGGGTTTAATGATATATGGTTATAACCTTAAAATTATGATTTCCTATAATTAGAATATATCCTTGATTTCAGCTCAGATCATGATCTCAGGGTCCTGAGATCAAGCCCTGGTCAGCACTCATCAGCAAGCCTGCTTGCATTCTCTCTCCCTCACTCTCTGCTCTGCCCCTTGCTTGTCCTATCCCTATCTCTATCTCTATCTCTATTTCTGTCTCTGTCTCTCTGTCTAAAACATTTCCACAGAGGGGAAAAGAACTCGTGGGGTTGATGGATAGGTTAAATGTTTGATCATATGGATGGCTTCATAGTTGTAGACCTATGTCAGAACTTTTCAAATAGTGCATTACATTTTAAATATGAGACGTTTATTATATGTTGATTGACCGCAATTAATTAGTTGAAAATATATATAACATATATTACTTCATGTCTTGTCTCCAGATGCTTTGGCCATGTCTATGCCTTCACTTTAATTGACAAATCAGGAGCATTTGTCACACCTCACTATTCCTTCTTTCTGGAAAGGCTTACTTCCATTTAAACTCTACTTTTTCTCTCTCCTCTCTGATTGCTCTTATCAATCTCTTTTTTAAGTTGTACCATTTCTGCTCAGAGTATCTCTGTTCAACCTTTTTATATTGGAAAACTCTTTGCATTTAATCTTCCATAGCCCAGTGACTTAAAATTCCCTCACAGTGCTAACTACCCCCAAATACAAACCTCCATGCTCAATTTCTTCCAAACACTCTATATGCATACATTCTCTTTTAAGATTTTATGTATTTATTTGACCCACACACACAGAGAAAGACAGAGAGAACAGAAGCAGGAAGAGTGGGAGAGGGAGAAGTGGGTTCCCTGCAGGGCTGGATCCCAAGACCCTGGGATCATGACCTGAGCCAAAAGCAGACATTAAGTGACTGAGCCACCTAGGCACCCCTAGATGCATACATTTCTAAATGGATATTTCTACTAGGCTTCTTAAACATATCAAATTCAAATGAAATTATTGACTTTAACACTTTTTTTCATTTTTCATCATGTTAGTAAATGGTAGCAGTGCTGATCCCTTCTGCTTAAAGCTATTAGTTATTGTCCTTACTGTGGTCTTCCCTCCCAACTTCTATCCAATCTAACAAAAAGTCTTAATGTCTCTATCCTCAGCATATAAATGAATTCAATCATCTCTGTCAATTTCTATCACAAACTTTTATCTAAACTATTATCTCTTGCTTGGGCTACTACAATAGTTGTCTTATTTTCATATAATCCTTTTGCCATGCAGAATGGTACTTAAAAATCATTAATGAGATTTCTGTTCCTAAATCACTTAAAACCCACCTATAATTTCTTTTTTGAATTTTATTTATTTATTTATTTGAGAGAGAGAGAGGAAGCAGAATGTGTGAGAGAGAACAGGAGTAGGGTCAGGGGCAGAGGGAGAGAGAGAAGCAAGCTGACTTCCCGCTGAGCACACAGCCTGATGCAGGGCTTGATCCCAGGACCCTGGGAACATGACCTGAGCCAAAGGCAGATGCTTAACTGACTAAGCCACCCAGGTACCCTGAAACCTACCTATAGTTTTTTTAATCACTCTTTTAATACAATCCCTAACTTTTTATGCTCCCAACTTCATCTCCCATCATCCTCTCGATTGTCTCCTGGGACCCATGCATACTGGTCTACCATCATTGCCTAATCACACTGTACTTGGTTAGGGCTAGAATTAGAATTGGCTGGTTAAGGTAAAGAAACAAAAACCGGAATACTTGGCTTCATTTCTTACTTTTATCACTATTTCTTATGGGATCATGGTCAGAACTGAAACAACTATAGTAACTGAAAGACAAATTTGAAAATATGGTCTCTATGACCAAAAGCAGAGAAGAAAGACAGATATTGATAGGAATTAGCAATGTTTGTCCCATCTTTTCTCCTTGCCCAGATTTTTCCTAAGGAACTTTAATTTTTTAAGTGGTATAACCCCTTTAACGTTAATTTTATTAAAATTATATAAGGTATAATATCTTTAACTGAATTTTCAAAAGAACTATAGGCTTCATATTAAGTTGTCCTTGAGTTCCCATCCTGATTTATTCCAGTTCCCAAGAACTGCTTTGACAAACTGAGTGCCTGAGTGTGATGTATGCCATGTTTTAGGTCTGAATGATCATGAGTACAGTTCTTCCAACATAACAACAGCCCAGAAACATAAGATAAGCTTGAAGAAATGCTTGTAAGCAAAATCTGTCATGCTATGCTGACTAGAATTGCCTTGTTCAGGTGACAGTAAGCTTAACTTTCAAGAGTTTCCAAGAAGTCATCAGCTCTGAACCATCCAAATAGATTTAGCCAATGTTTCATCTAGATTTCCACAGAAATTTCTAATTCATGTCTTGAGAATAATCACCCATTAAAAAAATTAAATATCTTTCTGGCCACCTACACTGCGAGTTACTCAAGAATAGGAACACTAATTCTGTAGAATGAAGGACAGACACCTTCTCTTCAACTTCAAGTCACTTCACTTGTGTTATTAACTCTAGCATGCCTCCTGCTTTCTTTGACCAACTTAATGTTTTTTAGAGAGAATATGCATATGCATGAGTAGGGGGAGGGGCAAAGGGAGAGAGAATCTTAAGGAGGATCCACACATAAAATAAAGCCAGTCAAGGGGGTCAATCTCACAACCCTGAGATCATGACCTGAGCTGAACTCAAGAGTCAGATGCTCAACCAACTGAGCCACCCAGGCTCAAGTTAACTCTCAACCAAGTTATTCTTAATCACTGTTTAATAATCTTCTCTTAAGAATGATGCTTGATACATACAAACCATTTGACATATTTGCTGATTATTTACATTAAAATATTGGTGGTAATTTCTTTCAGTGTTAGAGTTAGGGTTTAAAAGCCCCTGGAGATAGAATTAGACACACACACACACAGAATGTCTCTGCTAGTTCCAGGTGCCTTTAGCAGCAGACCCCAAAGAGAAGTATGATTTTCAAGAATGGGCAAGAGATAAAATTATATTCAGGATGTGTTCTCTAGTCAGATGAGTTTATCTTATCTCCCAACTCATGTGCATTTAATGCTGAGACACACTGCTCAGTGTTCCTACAAAGGAGGAGGATATGACAAAACAGAAATCCTCTCTAAAGAGAAAAAGGTAGAAATCCCATTCTTTTGGCCTGAAGGTGTGCAGAAAGAACAGGGGACAGACTGGAGAAGAGCAGGTCAGCAATTAGAGGGATTACAAGGGGCAACTATGAACATCAGGGCAAGTGACACAATTCCCAAGGTGTATACTGCATGAAACTTTAAGATCTTGAGAGAAGCTTGATTGTGATCTATTCTGTAATCCAGTATGAAGTATGAGTACTGGGATGACATAGACAGAAGGTGCTAAGAAGGTTAAGAATGAGACAAATCCCATGGCTTCCTACAGGCTGTATTTAATGTTAGGGCATCCAGAAGGTTCTACATGCCCCAGTAAATTAACAGAGAAGTGCTAAGAGATCTAGTAGGACAGAGACATTTTGGGACTGAGAAGAAACATATCAGGAGTGATATTTTTACAACAGAACACAAGCAGTGTGGACTACAAGCTTCAACCATTAAAGCCTGCCAAATGCCAGTGAAGAGTAGGGCTGTCTTTTGGGGCAGCAGTACAGTGTAGAGGCAGGACCAACCAGCATGGATCAGAGGACACTAAGAACCAGAAAAGAGTTTGTCCATCCAAAGGCCCAACTCCATCACCTGGTAGTCAAGTAAGCTCCTTCCAGCAGAAGAAACAGAGTGAGGGAATCTGCAAGACACAGCATTTGCCCCCCCAAAGACTGCATCTAACCACAGGTACTAAAGAAACAGAAAATGAAGATTTAAGTGTACTTTTACTTTCTCACACATTTTCTAGCAACCATATTGGGTATTAAACCAGTTCTAGAAAGTGAAATACATGTAAGAGCTTCTCTGGGATTCTTTAAAATCCCCAGGTAGCATTTATTCCCACCTTGGATTAAAGTAGGAAAGCTAAGGATCCTAAGACTCCAGATGTGATACTATAACACCAAATGTTCAGAGGCAAAGAGAAATAAGAGGAAAATAAGAGAGAGAGAGAAAGAGAAAGAAAGAAAGAGAGAAACAGAGACAGAGACAAAGGGAGAGAGAAAGATAAATAGGGCCATTTACTGTCTAGTTCCCTTTAGAGACTCTGAATTTCAAAGTCCTCAATTCAACTCCAGTTACAAAAGCTCAGTCCATTAAAGGGATTCTTTATGCTGCATTTAAGTGTACTTGTGCTTTGTAGGGCAAGAAAAATTCCACAAGCAGGCGAGAAAGAGAACCCAGAGCCAAAAATGCAAACACTAAGACAGACTGAAAACTTTCTGTCAAACCACAAAATAGACCATGTGAGTTGTGCACAACAAACCCAGCTCATATTCTTTGCCTCTGAGGCCAGAAGCTAAGAGACTGGAAAAAAACTTCATAATCTTCATATGCAAAAGAATCACCTGGTGAGATTTTACCAAAAAAAATAAATAAATAAATAAAATAAAATAAATAAGTCAACCCCAGAGACATTATGATTCAACTGATCTGTAAGCATCCATGTCACGTCTTTTGTTGTTGTTGTTAGTCACTATACAGTACATCATTAGTTTTTGATGTATAACACCCAGTGTTCCATGTAATACATGCCCTCCTTCCTAATACCCATCACCAGGCTAACCCATCCCCCGACCCTCCTGGAGATTGATTAGTGCCCCATGGTAGTAATTTCCAGGCTTAACCAAGACACCTCTTTAAAGACACAGATTTGGAAGAAACAAACCTGTAGAAATTAGTTTCTTTCTTAGAAGTAAGAGAATACCTAGATGACCAATAATCACCAAAAACACAAGGGATTTCTCTAAGCTATATACCTTAAACATATATTTATATATTTCTTATATATATTCTTATGTATCTTATTCTTATATAGTTCCTCTATATATATAGAAGAAATTTCAAAAATTTATTTTAAATATTATTTTAAAAAATTATTTCTTTAAACATTATTTAAATTTATAGTTTTAAATTATTTCTTTAAAAATTATTTCTTTCCTACAGTGCCCTCTTATTAGCTGACCAATATTTTGTTCCTACTCTGGTAAGGCATTAACATAAAGCTAAAAAACTCCATGTCACATGAAAAAATGTTCATCATCACTAGCCATCAGGGAGATTCAAATGAAAACCACATTGAGATATCACCTTACACCAGTTAGAATGGCCAAAATTAGCAAGACAGGAAACAACATGTGTTGGAGGGGATGTGGAGAAAGGGGAACCCTCTTACACTGTTGGTGGGAATGCAAATTGGTGCAGCCACTTTGGAGAAGAGTGTGGAGATTCCTCAAGAAATTAAAAATAGAGCTTCCCTATGACCCTGCAATTGCACTACTGGGTATTTATCCCAAAGATACAGATGGAGTGAAAAGAAGGGCCATTTGTACCCCAATGTTTATAGCAGCAATGGCCACGGTCGCCAAACTGTGGAAAGAACCAAGATGCCCTTCAACGGATGAATGGATAAGGAAGATGTGGTCCATATACACTATGGAGTATTATGCCTCCATCAGAAAGGATGAATACCCAACTTTTGTAGCAACATGGATGGGACTGGAGGAGATTATGCTTAGTGAAATAAGTCAAGCAGAGAGAGTCAATTATCATATGGTTTCACTTATTTGTGGAGCATAACAAATAGCATGGAGGACATGGGGAATTAGGAGAAGGGAGTTGGGGGAAATTGGAAGGGTAGGTGAACCATGAGAGACTACAGACTCTGAAAAACAATCTGAGGCGTTTGAAGCAGCGGGGGGTGGGAGGTTGGGGGAACCAGGTGGTGGGTATTAGAGAGGGCACGGATTGCATGGAGCACTGGGTGTGGTGCAAAAACAATGAATACTGTTATGCTGAAAAAAACAAACAAACAAAAAAAAAAAAACCTCTGTCATTGGAAAGAAAGAGGGTATGACACAGAGGAAGTTCTTGCAAAGAATAAGAAGCTGAATTCATGACCTTATGAGTATGGAAAATTAATGAGATGCAAAAGAAAAATTGAAGTAGTTAATTGCCGCAGTGTTTTCTATACGTCTGTGCTCTCCATCTGCCTGAGGGTTGAACCTTGAAGTGTGGGCTATAGTAAGACATATCAGGGTAAAGAGGTTGCAGGGTCCAAGGACTTCCTGAGTGGAATTACATGGATGGCTACAGGCTTCGGCGTGCAGCACTGGTAAAATGTTCCCAAAGATTAGATGAGAACACCCACCACTTAATGGCAATCAATTAAAATCAGTCACTAACATCAGAAGCAGAAAAGACCATAGGTCAGTGTGTCAATCGAATAGCCTTCTCCTAGTGTAAAATGCAGTCCATCTCACCTCATTCTAGATGCCCTCTTAGGCAGGAATAAATAGAGGAAGATTATAGAAAGACATCTGAAAGACAGGCTTTTTCCTTAAAAAGATGGGGTAATCCAAAAAAGACCATATAATGGGAGAGACTGAGGTATCATTAATCGGTCAATATAAAACTTTCTGATATTACGTCCTTTATCTCAAACACTGAAAGCTTATGGGGAAGACTACATAAAAATTTAAAAGCTACAATTTATTTATCTAAGACACTGTTTTAGTCAACTTTGACTTATTAACATAATTAAAAGTCCAATCTCAAATAAAGCTTAACAACTTAAAAGGATCTCATCATGTGACAGGTTTCTCTCTGCTTTTAAACATAGCTGCTGTCCACCCAGATTCTGTAGGTCTGGAGCAATGCTGTCTCCTTGTCAGCATGAATGCCCTATAACAAAAATAGTCAAAGGATAGAAAAGTTAGATGATCCATTTACATATAAGTATACCATTAAGGAAAATTTCACAGTCTTATATACACAGATATGTAATTATGAAATTTGGTCTAGTCATCATCATTTTAAGTTACCTCTATACTAAATTGCTCATTTACTTAATAAAATCATGTAGAACCTCTGCAAAGTAGATGGAATTTTTGAAAAAAGAAAACACTTCTCATTCTCATCAACAGAAGGTAAATGGGTCCTCTAGACAGTTACAAAAACCCTACAGGGCAGGAACTTTCAAAACAAAACATCAGAAAGCCAGGACCGATGTCATTGATCCTGTCAATTCAGGAACGGATAACTTGATGTGCTGATGCTCCAATAATTCTAAAAATACACACTTGTCACATATCACCTCTGTCAATTCAGTTCCCCATGCCTTGAGAGTAACCCTGACAAGATTGAGGAAAATCTCCTATTACTTTTTTTCCAATATCCCATCTCCCATGATAGAAACTCTGAAGAAAATCTACCTTTCATACCTGAAAACCCATTTACTTGTATTTCTCATATACCTTTATAGGAAAGGCAGATGTCTTTATTAATTCTGTATAACTCTTAACAGAAGTAAGTAAAATAATATTTAATGAGTTGAAAAATTCCTCATCAGGTCTTTTGGGTTTTATTTTGTTTTGAAGAATCATAATTTCTTGCTGTGAACAAAACCCGTATGGATGCAGTTCTACCCCAATAACCCCAATAACTACCTGATAAGCTCTATGAGCATAGGGACTAAGCTTAAAAGTCTTTTCTCTGGTAAATAGCAAAGAGAGTGTGGGAAGAATTGCAAAGGAAATAAAGGTAGAGAAGATCTAGTTATTGACTCTTTGTAAACAAATGTCAATATGTAAATGAAACCTCAAAGAATCATCTATTCTAGAGAGAAGATGCATCCTCACTTTTGTAAATGCATTTGAATTTGTTTATCTTAAAGTATTTTTTAAAATTATCTACTAAAGATACAAGGAAGCATGCCCAAGATTAAGGGATTCTATGTCAAACAGGACCAGTTAGATGCAAACATATAGTTACTTGCACACAGGAATTATTTTAGTGTCCTCCAAAGAAATAGAACCAAAGAAATAGGATGTGTTTGTATAATATATATGCCTACATATACACAAATATATATACATATATATATACACACACACACATACACATGTATACACATATATACATGTGTATACATGTGTATGTATATATATATATATACACACATACACATATACACAGAGATTTATTGTAGAAATGGGCCCACAATTTTGGAAGTTGGCAATTCCAAGATCTAAGATCTGCAGGGTGAGTTGGCAAGCTGTAAACCTAAGAGAACCCAAGGGCCAGCTTCCTTGAGATCTAGGAAGAGCCAATGTTCCAGTGTGAGTCTGAAGGCAGAGGAAAATAAAAACAAAGTCCCTCTTCAAAAGCAGTCAGGCATTACTTAGAGGAGGATCAGCCTTTCTGTTCTATCTAGGCCTTTAACTGACTGTATAAGACTGACCCACATTCAGGAGAACAGCTGCTTTAGTTGACTGATTTTAATGTTGTTCTCATCTAAAAACAGCCAGGTTGATGTTAGACCAAATATCTGTGCATCCAATGGCCCAGTCAAATTGACACATAAAATGAGCTACTTAATTAATCAAATAACAATTCAGTAAATTCAGTAAATGTTTAATGAATAGATGAAAAATGAACAACTTATAGAAGTTAAATATATTTCTTTCAAGATATACATATATAAATAAATTTTCAAGATACACATATATAAATAAATTTTCAGGTTGTAACCTGAAAATCCTTAAGTGAATAGTTATTTCTAAATTACAAGGATAGTATTTTAAAATATATATTAAGATATTATAGGAGCTCAGGTTCAAGACAGCAATACTGAAAAATCCTACACTTTCCTATTCCCATAAGCACACTGAGTCTGCAGCTACCTAGAGAAAAATGTCCTCTGAACAAAATCTAAACACCGGCTGAACCATGACCACCCAGGGTAAATGAGAAGAAAATCACATTAAAGTGGGTAGGAGAGGCTGGAAAATACAATCCCACCATAAACCACACTGTCAGCATGATAACCCATAAGCAGGAGAGCTCTAAACTGAGGGTTTCTTCCTGGGGAGGGAAGGGTTTGAACTCCACATGTGTAACCCCAGATTTTAACACCTGTAACTGAAAGATAAGCCCCTAAAACATATACTTTTGAAAACCAATGGGCTCGTGTCTGCAAGACCCACAACACAGCAGTGATCTGAGAAGTGACTCACAGAGGACTTCTGCACTCAGAACTACCCAATGCTGGCCTAGCTCAAAGGAATCTGATTGCAGCTGGACTTTAAGTGAGATGCTCATTTGAATATATAACCACACTGACTTGGCGGGTAGGCATCTAACATAACATACACGTCTCAGAGCCAGCTGGCATACTTGCTGGGACAGACATTAGTGGGTACCATTTTTGGCCTCTCTCTGTTTTACTCTAACTGACAGCTAGTATCTTTTTTTTTTTTTTTCCCTTTTTCTGATGGACACCATCTTTATAAACCTTCTCTGCCTCAGTATAGCAAGTAGACACTATCTTTCTGCCCCCTCCCTGTGTAAAAGATAAAATGATATAAAATGTGACATAAAAAACATAAAATAAAGGTAGGGGGAGTAAAAACACAAAGTTTAGAATGTAATCAAACTTAAGTTTTTTTTTTTTTTTAAAGATTTTATTTATTTATTTGACAGAGAGAGATCACAAGTAGGTAGAGAGGCAGGCAGAGAGAGAGAGAGAGGGAAGCAGGCTCCCCGCTGAGCAGAGAGCCCGATATGGGACTCGATCCCAGGACCCTGAGATCATGACCTGAGCCGAAGGCAGCGGCTTAACCCACTGAGCCACCCAGGCGCCCCAAACTTAAGTTTTTATCAACTTTTAATACACTTTGATTTTTATATGTCACCCTGATGGTCACCACAAAGCACAACCCTATAGTTGACAGACAAAAGATAAAGAGGAATCTAGGTATACCATTCAAGACTCATCAAACCACATGGAAAAGATGAAAAAGAAATGAACAGCAAAGTACAAAATGGCCAGAACACTATTGGCAAATTGTAAGGATATACCTGTTAATAATCACTTGGACTAAAGCAAATGGACTAAATTCTCTAGTCAAAACACATAGACTGACTGAATAGATTAAAAACAAACCTATCTATGTTTCTTACAAGAGACTCTCTTCAGATGTAAGGACACAGAGTAAAAGTAAAGGATGAAAAACAGTCCAATAATATGGAAAACAAAAGGAAATGTGCAGCTATACCTGGGTCATAAAAAAATAGACTTTACAGCAAAGACTATAATCACAGATAAACAAGGCCACTGCATAATGATAAATGGTGTCAATCCAACAAGAGAATATAATAACATTTATAAATATTTGCGCACTCAAATTAGGAGCACCTAAATACGTAAAATGAATATTAACAGAACTAAAGGAAGAAATACACAGCCATAAAATAACAGTAGAGGACTTTAATAGCCCATTTACATCAGTGAATAGATTATCCAGACAGAAAATCAAGAAGGAAACATCAGTGCTAAATGACATGTTAGCCTTGAGAGACTTAACATATATAGTACATTTCATACAAAAATCAACAGAATCTACATTCTTCTCAGAGGTGCAAGAAAATGGTCTAGGATACTTAATATTTTAGGCCATTTTATTAAGTCTTAATAAATTTTACAAGATTATAATGCTATCAAGCATCTGCTCCCACATAAAACTATGAAAGCGCTATGAATAAAACTCAGTAACAAGTTGAAAACTGGTAATTTCAGAACTATATGGAGATTAAACAACATGCTACCAAACAAGTGAAGGGTCAAGGAAGCAATCAAACCAGTAATCAAAAAAATACCTTGAAACCAATGAAAATGGAAATAAAACATACCAAAATTTATGAGATGTGGCAAAAACAGTTCTAAAAGTAAAGTATAAAGTGAACAAATACCTAACTGAGAAATAAGAAACAACTCAAATAAACAGAACTCTACACCTCAAAAAAGAACAAAGCCCAAAGTTAATGGAAAAAAGGGAATAACAAAGATTAGAGCAGAATTAAATGAAAAAGAGTAAAAACACAACAGAAAAGACTAAAGCAACTAAGAGCTTCTTCTTTGAAAAGGTAAGTTGACAAAACTTTGGCTGGAATCACAAAGAAAAAAAAGAGGAGTCAAATAAATATTATCAGAAATTAAAAAGCAAATAATATAAGTGATATAACAAAAATACCAAGGATCCCAAGAGAAAACTATGAACAATTATATCTCAAAAAATCAGCAACCTTGAAGAAATAGATGAATTCCTAGAAACATAGCCTACCAACACTTTATCATGTAGAAATAGCAAATCTAAACAGACCAACAAGTAGTAATGAGATTCAATCAGTAATCATAAATCTCCCAAACAATAAAGTCCAGGACCAGATGGCTTCACTGGTGAGTTCTATGAAATATTTAACAAAGTAATATCAATCTTCACACACTCTCCCAAAAATAAAACAAAGAGGGAGCCCTTCTAAACTCATTTTACAAAGCCTGAATTACCCTGATAGCAAAATCAGATAAGGAAGCCATTAAAAAAAAAAAAATTACAGGTCAATATCTCTGATCAACATAAATGCAAACTCTTCAACAAAATATTAGCAAACCTTATCAGCAATACATTAAAGAGACCATACAACATGATTAAGTGGGATTTATTCCAGTTTAAAAATGTGGTTCACAGGGTACCTGGGTGGCTCAGTTGGTTAAGCAACTGCCTTTGGCTCAAGTCATGATCCCGGAGTCCCAGGATCGAGTCCTTCATCAGACTCCCAGCTCCATGGGGAGTCTGCTTCTCCCTCTGACTTTCTCCCCTCTCATGCTCTCTCTCACTCTCTCTTTCTCAAATAAATAAATAAAAACTTTTTTAAAAATGTGTTTCAACTGTCACAAAATAAATGTGAAATACTACATTAAAAAAAAGGATTAAAGTCTTATGATCACTCAATAGGTGCAAAAGAAGTATTTCACAAAATTGAAACTCTCAACAAACTGTCTATAAAGGGCATAAGCCTCAACATAATAAAGGCCAGATATAACCCATACCCATAGCTAATAGCCTCTATGATGAAAACCGGAAAGCTTTTCCTCTTCTATGATGAAAAACGGAAAGCTTTTCCTCTAAGAAACAAAACAATGATGCTACTTTTATTCAACAGAGTATTAAAGGTCCTTAGCCAGAGGTTTTATGCAAGAAAAAAAAAAAACATATGATAATTGACTCTCTCTGCTTGACTTACTTCACTCAGCATAATCTCATTGAGTCCCGTCCATGTTGCTACAAAAGTTGGGTATGCGTCCTTTCTGATGGAGGCATAATACTCCATAGTGTATATGGACCACATCTTCCTTATCCATTCATCCGTTGAAGGGCATCTTGGTTCTTTCCATAGTTTGGCGACTGTGGCCATTGCTGCTATAAACATTGGAGTACAGATGGCCCTTCTTTTCACGATATCTGTATCTTTGGGGTAAATACCCAGTAGTGCAATTGCAGGGTCATAGGGAAGTTCTATTTTTAATTTCTTGAGGAATCTCCACACTGTTCTCCAAAGAGTCTGCACCAACTTGCATTCCCACCAACATTGTAAGAGGGTTCCCCTTTCTCCACATCCTCTCTCACACATGTTGTTTTCTGTTTTGTTAATTTTGGCCATTCTAACTGGTGTGAGGTGATATCTCAATGTGGTTTTAATTTGAATCTCCCTGAGGGCTAGTGATGATGAACATTTTTTCATGTGTCTGATAGCCATTTGTATGTCTTGATTGGAAAAATGTCTGTTCATATCTTCTTCCCATTTTTTGATATGTTTGCCTGTTTCGTGTGTGTTGAGTTTGAGGAGTTCATTATAGATCCTGGATATCAACCTTTTGTCTGTACTGTCATTTGCAAATATCTTCTCCCATTCTGTGGATTGCCTCTTTGTTTTTTTGACTGTTTCCTTTCCTGTGCAGAAAATAAAGGCATCCAAATTAGTAAGGGAAAAGTAAAAATGTCACTCACTATTTGCAGTTGACCTCTATATACAGGAAACCCTAAATAATCCCCCCAAAAACTGTTACAACTAATCCAACGAATTCCATAATATAGCAGGACACAACTCAATACACACAAATCTACAGCGATTCTATACACCAATAACTATCCAAAAGAAAAATTAAAAAATAAACACATTTACAACTGCATCAAAAAAAAAAAATACTTAGGAGGTGCCTGGGTGGCTCAGTGGGTTAAAGCCTCTGCCTTAGGCTCAGGTTATGATCCCAGGGTCCTGTGATTGAGTCCATGTTGGGCTTTCTGCTCAGTGGGGAGCGTACTTTTTTTCCTCTCTCTCTGCCTGCCCCTCTGCCTACTTGTGATTTCTGTCATATATATATATTTGAACATATATATAAAACATATATATAAAAGTATTATATATATATATATATTATATATATATATATATATATAATACACACACACACACACACACACACACACTTGGTAATACATTTAACTATGAATGTAAAAGACAGGTACCCTGAAAAACTACAAGACACTGAAGAGAGAAACTAAAGAAAATATAAATGGAAAGGTACTCTGTGCCTTAGAAGAATTGATATGGTTAAAATGTCCATATTACCAAAAAGCAATCTACAGACTCAATAAAATCCCTATAAAAAATTACGATGACATTTTTCACAACAATGAAGTAACTCTAAAATTTTTATGGAATCCCAAAATTACCTAAAGAGCCATAGGAATCTTGAAAGAACAAAGCTGGATGTACATAATCCTCCTTGATTTCAAACTGTATAGCTGTAGTAATCAAAACACATGGTATTGTCCTAAAATAAGAGGTACATATCAACAAAACTGAATAGAGAACACAGTCATAAACTGATACTTATTTGGTCAATTTATATATGACAAAAGAACTAGGAATATACAAAGAGGAAAGGATCGTGTCGCCAATGAATGATGTTGGGAAACCTGGATGGCCATATGCAAAAGAATAAGCTGTACTGTTATCTTATACTACACAGAAATATTAACCAAAAATGGATTAAAGACTTGAATATAAGAACTGAAACCAGAAAACTCCTAGATTCAAACTCTGGGACATTGGTCTTAGTGATGATTTTTTAAAATCTAACAACAAAAGCAAAGGCAACAAAAGAAAAATTAAACAAGTGGGACTATATCAGACTAGAAAGCTTCTATAGAATAAAAACTACCCTGCAATTGCACTCCTGGGTATTTACCCCAAAGATACAGATGTCGTGAAAAGAAGGGCCATCTGTACCCCAATGTTCATAGCAGCAATGGCCACAGTCGCCAAACTATGGAAAGAACCAAGATGCCCTTCAACGGATGAATGGATAAGGAAGATGTGGTCCATATACACTATGGAGTATTATGCCTCCATCAGAAAGGATGAATACCCAACTTTTGTAGCAACATGGACGGGACTGGAAGAGATTATGCTGAGTGAAATGGGTCAGGCAGAGAGGGTCAATTATCATATGGTTTCACTTATTTGTGGAGCATAACAAATAGCATGGAGGACAGGGGGCGTTAGAGAGGAGTAGGGAATTTGGGTGAATTGGAAGGGCAGGTGAACCATGAGAGACTATGGACTCTGAAAAACAGTCTGAGGGGTTTGAAGTGGCGGGGGGGGTGGGAGGTTGGGGTACCAGGTGGTGGGTACTATGGAGGGCATGGCTTGCATGGAGCACTGGGTGTGGTGAAAAAATAATGAATAATGTTTTTCTGAAAATAAATAAATTGAGAAAAAAAAAACTACCAACAAAATGAAAAGGCAGGCTACAGAATGGGAGAAAATATTTGCATATATATGATAAGAGACTAATATCCAAAATATGTAAGTTACATATTACTCAGTAGCAAAAAGACAACCAATCCAATTAGAAAATGGGCAGAAGATCTGAACAGACATTTTTCCATATAACTCAGTAGCAAAAAGACAACCAATCCAATTAGAAAATGGGCAGAAGATCTGAACAAACATTTTTCCAAGGAAGACATATAGATGGCCAACAGGTACAGAAAAATATGTTCGAAATCACTATGCATCCACAAAATGCAAATGAAAACCGCAATATGTTAGCATCTTACACCTGGAAGAATGGCTATTATCAGAAAGAAACAAGAAGTATGGGTGAGACCTGCAGCAAAGGGAACCCTTGTGCACTGTTGACAGGAATGTAGTGGCATAAATTTTCCTCAAAAAATTTAAAGTAAAATCATCATATGAGCCAGTAGTCTACTTCCAGGTATTCATCTGAACAAAATGATAACATTAAATCAAAAAAATATATCCAGTCCCATGGTCACTATGGCATGATTTACAATAGCCACAACATGGAGGCAGTCTTAGTGCCCATCAATGGACAGAGGATAAAGAATATGTGAGACACACACACACGTATATATGTGTATATATATGTATGTATGTATATGTGTGTATGTATATATATACACATGCATATATACATACACACACAATAGAATATTCAACCATAAAAAAGAGTGAAATCTTGCCCTTCGTGACAATATGGATGCACCTTGAGCATGTTATGCTAAGTGAAATAAATAAAAAGAAAGATGATACCATATGATCTGAGTTATACACAGAATCTTAAAAAAAAGGCAGCAAACAAATACACAAAACAATCTTACAAAAATTGAGAACAGGGTGAACAGGGTCAAAGCTACAAACTTCCAGTTATAAAATAAGTTATGGGAATATAATGTACATCATGGTCACTATAATTAATATAGTACTGCATATTTTAAGTTGCTAACAACACAAATCTTACAAGTTCTCATCAAAAGAAAAAAAATTTTAGTAACTATATAAGGTGACAAACATTAACTGGACTTATTGTGGTGCTCATTTCACAATGTACACAAATATCTAATCATCTTGTACACCTAAAACTATATAGTGTTCTATTTTAATCATACTTCAATAAAAAAGATGTCCCTTTGCAATTTAATCCTCATGAAGTGTTCTTAATGTTTGTACACACACCATTAGTGATATGTGAAATGATTTTACATAGTATACCTAAATTTATTATTTTAACAATTTTCTGATTATAATGTATATCAGAAAAAGAATAATTAGCCCATCAACCCCATGATTTCTAACTTAATGTTGTTTAGGTTAAAACAAACTAGATTTTGGGTTGAAACTCAAAAAAGTCACTTAGATGATCATTTACTTATAAAAAATACTGATTATAAAAGTATTAATATCCATTATTGTCAAATTTTTATATACAATAAGTGCCAAATCAAATATGAACATTCAGCATATTTATGTAAATATTTTTTATAACTTAAGCTTCTTTTTTCTACCATTTTACAATTACATAGGAAACAATTTTTAGATATTGGAGAAGAACAAAAGAAGGGGGATAAACATCTAAGCTTACCATCTAAGGATTGATTTTCCCCCACTTTAAAGATAGAGTAACAGATGTTGGCAGCTACCTTTTATTTATTTTCCACATCAAAGGTGATATGGGCTCTTATGCAAATAACCTAGTCTAGACTTGTGTAATAAAAAATTTGCTTGACCTTTGTTCCTGGGTTTCTTGGAAGTAACTTCAAAACACTTGGAATTTTCCTAGGCTTAGGGGTATTTGTGTTATTCAAAGCGACCCCGTTAAACCACACCTGATAGTTCATGTTAATGGAAGTCCACTGAACAGTTTATATTAAGATGACTTGAAATGGGAGTTGGTCCTATCAGAGAGAACAACCATGTGATTACAGATTTGTGACTCTGAGCCATGTGACATCAGCCCAACCTCCATGGTGGGGAATGGAGCTAGAGATTAAGTTCAACCACGTGGACAATGATGTACTTTGCAGGTCTTCATAATGAAATCCCAATAAAAACTGGACATAAAGCTCAGGTGAGCTTCTTTATTGGCCATACTCTCTGATATTTGTCACACTTGGATGCTGGGAGAATAACACATCTCTGAGGATGACAGAAGCTTTACATCTGGAAACCTTTGTCTATGCCTCTCTCCATTTAGTCAATTCTAATTTGCATAATTTTGTTACTATAAAACTGTAATTTTAAGCATAGTACTTACTTTAGTTCTGTGAGCCATTTTAGTGAACTATCAAATCTGAAGGTAGTTGTGAAAATCCCCAAATTTGTAATCAGCTAGTCATAAATATGGGTGGCCCCAGAAACCCCTGACCTTGTGGCTACTGTCTGAATGGAAGCTAGTCTGGGGAGGAATAAGTCCTTAACCTTGACTTTGCAACTTACTCAGAGACTCACATCTCGATTCCCTGTTTAAAGGATGCTCCTCTGGATTTGGACACAAAACTAAATTCTGAAGCATACCTTTCTTAGGCATTCAGAGGCAAATATTCCATTCTTTGATAAAAGAACCCAAGTATAGGTCTGAAAGGATAATGAAAGTTGCATAATTGGCTGTGTACCAAACTGGCCATTTACTCCATAACGAATATTTAATGTACATTTTGTCACTGATGATAAATACTTAACAATGGTTGTTTTCAATATGATAAATTAAGTACACATAACCTAAGAATATAAAGTCATTTTGCTGATAGGAAAAAATGAATGATTCTAATAAAGCAGAATTCAGAGGACTAACCAAGGGTCAAATATAGCATATTTGGCACAGACAGTGATAGAATAAAAATAACAAGTCACCTCAATAACATAAGTGCAGCCATACATGAAAATCTATATGCTAGTATTCTAATTCCTTCTACCTCAAGATTATATACATGTGTTGAAGTTGAATACTAGTATGATCTGTCACATTCTGAGATAAAGATACTAGTGGCTTCCACTGTGCAGAATCATATCTATCCATCATCAGGACTTAATATCTGAAGAATTTGGGGGGCTGCTTGTTTATGCAGTTTTTATACTTTAACCTATAACCATGTGTCTCAGCTGGCAGAGCTTGCAATGTAGTTTTCAGCAACTGTCGGATGATATATAATGGTCCTCTTGGCAAGAAAGTTTCATATCTCTGTGAATGTTTTGGATACCACTTAATAGTGTCTATTCATAGCACTGCAAAAGAAATGGTGACATGTGTTAATACTCAGATTGATTCAGGCTATTTTTTCCAAATAAAAAAACAAGAAAAGTTTAGGCAAACAAAAAAGTATTTTCTACTTCCAAATAAAATACTGGCATTATTTTTAATTTTCCTTTCTTATTTAATTCTGGGAGGAAAAACAAACCTAATCACATTCTCTTCAAAAGTTATCACCTTTTCTGCTCTAGAACATTTAATTTAAAAACAGATTTCTGCACATTAATGCCTAATAATCTTAAATTACCAAAATTTTCATAAATCCTTTTTCATGGTGATTTTTTTTTCTCTTTGAAAAGTTATTGTGAATTTGAAGGGCCAGTGCCAATTTCTGGAGTAGCAGAGTAAGGAACTTGGTGGAATTCTTTAATGAAAATAACAATGTCATAAGTCAAGACAAGATTTAAGGAGTGGGGAAATAGACTCTACAATTGCTGGGAGAAATTACAAAGTGATGTTACGAGGCAGTATGGATCTTCTCAACAGACAGTACTATGAAACTAGATATCTACATGCTGAATAATGAACTTAGACTTATTCCTTACAACATACACAGAAATTAACAAAGTGGATGATAGGCTTAAATGTAAATCCTAAAAGTGCGAAATTCCTAGGAGGAAAAAAAAAATAGAGGGCAATCCCCATGACATTAGGTTAGACAATAGTTCCATAAATACAATGCCAAAAGCACAGCATCAAAAGAAAAAGATAAACACAAGTTCATCAATATCAGAATGATATTTGCTTCAAAGGACACCATTGAGAAAGTGAAATGGCAACTCATAAACAACCCACACAGATTAAAAATGGACAAAAGAGGGTGTGGTGCAAAAACAATGAATACTGTTATGCTGAAAAGAAATTTTTAAAAAATGGACAAAAGATTTTAATAGATATTTCTACAAAAATATATATATATAGACAATAAGAAAAAGAAAAGATACTCAACATCATTAGTGACAATGACATATCATTTAACATTCATTAGCATGTTTAAAATCAAAAAACAGTAGCATGTGCTGCAGAGTATATGGATAACTGAAAGTCTCATACACTGCTAGTGGAGATATAAGATGGTACAGCTCTTTGGAAAACAGTTTGGCAGCTCCTCAAATCCTAAATACAGAATTAGCATAGGACTCTGAAATTTTATTCTTAAGGATATACTCCATGGAATTAAAAATATTTATCCACACAAAAACTTGTACATGATTATTCATAGCAACATTATTCATATTAATCAGAGTGGGAACACCCAAAATACACATTGATTGATTAGTGGATATATAAAATACAGCATATTCATATAATGAAATATTAAAAAGACAAGCACCCATTAAAAATATGACATTGGGGCACCGGGGTGGCTCAGTGGGTTAAAGCCTCTGCCTTTGGCTCAGGTCCTGAGTCTCAGTGTCCTGGGATCCACGCTGCATTGGGCTCTCTGCTCAGCAGGGAGCCTGCTTCCCCCTCTCTCTCTGCCTGCCTCTCTGCTACTTGTGATCTCTGCCTGTCAATTAATAAATACAATATTTTAAAAAATATATGACATTGGAGAAGAGTTTGGGAAGATGGCAGAGTAGAAAGACCCTTGACTTCCCTCATCCCATGGATACAACCAGGTAACACACACAAAATGACCCAAAGACTGGCAGAACAAACTCTACAACTAAAGGTAGAGAACACTGAAAAAGGTAGGACAGAGAAAGACTCCATTTGGAAGTGAAACATACCATGGCCACCTGTGGTCTGGAGGAAGCCAGAGGCATGGAGATGGGCAAAAACAAACTACTATACTGGGCAGCCCACACAGGGAACAGAAATCCTCCTAACATTTTCCTGTGAAAACAGGAGTGACCAAATTTCATGAGTTCTTCAAACGAACAGTTCTTAAAGCCTGAAATTTTAAAAATCAGTGGGCTCAGCTCTGGGAAAGCCTGGAGAGTGTTAAGAAGCTGAGTCCCTGTCCTTAAAGAAACAACACAAGAAACAGCCTATGCATATACAGCATAGAAACAGCAGTTTGAAAAATGCCATGGGCAGATGAGAGCGAGAGGCTCATCTCAGAGCCTGTCCCAAAGAGGTAGGGATCACAGAAAGAATGCTCCAGGAATGAAGGAGATGGCAGGCACCATTTCCCTCCCTTGCTCCCACATAAACATGGCCACCTATGGGAGCCAGCACTGCACCAACACTTGCTACTTAATTTCCCTACACCAAGCCCTGCTCCCTTGTGCTTCAGTGGATCGACTTTTTCCAGTTACTCTTGCTTCAGTCCCTCTGTCCTGGATCCTCTCCCCCAGAAGAACTGCATAAGTCCTGGCAATACCTGGTCTCCCAACCCATGCATTTAGTAGGGCCTCAATTCCTGCAGTACTGACAAGTTCCATTTTGTAAGCAGATGAGCACAACCTTGTTAAAATGGATACCTTCCTTCTGCAGACCCCAGCCAGGACCAAACACTGCTCATAAGACTCAAGGAGAGCCTCTGCGGACAATTGTACTGAAAGAGAAGTGGCCAGGACACAATAGGTGGGCATACACAAAACACATAGGAGAGACTTTCCCAAAGCACCAGGTCCTGGGGAACAGGAAACACTGCACTACAAGGCACTACAGGTCCTCTTCTTCATAAGGTCATTATCTTCAAGAGCAGGAGATGTAGGTGACTTTACTAACAGAGACAGACACAGAGAGATAGACAAAATGAAGAAACAGAGGAATATATCCCAAATCAAACAGGACCAAATCACAGGAAGAGACCTAAATGAGATGGATGTAAATAATATGTCTTACAGAAAATTTAAAACAGCAATCATAAAGATACCCCCTGGACTTGAGAAAAGAGTGGAAGACATCAGAGAGATCCTAATAAAGAGATACAAATGAACCAATCAGAGATGAAGAACAAAATAAATAAAATAAAAAATATACTTGATTGAAGAAATAGCAGGCTAGAGGAACAAGAAGAACAAACTAACAACCTGGAAGACAAAGCAAAGCAAATAAATTACACTGAAGAGGTGAGAGGAAAAAAAATAATCAAATTGAAAATGGGCTTAGGGAACCCAGTGACCATCAAGCATAACAGCATTCCCATTGCAGGGATTCCAGAAGAAAAGGAGAAAAGGGGGTAGAAAATTTATATGAAGAAATGATAACTGAAAACTTCCCTAATCTGGGAAAGGATAAAGACATCCAGATGCAGGAGGCACAGATAACACCTAACAAAATCAATTCAAGGAGATCCACATTAAGACATACAGTAATTAAAATGGCAAAAAGGAATGATAAAGAAAAACAATTTTAAAGAAGTCAGAGAAAAGAAGACAATTACATACAAGAGAAACCCAGTAAAGCTATCAGAGGATTTTTCAGCAGAATCTTTGCAGGCCAGAAGGCAATGGCATGATATATTCAGAGTGTTGAAAGGGAAAACCCTGTAGCCAGTAATACTCTTATCTGGCAAGACTATCATTCCAAATAAAAGGATAGATGAAGAGTTTCTCAGACAAACAAAAATTAAAGGACTAACTGACCACGAAACTAGTCCTATGAGAAATATTAAAGGGGACTCTTAACGGAAAGGAAAGATCATAAGTTAGTGTCTGAAAAGTAGGAAATGAAAAAGAGGTAAATATAGGTATATATGTAAAAATTAATCAAGAGATTCACAAAATTAAAGGATGTAAAATAAGACACCATATACCTAAAATATGATCAGAGAGAGTAGTAAATAATGGGTTCAATCTGAAATGACCATCACATAATACAGACTGCTATATGCAGATGTTACATACAAACCTAATAGTAACCATAAATCAAAAACCTGTAATAGATATGCAAAAAAGGAAGAAAAAGGAATTCAAGCATATCATTGAAGAGAGCCACAAGACCATGAAAGAGGCTCAGAGAAAAATTACAAAAACGACCACAAAACGAGTAACAATTTGGCAATAAATATGTGTCAATCAGCAGTTAGTCTGATGTAAATGGACTAAACATTCCAATCCAAAGACGCTGGGTGAAAAAGTGGATAAAAAACAAAGACACATCTATATGATGCCTACAAGACACTCATTCCAGACCTAAAAACACCTACAGAATCAAAGTGAGCAGATGGAGAAACACTTATCATGCAAATTAATGAGAAAAGAATGCTGGGGTAGCTGTATTTATACAGGACAAAGTACACTTTAAAACAAGAGATAATTACACTATATAATAATAAAGGCGACAGCCCAACAAGAATGCACCCAATATTCAAATACACAAAACACTTAACAAAAAACATAAAGGATCTAATCAATACTAACAATAATAGTAGGCAGCTTTAATACTCTAATTACACCAATGGACAGATCATCCAAACAGAAAATCAACAAAGAAACTGTAGCTTTGACTAACATACCAGACCAGATGGATCTAACAGATATATTCAGAATATTCTATTTTAAAAGAGCAGAATATACATTCTTTTCAAATGCACAGGGAACATTCTCCAGAATAGATCACATATTAGGCCATGAAACAAGTTTCCACAAACCAAAAACAAACAAACAAACAAAAACGAAGTGATACCACGCATGCATCTTTTCTCACTACAAAGCAATGAAACTAGAGATCAACCACCAGTAGAAATCTGGAAGAGAGGTTAAATAACATGGGATTAAACAATGAATGTGTGAACTAAGAAATCAAAGAAGAAATTAAAAAAAATACATACAAATAAATGAAAATGAAAACACAATGGTCCGTGTGTCTGTTAGCCATTTGTGTATCTTCTTTGGAGAATTGTAGCCATCAGGGAGATTCAAATCAAAACCACATTGAGACACCATCTTGCACTAGTTAGAATGGACAAAATCAATAAGACAGTAAATAACAAGTGTTGGAGAAGATGTGGAGAAAGAGGAACCCTCTTACACTGTTGGTAGGAATGCAAATTGGTGCAGCCATTTTGGAAAACAGTGTGGAGATTCCTTAAGAAATTAAAACTAGAGCTACCCTGTGACCCTGCAATTGTACTACTGGGTATTTACACCAAAGATACAGATGGAGTGAAAAGAAGGGCCATCTGTACCCCAATGTTCATAGCAGCAATGGCCACAGTTGCCCAACTGTGAAAAGAACCAAGATGTCCTTCAATAGATGAATGGATAAAGAAGATATGGTCCATATATACAATGGAGTATTATGCCTCCATCAGAAAGGATGAATGCCCAACTTTTATATCAACATGGACAGGACTGGAGGAGATTATGCTGAGTGAAATAAGTCAAGCAGAGAAAGTCAATTATCATATGGTTTCACTTACTTGTGGAGCATAAGATATAACATGGAGGACATTGGGAGAAGGAGAGAAGGGAGTTTGGGGAAATTGGAGGGGGAGACAAACCATGAGAGACTGTGGACTCTGAGAAACTGAGGGTTTTGGAGGAGAAAGGGGTAGGGGATTGGGTGAGCCTGGGGGTGGGTATTATGGAGGGCATGTATTGGCGTGGAGCACTGGGTGTGGTACATAAACAATGAATCTTGGAACACTAAAAAAATAAAACTAAATTAAAAAAAAAAAAAAAAAGGAAAAGAAAACACAATGGTCCAGAATCTTTGGGACACAACAAAAGTAGTCCCAAGATGGAGGTTTATATTAGGACAGGCCTACCTTCAGAAACATGAAAAAACAAAACAAAACAAAAACCTATGAGTAAGGACAAACTGAAATAATAAATGAGAACCTTAGAACAGTGCTATGCATATGGTAACAATTCATTAAAGGCTAGATGTTTCAAGACATACAAGTTGAAGTTTTTATTATTTTGACAGTTTGAGTTTGCTAGTGTCTTTAATAAAGCTTAATGATCCCCCCAAAAAAGCAAGAAAAAAATCTCAAATAAACAACCTAACATTACACCTAAAAGAGCTAGAGAAGAGCAAACAAGCAGAAGGAAAAAATAATAATAAAGTTAAGAGCAGAAATAAATGATATAGAAACAAAAAAAATTAAAAACACAATATAAGAGATCAATGAAAAGAAGAGCTGGTTCTTTGGAAATATCAACAAAAGTGAAAACCTCTAGGCAGACCCCCCCCAAAAGAGAGAGAAGGGACACAAAATCAATGACAAATGAAAAGAGAAGAAATAACAAACAACACCACAAAAAATACCAAAAACTTCAAGAGAATATTATGGAAAAAATTATATACTAACAAATTCGACAACCTAGAAGAAATAGATAAATACTTAGAAACATATAATCTACCTAAACTGAAGCAGGAAGAAACAGAACACAAGACTGATTACCAGCCATTAAATTGATCAGTAATAAAAAAAAGTTCTCAATGAACAGAAGTCCAGGACCATACAGATTCACAGGCAAATTACACAAAACATTTAACACAGGAGTACCAATTCTAATCAACCTATTCCAAAAAATAGGAGAAGAAGGAAAACTTATAAATTCATTTTATGGGGGGGCGCCTGGGTGGCTCGGTGGGTTAAAGCCTCTGCCTTCATGATCTCAGGGTCCTGGGATTCAGCACAGCATCTGGCTTTCTGCTCAGCAGGGAATCTGCTTCCCTTTCTCTCTCTCTGCCTGCCTCTCTGCCTACTAGTGATCTCTGTCAAATAAATAAATAAAATCTTAAAAAAAAATTCATTCATTGCCCAGATATCAAAACCAGATGAAGACACTACAAAAGAAAAGAACTACAAACTAATAGCTCTGAAGAACACAGATACAAAAATTCTCAATAAACTACTAGCAAACCAAATCCCACAATACATTAAAAATATCATTCACCACAATTAACTGGGATTTATTACCAGGTTGCAAGGATGAGTCAATATTCACAAATCAATCAGCATGATACACTACATCAGTAAGAGAAAGGAGAAAAACCATATGATGATTTCAATGGATGAAAAAAGTCATTTTTTGACACACTACCACAACCATTTATGATAAAAAAAAAAAAGAAGAAGAAGAAGAAGAAGAAGAAGAAAACCCTCAACAAAGTAGGTTTGCAGGGAACATAATAAAGGCCTTATATGAAAAACACACAGTGAATATCGTACTCAATGGGGAAAATCTGCGAGCTATTTTTCCTAAAGTTAAGAACAAGACAAGGGTGTCCACTTTCATCAGTTTTATTCAACATAGAACTGGGAGTGCTAGCCACAGTAATCAAACAATAAAAAGAAATAAAAGACACCCAAATTGATATGGAAGAAGTAAAATTTTCACATTTGTACATCATATGACAATGTATAAAACTCTACCAAAAAACTACTAGAACTGATAATTGAATTCAGCAAAGTTAGAGGACACAAAATCAACATAGAGAAATCTGTTGCATTTCTAAATACTAATAATAGAGCAGCACAATGAGAAATTAAGAAAATAAACCTATTTACAATTGCACCAAAAATAGTAAGATACCTAGGAATAGACTTAACTGAAGAACTGAAAGACATTGATGAAAGAAATTGAGAAAGACACAAAGAAATAGAAAGATACTCCATGCTTGTGGATTGGAAGAATGAATACTATTGAAATACCTATATTACACAAAGCAGTCTACAGACTTAATACAATTCCTATCAAAATACCAAGAGCATTTTTCACACACGACTAGAAAAAACCATCTTCAAATTTGTATGGGACCACAAAAGAGCCCAAATAGCCAAAGCTATCTTGAAAAACAAAACTGGAGGTATCCTAACTCTGGATGTCAGGTTATATTACAAAGCTGTAGTCATCAAGAAAGTATGGTACTCGTACAAAACAGACACATAGATCAATAGAACAGAATAGGAAAATCAAAAGTAAACCCAAAACTGTATGGTCAATTAATCTTTGACAAAGCTAGAAAGAATATCCAATGGGAAAAGGACAATATCTTCAACATATGGTGTGGAGAAAACATAACAGAAACATGCAACTGAATGAAACTGGACCATTTTTTTACACCATACACAAAAACAAACTCAAAATAAAGACCTAAAATTGAGACCTGAAACCATAAAAATCCTAGAAAAGAGCACAGGTAGTATTGTCTCTGACATGAGCTATAGCAACATCTTTTTACCTATGTCTCCTGAAGCAAGGGAAACAAAAGCAAAAAAAAAAAAATAATAACTTTTGAAACTGTATCAAAATAGACAGTTTCTGCACAGTGACAAAAACCTACTGAATGGGAGAAGATATTTGCAAATGACATATCTGTGCCAGGCTCAGTATCCAAAAAATATAAAAGACTTACACAACTCAACACCCAAAAAAAAAAAAAAAAAAGTAATCTAATTAAAAAGTAGGCAGAGGGCATGCGCAGTCATTTCCCCAAAGAAGACACACAGATAGCGAGAAGACATGTAAAAGATGCTCAACATCACTCATCATCAGGGAAATGCAAATCAAAACTATAATGAGGTATCACATCACACCTGTCAGAACAGCTAAAATCAACAACACAAGAAACAATAGGTGTTGTCAAGGATGTAGAGAAAAAGGAACCCTCTTTCACTGTTGATGGGAATGTAAACTGGTGCAACCACTCTGGAAATCAATATGAAGGTTCCTCACAAAGTTAAAAACAAACTTAATGGAGCTTCTGGGTGGCTCAATGGGTTAAAGCCTCTGCCTTTGGCTCAGGTCATGATCTTGGGGTCCTGGGATCGAGCCCCACATTGGGCTCTCTGCTCAGCAGGGATTCTGCTTCCCTGTCTCTCTGCCTACTTCTGATATCTCTCTCTCTCTCTCTGTGTCAAATAAACAAATAAAATCTTAAAAAAAAAGAAAGAAAAAAACAAAAACAGAATTAAGTTATGATCCAGTAATCACACTATTGAATATTTACCCCCCAAATACAAAGCCATTAATTCAAGGAGAAACATGCACCTCCATGTTTACTGTAATATTTTTTACAGAAGCCAAATTATGGAAGCAGCCCAGGTGTCCAACAACAGATGAATAAATAAAAGGTGATATATATATTCATATGTATGAATATTACTCAGCCACAACAAAATGAAGTCGTGCCATTTGCGATGACATAGATGGAGCTAGAAAGTATAATAGCAAAACACGTCAGTCAGAGAAAGGCAAATACTCTATGATTTCACTCATATGTGAAATTTAAGAAACAAGTGAGAAAAAAAAATGAGCAAAGAAAAAAAGAAAAAAAACTGACACACAAACCAAGAAATAGAATCTCAATTAGAGGAAACAAACAGGTGATGGGGATTAAGGAGTTCACAAATCATGATGAGCACTGAGTAATACACAGAATTGTTCAATCACTATATTGTATACCTGAAACTATGTAACTATATATTAACATAATAGAATCAACATAACTGTATGTTAAGTATACTGGAATTAAAATGAAAAACAATTAAAAAGATAACATGGGAGAACATTGAAAATATTTATGCCAACTGAAAAAAGTCACAAAGTCACATATTTTATGATTTTCTTATGTGGAATTCCAGAAGAGGCAAATCTATAGAGATAAAAAGTACATTAGTAGTTGCCTGGGCCTGAGGCAGGAGGCTGGATGGCAGCAGAGCAGAACTAAGGAATGACTCCTAATAGGCATGGGATTTTTAGGTAGGGGGATGGTGAAAATGTTCTAAAATTAGATAGTGATGGTTGCACCTTCAGTGAATACATTAAACAAAACTGAATTCTACAAATCTGATGAGTACTTATACATTGAGTGTATGTCTCAATGTTTTTTAAATGAAGGGCCAGAAGATAATAAATATTTTAGTATATTTCCTGGTATGAGAAGTTCATCTAAGGCTCCTGAAAAATCCAACTTCTCCTTTCTTAAAAACAAACTATAGGTATCTTGGAAATTATTTTGACAGCATGTCACAGAGACTCAAATTCTGTATTACATCTTTTAAAATATCTAAATGCGGGGCACCTGGGTGACTCAGTCGTTAAGTGTCTGCCTTTGACTCTGGTCCTGGTCCCGGGGTCCCAGGATCAAACCCCACATCCGGCTCCCTGCTCGGCTCCCTGCTCCCTGCTTCTCCCTCTCTCTCTGCCACTGCTGGTGTTCCCTCTCTAGCGGTGTCTCTCTCTCTCTGCCAAATAAATAAAATCTCAAAGAAAAAAAAAAGAAAGGAAGGAAAGAATATCTAAATGCTTCTGCCATCTATTCTACAAATTTCTAATAGGATAATCATTCTAAAACACCTTATTTCATTAAGTTTTCATTGTTTAGGATACTATTGTTGGTGTTCATCGTCAAAACTCTAACTCTTTCAAGAATTTAGTCATGTGGCTTTCCTTAATGTCAGTTTTTTTCACAAAAATGCACTGGCTTTCTTCCCTGGAATATCTTACTAACTATGGAATCATGATTGTTAATATGATACTGTTATAAAGTCTGTGGCTACAAATAACAGGTCAAGTTCAAAGGTTTTAACCGATAAGAGAATTCATGATCCTCTATAATGAGCAACATTGAAGAAGGCCAGTAATGCAGATTAATATTGCCTCAGTACCTTCATTAAAGACCCAAGTACCTTCCATTTTCCAGTATAATCTTTAACATGTTCTGATAAACGTCACTTCCCTCATGGCCCTAACTAGTTGCTAAAATTCCATGTCCACGAACTGATGTCAAATAGAAGTTGAAAAACAGAAACTATTTATGAGTCTTTTTATAAACTCAGATAAACCTTTCCTAGAGCCTTCTGGTAGACATTTGGTTTCACAGTAACTGTCGAAAACTACATGACATGCCCACGCCAAGCCAGTCACTTTTGCTCCCTAGGAACCTGTCCCAAGCAGGATATGGATTTCACTCCAGCGAAGTACAGAATGGGTTAGCTCAAGGAAGGTACAGAATGACTACTGATTAGAGGGGGAACAATGGTCACCAGCTGTATGCAATCAATCCATTGTTATTTATATTCTATTAATGAACATGTGTCCTGTCTTAATCATCAGTTTCTCCAAGCCAATATATTCACTTCGTATAGAAAACAAATCTCTGGCGTGGCTCATAGGTGAAACATCCACCTCTCGATTTCAGCTCAGGTCATGATCTCAGGGTGATTGGATGGAGCCCATGATGGGTTCCAGGCTCAGCGTAGGGTCTGCTTGTCCCTCCTCCTCTGCTCATCCCTTCACTCACGCTCTCTCTCACTTAAATAAATAAATAAAATCTTTTAAAAAAAGAGAGAGAGAGGAGAACAAGAATGAAAAGGTAAAGGCTGACCCCTAATATGGACACTGGGGAAGGTATGCGCTATGAAGTGTGTAAACCTGACGATTCACAGACCTGTACCCCTGGGGCTAATTATATGTTAATTTAAAAATTAAATTAATTAATTAAATTAATTTTAAATTTTTATAAAAAATAAAAATTATATTTAATAAAAGACGAACACAAGAAATATGGTGTTTGTTCACAATTTGTTTAAAGAGCCCATGGAATACATAACCATATGGTAACCCAGGCAGGCAGCAAACCACACAAATGCTAACAGGTTAGTTATCTGTGTGGTAGAAACTACATTGTTATTCATGATTCAGACATCACTGTCAGTCCTAAATAAAAGAAACTATAGACAGTGAATAGACTCTTGTAAAGAGATTCAGCCACCATGAAAACTAGAGTCACATAAGGAATGGTGAGAAGGTCACTGCTCTGATCTTAATGTGTATTTTATTGTGTGTGCCTCACAGACTCAGAAAACCATATTATTTAACCTTTCAGAACTTTCTGAAGGATCAACTTCTTAGCTACCATTGACTGGGCACTCATTCGCTATTATTTACTGGATGTTTATCAAAGTTATTTTAAGGGATCTCTTAACTCTACCAATTACTTAAGGGTTTATACTGAAATAATTAGTGCCTGATTACTGTTAAGGGTATAAATCAAAGAGTAAAAGTTTTATCATCATTATACTATTTAGGTGGCATTTCCTTAGGTCATCCTAATATACAGCACATACTTCTGTAGGATTGTGGGGACAAATTACAGTACATGTTAGCATAGCAAATATGGCCCTAAGATACAAGATTTCTCAGCAAAACCATATTTCACCATTACTCATACAGGAAAAAATAAGCACACAGCAAGGAAGCATCTGTTTTCTTAAATTCTACATTTAAATTAAAATTAGTCAACATACCAAATAAGTATATGTGGAGGCATTTGGCTTTGAGTTACAAAATTAAGACATGTTTCTTGCAACAGTTATTATAAATTTATCTAAGATACAATTAAAATCTCCCTGTTCCAATTCAGTTACACCAATTTTTCTCTTTGCTTGTGGAATGTATGTTCACACACAATTACTTATTTCAAAAATGTGTGCATTCTCTAATTTGCCTCTTTCAATCTAAACAACATGTGGAACTTCATATAAATCAATATCTATCACTTTTGTTCTTTCCATGTTTATATTTTATTCCACGGGGCAGATGTAACATTATTTAACATTTGTTTAGTAAACAAGAAAAACTTTAGACACATCAAGGCTTGGCTCTTTAAATGTGTGTGAATAGATATTTTTCAGTAGTTTTAAGACTATAACCACTTTCATTGAACCATTTATAGTAACACTATTGTTGTCCAAAGTAAGCAAATAATCTATCAACTGTCAAAATTCCTAATTTCAATAACTGTCAAACCCTTGACATTTCGCTAATCTAACTGTTAAGAAATATAATTGTTAACTACAACCTGAAGAGGTCTGCTTTTCTGCAGGGTGTAGAAATCCGGAACAGCCATTCAGCAATTCCACTTCTAGGAATATATCCAAAGGTAATGAAAACACTTTGTCAAAACACTATGTCAAAGAGATGTAGGCACTGCAATGTTCATAGAAGCATTATTTATAGAACTCTGGCCATTTATAGAACTCAGGACAATCTAAATGTACACTGATAGATGGCTAAAAAAATATTGTGGTGTGTAAAAATATAAATAAATATTATACACACACACATTCTATAATACTATCATTCAGCCATAATAAATGAGGAAATCCTGTCATTTGTGACAAATTGGGAAGTCCCTGATGGCATTAAGCTAAGTGAAATTGGTCAAAGACAGGCAATGTATGATCTCACTTACATGTGAAATGTAAAAACAAAGAAACAAAACCAGAAAAAAAGACCAGTTTCATGGTCACCCAAGATGGGGATGAGGGATAGGGAAAGGATGGTTAAAGGTGGTCATAAGATACAAATGTCCAGTTATAAAAAAATAAGTCCCAGGTATATAATGGGCAACATGATAACTACAGTAAACACTGCTGTAGGATATACAGAAAAGTAGTTAAGGAAACAGATCCTAGGATTTCTCATTACAAGGGAAAAGAATCCATTTTTTCTTCTTCTTTTAATAGGTATCTATATGAGGTGATGAATGTTAATTTATCTTATTGCTGTAATCATTTCATGATATATATGTCAAATCATTATGTTGCATACCTTAAGCTTATATGGAGTTGTGTGTCAATTAAGTCATAATGAAATTAGAAGAAATATATTAAATAAAGGCAGAGGAAAAAAATTCAAGTGAGAGTTTTACTCTCACATTAACCATGAGGAAAAGTCAAATAATCTAAATTCTAAAACTGCTTTGGTTTCTATCAGAAAACTGAGGTCCTTAGACCAACTGGCACATTTGAATTCCAAGTAGTAAAAGTCTCCTCTGGGGAAGGAGCAGACATGTGAACTGTTTCACCGAGGGACAGAGGAAGAGGATACCAAACATAAAAACATGCAAAAAGTAAACTGAGGCTTTAATGAAATTTCAGGGGTTATGTGCCAATTAGTTTAAGACAGTTTAGATTCTCTGAGATACCAAGTAAAAAGGGATGCTTGCTTTTCACTACTCACTAAGCTATTTTGCAAAAGTCTCAACTAGTTCTAACAAAAAAGAAAATGGACGTGGCAGGAAACTGGAGGTGGCACAGATACACAGGTGATGACATGCTACTGACCGGCCTGCATGAAACCGGGTCCTCCCATACAAATGGCAACTTTCAGTCTTTGGAGGAATGGCCAAAAGAAACTTCCTCCTCCAGCCTGATGCCAAGCAAAGTGGCCTTGGGTGAGTCAAAGTAAAAGCAGTCTCACACTGACGGAGTGGCAAGAAATCCAGTTGGTCTCACGATCATACGCTGATACAAGGCCAAAGAATGCTGTGAAAGGGACAGGTGTTGGAAACAGGCTCTATTCAGTACTTCCAGCTAGTACAAGGACCCCATAAATAGGAGAGAAACACAAATGCTGAAAAACATGACCACTAAGCTTCAACTACACAGGTCATGACTAAGACTGACATTTTATGAGAAAACTGAGAACATCTGACCTTGCTGTGAACTTTGTACTCAGTATCCATCAAAAATTGTGTGTGCCTACATTAGGGGTAAGAAGTGTAGGGAGAAACTGGTGCTATATGACAGTCATACTGGCTCTTTAGAAACCTAAGATCCAAATTAAAAAAAACAAACAAAAACAGGAAAGACAAGCCACAGAATGAGACCAAGTATTGCAAAACACATTTCTATTTTTTTTTTTGCAAAACACATTTCTAATAAATCAATCAAACCCAAAGTATACAAGGAATTCTTAAAACTGAACAGTAAGAAAAAAACAACTCAATTTAAAAAAATGGGCAAAATTTCTGAATAGATACATCACCAAAGACAATATACAGATGGTAAATAAGCATATGAAAAGATGTTCAACATCATGTGGCATTTGGGAATTGCAAATTAAAACAATGAGATACCTCATTTGTTAGAGTGGCTCAGATCCAAAATATGAGCAACACTAAATTCTGGTGAGTACGCAGAGCAAGAGGAATTTTTACTCATTTTTAGTGGATATGCAAAATGGTACAAGAATTTTGAAAGTGAGGTCTCTTGCAAAGTTTAATATAGTTTTATCATATGACCCACCAATGATGCTTTAGGTATTTACCTAGCAGACTTGAGAAGTTTTATCTATTCCAGAACCTCCATGTAAATATTTACAACATCTTTGTTAATAATTGCCAAACACTTGAAGCAGAAAAGATGCCCTTCAGTAGGTTAATAGATAACTATAGTGCATCCATATGATGGAATATTATTCAGTGATAAAAAGAAATGAGCTGTGAAATCATAAAAAGAGATAGTGATGTACATTTAAAGTTCACCTAAGTGATAGCAGCCGTTTTGAAAAGGCTACTTACTGTCGCATTCAAATTATATGGCAACGTGGAAAAAGATCCGTGGCTACTGGGAGCTTGGAAGAAGTGGCTGAATACATGAAGTACAGGTAAACTTTACAGTCAAACTATTCTCTAGGAGACTTTAGTAGCAGACACATGACACAAAACTATCAAGACAGCACAAAGAAAATAAAATCCTTAAAAAGGGGGGTGGGGAGTGCCTGGGTGGCTCAGTGGGTTAAGCCTCTGCCTTCGGCTCAGGTCATGATCCCAGGGTCCTGGGATAGAGCCCCGAGTTGGACTCTGCTCAGCGGGGAAGCCTGCTTCCTCCTCTCTCTCTGCCTCTCTGCCTACTTGCGATCTCTCTCCTCTCTCTCTGTCAAATGAACAGATAAAAATCTTAAAAAAAAAAAAAAGCACAAAGAGTAAACCTCCATGTACACCAATTATAAAAAAAAAAAAAATCATTTCTAATTCACTGGACCCCAGAAGGGAATGCAGACTGTGGAAACATGGGAAACAATTTCACTGAAAAAGGTGATGGAGAGATGTGCTAAGTAACTTTGAAATAAGTGAAGTCCTTGAATTTCACTGAAAGAAACCAGATGAACAATGTAGTCTAATTGATAAATTCCTGTCACATGGGGGGTAGAACTTAACAATTCTGAAAAGGCTATATATGGATATTGGAAATGAATAATTACATAAATGAACAGCAGATGGTGGACGCCAGGTGTCTGTCTCATTGTCGGAGTGTGATTTTACAAATAAGCCAAAGAAGGATACTAGAGTGATCTAGGTGGTGATGGATTACAGCCACAGACATTGGTATAAACTCACATTTACTTTAATATACAGAGGATTACATCAAGAAATGTTTATAGAAACATATTTACACATGGGTTAGTACATGCCTTCCCTTGCTCTGTCAGATGAGAGGGCTTAAAAGCAAAGCCATGCAGGAACCATGGTTTCACCCAGGTCTTAAATTTTGTTTTCTAAAAATATTCTGCTGTAAAAAAAGACCTACACTCTTTGATGAAATGTCTAATAGGATTTGGGCAAGAAATATAACAGATAAGCTGGAAATACTCTGTAGTGCCAGGATTACAGAAATGCTCAACACATGTACATGTACACACACCACCCACCCTCCACATACCCAAGTGGAGGAACATCAAAGAAACACAGGAATCAACTGAAAGATCCCCCAGTGGCTCATACTGGAACACTCTGAGAAAGGGGTGCTCTGAGAACAGTAGTCCTGGGTTATAATCAAAAGTATAAAATAAATATCCATGAGTCCATACTGATAAAAATGTAACTCCCCACTCCTTAACTATGGGCTGCATATAGTACTTATTTCAAAAGAATACAGTCTGGGAAGGGTGGGTAATTTACAGTGGAAAAAGTAATTTACAGCAAAGACTATATCAATACAATGCTTAGGGTCAGTATCAACTTTTATGCATCATGTTGATAACAGGCACCATTGATATGATGAAAGTGGCATATGAAGGAGGGCTCGTATTGCATGGAGCACTGGGTGTGGTGCATAAACAATGAATCTGGGAACACTGAAAAAAATAAAATAGAATTAAATTTTAAAAAAAAGGAAAGTGGCATTTTAGGTCTATGGTCTTCCTCCCCCAAAATAACAATGGAAGAGATTATGCTGAGTGAAATAAGTCAAGCAGAGAGAGTCAATTATCATATGGTTTCACTTATTTGTGGGGCATAACAAATAGCATGGAGGACATGGGGAGTTAGAGAGGAGACGGGAGTTTGGGGAAATTGGAAGGGGAGGTGAATCATGAGAGACTATGGACTCTGAAAAACAATCTGAGGGGTTTGAAGTGGCGGGGGGTGGTGGGAGGTTGGGGTACCAGGTGGTGGGTATTATAGAGGGCACGGATTGCATGGAGCACTGGGTGTAGTGAAAAAAAATAATGAATACTGTTATGCTGAAAATAAATAAATTTAATTTTTAAAAAAATCCTCTGAAAATCAAAAAAAAAAAAAAAAACAATGCCACTCTAATATGAGAAGAGCTGAAAAACTCCAATAAAGAGCCATCTCACTAAATACCTGACCAGTAAGTAAAACTGCCAATAACATGAAAAACAAAGACGTCTCTCATAGCCTTCATATAGCCATAACAAATGACAAACTCTCATAGCCAAAAGGAGTCTAAAGAAACTTAACAGCTCAGTGTAATGCAGTTCTACATGGGATCCTATACTAGAAAAAGGACAGTAGATAATAAGATAATAACTTAAAAAGGTAAATTTTGTATGGAGTTTTATTACTATTTTATTACTATTAATAATACTCGTTCCTTGCTTGTAGCGAATGAAAAATGATGGGACACCAAGTAGAAGTTTGTCTTCATACACTGAAAGGGTAAAATAACAATGGTGAAATCTGGCTATAGAAATGTAGATTTTTTTCTTATTTACTTTTTGAAAATAAACAGAATCTCCAAAACATAAATAGTACCACTGCATTGTGGAACTTATAACATGTAATACAAGAAAATGTGTGACCAAAAAAAAAAAAAAAAAAAGCCTGAAGAATGTCAAGAGAAAATAGAAGTGTTTTAAGATTCTTATACTAAACACCAAACAGAATAATCTTTTAACACAAACTCTGATAACTAAAAATGTATAGTATAACTTTTAAAGCAATTTTTAGAAATTAAAACCAAGTTTAGCTAATCAATCAACAGGAAAGAGATACTTTTGTCATAAAAATACTCAGTTTATCCAAAAGAAGACATGAAAACAGTTTGAAAAACTGAGAGATGAAACATAAATACAAAATAAAAACCAAGATGTTAAGTTTGAATCAACCATACTTCAATTATTAGGAAGAATACATATTAGGAATAAAATATATATTAGGAGTAAATAGCTTAAATTTTTCTATTAAAGAAAGAGAGAATCAGATCCTATTAATGGCAAAACATAAAAAATAAAGGACAAATAAGCAAAGCTACTATCACCTTAGAGCCTTCAAAACTGCTCTCTTGATCTAGTTGACATTTAAAGAACACTGAAGGGGTACCTGGGTGGCTCAGTAGGTTAAAGCCTCTGCCTTAGGCTCAGGTCCTGGGATCGAGCCCTGCATCAGGCTCTCTGCTCAGCAGGGAGCCTGCTTCCTCCTCTCTCTCTGCCTGCTTCTCTGCCTACTTGTGATCTTTGACTGTCAAAGAAATAAATAAAATCTTTAAAAAAAAAAAAAAAGGAACACTGAACCCAGCAAGACCAAAATACATTCTCAAGCACACAAGGAATATTCATCAAGACAAACCATCATTTTTTAATAAATTCATAAAGAGAGAAGAATATGTTCTCTGACAATAATGAAAAAATTAGAAATAAACACCAGAATATTTCAAAATTTTTCAGTTATCACATGTCAATTAACAATGCGCCATAAATAACTCATGGGTCAAAGAAAGAATCATAAAAGATATTAGAAACTATTTTATAGAGAATAAAATAAAAAGAGAATAATCAAAATTTATTAGATACAGCTAAAACAATAGAGGAATGTTTATATCATTGCTTAGATTAAAAAGAATTAAGAATTTTAATGTCTGAGGGGGAGACAACATGGCAGGGAAGTAGGAGGAGGCGCAGTTTCAACCTGTACCCTAAAGTGAGCTGATTACCTACCAAAGAACTCCAGTCACCCATGAAATCAGCCTGAGATCAGAATTATACATGTCTGGATCTCTACAGGGGCAGAAGACGCCAGTGGGCAGGTAAAGCAGAGCGGGAACATTGGACTGATAACAAAAGGGGAGGGAGCCACCAGAGGCGACCAGACTGGAAAGTAATACCCCTAATACAAGAGTGCCCTGCATCTGGGGACCAGCATTAACTTGGAGACTGGTTGAAAGCACTCCAAAAGAGCAAAGGATCGAGGTGGGAGGGGGGGATGTGGGCAGTTAGGGACAGGGGCCTAAGTCCCCAGATCCAGGACAGCCTCCCCTGGTGCTGAGCCAGAGAGAGTGCTGGAGGAGAAACCAGGTCTAGGTCCCTGAGCTGCCAGCACGCCTGAGCACATGTGGGGTCCGGCTCCTGTGAGGGGCTGGGAGCCTTGCCAGATGACAGCATGCCGAGCCCTGCTACAGAGCCTGAGTTACACCCGCCCCACACCCTCCCCTGGGAGAGGTGCCCACGGGCCCCAGCCCAGTGCTCTCCGACCCAGAAAGACCAGGCACACCCACCCTAGGCCAGCGGGAAAATCTCAGTGTGCAATCACTGCTTGGAACTTCTCTGGTGGTCTGGAGTGGCCCAAACAACCACCGCTGCCATGGTTTTGGGTACAAGCAGGAAATCCTGCATCCCTAGGGACCATGACTCGGAATCTGCTCTACCAGCAGCCAAGGGGGAGCTTATGTGCTCTGGAGCACTCAGAGGGGAGCAGAATGAGGCTTCTCTCTGAGAGGGAGGTCAGGGTGCAGTTTGCTTTCCTCTAAACCTGCAAAAACCATCAAAAGCTGTCAAGGCGAGAAAAGAAAAAAAATGAGCAAACATAAAAACATCCAGAGAACAAAAGCCTGAAAAACCGGTTTCCTCAGAGCCCACCACCTTGAGGGGGGGCGGTAGGACTTAACTCAGGGAACATCATGGACTGAAAACCCACGTGGCAGAACCAACCAGGAAAGAAAAAAAAAAAAAATGACAGGAGAACAACCACCACTACTTCATAGACACAACTTTTGTTTTTAACTCGTTCCCACTATTCTGGTTCATTTTTTTTTAAATATATAGATAATTTTTTAACCTATTTACCCTAACAGAAAACTGTACAGTACATCAAATTCCATAATAACCTAACCTGAACTTTTTGATACATACACCGTGTTTTTCTTTTGCTTTTCTATTTTTTAATTTTTTTAATTTTAGTTTAGTCTAGTTTATTCTTTTTTTCTTTTTATTTTCTAATGTTCATACAGAGTGAAACTTCAAGGTAATCCCCTTTCCCCAATCAATGCTACCCCTATAGGTAAAGAATTTTTAATCCCCCTTTATCTTAGGAAAGTTGAGTCCTTTAACAAAGATATCAAGATACATCCAGGAAGAATCAAAATAAACTTCCTCACCCACACTGAGAATTTATAACCACTCTCCCACCTTTTTCTTCTGCCAGTGTTTCTGTGTATTTGTGTTTGTCCTGATAGTATATAAATCTTATACTTGGGGTTCTTTTTGACGAGGTTCTTCCTTTTTTTTTTTTTTTTGCTTTTATATATATATTTTTTTCTCATATCATATACTTTTATCAGTCTTAGGGCCCACTGGGGTTGAGCCTTCTCTTTTATCTTCCCTTTTTTTCCTTTATCTCTTTTTTCTTTTTCTTTTCCTTTTTCTCTCATTCGGGTGGGGAATCCTGATTACTCAGAAGCATTCCAGGGTGCACCTTAACTGCACCATGGTCGATACATCCAGCTACATCCGTTCATCATCTCTCACCAAAATGACTAGGAGGAGGAATGCCCAACAGAAGAAAAATACAGAGGATAGGCCTTCTGCAACAGAGCTAATGGCTATTGACATAGACAATATGTTGGAAAGGGAATTCAGGCTAACAATTATGCAGGCAATAGCTAGGTTGGAGAAAGCCATGGATGACCAAACGGAATTGATTAGGGCAGAACTGAAAGCCATCAGGGATGATGTTCAAAATGCTTTCAATGAGTTCCAATCTAATCTAAATTCTCTAAAAGCTAGGGTAACTGAGACAGAAGATAGAATTAGTGATCTGGAGGACAAATAGATAGAGACAAAGGATCAGGAGGAGGCCTGGAACAAACAGCTTAGAAGCCACAAAAACAGAATCAGGGAAATAAATGATGCCATGAAACATTCCAACATCAGAATTATTGGAATCCCTGAAGGGGAGGAGAAAGAAAGAAGTCTAGAAGATATAGTGGAACAAGTTGTCCATGAAAATTTTCCCAATCTCACAAATAGAACCAGCGTTCATGTACTAGAGGCAGAACAGTTTTCCCCCAAGATTATAGATTCTCAAAAGTCCTCAAGACACCTAATAATAAGAATGAAGAATTATAATTATAGGCAGACCCTCTTGAAAGCAGCTATGACAAAGAAGCTCCTTACGTCGAAGCCCATCAGAATAACGTCAGACCTGTCACAGAGACCTGGCAAGCCAGAAAGTGCTGGCAAGATATATTCAGGGCACTAAAGGAGAAGAACATGCAGCCAAGAATATTTTATCCAGCAAGACTGACATTCAATATGGATGGAGGATAAAGAGTTTCCAAGACTGGCAAGGCTTAAAAGACTATGCAACCACCAAGCTGACACTGTAGGAAATATTAAGGGGGAGGGGGTTCTATAAAAGAAAAAAAATCCTAAAAATATCATTGAACAGAAATATAGAGACAATCTACAGAAAGAAAGACTTCAAAGGTAACACAATGTCAATAAAAACATATCTATCAATAAACACTCTCAATGTGAATTGCCTAAATGTGCCCATAAAACGACACAGGGTTGCAGATTGGATAAACAATAGGACCCATCCATATGTTGTCTACAAAAGACCCATTTTGAACCTAAAGATACACCCAGACTGAAAGTGAAGGGATGGAGAAGCATCTTTCATGAAGAAGATGGTTTCATGAAGACCGTGATTCTTTATATGGAAAACCCAAAAGACTCTGCCCCCCAATGACTAGAACTCATACAGTAATTGAGTAACATGGCAAGATACAAAGTCAATGTACAGAAATCAGTGGCTTTCTTATACACAAACAATGAAAATACAGAAAGGGAAATTGGAGAATCGATTCCATTTACTATAGCACCAAGAACCATAAGATACCTGGGAATAAACCTAACCAAAGAGGTAAAGGATCTGTATTTGAGAAACTACAGAACACTCATGAAAGAAATTGAAGAAGACATAAAAAGATGGAAGACTATTCCATGCTCTTGGATCAGAAGAACAAACATTGTTAAAATGTCTATACTGCCTAGAGAAATCTATACTTTTAATGCCATTCTGATCAAAATTTCACCAGTATTTTTCAAAGAGCTGGAGCAAATAATCCAAAAATTTGTATGGAATCAGAAGAGACCCCGAATCGCTAAGGAAATGTTGAAAAAACAAAAATAAAACTGACGGCATTGCGTTACCTAATTTCAAGCTTTACTACAAAACTTTGATCACCAAGACAGCATGGTACTGGCATAAAAACAGACACATAGACCAGTGGAACAGAGTAGAGAGCCCAGATATGGATCCTCCACTCTATGGTCAAATAATCTTTGACAAAACAGGAAAAAAATATACAGTGGATAAAAGACAGTCTCTTCAATAAATGGTGCTGGGAAACCTAGACAGCTATATGTAGAAAAATGAAACTCGACCATTCTCTTACAGCGTACACAAAGATAAACTCGAAATGGATGAAAGACCTCAACATGAGACAGGAATCCATCAGAGTCCTAGAGGAGAACATAGGCAGTAACCTCTTCGGTATCAGCCACAGCAGATTGTTTCAAGATATGTCTCCAGAGGCAAAGGAAACAAAAGCAAAAATGAACTTTTGGAACTTCATCAAGATCAAACGCTTCTGTACAGCAAAGGAAACTGTCAGCAAAACAAAGAGGCAACCCACAGAATGGGAGAAGATATTTGCAAATGACAGTACAGACAAAAGGCTGATATCCAGGATCTATAAAGAACTCCTCAAAGTCAACACACATGAAACAGATAATCATATCAAAAAATGGGCAGAAGATATGAACAGACACTTCTCCAATGAAGACATTCAAATGGCTATCAGACACATGAAAAAATGTTCATCATCACTAGCCATCAGGGAGATTCAAATTAAAGCCACATTGAGATACCACCTTACACCAGTTAGAATGGCCCAAATTAGCAAGACAGGAAACAACATGTGTTGGAGAGGATGTGGAGAAAGGGGAACCCTCTTACAATGTTGGTGGGAATGCAACCAACCTACCTTGCCTACCTGTTCTCTTTGGAGAACAGTGTGGAGATTCCTCAAGAAATTAAAAATAGAGCTTCCCTATGACCCTGCCATTGCACTATGGGGTATTTACCCCAAAGATACAGATGGAATGAAAAGAAGGGCCATCTGTACCCCAATGTTCATAGCAGCAATGGCCACGGTCACCAAACTGTGGAAAGAACCAAGACACCCTTCAACAGGCGAATGGATAAGGAAGATGTGGTCCATATACACTATGGAGTATTATGCCTCCATCAGAAAGGATGAATACCCAACTTTTGTAGCAACATGGACGGGACTGGAAGAGATTATGCTGAGTGAAATAAGTGAAGCAGAAAGAGTCAATTATCATATGATTTCACTTATTTGTGGAGCATAACAAACAACATGGAGGACATGGGGAGATGGAGAGGAGAAGGGAGTTGAGAGAAACTGTAACGGGAGGTGAACCATGAGAGACTATGGACTCTGAAAAAAAAAAACCTGAGGGTTTTGAAGGGGCAGGGGGTGGGAGGTTGGGGTAACCAGGTGGTGGGTATTAGGGAGGGCACGCATTGCATGGAGCACTGGGTGTGGTGCAAAAACAACGAATACTGTTACGCTGAAAAGAAATTGAAAAAATAAAAATAAAAGTAAATAATAAATAAATAAATAAATAGAAAGAATTAAGTTCTCAAATCAATGTTCCAAACTTCTACCAGAAGGAGCTAGAAATGGAAATAAATAAAGCTCAAATAAGCATAAAGGAGTAATGACAAGAAAAGATTCAATGAAATTGGGAATAGAAATAATAATTCAATAAAGCAAAGAAAAACTTCTAAAAAAACAGTAAAAGTGATTAAACTTTGATGAAGAAATAACATACACACAAAGTACCACTATCAAGAATGAGTAGGGGAGTAATTTCAGCTTTATTGTGGCATGAGGTATTCCTTTTTCTCTCCCTTTGATTTACAACTAATTGGACTATTCATAACCAGAACTAACTGCCCCTGCACATTACACCAAGACATCCAAAATTTCCAAAAGTGGGCAAATAGGACCTTGGTGGAAGCTTGGCACCAAGGGAGCTAGAGAGCTTGCCTACCATCAATTCATTGCAATTGGAAAAAAGGGAGCTGAGAACATACAGAACTAGGCAGATACCCATGGGGTATACAGAACTTGTATGGGGGAATCTTATAGGCTATCACCCCACAACAGAGAGAAGTTTTCAGACAGGGGAGATGAAGGAATTTACCAAGCCATCCCCCGCTCCTCTGAGTGACACTGCAAGGTGTAAATCTTTGAGTGCCATCTGAGGTGATCACTTTGGCAAAGGAGGCAAAAGCAAAAGGGGTGAGTGGCCAGCCAGCTGTCTCAGTTGTTTAGGCTGTAGTTGCAGGGACCCACTTTTCTCCAGCTGTACCTGGATTTCTGAATTGGGACAAGTGTAACCTGGGAGAAAGGGAAAAAGGCAGGCAAGAATACCAAAGGGCAATGAAGAAACACACTTACAAGGTAAGTGATTTTAGCAGGAGTTCAATCAAGGACTTCTGAGAGTGCCCGCTGGAAGATCCCTTAGAGGGCTGTGGCCACCCCCCCAAAACACCAGGTGCTAAGCCCACACCTCCCCAGTCTGCTGCCTGGAGAACTAGCTCAAGTAGAATACACAACTTTGAGCTACAGCACCACCTTCTGGAATACAAAAGCAAGATTTTTAATAAAAGACCTGTTGAATTTTAAGAAACAAAGCAAACATAAATTTTAGCCAAAAAAAAAAAGGTTACTTCTGCTTTAAAAGCAAATGTCATCAAGCATTATAGTATTTTGTGCCTATCAGACTTATTATTTGATAATAAATATGGTGTCACAAAAGAATATACTAATTCTCCAGCACCTGAAGTGAAAAGGCACCAAATACTACAATCTAACTGACAAAGAATTCAAAATAGCTCTTATGAAGAAATTCAACAAACTCTAAGAAAACTCAGAAAAGCAATTCAGTGAGAATACTTTATGTTGGAATGGTGTCTTCAGATAGGAAAGAGAAATAAAGGGTCTCCCAAACAAAAACTGAGGGAGTTCACCACCACTAGACTTGCCTTGCAAGAATTGCTCAAAAGAGTTCTTCAAGAAGAAATTAAAAAAAAAATGGTAATCAATGACATGAAAAAACATGTAGAAGCATAAAACACTATAGCAAAGGTGAAAAATAGAAAAAGAAAACCATAACTATATTATAATGGCATGTTAACCAATTGACTACAATACAAAGATTAAAGGAAAAGAGCATTCAAAACAACTGTAATAAAAAAACTTTAGCTACTATAATTTGTTAATTAAATTCACAGCATAAAAACTGGTCATTTGTGACATCACAAATCTACAAAGGGTAAAAATGTGAAGCATTTATAGGCAAAGATAAGTTGCATCACCATAAAAGGAACTATTTTATCTATAAGAGATTTTATGTAAGCATCATAGTAACCATAAGCAAAAATTGTAAAAATCTAGAGTAGATTCAGGTAACAACAACAAAATACTGACAAATATGAAGAGAGAAATAGACAGCAATATTAGTATAGGACTTAAATACCCCACTATCAGCAATGATAGACTAGTAAGACAGAAATAAATTTTAATATTGGCATTAAACCATACTCTAAACTAAATGGACTTAATCTAGAACTTTCCATTCAATAAAAATAGAGTCCACATTCTTCTTAAATCCTCATGGAATATTCTCCATGAAAGATCATATAATAGGACACCAAAAAATTAACAAATTTTAAAAAACTGAAACCATACAACTATCTTTTCTGACCAAATAATATAAAGTCAGAAACCAACAAGAAAAAAAGCTGGAAAAATCTACAAATACGTGGAAACTAAATAAGATACTATTGATCAATTGTCCAAAAAAAAGGAAATAAATAAATCAAAAGGGAAAACTTAAAAATACCATGAAACAAATAAAAACAAAAATACTTATATCAAAACTTAGGGGGTGGAGCAGTAGCAGTTCTGAGAAGGACTTTTATAGCAATAAATACATGCAATAGGAAATTTAAAAGGTCTCAAGTAAACAACTTAAGGAATATCTCAAGGACCTAGAAAAATAAGGATAAATTAGCCCAAACTTAGCAAAAAAGAAAATAATAAAGATCAGAGCAAAAATAAATAAATCTAGAAAAGCAACAGACAAAAAAAACCTACAAGTTGTGTTTTCAGAAAGATGAAACTAGCTACATTAGATAGGAAAAAATGATCAAAATAAGATACTAAAAATAAACTATATAATGATACCACAGAAATATGTAGGATAAGAATGCACTACAAACAATTAAGTGGTAATTAGATAACCCAGAAGAAACAGATAAATTTCTAGAGACACACAACCTACGAAGATTGAATCTTTCTGAAATGAAAAATCTGAATAGACCAATAGTGAATAAAGAATAAAATAATTAAAAAAAACCTCACTATGTAGAAAAACCCAGAACTAGACAGCTTCATTGGTGAAATCTAACAAACATTCAAAGAATTATTATTTCCAATTCTTCTTAAACTATTTCAAAATAGGGTGCCTGGGTGGTTCAGTTAGTAAAGCATATGACTCTTGGTTTCAGCTCAGGTCATGATCTCAGGGTCATGAGATTAAGCCCCTTGTCAGGCTCTATGCTCAGAGGGGAGTCTGTCTGAAGATTTTCTTCTTATCCCTCTCCCTCTGCACCTCTCCCTGCTCAGGATCTCTTGCTGTAAAACAAATAAATAAAAACTTAAAAAAAAAAAAAAAGTATGTGAGGGAAAATGGCACCTAGGTGGCCCAGTTGGCTGAGCATCCAACTCATGACTTTCACTCAACTCATGATCTCAGAGTTGTGAGATCAAGCCTCAAGTTGGACTCTAAGTTCAGTACAGAGTTTGCTTGAGATTCTCTCCTTCCCTCTCCTTCTGTCCTCACCTCCACTCACAAACACACTCTCTCTCACTAAAATAAATAAATCTTAAAAAAACAAAATTCTTCAAATAAAAAAACTGAATAGGGGTGAGTATTTCCCAACCCCTTCTGTGAGGCAAGCATTACCATGATACCAAGGCCAAAACAGAACACTAAAAAGAAAACTGTTAACAATATTCATGATAAAGGAATATTTTTACAGATGTAAAAATTCTCAACAAGGGGCACCTGGGTGGCTCAGTGGGTTAAGCATCTGCCTTCAGCTCAGGTCATGATCCCATCATCCTGGGATCAGTCCCGCATCTGGCTGCCTGCTCAGCAAGGAGTCTGCTCCTCCTCCTCCTCCTCCTCTCTCTCTGCCCCTTCCCTGCCTTGGACTCTCTCTCTCTCTCAAATAAATAAAATCCTTAAAAACCCTCAAAAAATTAGACATATAAAGAACATATTTCAATATAATAAAGACCTCCTAAGACAAACCCATAGCTAACATTATACTTAACAGAGAAAAAGGGAGAGCTTTTTCTCTAACATCAAGAAAAAAAACAAGAATGCCCACTCAATATTCTTATTCACTATAGCATTAGAAGTCCTAGCTAAAGCAATTAGGCAAAACAAAGAAATAAGAAGCATACAAATGAGAGGAAAAAGCAAAACTGTCACTATTTGCAGATGGTATGATTTGGTATGTAATAAATTCCAAATACTTCACCAAAAAACTGCTGACACCAATAAAAAATTTTAGTTAAGTTTCAGGATATGAAATCAACATACAGAAATCAGTTGCATTTCTCTACACTGAAAATCAAACATCTGAAAAAGAAACAAAGAGGACTATTCCTTTTTTAAATTGAAAAGAAAAAAATGGAAAGACATTTTATATTCATGGATGAAAAAAATGAAAAATGTTAAAATGTCCATGCTACTCAAGCCATAGGTAGATTACCTGCAATCCCCATCAAAACTCTGACATTCTTCAAAGAAGTAGAAAAAAACAAAAATCCTCAGATTAGTATGGAATCAAAAAAGACCTCAAATAGCTAAAGCAATCCTGAGGAAAAAGAACTCATCAGGAGGTAGGATACTTCTCGATTTCTAACTATACTACATATCTTTAGTAATAAAAATAATGTGGCACTGGCATAAAAATAATCACAGAGACCAAGGTAACAGAATGAGTGCCCAGAATTAAGCCCCTGCTTATATCATCAACTAGGATTTGAAAAAGGAACACAGAACACTGTATAGGGAAAGATAGCCTCTTCAACAAATAGTGTTGGGGAGAACTGGATAAATACCTCACGAAAATTAACTTAAAATGGATGGAGAACTTAAACATGAAACCCAATACCACAAAACTCCTAGAAAAAAATCTTAGCAAAGTTCCTTAACACTGACCTTGGCAATGAGTTTCTGGATATGAAACCAAAAACACAATCAAAGCAAGTATGAACAAATGGGATAACATAAAACTTAAAAAATTTCTTCACAGCTCAAGAGATAAAAAAAGCAACCTGTAAAATGGGAGAAAGTTTTCAAACACCATATATCAGACAAGAGGTTAATATCCACAATACAGAGAATTCATAAAATTCAGTTAACAAAAAACAAACCATTTGATTAAAAAATGGCCACATGAACTAAATGAAAAATTTATCAAAAAAAAAAAAAAAAGGCATCCAAGTGGCCAAAAGAAATCTGAAAAAAAATGTTCAACAAAACAATGATCTTTTTCGTTGTTGTTTTCATTTCGTTTTCCCATAGCTCATTAAACTGGGAGGACACTCAACTAACATCTGGATCAAGGAGACAACTTGAATTATATTACTATATACTTCATTCAGAAATACACATTATGATCCTTTGCCAAATGTAGTCAGAAAATTTTTTTCAATGCATATGATTTTATTTATTATATTATGCTAGTCACCATAGAGTATATCATTAGTTTTTGACATAGTGTTCCAAGATTGCTTACATATAACACCCAGTGCTCCATGCAATACATGCTCTCCTTAATACCCATCACTGGACCAATCCATTCCTCCACCCCTTTTCCCTCTAAAACCCTCAGTTTGTTTCATGGAGTCCACAGTCTCTCGCGGTTCATCTCCCACTCCAATCTCCCCCTTCATTTTTCCCTTCCTTTTCTTAATGTCCTCCATGTTATTCCTTATGTTCCATAAGTAAGTGAAACCATATGATAATTGACCCTTTCTGCTTGACTTATTTCACTCAGCATAATCTCCAGTTCCATCCATGTTGATGCAAAAGTTGGTTATTCATCCTTTCTGATGGCTGAGTAATATTCCATTGTATATATGGACCACATCTTCCTTATCCATTCATCTGGTGAAGAGCATCTTGGCTCTTTCCACATTTTGGCTATTCTGGACATTGCTTCTATGATCATTGGGGTACATATGGCCCTTCTTTTCACTACATCTATATCTTTGGAGTAAATACCCAGTAGTGCAATTGCCAGGTCATAGGATAGCTCTATTTCTAATTTCTCTAGGAACCTCCACACTGTTTTCCAAAGTGGATGCACCAACTTGCATTCCCACCAACAGTGTAAGAGGTTTCCCCTTTCTCCACAACATCTTCATCATTTGTTTGTTTCTTGCCTTGGTAATTTTTTGCCCTTCTAACTGGTGTAAGATGGTATCTCAGTGTGGTTTTGATTTTAATTTCCCTGACCGCTAATGATAATGAACATTTTTTCATGTGTCTGTTAGCCATTTTTATATGTTCATTGGAGAAGTGTCTTCTGCCCATTTTTTTTTTACTTGATTATTTGTTTTTTTGGGTGTTGAGTTTGAGAAGTTCTTTATAGATCTTTGATATCAGCCCTTTGTCTGTAGTATCATTCGCAAATATCTTCTGCCATTCCACGGGTTGTGTCTTTGTTTTGTTGACTGTTTTCTTTGCTGTGCAGAAGCTTTTATCTTAATGAAGTCCCAAAAGTACATTTTTTGTTTTGTCTCCTTTGCCTTTGGGGACAGGTCTTGAAAGAAGTTGCTGTGGACAATGTCGAAGCAGTCACTGCCTATATGATTTTTATCAATATTGTGTTTAGGTAAATGTCTTCTGTTTGTTAGAATTTCTGAGTATTAATGAAGTTAATTATTCCCTGGTTTTCTAAAAATCTTTGTGGGGGGCAAGGGGTCTTTTGGGGGAAAAGCAAATTTTTACAGTCAAAAATTGTTTATCCTCCAGAGACTTTTGGACACTACTAACAAGGAAAACCAATCTCTTTGTATTTGGAATGGCTTTTATGTTGTTATTTTTCCTTATCTTCCTATTTCTGTCAAACTTTGACATCATTAACAAACAGATCATTACAGAACTTTTAAAATTATTTTTAATAAGTTTCATTATTTTTAATAATAAGGCCTCAATACTTCACTACTATGGATGAAGAACAGATTCATTGTGCAGAATCCTTACATCTCATTAAGCTGACTGACAGTTTTAAGTGGGTCTACAAACATTATCTACTTATTCTATCCAGTTTTTCCTCTATTCCTCATTATACTTCAGATTTTATATTTGCTTACCAATTTCAAAATAGACCATAATCAATGATTTTTTAAGTATGTTTCTGCTTTTTCATTTTATTAAACTTATCTGACATATAGTATTGTGTAAGTTTAAGGTGTAGCACATGTTGTTTTGATAATATATTTATTGTGATGATTGTGGTTGTAGCAGTATTCAGCACCTTACCATCTTGGATAATTATAATACAATATTTTTATCTATATTCATTATAACAAGCAGATCCCTATGGCTTATTTACTACTTGTTCCAAGTTCGTACCATTAAACATCAACTTTATTACCTCTAGTAATCACCACTTTGTTGTTTTTTGTTTTGTTTTGTTTTATGAGTTCATCATTTTAGATTCCAAATGTAAGTGAGATCATCTAGTATTTGCCTTTCTGGGTCTGACTTATCTCACTTAGCATAAACCCCTCAAGGCTCATGCATGTTCTCATAAATGGCAAGCTATCCTCCCTTCTTATGGCTGAATAATATTCCAATGTATACAACATCATTTTGTTTGTTTACCCATTGATGGGCATTTTGACAGTTCTACTTTGGCTATTGCCAATAATGCTGCAAGAAACATGGAAAGCCATCTATCATTCTCAAAGTCTATTTTTATTTCCTTATACCTGTGAGTGGAAATTGAGGGATCACATTGTAATTTTTTTAATTTATTGAGGAACTTCCATATTAATTTACATAGTGGTTGGATTTGCATTTCCCTCATGATTAGTTATGTTGAGTATCTTTCATTTTTTAAATAACATAAGGAAATGAAGAAGACACTATCATTTTTTATGACAGTATCATCTTTACTTGAATCTTTACTAAGTATATCTAAAGCCATCATGGCTTCTTTATTCCCTATCCAACCCTTCCTGTCAAACCTTTGAAGTATCTATTCTCTACCTCAATATTTAGCCATTATACATTCTTATATGGTTAATTCGTATTTTACATTGTCAATATTGTAAGTCATTAGAAGAAAATAATTTTCACTCTATTTTTCATAGTATTCAGACTTCTGCTGAAGGGGAAGGTGCTTGGGTGCCTCAGTCCATTGAGAGTCCAACTCTTGATTTTGGCTCAGGTCATCATCTCAGGGTCCTAAGATCAAACCCTGCCTCAGACTCGGTGCTCACTCTAGAGCCTGCTTCAGGTTCTCTCTCTCCCTCCCCCAGCTTGTATGCAGCACTTTCTCTCTCTCTCTCGCCGTCCCTCCCTCCTTCTGAAACAAATACAACTTTAAAAATTTTTTTGAATGAACTGGAATAGAAGGAGGGTGTAGGTGGTAAATTTTGACTAATAGGAGTTCCAACTACTGCTTATTTTCCCAGTTAAATTTTACATCAATTCCATGAAGTAGGTAATACAGCCTCCAAATGACAGATGTGGAATCTGACCTTTGTAGGGGCTACATTACTTTTCCAAGACGACTCAGTCAGTGGGAGGAATAGAAATGAAATTCATTTGTATTTCCCTGATGCCGAGTGATATGGAGCACTTTTTCATGTGTCTATTGGCCATCTGGATGTCTTCTTTGCAGAAACGTCTGTTCATGTCCTCTGCCCATTTCTTGATTGGATTATTTGTTCTTTGGGTGTTGAGTTTGTTAAGTTCTTTATAGATTTTGGACACTAGTCCTTTCTCTGATATGTCATTTGCAAATATCTTCTCCCATTCTGTCAGTTGTCTTTTGGTTTTGTTAACTGTTTCCTTTGCTGTGCAAAAGCTTTTGATTTTGATGAAATCCCAAAAGTTCATTTTTGCCCTTGCTTCCCTTGCCTTTGGCGATGTTCCTAGGAAGATGTTGCTGTGGCTGAGGTCGAAGAGGTTGCTGCCTGTGTTCTCCTCAAGGATTTTGATGGATTCCTTTCTCACATTGAGGTCCTTAATCCATTTTGAATCTATTTTTGTGTGTGGTGTAAAGAAATGGTCCAATTTCATTTTTCTGCACGTGGCTGTCCAATTTTCCCAACACCTCACACCAGTCAGAATGGCTAAAATCAACAAGTCAGGAAATGACAGATGCTGGCGAGGATGCGGAGAAAGGGGAACCCTCCTACACTGTTGGTGGGAATGCAAGCTGGTGCAACCCCTCTGGAAAACAGCATGGAGGTTCCTCAAAATGTTGAAAATAGAACTGCCCTATGACCCAGCAATTGCACTACTGGGAATTTACCCTAAAGATAGAAACGTAGTGATCCAAAGGGGCACGTGCACCCGAATGTTTATAGCAGCAATGTCCACAATAGCCAAACTATGGAAAGAGCCTAGATGTCCATCAACAGATGAATGGATCAAGAAGATGTGGTATATATACACAATGGAATACTATGCAGCCATCAAAAGAAACGAAATCTTGCCATTTGCGACAACATGGATGGAACTAGAGCGTATCATGCTTAGCGAAATAAGTCAAGCGGAGAAACACAACTATCATATGATCTCCCTAATATGAGGGAGTGGTGATGCAACATGGGGGCTTAAGTGGGTAGGAGAAGAATCCATGAAACAAGATGGGATAGGGAGGGAGACAAACCATAAGGGACTCTTAATCTCACGAAACAAACTGTGGGTTGCTGGGGGGAGGGGGGTTGGGAGAAGGAGGGTAGGGTTATGGACATTGGGGAGGGTATGTGCTTTGGGGTAAATTGGAAGGGGAGATGAACCATGAGAGACTATGGACTCTGAAAAACAATCTGAGGGGTTTGAAGTGGTGGGGGGGTGGGAGGTTGGGGTACAGGTGGTGGGTATTATAGAGGGCACAGCTTGCATGGAGCACTGGGTGTGGTGAAAAAATAATGAATACTGTTTTTCTGAAAATAAATAAATTGGAAAAAATAAATAAATAAATAAATAAATTACAAAATGTAAAAAAAAAAAAAAAGAAATGAAATTCATTTGAGTTTGCACTAAAGTCTGCGACTCTTCCATTACACAAAGCTGCATCCAGACCTTTAGTAAATAAGTAGATATATACAAACAAGTATGAATTATTTGTTCCACGGGTATATTTTTCTAACTTGCCCTTGTTCTTACTTTCATCAAAGCCAAGTAGTATATATCATACCAATTTTATGTGCTGTGCCTTATGGAGCATCAGTATGGCTTCTGGCCATAGCAAATCAAAGAAGTCAGGTCGTAATGCACTATGAAACATCAAGATGAGGTTTGCATGTTAAAATCTTGTGTTCCACAACTGAATAATGTTAATCCTATGCACAAGCGGACTTCAGACACGATGCAGGGTGACATGAGCTATGTAACTGACAAGCATTTGTGATTTTTATTACCCCTCAGTCAATATAAAAATTATAAATATTAGTCAGAATAGAAACTAAAAACTAAAAACTGACTTTAAGAGAAATTTTCTCCAATTAATGGCAGATGTGTTCCTTGCACTTCTATAATTTTTCAGGCGAGGAATCAATTCAGGAATCTATTTCAAATCTGTGTTGTATTTTGTAAAGTTCAATTATACAAATTCAAGCAAACTCTAGTTAAAAAAAAAAGAAAAGAAAAAGCCAAGTGAGTTTCAAAGGACAGGCAGCAAACCATTCTAATAAACATGCAGTATTTTATCATTTTTAAGCAGTAAATTTGATTGTATAAAATGGCTTAGTCCCAAAAACATGTAAAGTCATAAGACTCCTTAAAGTAATAAAGTATTAGGACTTAGAAAGTTATTTGCTAAAGATATTGAGGAAAAAACCTTAAAAATTTATTTTAAGGTTTTAATGAAAGCTAGCATCTTATCACAAAAATCATACTATTTATCTTTATCCCACATTATGTGGAAAGAATTCACAAAAGGATATGGAACTAAGGAAAGTTTAAGAAAATGCTTTAATAATTTGGAAATGGAAAACTAAACACTGTTTCTTTAAAAAAAAAAATTCAAAGTCCATGAAAGATGCTTGAAAGGATTTTAAAGTGTTTTTCTTCCCCAACTGCATCAGGGCCAAAACAAGGGTTTTCACATGTTAAGAACTAAGATTCAGTCAGATTTCAGGAAACATCCAGAAAGTCTAATTGGTCACTTGTATGCATGTATAAACATGGAAAGACTTTATTTTAGGGAGCCTGGGTGGCTCAGTTGGTTAGGCAACTGACTTCAGCTCAGGTCATGATCCTGGAGTCCTGGGATAGAGTTTCCCATTGGACTCACTGCTTGGCAGGGAATCTGCTTCTCCCGCTGACCTCTCTCCTCTCACGCTCTCTCTCCTTCTCTCTCTCTCAGATAAATAATAAAATCTTTTTAAAAAGACTTTATTTTATATTCTAATATAAAGTGTTATTGGATAAGCTCATCTTTTAAGCTTAAGATAAAGTTTACTAAAGATAGGGAAGATCTCTTCTTTATCAACTACAAAACATTGTTGAGCAAAAGTCAAGAACACAAAATATTCAGAATTATACATTGTTCCTAGGTTAGAGGACTCAACAGTATTAAAATGTCAATTTTCCCTCAAACTATTTTAATAGTCAAGGCAAGTCCAATCAAAATCCAAGCAGACTTTTTAGTAGAAACTGATAAGCTGATTTTAAGTTTTACATAGAAATGTGAAGGAACCATACATTTTAAAAATATTGACAGAGAACAAAGTTGATGGATTTATACTACTTGACTGTAAGAATTGTTTTAAAGTATTATTTTAAAGCAACTATACAGTGTGGTATTGGCATCAAGACAGAAAAACAGAAAATGGAGTCCAAAAATGAAAGGACACATCTACAGTCAATTGGTTTCCAAAAATTGACAAAAGCAATTTAGTAAACAAGTATTTTCAAAAAATGTTCTGGAATCATTTGATATTTCTATGAACAAAAGTTCTCTGATACTATCTCCTACCATTTAAAATAAACTCAAGATCAATCATAGGCTTAATATAAAAGCTGCAAACATCATACTATTTCTTGAAAAATGCATAGGTGTAATTTTTTCAGACTATGGATTGGTAAATATTTCCTGAATAAAACAGAAAAAGCATTATTTGTTAAAAAATATAAGTTTTTCAACAACATGAACAGTATTTACTCTTTGAAAAACCACTTAACAAGAACCAACTCCAGAATGAGAAAACACATCTGATGAAGTATTTGTAATGCAGAATATATATAGAAAAACTTTCCAGGTATAGTAAGAACACAAACTAATAAAAAAATACACAATATATTTGAAAACTTACTTTACAAGAATAGGTATGCTAATAAAAAGTAACCCTAAGAGAAGTTGTTCGTAATTATTCACTGATGAAATGCAAATTGAATCAGTGATGTACCAGCACACACCTTTTAGAATGTGTGTAATTAGGAAGACAATGTACAATAAAAAGAATGTTTAACAAATTAAACACGCAAACATTGTTACTGGGGAATGTAAAATGGTAAAGCCACTTTTAGAAATAGTTTGTTTTTTGTTTTTGTTGTTGTTGTTGTTGTTTTTTCAAAAAGCTAAACATTGGGGCACCTGGGTGGCTCAGTGGGTTAAAGCCTCTGCCTTCAACTCAGGTCATGATCTCAGGGTCCTGGAATAGAGCCCTGCTCTATTCAGAACAGAGATCTTGGGATCTCTGTTCAGTGGGGAGGCTGCTTCCCCACACCCCCTGACCCCCGCCCCGCGGCCTGCCTCTCTGCCTACTTGTGATCCCTCTCTCTGTGTCAAATAAATAAATAAAAATCTTTAAAAAAAACTAATGAGGGGGAGACGAAGTATGAGAGACTGTGGACTCTGAGAAACAAGCTGAGGTTTTTGGAAGGGGGGGTGGGTGGGTGGATGGGTTAGCCTGGTGGTAGGTATTAAGGAGAGCATGTGTGATGCATAAACAATGAATCTTGGAACACTGGGGAAAAAAGTAAAAAAAAAAAAAAAAAGCATTAAGGACAGGCTGACTCTATTTAGACTCCTCTAGAACTGATCTTACGTTGACTAGAAATGGTGAGAGTGGACATCGCTGTCTTGTTCCTGACCCTAGAGTTTTCGGTTTTTTACTTTTGAGTACGATGTTAGCTATGGGCTTGTCATATATGGCATTTGTTAAGCAACTTCCTATTTCAAGGGCTTTTTGAAAATAGGCATGTAATTAACATACAACATGATATTAGTTTCAGGTATGTAAAATAACATTCCATCTTTGTATATACTGCAAAATGAGCACTACATTAAGGCTGGTTAACAATCATTAACACACACAGTTCCATCATTTTTTTCATGTGACGAGAAACTAATATTTTCTCTCTTAGCAACTTTCAAATACACAATACAGTATTATCAGCTATAGTCATTATGCCTGTGACTTAATTTATTTTATAATTGTGAGTTTATACCTTTAGAACCCCTTTACCCATTTTGCCCAATATGTTCTCTCTCTCTCCATATATATATAGATATAGATATAGATATATATCTCTCTCTATATATAATCTTGTACTTAAATATTTATATATAAATATATAAAGATTTTATTTATTTATTTGACAGAGAGAGAGATCACAAGTAGGCAGAGAGACAGGCAGAGAGAGAGGGGGAAGCAGGTTCCTTGCTGAGCAGAGAGCCCGATGCGGGGTTTTATACCAGGACCCTGAGATCATGACCTGAGCCAAAGGCAGAGGATTAACCCACTGAGCCACCCAGGTGCCCCTGTTCTCTATATGTATTAATTCAGGTTTTGTTTTAGTTTCCACATATAAGATCCTAGGTATTTTTGCCTGACTTACTTAGCATAATGCCCTCAAGGTCATCTTATTGTACAAAGGATGATTTCCTTCCTTTTTTATAATTGGGTAATGTTCCATTTTGCATATACATACCCCATTTTCTTTCCATTCATCCAACCTAAGGAGGTTGCTTCCACATCTTGGCTATTATAAATAATGTTGTAATGAACATGGGGATGCAGCTATTCTTTCGAGTTATTGTTCTTATTTTCTTAGATAAATGCCCAGTGTTGGAATTGCTGGGTTATTGGGTGGTTGTATTCTTAAATTTTTGAGGAAACTTCATACTGGTTTCCATAGCAGTGCACCAATGTACACGCCCACCAATAGAGAACAATGATTGCACAACCTTCATGTGCTTGCCAGTATTTGTTTTTTTCTTTTTAATCATAGCCATTCCAACAGGTGTGAGGTAATACTCACTGTGGTTTTGATTTGCATTTCTCTGACGACTGGTGTTGAGCACCTTTCCATGTACCGTTGGCCATCTGTATGTCTTCTTTGGAAAAATGTCTATTAAGTTCCTTCGCCCATTTTTAAATCAGATTATTGATATGTCCTTATTGCAATGGCATTGTAGGAGTTCTTTATCTATTCTGAATACTAACCTTATATCAGATGTAATTCTATCAACAATCTCTTCAGGAAAATCTGGATTTTTTTTACTACCTGAAAATGCTTCCAGCCTCTACCCATTACCTAATTTAAAGCTACTTCTACATTTTCTACATTTCTGACAGCAGTATCCCAAATTTCCAGTTACCAAAATCTGTATTGATTTCATAAGGCTACCATAAGAAAGTACCACACAAGGTGCCTGGGTGGCTCAGTGGGTTAAGCCTCTGCCTTTGGCTCAGGTCATGATACCAGGGTCCTGGGATCGAATCCCACATCAGGCTCCCTGCTCTGCAGGGAGTCTGCTTCTTCTACCCCTCCACCCTGCTTGTGCACTCTCTCTCTCTCTCTCTTTCTTTCTCTCAATGTGCTCTCTCTCTCACATAAATAAAATCTTTAAAAAAAAAAAAAAAGGAGGAGAGGAGTCAAGATGGCGGAGAAGTAGCAGGCTGAGACTACTTCAACTAGCAGGAGATCAGCTAGAGAGCTTATCTAAAGATTGCAAACACCTGCAAATCCATCGGCAGATCAAAGAGAAGAAGAACAGCAATTCTAGAAACAGAAAAACAACCACTTTCTGAAAGGTAGGACTGGCGGAGAAGTGAATCCAAAGCGACGGGAAGATAGACCCCGGGGGGAGGGGCCGGCTCCTGGCAAGCGGCGGAGCAGCGGGGCACAAAATCGGGACTTTTAAAAGTCTGTTCCGCTGAGGGACATCGCTCCAGAGGCTAAACCGGGGCGAAGCCCACGCAGGGTCGGCGTGGCCTCAGATCCCGCAGGGTCACAGAAGGATTGGGGGTGTCTGAGTGTTGCAGAGCTTGCGGGTATTGGAGCGAGAAAGCTGGCTGCAGAGACAGAGCCAACAGTAAGCTCGCAGCTTGGGGTTACCTTGAACCGGTCGCAGGCTCGGTGAGCTCGGAGCGTGGCCGGTGGTCAGGCCGAGGGGAATTACTGGGCGCTGTTCTCTGAGGGCACACTGAGGAATGGGGCCCCGGGCTCTTGGCTCCTCGGGGCCGGAGACCAGGAGGCCGCCATTTGTATTCCCGTCCTCCGGAACTCTACGGAAAGCGCTCAGGGAACAAAAGCTCCTGAAATCAAACCCCAGCGGATTACTCAGCCCGGCCCCAGGTAAGGGCGGTGCAATTCCGCCTGGGGCAAAGACACTTGAGATCACTACACCAGGCCCCTCCCCCAGAAGATCAACAAGAAATCCAGCCAAGACCAAGTTCACCTACCAAGGAGTGCGGTATCAATACCAAGGAGAGCAGCAGAATTCCAGAGGAGGAGAAAGCAAAGCACGGAACTCATGGCCTTCTCCCTGTGATTTTAGTTAAAGATTTTAGTCTTCAGTTAAAGTAATTTTTTTCTTTTTCATTTTTTTCTCTACTTTTGCTAAATTTTTAAAATTTTTTTTAATTTTTTTAAATTTTTAAAAATTTTTTTTAACTTTTACCCATTTCATTTTCAACTTTTTTAAACTAGTTTATCTAATATATATATATTTTCTTTTTCATACTTTTCTTTCTTCGTTTTCTTTTTTTTAATTCCTTTTTTTTCTTTTTTTCTTTTTTTTTCCCTTTCTTTTTTTTGAACCTCTTTTTATCCCCTTTCTCTCCCCTCACGATTTGGGATCTCTTCTGATTTGGTTAAAGTATATTTTCCTGGGGTTGTTGCCACTCTTTTAGTATTTTACTTGCTCCTTCATATACTCTTATCTGGACAAAATGACAAGGCAGAAAAATTCACCACAAAAAAAAGAACAGGAGGCAGTACCGAAGGCTAGGGACCTAATCAATACAGACATTGGCAATATGTCAGATCTAGAATTCAGAATGACAATTCTCAAGGTTCTAGCCGGGCTTGAAAAAGGCATGGAAGATATTAGAGAAACCCTCTCGGGAGATATAAAAGCCCTTTCTGGAGAAATAAAAGAACTAAAATCTAACCAAGTTGAAATCAAAAAAGCTATTAATGAGGTGCAATCAAAAATGGAGGCTCTCACTGCTAGGATAAATGAGGCAGAAGAAAGAATTAGCGATCTAGAAGACCAAATGACAGAGAATAAAGAAGCTGAGCAAAAGAGGGACAAACAGCTACTGGACCACGAGGGCAGAATTCGTGAGATAAGTGACACCATAAGACGAAACAACATTAGAATAATTGGGATTCCAGAAGAAGAAGAAAGAGAGAGGGGAGCAGAAGGTATACTGGAGAGAATTATTGGGGAGAAATTCCCCAATATGGCAAAAGGAACGAGCATCAAAATTCAGGAGGTTCAGAGAACGCCCCTCAAAATCAATAAGAATAGGCCCACACCACGTCACCTAATCGTAAAATTTACAAGTCTTAGTGACAAAGAGAAAATCCTGAAAGCAGCCCAGGAAAAGAAGTCTGTAACATACAATGGTAAAAATAATAGATTGGCAGCTGACTTATCCACAGAGACCTGGCAGGCCAGAAAGAGCTGGCATGGTATTTTCAGAGCACTAAATGAGAAAAACATGCAGCCAAGAATACTATATCCAGCTAGGCTATCATTGAAAATAGGAGAGATTAAAAGCTTCCAAGACAAAGAAAAACTGAAAGAATTTGCAAACACCAAACCAGCTCTACAGGAAATATTGAAAGGGGTCCTATAAGCAAAGAGAGAGCCTACAAGTGGTAGATCAGAAAGGAACAGAAACAATATACAGTAACAGTCACCTTACAGGCAATACAATGGCACTAAATTCATATCTCTCAATAGTTACCCTGAACGTTAATGGGCTCAATGCCCCAATCAAAAGACACAGGGTATCAGAATGGATAAAAAAACAAAACCCATCTATATGTTGCCTCCAAGAAACTCATTTTAAGCCCGAAGACACCTCTAGATTTAAAGTGAGGGGATAGAAAAGAATTTATCATGCTTATGGACAGCAGAAGAAAGCAGGAGTGGCAATTCTTATATCAGATCAATTAGATTTTAAGCCAAAGACTATAATAAGAGATGAGGAAGGACACTATATCATACTCAAAGGGTCTATCCAACAAGAAGATCTAACAATTTTAAATATCTATGCCCCCAACGTGGGAGCAGCCAACGATATAAACCAATTAATAACAAAATCAAAGAAACACATCAACAATAATACAATAATAGTAGGGGACTTTAACACTCCCCTCACTGAAATGGACAGATCATCCAAGCAAAAGATCAGCAAGGAAATAAGGGCCTTAAATGACACAATGGACCAGATGGACATCACAGATATATTCAGAACATTTCATCCCAAAGCAACAGAATGTACATTCTTCTCTAGTGCACATGGAACATTCTCCAGAATAAATCACATCCTCGGTCCTAAATCAGGACTCAACCAGTATCAAAAGATTGGGATCATTCCCTGCATATTTTCAGACCACAATGCTCTGAAGCTAGAACTCAACCACAAGAGGAAGTTTGGAAAGAACCCAAATACATGGAGACTAAACAGCATCCTTCTAAAGAATGAATGGGTCAACCGGGAATTTAAAGAAGAATTGAAAAAAATCATGGAAACAAATGATAATGAAAACACAACGGTGCAAAATCTGTGGGACGCAACGAAGGCAGTCCTGAGAGGAAAATATATAGCGGTACAAGCCTTTCTCAAGAAACAAGAAAGGTCTCAGGTACACAACCTAACCCTACACCTAAAGGAGCTGGAAAAAGAACAAGAAAGAAACCCTAAGCCCAGCAGGAGAAGAGAAATCATAAAGATCAGAGCAGAAATCAATGAAATAGAAACCAAAAAAACAATAGAACAAATCAACGAAACTAGGAGCTGGTTCTTCGAAAGAATTAATAAAATTGATAAACCCCTGGCCAGACTTATCAAAAAGAAAAGAGAAAGGACCCAAATAAATAAAATCATGAATGAAAGAGGAGAGATCACAACTAACACCAAAGAAATACAAACAATTACAAGAACATACCATGAACAACTCTACGCCAACAAATTTGACAATTTGGAAGAAATGGATGCATTCCTAGAAACATATAAACTACCATAACTGAACCAGGAAGAAATAGAAAGCCTGAACAGACCCATAACCGATAAGGAGATTGAAACAGTCATTAAAAATCTCCAAACAAACAAAAGCCCAGGGCCAGACGGCTTCCCGGGGGAATTCTATCAAACATTTAAAGAAGAACTAATTCCTATTCTCCTGAAACTGTCCCAAAAAATAGAAATGGAAGGAAAATTTCCAAACTCATTTTATGAGGCCAACATCACCTTGATCCCAAAACCAGACAAGGATCCCATCAAAAAAGAGAGCTATAGACCAATATCCTTGATGAACACAGATGCAAAAATTCTCACCAAAATACTAGCCAATAGGATTCAACAGTACATTAAAAGGATTATTCACCACGACCAAGTGGGATTTATTCCAGGGCTGCAAGTTTGGTTCAACATCTGCAAACCAGTCAATGTGATACAACACATCAATAAAAGAAAGAACAAGAACCATATGATACTCTCAATAGATGCTGAAAAAGCATTTGACAAAGTACAGCATCCCTTCCTGATCAAAACCCTTCAAAGTGTAGGGATAGAGGGCACATACCTCAATATCATCAAAGCCATCTATGAAAAACCCACCGCAAATATCATTCTCAATGGAGAAAAACTGAAAGCTTTTCCACTAAGGTCAGGAACACGGCAAGGATGTCCATTATCACCACTGCTATTCAACATAGTACTAGAAGTCCTAGCCTCAGCAATCAGACAACAAAAGGAAATTAAAGGCATCCAAATTGGCAAAGAAGAAGTCAAACTATCACTCTTCACAGATGATATGATACTCTATGTGGAAAACCCAAAAGACTCCACTCCAAAACTGCTAGAACTTGTACAGGAATTCAGTAAAGTGTCAGGATATAAGATCAATGCACAGAAATCAGTTGCATTTCTCTACACCAACAACAAGACAGAAGAAAGAGAAATTAAGGAGTCAATCCCATTTACAATTGCACCCCAGACCATAAGATACCTAGGAATAAACCTAACCAAAGAGGCTAAGAATCTATACTCAGAAAACTATAAAGTACTCATGAAAGAAATTGAGGAAGACACAAAGAAATGGAAAAATGTTCCATGCTCCTGGATTGGAAGAATAAATATTGTGAAAATGTCTATGCTACCTAAAGCAATCTACACATTTAATGCAATTCCTATCAAAGTACCATCCATCTTTTTCAAAGAAATGGAACAAATAATCCTAAAATTTATATGGAACCAGAAAAGACCTCAAATAGCCACAGGAATATTGAAAAAGAAAGCCAAAGTTGGTGGCATCACAATTCCGGACTTCAAGCTCTATTACAAAGCTGTCATCATCAAGACAGCTTGGTATTGGCACAAAAACAGACACATAGATTAATGGAACAGAATAGAGAGCCCAGAAATAGACCCTCAACTCTATGGTCAACTAATCTTCGACAAAGCAGGAAAGAATGTCCAATGGAAAAAAGACAGCCTCTTCAATAAATGGTGCTGGGAAAATTGGACAGCCACATGCAGAAAAATTAAATTGGACCATTTCCTTACACCACACACAAAAATAGACTCAAAATGGATGAAGGACCTCAATGTGAGAAAGGAATCCATCAAAATCCTTGAGGACAACACAGGCAGCAACCTCTTCGACCTCAGCCGCAGCAACATCTTCCTAGGAACAACGCCAAAGGCAAGGGAAGCAAGGGCAAAAATGAACTATTGGGATTTCATCAAGATCAAAAGCTTTTGCACAGCAAAGGAAACAGTTAACAAAACCAAAAGACAACTGACAGAATGGGAGAAGATATTTGCAAACGACATATCAGATAATGGATTAGTGTCCAAAATCTATAAAGAACTTAGCAAACTCAACACCCAAAGAACAAATAATCCAATCAAGAATTGGGCAGAGGACATGAACAGACATTTCTGCAAAGAAGACATCCAGATGGCCAATAGACACATGAAAAAGTGCTCCATATCACTCGGCATCAGGGAAATACAAATCAAAACCACAATGAGATATCACCTCACACCAGTCAGAATGGCTAAAATCAACAGGTCAGGATATGACAGATGCTGGTGAGGATGCGGAGAAAGGGGAACCCTCCTACACTGTTGGTGGGAATGCAAGCTGGTGCAACCACTCTGGAAAACAGCATGGAGGTTCCTCAAAATGTTGAAAATAGAACTGCCCTATGACCCAGCAATTGCACTACTGGGAATTTACCCTAAAGATACAAACGTAGTGATCCAAAGGGGCACGTGCACCCGAATGTTTATAGCAGCAATGTCCACAATAGCCAAACTATGGAAAGAACCTAGATGTCCATCAACAGATGAATGGATCAAGAAGATGTGGTATATATACACAATGGAATACTATGCAGCCATCAAAAGAAATGAAATCTTGCCTTTTGGGACAACATGGATGGAACTAGAGCGTATCATGCTCAGCGAAATAAGTCAAGCGGAGAAAGACAACTATCATATGATCTCCCTGATATGAGGAAGTGGTGATGCAACATGGGGGCTTAAGTGGGTAGGAGAAGAATAAATGAGACAAGATGGGATTGGGAGGGAGACAAACCATAAATGACTCTTAATCTCACAAAACAAACTGAGGGTTGCTGGGGGGAGGGGGGTTAGGAGAAGGAGGGTAGGGTTATGGACATTGGGGAGGGTATGTGCTTTGGTGAGTGCTGTGAAGTATGTAAACCTGGCGATTCACAGACCTGTATCCCTGGGGATAAAAATATATATTTATAAAAAATAAAAAAAATTTTATTAAAAAAAAAAAAGTACCACACAGTGGGTGGTTTAAAACAACAGAAATTGATTCTCTTACTCTCCTGGAGGCTAGCAGTTCAATGTTATGTTATCAACAAAGCCCTGTTATCAAAATAGCCTTCCGAAATTCTTCCTTTTCTCTTCCCAGCTTCTGGTGGTGGCCACAATCCTTACTCTTTCCTTAGTATGCTGCTGTTTCTCTACACTCTCTCTCTCTGTCAGCCCTTGGTGTTTTCCCTGTTCATTTGTGTATCCAAATTCCACCCTAGTTACTAGGATACCAATCATATTGAGCTAGGGCCCATCTTAATGACTTCATATTAACTTGACCGTATCTGCAAATATCCTATTTACAAATAAAGTCACGTTTCCAGGGACCGAGGGTTATGACTTTACAAATTTTTGAGAAGGGGGACACAATTCAACCCATAGCAGAGATCAAGCTATGTCACGAAGTAAGATCTGTGAGCTATTTTGTGATCAAATCTCTTCTTTCTTTTTTCCTTTTTTTCTCCCCTACTAAGGATTTGTGGGTCCTATAATTTAGGAGTCTTTTTCCTTTCTTAGAGACACAATTCTCTTTTTCTTCCCTTGGATTTTTTTAAACGTCCCTTTCCTTCAACAAGAAAAAATTACCAAATTGGCTTTCTTCCCAGGATTTCTATTTATATATTGATTAGTCATTACCATTTTTTTTCCTGGATAATTCAGTGCAACACTCCAATCAACGATAATTCACAAGAGGGAAAAGGGAAGGCACTTTTGCATGGTTTGGGTGATCTGAATAATTCATGGGAGACTCTAAGAGATGTGGGGATCAGTTTGGGATGGGTTGTGGTTTCTGAGTTGACATTAGGGGAAGGGAACCAACCAGGGATTGAGTACCATTATGTGGTGAGGGTAGCTTAGCAATAGATACACTCAGCAATAGATAGATATAGAAATATAGGTCTGGGATCATCACTGATAACAAAACAGTCATCAACCAAAGGGGGTTGTTTTAGCATTCTTCAGCTGCAACAAAACTTGCCTTTGGGGAAAATGGTGTTTCCTGTTAACTTTGCTGCTGGCTTTATCTGTGTATGTCCTCGCAGACTAATTACAGTGCTGCTCTTCTCTCCTTCCTCTCCAATTGGCTCTCTCTCTTTCAGTCTGGAGAGTTCTCGACTCTCTCATGACTAAAACTCTACATGGTGAGGACTGTTGCCAAATATCCTTAGTTCATGGTGCCCGACAAACACCGTAGATGTGTTTCTTCATGAATCAAGTTCCTTTAAACTCTCCTTAAAGAAGTGTTTGTTTCTGTTTTTAATCCTCTACTGCCTTTTGCTGCTGTTGGTTTTGGTTGGTTTGGGGAAGAGAGTTAAGAAATACGATGCTCCTCCATACTTTACTCAAGTGAAGAAATTATTTTTATTGTAAGTCAAATAAGTATGTGAAGTGGAATCCTAGTATTTATTCAACACAGAATGAGTCTGATAGCGATGCAACTATGCAATGATGATATGGTCATTTAGCAACTACGGTGAAAAAATAAACTGCAGAATGGGTGCCTGGGTGGCTCAGTGAGTAAGCCGCTGCCTTTGGCTCAGGTCATGATCTCAGGGTCCTGGGATCAAGTCCCGCATCAGGCTCTCTGCTCAGCAGGGAGCCTGCTTTCCTCTGCCTACTTGTGATCTCTATCAAGTAAATAAAATCTTTTTAAAAAATAATAAAAATAAATAAACTGCAGAGTGGATAACCTAGGTATTTTGTTGATGTGTGTATGCAATTTCTGATTAACCCAGAAGATTGTCTAACTACAAAAAACACCTTTTTGGAAAATAATCACCTACTCAATCAATTTTATACAAGTTTTTTCCCACAAGTAGGAAAGTTAGTATTATTCCATATATTGCCCTAAGAAGATTCCCCCCATTCAAAACTGGAATTTTAAACAAAAACAAATATCAAAGAGGAATGGCAAGGAGACGGATATAGATCATTTTAAGATTTTAGTGGTACATAATAATATGGAAATTGACTTTATGAAGTACATTTTAAGTACACAGCAGTATGATGCTTTAATAATAATTTTGAAACAATGATTTAAATATTTTTTGGTCTTTAAAGCTAAGTGGAAATTATTAGTATTTGGAAAAATTGAATAATTTTAAAGGGCGGTACAAAAAACCCCACAGACCTCTAATACCATACCTGGCAAGTCAAAACATTTCACTTCATTTATATTTGAGAAATACACTTTCTGGTGCATACATAAAAGAAACTTTTTTTTTTTTTAATTTAATGAACTTCTTTGAACTGACATCTCGTTTCTGGGAAAAGCTGCGGTTGTCACATAACACTTGTCACAAAAGCAATTACTCTGAGTGCATTTTCAAGTAACAAATATTAAAGAAGTACACAGTCATGATATGGTCTAAATGTTCACTCACACAAAATTAAACAGCAGTAGCAAGAAGTAGAACAATCCTGTCAATGAAATGAAATTAAGGCCAGTCTGGGGAAGATGCTTAGTGAAGAAACTAGAAGAAAAAAAAAAAAAAAAGTACTCTTAAAAATAGAGTGCCATGGGGCCCCTGGGTGTCTCAATGGGTTAAAGCCTCTGCCTTTGGCTCAGGTCATGGTCCCAGGGTCCTGGGATGGAGCCCCGCATCGGGCTCTCTGCTCAGGAGAGAGCCTGCTTCCTCCTCTCTCTGCCTCCCTCTCTGCCTACTTGTGATCTCTCTCACTCTCTGCCAAATCAATAAAATCTTTAAAAAAAAAAAAAACTGATGGAATATAATTAAGGACATTTTCAATAATTTTAACTGTAAAACAATACTTTCCAGTTTTAAACTATTTTAGTTTAAATTATTTTTTATTTAAATTATTTATTTAAACTAATATTTATTTGTATTATTTATTTATACTAACAAACCATTATTTATTTAAACTATTGTAGCTCATTGTGTTACCAATATTTAAAACAAATTAAACTAAGGTATTTTACAAGGTATGGGTGTCTATTGGGAGAAAATCAGAATGGTCTCATTACACATTCGAGGTCAACCAAACATTATTACCTTTGTTCTCCCTTTCATGAAATAAATATTAAACCCCCTTTGGTTTAAAAATCAACAAATTTTTTCATTTTTATGACTTACCTTTTAATACATTTGCAGTTCAGTTTTATGTAGTTTGAGTGAGAGATCTGTCTTTTTTGAAAATGCAGAATCGAGCCATAAGGCGTATATATGACTAGAAATTTCAGATGCCATGTCCTCTGGCAAAATAAAATAAATCTCTAAAACCTTCTAATATTTAATTTAAGCCTGGCACGGCTTTTCCTTCCATGGAATGATAAGTCACACAGGTTTTCTAAACTACAAATAAAGTGTATCACCAGGAACAGTTAATCTAAAGAAAATCATAGTTGCTTCAAGATATTTTTTCCCTGTCTTTATTCTCTCCATCATTACTGGGCTTTTTTACCTTCAGCCTGTCAAGCAAGAACATCAAGAGAAGTAGATGGATCTTGGAGTACAGCTTCTTGAATCTATAAGGAGCATCCACAGGACTAATGAGGCTGTTTATATTCCTAGATCGATGGTGGCCTGGAAACAGTCCACAGATGCAGGATACAGCCTAGAACATTCCTTAGGCAAACTCCATTCTAAAACTGTTTTGTCGTTACTAACTCTCTTCAGAAATCAGTTTCCTCTTGAATATTGTCAGACAATCTCCTTAATCTGGCCACAGGTTTAGGTAAGACTGAGAAACTACTCACTGCCTAGAGAAGGTAAAGCCTAAGGACAGGCTCAGGAATAGGCAACTTTATAATATTAATGAAGTGGACACTACACCAGTTCGGAGGGTTCTGGCCCACGAATGTTGGTTTACTTCAAGAATTTTGGATATTATGTTCGCGTATCACTTCAATAATAAACTTTTTTAGTACAGCGACTTTGCGACTTCCACCACGAAATGTTTTCTAAATGTCATTGGAGCTATCAATTAACATTACTATTAGTCTTTTAAATCTTTTTAACTTTTCTGCTTACTTCTCAGTTATTGAAAAAAGACTGCCGATATATCACCAACTATAATTATGAATGTATTTCTTTTTCCACTTTTGCCAGTTTCTGCCTCATGTATTTGGAAGTTGAATTTTTGACTGAAGATAGATACCTTTATGATGTATCTTTCTGATAAATGCATTCTTTGGTCATTATGAAATGTCCTTCCTCCTGTTAATAGTATTCTTTGTTCTGATTTTATCATTATCATGTGCTGATAATTTTTTTTTTTTTACTTTGAACTAAAGTTGTATCTTTAAGGGTGTCTCAGTCTGGGGCATCTGGGTGGTTTAGTCAGTTAAGTGTCTGTCTTTGGTTCAGATCATGTCCTTGGGGTCTTGGGATACAGTTGGGCTCCCTGCTCAGCAAGAAGTTCTTCTCCCTCTCTCTGTTCATGCTCTATTTCTTTCTCTCTGAATCTCTTAAATAATGAATAAACAAACAAATAAAATCTTTTAAAAAAACCACAAAGATGACAGTCTGAGGATTATCAGGGAGACCTTGGGACTCTGTGTTCTGAGCTCATACGTCATCACGGATCTTCTGGCAGAGTGAGCAGCTTTCAGAAAACTGAACAACCTGCCCTATTTTTCAGTGAATTCAGTGAATAGCCCTGGATAGAGCATAGCCTGTAGTCGGCCTACTCTCTCAACACAAACCGTGCTTGTTTTTTCAATCACTCTGGGAAAATAGACAAGTTCTGGACTCCACTTAAAATGGGACTAAAGGGGCACCTGGGTGGCTCAGTGGGTTAAGACACTGCCTTTGGCTCGGGTCATGATCCCAGGGTCCTGGGATCAAGCCCCGCATTGGGCTCTCTGCTCAGCGGGGAGCCTGCTTCCCTTCCTCTCTCTCTCTGCCTGCCTCTCTGCCTACTTGTGATCTCTGTCTGTCAAATAAATAAATAAAACCTTTAAATAAATAAATAAATAAAATGGGACTAAAATCTCACTCTCACCCTTGGTGATTCCTTCCATCATTCCACATCTCCACATGGAATATTCTTCTTCATCATTTCTCCAACAAGGAAAGATGGCACAGAGAGACTAACTGATGTAACTGAGGTAAGAAGCCAGACACTGGTTGAATATCAGACTCCTGCTCTCTGTCCAGTGCACTTCCCTCCAAGACTTTCACTTTTCTTGTGTATTCCACCTGAAAAATGTTTCCAGTCTGTTACTAAAACATCCCATTGTCCTTCCCCAAACCATGAAACACACAGAAAACACATCTTTACTCATTCTTACTCTTTTACTTATTCTTACTCTTATTTTGCAAGAAGTTCAACTAAGTCATTCCAGATATAATCACTCTTGGTGAAACTGATCTCCCAGAAACTGATCTCCCAGCTTGCCACTGGTCATGTTTGTTTAGGATGGAGACGAAATTCAGATTTTAATTTACCTAATGGTGAGAAAGTCACAGCTCTGAATTCTTGTGTCAGATAGATAGGGCTATGTGTGGGTGTGTGCACATGTGTGTTTGTATGTGTGTGAGAGAGAGAGACAGAGAGAGAAGAAGAGAGAGTTGATTGCCTTCTAATGTATTGGCAAACAGATGTGCATACACTCCTGATGTGATATATAAGATTTTTTTTTGTCATCACTGTTGGACAGAAAGTACTCTGTTTGTTATTGTTGAAGATACAACATTAGCAATACGTAGTTTCCACAGAGTTTAAAATTCAACATTGATATTGCAGTAAAACTACCATGTAAAAATTATAATTCAAAGAAGGGTCTTCCACAGATAAGTGTAAAAAATGGGATGCCTGGGTGGCTCAGTTGGTTGGGCAACCGACTCTTGATTTCAGCTCAGGTCATGATCTCAGGGTCATGAGATCTAGCCCTCTAACTGGACACTGAGAGGGGATCCTGCTAGGGATTCTCTTTCTCTCTGTCTCCCTGTGCCCCTCCCCCCTTAAAAATATCAAATATTTTTAAAAATGGGGTGCCTGGGTGGCTCAGTCCTTAGGCATCTGCCTTCAGCTCAGATCATGATCATAGGATCCTGGAATCGAGCCCCACATCGGAATTCCTGCTAAGCCGGAAGCCAGCATCTCCCTCTCCCACTCCCTTTGCTTGTTTTCCTTCTCTCACTGTGTCTCTCCCTGTCAAATAAATAAATAAAATCTTTTTAAAAAAAAGGGTAAACAATGCCAGAAACATAAAGAATGCATTCATGAAGAATCTTTATTGCTTGCTTTTCTCCATGCAATCTTGGAAGATCCACACTAGAGAGGTGACTTTATCTTCACTTTATATATGCTCTCAACATCCATTTACTTAGTCCACATTCATTGGGCTAAGAGGTAATAGAATAATTATTCTAACTTAAGTCATCAAAATTCAAACATGGAGGGAACTATGAATTCTACTTTAGGGCATTGCCCTCTATTTCTAACTGGTGAAGTGATCTAAACTAAATCATTTTTAAAAATACACTATGGTCACTGCACTGTGTGGTGTAAAGCCAGATATTTTAATATTGATGATCTTAAGTCAGTTATCAAGTCCTTTAAAGTTGTGACCTATATCATAAACCAAAATAATTTCAGAACTCCCTATTGCCAAATTACAGAGGAAGCAAATAGGAAATGTAAGTTTCCAGAAAGCATATGTGAAACCCTATTTCCTAGGTAATCTATGACTCAGAAAAACATATCCAAATAAATCATTCTTGAAAGACCTATATTAGATAAATAATAGCCCATGTGGGAAGGAATCCAAGAGTGGATAAATGGCCATGGGATCTTTTTTTTTTTCTTTTTCCTTCTTTTAATATAGTGCTTTATTTGGAACTCCTTCTTCCAGTTTGTAATAAGAACTTGATGTTTTGGCTTCATTCCTCCCATGTGTGGGTGATTATGGGGAGAATGGCTGTCTGTCAAAAAGCTGATGATTCCCACAGAATGTCTGAAAATATAAAACTGCTTATTGCAAAGTGATTGCTTGGGTTTATCTGCCACACACAGACTGTCTGGTAGATAGACAATGTAATTTGAGGGAGACAGTTGTGTTGACATGTAATGTTGAAAACAACCCCTTAATTCTTAATTAGCAGCATTAACTGAATTTCCTTAATTTATTGAAGGAGGCGCCTGAAAACCAATCACTAATTATATAACACTGCTGATATTTAACATTATTTCATTATTAGCAAATAAAGCACTTATCATTCACTTTGTCCCTATCTTTAAATATCATAAAACTTCATCTGTGCTTGACTGTAAGACTTAAATTCTAAGATGTTAATATTCCCTTTCATTAGTCATTTATGCAGACAGATGTTATTTACATTTATTTTTGAAAAATCTGTCCTTCAAAGTCTAGGATTATTGTGGTAAAATTATATCTAATCACAAAAATTCTAAAATTAATCAGTCAAATGTAACTGTTATAATTTAGAGGAACTGCAGAAGAAGATGGATGAATGTGATAAATACATATTCTGGCTAAACTCCATGCAGAATTGATAGGACTACCAACATTTTCTTTGTAATTCAAATGGTATACGAAATGAACACAGAAATATAATTAGCACTGACCACCCTCCCTGTATTCCTGTTTAAAAGAGCCTTTAGAAAGATCAGTAAATGAAATGACTGAAATGAAATGACCAGCTGAAAACAACGCAAAGCGTGCTCAGTCGCTACAATCCATATTAAATTTTTATTCCCTTCTTTTACTAAGTTTTACTCTTTGATTTAAAAAAAAGAGTTCAATATTTTAGGGAAAATCTCCCAAGCATACAGATTTTTTTCACTTTTGGAAATATATAGGATTAAGGTAATTAATACATTATAGCTAGTTATGCCAGTATTTTCCTTGATAGGATGGATTTTTTTTTTAGATTATTTATTTATTTATTTGATAGAGATCACAAGTAGGCAGAGAGGCAGGCAGAGAGAGAGAAGGGGGAAGCAGGCTCTCCGCTGAGCAGAGAGCCCGACGCGGGGCTCGATCCCAGGACCCTGAGATCATGACCTGAGCTGAAGGCAGAGGCTTAAACCACTGAGCCACCCAGGTGCCCCGATAGGATGGATTTTTAAAAACTTGAATTCTTTTGGGGCATGTGGGTGGTGTAGTCAGTTAAGCTCCAACTCTCGGTTTGGGCTCAGGTTGTGATCTTGCTCTGAGCAGAGTCTGCTTGGGATCCTCTCCCTCCGCCCTTCTCCCCGCCCCCACGTGCACCAGCTCGTTCTCCCTCTCTCTCTAAAATAAATAAATAAATCTAACAAAACCTACAAAACTTGAACTCCTTCATCTATTCTTCTGCTGAAATGACTAAGAATGTTACTTAAGCTTGCTGGAAGGATCTATACTAACAATGCATTAATCACCTTGTGTTCAACAGCTGAAAAGATTCACAGTACTAAAACACAGGGAAGAGCTCGGTTAGAAGCAGAAGATACAGTGTGACAACAACAAAAGAAACATGAATTTCAAGGCATCCAAGGTCACAGGTGTAGCCCTCTCTGTCCTCTCAGTTCTGGGCCCTATAGGACATACTTGGTCTCTTCCAGTAGAGAAGCACACCTATGTGATTGTAAACATGCTAATATCAAGAAGTGTAGCATCTGCTCATGGTGAAGAGAGGGTCTGGTGAGCTGGTCTTAACAGCATATTCTAGGCACATTCAAGCTATGGGACCATCTGTGATATATTTTCCAACATCAACAACGAATTCTCTAATTCTCCAATACCAGGTAGCTGTCCAGCAATTCTGTTCTGACACTAACTATCCAGAACCAGCATAGACACCACAGGTTAAAGGTACAGTCCCATGAGACTGCCTTAAGATATTAGCTGTGTCTTTGTGTCTTAGTGTACTCAAGCGACCTGCCCATCTCCCTTGCTGACTACAAGCCTGGAGGTTCCCATGACCCTCTCCATTCAGGCTCCATAATTCGCTAGCACAATTTACAGAACTCAGAGATGTGCTATACTTACAATTTCAGGTTTATTATAAAGGATACAACTCTGGGCACCTGGGAGGCTCAGTTGCTTAGGCATTTGCCTCCAGCTCGGATCATAATCTCAGGGTCCTGGGATCCAGCCTTATATGGGGACTTTGCTCAGCAGGGAGTCTGCTTCTCCCTCTCCTGTGGTTTGTCCCTCTCTCTCTCTCTCTCTCAAATAAAAAATAAAATCTTTTTAAAAACAGAAAAAGGATACAATTCGAGAACATCTAAATGGAGGTGATGCATAGTGCAAGGTGTGGAGGCGAAAGTGATACAGAACATCCATGGTATTTCCAGGCCACCATATCTGTATATAGATATGTTCAAAAATCTGGAAGTTCTCCAAACCCAAATTGTTTTAGAGTTTGTTTTTTGTCCAAGAGTTTTTATAACCCAATATCCAGCCTCTTTCTCCTCCCCAAAAATCAGGGAGTCGGGGAGCTGATGGATTCAATGCTCTCACTATATGGTTGTTGCCCTTGGTGACCTTAACCCATCTTGAAGGGTCATCTCATTAGTAAAATAAAACAAAACAAAACAAAAAAACCTCCTTATTCAGGAAATTCCAAAGTTTTGACAAATATATAATATTATCCCTTCTCTAACCGCTGAAACCCTTCATACCCCCCATGGAAACCAGGTACCAATCAAAAACCCAATCATTATTAGCAAATAATACTGATAGGCTCATATATGCTGTCCCTGAAATGAATTACAAAACCATCATTATAAAACATCATTTATCTCTAGTTACTTTATTTTATAACGGTGGCCAAACATCACCATCATGCTCCAGGTAACTTTGAAGACAAGAATGTGATCAACCCAGATGGGGGAGATTAACCTGTACTCTGTGGGATCTGCAATGAGAAGGCTAGCAACAGATGTTCATTTACTCAGAATAAATAGAGTCCTTGGATAATGTTAAAAAGATTCCTCTTTCTATTAGAAGGTAGACACTTTACTCAATAGATCAAAGCTAAAAGCACAATCCATAGCCCATGTCTGTGACAAAGAACAGTAGGTTAGAATGTATAGTTTCCATGGCCTGTCAGCTCGCAGTGTGAATGGGAACTAGAGGCACCTCTGAGGTGAGAAATAGTAAGAAAGGCTATGCTTGCTTTCCCATTTAATTGAATGGAAATGTGCCCACACAAGGAACTCCAGCATATATTGACTATGTACAAATGAATGGCTGCAAAAAGAACAGTTATTTACATGTGTAGGTCTTGTTTAGTCATATTAACTGAACAGCCACAAAGGGCAGAATACTAGGCTAGAGAATTCAATATTGTGAGAAAGCTTTACAAATTGCTTTACCCTTATTAGAACTAACTGTTTTTATAATTACAAAGCATTTATTTGTTGTGGGCTAAGAGTAAGCTTAGCTACATATGAAAGCCATGGTTTTAAGCAAAATCAGGGACTGTGGAAATTATTTGCAGAAGACTAGGAGACATCCTTTACTCAAAATTTCCTCACCATCAGTCTGTTTTATGACCAACAGTTTCTACCATAATTCTTCTCCTCCCTGTCCTCCTTTTCCTCCTTCTTATTTTTTCCCATTAATGTTAAATATGGTTCTTAAATTTCAAACATTAGCCGAGAGAGGTACTTTATTAACCCAAATGAACTCCTTAAAGTACTTCAATACTCCCCTGTAGAAAGGATGAAAATAGTGGTTTGATATGTTCAGTTACAGAAGAAAATAGAGAAGGTCAGTAATAGGACATTGCAAAGCCAGAAGCTGGTGATGACAGGAGAGCTAGAGTAAGGAAAACAGGCAAGGGTGGGTGGCAGAGATGTAATTTACCCACTTCATTTTATCACCCAAAGGTATATCGTATATTTGAAAAATATGACTCAGAGGATTTTCAAATGTGATGGAATGTTCCAAGTCAAGTGAAATCATGGTTTCCTCCTTGGATTTTTCTGTAGGAGACACTGTTGATTGCTTCCCTGTCTACCCCTATACCCTCTCTCCTTCTTTAAAGAACTATGATTTTTTCCATGGTTCCACTCTGATCCTGACATTTCTGGGAAGTCTAGAACAATCTTCAGCCCCAAGAAATGAACCCTCAATTTTATAAGCCGTCTCAGGCATTGCATTACCCTTGACAACTGGCTTAGGGTATGATAAATATAAATTTAAAAAATTATTGATAATAAATAAAAAAATACATAAGCTTAGATTTGTGATGTGATTCTGGCCAATGCAAGCTGAGTACTAAGACTGGTGTGGGATTCTGGGAAAAGTGTTCTTGCAGAAGCGGAGGTCCTCTCTCTCCTTCCGCACTACCGTGTTTCAGTCTGAGTCCTGGAAGTGTGGCTGCCTGGAATCTGCCCTGAAGACAAAGCCCATATCACAAGAACTGCAGAGGGGAAAGCTGATTATTCCAGGGTGCTACTTTCTTACAAGCCTGAACTCAGCTCTGAATGCCCTGACCTTGTGGGGGGAAGAAACCCCACAAGTCTTTACGGCCACTTGCAACCATTGATTTCTATGTTGTCAAAACCCAGGTATACCTTTGCAGTTCTTCACTCAACTAGAATTTATAGAAGCTTTGACACATTTACCGATTTTTCTTTCTTCTTAAAATATTCCAGTGAAACTAGAATCTCCTGATTTTTCTTTACCTTCAGCATCACAAGATGCTTCCAGATCTCCCTCTCATCTGTGTTAACCGCTAAAATTCGGAGTTGCTCAGGGCTTAGGCCTTGGACCTCTTTTCTTTTTTCCTATACTTTCTGCATAGTTGATCTTCTTTTTCCTTGCCTTTTAATATGACCTATACCCTGATTATCCCCACATGTCCATCTCTGCTCCAAACCTGCGGTATGTATTTCTGACTGCCTTCCTGAGATAACCACTTCCATATTCCACAGATCTCTCATGCTGAGAGAGTCCAAAATTGATTTGTAGATGATTCCAACTAAACTGTTCCCTCTAGAGAACCCCCAACGTGCTGAAACAATGTTTTTAGCTATTGGTCCGTCAATTCAGAAATGGAGGAGTCAGCCTTGACCCATTTCTCACATCCAACCTACCAGCAATGTATCGTGAATCCATCTACCTCTGTCTAACACTGTTACCGTCTCCTTCGTTGAGATCAGCGATACCTTTAGTTTACACAACACAACAGTGTCCTCCCTGAGGTCCCCACTTTAGGTTTCCTATGATCTATTTCCTATGCAGCAGCTAGAGCATTCTCTCACTATTTATTTATTTATTTATCTATTTAGAGAAAGAGTTTTGAGCTGAAGTGGGCGAGGGGGGCAGCAGGAAAGGGAGAGGGAGACTCTTAAGGAAGCCCCACACCCAGCATGGAGCCTGACATGGGGCTTGGTCTCATGACCCTGAGACCATGACCGGAGGTGAAATCAAGAGTTGGAGGCTTAACTGACTGATCTACCCAGGCGTCCCTCGAGTGTTCTTTTAAAAATGAAATTACTCCAGTGTGTGTGTGTGTGTGTGTGTGTGTGTGCGCGCGCGCGCGTGTGTGTATCACCTTCTTTATCCTTAAAAAAGAATGAAATCTTGCCATTTGCAACAAAGTGGGTAGATATCGATGTTACAATACTAAGTGAAATAAATCAGTCAGAGAAAAACAATACCATATGATTTTACTCATATGTCGAATTTAAGAAACAAAACAAATGAGCATGAGGGGAAAAAAAAAAGAAAGAATGAGGTAAACCATGGAACAGACTCTTCCCTGTAGAGGACAAACTAATGAATAGCAGAGGAGAGGTGGGTGGGTGAAATAGGTGATGGAGATTAAGGAGATTAGATCAGATCAGATCAGATTAGATAAGATTAATGAGCGCCTGGGGTTGTATGGAAGTGTTGAATCACTATATTGCCCTGAGACTAATATCACACTGTATGTGAACTAACTGGAATTTAAATAAAAACGGAAAAGAAAGGAAGATTAAAAAAATGAAATTAGATCATCTGTTGAAAGCCTTTCTTTACAATGCCACTCTAATCAACTTACACCTTAATCTCCAGTGTTTTAAGGAGCTGAGCCTAGCACTTAATCTAGACCAGTTGACCTCCCCCTTATCATGTCATGAGTCCTTGACACATTGACCACAGTCCAGACACAGTGGTTTCTTATAGTACTTTCAGAGGTGACTGACCTTTCTCCTCCTTTTTTCACTGGGTTAATTCATGTTCCTCTTTTTTTTTTTTTTTTAAGATTTTATTTATTAATTTGACAGAGATCACAAGGAGGCAGAGAGGCAGGCAGAGTGGGTAGGGGGAGCAGGCTCCCTGCTGAGCAGAGAGCCTGATGCGGGGCTCAATCCCAGGACCCTAAGATGGTGACTTGAGCCGAAGGCAGAGGCTTAGCCCACTGAGCCAACCCGGCACCCTCGTGTTCCTCTTTTAAGTTTCACTCTGAATGTTACTTCAAAGTGATGAGTGCCAGAACCACCCCATTTAAATTATATCCCCACCTTTTATTCTCTCCCATGCAACTATTTCATTTTAACTTTACCGTACCAACAAACACATCTATACAAATATATATATATATATATATATATATATATATATATGCATGCATGTGTAGGGCATCTGGGTGGCTCAGTCGGTTATGCATCTGACTCTTGGTTTTAGATCATGTCATGAACTCAGGGTCATGAGAAGAAGCCCTGGGGTTTGGCTTCCTGCTCACTGGGGAGCCTGCTTCCCCTGCTCCTTCTGCCCTGCCTGTGTGCTCTCTCTCTCGCTCATTAATAAATAAATGAATAAATAATAAACATTTTTAAAATACATATATATGTGCATGTATACATGTACATATACATACACATCCATGTGTGCATGTATATAAAGAATGCATATGTATACACACAAACAACATCAAAATATTTAAAATCTGCATCTCCCTCTAGGGAATAAACCTAAAGATGACAAGCCATTCTCGGTTTTGTCCATCTAGCACCTAACACTGACTTTGGAACTCAGTCAAGGAAAAGGAGCCCAGTTTTCAAAAAGTTCACGCAGGTGCGTGTGGTCACAGATAGGAAAATAAGAAGGTCCTTAGAGCCACAGCGAGGCAAGCAGTACTTAGACTGCAAAAACGGTGTTAGTGAACAGGGCTGCCCTAGGCTAAAGCTGAGGCAGAGCAAAAAGCTTTTATATTATTTCTATATTGCCTTATTGATATGACTATCCCTTATTCTTCAGTTATAAGATTAATGAGTTACAAGATATAATTCAGTTAGATATCCCCAAACAAAATACATGTCATGTTTCTAATTTTTATTTCTGATGTACTATAGCTACTATAACATTACAATTAAGTGCATTTTTTAAAGATTTTATTTATATTTTGATTGAGAGAGAGAGCCGGAGTACAGGAGATGGTGAAAGAGAGAGGGAGAAGCAGGCTCCCTACTGAGCCGGGAGCCCAACACGGGACTAGATCCCAAAACCCCAGGATCATGACCTGAGCAGAAGGCAGATGCTTAATTGACTGAGCCATCTAGGCACCCCAAAATTAAGTCTGTTGTTACTAAATATTGATTTGCTATAAATCAATGGAATGATCGATTCCTATAAACTATTTAATGATGCTGCTGGGAATAAAAAGTATAGAAACAAGAGCATGACGCAGCCATTCAGAGCTGCAATTGAAACTCACTTCTGACAATTACTAGTTACTTACTTGTTTTTTAGTACTTGTTTTCTTATTTATCACAAGTAAGCTGCATTTCCTTCTGGCAGGGCTTCTTAGGGAGTTTATAAGAGAATATACGTGATGATAAACATCGCAAATCCCGGCACAGTATCAGGAGCTACAATGCTGCAAATGATCAAAAGCTAATGATGTGTATTTTGTAACCTAATTTGTTAACAAAGAAGCCAATGTATGTAATGTTTTCAAGAAAGAGCACAGCTAGATATATTCACTAATGAGCTAGTTGTGTGGACATGAAATTGGGGCTAAAACAGTAGATGAAATCCATGAAAAAGCCAAAAGAAGGAGAACTTCCAGGCTAATGACTAACTTTCAAATATGACTATATGATCCATTTGTTGAAAAAATATATTCCCCCCATTTATGAATATCATTGAATCTATCAATAGCTTGTCCAAGTTTATATTGTGTTACATTCTCCCTTTTTTTATATTGCAATATCCATGAAACAATGTTTTCCTTCCATTACTACAGTCTAATGAGCCATCTAGATGCAAAGTCATGCTCAAATCTATTGGCAAGTTGCTTTACTACCAAAGAATAATGCTATCACTCGTCTATGCATAAACAAGGATTACCATGCCCTGAAAATTTGTTTCAAAAACCAGGATTGAACAGTAAGACTTTGTTTCATACTGAAGAGCCACACGGAAAGTGATCTCATCTCTTAGGCTTCTTTAAAGGCTTATTCGATCTTTGGAATCAAGCAGCAATAATGTACTCTTGCCATTTCTGATTATTTCCTTAAAAATGGCATAAAACTATCAGTTTAAGAAATGCCATCCATGATATCTATGCAAAAGGAAGTATGACAGTTTAAATACACGTGTTCACTTTCCCAACCATCCTCTGGTGCATACATCATTCATGAGCCACTCTAATGCTTACGGAATGTGCTAGGGACAATGGAAAAACAAACCAAATATATCCACTTCTTTACCTACGCTCGGTTCAACTATGAAACCTTCAACTCCAAATCTCAAACTAAAACTATTGCACATCCTCTTTTTCATTTGCCAAGCTCTGTGTCAATTGGGCTCGCTGTAAATTCTAGCCACCCCATTTTCTATAATACAACCTCCCCCAATCATACTCTCTGGAAAAGTAATTTTTAACATTCTAAACTTCTTGTTTGCTGGCTTTTTTTTTTTTTGCTTCTTTATGAATTCTTAGCCTTGGAAAACAAATCTTTATATAGATGAACCACAGAAAATCCATTAGTCATAAATGGAAACAAACCTTCATTCCTTTTATCTTGCTCTGCTGCAATCATTTTATCCTTGGGAATATTTTCAGTAACACTCTCAATATAAAGTTTTTATTTTCCCCTATAAAATGTAATTAAAGATTGGACTCCCTCAAAAATGATTCATCAGATGACTTTTAACCTTTATCTAATGGAACATGCAAACATACACACCAGAAGAAAAAAATAGGAAAAGTAAAATATGCTTAATGGTATTTAGGCTAAATCCTTTTAGGCATTTCCTACCATGGCTGGATACAAATCCATACTCTGTACTTGGTGGGGATTCAATAATTACGTAGACGATTTTAACTACTAAGCTGCTTAGACCAGCTACTATAAAATTTAAACATCTGTTGCTCCTGCTAACCTACACAGAATACCCTTATTGTTTGCCTTTCTTAAACACATTTTAATCGTAATGTCATGCACAATTTTCCTAAACCATTTTAGGTAAAAATTTTCTAAGAATATGCTGCCTCCCCCATTTTTCACAAAGCTGCACAATCCCACACCCAGATCACGTTCAAAACTCAATTGGATTTAAGTAGGAGTTAGCCACAGCTCACCAACCGCTTCATCACATTATCTGATTGCATTTAAATTGTTTTTAGGTAATTTAAGGAGCAGATGATTTGCAGGGACTCTGGAAATAACAACACTTTCCCACAACAACAGTCAAATTCCCTCGATCATCTGTTTTTAAAGTCAAATCCCTCTCATCCCAGTGTGAACTTTTTTTCAACAAAGTCTCATTGGCTGTTAAAGATTGTGCACGATGCTACAAAAGTCCCCTGGACACCCAAGCCAGGAAGGAGAGTGGATTGCTAATCTCAGCCCCAGCCCTTCTAGCTCTTTCCAGTCCATACACAGGAATTTCAGATACCAAAATAGTTTCATAGTCTCCGTCCTCTCATCCTTTAAAATATTCTTTAAAAAGTATGACTAATCATACTTTTTAATCATAACCATTCATTATGCTCATAGCCTCAGGAGGAGATGGCTTCAATCAAACAAAGTGGGGAATGTCTGAGAAGAATTCTTACCCCCAAAGTAAGAGAAGTGCATATTCAACCATCAGCTTTAGTAGCTTTTATGGAAAGGCTGGGTGAAATTTGTCTTTGTTGCTTCATTAAACACCCTTTGGTCAATTGTGACACCATCTGCCGTGAAGCACCCTTTCACAACACATTCCACAGCATAAGAAATTGACAAAAAGTTAATAGATTTTACAAGTGAAAGAGTCATGATGTGGTCAAGTACATTTGGGAAAGCTGAGTTGAGTACAAGGAAACAGGTGTCCTCCCACAATTTCCCTAAGTTTTCCATACATTCATTCGAATTAGGAACCCCCAAGAATGAGAGGGTAAACGCACAGTTTCTCCAAGCAGATGGAGGAGGAAGGAGGCACACCATAGAAAGAAACAACCTTGGACACAAATCCAGGTTTATCTCTTTGTCACTCTCCATGTTTAGGTAGTGAAAATCTCTCCAAGCCTGAGCTTCCGCATCTGCCCTATGATGCCAAGGATAAGAGACAATCTCTGGAGATGGGCTCATGAATGCTCTGATCCCAAGACTGTCCCTTACTTGCCTGAGTTCTCAGGCAATTGAAATTTGGAGCTTCCCTTTTGAAAAATAAACATAAGAACTCAGAACCACTGTGTTGCCACTACCTGGTTACCATGTTCTTTCCCATTTTCCTTTTTTTTTTTTGGCCTGGTGGGACATCACAACACATACTTTTTATCTCCTCATACAATTTGCAGGTTATTTCCTGAATTGGCCACCTTACCTTGTCAACCGCTAGTATTCAGATCAACTGAACCTTATCGGAGTTCACATGCAACTCCTCCAAGGTCACCTGCTGTTATGAGAGACCTTAACTAATAATGTAAGAAAATTCAGACACCACACTAGCTGACAGAGTAAAGGGTGTCCCCGGCAAACTACCAGCTCTGTTTGGTGAGGCTAACCTTGCCCTTGGCTGTTCCTCTGACATTGTGCTTTCCTCTGGGAGCAGGTGACTTACATACACCAAGTGGCATCAGAGGAAACAGAATGGAATGAAACTAAGGCATAAAGCTCCGTTTTGGCTCCAAAACAGGCCTCCATCCTTACGTTTACCAAAATAAAAAGTTAAGCCAAGTTTTCTCCTGGTCATAAAATGTCATTAATGTCTACATATGGTATACGAAGTGGAAAGAAAGGGTTCTTTTAATGATAACACATTTGTTTTTTAGAAGGTATCCAGATAAGCTATATCACAACCATTTAAAATCTGCTGAAGCCCAACATCTCCATCACTTAATCTGTTTTATACCCTTGTTATCTGTATCTCCCTCCTACATCAAACAGACATACTTTAGCTCTTAGGATTCTTGACCTCTCTGTAACTTTGACGGTTGGTTATTGATTGCTTCCTTGTGACATCCTCTTCTCCTTTAGGAAACATGCCATGCTCCTGGCCTAATTTACTTTTAACCCTCAAGTCATTCCTCTCTCGGTGCAACCACATACTCTACCTAGCCTGACCCACCTCTACCTGCCGACTCAACCACTACCAATACATAGATTCATTCATGCATTCAATATCAGTTCAGCGCCTGCATATATTTGATGCCCTATGATTGGTCCAGGAGAAAAACTGAAAGAAATGGGCATAATTTGTGAAATCATAGAACACACATACACACACACACACACACACACACACACACATGCTAAATTGCAGTAAATACCAGAAACAAATGGACATGGCGTTGTGTCAAAACTAAGTAGACTGGAATGAAATGGAGAGCAGCTTACACTGATTAGAAAGGCTAATGGAGAAAAACGGGTCGAGGGAAGGATATCATACATCAAAAATTATGAGCCATAAAGCAAGTTTCAAAAGTTTCACATATATAAAATTATATAGACCATGTTCTCTTACTGCAGGATAATTCAGCTACAAATCGATAGCAATAAGTAATGGAAAATAGCCATATATTATTTACACCAAGTACTGAGTTGTCAACTACCCAATAGTCCATTAGTGAAAGAAAAAACCAAAATGGAAATCACAAAACAGTTTGGACCAAATGACATTGGGAAGATAGCATTAAATAATTTCTGGTGTATAGCAAAAACTAGGCTTACAGGGAAATATACAGCATAGTCATTATTTGAGGAGGACATGTCGAAAATCCAAAATCTAGGGGCACCTGGGTACCCCAGTTGGTTAAGCATCTGTTTTCAGATCAGGTCATGATCTCAGGGTCCTGGGATCCAGCCCCATGTCAGGCTCTCTGCTCAGCCAGGAGTCTATTTCTTCCCCTCCCTCTCACTCTGTATGCACTGTCTCACTCCTTCTCAAATAAATAAATTAAATTAAATTAAAAAGAAAATCTAAAATCTAGCTATACCTAAATCATTAGAATTGGGGAGCTAATTAAACTTTCTAAATATAAAAATCAATATAAATAATAAGTACATTTTTCTATGTCAGAACAAATTCTTAGGAAATAAATCTTTAAAAGTAATACCATTTGTGGGGTGTCTGGGTGGCTTTGTCAGTTAAGTGTCTGACTCTTGGTTTCAGCTCAGGTCATGATCTCATGGGTCATGGGACTGAGCCCCCTTCCAGCTCCTGGTTCAGTGGAGAATCTGCTTGAAGAGTCTCTCTCTCTCTGTGTAAACATAAAATAAATCTTAAAAAAAAAAAAGATAGCATTTAAAATAGCATCAAAAACCCAAAATACTAAAGAGCAGATCTGACAAAACATATGCAAAACCCCTTGCACTAGGAAAATGCAAAACTTAATTGAGAAAAATAAAGAATATCTTAGTAAAAAAATGAAAACTCCATGTCCAGGGATTGGAAGTCTGTCCAAATTGATGTATAGATTCAATGTTATCCCGAAAAAAAACCCAAGTAACATTGTTGTGGAAATTGGCAAGCTGATTCTAAAATTAACACAGACATACAAAGGGCCAAAAATTGCCAGAAACAAAGTATGGAAAAACTTAACATACCAAGAATTGTTATAAAACTACAGTAACTGACATAGTGTGTCAGTGTGCAAGAAGAGATAAGCAAGCCAATGAAACTAAAATTGTCCAGAACTACAACCACATAGGAATGGAGCTCTTATTTTGACAAAATTTTGCACTACAGAACAGTGATGAACAAGCAGTGTTTTCTATAAATGATGCTTGGTAAATTAACGAACAAATGCACTGTATAAGCTAATAACAAGAAGTATAATTCCTACTAGTCAACATACATAATTATCAACCCCAAGTGGATGCTGTATATGCAAAAAGTTAAAAATAAAAATGCCAAAAATAAATAAATAAATAAATAAAAATAAAAATGCCAGAGTAAATACAAGTTTGACTTTGTGGCATGGGATGGTCCATTAAACAGAAAAAAAAAATAATCTGACACCAAGAGAACATAAATAAAACCATTAATATTCATAAATCTTTTTATCAAAAAACACACAGAAAGAATGAAAAAGGGAGCCCCAAATGGGAGATTGTATTTGCAAGACATATAACTGACAATGGTTCTCATATTAAAGAAATAATAAAGACCTTTCATTAACTAAAAAGTCAATTCTTTAAGTAGGTAAGAAATTTGAACCAGCACTTTATAAAAGAAGGGAGCCAAATGGGAAAAAACAAAAAAACAAATAAACAAAAAATAAAACTTTATATTGCTCAAGGAATTACAGATTGAAACTTACAGGATACCACTGTATAACCCATCAACAAGGTTGAAATGTAAATACATACACCAGACAATATTAGATAATGGCAAAGTTGCTGAACAACTGGAAGCTCATCCACAGTTAATTAAAGTATAAATGTAAATAGGGACAATCACTTTAAAATCTGTTTGACATAATACACTGACTTTGAACATGATACAACAGCCCCATTTCTAGATTTGTAACAAACAGAAATAGATTTACATGACTCAGAAGTTATGTCCAATAATGTTCAGAGCAGCATTCTATATTAGCTCCAGATTTGAAAAATGCTTAATGTTTATCAAGAATTGAAAGGTTATATAAATTGTGGTATAGTATGGAGTGTCACTATATAATAGAATACTAGACAGAAATAAAATTAATGAACAACAGCTACCATACCAACTGGGTAAATCTAAGAAGAAAAGGAAATTTTGAGTGAAAAAAAATCACAGAGGAAGATGAATACTTGGATGATCCCATTTGTATAACATTTTAAAAATGTACAGCATTTGGGGCACCTGAGTGGCTCAGTGGGTTAAGCCTCTGCCTTTGGCTCAGGTCATAATCTCAGGGTCCTGGGATGGAGCTCCGCACTGGACTCTTTGCTCAGCAGGAAACCTGCTTCTCCCTCTCTCTCTGCCTGTCTCTCTGCCTACTTGTGATCTCTCTCTCTCTCTGTGTCAAATAAATAAATAAAATCTTTAGAAAAAAAATGTATAGCATTTGAAGTTAAAGTAGTGGTTACCTTGGGGGGGGGCGGGGTAAGATTATAAGGGAAAATAAGAAGAGGTTCTAGTTTCTAGCTAATATTTTAATGTCTTAACCTCTGTCAAGTTAACTTTGAAGTAATTTACTCACTGAGCTGCTTGGGTCATGATCCCGGGATCCTGGGATCGAGTCCCACATCGGGCTCTCTGCTCTGCAGACAGCCTGCTTCCTCCTCTCTTTCTGCCTGCTTGCCTGCCTACTTGTGATCTCTGTCTGTCAAATAAATAAAATCTTGAAAAAAAATAACTTAAGTAATTAGAATTAATTTACTGGGTTATGATCTTTTGGTATATATACTTCTGTGTCTAGTTTTTATACTTCAATAACAAAAAATATCTTGCCCTAGATATTCCAATGCTATCACGTCTTCCCACAACATAAAACCTTTTAATGGCCTTTGGGATTAAACCAAGAATTCACAAGACACTTGAAACTGTCTTCTTAGTCTCATTTCTCCTCCTTGCAATAGAGATACCCTGTCTTCCAACCACACAAAATTGCTTGTGGTTCCAGGAATAGTCTCTTTTGTGACTTGGCTTTTGGTGTGCTATTTGGAATGGATAAAATGGTCTTTCCTTGCCCATTTAACCAACACCTCCCCCCATTAATTGCTACTTCCTCCAGAAAGCTGCATATGAACCTGGAGCCTGAGTTAAATTTCTCTACTTTGTATTCTGTTAGGACCTTGTCATGTGACTCAGGAAGAGCTCTTGCAACTATTATGATTACCAGTCTATGTGTCTATCTTTTCTGGAAAATTATGGGTCTCACTCCATTCTATGTTTCCAGTGCCAAGAGCAATTCTTGGCACATACTAAGTGCCTGGTAAATATTGTTGAATTAAATTGTCTCTCAATTGGTTTAAAAAAAAAAAAACAGATAGCTTCAGTTGTAAAAAAAATATGTAGCTTGTTTCTACATATTCATCAGTTGTGCTGTGCTTGGGTAGAAAGGGCTGGAAAGGGGACATTAACTAAAAATTATACTAGAAACACACATCGAATTTACACTATATGGTCACTGAAAATGAGGGCAATTTTTTCTAGCTCACTCAGATCACTTTCTAATCACTCTTTCCCCAGCTAGATCTAAATGGTTTGTAATGAAACCAACATTTTTTGTTGTTAAGGGGCTTTAGAGGATATATATATATATATATATATATATATATATATTTTTTTTTTTTTTTTTTTTTTTTTTTTTAAGATTCTATTTACTTATTTGACAGAGAGAGAAATCACAAGTAGGCAGAGAGGCAGGCAGAGAGACCGGGAAGCAGGCTCCCCACCGAGCAGAGAGCCAGATGCCAGGCTGGATCCCAGGACTCTGAGATCATGACCTGAGCCAAAGGCAGAGGCTTCAGCCACTGAGCCATCCAGGTGCCCCCAGGATATCTTATTATTCACCGTGGGCAGTATGGGATTTACCTACCTGGAATGCAAATTAAGACCTGTTTTCTGCAGGATTTCAGAAATCAAATCACAAGTAAATGTGAATCAAATCAGCAGATTTCTTACTGTGGTCTTAATTTCTCTCTCTCTTTTTCTCTCTCTCTCTCTTTAGAGTTTATTTATTTTTCAGAGTGAGAGAGAGAGAGAAAGCACAAGCAGGAGAAGCAGGAGAGGGAGAGGGAGAGGCAGGCTCCCCACTGAGCAGGAGCCCTATGTGGGGCTTGATCCCAGGACACTGGGATCATGACCTGAGCTAAAAGCAGAGGCCGAGCCACCCAGGCATCCCTCAAGATCTTAATTTCTTAACAATTTTGTTTAGGGCGTTTTTCACATGGCTATTTATACATAATAAACATTAACATCTAGTTTAAAAAGCTCTTGTGTTCTATCTCTGTCAAAGCGAAGTTTCCAAAACGTTCCTACCATTTTTGGAGAAAAGCCGATTAAGCAGAAAAACTGGTAACAAATCCTCTTACTACAGAGACGGACTCTGGCCATAAACCTACGGAAACGACAATGCCATAGATTTTACTGAGCCTATCAGAGAGCAATGATCCCCAACAGTTGGTTATCCCTCTGGCTCATTAGAAGCAGCTTTGATGAAAACATTTTCACAGAACTCAGACATCTTTAAATGTCACGCAAAGCCGAGCACATAAAGCCTTTCTCCCTGGACCCAAAATGCACTCTATTTTCTTTTGCAGCAGCATTCTGAAGCAGGTAAACAGATAAAGCATTTTAAGAATAACTGGTTATTTGTCCTTTACGCAATGTTTTTCTTCCCAAATCTGTTAGCTAGGATTCTATGATTTTATGTAGAGAGAGCTCGTACAAAAAGAAAAGGTCTGTTGAAAGGTTACAAGACTACCTTCTCAGAACTTAATGACTTTCAGGCATGGCAGGGAAGGTAGCAGAGGCTCCAGACTGCACAAATGTCAATCTAAATGCAGCTGGAGACACAAGATCAAGAGTCTTAATTCTGCTCCATCACACATCTCCTTCTATTGTATTTCTTCCTGCAGACTGGCTTCTGCTGCACCCCATTCCACGTGATGGAAAATATCTCCTCAATGCTTCTGACATTATTACAGATACCATTACACAAAGAGGTTGACTATGTTTCCTTCCCTCTCTCTGTATAAGTATGTGGGTGTGTGGTGATACGTACAATATGTATATATACACATACATAAATAGTCTGAACTATGCTTACAATATTATGATTACATTCAAATTTAAATAATTTTAAATTTATATTTAAATAATTCTATTTATATTATTTTTATTTAACATGAAGCATCATTTACTATCTGTATCTATAATGCTTATCAAGGCACATCTCTTAGGGTATACAGGGGACTTTATTTCAACTCAAAAAGTATATATGTTTTGTTATGGTGAATATTGTGAAGTGTGTAAGCCTGACGATTCACAGACCTGTACCCCTGGGGCAAATAATAACATTACATGTCAATTTAAAAAAGTATGTATGTCATATATATATATATATATATATATATATATATATATATATATATCTCAAAAAGTATACACACACACGGGCGCCTGGGTGGCTCAGTGGGTTAAAGCCTCTGCCTTCGGCTCAGGTCATGATCTCAGGGTCCTGGGATCGAGGCCGGCATCGGGCTCTCTGCTCAGCAGGGAGCCTGCTTCCTCCTCTCTCTCTCTGCCTGCCTCTCTGCCTACTTGTGATCTCTGTCTGTCAAATAAATAAATAAAAATCTTAAAAAAAAAAGTATACACACACATATATAATGAATATCACAGATACATTCATACCCATCTACCTGAGAAAGAAAAGCTAACTTGAACTTGCACTGCTTGCACAGAATGTACAATTTTAGACCAAGCACCAATTAGATAACTAGTATGTCTTAGTAAAACCATAGCTTTTTTGGGTCCCCTCTAACTTTATGAGTCATCAAGTTGTCGAGTTACCTAAAAGCCAAAATGAAAAGTCTAAACAAAATGCCAGTAGACTATAGAAAAGTCTAAAACAAAATGCCTATTCTTTTAAGTCACGGACAAAAGCATTGCTAAAAAAGAAAAGAAAACTCTACTTGCTTAGCAGTATAAGTGCTGACATTCAACAAAGACTAATCACTCAAAAGAACCATCCATTATTTATAACAGCGTATCTCTTTGTCCTGAATATGGGACATTCCTTGTCTTCCATCTTACAGATGACCTTTTGGTTGAGACCAATTCAGCAAGACCTCCAATCACAAACAATGCATTTTCATTGTCCTAAGAAGGAATTAAATAGCAGTTATAAGGGGAAGCCTACATTTTAAAATCTATGTTTCACCTCACTGATATCATATCCAGCTTATTTCAAAGAAACTATTTTATTCAGGAACAGGACACTCAGTTCCTGCAGTATCAAGAAATTTCAATAATTCAGAAGTCAGTTTCATAGATTTTTGTAAAATATTTATCTAATTACAGAAAATGACACTAAAATTCTTACGCTCTTTCAAGGATAGTGAGAAGAAAATGAAAGCAGTAGCAGTAACAAGAGTTCAGACAAATTTATATCTGCAACAGAAATAATAATAATAAAGCATTGAAAATAGATAGTAATCCCAATAACTAATATTCAACAGTTAAGTGGCCAAATATATTAGACAAACTCACCCTATAATTTTCACCTACAGGTTGACAAATCAGTTATTTAAATATCTAGTAAGTTTTACATTATTTATATATGGTAAAATCAAACACCAGTTTGAGCTCCTGAATGAAAAATTGAATATAATAATTGGTTATTAAAGTAGGATATTTGGAAAGCAGTGAGAGAAATTGAAAGGATCTCATGAATAGCTGGTTTGTCTTGTTTTGTTTTGTTTTATTTGAGAGAGAGAGAGTGCAAGAGAGCATGAGAGGGGAGAATGTCAGTGGGAGAAGAAGATTCCCCATGGAGCTGGGAGTCCAATTCAGGACTTGATGCTGGTACTCTGGGATCATGACCTGAACTGAAAGCAGCTGTTTAACCAACTGAGCCACCCAGGTGCCCAATAGCTGGTATTTTTTTTTTAAGATTTTATTTATGTATTTGGCAGAGAGAGATCACAAGTAGGCAGGGGCAGGCAGAGAGAGAGGAAGGCATGCAGGCTCCCTGCTGAGCAGAGAGCCCAACGTGGGGCTCGATCCCAGGGCCCTGAGATCATGACCTGAGCCGAAGGCAGAGGCTTAACCCACTGAGCCACCCAGGTCCCCCAAGAGCTGGTATTTTTAACAACATCTATTGAACTTATTAATAGACACAGAGTGAAAGAGTCCAGGTGAGTACAAATATCAAATAACACAAATTGTTTCACTTTGGGAAACTGAAGTTTTGAGTTTATATTACAACAAATAATTTTATTAAGAAAAAAAATGAATAAAATAAAATAAAATAAAAAGCAACACCCCCCCCAATTTTACATATTGGACCTGTTGAATTGTCCTAGGATCTACAAGTTTCTTGGTTTATGTCATCTTTTTAAAAAAAATCATAATTTTGCAACATTTTCTTTGTTTATATATGGATATAATAATATACATGTATATAAGAAAGACTTTATTAATTGATGAGGAATACATATAAATACATAATAAACAACCATTATGTACATTATTTAGACATTTAACATGATAGATCATTTGATATCTATCTATAATGCTTTTGGAGACACATCTCTTCTGGTTTAAAAGAGGACTTACTGCATCTAAAAGTATTCAGGGGTGTTTGGGGGGCTCAGTTGGTTGAGCATCTGCCTTTGGCTTGGGTCATGATCTCAGGATCCTGGGATCAGGTCCCACATTGGGCTCTCTGCTCAAAGGGGCGTCTGCTTTTCCCTCTCACTCTTCCTCTGTGCTTTCTTTCTCTCTCTCAAATAAATACAGAAAATCTTTAAAACAATAAGTAAAAGTATTCAAATAACAGAAAATGATTTATTACCATCATTTTTTATTTTATTATTTTATTTTTTCACACACTTATGAAGTTATATATGTATATATGAAGAAATTTCTAGAAACAGACGGGTGGGTGAATAGATGGGTGAATGATCACAGGTGTTGCACTGTTTAAAAGTCTATTTGTCTTAGCTAACAGAATAAAAATCACTGAAGACAGAAACACTTTTTTAAGTATTAAAAATTAGAAATAATTATATGAAGAATTTTATGTAAAACTAGATAATAAGTATTTAATACATAATCTCCCATGCATAAAATAGGGCTAATTAAGCAATGTTTTTTTTTAAATAGGGACAACCCTCATCTCCTTGAAACTGTTTTTTTTTAATCTGTTTTCTATTTCTTTGATTCCTTCTATAAGTAAGGAAATAAATTAATTATTGCATTTAACTTTAAAAAAATTAAATCCAAACAGACACACATAGTTATTTATATAGTTACAGGATGGTCAGTGCAAGATCAGATTATCTCTAGTCTGCAAACCATGCAAGCATCAGAGATATTCTGTCTAGAAATGTACCATGCTATGTGTACAAATATGTCCAAGTCTGGCTTGTTGCTTCCTCTCCAATGTTAGATTTCTCCACTTAACTGTTATTTTTTTCTCTCAACATGATTCCTTAACACAAAACAATGAATTACTTATATACACTTACAGCTGTTTAAAATGAAAAGGGAAGCGATTTAAAACGTGTGAGCATGCTTCCTGAAATGCCATCTAACATTTACATTAGGAGAGCTAGCTAGAAGTTGGCATTTGCAAAGATTTCCCATGATGTTATTAACATTAACTATTTCAGATCAGCTTTAGATAGTGTTTTTAAAAAGGTGATTTATCTACTCTTTGAGACAAAAAGAAACTGGTCTTACTTAGTAAAAAAAAAAAAAAAACAAGCAAACAAACAAAAAACAGCAAAGAGGGAAGGTCTCAAGTCGGCCTCCTCTGCTCTCATCCATCAAAAATAAATAATTCTCATGCAGAATTAAATAGCATTTCATGCAAAGTCTGTCTCCCCACCTGCCCTAAGTGATACCACGGCGGAGAACCAGCCACCAGGATCCTCCCAAGTGCAGGCTGCTTGCGCTAATACTAAGGAGCACTGGCTGCAGACACAGGGGCTGAAGAGGAGAAAGATCTCACCATTTAGTTCTCTGCCCTTGAATCTGCTTTTCTGCTGTGGCACCTTCTTCTTGGCCACTGCCCTTACTCAGGCCATGGACTCACAAGGAATTTTGTCTAGAGTGTGACAGAACCAAAGTGCTCTTGGTGGGCGAGGGTGGATCTCGTGGACAGTTGTGCCTTCCCTGCACCTTGGAAGGCCAGGTGCAATGCTACCATTAACTGTATGGGCTATGGAATTAGACAAGTGGCCTCGGGGGCTTAGATATTTATTTACCATCATCTTGAGTGAATTATTTAAACATTCTATGTCTAAATTACCCCATTTGTAAAGCCTGAATATTATTAATAGCTGTGTCAGGGAATGGTTATTGGGAAAAATTAAATAACACATGTGAATTTGTTCCCCGGTTCCCAAAATGGCGGCAACTACAATTTTTAGAAGGACAAAATTAATTAGGTAAAGGGGTAATTTAATAAGTGATCTTGAGAAGTGCTTATCATCCAGTTTTACTTTCTGACTCTACCCCCGTATTTGATTCTGCTCTCTGTTGACACCGTAAGCCATCTTTATTTTTATTTTTTTAAAGATTTTTGACAGAGCAGAAGAGAAAGTGAAAAGAACAACAACAACAACAACACACCAGCAGGGGGAGCATCCTGGGATTGTGACCTGAACCGAAGGCAGACACTTAAGCAACTGAGCCACCCAGGGGCCCTGTAAGCCATGTTTAAACACAAATTATTTTTACCCCACTTCCCTTCTGACTGATTCCTCACTGAAGGAACACCTCAATCTGAACATCACTGCAATTGTCCTCCCCTCCCTTCAAATATAACACTACTGCCACGATTTCCTTTATGGATCAAATACCGGCATTCATTTGTCATTAAAGTAACCTTTCACTCTTCTCTTTCACAAAATCAGTGTCCAATCCACATAAGTTCCACAACATTGACATGTCTTAAGTGAAATTTTTTCTTTCCATTCCCATAACTACTACCTTACTACAGACACTTAACATCCCATACTAAAGTCATTCTCATAGTCTTCTAAGGGAGCCCCTCTGCCTTCATTTAAAAACCCTTCAAAGCACCCAACTGACTTTCATACAATGTAATCTGATCATGTCACCCTCTTGCTTGGAGGACTGCAATGATTTCAATGTTTTCTGTTATAAAACTCAAACTTCTTATCATAGCCACAAAACTGTCTATGTCATGGCCCTGTCTTGCTTTCCAGACTCTTCTCTACTGTATTCTACTTTCAAGTTTTACAAAACTACCCAGACACCCTCCAACATTCCATGTTGTATCCATTTTGGATATGAGCAACAAAAAGCCACCCAAAACATCGAGAGCCCAAAAAGGCAAGGGATCCCAATGAAAACACATGAATAACTCATAGATCGTGATGTGGGTTAGTAGTACAATTCAGGCCATAGGGAGTGAAATTCTTAATTAGAAAGTCTCTATGAAGTTGTTAGTTAATGAGTGGTGTGTAATCTGTGTGTCCCTAAGTCTGCCCCATTCTCTTTTTTTTTTTAGATTTTATTTATTTATTTGACAGAGAGAGAGATCACAAGTAGGCAAAGAGGCAGGCAGAGAGAGAATGAGAAGCAGGCTCCCTGCTGAGCAGAGAGCCCGATGCAGGGCTCCATCCCAGGACCCAAGGATCATGACCTGAGCCAAAGGCAGAGGCTTAACCCACCGAGCCATCCAGGCACCCCAGTCTGCCCCATTCTTTACAGGTTCTCAGCATCATTTCCTTCCAGTTGCCTCCTAGCTCCAAAACCAACAGATGATTCTGCTCTGTATCACTGAGTTAAAAATCTAGCTCAACTTACCATTACTTAGGCAAAACCTTTGATCATCAGACCATAAATTGATTTCTTAAGTTTTTATGTCCTCCACTCACAACCCAGTCTTTTCTATAGGAAAAAAAATGAAATGAAATATTAAATATTATTTAAGTACAGATGGGGTGGAAGGAGTTCTAGCGGTTTAAGATACAAGTGGCAGATGGTATGGAAAGTACACTATACTGCCTCTGTATTTCCATTTCCACCTGGGACACAGTTTTATCCCCTTTGTCTTCTGCTGATTAACTATCCACCTTTAAAAATGCTACCATTTTCCAAAGGACAGGGACTGTGCCTTGCTTTTTGTTTTAACTCCAGCCTGGAAAATATTGGACAACCTATAAATAAATAGCTGTTGAACAAATAAATACATGTATTCTTGTCGTTTCCCTTTAAGATTTTTCCTATTATTTGCAAAAAAATTAATTAATTAAATAAGTCCTTTTCCCTCCCTTATAGCCCATTATAGCACCCTTGACATACACCTATATGTATGTCAGAAACTATAATACTGATGTTTTTATTTGATTCCCTCCCTTTACTGGACTGCAAGATCCTTGAGGAAACATCATGATTTATTAATTTTAACAGTATTTCTGACCTGTTGCAGTTGCTGAGAAATGCCTGTTGAATGAATGAATGAAAACATGGGGCTGGTATAACAAGCTCACCATAGCTACAAAGCTACATAGCTATATACACCCCAGTGTCCTTTCTGATGGATTCGTCCTTTATGACAGCATTGCTTTATGGAAGGTGATGTGGTTCAGCAGGAAGCAGAAATAAGTAAACATGCACAAAACTTGTCATTGTGCGGAACATTCCTCACATCCACAAGCAAAAACATTTGTCTACTGCTGTTCCTGGGTTGGTTGGCCTCCCACCAAAGAGAATGGTCTTCATCACACCCAGTCTTGGAAGCACACTCAGGAGGCTTTGCTAAAGGTCCTGATACAAAACTTGGACTGATTTTCCCAAGGACTCAATTATAAAAAAGCCCCTGGGGAATATACTAATTGGCTCTGTTTTAATATGCTTTTATTAGGGCATACACAATTCTTTTGTTTGGAGATCATCTAAAGGGTGGCTCACATGCCAAAAATAATCAGATGTATTGTTCTTCCATTTCCCTAATGAACTCTACCACACTTTGTCTTTTCCAGTAAACTGCAAATGAGTCACAATTTGGAAATTAATTCTAAAAGAAAGCAACTTTCCAAGCAAGGAAATAGTAAGTATTAAGTTGAGTGTAGGACCATCTGTCAGAGTTAATGCCCGTTAGGGATTTCTTCCCTAATGATTTGTTTCTGCAGCTAATGAAAAGCAGAATTTTTGAACTTTGAATAGTGACCAATTCTTTGTATATTTACCAACTTGTTTTCAAAGTTAACTAATTCTCTTCAAGCTATAAACATTGGTATCTTTTTTTAAAAAAAATTGTCCCTTTCAAATAAAATAGAAGGTAAAATTCCCTAAATTCCTATTCTCTGGAAGTAATGCTAATGAACACAACTTTTTGAACAACTTGTTTCTAACATCATTTAGCGTTGCCTAACATCTTTAGATTTGCTTGATGTTATTAAGGTTGCCTCAAAGTTTTAAGCAAATTGAGTGAATAAGTTGAAAGTAGTATTTTTCAAAAGTATCAAAATAGTTATCTCTAATTTGCCTGTGTTGATGCACGGTCATCTTAAATGTCCAGTATAGACAAGAGTTATCTTACGGTAACCTCAAATAATTATAAAGACTGACCTCTAATTTGTATGTATTTTGTCTTTTCTGCTCTCATATGACAGTGAAGTGGTTAATTGCTCTCTAAAGTAGCCAATTACAATCACAGTTAATTAACTGCATTAATTATCTATAAGACTTCTTGTATAATAGAAAGTTTCAGGTATTACAAATGAAATTTGCTTCATCTTTTAAAGTATGTGGGGATATGACATTCAGTAAATATACGCTGTTACTTGTGGTAAATCCACTCTATCATGGTTACCAAATGGAGCCATGGGAGAGAGAGAGAAATCATTTGGGAACCATTTACTTTAACTTTCCATCATAACAATAGCCAACTTCATCACATTCTTCTTTGGAAAAGTGGTGTATACCTACAAGCCATTTTAGTATGAAAGTGAAAAGAAAAAATAGCCAAAACCAGCAGTAAAAGTAGAATTTAGTGGCTCCTTTTTGTCTCAAGAGAACCCTGCAGGAGATCAGTGTGGACGGAGAAAAGCCCACCACTGCCTCCAACACCCCAACACATGTAAAAGGCCATTTCCTTTTTCTTTTCTTTATTTTTTTTTAAGTATTTTATTTATCTATTTATCTGTCATAGAGAGAGAGCAAGCAGGAGCACGAGCAGGGGTAGCAGGCAAAGGGAGAAGCATGTTCCCAGCTGAGCAGGGAGCCTGAAGTAGGACTTGATCCCCAGGCAGGGCATTTGAACCCCAGGCAGGGGATTAGAATTTGAGCCAAATGCAGACCCTTAACTGACTAAGCCACACAGGCATCCCTAAAAGGCCATTTCCAAAGTTATGATTCCCTCACTTTCCACTTGTGGCCCACCAAATTTGGGTCACATAAATAACCTGAAAGAGTTTGATTTCCATTACTACCTTTGTAATCATAGGAGCAACCTTATCTCAGGCTCTAATTGGTTGACGTCTGCGTGAAAGAGAAGATATTCAAGAGATATAATTAAAGATGTAGAAAAGGGAGTCATCAGAATAGAAGGAGACAATTTGTCTCCCCTTTCTGGGCAGAATATTAATCTCAATAAGTAGGCAGATCCGTTTCTAACTAAAAGAATAGAGGTGTAAAAGATAAGAGAACAGGAAAGAAGAATGGGAGTGGGGGAATCTAAAGACAAAATTGTGCTACCGTTAAATGTCATTAGAGAAAAGATGTCCTTTCAGAACATCTCAGCACTGAACTACCCACTATCTTACTGAACTTAGTAAAAAGTTTTTGGAAAAAATGGTAAGACACTTGAACCTTATTTTAATTAATGTATAGTTTTCAGAAAGGTATGTTTTTTATTTCATGTCATTTGAATGGCACAAAATAATTAATAGATGGCACATAAAAATTAGCCAAATTTGATGAATTGAAGTTTATAAAATTATAATAGTCCTTTGCCCAAATTATTAGTTTAAAAACTTTTTTTTACATATTGCAGCATTAGCCTAGAGATAAGCCTTGAAAGTCTCTAAACTGAATTAATGTATAGATTCAAGGTGTTAATATTAAAAACGGGAAAATGGGGCTGCTGGCTGGCTCAGTCAGGGAAGCAAACAGCTCTTGATCTTGGGATTGTAAATTTGAGCCCCACACTGCATGTAAAGATTACTTAAAAACAAAATCTTAGAAAAATTATTGAAAGAAAAAGACAAGAGAATATATAAATGGCCAACAGCATGTGACTAAATTGTCTACATTAGTCAATATTAGGAAAATGCAAGTAAAAACCATAGTAAAATATACTGCTCTTACACCATATAAAAAATTTCAAAAGAAAAGGGAAAGAAAAGAAAATTGGAAATATTGGTGAAGATGTGGTAAAGTTAAAACTTTCATACACAACTAGCGGGAATATAAAATGCTTCAGCGTCTGTGGAATTTATTAAATTCTTCAGTAAATCAAACAAACAAGTACCATGTGACCTAGGAATTCCATGCCTAGGTTTATACCCAAAAGAAACATAAAGAAATATTAAAACAAATATCTGGCGGCAAACATTCACAGCAGCACTACTCACAAAAGCCAGAAAGTAGAAACAACCAAAATGACCATCAACTTATGCACAGATAAAGCAAATAAGGTATAGCCAACCAACCGAATATCATTCAACACTAAAAATAATGAAGCAGTGATATATTTTACCAAATGGAGGAACCTTCAAAACGTTATACCAAGTGAAACAAGCCAGACATAAAATGTCACATGTTGTATCATTCCATATCTATGAAACATCCAGAATAGATGATTCGTAGAAACCAAAAATCAGATTAGTGGTTGCCAAGACCACTTATAGAGGGAAAATAGGAAGTGACCATATAATGGCTCCAGGATTTCCTTCCAGGTTGATGAAAATGTTTTGGAACTACATAGAGTTAAGAGCTGCACAGCAGTGTAAATTTACTATATGCCCCCGAATTGCACATTTTATTAAAATTGTCAGAATGGCAAATTTTTTGTTATATGAACTTTATCACAATTCTTGTAAGTATTAGGAAAAGAAACAGAATGGAGGGAAATGGGTGTCTTTAAATGTAAGTAAATATCTCCAAAAACCAAACTCCATTTATTTTTTCCCCTCTACACTCCACAGCAGTTGCTAAAAACAAGTTTAAAACAAGTTTACTGGTGTTTCTCTTCATGAAGTTCCACCAATGTCACACTTTTCATGGTGCCCTTTCAACCCCCAAATCCAGGGCTGGAATCAGCACAAGCTGTGTTAATTTCGTGGTGCTTGATAGAGTACATTCTTCACCATATTTGTCATTGACATATGTTATAAAAGAGGCAGCTTTCAAATACTTATTTTCATTTTAATTTATCCATTTAAAAAAAAGTAAGTGCCTTGAATTATTGAGAATTATTATCTCTTTGAGCTACTTATAACAGAGGATTAAAAATGACAGTTCCGGGGCGCCTGGGTGGCTCAGTGGGTTAAGCCGCTGCCTTCGGCTCAGGTCATGATCTCAGGGTCCTGGGATCGAGTCCCACATCGGGCTCTCTGCTCAGCAGGGAGCCTGCTTCCCTCTCTCTCTCTCTGCCTGCCTCTCCGTCTACTTGTGATTTCTCTCTGTCAAATAAATAAAATCTTTTAAAAAAATTTAAAAAAAAATGACGGTTCCCACGATTCTCCACTCATAACTACTACTCACTCTTTCCTCGAAGCTAAATGTTACATGTAAGCTTGTTAGTTATAGTTTGTGCCACAGGCAGTGCTCTCACATATGACATTTAACATCAATCATAGCCCCTGAGAGGGGGGGTCTTGATTCATCATCTCAAAGAAACAGATATGAACATCATACTCATTGTAAAATTGCTATCCAACTTAAGAAGGAAAAACAAACCATTTCCTTGATATTTATGGATATATTGGCCATTTAAATAAACTAGTTTGATCTAGATAAAATGTCATGCTAGACCACAGTGACCTGGAACTCCCCCAAATGTCAATGCTTGTACTTTAGGCTTTAAGAAATTATTGTTAGTCTGAGGAGGAGAGGCATACAATCACTAGGATCCACACCAAATATGAAGCTCTTAGAATCTGAACACCAATACAAATTTGCCTATAGCAATCAAAATCTTTTTTTTTAAGGTTTTATTTATTTGACACAGAGATAGAGAGTACAAGTAGGCAGAGCAGCAGGCAGGGGGAGAGGGAGAAGCAGGCTCTCTGCTGAGCAGGGAGCCCAATGTGGGGCTCCATCCCAGGACCTGGGATCATGACCTTAGCCGAAGCTAGCTGCTTAATGAACTGAGCCACCTAGGTGCCCCAGCCACCAAAATCTTGACCAGTTATACAAGTTCAGGCAAAAGGAGAAAAGTAAAAAAAGAAAAAAGTTTCACTTGTTGCACAAAAAATATCATCTAGCTTTCCAAAACAAACAATTTAGATGGTTATGATTAAATACCATTATTGATTTGACGAAAAAATTTTATCACAATTCAAAATTACAGTAGCATTTGGATGAATTTGGTTATTCTATAAAAACAAAAAAATACAATGCTGATGTGAATATGGTAAACATTTAAAAAAAACTCTAAGGATGTTTTGAAAATCTTAATTATGTTATGGACTTTGGGGAGTGTATGTGTTATTTGAGTGTGGTGAAGTGTGTAAACCTGGCGATTCACAGACATGTACTCCTGGGGCTAATAATTCATCATATGTTAATAAAAAATTTTTAAAAACCTTAATTATGATGTTATCAGTAGAACATGATGTGTCAGAAACCTGACTTTTGCACACTCTCCTAACTGTCCCTTAATCTCACTTGACCCAGAGTTATTTCTCTTTTTTCACACCCAATGTCATGTACATGTATGGATCTTGAAATGTGAGATTCTCTCTCTTCAAGTACTCAGCATTCTCCTCCATTTAACAGCCTTCAGGATTTGCATAGGTCAAATTATGTCAATCCATAACCAAAGTCATAACTGACAAAGTGTATACCAGCAGTTCATGGCATTTTATAGAAGATGGAAGCAGAACATAAATGAAGAGAATATCCAGAAAGAATACCAGCGGCAGTGCTTAATTGAAATGGTAAACTATATTGTATTTGTATATGTCAACCAACACATGTCAAATGCTCAAGGATACAATACGTATCCTGTTTAGTTTACTATTTTACTCCCTCCTGAACAATGTGATGGAAGTCTTGTTTTGTTGATGTTATTCAACATCTGGATACAAGGCATGAGCCTTTAGGTCAAGGAATTTGTCTCACTTCTCCTCCAGTATAAAGCCTAGCACTTATAAAGGTGCCTGGTGCTTGCACAATTAATATTAGCTGAATGAATGCTGACATAAATACCGTTGAATTTTACAGAACTGAAAAATCATATTTCTGAGGCACATGGGTGGTTCAGTTGGTTGAATGTCTGATGCTTGATTTCAGCTCAGGTCATGATATCAAGGTCCTGAAATCGAGTCCAGATCAGTGTTCATTGTGAAGTCTGCTTGGATTCTCTCTCTCTGCCTCTCCCTCTGCCCCTCCTCCTGCTTGTCCTCTCTCTTCCTATCTCTCTCTATCTCTCTGTCCAAAATAAATAAATATTTTTTTAAAAAGAATCATGTTTCTTCTTTTTGGGAATATATCCTAATTTGTTATGTTCAACTGACATTGCAATTTATTTCTGAGTCTCCATTGGCTAAATCACATCAAAGAAAAGTTATCAGATAGTAGCTATGAGAGTAACTAAGAATAAAGAAAAGAAACCAATCTGGACAGTCAACAATTTATATAAATCTTTCTCATAAACCGTCTACCTCCATAGTCTGCAGAAAGTCCACCTCCATACCACCTCCAGAGCCCCTACTCTGATCTTGCACCACTGGGAGTCTGACCATGGAGGGGGTGGGGCGGCGGGGTGGCGGGGGAATGGGAACTTGCAACAATCAGCGCATGGATCTAGGCAGAGGTCCAGAAGAACTTCAGAGGTACAGAAGAATATCTGATGTTATAAAAGAAAAAATGCACTGGACACTTGTTTAAAACAGCAAGAGAGACTTCATACAAATCAACTGCAATAGAGAGCAAGACTTTGCAGTGGGGCAGAGGCAAAGAACTCAACTCCACTGGAACAAAAAAGACTTTTGCTTTTAAACACCAGGGAGAGCTGTGGGTTAATGGAAAAGTACTAGAGAAAGTTGGTCAAAGTGATGAGGCTATCATGTTTGCTAATTGGTTCTTATGAAAGTAAAGCTCCTAGGCTCTCACTGACTAGAAGGCAAGGCTTCTATTTTCCTTAAGGTTTACATTCCACTGGGAGGGCTCCTAGGGACTCTTGGGTTATATAGTTTGGGAGAAATTTTATGTTTCAAAGAGGCAGAGAAAGAATTTATAAGTGAAAGTTTTCTTAGGTAATTGCTCCTAGAAAAAGAGGTCTGGGTCCTATCATCAAGAAGCTGATCTAAAATTTAGTGAAGCTGAGGGGAATAGAAGGCTGTCTGGTCAATGAATTTAGACAGACATTAGAACCAGAATTGTGACATTGGAAAATAGCTTAAAAAAAAAATCTAGGGTGCCTGGGTGGCTCAGTGGTTAAGCTGCTGCCTTCGGCTCAGGTCATGATCCCAGGGTCCTGGGATCGAGTCCCGCATAGGGCTCTCTGCTCAGCAGGGAGCCTGCTTCCCTCTCTCTCTTTCTGCCTGCCTCTCTGTCTACTTGTGATCTCTGTCTGTCAAATAAACAAATAAAACCTTAAAAAATATATATATAGAATGACTTCTTTAAAAGAATGTGTTTCCAGTCCCCAGGTACAAAAATGTGTTTCTCTACACTGCCTCAAATTCTTCATTTTGTCTTATTATATTTACTGAAGTTACATCTATAAAAATTCATTTGGGCTATCTAGCATTCTTTAAAAATCCAAATAATTTTAATCTTGAGCACTCAAGAAAAGTAAAGAGTACTTTATCAATATAAACAGAATATTATAAATTAGTTTTCAAAAAACTTGGTTGAAGGCAATACAGAAACTCCAAAGCCTTGTTCAAATTCTGACTTTACCCTCTATCACTTAAATGACCTTGTGCAAGTTTTCATACTATACTCTTTGTTTCCTAGGATGTAGGAAAGAGATACATAGTGCTATTGAAATATTAAAATATATTGATTTTAATTGCTTAGAAGTATACCTGAAAGTACTATTATTAGTGCTTAAGAAATGGAGTAACTTTTAAATATCTTCCTAAAACTACATAAATAAAAACTTTTTAAACATGTTTAAAATTGAATTCTGATTCTGAATGATTTGTTGCTTTCAATTTGCTCTTTGAAAGTAGGTCCTATCTTCTGTCATAAATTTTCTAAACTTACCCAATCACAAAAATTCTTACTGAACTAAATTGGTCATATTTTTTCTGACACTGGTATTTTTTTTTTGGTTATTTACCAAACAATTAACCAAAAAAAAAAAAATTACATGTATTAAAGCAGTATTTCCTTCAAAGCCATAAATGCAATTTTATAATCGTGAAACAAGACATATTTGTGACCAAATGGACTTTCAGCTTTACGCTTAAGAAAGAAGGCTGCCTTCCTATATTGCCCTTGCCAGAAGGTAAAGTAGTAAATTCTTTTTCATGCACAGAAACACAATACATCATTGTAAGTGGTACAAAAATAATTAGAATTTAAAATTATACATGAGGAGAATGATATCACTAAGAAAATGACATAGGCTGTTCCTGATCTCACTCCCGCTCACAAAAACAATTATCATCTCTTCAAGAACAAAACACCACTGAGAGACTCCTGGAACAGGAGAGTGAGACTGAAGCACTGCCCCAGGATCACACAGATCACATTAGAAGGGTAAGAAAACTGGCTACCTGTTGGCCTCATGGCCCCTCCCCCAAGCAGCACAGCACCATCTGGAGAGGTGTCCCTTGAGACTGGGATCCCTCCAGAAGGAAAAGAAAACTCAGAAGGGAAAACCAGCCTTCCCTTTATGGGAACCAGCCATCCCCTTTCTGGGAAGCCCCTGCTTTGATCTTGCAGCCCTGGGATTCTGACCCTGGGGGGGGCGTGGGGGGGGCTGCGGGAGGGTAGGGGGGGCAGGTTTGGAGACTTGCAACAACCAGCACATGGATCTTGGCAGAGTTTAACATGCAGTGCCTAAGTAAGTAGTAATCCCAACCAGCAGCTATGCTCATCTGCAGAACCAAGTCAGGGGGTCTACTCTGATCCAGAAACTTGGTGAGGTGCAGATCTGTCTGATTAAATGAAAACTTTTGTTAGCCCTAGAGCCCAGGTAGCCCAGACCCAGGCAAGGTGCTGAGTAACAGCCCTATCCTCTGTGGAGCGTGCCTTTCATTCCCTTCTGACCAGAAAGGCTGAAGACAAGTCTTGGAAGGTGTACAGCTTAATGGCACTCAAGCCAAGAGGCAGGGAGAAGAGGGATTGCCCCAATACTGGCATGGAGGTGCCTCATGCTACACACACAGACAGGAGGATTAATTTGGCCCAGACTGAGGATAGCTTCAGACTCCTTACAATTGAAGAGACTGTTTGGGAAACAGCCTAGAGCAGCCCTTCCCATCCCATCTAAACAAAGGAGCTGACACATAGCCTCACTCACTGGGAAGAGCATCTTCTGGCCCCCTTTTGACCAAAAGAACTAGTATGAATACCTGAAAGGTATATAGCCCTGTGGGACATGAGCGCAGAGAAGGGCAAACAGAGCTAATAGTTTGCAGAACAAATCCAGGGGCCATGTTTAGCCAGAGAATTTGTGGTGCAGGTCAGCTTGAGCTAAAACAACAAACTAAGAGCTTTACTGGTTTTAGAACTGCTTCTCCCTCTATAACCAGGCAGGGAATCTAATTTGTAACCCTTCTCATTGCTGAATACAGCATTTAGCTTGTCCAACAAGGGAAACTAACCAGAACACACAGAAAGCTATGTAACCCACTCAACCACCCCAGGGGCATTGGCATTTTAGCAGAGAACATAATCTGTGGCTTCTACCACCTGCAAAGCAAAAATGCTAGGCTCATCTGACCAAGAAATTCAGTATAGACTCAGGCCTGATTTGGACCATCAGACAACAAATTCTATAGTCTCTGAGTACCATCTTGCTGCCCTGTCAGGGAAAACAAGCTAATTCAATGAATTAGTACTGCTGAATATAGTACATAGTCCTGACCATCTAGTAAGCCAGAAAAGAGAATTCAAGTAGACATGGAGCCCATCCTGTACCCTCACATAGGTAGGGAATCAGGACAGCAATCCTACCCAACTTTTCTCAGCCAGTAGCACATCCTCCCTCCCTTATCCTGAGAGCTTGAATAGTTACTTCCCCCAAAATAGACCATAATAGCAGGCCTACCTGCCCCAGTACAATATTAATAGACACACACACAGAAAACTGAACTGACTGGTAAAGAACTATCTCTGCCAAAGCAAACTTGTAAACTCTGAAATAGGGCTCATTCAAATGCACAAATATTTACACACACACACAAGAAAAGAAACAAAAAAAGAGAAACAGTATTTGCAATATGGGAATTCCAGAAGGTGAAAGAGAAAGGGACAGAAAGTATATTCAAGGAAACAATGGCTGACAACTTCTCTATCTTGGGAAAGAATTTAATGTCCAGTACCAGGAGGCCCTAAAGACTATAGATGGGTTAAACCCAAATAGGACTACAGGAAGATACAGTACAATTAAATTATCAAAAGCCAAAGATATAGAAAGAATTTTAAAAGCAGTGTGACAAAAGAGAATTGGTTATAAGCTACCCCCATAAAAAGTAAAAGAACACTAATATAAAAACACAAAAAGTTCAATTACATCACACTTAAAAGATTTCTGCACCACGAAGGAGACCAACAATGAAACAAAACAACAACGTGCTGAACAGAAGGAAATATTTGCAAATGATATATCTGATAAGGGATTAACACCCAAATATATAAGAACCCATACACCTTACCACAACCAAACAGACAACAAAACCCACGTAATCCAATAAAAAAAAGAAATGGGCAGAGGACATGAATACACATTATTTCAAAGAAGACATACAGAAAGCCAAAGACACATGAAGATATGTTCAACATCATTAATCATAAGAGAAATACAAATAAAAACCACAATGAGACACCACCTCACACCCATTAGAATCACTGGTTTCAAAAGTACAAGAAATAACAATTGTTGATAAGGATTTGGAGAAAAGGAAACCTTTGTGTGCTGTTGGTAGAAAAACAAATTGGTCAGCTACAGTGGAAACCAATATGGAGGTTCCTCACAAAATTAAAAATAGATAATTCCACTACTTGGTATTTACCCAATGAAAACAAAAACACAATTTAAGAAGATATATACAATACTATGTTTACTGCAGCATTATTAAAATAGTCAAGATATGGAAACAACTCAAGTGCCTATCAATACATGAATTCAGAAAAAAGATGTGGATTTTATATATAACACAATATTACTTACATATAGAATTCAGAAGCACACTAAATAGATTATTCACCATAATCAAGTGGGATTTATCCAGTAAAATGCAAGGATGTTTCAACATGTGCAAATCAATGTGATACACCAATAGAATGAAAGAAAAGAATCACATGATCACCTCAAGAGATACAGAAAAATGGTTTGACAAAATTCAACATCCACTCATAATAAAACTCAACAAATTAGGCATAGAAGGAACAGATCACCACATAACAAAGGCCATATATGACAAGCCCACAGCTAACACCGTACTCTATAGTGGAAAGATGAAAGCTTTTACTCTAAGATCAGAAATAAGACTAGTGTGCTCACTCTCAGCACTCCTATTCAACATAGTACTAGAGGTCCTAGCAAGATATAGAAATAAAAGCTATCAAAATTGGAAAGGAAGAAGGGAAACTCTCTCTACTTGCAGAGGATATGATTTTATATATAGAAAATCCTGAAGACTCAACCAAAAAACCTGTTAGATCTAATCAATGAATTCAGTAGTCACAAGATATAAAATGAACATATAAAAATCAGTAACATTTCTATATGCTAACAACAAAATTTTTGTGCAAGAAACTGAAAAATCAAGCCCATTTACAGTAGCATCAAAAGCAATAAAATACATGGGAATACATTTAACTAAAGAGATGAATAATCTCATGCTGAAATCGATAAGGCACTGATACAAGACATGAAGAAGATACAAATAAATGGAAAGGCATCCCATGTTAATAGAACAATGTCAATAAGTCAATGTTAATAAGCTGGCCAAACAAGGGTTTGAAATGCATGGGTTCACTTATACAGAGATTTGTTTTGTTTTCTTCCCTAAAACATTATCAAAGTTAATAATAGTCTTATAAGACAACCAATGGTTTTGATTTTATTAATTTAAAATTACTTAGGCTAACTGATAATGAACACAAATAACTTTTCCTTCAGATATGTGCTTTGTCTTGAAAGACAAGAAAGAAAGGAAAGGAAAAGAAAAAATATACCAAAGGATAGAGTAAAATAACCAACAACACAAATGCATCTTTAAACTCTTCAGATGTTGTAATTATCAAACACAAGCCATCAAACTCAGCATGCTCAACATTCTGAAGATACAAATGAGAAAATCAACAACATGAACAACTAATGAGAGACCGCCCAAAATGATGAGTTAGAATACCAGAAAAAAAGAACTTACAAAATGAAAGGTAATAAAGATTAAAAATTTTAAAGTATGTACAATTGATAAATAAAATAGCATGACAATAACCAAATAGAGTATGAAAGAACTAAAACATAACTTAGAGGAAATTATGAGAAAGCCAGAGAGGGAACATAAGGAGGAGTGTAAAAGGGTCAATGAGATCTAATAAAAGACAAAGTAAGTCCTGAGAGATCTAATGTGTATCTAACTATATTTTTGAAGACAGAAGATGGGGGCCTGAGTGGCTCAATCAGTTAAGCACCTGAGTTCTGGTTTCAGCCCAGGTCATGATCTCAGGTTATAGGATGGAGCCCTGCTTCTAGCCTGGCCTCAAGTCCCACCCAGAAGCCCTAACTGAGCCCTGCCTCATGCTTGGTGTTCAATGCCCAGTCTCCTGGTCCCTCTCCCTCCCTTCTGCCCCTCCCCCCATGCCCTCTCTCTTTCTCTCCCATAAATAAATAAATAAATGATCTCTTAAAAAAAAAGATGAAAGAGTAGAATGAGGAATAGATAATTCAAAGAGATAATGGCTGAAATTTTCACAGATTTAATAAAAATTCTAAATTTCCAGAATCAGAGTGCACAATAAATCCCATTCAGGCTAAGTAATAGTAAATCTGGAGTATCCTCAAAGGATTGTGAGGGGGGCAAAAAAGAAACCTGTAGCTGAACACACAATGAGACATTCTTTTAAAGAGAGTATATACTGCAAGAATTTGACCAACAACAGACACTCACCAGTGGAACAGCTAAGGGATAGATTTAAAAACCAGGAAATATTATACCAGAAAGAAGGTCTGAAATAGAAGAAAAACATGGTAAGAATAGAATATGGGGAATCTGAGTGCTAATCTAAATAAATATTTATAGACTTTATAAAATGAAAATAAAACTCTTTTCAGTAGTACTGAATGTCCTGACTGACACTCAAACTGAAAACTGTTGAAAACGCCAGACAAAAATATATTTTGCGAACTTTAAAATACATCAATGAACTGTGAAGGATTTCAGAAGCCAAAAACTTAAGTGAACCGGAAATCTAGAAGTTTGAGCAGAAGTCCATTTAATAATGGGTCAAATAAAAACCACAGTCTTTATTTGCATGTCTCCAGACCTAAGAATGGTTTTTACATTTTAAAAGCTAATGAGAAAAACCAAACAACAAACAAGCAAAGGATATGTGCAGAAATTGATTAGTGTCCAAGAATATGGCCTATAAATTGTAACATATGACTCGATGGCCCTTTCCAGAAAAAGTTTACCAATCATCCTCTGCTTTATGGAGCCTACAACACACGTGGTACCCTAAATTAAGCTCTTACCTCAAAGGCAGTTGCTAACTTAATACACACGACTTCTTTTTTCATGGCCTCCTAGAGCCTAGAGCTGGAAAAAATCCAGAGCTTACCCAAACTGTAAAACATACTAGGAGAACCCCAAACCGAAAGATTATGTTGTCAGAGTAAGGGAGTCCTAGAAACACAGATACACATACACGGTGTTACAAAGAAAATGATCCTCCCTGAAAACTGTCACTGATTAAAGAGGACTAAATCCCTTCTAAGGATTTGTAACATTAGTTTGGCTTTTATACTTGAATCCATATAACCTGAGAGACCTGAAAAATCTGAGAGAATTTCGTGGCAAGTGGCCCTGGGTAGAAAGGAACATTTTCAAATGCCTTGGCAGAAGCAAACGTAAGTGCACTCTACAAGGACCACCTTCAGTTCAGGAATCAGGATTCCCACTGATGGGCATCCAGTAAAAATGATCACACATTTTTAACAACAACAACAAAAAAAATGATCACACATTTTTAAAAAAATTCATAAAACAGTGTGGCTTAATGAAGAAGATAGTAGCATAGGATTTTGAAAGACTTAAAACACAAGAATTATCAAGCAGAAAATAAAATAAGTATGCTTACTATGCTGGAATAAATAAAAATAGGGGAAGCATTGTAAGAGAGCAAGAAGCTATAAAAGTTGGCCCACCACAGTGGTGACTGATCTAAGGAAAGCACCTCAGGCACAGGTGTCTGCTCATGAAGTCAAGCCTACCTGCAGAATCTAGAGCCCCTTAGGTTCTGAGGGTTTCCTCCTGCCCCAGGGGCACCTCTTTATCCCATGTGACCCTTGTCTCAGCACCCATGATGGATAGGAGGTGCTGTCCCTCATTTCTTGCTGGTGTGTGTGAGGCACTTCTTGTTCCTAGACGATATTAACTAAATATTTCTCACCTCCTTCTAGGAAAACCATGGATGTCCTAGAAGGAGGTGACCTGGTCATATGATGATTGAGTACCTAGTGAGTTCCCTGTGTATTGCCCAGTAGGTACTGGAGAAGTGGTGTTGGGCGGAGAAAGCTCTATCCTCTTACCACACTCAGCCTCAAATCCCTGCCAACCTTGAAACAAATGATAGAAGGGTGGTTCTAGGGGGTTTGTGGACACAAAAATCATCTACAATTCACTGCATGAAGAAAAGGAACACTAGTCATGAAAAACAAAGAATTTATCATAAGAAACAAAGGATAAAAGTACAAAATCTAAGCTGTTTTTACCATAGAATACAGAGAATTGGATAAGGGATTGATTGATTGATTGATTGATTGATTTCAGAGAATTGGATATGGGATTTTATTCTATTTATTTTTTTATTATGTTGAGTTAGCCTCCATACAGTACATAATTAGCTCTTGATGTAGTGTTCAATGATTCATCAGCTAAATAAGAGATTTTTAAAAATCTGTTCCAAGGCTTCTACAGCAGGATTGGTCTACACAGTTAAACCTGCTTCTACCAGGATCCTTCTCAAAGGAGCTACACTACTAAGACACATGGTCTCAACCTTTTTATGGGCCCTTCCCTTGCATTTACTGTGAGATTGTCCCATAAACAGATCACAACCTTGGGCATACTCAAATGCCTACAAAAACAGAAGAGACATGATTCCATTTTTTCCAATCCCTAGAAAAATTCTTATTTAGCTTTTCAGCCAGCATTTTACATATTGAGTTATTCCTAAATTTGACATTTACTTCTTCTATAAAAGGAAAAGCATACAACTAATGGATATATAATATCGTAGATACCAATCATAGATTTATATAATCAAGTAACCATATGTTCAAGAATTCTGCCCTGTGAGAAAATCAACCCAGAATTGAAGCCTTAAATGTTGTTTTCCTTTTTTAAATTTCTATTTTTTAAATGGTAATATTATAAGTGGATTTGCATGCCATGAACCAGAGGAGTCTGTAATTAATAAGAAAAGAATAACTTTCACATTGTATTCGCAGAGATGCTTATGCTAATTTTCAACAATTGAGGAGTTATGGCTAATAAATAATGTTCTAAATTTAAATACCATCTTTGTTCATCCTTATTTTTCCTCAATATGTTTTGACAATGATACTTACATTACTACAGAGATCATTTAGCAATGCAGCATCTTAAATATCCCATTACAATTAGCTTTCTGTCACTGTTTTTCTTCTTATTTTTCTTTGTTTTCTTAACACAAACTCCCAACTAAATAGTTCTGGCAGCAAAGACATTACCTGAAGAAAATTCACCTCAGCAAAGAGAGTGTTTACATGTTGTGATGTGTCAGGGACACATCATGGGCCAGTCACTGGAATAAGTGATAATGATGTAGCGAAGGACCAGCCTCCTTTCTTTTCTTAAAGGAAATGGCAGTCTAGCACTGTCACTGGAAGATACATCAACCACTGAAGTAGTAAATCAAGTAAATAGTCTTTAATAGCAACATGCACAGAGGAAGGTAACAAACTCGAGCTTCAAATCTTAAAAAACAGATAGACATCATGGCATATCATGGTTCACAGTGTTAGCATTCTCAGGGAGTTCTGTGTCACGTGGGTGCCTCAGAGGGAAAATCTGGAGAAGGTATTTAAGTGCAACATCACTGTGTATTGCACACAGATTTTATGTTCACAGGCTTCAACGTTTGTAGATCTAGCCAGAATTACTTCAGCTAGAACCTTAGTAAGTCTAATTCAACTATTAGTTTCTTTATATAAGTACCATCTCTGTCTTCCATAACTGATGAAGGACAGAGACTTCCTTCTTTTACTTCACTTTCTTTTACCTCTAAAAAGACTGCATCACTGAAAATCTACTCCTCAACACTTCCCCTCTTTTATATTTATTATGAATAAGAATCATTCAGACCTACAAGATTGGCAAGAACATTTTGGCATCTTGGGTCCCCTAAGAAGCAGGTGCCAGGGTAGAATTAGAAATGCAAGTGATTGTTCCAACGCAATGCCTGTAAAAGATAAAGGGAGGGAGAAGGAGTAGGCTGAGAGTGACTTAGACCATGATGCTGGTCTGACACCTGCCAATCATTGTTCACGGTAGAGTTCTCTAAGGCCAGAAATAGTGCCTGACATAGAGAAACTTCCTAATAAATGCTAGCTGAGTTATAAATAATTTTTTGGGGGGTTGGGGGGAGGAAGGAACATTGGGTACAGAACTCAATGTCAAACAAATAAACTAGCAACAGTAAGTATGGATGTTATCACAATTGTGGGGGAGCTAGACGAACTAAAATTTACTGAACGAGCTTCTTCTGAAAGCAAGGCCTTCCCGATTTTTTAGGGAAATTAAAGTGTGACTCTACCATTGCCAGAAGTCAGTAATAAGCACTGGCTGATCATTTAATGAGTGCACATTACTGAGCACACTTTATTGAATGTGAATGAAATAGCTGATCATATGATAGAACCATTCAGACAGAAGAATAAATAAGGGTCAAGGAAAACTAAGGGAAAAGTTATTGTTATTGATGCTGTGCAGTCAAGAACCCCCAAGCTTTGTATATAAAAGATGTCCATTTTATTAGTTTCAAGGATTCTGTGAGTTGAGGATTCAGGCAGAATACAATGGCAATGCTTTGTTTTTGTTCAATGAGATCTAGACCTTCCACTGGGCATTATTAGAGCAATACTGAAGTTAGAATTCCCATGTATTTGCCTCTGTATCTACTTTTTGTTTTCATTTCATTTCATTTCATTTATTTGTCAGAGAAAGAGAGAAAGAGAGAGTGTGCAAGAGAAGGAGCACAAGAAGGGAGAACAGCAGGCAGAGGCAGAAGCAGGCTCCCAACTAAGCAAGGAGCCTGATGTGGGGCTCAATCCTAGGACCCTGAGATCATAACCTGAGCTAAAGGCTGATGCTTAACCGACTGAGTCATGCAGGCATCCTGCCTCTCTATCTTATGATGTTCTTTTTAGAATAATCACTGTAAGTATAGTGATCGGAAGGGGCACGTGCACCCGAATGTTTATAGCAGCAATGTCCACAATAGCCAAACTATGGAAAGAGCCTAGATGTCCATCAATAGATGAATGGATAAAGAAGATGGGGTACATATATACAATGGAATACTCTGCAGCCATCAAAAGAAATGAAATCTTGCCATTTTCAACGACGTGGATGGAACTAGAGGGTATTATGCTAAGTGAAATAAGACAATTATCATATGATCTCCCTGATATGAGGAGTTTGAGAGGCAGGGCGGGGGGTGGTCATGGGGGGAAGAGAAGGGAAAATGAAACAAGATGGGACCAGGGAGGCAGACAAACCATAAGAGACTCTTAATCTTAGGAAACAAACTGAGGGTTGCTGGAGGGGAGGGGGATGAGAAGAATAGGGTGGCTGGGTGATGGACATTGGGAATGGTAAGTGCTATGGTGAGTGCTGTGAAATGTGTAAGACTGATGATTCACAGACCTGTACCCCTGAAATAAATAATACATTGTATGTTAATTGAAAAAAAAAAAAGATAAATCACTGTAGTCCCTGAAATGATAGGGTCTATTTTTCACTACTTAACTTTGTACTTTGTTTTCTGATGTTGATTTCTTTCATTGTTCAGGGCCACTTCAAGCAGCCTTCTGTCCTTGACCTAAATGGAATTAGTCTTTCTGAATACCCTGTAGTCATCAGTGGGACTGTTTAACAGATTACCAAGCAGAAGGACCATTAACATTTGCTAATGTGTATTGTGTTTTTTCAACACAAAATGTCCTTATAGCTTAAGCCCTTATAACCTCTATGATTTTCATTTATGCCAGTAATCTCTATTGATTAAAATATCTTTCCCCAGAAATTGTATTATTGTAATTATCTCATCAACTCTGGTTAGCTCTAAGCAAAGAGGAAATGTATATCTTCATCAGATCCTCTCAGGAAAGCTTTGGTACTTCTAAAGAATGGAATTTATTTTTACAGGCAACATTTTATTTTTACAGTCAAATTCCATCCTTCTTTCACTACTTCTATTTTCAGTATGGCTGGAGAAACTGTTACTTTCTAAACTCATCCCTTGTTAATGTAATTTAAATGCTACGGCTTCAGAAATTGGAATTTTTATTCCAGTTGTGAGTCTTTATTGCCACAGCATTTTATATGTAAAGATGTTCTTCTAAGGAACTATGAAAGGTTGTCATTACTGTAGGTGAATTGTGAAAATATGCAAGACTAAGTAAAATATGATTCAATTTATACAGAGTTTGAAAGGATGGACAAAAATAGACTAATTTTTTTTTATAGGAGGGGTGGAGTAGATGCCATGTTCCTTCTCTCACAGAACTTAGAGTCTCCAATATTTCTCTGTCTCACTGCCCTTACGAGAATCAAGAAATTCTTGTTTAAACTCTAATAGGTGCCCTTCTTTAATTCAATTTTAATCAATGTCATTTCTCCAGTCCTAGCTTCAGAACATCTTCTCATTGGCCTCTCCCCTTCCAAGAAAGAGAGAATAAATATGCACTCATTATATCTCTTCCTGTCTATTTGGGTAAAGAATCCATTAAGGTCTATGTATCTGCCTTATTTGAAGCCTCCATCAGTAAAACCTGAACCCAGAAGAATCACCTTCCCTGATTCTCTTAATGACATATAAGCTATACTACCTCTGATACATTGGCTACAAATGATTAGATCAAAATATGGTGCTTAAATCAAGGGTAAAGAAGCCTAGGCTGGATGTGAAGAAGGCTACATGTTTCTGATGTGGCTTGACCTAAAATTCCACCCAATAGGGGAACTGTATATTTAATGGTGATAAACTGACACAATCCCTTGGGCTTATGACATAAAAATAAGCATCAAAACATTCCATCAGGGGCGCCTGGGTGGCTCAGTGGGTTAAGCTGCTGCCTTCGGCTCAGGTCACGATCTCAGGGTCCTGGGATCGAGTCCCACATCAGGCTCTCTGCTCAGCGGGGAGCCTGCTTCCTCCTCTCTCTCTGCCTGCCTCTCTGCCTACTTGTGATCTCTCTCTGTCAAATAAATAAATAAAATCTTTAAAAAAAAATTCCATCATTTTTTTTGTCTAAATATTTCTTGTATAGTTCAGTTTGGGGAATTATCAGTTCCACGTGATTAGTAATAAAAAAAGGGGCTATAGCTTTTATATTTCTTGGTCCTTCATTTGTTCAGCTTTAGAACAAATATTCTCTCAAGGGATTCCTGGAAAAGATTCCCCTTTATAACCCTGAAGAGCTTAACTAAGACAAAGTACTAACAGATCGATTAACCCTTTGTGATAAGGGTCGCAAGACTACCCCAGGTTCAGTGATTCATTAGAAGGACTTACAGGGGAGTAAATCAGATGGCAGGGGAGTAGGAGGAGGCGCCTTTTCAGCCGGTACCCCAAAGTGAGCTGATTACCTACCAAAGAACTCCGATCACCCATGAAATCAGCCTGAGATCAGAATTATACACGTCTGGATCTCTACAGGGGCAGAAGACGCCAGTGGACAGGTAAAGCGGTGTGGGAACGGCGGACTGATATCGGAAGATAAACAAAAGGGGGAGGGAGCCACCAGAGGCGACCGGTTGGAAAGTAATAGCCCAATATGAGTGAGAGTGCCCTGCGTCTGGGGACCAGCATTAACTTGGAGACTGGTTGAAAGCACTCCAAAAGAGCAAAGGATCGCGGGGGGAAATTGTGGGAATCGGGGCGGCTAGGGACAGGGGCTTAAGTCCCTGGTCCCAGGACAGCCTCCCTGGCACTGAGGCAGAGAGAGTGCACCAGAGAAACCAGGTCTTGGTCCCTAAGCCGCCAGCACGCCCGAGAATGCGTGGGTTCTGGCTCCTGTGAGGGGATGGGAACCACGCCGGTGGGCAGAACGCGCAAGCCCTACCACAAAGCTTGAGATACGCGCGCACGTCCCTCCTGCTCTCCTGAGTTACAAAGGCCCGGCCGGCGCTCTTTGATCAGCACCATTGTTTCAAAGCCTAAGCCGTGCGCCCCAAACTCTCCCCTGACAGAGATGCGCAAAATCCCAGCCTGGTGCTTAGGGACCAGCGCCCCATTCTCAGTGCCCAAGACACGTGCAGCCTCTGAAAGAGGTGCGCGCAAGCTGGGCACTCCCAGCCCGGGCCAGCGGCAAAATCTCAGTGTGTGATCACTGCTTGGAACCTCTCTGGCGGTCGGGAGCTCCCAGACAGCTGCCACTGCCTTGGCTTTGGGTACAAGCAAAAGATCCTGCGCCCCCAGGGTCTGCAACTTGGAACCTGCGCTGCCAGCGGCCAAGGGGGAATTTATTTAGGCTCTGCACCCAGACTGAGGCTTCTCTCTGAGAGGGAGATCAGGGTTCGGTTTGTTTTCCTCTAAAACTACAAAAACCATCAAAGGCGGTCAAGGTGAGAGAAAAAAAAAAAGTGAACAAACATAAAAAGCGCCAGAGAACAAAAACTGGGGAAAAACCAGTTTCCTCAGAGCCCACCCCCTTGAGGGGGGCGGGAGGACTTAACTCAGGAAACATCATTGACTGACAACCCACGTGGCAGGCCCATCCCCCAGAAAACAAACCAAGAAAGAAAAAAAAAAAAAAGGACTACAAGAGAACAACCACTACTTCATAGGAAAACTTGTATTGTTCACTCGTTCCCACTATTCCGGTTAATTTTTTTTTTTTTTTTTTACACATAGGTAATTTGGTTAGAAAGGTATTATGGAATTTGATGTACTGTAAAACTCGTTGTGATGGTAAATATGTTAATTATGGAATTTGATGTACTGTAAAACTCGTTGTGATGGTAAATATGTTTTTTTAACATATTTACCATCACAACGAGTTTTACAGTACATCAAATTCCATAATACCTTTCTAACCTGAACTTTTTGATACATGCACCTATGTTTTTCTTTTGCATTTTTATTTTTTGAATTCCGTTTTTTAAATTTTAGTTTAGTTTAATCTAGTTTATTCCTTTTTATTTTTATCCTCTAATATTCATATAGAGTTAAACTTCAAAGTAATCCCCTTTCCCCAATCAACACTACCCCTATAGGTAAACCAATTTTTAATCCCCTTTATCTTAGGAAAGTTGAGTCCTTTAACAAAGATATCAAGATACATCCAGGAAGAATCAAAACAACCTTCCTCACACACACTGAGAATTTATAAGAACTCTCCCATCTTCTTCAACCAGTGTTTCTGTGTTTTTTGTGTTTGTCCTGATAGCATATAAATTTACACTTGTGGTTCTTTTTGATGAGGTTCTTTCTTTATTTGCATATATATATATATATATATATATATATATATAATTTTCTCTTGTCATATACTTGTATCAGTCTTTTTATCTCTTTTTGTTTGTCTACTTCATAAATCTTACCTTGGGGCCCATCTGGGCTGAACCTTCTTTTTCATCTTCCCTTTCGTTCCTGTCTCTCTCTCTCTCTCTCTCTTTTTTTTTCTTCTTTTCTTTTTTTCTTTTTCTTTTTCTTTTTCTTTTCTTTTGTCTCTCGTTTGGGTGGGGAATCCTGATTGCTCAGAAGTGTTCCAGGGAGCACCTTGACTGCACCACATTTGATACATCCAGCTACATCTGTTCAGTCATCTCCCACCAAAATGACTAGGAGGAGGAATGCCCAACAGAAGAAAAATACAAAGGATGGACCCTCTGCAACAGAGCTAAAGGCTATCAACATAGACAATATGTCGGAAAGTGAATTCAGGCTAACAATTATCCAGGCAATAGCTAGGTTGGAGAAAGCCATGGATGACCAAACAGAATTGATTAGGGCCGAACTGAAAGCGACCAGACAGGATGTTCACAATGTTAGGGCAGAGCTTAAAGCTACCAGGGAGGAGGTTCACAATGCTCTCAATGAGTTCCAATCTAATCTAAACTCTCTCAAAGCTAGGGTAACGGAGACAGAAGATAGACTTAGTGATCTGGAAGACAAACATAGAGAAAGGATCAGGAGGAAGCCTGGAACAAACAGCTTAGAAACCACGAAAACAGAATCAGGGAAATAAATGATGCCATGAAGCGTTCCAACGTCAGGTTTATTGGAATCCCTGAATGGGAGGAGAAAGAAAGAAGTCTAGAAAATATAGTGGCACAAGTTTTCATGAAAATTTTCCCAATCTCACAAATGAAACCAGCGTTCATGTGCTAGAGGCTGAACAGTCTCCACCCAAGATTATACATTCCAAAAAAACATCACGACACCTGATAGTCAAATTGAGGAATTATAATTGAAGGTATAATCTCTTGAAAGCTGCCAGGGCAAAGAGGCTCCTTACTTACAGAGGGAAGCCCATCAGAATAACATCATACCTGTCCACAGATACCTGGCAAGCCAGAAGAGGCTGGCAAGATATATTCAGGGCACTAAATGAGAAGAACATGCAGCTAAGAATACTTTATCCAGCAAGACTGACATTCAAAATGGATGGAGAGATAAAGAGTTTTCAAGACTGACAAGGCTTAAAAGACTATGCAACCACCAAGCCGACACTGCAGGAAATATTAAGAGGGGTTCTATAAAAGAGGAAAAATCCCAAGAATAGCATTGAACAGAAATATAGAGACAGTCTACAGAAAGAAAGACTTCAAAGGTAACTCGATATCAATAAAAACGTATCTATCAATAATCACTCTCAATGTAAATGGCCTAAATGCACCCATAAAATGGCACAGGGTTGCAGATTGGATAAAATGACAGGACCCATCCATATGTTGTCTACAAGAGACCCATTTTGAACCTAAAGATACACACAGACTGAAAGTGAAGGGATGGAGAAGTATCTTTCATGCCAATGGGCCTCAAAAGAAGGCTGGTGTAGCGATTCTCATATCAGATAAATTAGATTTCAAACTAAAGACTGTAGTCAGAGATACCAAAGGACACTACATAATCCTTAAAAGGACTATCCACCAAGATGTTCTAACAACTGTAAATATCTATGCTCCCAATATGGGAGCAGATAATTACTTAAGAAAACTGTTAATCAAGATAAAGAGTCATATTGATATGAATACACTAATCGTAGGAGATCTTAACACGCCTCTTTCAGAATTAGACAGATCATCGAAGCAGAAAATCAATAAAGAAACAAGAGCATTGAATGACACATTGGACCAGATGGACCTCATAGATATATACAGAACTTTCCACCCTAAAACAACAGAATACTCATTCTTCTCAAGTGCACACGGAACCTTCTCCAGAATAGACCACATACTGGGTCACAAATCAGGACTCAACCAATACCAAAAGACTGAGATGATTCCCTGCATATTCTCAGATCACAATGCTTTGAAACTGGAGCTCAATCACAAGGAAAAGTTCCGAAGGAACTCAAACACCTGGAAGCTAAAGACCACCTTGCTTAAGAATGCTTGGATCAACCAGGAGATCAAAGAAGAACTGAAACAATTCATGGAAACCAATGAGAATGAAGACACTTCGGTCCAAAACCTATGGGATACAGCAAAGGCGGTCCTAAGGGGAAAATATATAGCCATCCAAGCCTCGCTCAAAAAAATTGAAAAATCCAGAACATACCAGCTGTCTCTACACCTTAAAGAACTGGAGAATCAACAACAAATCAAACCAACTCCACACATAAGAAGGGAAATCATCAAGATTAGAGCTGAGATCAATGAAGTAGAAACCAGAGATACAGTAGAACGTATCAATGAAACTAGAAGCTGGTTTTTGAAAGAATCAATAAGATCGATAAACCATTGGCCACACTAATCCAAAAGAAAAGAGAGAAAGCCCAAATTCATAAAATGATGAATTAAAAGGGAGAGATCACAACTAACACCAAGGAAGTAGAAACAATCATCAGAAGTTATTATCAAAAGTTATTTGCCAATAAGCTTAGCAACCTAGAAGAAATGGATGCATTCCTGGAAAAATATAAACTACCAAAATTGAACCAGGAAGAAATCGACAACCTGAATAGACCGATATCTAATAACGAGATTTAACCAGTGATCAAAAACCTCCCAAAAAACAAGAGCCCAGGACCTGATGGATTCCCTGGGGAATTCCACCAAATCTTCAATGAAGAAATAACACCTATTCTCCTGAAGCTGTTTCAAAAAATTGAAGCAGAAGGAAAACTTCCAGACTCTTTCTATGAAGCCAGCATTACCCTGATCCCCAAACCAGGCAAAGACCCTACCAAAAAAGAGAATTTTAGACCAATATCACTGATGAATATGGATGCTAAGATTCTCAACAAGATCCTAGCCAACAGGATCCACCAGCACTTTAAAAAGATTATCCACCATGATCAGGTGGGTTTCATCCCTGGGCTACAAGAATGGTTCAACATTCGCAAATCAATCAATATGATACAACAAATTAATATGAGAAGAGAGAAGAACCACATGGTCTTCTCAATTGATGCAGAAAAAGCATTTGACAAAATCCAGCATCCGTTCCTGATTAAAACGCTTCAAAGTATAGGGATAGAGGGAACATTCCTGAACCTCATCAAATCTATCTATGAAAGACCCACAGCAAATATCATCCTCAATGGGGAAAAGCTTGCAGCCTTCCTGTTGAGATCAGGAACAAGACAAGGATGCCCACTTTCACCACTCTTGTTCAACATAGTATTAGAAGTCCTAGCAACAGCAATCAGACAACAAAGAGAAATATAAGGTATCCAAATTGGCAATGAAGAAGTCAAACTCTCTCTCTTTGCAGATGACATGATTCTTTATATGGAAAACCCAAAAGACTCCACCCACAAACTACTAGAACTCATACAGCAATTCAGCAACGTGGCAGGATACAAAGTCAATGTGCAGAAATCAGTGGCTTTCTTATACACTAACAATGAAAATACAGAAAGGGAAATTAGAGAATCGATTCCATTTACTATAGCACCAAGAACCATAAGATACCTGGGAATAAACCTAACCAAAGAGGTAAAGGATCTGTACTCGAGGAACTACAGAATACTCATGAAAGAAATTGAAGAAGACACAAATAGATGGAAGACCATTCCATGCTCTTGGATCGGAAGAATAAACATTGTTAAAATGTCTATACTTCCTAGAGCAATCTATACTTTTAATGCCATTCACATCAAAATTCCACCGGCATTCTTCAAAGAGCTGGAGCAAAGAATCTTAAAATTTGTATGGAATCATAAGAGACCCTGAATCACTAAGGAAATGTTGAAAAACAAAAATAAAGCTAGGGGCATCACGTTACCTGATTTCAAGCTTTATTAGAAAGCTGTGATCACCAAGTCAGCATGGTACTGGCATAAAAACAGACACATAGACCAGTGGAACAGAGTAGAGAGCCCAGATATGGACCCTCTACTCTATGGTCAATTAATCTTCGACAAAACAGGAAAAAATATACAGTGGAAAAAAGACAGTCTCTTCAATAAATGGTGCTGGGAAAACTGGACAGCTATATGTAGAAGAATGAAACTCGACCATTCTCTTACACGGTACACAAAGATAAACTCAAAATGGATAAAAGACTTCAGTGTGAGACAGGAATCCATCAGAATCCTAGAGGAGAACATAGGCAGTAATCTCTTCGATATCAGCCACAGCGACTTCTTTCAAGATATGTCTCCAAAGGCAAAGGAAACAAAAGCAAAAATAAACTTTTGGGACTTCATCAAAATCAAAAGCTTCTGCACAGCAAAGGAAACAGTCAAAAAAAACAAAGAAGCAACCCACGGAATGGGAGAAGATATTTGCAAATGACAGTACAGACAAAGGTTGATATCCAGGATCTATAATGTACTCCTCAAACTCAACCCACACGAAACAGGCAAACATATCAAAAAACGGGCAGAAGATATGAACAGACACTTCTCCAATCAAGACATACAAATGGCTATCAGACACATGAAAAAATGTTCATCACCATTAGCCCTCAGGGAGATTCAAATTAAAACCACATTGAGATATCACCTTACACCAGTTAGAATGGCCAAAATTAACAAAACAGGAAACGAAATGTGTTGAAGAGGATGTGGAGAAAGGGGAACCCTCTTACACTATTGGTGGGAATGCAATTTGGTGCAGCCTCTTTGGAGAACAGTGTGGAGACTCCTCAAGAAATTAAAAATAGAGCTTCCCTATGACCCTGCAATTGCATTCCTGGGTATTTACCCCAAGGATACAGATGTCATGAAAAGAAGGGCCATCTGTACCCCAATGTTTATAGCAGCAATGGCCACAGTCGCCAAACTATGGAAAGAACCAAGATGCCCTTCAACGGATGAATGGATAAGGAAGATGTGGTCCATATACACTATGGAGTATTATGCCTCCATCAGAAAGGATGAATACCCAACTTTTGTAGCAACATGGACGGGACTGGAAGAGATTATGCTGAGTGAAATAAGTCAAGCAGAGAGAGTCAATTATCATATGGTTTCACTTATTTGTGGAGCATAACAAATATCATGGAGGACAAGGGTGTTAGAGAGGAGAAGGGAGTTGGGGTAAATTGGAAGGGGAGGTGAATCCCGAGAGACTATGGACTCTGAAAAACAATCTGAGGGGTTTGAAGTGGCGGGGGGGTGGAGGTTGGGGTACCAGGTGGTGGGTATTTTAGAGGACACGGATTGCATGGAACACTGGGTGTGGTGAAAAAATAATGAATACTGTTTTTCTGAAAATAAATAAAATGAAAAAAAAAAAAGAAGGACTTACAGGTCTCGGCATATACACAACTATAGTTAATTACAGTTATCGTTAATTACAATAAAAGGATACAAAGCCAAACCATCAAAGAGGAAAGGCATATGGAGTAAACTTGGGAAGGAACTTCAAGCTCAAGCTTCCAGGAGTCCTCCTCCAGTGGAGTTACACAGGATATGTTTAATTCCTCTAGCACCAGTTGTGATAACACGTGTGAAATGTCATTAGATACTCAGCATCCAGATTTTTGTTAGGGGGATGGTGACGTAGGCTCATTCCACTTAGCACATACCAAAATGCTTGACTCCTTGAAGATAAACGAATCTTCAAATTAGGCCACACTCTTTGCACAGTCTAGGCACAAGGTCCCACCTTCATCAGTTATGGAACAGTGGGAATACTCCCAAAATTCAAATGCCCAAACAAAATCCAATGGCCAACTTTGCAAGCCAAGTTTCCTAAGGTTAGCCCTTCAACATCCTCCCACCTTCTTACTAGGTATTTCTGTTTCCTAAGATAAATAACTTCAAATTATTCTACACTTAACTTGAAAAGCTTTATTAATAAATTCTATCACTTTTGTTGATTAGTTTTAGCTTTTCCTAAGTTAATGAACATGGCAATGGTTCAGTTATCAAAGATTCATTACCACCGTCCATGGGTAACATATTTGCATTTTATTGCTTTATACTATTTGAAGAAATGCTGGAAGTGAACTATTACTGGCCAGATGTGAATGGGTGTATCATGTGTAAGAACTTACCTTTCATATGTTGGGGGAAGAAGTTCAAGAGAAAAATGGAAAGTCCTTGAGGCTTGATTGCGATGTGACTACAATATTTTAAATTCAAGACAGTGTGAGCTTTAGCCATTTGGATCCACAAAAAGTGGTTGCTTTTGATATATCTCTATTGAAATGTAAGAAAAATCCTGTAGTGCCACGATTCCAAGCAAATCCGGTCATGGAAATTAGTGATTCATATTGGCTATCAGGATGAACTGCCCTATTTCCATCAGAAGACAGTCACAAACTAAACCATATTCTAAGGAAGAATGAAAATAAAATACTGTGCATACAGATAGGAACAGATGCCATGTTATGACTTGCTGGATTATCTGCTGAGCTTACAAAGTTTGCACTTTCCCATTGGGGAAAGCCATAAGAGTACAGTTAGGACTAATGCTGTCACCCTGAAAAAAAAATCAGAAAGCTAATGGTGCAGCTTCGATTTGTAATCAGGGCTTGGTCTTCTGCATCTCCACTCTCTACCTTACTAAAGAACTCGCTTCTCACTGATCCCTTTCCTCCCAAGCTATTCCACAGGGAGTAAGACCTGATCTCTTCTTAGTTCATTTTTTTCCAAGACCTCCCCCAAAAGGTGCAATGGCTATTTTATTGGCTAATTACTATATCCATTACTTTTTCGTAATAAGCTTAATAAATTAGAATTTTTTGTTTGGGTTCTGTTGATGATTGCAAACATAATTATTAATCCGTTTTTAAGCCATCAGATTAAATACTATCTAAATAACTGCCAAGTGTTCTATCACTTTCTAAATGAAGAGAAAACATCAGCAAAGGAAGTTTCTCACACTTTTCTTTTAGCCTAACCCTTTGTTTAGATGATGAGACACGTCCATAATGACAATTAATCACTTCCAGAGTGGCTGCTAACTAAATCGGACTTACACCTTTGAATTCTTCAATTCGCTAGCCAACATTCTTCCTGACAGGTTTATAGTTTTTATTAGCGTCAGAAATGTGTACTTTAGAAGAACACACATAAGCAGCATAAGAAACCTAATTTCATAAAAGGACTTTAATCAAGCGACAATAACTAGTAGCATTCAGTAAATCAGAAAAAAACAACTGAGTTTGCATTTGCGTGCCATCTCAGGACAGCAATGACAGCCCTAGAATTTTTTTTAAACAGTGAGCTAAAGGCCACCAAGACAGTGTATCTTTTGTAACAGTAACTACATGTATCTAGGTAATAAGAGCTATTTTTCATTCAGAATAATTTTCTTCAGAACAAGAAAATAATATAGTCAACCTTAAACAATGGGTAAAAAATACCCTACGTCTACAGCTTTAGCAGAGTGATTTAAAACTTTACAAAATGAATTTTTACTATGAAGCTAAGTGACTTGAGTCACTCACAGGATTTACCGGGAAGTTCTCTGCCTTTCAGTCACCCAACAGACAAATTTCGAGCACTGCATTACAAAATCTGAAATCCTGTTGAAAGAAGACATGTAATCTAAATAAAGCTAGACTATGCTTTTATTTTTTTTTTCCCTGTCTGGGTACAAAATTTAGGAAGTCTGGAGAACAAATGGCAATTAATTTCACCCTGTAGTTGAATATTCTAAAACTCTGGAAAAGGAGGAAAGAAATAGCAAATATTTGACCACTACAAATTTCAGGGCTATGATGGCTTTTCAGTCTGGGGAACATACTAATCCCATATCAGTTGTCTGGAAACTCAAATTAATACCAGTTCCAGAGTTCATCTTCCACAGAGGCAGAAAGCATATTTCACATGCGTTAGTCCCCATTTCCTAAATCTTTACCAAAAAAATAAATGAATCTTCTCATTTACAGAGTCTGGGAGAGATGACTGCCCATCCAGGGAGAGTCCTGGTATATATTCATAGCCACTGCCCTCACCACCATAACATTTATCTGCTACAAGGTGCCACTGTGGAGGGTTCTTCCCCAGGGTTCCACGTCTTCAGGCTCATAGAAGGGAACTCTCACTAAAGGTGAAAAGGAAGTAAATAAATATAGTTTGATAACTACTGCTGGAATGATTTGGGGAGTTAAAGACCATGCTGGAAAAGATACTCTTCTAGAAAGAAGCAAGAATGTTGACAGAATGACTCTTAGATTTATACATTATTCACTTAAGACTGGAAGACTTGGGAAATAGGCAAAAGAAAGAGAAGTTTAAATGGTGTTACCCATTTTATAAGAGTGTTTTCTTCTATGTCTGCTCAGAGTAAGAAGTTTGAACTTAGGCAAAAGTTTCTCCCAAACTCATTTCAGTAATGATACCTCTTCCCCAAAACTCAAATTATACCATCTTTCCTTTATCTTAGACTTCAGATAGGTTTTACTATGGTTGTTTTTTATTTTGCTGTTTAAAACCACTATCCTTAAATATGCACACTTGACTTACTTTTCTTTTTCTGTGTCATCGTCACACGTCCAATTTTTTCTGTAAGCATGAGATCAAATATATATTGTTTGTTTTTTTCCAAACAGGTCTTTAAAACTTTTCAAATTTTCCTTATATAATTTTCTGAAAACTTAGCTTAATTTTGGCTTTCTTCTTTTAGACAATTACTACATTTATTTAATACCCTTTATTCCTTGGCTTTGATCATGTGTTCCTCCTTTCAACTTGTCCGTATCTTACTTCAATTATAAAAAAACAAAAAACAAACAAAAACAAAACAAAACAAAACAAAAAAACAGAGAGTTCCCTGTAGGCACTGCAGATCCTTTAAGTGTCTCATAGTATGTTAATCATCAAAAAAAGTAATTTTGCATCACTTGATTCACATGTGATAAATTTTTAGTGCTATTATTTTGTCCAGCTCTGGGTCAAATATCTTCATTAGCAGACTCCCCAGTTTGAATTCCAAGAATGGCTCAGTTTTCACTCGGTCTCCATAGAGTGTTTTAAATTTCCCATTTATTTCCTTTCTTTCTTTCTTTCTTTTTTAAGATTTTATTTATTTATTTGATAGTTAGAGATCACAAGTAGGCAGAGAGGCACCAGAGAGAGGAGGAAGCAGGCTCCCTACCAAGCAGAAAGCCTGATGCAGGGCTTGATCCCAGGTCCTGGGATCATGACCTGAGCCGAAGTCAGAGGCTTTAACCCACTGAGCCACCCAGGTGCCACCCTCCTTTCTTATTATACTGTTCCAGGAACACCTCTAAGAGAATTAAACTTTGATTAAGAACCAAGTCAGATTATATTCTGTTCTAAACTTGGTGGTGTCTTTCCATCACTCCGTCAACAAATATGGAAAGATTATCTATTGAAAAACTCACTGTTCTAGCTCCGGGCATTACAAGTGAAAACAGAACAAAACAAATGCCCGTCCTCAGAAAGCTCACTCTTTACTAGGTCACAACACAATAAATAAGGTTTAAAAAAAAATCTCTGTTAGAAGGTGATGAGTGCTCTGAAGAAAAAACAAACCAACGGGAGGAATACAGAATTCGTATATGTGTAGTTTGCAATGGAGTGGCTAGGGTCTGGTTTCCCTCCGATGGTGACAGCTGAATAAAGACCTGAAGGAAGGAAAGGAGACATTCAAGTGAATGTTCAGAAAAAGAGTGTTTCAGGCAGGGGGGAGGAAAAATACCAAAACCATGGTCTAGAAATCTGATTGAAATGATTTAGGAATCACAAGGAGCCTGGTGTAGATTTATGGTAAAGTATGAGCAACTAAGAATGTAGAGTCAAAGATCAATTGTATGATGTGATGCTTCTGTGTGGTTGGTTTGTAAGGATATTAGTCTCATGATCTAGGAAGACATCGCTGTATTTAATTGTCATGATCTTACGTCATATAATCTTACTTTTTAAACAATATGACTCTGGTGGCTCTCTGAGAAATAGGCCAAAGAAAGGCAAAAGAGAAAAGGACAAAAGCTTCTGAAGCCTGTTACTAGAAAATAGATAGGAGAAGAAGCAGTAGTAGCTTCAGGCAATGCATTAGCCTTAAAAGTTGGGAGACAAGGTTAGGTTTGGAACATATTTTAAGGCAGAGTTACAGATTTTGCTGACAGTTAGAACATGGGTTCTGACAAAATAAGAGAAAAGGATGCCTCTGAAAGTTTTAGCCAAGGCACATGGAAGAGGTAGTTGCCTAGGATGGAAGAATAGGGTTTCATGGGTGGTGCTAGAGGAAGAGAGACTATGACCTCAATGTTTCAAGTGTTAAGTCTGAGATGCCCAGGAGACACCCAGCAGGAGATATTTGGGAAGCCAGTTGGGTTATGCCTACAGTTGAGCAGGGAGGTGGACTGTGGAGTACACAATGGATCAATTAGTCTGTGGATGGATATTAAAAGCCTAAAGGTTTTATGATATTCCCACAGAAGTGAATGTGTAAAGAAAAATAAAGGAAAAAAAAAGGTGGGGGTCAGGGGGTGCTCTGTGCTGGGATGATCCAGCATTAAGAGGCCAGAGAGGTAAGAAAGAATAGCTAAAGAAGGTAGTAAAACAATGTCCAGAGACATAAGAGAAACAGAGAGTAAGGAATCCTCTAAGACAAGTAAAGAAACGATCTCAAGGAGAAAGTAGTGATCATTATGCTATAGATAGTTAGGTAAGATGAAACCTGAGATGAAGCCGAAGTCCCCTGGATTTAATAATATAAAGTTTGAGCTCAAATAAGAATAATTGTACAGGTGAGACTGAGAGAGAAAGGGAGACTAGAAATTGTAACACACTTTTTTTTTTTTAAATTTACAAAGAATTATTTTTCCCCCTACTATAAAAAAGAGAGAAGAAAGAAGAAAGTGATAAAACAATAATTTCTGTATGTCTTAGTTTTATTGGTTTTTGTGATAAGACCATAGGGAGCATTTTTGTGGGGTGATGAGAAAGTGGTTGGAGAGATGGGGAAAATGGTGATGCAGGAGGGAAGTCTGGGGAACAGTGTCCTTGAGCTGCAGAGAGAGAACGTGATAGTGTGGGGAGTCAAGAGCCCACTCATGGCTCAGGAGAAAAGGCTACATAAACATAAACAGGTGCAGAAGGGATGCGGGGCTGGTGGAGCTTTACTTCTGATATCTCCCATTTACCCTGTGAAATAGGTAGCAAAATGTGAGAATGGAGAAGGGATTTTTTGCAGGGAGGAGGGTGGAGGGGCTGGTCAATGTGATGAAGGCCTCTGTGTCTATTAATTGGTGTTTCTCCAAGTTAGGCTTCTATCCTCCTACAGACACTAGAAGACAGGACCCTACCATTCCTGAAGATGACCTTTCAAAGGGAGGGTTCCCAGGTCCCTAAGAAAGATATTTCTGGGTTGTATAACTGGCATATAACTGGCAGGAGGCTGGGAGATGTACATCTCATAGATGCAGAGAAAGAATCCACGGTTGAAGTTTTTCTAAAGCAAATTTTTTCTTGTTTTTTTTTGTTTTTGTTTTAGAAAAGGAAGGTCAGAGACCTATAGTGACAAAGAAACCTATCAAAAGTTTAATCAAGCTGAGGGAAACTGTAAGGTCGTGTTGATTGTAAGGACCTATTTAGCTAGAGGTTTCCATCAAGGTTAAAACAATAACTTTGTTTAACCCTTAAACTATCCCTGCTCCCCTTCCCCCAGGGGACTTACTTAAAAACAAGTCCTGGAAACCAGCTCCAGGTAACAAAGCTCAAATACAAGGGTGGGACAGGCCATATGGAGACATCCAATCAGTGGGGGGATGCATACTGTCTCCCTAGTTACCAAGGAATATGGGCCCCACCCTTTGGGCACCTTTTGGGCGCCAATTCTGACCAAGGTGATAGGCTGGTTCAAATGTCTATTATTATAGGGTAAATTGTAATTCAATTGGTCGCCTAGCATGACTGTGCAGCTTTCTCTGTGTGTTACAATCTCATTGGCCACCTGTGCGTGGCCTTTGCCCTTAAAAGCTAGTCTGGAAAACAGAGAAAGTTCTCCCCTCTCTGTAAGAGGCGTGACCCTGGTCCCTCAGTTTGATTCTTGATGCTTGGCATGAAATAAAGCTTTGCTTGACCTTTGCTTTATATCAGCCTCACTCCTTTAATCACGGACCCATTCTGGGGGGCATAACATTGGTCACGTTAAAGGCTAGGATGAGATGAGTGGCCATGAAATGAAAGTTAGATCTGTCAGTCCAGAAAAGTGGTTTTCTCCTACACTATGTGTTGTGAGAGAGTCTGATTTAACTAGAACAGTGGTTTTATTACGCCAAGAGGTGACTCAAATGAAGGACCATGAAATTTAAGGACATAAAATGGAGGGGGACAGGGAGCACCTGGGGATAAAAGAGAAAATGAAAAATTAGTAAGCTCACTGCTGATAGGGTTAATGCATTATGCAGATGTGGAAAATAGAGGCCCTGAGTGGAAAAGAGAGGAGGTGGTGGTCAGAGGTGTGGCGCTGGAAACTGGTGAGATCTGGAGGGTCACCATTGGACAAGGGGCTGATGGAGAGAGCAGGACTACATCAGTGGCAGCAAGGAGGTTTGACTGGTTAAAACATATGACTATTTTAATCACCAAGAAGAGTGCTGGAGAAAAGGAAAGTAAGCCAGCCTTTAAAATCTTTTTTAATAGAAATAGTGACCTGGGGGCAAGACAGACAAGTTACATTTAAAATAGGGGCAATTCTTCTTTTTTTAGCACCCAGCCATTTGCCCAACAATGGAATGTAAAGGTAAATCATCACTCCCTCAGGTAAATCTGTTGAACAAAAAAACTGTAAGAAAATAGATCAAAATGTTTACTACTTTGGAGAAAGGACTGTGAATGATTAGAATGTTCTTCTTTGTTCCTCTATGTGTTTTCTTAATTCACCACAAATGAAAACAAAGTATTTTTCTAATCAGGAAATAGTAAGTTAGGACGGAAAGAAAGAAAATAATCAAATTTCCTAATATGTCATTGTGACTAAAGCAGGTTACCTTGTGATTATGAACTTGGTAAATTATTGTTCCTTCACTTAAAAAAAAAAACAAATTATTCAATACCACTTTCCATTTTATAAATATTCCCATTCATTATTTCCCATGATCGCCAGGGGAAATCAAACCTAGCATAACCGGGGCTGTGGTTAGAGCACTGTGCTATTTCCCTGTAACTTTTATACTTTTGTTGGAGTCAAACTGCAAAATTTCCTTTCTGAGAGTCCATTTTGAGGCGCATATCTCTCTCTCTCTCTCTCTCTCTCTCTCTATATATATATATATATATATATATATATATATATCTCCCCCTCCCCACTTAACTTTGGAAACCATATGGTATTTCAATTTCCAGGAAACTTTAATGACAGCTTACTCGCCATGAACCCAAGTCACAGAATTCCAGCTTCCTTGCCTGGCCTACATTTTTGGCCTTTCTAATGAAACCTCAAGCCACTGGCTAGATTTTCCATCTGAGGAGTAGGTAGTCTGGCCTCCTAAAATCATTTTCCTTTAATTTTTTGTTTAATAAGTTCCATTAGGCAACTCACCTGTCCTATGTCATGCACTTGTGGCTCATAAGCAAGAGGTAGAAAAATAAGCAGTTAGGGTTTTTTTTAATATTTATTTACAATCTGATAACATAATTACAAGCCAGTCTGCAAAACAGTGATATGGCAATAATCATTTTCATCCATTTTCACCATGTCAGAGACTCCCCACAAAATTAATTAAATGCTTCCATGTACTCTGAGGGCCAAATTTTCTTTAAGGTCCTAATTAAAAATCCATTATTAAAAAAACCCCAATGCATTAAACTTTCAACCTGGCAATGAAATACTGACAAGTTGGTTTTTGTTTTGTGTTTTTGTTTAAATGAAAGACTTACAGACCAGCAAGCAACCCAGCACTGTCAGCACAAGCTCCAAAATGAGTTAACTCTGACCCCACCTCCACCCTCAGCAAAGCCACCTTCTTACACGCTTTACATTTCTTCTCCCCGTATTTGCCAGAAGTTCTTTCAAAAATTTTCACAAGCATTTATTCAGTTTATTGGCAAAGCATCTGTGAGGTCAAAGATGGAAGTAAGAAGTGAATATTAGATTTTTAGATCTGAAATATTCCTTGTTTTACATCCTGACATTAAATCAATGCAATGGAAGAAGTCAGCAAGGTGTCCTCGTCCCTTACAAAGCGCACTCAAAATTATGTTCTCTGACACATATTTCTTACCTCTAGATTAGTATTACTCTGCACAATATCATGGGTATTACTTTGCAAATGCTTGCTTCTCTTTAGTAGTAACTTCTAAACAATCAAGACTCTGAAACTAAGTTAAAAATCCAAATTTCATAATAAGACTTTGCTAAAAATAACTGGAAGTCTCTAGGAAGTGTGTGTGTGTGTGTGTGTGTACATGTGTGTGCAAGCATGCGTGCAAGCACATGTGTGTGTGTGTGAGTGTATACAAAAAATTACCTAGGTGGTATAATTTTCTTAGATTAATCAAAACTTGAAATACTATCCCTCTGGTGTTCCCTAGATCACCTTCAGGGTCATATTTCCCACTCATACTTTGCCAATCAAGAACATGGAACATAAATATGGTTAAAATGGGAAAATGGTAATTAATTTTGATCTTGCTTAAGCCATAACCATGTATGGTAGAGAAACGTGTATTTTCTCTTTTCAGTGGGGAAAGTCAATGTTGCAGGTTAAAAAAGAGGAAGTCATGCCGATTCCAGAACTCTAAGCACCACTCTTTCATCTTTGCAAGAAGTGAAGACTTGAGTTATCCTTTATTTGGGAGAAAAAAATAAAACAATAACAAAAAAGTTTGTCTAGAGGGCGAGCAGATCTGCAACTATCTGGACCATATATCTTTAAAACATTCCTTATATGGCTTCTTTCTTCCCAGTTAATCTGTACGTTACTGCTTGTTTTCAAAGGATCGTATGTATAGATTTTTGTCAAGATGTTACTTGTAGGGGATCAGGAGCAAAGACACAAAAGACAATAGGAAAGGTCTGCTAGCTTGATCTTCTACTCAAGAATACATTGTTCTGCCCTGGTGCCAGCTCAAACGTGATCATACTTCAGGCTGAATAATTTATGTGGGGCCAGTTGCATTGGGTTTAAAAATATACAGCGTAGGGAATGTAGCCATGGCATAGTAATAGTGTTGTGTGGTGACTGATGGTAGCTACTCTTCCAGTGAGCATAGTATGACATACAGAGATGTCTAGTGTGTTTGATTCACACATATGTTCAGTATAACATTTGCAATTAAATGTTTTTATTGAAGTTTTAACCTGTATGGGGGAAGATATTTCATATATCCAATAAGGGATTAATGTTCAAAACACACAAAAAATTTACATTACTCAACACCAAAGGAACCCCCAAATGAGCCAATTAAAATGGGCAGAGGACCTGAGTAGACACATTTTTCCAAAGACATCGAGATGGCCAGCAGATGTAAGATTCTCAATACATTAATCATTAGGGAAATGCAAATCAAAATCACAATGAGGCATCGCTTCACACCGGCCAGCATGATGAAAATCAAAATCACAAGAAATAACAAGTGTTGCCAAGGATGTGGAGAAAAAGGTAGCACCATACATTGCTGGTGGGAATGCAAACTGGTGCAGGCACCCTGGAAAACAGAGGTTCCTCAAAAAATCAGTTAAGTACAATATGACTCATTAATTTCACTACTAGCTATCTAACCCAAGAAATGAAAACATGAATGCAAAAAGATATATGCAACCCTTTGTTTTTTTGCAGCATTATTTTCAGTAAGTCAAGATATGGAAGTAATACAAATGTCCATGGATAGATGGATGGATAAAGAAGATGTGGTGTGTATATTATATATACATATTGCATATGTGTAAGGGAATATTACTCAGCCATAAAAAGAATGAAATTTTGCTATGTGCAATAACATGGATGGACCTAGAGAGCATAATGCTAAGCAAAAAAGCTGGTCTAAGAGCAAGACAAATACCATATGATTTCACTCACATGAGGAATTTAAGAAACAAAACAAAGAAGAAAGAAAGAAAAAACCCACATTCTTAAGTAAAAAAAAGACACTGGTGGTTACCAGAGGGGAGGTGGGAGGGGGTAATGGATGAAATAGATAAAGGGGATCGAGACTATACCTATTTTGAGCACTGAGTAATGTAGAGAATTGTTGGATCATTTCACTGGACACCTGCAACTAACATAATGTATGTTAATTATACTTAAAAAAATGTACTGAAGTTTTCTTCACTGGCTTTCATTTCTTATGGTCACATGGTAGACATGGGACTGTCACATTTGGGACAGTCTTCAAGTTTGGCCCTTGGCTGGCACATGGAACCCATGAGGGTCTGGGGCACAGAAGCATTGGTTTGATGTCCAGAGAGTAAACATGATGCCGAGGTTTGAAACATACATGATTCCCAATTCTGAATTCAGTTCAAAGTGTATCCAAACCAATTAAACAAGTAGGGAAAATGGTGCCACCTTGGCATTCTAGGTTGGTACCCTAGATCTTTATTAATTCATCCATTTTTCATTCAACAAGTATTTATGAAGCCTTTCCAGTGCCAAGTACTGTTGATGGCATTGGGAATAGAAGAGTAAACCAGACAGTCTTTTCTAACAAAAGTTAGACAATCAAAAAAAAAGAAAAAAGAAAAAATATAATGACTGGTAGTCATAAAAGCAATGAAGAATACTCAAACAAGGTTAAGAGAAGAGAGCATGGAAGACATGGGTGCTCAGGGCGACACTTGGCACGAAAGTGATTCTTACTAAGGGCATTTCTAACAGGACAGCTCCTTTTAAGGTGTTTTGTGGACACTGAAGATCTGTCATGGAACCAGAAAAAAAAAAAAAAAAGAATAAGACAAGACACTTGTTGAGCAACGCAAAATATCCAGGTAAACCCAAAAACAACTGGGAGACTTTGGGATGCACGGCTGGTCTGGGTTATGCACATATGGGTAAGAGCCAGGTGGTGGGTATTATAGAGGGCATGGCTTGCATGGAGTACTGGGTGTGGTGAAAAAATAATGAATACTGTTTTTCTGAAAATAAATAAATTGGAAAAAAAAAAAAGAGCCATTGAGTTACTGCTTGTTGGTGTGACCTCACTGTGCCCATAATCTACTGAGGCACAGGAATATTCAGATGAGACAACTGATGGCAGGAATAAAAATGGAGTAATTGAGAAAGACAACTGGAAACCTGGACCTGGAGCAAAGATCAGAGATCACATCTGAAGATATATATTTGGATGTCATAGCAACAGTGGTAAGACAATGATAACAATATAACAAGACAAGTCAGTGTCAAAGGTGGAGTCTGGAGGAATGTTCACATTTAGGTTCAAGGGGAAGAAATATCAGAGGGGAGACAATAATTTAAGGAGAATCAAAATAAAAAAATTGCAAAAACACCAAAAACATGAGAGTATTCAAAAAAAAAGTATTCAGTAATGTCAAATTCTACAAGAAGAGAATAATTGCTGAGGAATAAAAGAGTAAATTTGTTTAGAGGATATATAGAAACAAATAAGAAAAAAGCATCATTCATGTGTCAAAATATGAATCTCCTTTTTAGGGCATTATAAAGGCATTCAGACGAAAGAGTTTTGGATCAGGTGCCTCGTACACTGAGCCGAGAAAAGAAAGGAGAGCTAGGATGGCACTAAGAGCAGCTATCACAGAGCTGGCTTTGACTTTTTTTGTTATCTGTTGTTGTTGTTGTTAATGAGGAGTAGCAGAAAGGGAGAAGCCCATGGAAGGAGAGAAACTGAAGTGAGCGAAGACAGGAGGGATGAAAACGAGCACACTTACATGGAGCACTGTAAGGAAGAAGACCAAGAAGCTGCAGAGGTTGTGCACGTCCTCTGAGGCAGCAAGATGGATAGCAGTGCTTCGAGGTGAAGAGTAAGTTATAGCTAAGAGTTAGTGTTTGGTAACCGCCATCTCCTTTGAGAGACAGAGGCAACGTCGCTAGCAAAATCTTCAGGGCTAACAGATCTAGAAAGGATATAAACCTTCCTGACATTTCAGTCATAGAGTGTTCGCCCTTCCAAAGCAGGGACATTCTATCTGGAGACCTATTCTACCTCTCCTCCTCCATCCAACTCCCACCCAAACATGTTGCTGAAAGACTGGAGACTTAAATGCTAGGAGAGGAAGGTTTGACGATTTACATGAGGCTGACTGATGTGGGGCAGGAAAAGGTACCCGCTCATGGAGCTGTGTGGGTGAATTCTGCCTATGGATGGTGACTCTAGTGCCACCTCCGATGGGTTCCTAATGTCACGCTCCCACCCACAGAATGTCACCAAGACTGACAGGTGTTCAAGGATCTCATCTTTTTTGGTCTTTTTATTTATTTTTTTATTATTTTTTTTATTTGATAGACAGAGATCACAAGTAGGCAGAGAGGCAGGCAGAGAGAGAGAGAGAGAGAGAGAGAGAGAGGAAGGAAGCAGGCTCCCTGCTGGGCAGAGAGCCCGATGTGGGGCTCAATCTCAGAACCCTGGGACCATGACCTGAGCCAAAAGCAAAGGCTTTAGCCCACTGAGCCACCCAGGCACTCCTTTTTTGGTCTTTTTAAAAACTCAAGTAGAGTTGCTGCACAATGTTACATTAATCTCAGGTGGACATGATAGTGACTAGACATCTCTGTATGTCATACTATGCTCACTGGAAGAGTAGCTACCATCAGTCACCACACAACACTATTACTATGCCGTTGGCTACATTCCCTACGCTGTATATTTTTAAACCCAATGCAACTGGCCCCACATAAATTCTAGTGAGGGTGGTAAAAACAACCCTTAAGTACAATGTTATCTGACTGAAAATTCCCTAGATTCTATTAGCAATAAAATTTTAATAAAATATTTTATTTTATATTTTCTTTCATCTTAGCCTATTTTTACCCCAAATTAAATTTAAACCTATCACACTTCCACTATATATATATATATATATATTTTTTTAGAGCCTAATCATCTATATTTTTAACCATAAACATACAATGTTTACTTTTGCAATTCCAGAAGGGAAAATGTGTATGAAAAGCCAGTACCATCAAGCACATGAATAATGAGATGAAATTTCAAAAAAAACAAAACTGCCAAGAAAGGAAGAGGGAAATGGATACTTATAGCTATTTCTAGAGACCTGTGCTAAAATTTAAAATGTATTATCCCCTAGAAATTGTACCACAAATGACATCATAGGATTGTTTGAAAAGTGCAATTCAATAAATGATTTCATAAGATGTTTTGGACCATCCTGGAACTGCAACCACAATTATACATCAGTCTTGTGCAAAAACAAAAAGGCATTCCTAGTACCAAATAAATGATTGATAAGCAATGCAGCCCACTACCAACCATTTTGTGCTATTTATATTTTGGGTAGAGCCAATAGAAGACTCTAGGCTATCTCAGGAAAGGCAATGGCAAATTGGTTTTCTTCCATGTGCCAACATCAGTCAGTTGGAGTGATGTGTGAGGTAGGGCTCTGAAACCACGTTTTGCGGAGGCAGGAAAGAGCACTGGTATTAACTACTTGTATCTTTCACGGGCATGGCTGAGAGTTGGATGGGACTACTCTCATCTGCTTTGGGAGAAGTGAGGGACGCAGCAAAGCAAACCGAAGGCTTTGGTTTCCTCCCAACTTAGTCCACATCAGTTACTCTCAAAAGGGGAGGCACCCAAAGTAATAGACAATGTGGAAAATGACTGAGGAATGGGGAGAACTCCCTGCCTGCCATCCCCTTCCAGGTATCGGCCGCAGTGAGGATGACAACAAGAGAAAGTGAATGAACCTAAAGAGAGTGCGGCAACCAGAAGAGAGAAATGGGATGTCACAACCCAACAATTTCCGTGTCAGGGCAAGAATCCCTGAAGTCCATACATTGTGGAGAATATTACCTGGAATGGCCTCGTGTGGACAGAGAAAAGCTTCAAGATCAGAAATTTATTATTACTGTGACCAAAGTTGACACAGGGTAGCTTTTCTTTCTTTCTTTCTTTTTTTTCTTTTTTTCCTACATAAGCAATTTTATGTTTGTGCTGCAGCATTTTAAACAGGATCTGGCTAGTTAAAGAGGGGAATTAAATTGCAGGAAAGTCACTAGAGCTCTCCATTCTATTTAAAAATAATTCTTAAAGCCCAAATAATAAGGGAATCCAGTGGCCATTAGTATTGCCTTGGTGTTTGGGTCTGCACCATCAAAGTCGACACCTAATTGCATCTCCTGTTGATTATTGTTGTAAATGGAGCACAGATATGAATAAATTATACTTAACAAAGCAAGATAAAATAAAACCATAAATTTCAAGTTAATACCTACCAGCTAAATGATTTCAGCATTTTAGGAGGCAAAGGACAGAGAGACGTGTCTCTCTCAAAGCATTCCTTCCACATATTGACCTGGCAGTAGCCTTGATAATTAATTCATGATATTTGATTTCATTTCATTCAGGGTGTGAGTCACACATGAGCTTTGAGTTCTCACCACTTTGGACATAGTTATAGCCTAAAAAAAAACATAAAAATGAACTTTCATTTTTCAAGAAAATGTACAAAGAAATCATTTGGAAGAAGAATCTCCTCTTGATCTTCACTTTTTGAAAATTACATTAGTATGGAAGTAGTTTTGGGAAAGATAGAACCATTAGTGCTTAAGCTTATATATCCCACTAGTACCTTTTAAAAAATAGCTAATATTTAAATTATTTGTTTCTGAGTACTGTTCTCTTTATATTAAGATAAAACAATTTCCTTTGGTTCCCAGGTAGTTTTTCTGAGTTTGATCAATTTGTTATCTTTTGAAATCACTATGTCATAGTTAACTAATTAATGTTACAATATGAAATATTATATAAGCTAATGACAACATTGTGAATAAAAGAAAACTGTCCATATTTACACAATTTTTTGAAAATCCTCCCATAATTAATCATTGCTAGCTCTTTTGCATTCTGAAATGAGTATTTTGGCTTGCTAAATAATGACAATTTAAAACTAAAGAGCTCAAAAAACCTGGGATGGTAATGGGAGCTATCATCCGTTACACACTAATTATACCTCTAGTTATAAATGAAAAGTGGCAAAAGCACATCAAATAAATCTTGCTTTGACAGCTGCTGGTAGAATTTCTGTTGTTTGGTTGTAATCATTTTAAAAAGTAGGTTTTATATTCTGCTGGATTTCTTAAAGTTCTGAGATTTCCCATATATGTAATATTCATTTCAGAATTGTCTATAGCAGCAGAAGTTGAAAATATACACCAGTTAACTGAATATTTGTAAATATTTAAATTATGCTCAAACACCCCTGTTTTGGTTTATCACTAGTAAGTAACTTATCTCACTTAACTCATGGAGTCCTTTGTCAGAAATTGTCCAATGGTTGGCTGAATATTCTAAACATCAACCAGTAAAATTGGGGGGGGGGGAGGCAAAGTAATTCCAAAGTAAACTTGCAAATTTTTTCAGAGATGACATAAAATTAGTACTGGAGAATGAGTTGAATCATATGGAAACTCTTCACAAAAGAGAATCTAACCAGGGGCACCTGGGTAGCTCAGTGGGTTAAAGCCTCTGTCTTTGGCTCGGGTCACGATCTCCCTGGTCCTGGGATCAAGCCCCGCATGGGGTTCTCTGCTCAGCAGGGAGCCTACTTCACCTGCTCTCTCTGCCTGCTTGTGATCTCTGTCTGTCAAACAAATTAATAAAATCTTTGGGAAAAAAAAATTTTTTTAAAAGAGGATCTAACCAAATTATACCAGCTAACTGAAAAGGAGAATCATTAAGAATGGTAAAAAGCGTTTCCAAAGACAATGATTGGAATATCAAAAGATCAATAGTGACCTTTAGAAAAATTTATGAAATTCTTGGATTTTTTTAAAAAGATTTATTTATTTATTTGAGAAAGCGAGAGCGTGCACACGCATGAGCAGGTGAGGAGAGGAGCAAAGGGAGGAGGACAAGCACATTCCCGCTGAGCATGGAGTCCAACTGCAGATTTGATCCACAACCCATGAGATTATGACCTGAGCCAAAACCAAGAGTCAAAGCCTTAACCAATTAAGCCAGCAGGGCACCCTTGATCTTATTTTCTTTCCTTTCTTTTATTTTTTTCCCAAAAGTTGTACTCCCTAAGTTCCCGTGGCAAAAGTCAAAAGTAAAGCACATTAGTAATGTGTTGTCTTACAAATTTGTCAGCAAAACCACACTGAATGTCCACTGTAAAAATGAGGGCAGAGAGGAAGAGGGCGGCGGTGGCGGCAGTTGTGGTGACTAAGCTGAGCCCAGGGACAGGATGTTGGTGTTGGTATTGAGAGACCTGCACATCCCACACCAGTGCAACAGTTTTTTGGTTAAATTGAAAAAAAAAAAAAAATGCTGGTGCCAGGAAAGATTCAACACATTGTCTTCCCTGGAAACCTTTGCACCAAGAGTTAACGACTATCTCAAGACTTCATACTGTGAGGCGACTTTGAGGAGGAGCCGAATTATTCAGAACAGAAAGTGGTGAATGTTAGGCAGTTCAAAATGGGTCTGATCCATGGGCATCGAGTTATTCCGTGCGGAGGCACGGTCACTCTAGCCCTGCTGTAGAGGCAGTCTGATGCGGACATCCTTATCTCGGGACACACGCACACAAATTTGAAGCATTTGAGCATGAAAATAAATTTTACATTAACCCGAGTTCTGCCACTAGAGCATATAATACCTTGGAAACAAATATTATCCCTTCATTCATGCTGATGGATATCCAGGTTTCTACAGTTGTCCCCTATGTGGATTGGCTAATTGGAGATGATGTAAAAGTAAAACAAATTTTATACTAAAAATCTTAAAGCCAGGCCTGTCTTGCTGGGTTGGGTTTTTTGTTTTTTTTTTTTCATTATCCTGTTCAAATCATGTAATTAAACATTTCTCTCTCTCTCTCTCTCTCTCTCACACACACACACACACACACATATTAGGGCATGTATATCTTTTCAAATTAGTATTATGTTTTCTTTGGGCAAACACCCAGTAGCAGAATTATTGGATCATACAGTATTTCTATTTTTAATTACAGAATATTTTAAATAGGACACATTTTTGGTATATCCACAATCAATGTGAGTTTGCTTTATTTGTTAAGATACAATTGAAATTAAATATTTTTCATTAGTCACAATGAAATTTTTATATCTATTTTCAACGAATTCTGTAGGTGACTGTACCAGGTAACAATTACTCTGAGCTAACAAGGATTTCCTTTATGTCATTTACCTTTATGAGATAAATCAAAACCTCTGATTCTTTCTTCCTTCCTTCCTTCCTTCCATTCTCTTTTTCTTTCTTTCTTTCCTTCTTTCTTTCTCTTTCTCTCTCTGTCTCTCTCTTTCTTTATTATTTTTTGTTTCTTTTGTTTTTGTTCTTGTTTCTTTATGTCAGGTAAGGCACACACAATCAGATGGTTAATCTGCCCACACGTCTTTCTTTAACACAGTTCATGGCAAGTCTCTCTTAGTTACACGGGGTTTCTACTTAACACACGTGATGTAAACTCACTGTGGTTTCAGAATGGCAAGACTCACCATCAGTTTAGCGTAAGTGTATTTGGGTATTATAATGTAGACATTATTTTGCTTTAAATATATGGTATTTTTGTGAGGGCAAATGTGTGTGTGTGAAATAGTAAAGAAATTGAGATGTGTATTATATTAATAGAAGTCTGAAGAGAAAAGAAAACATTAAGCATGAGGATTTTTATAGAAATCAGAAATGCACTGTTTTTTCTATTTTGTGAGTTGATCTTTACTGTGGCTGTCATTTGTCCTAGAGAAAAATAGTTACTTGATAAATTGCCAAAGTGGATGAATAAGGCAAGGCCAATTACTGTCTTCCAAATTATATATTTTGCATTTGATTGAAGACTTTTTCTTAATTTAGGTAATTTTGACTAATTTTCACAGCTTGAAAATGTGCATTCTTTGCTCAGTTATTAGCTTATCAATTTTCTTAGAAGAACCAATACTCAAAGTACCAGTAAAACCTGAAGCCCAAGGGTGCTTGGGCGGCTCAGTGGGTTAAAGCTTCTGCCTTCGGCTCAGGTCATGATCACAGTGTCCTGGGATCCAGCCCCACATCGGGCTCTCTGCTCAGCAGGGAGCCTGTTTCCCTCACTCTCTGCCTGCATCTCCACCTACTTGTGATCTCTGTCTGTTAAATAAATTTAAAACAAACAAACAAACAAACAAAAACAAAAACCGTGAAGCCCAGTCAACAGGTTCTGACATAAAACCTGAAACACCTTGGTCACCTGGAGAAAAGGGATACTCTCCTTTCTGAGACAAGGTCTCTCTGTTTCCTAAAACGAATTTCTGAAAATGGGCATTTCAAAGACATGCTCCCTTTTTCATTCATTTCAGTAGTAAGCAGTTGCCATTTTAGAAAACATAAGTAGACCCAGAATTTCTGATTTCCTTCCAATTTAGCTAATAGATAAAATTTCTTATTGCTGATTTTGTGCTAAGGTTGAACCCTTTCTCGTTAAGATTCTGGCCACACCGCTTTCCAGAAATTCTGGTACCGATATGTGATTGGGTTGCCTGGGTGCCTTAATCGGTTGGACATCTGCCTTCAGCTCAGGTCATGATCCTGGGGTCCTGGGATCGAGTCCCACATTGGGTGCCCTACTCAGTGGTGAGCCTGCTTCTCACTCTTCCTCTGCCCCTTTCCCTACTCTTGCTCACTTTCTCTCTCTCTCTCTGTGACACATAAATAAATGGAATCCTTTTAAAAAAGAAGGAAAAATGTAATCAGATCTCTCTTATTAAGAAGAGAAATAAGCACACTGAGTGTTTGAATGGGTACTGAATAAACCCAAGTTGACAGTCATGTGCAAATGTAGGAGCTTTTTTGAAGGGATACCGTATACAGTAAAGAAATGTTTTCTTTTCTTTTTTTTTTTTTTAAGATTTTATTTATTTATTTGACAGAGATCACAAGCAGGCAGAGAGGCAGGCAGAGAGAGAGGAAGGGAAGCAGGCTCCCCGCCAAGCAGAGAGCCCGACTTGGGGCCTGATCCCAGGACCCCGGGATCATGACCTGAGCTGAAGGCAGAGGCTTTAACCCATTGAGCCACCCAGGCACCCCAAGAAATGTTTTCTTAATCACCTAACTAAAAGGACAAGGAAAAGATTACTGGGACTGATTAAAAAGCATCATTTGTGCTTAAATTTGTGAATTTATCTTACTTCAAAAATTGGCCTAGTTTTTAAATTGTTCGGAGGATTATGAAATAAAAAATATCTGTAATACAGCCATATTGGTGAATTACATTGGCAGCCTACCAAACCAAGAAATTTCAAGGAATAGGTGGTTATGACATATTAAAATGAATAGAATTTCTTGCTCTTACTAACAAAGGAAATAGGGTTTCTAAAAGCAGGGTACCTATATTTCAAATAAGATTTCATCTTTTTTTTTTTTAAAGATTTTATTTATTTATTTAACAGAGAGAGATCACAGTAGGCAGAGAGGCAGGCAGAGAGAGAGGAAAGCCGGCTCCCTGCTGAGCAGGGAGCCCGATGAGGGACTCTATCCCAGGACCCTAGATCATGACCTGAGCCGAAGGCAGCTGCTTAACCCACTGAGCCACCCAGGTACCCCAAGATTTCATCTTTAATAGAAGATGAGTTTATTAGTGAGGGGGAGACGTGAACCATGAGACACTGTGGACTCTGAGAACCAAACTGAGGGTTTTGGAGAGGAAGAGGGTTGGGGTTGGATGAGCTGGGTGATGGGTATTAAGGAGGGCACATATTGCATAGAGCACTGGGTGTGGTGCATAAACAACGAATCTTGGAACACTGAAAAAATTAATAAAATAAAATAAAGAAATTATGAAACAAGGTCTCTGAGAGGGTCAAATGAATCTGCATTTGATATACAATTTTAAAAATATAATCAGTCCCTAGAGAGGAAATAAAGCACAAAAACTGGTTTGTTGGAGAAAAGAATATAATACAGCAAATGACAGATATTTCTTATTTTGATACCAGGCAAAAATGTTTTTCTGTAAGTCATATTGGTGTATCTACAGAAGCAATTCCTTGGATTTCTACAACAAACCAGAAAATAATTTCACAAAGACATGGACAACCACATTTTCGGGTTCTAAAAATTTATCTTTCTGGACAATGAGGTATTTGAGGATTTTTTTAAAAAAGTTTTTTTTTTTATAAATTAAAATAAATGACCACAATTGTTACTATCAAATTTGAAATGTTGGTGAAAATATGAGTGTGTTACCTCCCTCATCCCTGTCAGATGGAGAAAATGCATTCATTCCTTCTGTACCTTATATCTGTTGGAGATCACAAACCACTGAATGACCAGCCCAGTCCACGGTCCCCATTTAAGATTGTCCCATAAAGCAAGCCCCCTCTGAATGTCCCACTGGCAGATTCTAGCTATTTACTTGTTTACTGCCGTGCATGTGAGAATAGAATTACGGCCATTTCATAGAAAGACTCCCTCAGTGACTGGAGAGAGAGGGAATGAACAGGGGATGGGGAATTAAAGAGCAATGGAGAAGGAAGCCGGTTCCTTTTTTTTAAAGATTTTATTTATTTATTTGAGAGAGAGTGAAAGAGAGAGAGCATGAGAAGGGGAAGGGTCAGAAGGAGAAGCAGACTCCCTGCTGAGCTGGAAGCCTGGCACAGGACTGGATCCTGGGACTCCGGGATCATGACCTGAGCGGAAGGAACACTCTTAACCAGCTGAGCCACTGAGGTGCCCTAAAAAGCAGGGGAAGACACTTTGCGGCACTACAGCCCCCAGTGCTTGCCTGAGAAAGACAGAATCAATCTCAACAGAACATCAACATCCCCTGCCATCTATTTATAAACCCTAGCCCCTTCCGTCAGGCTTGGACCAGAGGGCAAGGGAACATTTCGCTAAATCTGAGCACTTTGTCTTTTCACAGGAGGAGAGAAATAGAACGCTATTCCTCTTGGAAAATTCCCCTGACCCAGGCTAAGGAAAGGATGTGCATTTTCCCATAGGACCTGATTCAACTTCTTCATCTGAGCACACTTCTCTCCATTCAGTTTCCCTCTCCACCCCCAATCCCACCTTTCCACCCCTTCCCCCTCCCTCCTGACCTCCCTTCTTCTCTCCCTTCTTAAAGAAATGATCTGCCTTCAGCTCCATAGCAAACAGAAACAATATTTTCTTTGCTTAATAAAGAGGAAGCAGGTAATTGGCTCCCCACCCATTTACCTTAGCGGGTCCTCTTGTAAACTTTAGAGGCCCAACTTCCCAAAAATTTGTAGGCCAAGATCCAGAGCCCGCTGGCTCCTAGGACTATAAACCCATCTCTCCTCAGAGAGGCACTACGTTTCTCACAAGATACACAGGAGATATGACAATCACAAAATGAGTCTTCTTGTATACTGAGCAGATACGTGTAAATTCTGTTCTACATTACTGCAGAAGTCTGTGAGAAATCCTGGCCAGATTCGGTCCTCTATTTCCTACTACTAGCATCCATGTAGCTCTGCTAATGCCTACTTGATAATAAGATGTGTTCCTCCTTGGGGTGCCTGGGTGGCTCAGAGGGTAAGCCTCTGCCTTGGGCTCAGGTCATGATCTCAGGGTCCTGAGATCAAGCCCCGCATTGGGCTCTCTGCTCAGTAGGGAGCCTGCTTCTTCCTCTCTCTGCCTACTTGTGATTTCTGTCAAATAAATAAATAAAATTTAAAAAAAAAAAAAAAGATGTGTTCTTTCTCTCTCCTACATTGGTGTGGACATCATTGCATTTCCCCAATCCTTCCTTCTTTTCGCCTTCTTTCTTACCATTTTTCTTTCTTTTCACAAATATTGAGAAAGTACAGAGAGCACTAGAGTAAATGCAAAAAGACACTGGGAGCATGACAGCCTGAATTAAAAGGTAAAAATGAGACAGTCTTATTTGTTCCAGAATCTTTAGCTTCTGCTTCAAGATTTTAAAATATAGGCTTTATTTTTCTTGCTTTCTTGATTAGCTTTTAATTACTTTTTTTTTCTTGTAACTACCTATTTATTATTTATTCAGGATGTATGTGTGTGTGTGTGTGTGTGTGTGTTGGCTACCTACATTATTTCTAGTACTGGTTGCAAAAATCCTGACAAAGTATCTGTTAATTCCATTGTTTTTGCATGATTCATGGTGTGTGGTCCAACATTAATGATGCATGAACTTCTAAACACCAGAGCTTGAAAGGGGAAGGATTCAATGTTCTTTAAGAAGTTGACCCTTTAACTGCCATTAATCAACTAAGTCTATGTGCTTCCCTTGAGTGCAAGCTTCATTAGTCTTCCTCCTTTCTTCTTTTTAGATGATAAGAAAAACTAAATCTTTCTGGAAAGCAAGAGAATAGAAATAAATTTAAATGTTTACAGCTTTATTACAAAAATTAGAATATTCACTTCATTTGACTCCTGTTTGAAGTTAACCAACTCACTCTGAAGTTAACCAAGACTATAACCTATACATCTACCAAGATGACCTTAATGTTCCCCTCTGCTTAAAATTTGGATAGGTTCCTTCTTAATTAAAGGCCCTCTGTTTTTTAATGGATTTACTTTAGAAAACTTACAATTAAGTCTTTCCTCTGTCCTTTGAGATGTAAATCTTGCTCCAGCTTTTTTTTTTTTTTTTTTTTTTTTTTTTTTTTTTTGACTCAGGAGTCCCTTTCTCAGGAACCTGGGAGCCATTGTTTTGAAAGGCGGTCATCACGAAAGGTAGAGCCCTCTGTCCTCCACCTCTGTGAGAGAACAGGATCCTAACTTCCACAGGCACCTTTCACAGACAGTCTAATCACTAACCAACCTGATAAAGTCCTTCACTACTTTTTTCACTAGCTCAACCCAAGGCTTAAAAATTCTTCTGTCTTTGTTTCAGTGGAGTTTTATATTACATTTTAAGTATACAATGGAATTGTATATATTTTATACATATGAGGTTTATATATCATGCATATTTATACACACATACATATGTATATACATATACTTTATGCATATGTAAACATATAGTATACATATTTATGTGCACACACACAGATCTAAATTCAATAACACCAGAGTCACATCCTATGGTGGAAGCAGATAGAGCAGATGCAAACTATTCTATTTGTGAAATAACACTATCATTTTGTTCTGCACTCTTCACTGGTCCCTTCCTATCCCAATACGTGAATACACACACACACACACACACACACCCCAAATGTGAGAGCCTGTGACGTTTTGGAACAGAGTTATCACCGGTCTTTCCTGTCATCTGTGAGCAAGGAGAAACTGATCTCTCTGGAGAAGGGTGGTGAGGCTCACCCATTTCCAAGCTCCAGGGAAGATTCTTGCTGGATTGCATCCAGGTCAGAACTCTCAGTCCCCTCATGTGGACTGACACTGTTGTCACTGTTCTAGGCACTGAGGGCTAGCTTGTGTGGTCTCTGCGTTTCAATATTTTCTGTTTCTTTCATTACATGTTGGAATATGGAGAAACTTCATTTTTGCCTTGGCCACCTTCCAAGGATTCTTATTCCCTGATGAACGTGGAGGTAGGCACAGGACCCCACTTCTTACAACTGCATGCTGGGGGACCATGGTGAGTGGACTACTACTCATTTAGACCATAACCCAGCAGGTGACAAGAAATTGTCCTTCTTTGAATTTCTTTTGTAGCTATGTCTATTCTTCAATCTGACTCTTCAACCTTACACTCCACACCCATATTCACTTCATTAAAATTTACATGGACTTTCTGATATAATTCACGGAAAAACCAATGAAAAGCTTCTCTGCCTTATGTCACTCAAGTTGCTGGTAAGATAGCTTGCTTGAGGTATAACACCAAAATATGAAGAATATAAATACATATGGATGAAAATCTATAGTATGTATTATGTGCCTATTATATAGTGGCACTGCATAATCATCATCTCATACAATAGCAGCCATCCAACAGGACTAGTCTGGGCACAGATCTTAAGCTCTTTCTTAAGTATCAAGAGATTCAGATATTCATTGCTAAAAATTAGCACATGGTGACAGGAGGAAAAAAACTCTAATCCCCAAAGTGGCAGGTGTAATAAAAAAGGAAAACCCTAGGAATCAGAATGCCTTCCAAGTTAGTTGTGTGACCTTGAGCAAATTCTCTAGTTATTTAGATTAGCAACTTCCTTCTCCATGAATAAGGAATTAGGGCAGCTGGTGATCTTATAGATCCAGAAATTAAAAATTATATGGTTCTTTCTGAATGCTAATCACTCTAAGATACTTCCTGGAAACACGCATTTGAAAAGAAGGTTAACTGCTATTTCCTCTGGCAATTTCTTTTTTTTTTTTTTTTTCCCAATTTATTTATTTTCAGAAAAACAGTATTCATTATTTTTTCACCACACCCAGTGCTCCATGCAAGCTGTGCCCTCTATAATACCCACCACCTGGTACCCCAACCTCCCACCCCCCCGCCACTTCAAACCCCTCAGACTGTTTTTCAGAGTCCATAGTCTCTCATGGTTCACCTCCCCTTCCAATTTACCCAAATTCCCTACTACTCTCTAACGCCCCTTGTCCTCCATGCTATTGGTTATGCTCCACAAATGAGTGAAACCATATGATAATTGACTCTCTCTGCTTGACTTATTTCACTCAGCATAATCTCTTCCAGTCCCGTCCATGTTGCTACAAAAGTTGGATATTCGTCCTTTCTGGTGGAGGCATAATACTCCATAGTGTATATGGACCACATCTTCCTTATCCATTCATCCGTTGAAGGGCATCTTGGTTCTTTCCATAGTTTGGCGACTGTGGCCATTGCTGCTATAAACATTGGGGTACAGATGGCCCTTCTTTTCACGACATCTCTATCTTTGGGGTAAATACCCAGGAGTGCAATTGCAGGGTCGTAGGGAAGCTCTATTTTTAATTTCTTGAGGAATCTCCACACTGTTCTCCAAAGAGGCTGCACCAACTTGCATTCCCACCAACAGTGTAAGAGGGTTCCCCTTTCTCCACATCCTCTCCAACACATGTTGTTTCCTGTTTTGTTAATTTTGGCCATTCTAACTGGTGTAAGGTGATATCTCAATGTGGTTTTAATTTGAATCTCCCTGAGGGCTAATGATGATGAGCATTTTTTCATGTGTCTGATAGCCATTTGTATTTCTTGATTGGAGAAGTGTCTGTTCATATCTTCTGCCCATTTTTTGATGTGTTTGTCTGTTTCGTGTGGGTTGAGTTTGAGGAGTTCATTATAGATCCTGGATATCAACCTTTTGTCTGTACTGTCATTTGCAAATATCTTCTCCCATTCCGTGGGTTGCCTCTTTGTTTTTTTGACTGTTTCCTTTGCTGTGCAGAAGCTTTTGATTTTGATGAAGTCCCAGAAGTCTATTTTCGCTTTTGTTTCCTTTGCCTTTGGAGACGTATCTTGAAAGAAGTTGCTGTGGCTGATATCGAAGAGATTACTGCCTATGTTCTCCTCTAAGATTCTGATAGATTCCTCTCTCACGTTGAGGTCTTTTATCCATTTTGAGTTGATCTTTGTGTACGGTGTAAGAGAATGGTCGAGTTTCATTCTTCTACATATAGCTGTCCAGTTTTCCCAGCACCATTTATTGAAGAGACTGTCTTTTTTCCACTGTATATTTTTTCCTGTTTTGTCGAAGATTAATTGACCATAGAGTTGAGGGTCCATATCAGGGCTGTCTACTCTGTTCCACTGGTCTATGTGTCTGTTTTTATGCCAGTACCATGCTGTCTTGGTGATCACAGCTTTGTAATAAAGCTTGAAATCAGGTAAGGTGATGCCGCCAGCTTTATTTTTGTTTTTCAACGTTTCCTTAGCGATTCGGGGTCTCTTCTGATTCCATACAAATTTTTGGATTATTTGCTCCAGCTCTTTGAAGAATGCCGGTGGAATTTTGATCGGAATGGCATTAAAAGTATAGATTGCTCTAGGCAGTATAGACATTTTAACGATGTTTATTCTTCCGATCCAAGAGCATGGAATGGTCTTCCATCTTTTTGTGTCTTCTTCAATTTCTTTCATGAGTGTTCTATAGTTCCTCAAGTACAGATCCTTTACCTCTTTAGTTAGGTTTATTCCAAGGTATCTTATGGTTCTTGGTGCTATAGTAAATGGAATCGATTCTCTAATTTCCCTTTCTGTATTTTCCTTGTTAGTGTATAAGAAAGCCACTGATTTCTGCACATTGACTTTGTATCCTGCCACGCTGCTGAATTGCTGTATGAGTTCTAGTAGTTTGGGGGTGGAGTCTTTTGGGTTTTCCATATAAAGAATCATGTCATCTGCGAAGAGAGAGAGTTTGACTTCTTCATTACCAATTTGGATACCTTTTATTTCTCTCTGTTGTCTGATTGCTGTTGCTAGGACTTCTAATACTATGTTGAACAAGAGTGGTGAAAGTGGGCATCCTTGTCTTGTTCCTGATCTCAACGGGAAGGCTGCAAGCTTTTTCCCATTGAGGATGATATTTGCTGTGGGTCTTTCATAGATAGATTTGATGAGGTTCAGGAATGTTCCCTCTATCCCTATACTTTGAAGCGTTTTAATCAGGAACGGATGTTGGATTTTGTCAAATGCTTTTTCTGCATCAATTGAGAGGACCATGTGGTTCTTCTCTCTTCTCCTATTAATTTGTTGTATCACATTGATTGATTTACGAATGTTGAACCATTCTTGTAGCCCAGGGATGAATCCCACCTGATCATGGTGGATAATCTTTTTAATGTGTTGTTGGATCCTGTTGGCTAGGATCTTGTTGAGAATCTTAGCATCCATATTCATCAGTGATATTGGTCTGAAATTCTCCTTTTTGGTATGGTCCTTGCCTGGTTTGGGGATCAGGGTAATGCTGGCTTCATAGAAAGAGTCTGGAAGTTTTCCTTCTGCTTCAATTTTTTGAAACAGCTTCAGGAGAATAGGTGTTATTTCTTCTTGGAAGGTTTGGTAGAATTCCCCAGGGAATCCGTCAGGTCCTGGGCTCTTGTTTTTTGGGAGATTTTTGATCACTGCTTCAATCTCGTTATTAGATATCGGTCTATTCAGGTTGTCGATTTCTTCCTGGTTCAATTTTGGTAGTTTATATTTTTCCAGGAATGCATCCATTTCATCAAGGTTGCTAAGCTTATTGGCATATAACTGTTCGTAGTAACTTCTGATGATTGTTTCTACTTCCTTGGTGTTAGTTGTGATCTCTCCCCTTTCATTCATAATTTTATGAATTTGGGATTTCTCTCTTTTCTTTTGGATTAGTGTAGCCAGTGGCTTATCGATCTTATTGATTCTTTCAAAAAACCAGCTTCTAGTTTCATTGATACGTTCTACTGTATCTCTGGTTTCTCCCTCATTGATCTCAGCTCTAATCTTGATGATTTCCCTTCTTATGTGTGGAGTTGGTTTGATTTGTTGTTGATCCTCCAGTTCTTTAAGGTGTAGAGACAGCTGGTGTGTTCTGGATTTTTCAAATTTTTTGAGCAAGGCTTGGATGGCTATATATTTTCCCCTTAGGACCGCCTTTGCTGTATCCCATAGGTTTTGGACCGAAGTGTCTTCATTCTCATTGGTTTCCATGAATTGTTTCAGTTCTTCTTTGATCTCCTGGTTGATCCAAGCATTCTTAAGCAAGGTGGTCTTTAGCTTCCAGGTGTTTGAGTTCCTTCGGAACTTTTCCTTGTGATTGAGCTCCAGTTTCAAAGCATTGTGATCTGAGAATATGCAGGGAATCATCTCAGTCTTTTGGTATCGGCTGAGTCCTGATTTGTGACCCAGTATGTGGTCTATTCTGGAGAAGGTTCCGTGTGCACTTGAGAAGAATGAGTATTCTGCTGTTTTAGGGTGGAATGTTCTGTATATATCTATGAGGTCCATCTGGTCCAATGTGTCGTTCAATGCTCTTGTTTCTTTATTGATTTTCTGCTTCGATGATCTGTCTAATTCTGAAAGAGGCGTGTTAAGATCACCTACGATTAGTGTATTCATATCAATATGACTCTTTATCTTGATTAACAGTTTTCTTAAGTAATTGGCTGCTCCCATATTGGGAGCATAGATATTTACAATTGTTAGATCATCTTGGTGGATAGTCCCTTTAAGGATTATGTAGTGTCCTTCTGTATCTCTGACTACAGTCTTTAGTTTGAAGTCTAATTTATCTGATATGAGAATCGCTACCCCAGCCTTCTTTTGAGTCCCATTGGCATGAAAGATGCTTCTCCACCCCTTCACTTTCAGTCTGCGTGTATCTTTAGGTTCAAAATGGGTCTCTTGTAGACAGCATATGGATGGGTCCTGTCGTTTTATCCAATCTGCAACCCTGTGCCGTTTTATGGGTGCATTGAGGCCATTCACATTGAGAGTGATTATTGATAGATACGTTTTTATTGACATCGAGTTACCTTTGAAGTCTTTCTTTCTGTAGACTGTCTCTATATTTCTGTTCAATGCTATTCTTGGGATTTTTCCTCTTTTATAGAACCCCCCTTAATATTTCCTGCAGTATCGGCTTGGTGGTTGCATAGTCTTTTAAGTCTTGCCGGTCTTGGAAACTCTTTATCTCTCCATCCATTTTGAATGTCAGTCTTGCTGGATAAAGTATTCTTGGCTGCATGTTCTTCTCATTTAGTGCCCTGAATATATCTTGCCAGCCTCTTCTGGCTTGCCAGGTCTCTGTGGACAGGTCTGACGTTATTCTGATGGGCTTCCCTCTGTAAGTAAGGAGCCTCTTTGCCCTGGCAGCTTTCAAGAGATTATACCTACAATTATAATTTCTCAATTTGACTATCAGGTGTCGTGATGTTTTTTTGGAGTGTATAATCTTGGGTGGAGACCGTTCAGCCTCTAGTACATGAACGCTGGTTTCATTCGCGAGATTCGGAAAGTTTTCATGAAGGACTTGTTCCACGACATCTTCTAGACTTCTTTCTTTCTCCTCCCCTTCAGGAATTCCAATAATTCTGACGTTGGAACGCTTCATGGCATCACTTATTTCCCTAATTCTGCTTTCGTGGGATCTAAGCTGTTTGTTCCAGGCTTCCTCCTGATCCTTTCTCTCTATCTGTTTGTCTTCCAGATCACTAATTCTATCTTCTGTCTCAGTTACCCTAGCTTTGAGAGAGTTTAGATTGGATTGGAACTCATTGAGAGCATTGTGGACCTCCTCCCTGGTAGCTTTAAGCTCCGCCCTAACATTGTGAACATCCTGTCTGGTCGCTTTCAGTTCGGCTCTAATCAATTCTGTTTGGTCATCCATGGCTTTCTCCAACCTAGCTATTGCCTGGATAATTGTTAGCCTGAATTCTCTTTCCGACATATTGTCTATGTTGATAGCCGTTAGCTCTGTTGCGGAAGGTCCATCCTCTGTATTTTTCTTCTGTTGGGCATTCCTCCTCCTAGTCATTTTGGTGGGAGAAGACTGAACAGATGTAGCTGGATGTATCAACTCTGGTGCAGTCAAGGTGCACCCTGGAACACTTCCTGATCTCCGTCTCAGAAGCCTCAGTCTGGGTGCAGAAGCTGAATAAATTCCCCCTTGGATGCTGGCAGTGCAGGTTCCAAGTTAAAGACCCTGGGGGCGCAGGATCTTTTGCTCGTCCCCAAAGCCAAGGCAGTGGGGGCTGTCTGGGAGCTCCTGACCGCCAGAGAGGTTCCAAGCAGCGATCGCACACTGAGATTTTGCCGCTGGCCGGGGCTGGGAGTGCCCGGCTTGCGCGCACCTCTTTTCAGAGGCGGCTGTGGGTCGGGCGCGCGTCTGGGGCACTGAGAACGGGGCGCTGGTCCGTAAGCCGCAGGCTGGGCTTTTGCGCGCCTCTGTCCGGGGAAGAGTTTCGTGGGCGCGAGGCTTAGACTTTGAAACAATGGCCCGGGTCAAGAAGCGCCCCAGGGCCTTAGAAACCCAGGAGAGCTGGAGCGATGTGCACGCGCATCTCAAGCTTTGTGGTAGGGCTAGCGCGCGTTCTGCAGACTGGCTCCCATCCCCTCACAGGAGCCGGAACCCCGCGCTCTGGGGCACGCTGGCGGCTTAGGGACCAGGAGCCGGTTTCTCCGCCGCACTTTCTCTGCCTCCGCGCCGGGGAGGCCGTCTGGGACCGGGGACTCAAGCCCCTGTCCCTAGCCGCCCCGATTCCCACAGTTTGCCCCCGCGATCCTTTGCTCTTTTGGAGTGCTTTCAACCAGTCTCCGAGTTAATGCTGGTCCCCAGACGCAGGGCACTCTCGCTCGTATCGGGGTATTACTTTTGCACCGGTCGCCTCTGGTGGCTCCCTCCCCCTTTTGTTTATCTTCCGGTATCAGTCCGCTGTTCCCATTCCGCTTTACCTGCTCACTGGCGTCTTCTGCCCCTGTAGAGATCCAGACGTGTATAATTCTGATCTCAGGCTGATTTCATGGGTGATCAGAGTTCTTTGGTAGGTAATCAGCTCACTTTGGGGTACCAGCTGAAAAGACGCCTCTTCCTAGTACCCCGCCATCTTGTCCCCCCCTCCTCTGGCAATTTCTAAAGATCTACAGCCCAGGGTTGTATAAGAAAAAAGTTAGGAAACTTGTAAAAAAGAGTAATATGTTTCCATGTGATCTTTAAAAAAAAAAAATGCACCAAAGTCCTTTAGCCTCGCTTCATTCATCCATGTTGTGGAAATGAAAATAACAAACGCTATTCACCTCAAGTTTTGTTGCCGAAAGCCTGTCTCTTTCTTCTCCCTGCCATACACTCTGAGTGCCTGGGCATGAATTGAAGAAGTGCGTTTTCTTGCTCTCCAGCCAACCTAATGTACAACGGGAGAGAGAAAAATCCATAAATCCCAATATCTAGCTCACAATTTGCCTTCTATGTGCAAGGTTGAAAAGTTTTTTCAAGGCTGAAAAGTTTTTGTGTCCACATTCCCCAGGGCTCTAAGAAGCCAATAACCCTGACAAGGATGGCTGGAAATGGAGTCAATGAATAGGGTCAATGGAAGTTAGGCTGGCAAAGTAAAACTCCCTTAACTTACACATATTAAGCTGCTTCCAAAGCAGATCTGCTTTGGGGAGAGGAAGATGAAAGGAAGTTGGCCAAAGCCAATAGGCTACCATCGTCATTCAGATACACCAGCGATCACGTGGAAACCGTTCCTCCAGCTCCAATTCAATCGATGCTTACTGAATGTCAGCAAAATGTACAATGATTTTTGCAGTTGCCTGTAGAACTTAAGTAAAAAAAGCAAAGAGGCTCAGATTTCCTTTTCATTACCCATTAACGTCATCCCAATAAAATCGTACCATCCATTGACTCCATTACAAAATTAAGAGAGACTTTATCTTTTATCTTTACTAATTGCCGAATTTATCTCTACCTATGAACTTAAATATTAATGTGGTTCATAATTTTTTCACACCTTCTACAAATCAGTCAAAAATATCCTAAAGAAGAGAGATGAGATCTCTAAACATCTCAAACAGCTTTTCTTATATTACAAATATATTCTCTTTCTAATATACATAATTTATTATATACATGTATTACGTACATATAACGTATGTAAGCAACAGGGAAAGACGTAATATGAAAGAAAGAGAGTTGCTGTGCACAAGCCAATTACAATATAATCTGCAGTCCAGTGGTTTGAATGTTGTATAAAAATATATTCTTGGTGCACCTGCGTGGCTCAGTGGGTTAAGCCTCTGCCTTCAGCTCAGGTCATGATCCCAGGGTCCTGGGATCGAGCCCCGCATAGGGCTCTCTATTCATCAGGGAGCCTGCTTCCTCCTCTCTCTCTGCCTGCTTATCTGCCTACTTGTGATCTCTGTCAAATAAATAAATAAATAAATCTTTAAACACACACACACACACACACACATATGTATGTATATATTCTTATCCTGGTATGCAAGAGATGAGACAGCAGTCACAAGTTTGAAATTCTCATTAGATCAATTTACTTGGCCTTTGGCAAGGAGTAGTTAATTTGTAAGGAAAATAGTCTTTTCTGTTGCAGAACTTAAGGACTGAGTTTTACTGCCAATAGCCTCTTTCAAACTGCAGTTATGAATTTTAGCTGAACTTTAACAAATCTAAAGGTCATTCCATTGACATAATCTTTGGGCTGGCCTTGACCTGTAGGTTTTTAATTTCAGTTGAACCATACTTGAACTGTTCTGACATACTTATTACAAAAGACACTACAGTCTCTATCAAAAAAGGGAAACTCCTGCAATTCAATCTAGGCAAGTAATATTAAAGGAAATACAAAAAGCCTCTACCAATTCTTAAGTTTAAAAGTACAAACCTATAAAAAAAATATAGGGATACAGCACATCCTTAAGTAGCTAATGCAATAGGAGTTTAAAATGACAATGTTTCATAACTAGGACTTATTGTGGTGATCATTTTGCAATGCATCTAAATGTTGAATCACCACGTTGTACAAGTGAAACTAATATGACAGTGTATCTTGGGGTATTTCAATTAAAAAATCATAAAATACAATGGTAATCTTTCTACCTTGGGTTTGGCTAAGGCCCCAAAGGCTGAGAACAACAGTGCAGGTGCCAAGTACCTGTATATTGTACAGTGAGATATTAATTCACCAATGCTAGAGCTAGAGCATAAGAAATATATTTATTGGATCCTACAAGATCAGCCTCTTCACCGAGAGAGAGGAAGGAAGTTTAAATCTAAGAAGCTTGTGTATACCATCACATCCCAAAATAAATCTAAAGGAGGGAGGAAGGAAGGAAGGAAACAAGGGAACGAGGAAGGGAGGAAGGGAGAAAGAAAGAAAGAAAGAAAGAAAGAAAGAAAGAAAGAGAAAGAAAGTGAAGACTGAATAGTCAGAGAGCATGTCCTTCAAGAACATTGTCAGTGAGCTAGAACTTTCCCATGGAACAGAAAGACAAATCTTCCTCTTGCAACATCTAAATGAAGGGCGCCCTCTCAAAGACTCTATATACATCTTCAATAATTTAATTGACACAGAGGACCGATATTTGATATACACTTAATAAGTTTAAATCTAGGGGCATCTAGGTGGCTCAGTGGGTTAAAGCCTCTGCGTTCGGCTCGGGTCATGATCCCAAGGCCCTGGGATCAAGCCCCACATCCAGCTCTCTGCTCAGTGCAGAGCCTGCTTCCTTCTCTCTCTCTGCCTGTCTCTCTGCCTACTTGTGATCTCTGTCTATCAAATAAATAAATAAAATCTTTAAAAAAAAGAAGTTTAAATCTAAGAAGCTCTGCCTTTCAGGTAGAACAATAAAGTTGGAGGAGAGGGGGTTTGATGGTAGAATTTATTTCAAATGTATCAGTAAAAAATCAGTAATTGAATTAAATGTGGTTTCAGTTGATATCTCAGTTTAAAAAAAATCAAAGATTGTCAGAGTGTATAAAAATGCTTTTTGATACATGTAAAACATAGAGAAAAACTGAAACTAAAAAAGATAGAGTAAGATATGCCATGCAAATATTTAACAAAGTTATTAATTTCAAACAAATATACTTTAAGGCAATAAAATTTTTTTGAAATAAAAAGATTCAACTCACAGTAATGATATCATAATTTAAAATTCTTCCCATTGAATAACACAGTCTCAAAACATATAAAGGAAAAACTGAAAAAAAAATACAAAAAATACATAGATACAAACACAATAAAAAGATACATCTTGGGGCACCTGGGTGGCTCAGTGGCTTGGGCCTCTGTCTTCGGCTCAGGTCATGATCTCAGGATCCTGGAATCGAGATCGAGCCCCGCGTTGGGCTCTCTGTTTGGTGGGAGCCTGCTTCCCCCTCTCCCTCTACCTACCTCTCTGTCTACTTGTGATCTCTCTCTATATATTAAATAAAAAAAGGTACATCTCATTCAGTAATTGATAGAACAAAAAGACAAGAAGGATCTTGAGTTCTTACCCTGAGTATAACGGCTAACATTAGAACCACTCACTATTCTGAATAACAATTTTTTAAAGGGGTGTTTTTATGATCTTAATACCTTAAACAGACAACAGGCTAGAATCTATTCCCCCAGCAGCTTTCCAAAGGCTTGTGTACACCATCACATCCCAAAATAAATCTAAGACCCTACACATGCTCATTGTATCTTAAAAGGATAACTATTTAGATAAGATGAACAAATATATCATCTTATTTTGCCAACCAGAGAAATAATCTTTTCCTAATATTTCCCCCATGCATGACAGAGTTAGAAGCAGTCTGACAAGCCAAACAAATGACCAAGGGGGAAACAATTTATCAGAGGAAACTCTAAAGAGAAGAGGGGTATTTGTCCTTGGTTAGTTGCATTTACAAGAAATTACAGAGTATGTGAAGAAAGGCAGTATTTGACCAACTTTTGATACCCTACCAGTATCTGTAGTGAGTGTCTAGGGAAACAAGTACTCTCAACCATGGTTAGGAATACAGCCTGCTTGGAGGAGCTGTGGCCATTTCAGACCCTTTCTTGATAGATGCATTATTATTTTTCACCATCCACTTCTTCTTCCTGGAGGAAAATTATTCTTCCTTTTGCCCTTGAGGTCAGTAACAACCACGCGACTTGCTTTGCACCATGAAACATGAGCAGAGATGACTTGTGTCATTTCTGAGCTTTAAGAGTAAATGCAAACTCTAGTCAGTTCTCATGATTCAAATTAGTTATGCTCTGTAAAGCCTACAAATAACAAAGTAGCAAATACTAACTTATGGTTCCTAAGAGAAATAAAGGGTTATGTTCCTTTGAGCCTCAGGTCACATTTTTGTCAACCTGTCAGTACAACTGTTGGTCATATCTCATGAACCTGCAAATGTAACCATACTTTCCATAACTTTGGAGATGGCTGTATGGCTTGGATATTTACACTATAGCTGTTACTGGAACCCTTTCTGGAGCAGCGTCAGGTACAGATGGGCAAATTTCCCCTTCCCCTCCCCAGAGGTACTGTATTATTGACTTACGACTGAACTCACAGCCAACAGCCTCACCATTCATGTCTGAATAAAGTGTCTCTAACACAAATTATTTTCTCTATAATGCACATCACAGATTCCTTGTACTTTAGAAGAGGAGAAAGCACTTTAGCACCATGCTTGGGGAGATTTTAAGCAGAAAAATCACTAACAAAATAGGGAAAAATGTGAAAAAAATGTCACTAAAGTTGCCACAACAAAATCCACTCATTTACAATTTGCGACCTGAAATGAGAGGCAGAGGGTTACCTTGTTTGACTTCAGCTGGAAAAATGTACATTGGATAACTGAAATGTTTCCTTGTACTGTGCATGTCTGAGAAAGACCACAGCAGCTCCGTGAGCACTGGCTTGGGAGGTCCAGGGAGCACCTGGAGGGAGCACCTTCTTAGCAAGAAGGTGAATTTTCAAATAAAGAATCCAGAAATGCGGATCAACTCTATACCTTAATCTTGCCTGGTGATGTCCCAATACTGGCTGTTCCACTACTCTGGGCAGTACAGGGACCTCCAGTGACTATGGATAAACATGTTTCATGAGTCAGAATTAAACTCTTATGCTTTAAGTCTCCTATGGGACTGATGGTTACTATAACCTAGACATCCCTGACATAAACATCCCTTGACTTAGAAATTTCACTGCAGAGTGCCTGGGTGGCTCATTGGGTTGAACCTCTGCCTTCAGCTCAGGTCACGGTCTCAGGGCCCTGGGATCGAGTCCCGCATCGGGCTCTCTGCTCAGCAGAGAGCCTTCTTTCTCCTCTCTCTCTGCCTGCCTCTCTGTCTACTTGTGATCACTGTCAAATAAATAAAATCTTTTAAAAAAAAAGGAAATTTCACTGCAAAATTTATCTAATACCCTTAGGCAACTGTGTAAGGGTATAATTTATACGTATGTATAAAGAGAATGATTATATAAGTAAGCATACATATATGTATATATAATTTATATGGTGACAATAGGTATTCAGTGAAAGAATATATGAAGTGATTTCTTTTTTTTTTTACATTCTGTGGGAAAATAATTTTTAAGAAAGTTTGAGATAATATTTCCAATATTTACATATAGAAATTGATTTGAAAAGTCAAATTGAATTTGAATGTTAAGCATGCTGCAAAACACCATTTTTGAGCTGCTACCAACAGTTATGCCCTCTGACACAGGGCTGTTGTGGCACACAAACCGAACTTGGTAACACTGAATGTTAACTCAATCAAGGAATGAAACAGTCTGTGTGTTTTGCTGTGAGCATAAAATCACCACTATTCATTAAAATTGCCACTATGTTCACAGGAAATGTCAATCTGATACCGTATTCAAACCACAAAATTTTTTATCATTTTCAGATTATTTCCACTTACTGTTGAATTATGAAGTTTTATTTCTAACACAGGAGGAGGATAGTAACAGATGACTAATAAATAAGAAGTCTGGCTCCAATTTCTTTAAATATATACATGTTTGAAAATTATTCCTCATAAGGAAGAAGCATAAAATTAAATCTCTATTTAATTAAATTGCCTTCCATTGAACATATTGAAAAACAATGCATTTAGAGGCTCAAGTAACTGAAAAATTAAAGATGTAGTTGCCCCATGTTGATAAGCTGATTTCATTCTGAATCTCCACTCTTTTCCACCATGAGAATTATACCTAAATCCCCAAATCTTTGTGCTCTCAAATTAGTTACTGGCTTCAACCAGAGTTATATACTTCTTTATCCTTAGTATAGGTGGGCAGGAATATGTTCTCTTCCTGCACTATGTCTCAGGGTTCCTTTTCTTTGAACCAAACAATTCCCTTGTTAACCTTTGAATGTGGACATTAGGAGAAAGTGAACCCATCCCCTGATTTGCTTAGGTGTTGGAGTGGAGTTAATCCCATTGATATCACATGGTTGAAAGATATGATTTGGAAAAGAGAATAAATAAAGAGTTTCCAGGAAAATGAACACACTATCTTTATCTCAACTGATACATGATGTTAACTATGGTAGAAGTAAAATGGTGAAATCTGCTAAGATTCAAGTCACTGTCGTAAAGAACAGCCATGGCATTTGCCATGGCTACCCAATTGTAGAATATTTGACAGGAGTACAGAAAGTAAGGATATCTCAAAAATTTTAGACTCAGCAACAGGGAGTATATAAGAACCATTTACAGAACTACAGACAAGAGGTAGAGGAACAGGGTTGTAAGGGAACATGGAGAGTTCTGTTTTAAATATTACCTTGATCCCTCTTTTGGACACTCAAGAGGAGATAGAGAGCTTACACTGTTAAGTATATCAGTGTGAAGTTCAGGGCAGAGGATCAAAGCCAGAGGCAAAAATGTGCTACCTTCATGAAAGAGATGAAATTGAGGGGCACCTGGGTGGCTCAGTCGGTCAAGTGTCTGCTTTCCACTCAGGTCATGATCCCAGGGTCTTGGGATTAGCTCCCGGTTGCACCAGCCTCCCTGCTGAGGGAGGAGCCTGCTTCTCCCTCTCCCTCTACCTTTCCGCCCCTGCTTGTGCTCACTCTCTCACATGCTCTGTGTGTGTGTCTCTCTTTCAAATAAATAAATAAAATCTTAAAAAAAAATAGATGGTAGTGAAAGCCACTTTCTGCCTTGATTTAAGTAGATCTATTACCATAGAACACAACTTGGAGTACATGAACACAATGTAATCACTGCAGAAATAAAACAGTTTCACCCCTTCCATGGGCTTACATAACTCTTTCTTCTAAAAAAGTAAAACATGTATTGATTAAGAAGATGAGTATAATGAAATACCAACATCATATAATGAACTTATTATTAATCAGTTAACCCAGTATTTGAAGCTTCAATCTTCATCTGCTCTTTTTTTTTTTTTTTTTTTTTTTTTGAGAGAGAGAGAGCATGTACGCACACACGCACAGCGGGTAGGGAGGGGGTAAAGAGAGAGGTAGAGACAGAATTTTAAGCAGGCTCCATGCCCAGGACAGAGCCCAATGGGGGCATGATATCACAACCCTGAGATTACAATCTGAGTCGAAATCAAGTCGGTCACTTAACCAATGAGGCCACCCAGGCGTCCCTGAAGTTTCAGTCTTCGTAAACTGGACATAAATGTGTTGTTTCAAATTTCTTTACTTTTGTTACAAGTCATTTCAGTCAGCATGGAAACTTCTTTTTGAAAAGAATATTATATGGGAGAGAGGCATCATTATTTGATATTATAAATGACTTAATAAAGAAGGTAACTGAATTACCATCTCTGTGAATTAGGCCCTAAGAGACCTCTTCCAGGAGAATGGAATGACTCTTAATCACTCACTCTCCTCCTCATGAGAGAAGAACAATTAGAGCCTGGGTTTTTTCAGGTAACAGATAACTCTGAAAGTATAGCCCAAAACATGGTTTGCCTGCCGAAGTCATTTATTCTGGTAATGTGTATTTATTTAGAAATGGTGTGTTAATGATAATACTTTACAGCTGAACATCTGTTTTCTATCTACCGTATTTTCTAAAATGCCAGTTGTGGGGGAGGTGATCCAACATGGCGGAGTAGGAAGACACTGAACATACTGAATCTACACCTACACATAAACCAGTTCCAAGAAGAACTAAGGACCAATGCTTCTCACAGTAAATTATACAAGGACCACAAAGAGAAGGGTAGAGACATAAAGACACGGTGAGGACAGGAATCCCATGCCTCATGTTACAACCAACCATAGAAAGGAATACCACTGAAGGACCCACACACAGACTTGCATACAGCAAGCATGCACAGCAAAAAAACAGTTGTTTGAAGGGAAATTACACTCTAAGGAAATAGAGTTTCTAATGCAAATAACCCCCCAAATAGATGAAGGAACTACTAGAACTATCTCTGGAGTCAGAGATGCTGGCAAGTGTCATTTTTAAAATCCCACTTCCACCTTAATAACATATACAGAAGCAGGGTCCAGGGGCTCTAGCCAGACTTCTAAGGCTGCCTCAACATACTCCAGGCCCCTGGTCAGACCAGCTGCAGTTGTCTTCCCAAGGCTGATACCCGCCATGTTTTTTGCTCTAGCTCCAGCTGCCCCTCAAGGCGGCACAGTGCAGTGCACACTGGGACATCTCAGTCCATGCTTGATCCAGCTGTCTCTGCTGCTGTGGCCCCCACCAGCTCCAGCTCCAGTTCTGGGCATTCTGCCAAACCAACCCCAGAATGGTGCACTCCAGGACTCCCTCGCCAGTACCCTTCCTCCAGTACCAGCCAGCCATCGTTGGTGAGGATATGGAGAAAAGGTGACTGTCACACACTGTTGGTGTGAATGTAAATTTGTGCATTAACTGTGGAAAACTGCATGGTGTTTCCTCAAAAAAATTAAAAATAGAACTACAATATGATCCAGCCATTCTACTTCTGGGTATTTATCTGAAGAAAACACAAACTCCAATTCAAAGAGATAGATGTACCCTTATATTCATCACAACAATACTTTCCATAGCGAAAATATGGAAGCAACTTAAGTGTCCATTGCTAGCCAAATGGATAAAGAAGATATGGCATATAGTATAGAAATAAAATGCCCATTGTGTCCTTAGCCTATTGATTCATAGCTAATGAAGTTGTCCTATCCACTGTATACCTTTGAATCTCTAATTCTTATCAATCATGCATAATAATTTTGGTATCTTAGATCATTATAACTACAGTAAGTACTTAAATAAATCTTTTATCGAACCAAAACAATAGGCACATGATGGGTACATAAGTCAGTGACTACTGACAAATGAATTAAGCAACCTTCTTTCTAACTGGTATTTATTTAAAACGATTTAATTTAATTTATTTATATGATAAAAAGAGAGCACACGAGCGAGGCAGGGAAGGGCAGAGGAAGAAGGACAAGCAGACTCCCCACTGAGCAGGGAACCTTACACTGGGCTCCATCCCAGGACACTAAGATCGTAACCTGAGCCAATGGCAGACATTTAACCGACTGAGCCACCCAGGCACCCTTGATCACTGAAATTTTAATTCCAGTTCTAAAATAGAGAAACTAGTTTCATGAGTATTTCTTTTAAGTCTTCCTCCATCATCTGAGTGGCTATGTTGATATATTTATTCTCCATTCAATTCAGTAGAGATTAGTCACTGGCTGCTTTTAAGCTAAAACTCAAAATGTATAAAACTGAATTTGTTATCATTCCCCAGATCAGCTAACCTCAAAAGCAAATCTATTTGCCAGTATTATTTTCCATCACCCAGACTTGAAAATCTGGAATTACTTGACTTACCTCTCTTGTATGCTCCCAACATACAAGAGAGCATACCCAGTCAATAATCAAGATTTTACATTTGAGAAGTTAAGCATTTAGTGTACTCTGTGTGTGTTGAGGACAAAGATGACTATGATCATACTTGTACTTCATGAACTCAAAACGCTTGCATTTACTCCTTTGTCTATATCTTTACTGCTCCTAAACCAAGCTCAACCAGCTTTCTTGACTCCATTCTCTCTCCTATCCAATTGATCCTAAAAATTGCTGCCAGATTAATCTCAGCAAAAACACTTTGCAATGTTATGTTCCTTCTCAAAAATTTGTAATCGTGCCACTTTTTCTGCAGAACTATGCTGTATATCCTTTCAGGTATTCAAGGCATGCAGCAATATGTTCCCCATCCTACTTTGAAGCTCTCCGTCCACTCCCCCAAACCTTCTGCTCCATCCACGCTAGTCTACACAATACTCCCACACAAAGCATATATATCTCTACTACCAAGCCTCAGCTCTCATCATTTCCCTTGCCTGCAATGTATACTTCCCTGAACTAAATGTATCTAAGTAGAATAATACATGTTTGAGAATATACAATATTTATACCATTTTAGATACATTTTTTAAAGAACATTAGCCATTTATTGAATAAAACTATCTATATATAGCTTTTAAGTATACATTCCATTTTTCCACTTAGGTTATTCATACCTTGAGCTTCCTAATTTTGAGACATATACAACATAACTGAGGAAATAGAATATACGCTTAAAAATTAAGTAGATATATGCTTGAACAACCTCCCTCCCCTGTGCCCATGTGGAAGTTGAATTTAAATACTCAGTAGAGAATGTCTTTAAAAATGTTTTAAAGATTTTATTTATTTATTTGACAGACAGAGATCACCATCAGGCAGAAAGGCAGGCAGAGAGAGAAAGGAGAAAGCAGACTTCCCAGCAAGCAGAGAGCCCTATGTGGGGCTTGATCCCAGGACCCTGGGATCATGACCTGAGCCGAAGGCAGAGGCTTTAACCCACTGAGCCATCCCGGTGCACCTAAAAATGTATATACTATAGATTTTTATCATAAATAAAATTCCCTATATTATAAGTCTTATTTTTCTTTGTATAATTGAAAGCTTTATGCTTTTTTATTGAGTTTGGCTTAGAGGTAATTATACAATGTTAATTTATTACTGTGAATTAGAGTCCATATAATAAGGCCCCTTAGTTTATTTATTTAGAGATGGAAAGGAGAGGAGGGACAGATGAGAGACAGGAGAGAATCTCAATCAGGTTCCATACCCAATGCAGAACCCAATGTGAGACTCAATCTCACAACCCTGACATCACAACCCGAGCTGAAATCAACAGTCAGACACTTAAAAGACTGAGCCACCCAGGTGTCCCAATAACTCCATTATTATACTCAGAATTATAGAATTAGGGACCAGAAGGACATGATAAGTACTCAAATAGATTAAAAAAAAAAAAAAAAAAAACACTTAGGGCCAGAGTGTTTCTGAAAGACATAGGAAATAAAATTAAGCAATATTAATCCCTAGCTTCTCTCATAACCCAAGACATGTAACAATATACTACAAATTCAAATAATGTAAGAATAAGGAATATTTATCTAAAATTACTATTGGTTATTAGAGTTTTAGTGTTGGATTATTTGGACGATGAGAAGCAGCCTCCGGTCTGTTACAACCTCATCTCATTTTTTTGCCCTGTTATTTTAGAACAAACAACTAAGAACTGAATCCTAAAGTAAGTCTTGAATAGATGAAAATTAGCTTCTAAAAGTTCAAAAATTTCCTTTATATGGAATAACAATAATATTAACAATAATGATTACATTAATTGGCAGGATGCTTCCTATGAGACAATTTTTTCTAAGGGTTTTGCATTGATGAATTCATTAATATGAGACAAAATCCCTATAAGGTGCATTCTATTATCAAATCCATTTTACAAACAAGAAATGTGAAGCTCAAAGGCTAATAAACTTGCTTAAGGGCACACAGTATTTTTTAGCCATAAATGTCTGACTCAAAGTCTTTGTTTTTATCTAGCATGCCTTCCTATCTATTACTCTCTCAGAAATGGAGTCTTATTTCTATGGGGACATCTGGCTCATATCTCTAAAAATGGAAAACAGAGAAAAACAGTTTACCATTCTTTAGTCATCAAATATTCACTGAAAAGTTGCAAAGCTCTAGAGCTAAGTGGTCTAAAAAACCCTTTTCAACAATAAGAGATGAAGGCAGATTTGTAATATTTGCACAACCTCCATTTTGAAGGATTTATGATTTTAGTAACATAAAATATGCTAGTACTTTTTCTGGAATGTTTGAACAAATGGGGACTTTTCATTTGACTCCTTCATCAGGTGTCCTTATTAATTCCTGAGGTTTTATTTTTTTGCTATGCTGTGAGTCATCAAGGTTGAAGATGACATTCAATCTACCACATGCTCTTCTCTTTGTAGTATTTAATCTGATAAACAGAAGTCATGCCAACACAACACAACAAAATCTCCAATCAGGAAATTGTTTCTGTGTCTCATATCAAAAGCTTTGATAGAAGTGATAGAGTGTACAATTCATGGCATGATTGACTACCCACCAGCTTTTAATTAAAAGAGAAAAGATAAATACATAGAATTGATAACTCTAAATCAGTGTAGAATCACATTTTGATGGTCTCTAAGGCAGCCTTAAATGTTTACACTTGCTCATGATTTATGTTTTGAGAAAGTGGGAATTTCATTAAAAATAACTGAGTTCCATGGGGCTTCTGAATATACAAAGTGTAATGATAGTTACAAGCTTTCATTATGGTGTGCATTAGTATGAAAGACAGAGGATTCCCCGAAGATGGCCTCAGATTATATTTGTCCATCAACTGCCTACTGTCAGTACACTACATACTGTCCAACCCGCTTTATAACCCTGTCCACCTACGGAAATACCCAGAAGGAGCTCAGAGAAGATGCGACGGTGAGCTGAGATAGTCTTTTTCTTCAATAGCACTAGTCAGCATTTTTAGTAATTATCACATGCAAGGAACTGGCTCACCACTTCCCATTTAATCTTTTTTTTTTTTTTTTAAAGATTTTATTTATTTATTTGACAGAGAGAGATTACAAGTAGGCAGAGAGGCAGGCAGAGAGAGAGAGGAGGAAGCAGGCTCCCTGCTGAGCAGAGAGCCCGATGTGGGACTCGATCCCAGGACCCTGAGATCATGACCTGAGCCGAAGGCAGCGGCTTAACCCACTGAGCCACCCAGGCGCCCCATTAATCTTCACTCAACCTCGTAGCAGCCTTCTAAGCTAAGTGTTATTTTAATTTCATTTTCATAGGGAAACAAACAAAAAGAAGTTAAGAAAGGGGGCCCCTGAGTGGCTCAGTGGGTTAAAGCCTCTGCCTTTGGCTCAGGTCATGATCCCAGGGTCCTGGGATGGAGTCCTGCATCTGGCTCTCTGCTCAGTAGGGAGCCTGCTTCCTCCTCTCTCTCCCTCTCTGCCTACTTGTGATCTCTGTCTGTCAAATAAATAAATAAAATCTTTAAAAAAAAAAGTTAAGAAAGTTACCTAACTAGGAAGTACTGGAGCACATGTTCAAACCAAATCATTGTGTGATTCTAGAATCCATGCTTTCTCAACCAAGCGATAGCGCCTATCTACCCTTCCTCCTGGCGTTTAGCCAGAGACAGTGAACAAAACCAATCTGTGATCAGTCTTGAATTGGGTCACCATATTGTACCCATCTCTGTCCTCAATGCCAAGAAGTGAAAATAAAGGTATTGGAGTGGGAAGCCAGAGGCCCAAGGGGACTTGGAGATGTAAGAATTCTGTGATGTGGGAGAAATAGAGACAAGACTGGCAGCCAGGAAGTCTCTACTGAAATTCCAGAGAGATGGTTCTACAATTTCTGACTTTTGCTTTGGCCTCATCAGGCTGAGAAGTAAATTAAGAAGTCTGATAACTTGTCCTCTCAGCCTTCATCTGATTCTTCGAGTCAGAGAATTTAACTCTTCATTGTTTGCCCAAAAGTTTTAAGGAGGAAAACATCTTTGTGAATGTGCTTCCATGACCTCTTAGAGGTATAGTCAATAAAGAAAGAATTTCTCCCATTTGTAAAGGATAAAAATTTATCTTCTCAGCAACTCTATCCCAAATTAAAATGCAGCACCCTGAGGGGAAAACTCTTCCCAAAGAATACTCCAGCTTGACTGCATTCTCCTTAACACAATGAGTCACTTGCATTCAATTACTTTATCCCTCTAGAGATAACCTGAATAGGTAACTGACATCATTCTTAGAGTAATTACCTAGGAACTGGTTAAGACACCAAAATATTAAAACACACAAACTGATTCTACTAAAGCTGTATCTGAAAAGAGTGTATTTAAATAAACTTAAAATTGTACAAACACACAAATTACTGTTGTAGTTATTTTCTGCGGCTGTGAAGTACATTGCTGAGAAGCTACCAAACCAGTGGTTTGTTGTCTATTTCAGAAAACCATATATTGTGTATAAATGAACTCAGAGGGCCGACACTTGACAATGGTGCTGAGATGAAAAGGAAATACAAGAGAGCTCAGTTAAGCATTTTGAAGCAAAAGATTGTATTTGATTTCACCCTTATGTGGGGCACAGCCATAGCTTTTTTTTTTTTTTTTTAAAGATTTTATTCATTTATTTGACAGACAGAAATCACAAGTAGGCGGAGAGGCAGGCAGAGAGAGAGAGGAGGAAGCAGGCTCCCCGCCGAGCAGAGAGCCCAATGCGGGGCTTGATCCCAGAACCCTGGGATTATGACCTGAGCCGAAGGCAGAGGCTTTAACCCACTGAGCCACCCAGGCGCCCCCATAGCTTTTTATTATGTACAACCACTAGATCAATTTTAGAATGCAGAAGAACTGCCTGACACAACTCACAAACTAAGTTCAGTATTTCTGGATCAAATACAAATTTTATTTTCAGATACAATTAAATTTATACAAATACTAATCAGTTGTCTGAAATGGGCTGGATTCTAACGACCTCCGCACCCCTCTGCACGCAGCTCAGGGCCACTGATGCCCTATTAAAAACACCATCAGCCTCTGGACCCACAAGCTCAAGGGATTTTCCAGCCCTGTCTGCTACCCTTGTTTACCTTCCGTCCAGTGTAGCTCCCATAGTTCCCAACAGCTACATCCTCTGCAGAATCTGTCACTCCTTTTACTAACAGCATAGTTGGGCTGTCTGCTGGGCTTTGGTTTCAGCTTCCCCTAGCAGAACTCCCAGACTGCCTTGCTTCACACATTGCCTCTCGCAGGCAATCCCTGCCAGCCCACCAACTTCTCTGGTGGTCGTCCCCAGGCTGGAGTCCCTGCTCCCGAGGATGGAAGGGAAACTGACAGTGAAGAGCCAATGTTAGTGCAATACAAGTTACAGTTTCTCAACTTCCTTCAGGGATTTTAGAGTAAATAACGTAAATAAGTACAAATTCGGTTGAAGATTCAAAAGAATGATTTTTATATCAAAAGAATTAAAGAAACATTAACTCTGACCAAGATACAAACAGTAGACTATAGCCATTCACAAGATTAGGTCATATGACTGATGCCTGACAGTCATCAAACCCTTTTGAAACCCTTAAAGGTGCCTGGTTGGATCTGTTGGTAGAGCATATGTCTCTTGATCTCAGGGTCATGAGTTTGAGCTCTCTGGTATAGAGATTACTTAAAAAAATATTATATATATATATAGTATTTTTTATATTTTATATAAATATGTATATATTTATATTTATATTTTATATTTTATATAAATATGTATATATTTATATTTATATTTTATATTTTATATAAATATATATGTTTAAATAAATATCCTTAGAGAAGAAAAAAAAATTCTACCCATGTGCATTAACCTACAGTATAGACTAATTACGGTACACAATGACATAAACATAGGTACTAACTTTGTCAGTGGTGCGTGGGCTGAAGCCCCTTTATCTCAGACTTGTTCAGGACCCCATGCACACAAAACAAATAAAGTTAACCCATTTAGAGCAAAGATATCTGATAAAAATATAAGGTGAGACACATACGTAATTTCAAATTTTCTAATATCTACACTTAAAAAATAAAAATGTAGAGGTGGGATTAAATTTAAAGATTTTATTTTTTTAATTTTTACTTTTTTTATTATTTATTCCAGAGATAGAGAAAGAGCATGAGCAGGGGGAGGAGAGGGAAGGAGGGGGAGAAGAAGGCTCCCTGCTAAGCAAGAAGCCCTACATGGGGCTCTCTCTATCCCAGGACCCCCGGGATCATGATCTGAGCTGAAGACAGATGCTTAACCCACTGAGCCACCCAGGTGCCCCAGGTGAAATTAATTTTAATAAGAGATTTCTTTTGACCGAAGATATCCAAAACACTATGTCATAAACATATCAGCTACATGTAAAATATAATTAAATATAAAATATATTAAGATATGTTAAGAATTGTGATAATTTACATTTTTTAACAAAGTCTTTGAAATTTTATGCTTAGAGTGCATCTCTGTTTGGACTAGCCTCATTTCAAGTGCTCAGTAGCCTCATGAGGTTACCAAATGACATGCTGATAGGAATGGATATTTATTATCAATTTCCTAGAGAAAGAATTATTTCTATAATGAGAAGGTACCCCTAAAGAAAATGAGACAAAATTTCATGCTTATTAAAATATCCTGAAATAAATTAAAAGGACTTTAATCTCCTCAAAAACAAGTCCTCAGTAGTCCAGTAGTCACAAGCTATAGCTCTGAATTCTTATGGCTGCCCAGTGAAAATTTGAGTGCTCTCTTTCTAGGCATCCATCTGGCTGGGTGTGTCACATAAAGCTGCCTCGGGTTTCTCCATGGAAATATGGCTCTGGGACAAGGGATGACAGGTTAATGGAAAAGTACATGCAGCTGAAAGAATATATAACAATGAGGCTTAAGAATTAGTGTATTTTCAATTCTCTCTGCAATTTCAGGGATGACACAACATTTCCACGAATTCTTATTTCCTTAATTAATTTTTTATGCTCCCCTGTCTCCTTATCTCTAAACAACTCTACAAATTTAATGAGAATTGATTTCATCTAAGGATTTTCTAAGTAGAAAAGTAGGGACTTTTTTAAAAGTTCATTTTAGAAAAGCCTTACACTTGAGAGGAACGTGATACAAGCATTTTTACTTGAAGAATCCAAAAACCAATACAACAATCTCTTCCTAGAATTCATTAGGCAACACCACAGTTTTGTCGTCATTCGTCCGTTCAACCAGCATCTTTCAAATAGACATGGCGTGCCATATGTCGTGCACGGAGCATAAACGCAACAAAGAACATCCCAGCCTCGCCCCCAGAAGTGTATATTCTATCGGAAGCAGCAGACTGTGCACTGCCTGTATTCATATTAGAAGTTTCTCCGAGAAAAAGAGGCACAGGCCATGTGGAGAGGCAGCAAGAAGGCTCCTAACCTCACTTAAGAGACCCAAATAACTCTTTTAAGTTATAACAGCTAAGCTGAGCCCCAAAGAATCAAAAGACATTTTAAAGCCAAAGTAAGGGAAGAGAGGGGAAAAACAAACAAACAAACAAACACGAAAGGCGGGTTCAAATGATGCATTTTGTTTTTCATGGAGCTTTAAGAAGGTTTGGCTGGTCTCTTACTAGGAGGAAAATGTGGCAAGAAATAAGGCTGGGAAATAAAATATGCAGAAGCCAAATTTTTTGAAGGTCCCAGTAATGCCGATCCAAGGATGAGGAAGCTACTGGAATTATTTATTGAAAAGGGGTTTCTTTTTTTTTTTTTTAAGAGTTTATTTATTTATTTGACAGGCAGAGATCACAAGTAGGCAGAGAGGCAGGCAGAGAGAGAGGAAAGCAGGCTCCCCGCTGAGCAGAGAGCCCGATGTGGGCCTCGATCCCAGGACCTGGGATCATGACCCGAGCCGAAGGCAGAGGCTTAACCCACTGAGCCACCCAGGCGCCCCTGAAAAGGGGTTTCTAATATTACATATTATAAAAGTCAGGCAGGCTAGTCTGTGGAGATCACATGGACAACAAGCAATATGGGAATGAGGAAAGCTCACTGAGCAAATGCTCCACTGATAATTGGCAATTCTGTGGACACCTAGAGATGAGACATAAAAGGAGGATATGATCATGATTTCCAGAGCACTATGGGCAGTGACGCCTTTCACAGAAGCAAGGGATCTCACAATAAATGCTAAATCAAGCACTTTGTGCCAAGTATGATACTTGTTTTACTTATCAAAGAATTTCATCTTCACAACAACCATATGAAGCAAGTACTAGAATTATCCCAACTTTACGGCAACGAAGATGTGGCAAGTCAAATAACTTGCCCAAGACCACACAATTTAGGGTGCACTGTAAGTATCTGTCTCCAGAGACAGCAGTCTCGGCCGGTATGTTGAAAGTTTCTCGGTAATACAGAAATCACATAAAGAGGACTTTCTGATATTTTGTTTTGGTTCGAGATGCTTTTAAAGAACATCATATTGTTGCCATAGTTTCTGAACTGTTCCTGAGAAACAAAACAAAACAAAAAATCTATTCAGGGGTGCTTCCATGGCCCAGTAGGTTTAGGGTCTGACTCTTGGTTTCCACTCCGATGTGATCTGGGGGTGCTCCATGAGCCTTGGGCTGGGCTCCATGGCTCAGCAGGGAGTCAGCTTCGGACTCTCTCTTTCCCTCTCTCTGCCTCTCCCACTTGCGCTTTCCATCTCTGTTTCTCTAAAATAAATAAATAAATCTTACAAAAATTAAAAAGCTTTAATCAACTAGAAACTCCCTAACACCTCAATCACTGCTCAACTAGCCCATATGATTCTTGCAGGGCATATAATATAAAATTGATAAGTGACCATCCATGAAAGATCTTAATATTAAAAAAAAAAAAAACCTTGAGGTTCTGGAAGTCATTTCTATTTGAGGTTGTGAATCAGATGAGTGGGTTACTATTAGGGGGACTGTAGCCCCAACTGACCCAATCCAACACTGGTTTATGCTTATCATCAGCAGATAATTACCAGTAGTTTCTTATGTAATTCTCAGACATACTCTAGCATAGAAGCCAAGTTAATTGGTAATCCTATGGCTTGGGCACAGAATGAAAACATTTCTATGCCTTAATACTGTGTGTATAAGTGAGTAGGAGTGTGAGTGCATACACATGCACTCACTAAAAATTTATCTCTAATTTCTGACCCGGGAATTCCTTGTTTTAACCAGAGTCCCTATACTCCCAAACCCTCCCCTCACTGACTTTCCCATTCCTCCCTCCTCAGCCTATACAACTACAAAAGACTCTAAAACCAAAAATGAAGACTACAAACATTCAACTACAAAACTCAAAAATTTAAGTTTAAGTGTGGGAAGTAGAAAATTCAGAATGGCACACAGCAAATGTTCTCTCCTCCTAATTCTGGAGCCAAGAATTTAAAAAGATGCCAATTACCGGGGAAATTAAGGAGAGAGAAATCACACAGATAAAACAGCAAGAGACAGAAACCACAATAGCACCAACCATATCGAGGGCAGGAATCCAAGCAGGATTCATGCTGTGTTATTATATATGTAACCTTCTGGTATGACCTGTTGCCAAGAGTCATGCCTAGTTCATCAGTTGATGACTTAGTTAGCTAGGACTCTACTCTGTCCCTCCATAGGCTCCCTCAGACCCACCCTCAGTGTCTAGAACGTGTTACCCAGAGGCCAAGATTTTGAACAACTTGGACTCTTGAAAGGGGGGAGGTGATTATGTGGAGAGAAAAAAACACTTTTCCCCTGACTAAAGTGAGATAAAAATGTTATAAAACTTTTAACTTCATTATGTTTCACTGAGAAGGGTTTTTCATTTCCTTTCCAGTTACTTCTCAAGAAAAAATAAAATTACATAAGAATTTTTTTCCTCCCTGTTTATTCCTATCTTTGAGTGGAGCCAACAGACTATATCAGTAGTAAAGAGAATCAGCAATGTCAGGAATGAATAGCCTGGGTGACCATGAAACTAAATCAGTCTACTTAGGGGACCAGGGATGAGCCTCTGTGTTTTTCCAGACCATGATCTTTCCAGGCAGAGTGACTCATTCATTTCCATCATGGCAGCTGAGCACAATGAATGAATGATTGATTTATTTATTCCGCAAATATTGATTGAATCCTTCCTTTGTACATAGCATTGAAATAGACATTTAGGATACATTAGTGAACTGGCTGCTTATATTTTCCAAAAATGTCTGCATCTATAAATCCAACACATGTTTTCTTGTGAGGTAAAGATGAAACCCTCTATCAAAGGCTAGGGCCTCTGATTTCAGCAGAAAGGATGCTTTGTGACTTTTGGGGTTGGGTTATAAATGACTATAGAGCTTCTGACTGATTTTATGGCTCTTAAAATAGACAACTAAGGAATCCTGAGTCAATATCTGAAAAGTCTAGCTACCCTGAGGCTGTCACACCAGACAAATCATGTGGAGTGGTTACATTGAAATAGAAATGCCTAAGTGATGTCAGCTGTTGGAGCCTCAAGTCCCACCGCAAGCCAGTTCTGCCCCTTATATCTTCATGAGCGCCCACTAGTGATGGCATTGACAAAGAACACAGATGAGCTCAGACTGGCAAGCAGTGGTAGGAACACCAGCCCAAGAACCTAGAATATCTCCACGGAGCCATAGACAGGATTTTCCTCCTCCACCTTGAATCCTCATAAATGTTTCTATGCACACATACACAGGTGCGTGCGTACAAACACACACAACACACACATACTCGTGTCTTCCCATCTAAGGCCACAAACACGTGAATGATAAAACTGTAGATGAGTCCGGGTCCTAGACCTCATCTTGCCCAGCCAACACTGAATGGGACCCATGGACAACAACCCTGGTGGGCACTAACCCCTGTAACATGGCTTATCTCTAACCAGAATAAATGCTGCTTAGTCATTAAGCTTTGGGATGGTGGAGTATGCAGTCTGAAATAAGCATACTGAGATAGCAAAGAGATAGCAAAGCATAAAGAGATAGCAAAGCTTGATTGGTAGCATTTGCTGATTTCTATTGTGTGAATACTCCCACCATGGTTGACTTCCATCTACTTAAGGTTTTACAACCGATTTTCATAATTCCATATTAACAGTTCTCATGAGCCAGTATGAAGCAGCTCAAGTACAACACTGTCTGTCCTTTGGGAGCTTATAATCTAGTGGGAGGGAGGTTGGTTCAATATACAGTGACTTATCAGTGTAATTCACCATATCAACAGACCAAAGGAAAAAAAATCATCGTAACAGGTAACTGAAGAGTGACATACTTCAACATGCACTCATGTTAAAATCTTTCATCAAACTGAGAAGGGAACTTTCTCCAAAAGCCTATAGCTTACATTATAATTAATAGTGACAGACTAAATGCTTTCTCCCCCAAATCAAGAACATGACAAGGATGTTCATTTTCATCATTCCTGTTCAACATCATTATGGAGGTTCTAGTCAGAGCAATGAAGTAAGAAGGGAAAAAGGCATATGGATTGGAAAAGAAGAAAAAATTGTCTCTATTTAGAGTCAACATGCTTGTCCACATGGAAAATCTCAAAGGGTCTAACAAAGAAACTACTAAAACTAATAATTGAGTTTAGCAAGTTTGCAGAATACAAAGTCAGTATTCAAGACTCAGCTGTGGCTCTGTATGCTAGCAATGAACAACTGTAAATTAGAATTGAAAGGTACAGAAAACATTACATACTTGGTTAAAATCTAAAAACAAAAGTGCAAGATTTGCATAGTAAACACTACAGAACTAACAAAAGAAATTTTAAAAGTCTATGGAAACAAAGCATAAGCAAATATATTAAGATCATGCATTATATAACTTTGTATTATTAAAATGTCAATTCTCTGGAAACTAGATTTAGTAATTCCAGTTAAAATCCCAAACACATTTCTTATGGAAATTGACAAGCTGTTTCAAAATTACATGGTATAGCAAAAGAAGTAAAATAGCCAAAACACGTTTGAAGATGAGCAACAAAGGAGAGGCAGATTTATACCACCACATTACAAAACTTGAGCATTTAACCACAGTAACCAATACACTATGGTGCTGGAGGAAAAAAATGAACATATAGATTAATGGAGTAGAATTTAGACTCCATAAATAGATCCTTGCACACACTGTCAATTGATTTTCCACAATCGTGCAGTGCAAAGGATAATCCTTACAACAAATGGCAATGGACAACCACAAAATATATAAGCAAAATGGACTTTTGGCCCTTACTTTGTACCATCTTCAAAAATTAGCTCAGAATGGACATGGGCCACAGAGTTAAATGCAAAAACCAAAGCTATAAACATCTAGATGAAAAATTGGGAGATAAGAACATCTTTGTAGTCTCCAGTTAGGGAAAACGAATTTAGTTAGGTAAGTCATCAAAAGCATGATCCATAAAATTAAAAAGGGACAGAGCTGCAGGGGATGATTATTATGGATCTTCATTTACTAATATATGTACTCATAACTAATGTTATACAAAGAAATTCTATGTTGCACTTATAGACAGGGAAAATAAAATGTCAGATGTTAGATCTTTATGATGAATTATTCTTTGTCTTTAGCTGAACAACCTTGTACCATTCTCTGTTCAATAGCCAATGGGATTCTTCTTTTCACAAGGACTTACCCTTGTATTTTTATGCTAAAAGCAATTAAAAGCCCTCAAAGAAAAATCTAGATTTTTAAAAAAAAAATGTCATTCAAGTCTTTTCCCTTCTTTTCCAGTATCATTATCCATTATTCTCCATATCTTGCACTGTACATCCCACACTCTTAGGTGGTCAGTAGTACAAGAGTGTTACTGGAAAAGTGGAAAAAACTAAAGCGGTGTTCCTATGGGAAATATCAAAACTGACCAGAAAGCCTCCCTTCCAGGACAGGAATTGATTCTGAGAAGAAAATGCTGGGGGTAAAATCAAAACTTCAAACAGGTGGCTGTACTAGCCAAGTGGCTTTTAATTTTTTTTTTTTTTTAAGATTTTATTTATCGGGGCGCCTAGGTGGCTCAGTGAGTTACAGCCTCTGCCATGGGCTCAGATCATGATCCCAGGGTCCTGGGATTGAGCCCCACATCGAGTCTCCCTGCTCAGCAGGGAGCCTGCTTCCCCCCACATCCCACCCTACGCCCACCTGCCTCTCTGCCTGCTTGTGATCTCCCTCTCTGTCAAATAAATAAACAAAAATCTTTAAAAAATAAAAAAGATTTTTATTTACCTATTAGAGAGAGCAAAAGCAGGGGGAGCGGCAGACAGGAAGAGAAGCAGTCTCCCTGCTGAGCAGGGAGCCCGATGTGGGGCTCAATCCCAGGATTCTGAGATCATGACCTGAGCCAAAGGCAGATGTTTAACCAATAGAGCCACCCAGACATCCCAAGGTGGCTTTTAATTTTATTTTGATCTAAGTGGCAGCTCCAGAGACCACAACACGACCAAGTATGAGTAAGCCAAGGGAATTTACAGCTCTGTGTGCCCAGAAAGGAATTCGTGTTAAACTATGAGGAGCAGTTTAATAGTCCTGACGAACTCACCGATGAACGTGCCCACGGAAGTTCACAGACTAAAGGACAAAGCTCCGTCGTGTTCTTTGACTTGTCTCTCTCCTCAACATGAATCGTGAGAACTGTCAATAGTGTAAGCCACTTATCTGTGCGTCATAGTTCTGAGGATTCTCCCTTAATTGCTACATCAAAGAATTTCCATCATTAGCTCTCAGATTTGCATCGACCTACTGGAAAAGAAAATGCCCATATTCCAAGCCACTGGGTCAGTACAATGAGAAAAGACACCCGTTTTAAATTAAAATAGTAATTCTCTAAAAACCTCTTGGAAGAGAATAGTTTACTTCTATACCCATCTGCACTATATTTGCATATACATTTCCTAAGGTTTGGTATTTAAGTGATGCTCCAAAAATAATTAAATTTCCCTGAGCTGCCTAATAATATTGGTCTGTAAGTTCTCTTGAAAAAAATTGCTTAATTTATATGCATAATAATACCACATGTATTAGAAATTAATACCCATAACTATTTAAGGCCCTTGACAATATCATAAATATACACAGAGAATACCATTTGCTGTAATTATGCTCACATTCTCTTGGAGGAGGAAGCACTCAGTCTTAGAACTAATACTGAAAGTAAAAATCTGAATTAAACTGGATATACTTTTCCCAAAAAAATGTTTTCTTAAAACAATAATGAAATATTAGTTTTCTTTAATAAAAAAGGGGGGAAGGAAAGAAGGAAAAAGAAAATGAGAGGAAAGGAAAGTGTTATGTCCTTCAACTCCAGAATACAAATGAAAGAATAACATATTAGGTGAATTGAAATAAAACCCAAAGTTTATCTCAACCAAGTTATAGGATGCAACTATAAATAATCTGTTATCTGGGATAAACTATTATTTGCTGAGACTGGTAAAAATTCCGAAATTTCGAGGGATTGTGCTGGCTTTCAGTTATACTGAGTAAATAGGAATGAGATTTTTTTTTATGACTCTATAAATCCAGATTTCTTAATGAATATTCTTCAATTTCTGGCCCTTTAGTACCCCAGGTTTGTGCTCAGTCACTTTATGCGTTTATTCTATAGAAAACTATGTGTAATCAATCGCATCAGTCATTATCTATTCCCATCTTCCATCTAGCCATACAGCATTTAGTTTGAGTTAAAATGTAAATGTCTGAACATACCAGAAAACCTGTGTCAGAAAGTGGGCATCAGAAGCTGAATTCAGGAATCAGGAGTGCTTCTTAGGTCAATCAGGGGTTCAAAACCACAAAGGCCTACTGTGCAAACAACATGTCATTTTCTGTCAGAGGGGCACTCTCTTTCCAGGACAACAGACACTGAGTTCCTTAAGAGCAGGGGTAATGAAGCCTGATTTTTGTTCTTCCAACGTTAAGTGTAGTGCCTGACACATAGTAGGTACTAAATAAAGTGTACTCAATATAAAAATACTTCAGTGTGAAAACACGTACACATTTTCCAAAACCAGCAAAGGAGATTATAGACCTCAAAAATCTTGAAAGATCTTACCACTTAAAAGCCTGATCTCATGAATCATGGAAATAATTTGGTATGGAAGAAATACATTAGGGAAAGAAAAATGGATCTAGGTTTTTTTCCCTGATTTCTCCTGTATCCTTCTTTCTTCTTTCTCTTGCAACTTGGTAGTCCACATAATCCACAATCTTCCTGTTTTATTTTATTTTTGATGTAGCAAAAAATACAAGAAAATATACTTATTAAAATTCTAGAAAGAATAAAGGGAAATTATGGGTCCTCTGGGTGGCTCAGACGGAGAAGTATCTGTCTTTGGCTCATGATCCTGGGGTCCTGGGATAGAGTCCCATGTCAAGGAGCCTGCTTCTCCCTCTTCTTCTGCCTGCCCCTCCCCACTGATTAGGCTCTCTTGCTCTCTCTCAAATAAATAAATAAAATCTTTTAAAAAGGGGGGGGTGGATTTTACAGTTGAGTCCCTATATATGTCAGGCAGCTTACAAACATTACTTAACTTAATCTTCAGAAATGCAGTGATTATCATGATTATCTTATAGATGACAAACTATATAAAAAAAAACAGTAGGCAAATGGTTTGATCAATTTATCTTGGTAAATAATAGAACAGCATTTAAACTCAAAGGATTTCCACCTCAAATCTCACACTTTCCCTATCTCTGTGCTTTTTACAAAATAACTAATTTAAAGCAATATTGCTTATATTACAAAATATTATTTTCAGTAAATTTATCAAAGACTTTCTTAAGAGGGAAACTCTCTAAATGAACTTAAAATACTAAATTTATGCAAACATTATTTAATAAATTAATCTTGCAAACACAGGTTGTTTAAAGTCTACTATCATCAGAAATCTAATGCCAGTGACATTAAAAAATATACACACGTAAGAAAGTGAAATGGAAGCAAGGACTTTAGGACCTATTTTAACCTTTGTCATTGATTTTTATGTCACTTAATCATATTCTACTAGTAAATCAATCTGTTTCTGATCTTACAGTATGAAAAAAAAAATGCTGACCACCTAACTGGGATGTTTGACAACTAGCTATTTTCTCATCTAACTTTTAAGTTCTTCAAAATATGTGTGTACAAATATAAGACAATTAAAACTGATCTGAAAGTAAAGAATGTTCAGAACAGAGAAAGACAAGCAGCTTCAAATCTTCCTCTAATAGGCATAGAAAGAAATTCAAGTATATTTTTTATTATGAATGACCCTTTTAATTGATTTGCAGTTACATGTTGTGCTAAGAACTACACTAAAAAACTCTGAGACTCTAATTTACTGGAGTAGAAATTAAACCAGGAATTCAATTTTTTTTTTTTTTTGGCTAAAAGCAAACATCAAAGAATTTATAAATTCTGGGAAAACAAAATGGGTAACAATGTGGATGGGACTTTGTTTTTATTTATGGTAGTTTTAGCAATGAAAAATGGCATAGATACTATTACATCAAGGTTCAGTCTAACATAATAACACCAAATGTATTTTTTAAGTCTATTTCATTCATTCATAATTCAACACTATTACAAATCTCCTAGGAGCCAATACTAGGCTAGATGGGGTAAAAAAGGTACAGTGTCTGCCTTTGCCCATATGAAGCTTATATTACAATGGGAAGTAGAAAAAAATTAATTAATAATAAATAAGCTAAAAAAGCTATACCACAACAAATTCTGAGATCAAAATATGTAAGGGATTTCTTTTAAATCAGTGTATGTATGGGGAACATTTAATCAACAGTCCATGTCAGGAACAAAAAACAATAGCCCTATTACTAATTTATGAGCTGCATATACCCCATAGGAATTTTTTAAATTAAAAGGAAAAATAGTGGCACCTAGGTGGCTCAGTGGGTTGAGCCTCTGCCTGTGGCTCAGGTCATGGTCTCGGAGTCCTGGGATCAAGCCCCGCATCAGGCTTTCCACTCTGAGGAACCTGCTTCTCCCTCTCTCTCTGCCTGCCTCTCTGCATATTTGTGATCTCCCTCTCTCTCTGTCAAATAAATAAGTAAAATATTATATAAAGAAGTAAAAATAATCATTAAATTTATCCAACAAAGCCATTTTCCTACTTCCTTATCTATGTGAACTAAAGTATAACCATATTAAGACAATGTTTTTTGATAGTCATCACTATTTTCACTTTATTTAAATTTTTTTTTCTTTTTCTAGTTACTTTTTGGACCCCCACCTCCCATTTCTCTAACCCACCACCCCTTACCTCTGGCAATCATCAACCTATGAGTTTTGTTTTGCTTTTCTTCTTTTAGAGACCATATGTAGGAAATATCACTAGGTATTTGTCTTTTCTGCCTGACTTATTTATAAGTATATATATATATACATATCAAGGTATATATATGTCCTTATTATCACAAATGGCAAGATTCATTCTGTTATAGGCTGCATAATAGTTCATTGTATATACACTCTGCACTTCCTTTGTCTACTCATCCCTCAATGGACACGTTGTTTCCTTATCTTGGTAATGTAAATAATACTGCCAAGAACATGAGGGTGCAGATATCTTTTCAAATCAGTGTGTAGTGTTTTCTTTGGGCAAATACCCAGAAGTGCTGGGCCACACTGTTTCATTTTTATTCTGAGGAAACTCCATACTGTTTTCCACAGTGGTTGCACCAATTTACACTCCTATCAAGAGTACACAAATGTTCCTTTTCTCCTCCCAACACTTGATATTTCTTGTCTTTTTAATACTAGCCATTCTCGCAGATGTGACGTGATATCTCATTGTGGTTTTGATTTGCATTTCCCTGATGATTAATGATGCTGCACATTTTTTACATATCTGTTGACCATTTGTAGATTTTCCTCGGAAAAAAGTCTATTGGAATCATCTGCCCAGTTTTTAATCAGATTGTTTCTTTTTTTGTTATTGAGTTGTATGAGTTCTATATACATTATGCCTAATAACCCCTTATTAAATATAGGATTTGCAGATATTTCCTCCTAATTCATAGGTGGCCTTTCACAAATTTTATTGGTGGTTTCCTTGGGTTTGCAAAAGCTTTCAGTTTGATGGGGTCACTTGTTTATTTTTGCTTTTGTTGCTTCTGGTTTTGATGTGAGATTAAAAAAATAATTGCCAAGACCTATGCTTTCCTCTAGGAATTTTGTGGTTTCAGGTCTTACATTCAAGTCTTTAATACATTTTGAGTTAATTTTTGTTTATGATGTAGAATAGTAGTTCAGTTTCATTCTTTTGAATGTGACTACCTAGTTGTAAGTAAACAACTAGGTAGTTGTTATAAATAAACAACTATTTATTAAATAAATAAATAAATAAATAAACAACTATTTATTAAAGAGACTATCCTATCCCCACTGGATATTGTTGGCTCTTTTAGAAGTGTGTACTGAGCACAAACAGGGGGAGCAGCAGGCAGAGGGAGATGAAGATGGAGAAGCAGACTCCCTGCTGAGCAAGGACCCATATGCTGGGATTGATTCCAGGAGACTGGAATCATGACCTGAGCCAAAGGCAGATGCTCAGCTGACTGAGCCACCCAGGCATCCCCTATTTAGGATTTTCTATATACACTATCATCACATTATCTCCAAATAGTGACAATTCTGCTTTCTCCTTTCCCGTTTGGATGCTCTACTTTCTCTTTCTTACATAAGTGCTCTAACTGAAACTTCCAATACTATGTCAAATAGAAGTGGTGAGAATGGGAAACTTGGCCTTTATTATTTTGAAATATGTTCCCTCTATTCCTACTTTTCTGATTTTGAAAAAAAAATCAGTGTTGAATTTTGTCAAGAGTTTTTTCTGTATTTACTAAGATGATATGATTTTTATCCTTCATTTTGTTAATATGGTATATTATACTGACTGATTTGCAGATGTTGAAATGTGCTTGCATGGCTGGAAAAAATTCCACATGATCACAGTGTATGATTCTTTTAACATATTGTTGAATTTGCTTTGCTAATATTCTGCTGAGGATTTTGGCTTCTATGTTCATCAGAGATAATAGCCTATGATTTCCTTCGTGACATCCCTATCTGTCTTTGTATTGGGATAATGTTGGCCTCAAACATTGAGTTTTGAAGAGTTTTCTTCTTTTTTGCAAGAGTTTGAGAAAGATTGGTATTTATTCTTCTTTGAACATTTGGTTGAATTCCGCAGTGAAGCTGTCTGGTCTAGGACTTGTTTGCTGGGAACGTTTTGATCAGCGATTCAATCTCCTAATAGTAATTGGTCTGTTCAGATGTTCTATTCCATAATGATTCAGTCTAGGAAGGTCACATGTTTCCAGGAATTTATCCTTTTCTTGGTTATCCAATTTGTTGGTGTATAATTGTTCATAGTGCTTTTATGATCCTTTGTACTTCTGTGGCATTGGTTGTAATAGCTCTTTCCTTTCTCATTTTATTTATTTAAGTTCTCTCTTTGTTTTTCGTGGTGAGTCTACTTAAAGGATTGTCAATTTTGTCTATTTTTTTCAAAAAAAATACGTTTTCATTTCATTCATCTTTTCTATTGCCTTTTCAGTCTCCATTTTATTTATTTTCTACATTAAACTTTGTCATTTTCTTCCTTCTACTAACTTTGGGCTTTGTTCTTCTTTTTCTGTTCCTTTAAGATGTAAAGTTAAGTTGTTTATTGGAGACTTTTCTTGTTTGTTGAAATAGGCATTAACAGCTATGAGCTTCCCTCTCAAAACTGCTTTTGCTATATTCCACCATTTTTGGTACATTTCTATTTTTGTTTATTTCAAGGCATTTTTAAATTTTTCCTTTGACCCATTACTCTTTCATTAGCATTTGGTTGTCCTCTCCATTTTTGTGAATTTTGCAGCTTTATAGAATAGAAACTTTTTGGTTTCATACCCCTGTGGTTAGAAAAGATGTTTCATATGATTTCATTTCCTAAATTTATTAAGACTTATTTCATAGCCTAACATATAATCTATCCTGGAAAATTACTATATAAACTGAGAAGAATGGGTATTTTGCTGTTTGGGGGTAGAATGTTCTGTATATAACTATTTAGTCTATCCGGTCTAACATGTTATTTAAGATCAGTATTGCCTTATATATTTTCTGTCTGGATGATCCACCAATCGATGTAAGTAAGATATTAAAGTCTCCTACTATTTAATTAAAGTCTTCTACTCTATGAATTAAAATATAACCACATTAAGACACAATGTTTTATGACAGTCATCATTATTTTTAAACAGTGAAAGAACTTTTAGTTTTTGCCAACGTGGATATGGTCATTATGTCATTTGTAATAAACTATTGTAGGCTGTCTTTTCAGTATCGATTTATCTATTCTTCTACCAAAAGAATTTTGAATTACATCAGAAAATATACTTTTATCAGATTTTATTTAGGAACATTGATTCAACACCCTGCTCCAGTAGAAAATTCTCTTTATTTTAGGTTAATCTTATCTTTCCATTTTCCTGGCCACAGTGACTGGCACAAGAATGGAGATGGGTCATTTGGAATCAATTAGATTTGGAGATATATTTACTGTGAATTAAATTTTTCCTTTCTTTCTTTCTTTCTTTTTTTCTTTATTTCTTTCTTTCTTTTTTTAAATCAGGAGTATCAAGATGGAATCCTTTTCTCTGCTGGTTCTAAATGTGTAATTGATCCAGACCCTGGCACTTTTGTAGTCAACTTTGGGGTCACAAGGAGAGAGTCAATTTGAATATCAAGTGAACACCAAGGAAGCAGAGCAGAGAAATGTGTTTTGGTCCGATCTTTGAACCCACTATTTAACTATTTATTTTATTTCTTTATACTATAGGGTCAGATTTACTAAGGAGTGCTAACTGATGCTAAGTAGCCTAGTGTATAACAAAACTTCAAAACTTCTGTACCATCTTCTGGATCTTTGGTGGGAATTACATGGCATCAAGGCAGTTCCTATTTTTTTTTTTTTTTTTTTTTTAGATTTTATTTATTTATTTGACAGACAGAGATCACAAGTAAGTTGAGAGGCAGGCAGAGAGAGAGAGAGAGAGGAGGAAGCAGGCTCCCTGCTGAGCAAAGAGCCCGATGTGGGACTCGATCCCAGGACCCTAAGATCATGACCCGAGCTGAATGCAGAGGCCCAACCCACTGAGCCACCCAGGCGCCCAAGGCAGTTCCTATCTTGTAATAAGCTCTTCCCTCACACTTTCACCCAGTCTCACTGTCCTCAACCTCATGACATTTCTTGAGCGGGAGTCTCACAGCAGTATAAAAGTACTGTACTTAGTGGCAAAACTTATTTTCCATAACAATGCACAACATAAGTGTCTTTTATATGTTGCCAGATACCTTGGGAGTTTTATAAAAGAAATCCTTGAGAATCAGTGCAGATTCTCCTTCGATTACCTGGGGTCTTTCCATCCTAACTGAGGGCTTAGTAATGTGAGAAAGGTTTAAAGCATCTCTTTAGGTGCTGGTATGTGGCTACTTGGAAATGGAAGTGCATGCAATGTTGTTAGACTAGAGAAAAATTAAAGCGTTGTATTTTTAAAAAGACTTTATTTAGTTATTTGACAGACAAAGATCACAAGTAGGCAGAGAGGCAGGCAGAGAGATAGGGGGAAGCAGGTGCCCTGCTGAGCAGGGAGCCCAATTCAGGTCTCGATCCCAGGACCCTGGGATCATGACCTGAGCTGAAGGCAGAGGTTTTAACCCACTGAGCCACCCAGGCACCCCAAGAATTATATTTTTAATATACCATATACTTGCAACAAAAAGTTTTTGGATCACCCAAAAAAATCATTTTGTTTTGTCTTTTAATCTTTTAAAACAAAACTTATCAAAAGTAGCTTTACTGATTTGTACTGCTTTAAGTTTTGGGGAAAACTATGACATCTCTTCCCACTTTAATAGTATACCAATGCTCATATTTGCAGACTGCTTTCTAGTATTTGTCTAGGCATATATTTTATGTAATTATGTACAAATTTCATATTCATTGCTTTGCTCTATATTTTCATTTAAAATTTTAATAATGTAATTTTTCTATGGTGATACCTAAATAATTATCATTTTCATGGATTCATAACATTTTATTAACTGAATGATGAAACATACTTAAGCCCGTTTCCTGCTATTAGCTTTTTTTTTTTTTTTTTTTTTAGATTTTATTCATTTATTTGACAGAGAGAGATCACAAGTAGCAGAGAGGCAGGCAGAAAGGCGAGGGGGAAGCAGGTTCCCCACTGAGCAGAGAGCCTGATGCAGGGCTCGATCCCAGGACCCTGAGACCATGACATGAGCTGAAGGCAGAGGTCCCAACCCACTGAGCCTCCCAGGCGCCCCTCCTGCTATTAGCTATTAGGAGAAATACATGTTTATCTGGCCATCAATTTTCTACAGAATATAGTTTCAGATGTTTAAAAGAATGTTTGGATATAAAACCTTTTCTTTAGCACAGCACTTACCCTTGGCATCTACTGAAGAAAGCAAGCCAGTCAAACCCTAAAGCCAATGTACACTATATCAGATTATTCTGTACCCACCCAGGAAGGCCTATTCATCTATTTCAATTCAGAAAGTCAATTTCACAGTCAAAGACCCAGGGATACTGTCTGCCTACCCTCTTTAAATTGACTACGAAGAAATGGTAGATTGCCCATCTCAGTGTCCAGCTGTTTGCTACATATCTGGGCTAAGCACGCAGCTATGGCTTGGGTCTGGCATTGGCTTTAATTTTTAAAATATGACAAAACTCATTAAGGTGCTTGAATTTATCAAATTTAAATTTTGAAATTTCTTAACTTCTATTTCACTTCTCCAAAATACTTGTCATAAAAACTCATCTCTCATAGTCATTTTCCAATTTATTTTTTAGAAAGTCAAGCTTCTCTTTCCTAGCAATTCTCTCCATGAAATTGCTTGCTTTTAGAAGCATGGCCATCCTCAGAGGGGAAAAAAGCCAGAAAACTATTTGGTAGTAAAGCCTCCTTAATGGTTTTAAAACCTTTAAGCACTAATATGAGAATAAAATTATTATAGTTAATATTTATTGAGGAGTTTCTATTAACCAAGTACAATGCAAAGTGCTTTATATATTTTAAATTTAATTATCACAAAAATCTTATAAGTACTACTACTAAAGTCATTTTTGAAAGGAAGAAATTGAGTTTTAAAGGTTTATGAATAACTTACTCAAGATTACATTATCTGTATGTGTTGATGCTGAGACAGGATTGATGTTTAATTCTATTAGAAATTAACAAGGAAACCCACGAACTAAACACCAATTGTACTCAGAGAAGATGAAAAAATGAGAGGTTTTCAATTATATGAAAATAAACTAAAGAATGTATTTCCCAGATACATTTCTATGAAGTATGGTATGCTTTCCCCTGTTCCCCCCATGATCATACTGACAGGAAAACCTACAAGGGTATCAGGGTATCAGGTTTTGTTTTTTATTATTTTGGTCACCATACAGTACATCATTAGTTTTTGATGTCGTGTTCCATGATTCATTGTTTGTGTATAACACCCAGTGCTCCACGCAGTATGTGCCCTCCTTAATAACCATCAGTAGGCTCACCCATCACCCCAAACCCTCCTCTTTGAAACCCATAGTTTGCTTCCCAGAGCTCATAGTCTTTCATGGTTTGTCTCCTCCTCCGATTCTCCCCCTTCATTTTTCCCTTCCTTCTTCTAATGCCCTCCACGCCATTCCTTATGTTCCACAAATAAATGAAACCATATGACAATGGTGTTTCTCTGCTTGACTTATTTCACTCAGCATAATCTCCAGTTCCATCCACGTTGATGTAAAAGTTAGATATTCATCCTTTCTGATGGCTGAGTAATATTCCATTGTATATATGGACCACATCATTTTCCATTTGTCTGTGAAGGGCATCTTGACTCCTTCAGTTTGGCTATTGTGGATGTTGCTGCTATGAACATTGGGATGCATGTGCCCCTTCTTTTCTTTACATATTTATCTTTGGGATAAATACCCAGTATTGCAATTGCGGGGTCATAGGATAGCTCTATTTTTAACTTTTTGAGGAACCCCCACACTCTTTTCCAAAATGGCTGTACCTACTTGCATTTCCACCAGCAGTGTAAGAGGGTTCCCCTTTCTCCACAGCCTCTCCAACATTTGTTTTTTCTTGCCTTGTCGATTTTTGCCATTCTAACTGGTATAAGGCCGTATCTTTTCTAGACGAGGTTCCAGAATCTTTGTCACAACAGTGATCTAGGTAATCATCTGGGGCAGGCTACAGAAATGAATGCTATTGTTATCCTAGGAGACTTAGAGCAATCCACTTTCCAGAAAGGCAACAGTGGTGAAGGTACTACATGAAGAGTGTGGGATGATAATATCATCTGCTTCATAAAACTGTTGATATGATTAAATGAACTAAAACAAAGTTCCAGATAACTTTAGCTGGATAAATGTTTACTCCACAAAATAACATCGAGCCAAGCACTTTTCTACACTCTTGTACACAACAGAAAAAACCCACCTCACTAACACCAACTTTCACAAAGTTTGGGGTAAACAAAGACTATTCTTCAAGTTCATTCTGTCATTTCTTAAGTCATTCACTCATGTATTTATCCATCTAGTGTTTTCAACAAACATTATCTGATTATCCACTATGTGCCTAACACTGATCTTTGAAGAATATAAAAAATGTAACCCCACTACAAAGAACACTTTTACTCGATCAGAAGGGACAGAATTAAATACAACTAACTATGAAAAAATTTAGGAGGCTTTACAAAATAGATAAAAATAAGCAGCTATGGAAGTATAAGCAATAGGGAGCCTTCCTAAAGAAATGAACTTTGATCTAAATTAGGCATATAGAGTGTATTTCTATTTTACAAGTCTTTGCGTATCTGAATATTATTCTAAAGGGTAGTGTCCTCTCTTATTTTTAACAGAAATTTTGTTTCACTTGATTATATATGCTTATTGTTCTTAAAGGCACTGTTAGCCCATACTGTACTTAAAGGTATACACAATATCTAGTAGCTCAGTGGGATACAACCATCACTTGCCCAACCCTATATTCTCTAAGGGAACATTATAATTCAGAGGTGGTTCTGGGAATGCCTCACAGGTTTAATTTAATTAGTATAGTTCTAACCTTTTTATAGTATTAACATATAATCTTTTGTCCCTATAGAGAGGCCTGTTCATTACATTTTCTGCCCTAAGCTTAAAGCACATTGATTTCCAATTACCAGTTTATAAAACTGCCAAGTCATCTCTGTCACACAGTTTAAAAATTATACAAATCAACTCAAGTAACTAAAGCATTAATTAAAAGTTTGCAAATTATAAAGAAGGACCCAGGAGACAGATGTGAAAACACTGTTCATGATTGCAAAGGAGAACTTGAAAACAAGGTTACTGGGCAGATGCAGCTCTAAAAGATCTGTTGCTATAAATAATTGACATATTCCAGTCACATTTCTATAGATAAGGAATTTTCTATTACATTATGAATAAACAATTCTCGATAAATTCAAGTAAACTATTTATATATATATATAATTAGTATGTATCTCTCATGTATTTATATATGTATATCTCATGTATGTAACATATATATACATGAGATTATATTAGGAAGATTATGGTAATTCTGCGGAGTAAGTGACCTATCTGAGAAACTCTAAAGGAGTCATGTGAGAATTCAAGTATTTTGTACATTAGTATATTGAATACTGTAGATTTCACTTAGAATTACTTAAGAGTAACATAGAACTAAAATAATACTGACTAAAGCAAGAGAGAATTTTATTGCTTAATAGGTTAGAGGAAAGTGGTAGCTCTAGTCCATTGAGTCCAAGATCCCTTCCCACTCTTTGCTTTATCATCTTTAGGGTGTAGTCCTCATCTTCATGGTTCACAAGGGATGTTAGAACCCCAGGAATCAGGTCTAAGTTTTGGACAGCAAGAATAAAGAGAGGTAAAAAAAAAAAAAAAATGGAGGAAAGAACCAGCTATTATACATTAGGATTCCCAGAAGTTGCCCCATATTTACATTTAGTTACACAGTCATTCCTGGCTGCAATGAAGGCACAAAAATGTTCTTTTTATTCTGACATTTGTCTGCTTCTGCTGAAACATGGGCTTCCTATGATAGGGGGCAAGGGGAGAATGGGCAATGGAAGAGCCTCTGCTGTTTTCTGCCACATCATTTGATTAATTGGATTATTTAAAAATGCTTTGATAGTATCAAAATAAACTGAAGACACATTATTTGTAGACAGCAAACTAATAAGACTATACTGCAGAACGGACAAATTGGGAAATAACAAAGAGAAGAATTAAAACCAACCTCTCCAAGATTGAAGTTAGGAGGCAAAGTGGAGGGGAGAAAATAACATGCTCTCAGTGTGGGAAAAGGAAGGAATATACAGATCTTTACCAGCAGAGAAAATAATCAGATAAAGAACAAAAATAAAACCAAATTAGAGAAGAAAGCATGCACTGTGAAAGGTGTAACCAAGATTTTTAGTGCTCTAGAAAATTCTAGTACCCAAATACAGACTGACAGAGTGAAGATTTCATTTTTAAGTCAAGTTAATATTAAAATATATTTTTGGATTTTACTTAATTTAAAATGAGAACAGTGCTAGGGGCCCTAAAAGGTACCCCCCAAATCTTTTTTGTTTAATGGTCCGTTCCATATAAGACTTTAGAACCTCATGTGGAAAGCAACACTGGCACTTAATAATGCTAGTAGCTCTATAATAAATAAGGAAATAATGGAAGACAATGACATAATGAGTAACCATAAAGTGAGCTAGATCTCATAGGAAAATCTAGACAGGCAACATAGAGACTTAAGTTGGGAACAGGAGACAGGAATGAAACAGGAGAAACCACTGAGCAACTCGTAATTGGTATGAGATACAAAAGATTCATTTCTGTAGGAAACACTGTAGCATCCAACCTGTCTTAGACTACTCTTCTTTCTGTGCTCATTTCCCAAAGCTTTTCTCAATTAGATGGACAGGAAGAAATCATCGCTGTTTAGTAGCTGGTCACCACCCATCATTGGTTTCTTCTACCTCATATCTGTAACATATTTTAAACCTCACAACTCTTAGTAAAAAAAATACAATGTTACAGCATAATTCAGACCAAGCACTAGAGATGAGTAATACCAAATAAATTGTAAGTGTGTAAGAGCCCTTATATAGAGGTAATCCCAAACTGGAAGACCAATTCCCGGGACTGTGAATGCCAATGAGGCATCCATCCCCAGTACTCTGAGGGGTAGAGGTATCTCACAAAAAAACAAAAATAATTTTAAAGTGTAAAATTATTTTAGTGATCCACAAAGGCTAACAACTACAAAAAAGGAAATTGCAAATTTATTGTCAAAAATACCAAATTGAGGGGAGGAGTCAAGATGGCAGAGAAGTAGCAGGCTGAGACTATTTCAGGTAGCAGGAGATCAGCTAGATAGCTTATCTAAAGATCGCAAACACCTACAAATCCAACGGCAGAATGAAGAGAAGAACAGCAATTCTAGAAACAGAAAATCAACCACTTTCTGGAAGGTAGGACTGGCGGAGAAGTGAATCCAAAGCGACGGGAAGATAGACTGCAGGGGGAGGGGCCGGCTCCCGCCAAGCGGCAGAGCAATGGAGCACAAAATCAGGACTTTTAAAAGTCTGTTCCGCTGAGGGACATCGCTCCAGAGGCTAAACGGGGGTGAAGCCCACGCGAGGTCAGCGTGGCCTCAGGTCCCACAGGGTCACAGAAGGATTGGGGGTGCCTGAGTGTCGCAGAGCTTGCAGGTATTAGAATGGGGAAGCCGGCTACAGAGACAGAGCTGAGGAGTGAGCTCACAGCTCGGGTTACCTTGAACTGGTCGCAGGCTCCGTGAGCTCGGAGCGCAGCCAGAGGCCAGGGAGATGGGAGTAATTGGGCTCTATTCTCTGAGGGCACATTGAGGAAAGGAGCCCCGGGCTCTCGGCTCCTCCAGGCCGGAGACTGGGAGGCCGCCATTTTCATTCTCATCCTCCAGAACTCTACAGAAAACATTAAGGGAACAAAAGCTCCTGAAAGCAAACCCAAGCTGATTACTCAGCCCAGTCCCTGGTAAGGGCGGTGCAATTCCACCTGGGGCAAATACACTTGAGAATCACTACAACAGGTCCCTCCCCCAGAAGATCAACAAGAAATCCAGCCAGGACCAAGTTCAGTTACCAAGGAGTGCAGGTTCAATACCAAGGAGAGCAGCAGAAATCCAGAGGAGGAGAAAGCAAAGCACGGAACTCATGGCTTTCTCCCCATTATTCTTTAGTCTTGCAGTTAATTTAATTTTTTTTTAATTTTTTTTCTTATGCTGCTAATTTTTTTTAACTTTTACCCTTTTTAAAAACATTTTTAACTAGTTTATCTAATATATATATATTTTCTTTTTTATATTGTTTTCTTTTTTTAATTGTTTCTTTTTTTTTTTTTCTGAACCTCTTTTTATCGCCTTTCCCCCCCGCCCCACGATTTGGGATCTCTTATGATTTGGTTAAAGCATATTTTTCTGGGGTCTTTGCCACCCTTTTAGTATTTTACTTGCTCCTTCCTATACTCTTATCTGGACAAAATGACAAGGCTGAAAAATTCACCACAAAAAAAGGAACAACAGGCAGTACTGAAGGCTAGGGACCTAATCAATACAGACATTGGTAATATGTCAGATTTAGAGTTCAGAATGATGATTCTCAAGGTTCTAACAGGACTCAAAAAAGGCATGGAAGATATTAGGAAAACCCTCATCAGAGATATAAAAGCCCTTTCTGGAGAAATAAAAGAACTAAAATCTAACCAAGTTGAAATCAAAAAAGCTATTAATGAGGTGCAATCAAAAATGGAGGCTCTCACTGCTAGGATAAATGAGGCAGAAGAAAGAATTAGCAATATAGAAGAGCAAATGACAGAGAATAAAGAAGCTGAGCAAAAGAGGGACAAACAACTACTGGACCACGAGGGGAGAATACAAGAAATAAGTGACACCATAAAACAAAACAACATTAGAATAATTGGGATTCCAGAAGAAGAAGAAAGAGAGAGGAGAGCAGAAGGTATATTGGAGAGAATTATTGGAGAGAATTTCCCTAATATGGCAAAGGGAAATTTTCCCTAATATGGCAAAGGCACAGAGAACCCCCCTCAAAATCAAAAAGAATAGGTCCACACCCTGTCACCTAATACTAAAATTTACAAGTCTTAGTGACAAAGAGAATATCCTGAAAGCAGCCCAGGAAAATAAGTCTGTAATATACAATGGTAAAAATATTAGATTGGCAGCAAACTTATCCACAGAGACCTGGCAGGCCAGAAAGAGCTGCCATGATATATTCAGAGCACTAAACAACAAAACATGCAGCTGAGAATACTGTATTCAGCAAGGCTATCACTGAAAATAGAAGGAGATATAAAAAGCTTCCAGGACAAAAAAACTTAAAAAATTGGCAAACACCAAACCAGCTCTACTGGAAATATTGAAAGGGGTCCTCTAAGCAGAGGGAGAGAGCCTAAAAGTAGTAGATCAAAAATGAAAAGAGACAATATAGAGTAACAGTCACCTTATAGGCAATACAATGGCACTAAATTCATATCTCTCAATAGTTACCCTGAATGTTAATGGGCTAAATGCCCCAATCAAAGACACAGGGTATCAGAATGGATAAAAAAAAACAAAACCCATTTATATGTTGCCTACAAGAAACTCGTTTTAGACACGAAGACACCTCCAGATTTAAAGTGAGGAGGTGGAAAAGAGTGTACCATGCTAATGGACAACAGAAGAAAGCAGGGGTGGCATTCCTTATATCAGATCAGTTAGATTTTAAGCCAAAGACTATAATAAGAGAAGAGGAAGGACACTATGTCATACTCAAAGGATCTGTCCAACAAGAAGATCTAACGATTTTAAATATCTATGCCCCTAACGTGGGAGCAGCCAACTATATAAAACAATCAATAAAAAAATCAAAGAAACACATCAACAATAATACAATAATAGTAGGGGACTTCACTCCCCCTCACTGAAATGGACAGATCATCCAAGCAAAAGATCAACAAGGAAATAAAGGCTTTAAATGACACACTGGACCAGATGGACATCACAGATATATTCAGAACATTTCATCCCAAAACAACAGAATACACATTCTTCTCTAGTGCACATGGAACATTCTCCAGAACAGATCACATCCTGGGTCCTAAATCAGGTCTCAATCGGTATCAAAAGATTGGGATCATTCCCTGCATATTTTCAGACCAAAATGCTCTGAAACTAGAACTCAATCACAAGAGGAAATTTGGAAAGAACCAAAATACATGGAGACTAAACAGCTTCCTTGAAAAGAATGAAAGGGTCAACCAGGAAATTAAAGAAAAACTGAAAAAATTCATGGAAACAAATGATAATGAAAACACAATGATTCAAAATCTGTGGGACACAACAAAGGCAGTCCTGAGAGGAAAATATATAGCGGTACAAGCCTTTCTCAAGAAACAAGAAAGTTCTCAAGTACACAACCTAACCCTACACCTAAAGGAGCTGGAGAAAGAACAAGAAAGAAACCCTAAACCCAGCAGGAGAAGAGAAATCATAAAGATCAGAGCAGAAATCAATGAAATAGAAACCAAAAAAAAAAAAAAAAAAAAAAAATAGAACAAATCAATGAAACTAGGAGCTGGTTCTTAGAAAGAATTAATAAGATTGATAAACCCCTGGCCAGACTTATCAAAAAGAAAAGAGAAAGGACCCAAATAAATAAAATCATGAATGAAAGAGGAGAGATCACAACTAACACCAAAGAAATACAGACATTATAAGAACATACTATGAGCAACTCTATGCCAACAAACTTGACAATCTGGAAGAAATGGATGCATACCTAGAGACGTATAAACTACCACAACTGAACCAGGAAGAAATAGAAAACCCGAACAGACCCATAACCAATAAGGAGATTGAAACAGTCATCAAAAATCTCCAAACAAACAAAAGCCCAGGGCCAGATGGCTTCCCTTGGGAATTCTACCAAACGTTTATAAAAGAACTAATTCCTATTCTCCTGAAATTGTTCCAAAAAGTAGAAATGGAAGGAAAATTGCCAAACTCATTTCATGAGGCCAGCATCACCTTGATCCCAAAATCAGACAAGGATCCCATCAAAAAAGAGAACTACAGACCAATATCCTTGATGAACACAGACGCGAAAATTCTCACCAAAACACTAGCCAACAGGATTCAACAGAACATTAAAAGGATTATTCACCATGACCAAGTGGGATTTATTCCAGGGCTGCAAGGTTGGTTCAACATCTGCAAATAAATCCATGTGATACAACACATTAATAAAAGAAAGAACAAGAACCATATGATACTCTCAATAGATGCTGAAAAAGCATTTGACAAAGTACAGCATCCCTTCCTGATCAAAACTCTTCAAAGTGTAGGGATAGGGGGCACATACCTCAATAGTCTCAAAGCCATCTATGAAAAACCCACCACAAATATCATTCTCAATGGAGAAAAACTGAAAGCTTTTCCACTAAGGTCAGGAACACGGCAGGGATGTCCATTATCACCACTGCTATTCAACATAGTACTAGAAGTCCTAGCCTCAGCAATCAGACAACAAAAGGAAATTAAAGGCATCCAAATCAGCAAAGAAGAAGTCAAACTATCACTCTTCACAGATGATATGATACTCTATGTGGAAAAGCCAAAAGACTCCACTCCAAAACTGCTAGAACTTGTACAGGAATTCAGTAAAGTGTCAGGATATAAAATCAATGCACAGAAATCAGTTGCATTTCTCTACACCAACAACAAGACAGAAGAAAGAGAAATTAAGGAGTCAATCCCATTTACAATTGCACCCAGAACCATAAGATACCTAGGAATAAACCTAACCAAAGAGGCACAGAATCTATACTCAGAAAACTATAAAGTACTCATGAAAGAAATTGAGGAAGACATAAAAAAATGGAAAAATGTTTCATGCTCCTGGATTGGAAAAATAAATATTGTGAAAATGTCTATACTACCTAAAGCAATCTACACATTTAATGCAATTCCTATCAAAATACCATCCATTTTTTTCAAGGAAATGGAACAAATAATCCTAAAATTTATATGGAACCAGAAAAGTCCTTTAATAGCCAAAGGAATATTGAAAAAGAAAGCCAAAGTTGGTGGCATCATAATTCCAAACTTCAAGCTCTATTACAAAGCTGTCATAATCAAGACAGCATGGTACTGGAACAAAAACAGACACATAGCTCAATGGAACAGAATAGAGAGCCCAGAAATAGGCCCTCAACTCTATGGTCAACTAATCTTCGACAAAGCAGGAAAGAACATCCAATGGGGAAAAGACAGTCTCTTCAATAAATGGTTTTGGGAAATTGGATAGCCATATGCAGAAAAATGAAATTGGACCATTTCCTTACACCACACATGAAAATAGACTCAAAATGGATGAAGGACCTCAATGTGAGAAAGGAATCCATCAAAATCCTTGAGGACAACAAAGGCAGCAACCTCTTCAACCTCAGCTGCAGCAACACCTTCATAGGAACACCGCCAAAGGCAAGGGAAGCAAGGACAAAAATGAACTATTGGGATTTTATCAAGATTAAAAGCTTTTGCACAGCAAAGGAAACCATTAACAAAACCAAAAGACAATGACATAATGGGAGAAGATATTTGCAAATGACATATCAGATAAAGGGCTAGCGTCCAAAATCTATAAAGAACTTAGCAAACTCAACACCCAAAGAGCAAATAATCCAATCAAGAAGTGGGCAGAGGACATGAACAAACATTTTTACAAGAAAGACATCCAGATGACCAAAAGACACATGAAAAAGTGCTCCATATCACTCAGCATCAGGGAAATACAAATCAAAACAATGAGATATCACCTCACACCAGTCAGAATGGCTAAAATTAATAAGTCAGGAAATGACAGATGCTGGCGAGGATGCAGAGAAAGGGAAACCCTCCTACTCTGTTGGTGGGAATGCTAGCTGGTGCAACCACTCTGGAAAACAGCTTGGAGGTTCCTCAAAATGTTGAAAATACAACTACCCTATGACCCAGCAATTGCACTACTGGGTATTTACCCTAAAGATACAAACGTATTGATCCGAATGGGCACATGCACCGGAATCTTTATAGCAGTAATGTCCACAATAGCCAAACTATGGAAAAAACCTAGATGCCCATCAAGAGATGAATGGATAAAGAAGATGTGCTATATATACCAATGGAATACTATGCAGCCATCAAAAGAAATGAAATCTTGCCATTTGCGAGATGGAACTAGAGGGTATCGGGTTTAGTGAAGTAAGTCAATCGGAGAAAGACAACTATCATATGATCTCCCTGACATGAGGAAGTTGAGATGCAACATGGGGGGTTAAGGGGGTAAGAGAAGAGTAAGTGAAACAGGATGGGATTGGGAGGGAGACAAACCATAAGTGACTCTTAATCTCACAAAACAAACTGAGGGTTGCTGGGGGGAGGGGGGTTCAGAGAGGGGGGTGGAGTTATGGACATTGGGTAGGGTATCTGCTGGGGTGAGTGCTGTGAAGTGTGTAAACCTGGTGATTCACAGACCTGTACCCCTGGGATAAAAATATATTATATGTTTATAAAAAATTAAAAAATAAAATAAAAAAACAAATTGACAAACAAGCATATTTCCTTGTTTGAAACCATATCATCAATTTAACATATTAAAACTGATTCTGTTGTGATAATACCAAATCCTAGTAGTCATTTTTATGTGCCACTGATTAATAAAAAATGGGTAAGTAAACTATTATTCAATAGGGGTTGCGGGACCAACACTTTTTCCAAAAATTAAATTTCTTAAGTGAAAGAAGAAAAGCAACTAAAGAATTCCTTTAATGGTAATAAAATCTAGAGTGCCTGGGTGGCTCAGTGGGTTAAGCCTCTGCCTTCAGCTTAGGTCATGATCTCAGGGTCCTGGGATGGAGCCCCGCATAGGGCTCTCTGCTCAGCGGGGAGCCTGCTTCCCCTTCTCTCTCTGCCTGCCTCTCTGCCTACTTGTGATCTCTCTCTCTGTAAAATAAATAAATAAAATCTTTTTTAAAAAGGTGATAAAATTGGGAAACATTGAGCCAATACTCAGAAATGATAGAATGTTACATCTTGGAAAGATTGTTCTGGTTGTAGATCATTACATTCTTGTAAATCTTGTAGATTATTCTTTTTCTGGATAGTTGAAAAGCCATCTGTCTATTTTTTAAAGATGAGTATTTTAATGTAAATGTAATATAAAATGTCCTTCATGATTTTTTAAAATAGTCAAAAACTGTCTTTCTTCTCTTTATCTCAAGTTATCCAGAGATCTCTAATACTATCCTAAAACTAAGAAGATACTAAGATCCTTAAAACAAGAGTTACATTTACACAGTTATTTCAAAACTTAGCCACAGAATTAGGATAAGCTAGTAATAACATACTAGTAATAACATATCATCTGATTGTTTTTAAAGATTTTATCCAAATGAAGTTTTACTGGTAGTTAATATATGAACTGACGGTACTATATGTATCAAATACACATGTATTATAAGCAGAAATTCAAAATATTTATTTTGTTAATTTTTATAAAGATTTATTTATTTATTAGAGAAAGAGAGAGCATGGAGGAGGGTGGAGGGAGGAGGCACTGAAGGAGAGAGAATCTTAAGCAGACTCCAGGCTGAGCATGGAGCCTGATCCAGGGCTTGATCCCACAACCCTGAGATCATGACCTGATCTGAAACACAAGAGTCAGCTGCTCAAACTGCACCACCCAGTCACCCCAAAATGTTTCTAATAGAAACATGCAATCAAAACATTTAGAGACTATTAAAAGAGATGGCTGGAGGGCCTTCCTTAATCTGCAGTTTTCTAACTTACTATTTTAACGTTGTCCCTTAACTTCTCTGATGGAAAGAAACTAAGAAACATGAAGGTAGCATGGTGTTAAAATGAGTAGGTAAGGGAAAGATTAAAGACTACCCAGCATAAGGCACTAAGGAGTAGAGACACACCAGAAAGCATTCACCTCACCCAAGGGGAAGTAGTTACTACTCAGCTCTAGATGGTTGCTGCTATGTATGTTCAGAGTACGTAAGAGAATCCAGAAATTTAACACTTATGTAAACTTCTATGAGTTTTAGAAGAGGAAACAACAAAACAAAGCACTATGGTCATGACACAACTTCAGGCTGCCATTTTGTTCTGGGATAGCAGTACAGAGCATGAACAAGGGGTTCAGGGAGAGAGAACTAAATGTTCAATAAACAGCTCGATTACCAATCATTTGCTTTGACGTGCTTCCCTCCGTCTCTAATCAAGCTGAACTTGCTTCTCATCTGTAAAGTGAGAGTAACAGTAGAGCTGCCCCATTGGGTTGTTCTGGGGGTTAAATGAGGAAAAGTATGGAAGGTACTATAGCATCACGCCTAATACACAATCAGTACTCTGTCAATCTCAGTTAAAATAATAACAACTGAGTTTCTATGATGTGCCAAGCACTTTTAATTATATTTGCATCTTTTCACAAACTTGTGAGAACAGTGTAATCTGTTACAAAAGAAAAAAATGAGATTCAGGGTGAAATAGAATATGCCCAAGTTCAGGACTTGACTTTTGAATGTAGTTGAAGGGATTCTAAACCCCGACCATCTTAGGCCACAGTTGTGAGCTCTGCCTGTCAACCTGTGTCTATCAGACCAGAGGACCATCTTCAGAGTTGGAATCTTCTGTACTGGACAGAACAGTTGGGTCATTTTAGACTGTGATTTCTTAGTTCTATTAAGAAAATAAAACCAAAGCGCTTGGTTTTTCTCTGATGGTTTATGATCTGAAAACCCCATATAATAATGAAAAAATGATTATTTTCAAAACTTGTCACATGGAGCCTAGGAGCTTTACTAACTCTTGAAAGAAAATTAAAACAAGGATTCTTCAATGAAGTAAACAGACCATGAAACATAATCATCAATTTTGCCAAATTAATTAAATACTCCACCATCCTCTTTTACAATAAGTAATCTTTTTATCTAGTAATGTTATAATTTCCTTTTTGGCATCATTTCAGATGAATCTGATTTTTTTTTAAAGAGGAAATTGAGTTTATTTGCACAAGTATGAGGTTTGTCATTTATTATCTATGTAACCGATAAATAGTTTTAAATTTATTAGAAAGGTATTCTTTTCTTTAAAGCTTACCAGTTCATCATCACGTTAGAAGCAATTCCTTGTAGCATTTTATGTTTGGTGTCTGAGCAAAGAGATGAAGATAAAGCAAGGCTATTTGCTCAGTGGAATTCAAACCTGAACACCCAGCATTCAATTTTCTGTTGCATATTCTATGCCAGGAGTTCACAAACCATAGCCCATGGGTCAGTTTGGGCCTTCTACTTGTTTTCATACATAAAACTTTATTGGAAGCTACAATCGTGCTCATTTCTCTACATACTATCTATGGCTGCTTCTGCGCTATAATGGCAGAACTGAGTAGGTGTGACGGAGACCAGATTTAATCTTATCAGAAGTAGGATGGGGGCACCTGGGCGCTCAGTCCATTAGTGTCTGCCTTTTGGCTGAGGTCAAGATTCCCAGGTCCTGGAATGGAGCTCCGTGTCATGGCCTCCAGCTGAGCAAGTGGTCTGCTTCTCTCTCTTTATCTCTCTCTGCCTTCCACCCCGGCACCCAACCCTGCCCAACTCATGCTCTCTCTCTCTCTCTGAAAAGAATAAATAAAATATTTTAAAAAAAGAAGAAGAAGAAGAAGAAAAGAAAAGAAACAGGATGAAGTGAACCTGTCTTCTGAAGTGACTTTATTTTCTAATTTTTGAGCTCATGGAAAGGTCAAGAGAGATTACTGAAAGCCACATCTACATATAGCATTTACTTGTCTTCAAACTATATAAAAATAATGTTCCAATGATACATTTATAAAGTAAAAAAAAAATGCAGACTTAGCTAAGGAAAGGCTTTCTTTGAAAATATTATTTCAGGGTGCCTGGGTGGCTCAGTGGGTTAAGCCTCTGCCTTTGGCTCAGGTCATGATCCCAGGGTCCTGGGATCGAGCCCCACATCAGGCTCTCTGCTCAGCAGGGATCCTGCTTCCTCCTCTCTCTCTGTCTGCCTCTCTGCCTACTTGTGATCTCTCTCTGTCAAATAAATAAATAAAATCTTTTAAAAAAAAAAGAAAAGAAAATATTATTTCTGTGGGGGAAGGAGGCAACCGCAATAGGGAGAAAGCTCCGACGTAAGGTGAGCAAGATTCTCAAAAGCTAACAGAAAGGAAGGAATCGATTATCCTAGAAAGAACTGGAGAAACAGAAACAATAGAATGTATAGAGATAAATAAGAGTAAAAGCTGGACATGAGGAAAGGCAGTGGGGTTATTCAGTTTGAGTCTGAAAGCCTGAGAATCCAGGGGCCCCTGGTGCAAGTCCAAAGCCCAAGAAACAGGAGCACCTATGTCCAAGGGAAGAACAGGACAACAGTCTTGTCTGAGCTCAAAGACTGAATTCATCCCCATGTTGCCTTTTTGCTCTCTTCAGGCCCTCGGGGATTGGATGATGGCCAAGTGCACTGGTGAGGGCTGTCTTCTTTATTCAATCTACTGATTCGAGTGCTGATCTTTTCCAGGGACACAGTTGCAGGAACATCCAGAAATAGTGTTTTACCAGCACTCCGGGCATCCCTTAGTGCTGTTAAGTTGACACCTACAAGCAGCCATCACATGTAGGATGAGTGCAGGTGGCATGACCTGACTGTAGTTATGACACGATTTTACCTTGTGATCAGCCAATTCTCATGAAAGGCTATGTGCTGGCAGGAGCAGAGAGAGGGTCAAAGTTCAGGGGCCTAGGGGAAGGACAGAAATGTGAGGTGTGATGAACAAGCATTTTGCTTGAAGTTATCTTTGGGGACAAAACAGCTGAGCTAATCACATGTCTGGTCTTGTCATAGGGGCATCCCTGAGTCTGACTTAAGTCATCTGGGCTAGGAGGTTTCTTTGCAGTAAGTCATCCAAAGACATAAACATGGTGTGTATAAGGGGCCTCCCTTAATTATCCCTGTACTCCAGGATTATGGAGCTCTGATCAAATCCAACCTTATCAGAGAATACAGGAAACAGCAGGAACAAAATATTTTAGGTCATGTGGCAATGCATGACTTCAGCAATATTGCCAGTGCGTGCCACGAAAGAACTGGATTTGTTTTAGGTATAGAAAAATAATACTAATAAGGTATTAGCCTAAAGGAATAACTTCAAAGCTGTTTTAGTATTAAAGGTATTTCAGAAGTAGAAATGCCCTCTTAAAATAAGGAGAAGATAAGCTTTATGTTTTACTGATATAGCAGGAAAACCTGAACTGACCTCCAGAAATCTGTAATAATAGTCACACAGAAAAGGTGAAAATGGAAAGAAAAGATAGCTACTGCCTGAGCAACACCCACTTATTTCAGGTGATGAGCTTAGAACAAAAAACTTTGAAACTTTACATCACTTTCTGATATTTTTTCATTTTTGCAAATCAGGGAATGCAGCAAAGAGAATTTTAGTAATGCCAGTAATGAGTAAGTCTTTAGGATGTGGTGGAAATCATATATCATATTTTTACCTAATGACACAAATAATTTATATGAAAAATAAAGATCATTGAACATGTGTTCGGAATCAGGCACTAATCACCAATCCCTAGGGCATGGTGCTAGTGTGAAGAAAGACAGATAAAGCCCTGACTTTGCTGTACTTCTTTCCAGGGAAGAAGAGAGGAGAGGAGAAGGGAGGGGAGGAAGGGGGAGGGAAGAAGAGGAGGAAGGAAGGAAGGAAGGAAGGAAGCAAGGAAGGAATCCAAAAACAAAGAATCAAATGATAGTTATTTGTTGTTACAGATAGTTGATTGTGTGCCCCCAAAATTCATAGGATTCATACTGGGAATCCTCACCCTCAGTGCCCTATAATGTGACTGTATTTGGAGGTAGGGTCTTTAAGAGGTAATTCAGTTAAAATGACATCATTAGGATGTGCCCTAATCCACTATGACTGGAATCCTCACAAGAAGAAAGCTGGACACAGACACAGAAGGAACAATATGTGAGAAGATGCCCATCTACAAGTCAAAGAGAGAGGCCTCAGACTAAGCCATCTCAGAACTCTGTGGCCCCAGAAAATACATTTCTATTGTTTAAGTCACCCAGTCCATGGTACTTTGCTAGGGCAGTGCTAGCAAACAGTAATGAGAAGAGTTCTGTGGAAATAAAACCATGATCTGATACCACATGATTGACGGGAAGAAGTCTGGGGGGAGAAGCGCGGCTTGGTTAGCAAAGTCAGTCCAGTGCCATGTGAAGAGATGCCATTGTGATATGAAAAAAACCATGCCAGACCCAGGGTAGCCACATGGCTGGGAAAGAAGACGGAATTGTAAAGTCTCAGAGAACACAAACAAGGCCAATATGGCTAAAGGAGGAGGTCATACTTAAATTTGGTTGCCGGGTACTAGGAATATATAAAAGATATATATAAAAGATCAGGAGAATATGCCACGGCCTACAGATCATGGTTCCACTTTCTTCTCACTTTCAGAATCCATACAAACAAATCTTCTAGGCTGCCAACGCTAGGAACGAGGCAAAAACTGAACTGAGAGCCGGGAGCCTACCCTTTACTTTCTAAGTGTAAATGATAATAAAAACCACACTGAGACTTTGACAAGCTTCATCACCCAAATAGTGTATTCTATTGTCTATCTCAACTTGATTACTTTTGAAAGATAGAGAAAATAGAGAGCTATATGGAGGAAGCACAAAATAAAACTTGATTCAGGGAAATACAGGAACAAAGTCATAGAAACACTAAATTAGGTAATTCCTGTTCAAAGACATGTTTCCAGAAACTGTGTTTATGATCTCAAATAACATAAGAGAATTAATGCTTAAAAGAAGAAAAGGAAAACTATCACACAAAAATGCCTTTTCATCACCTCAACGTCCACATAGAGAGAATCAGACACACCATTAAAACACAGCCTAATGGCATGTCTAGGAAGACTTTCAACCTTAGAAAATATTTCTCAGGGCAGGCGTATCAAACCCCTTAAGATTATCAGAGGAAATGAAACCTACACTGAAATTATACATAAGCTCTATCAAGGATTGAAAATACATGACAGATTTCTCCATCACTTGTCTCTCTCTTTTTAAAAATTTATTTATTTATTTATTTATTTATTTATTATTTATTTATTTGAAAGAGTGAAAGAGCAAAAGCAGGGGGAGGTGCAGAGGGAGAGGAGTAAGCAGGTCCTAGGCTGAGTGTAGAGCCTGACTCAGAGCTTGACCTCACGACCCTGAGATCATGACCTGTGCCAAAATCAGGATCCCATGCTCTATCAACAAAGAGAGCCAGGTGCCCCCTCCCTCACTTATCCCTAGTCAGGTTTGACCCTCTTGTAATGTACTATAGTCATCTTAATGGGAGTTGTAAAATGCAGAATATTTTTTGATCTACTTGAATGTTTTCTTCTTTGACATCCCTAACCATGTGATGTGCCTAGAGTTAGCCTGAAGCCTCTGTCCACCTAAATGGGAATGAAAAGAGGGAGACAACTGGTTACAGCAAGAGTATAAAGAGAAAAAAGAGATAACCCACTTCTCTCTGCTCTAAGACAATCATTTTGAAAGACCAATTATGTACAGGAAAAATAAAGGAATGCTCTAAAATTTCCATACCTGTCATTTTGGAATTGGGATGTAGGTGTGGTGGCCTCAATATGGAAGTTTTATTTTAAAATGTTGGTCAAAGAGCAAGAAGATGGTAAGATTTCTGTCTTTAGATAAGCAGATACCCAGACATATGCCTGATATCCTTTCATGGCCAAAATCACAAAAAAAGAAGAGTTATGTTAAAAAGTTTGAAAGAGAGCTCCTGCGTGGCTCAGTTGGTTTAGCGACTGCCGTCAGCTCAGGTCATGACCTGGAGTCCTGAGATCCAGGGCTCCCTGTTTGTCGGGGAGTCTGCTTCCTCTTCTGAACCTACCCCTTCTCAAACTCTCTCTCTCTCTCATTCTCTCTCTCTCTCAAATAAATAAATAAAATCTTAAAAAAAATTTTTTTGAAAAAAATAGAGGATTCTAAAGTCAGTTGTTCTATAAACTACACTGAAGCAAATCTAGAAGCAGCCATTATCAAAATAAACTAAGCAATGAGGAAAACACCAGACCTTTAATTCCCATGCAGCATGATATACAAAAACCTATACATCCAGTGGGTTCCCAGAAGATAGCTGAGTTGGGATGATGGGCCTGCCCCTGGCTGTCTCCTGTACCAAAACAGAGGGAGATCCCAAGGCAAAATCTAAGAATCTAACAGACCTGTTTAGAGAGGTTATTGTATAACCAAGAGCCAAGGTTAGCTGGGAAAATTCTGGGAAATGCCTTGACACAACGTAGAAACAGACTCGCTGTTATTAGTTAGGTCATGATCCAGATTAGCTAGGTTCAGCAAGATTCCGTAAGCTGCTACATTAATCTGAAGACCGTTCCTGCCCTCCATCACTAAGAAGACACATGTCATTCCCTTTCCCACATGACTAGATGCCAGCTGGAAAAGTTATAGGAAAGAGGATAGGATTCTAAGACTGAGCATTTATCTAAAAGGTTCTTTCATTACACCATTAGATTAAATTATCAGTTTACACTTGAATATTTAGTTGACATTTCCATACACATAATTATTCAGCAAGACATTTATGAAGAAAGTACAAATGACTAATTTTTTAATTTTATCTCCTTTTTTTAAAGATTTTATTTGTTTATTTGACAGAGAGAGATCACAAGTAGGCAGAGAGGCAGGCAGAAAGAGAGGAAGGGAAGCAAGCTCCCCGCCAAGCAGAGAGCCCAATGTGGGGCCCAATCCCAGGACCCCGGGAACATGGCCTGAGCCAAGGGCAGAGGCTTAACCCACTGAGCCACCTAGGTGCCCCTAATTTTTTTTTTTAATTTTAAAAGAGGCTATATTTTATTTACCCTCATCTGTATAAGTAACCAAGTGAAACCACTAGACAAGAGATTGGAGATATTACAGTCTGTGGGCCCTAGTCTTTTTCTTGGATGGCACTACATTGAGTGTTAAAAACAGTTTCTCTGTAACTTTTTTTTTTCTATGTATATTTATCTGATTCATCTGCAAAACCACTCCACGTCACACATCCTATCTGTAAAAGGTTACTTCGGACAGATTATATCAGGCCTGGCATCCTGGAAGATACACAATTTTTTTTTTTTCTGGTGTTGTTTTCCTAACTTCCATGGTGTTGATTAAACTTTAACTCTCAAAGTCTAATCTACTTTCCTTGATCTCAAAGTTTTTCAGATGGGGTGGGAGGTGCAAAGGACACTGCCAAATCCACAACAAAATTTATCACATTAAGTTAGCTTTCATTCAAATTAGACTTATTTACCAAAGTATCACACAAATAACACTTTTGATTATTAACATTAAAGCTACACAGCCAAGTCATGGGTTTGGCAAAGCATTTAAAAGAATCCTTTCTCTTCCCCTGAGATTCTGAATTTATAATGCTCCTTTTTCAATGTCTCTCTGGCTCACTCACTCTCTTTCTACACCTCCCTCCCTTTTCCTTTCCTTCACAGACACACATATTTTCTCATTAGTTTTCTAATTGGATTCTCTGTTTTTATCTTGTAGACATCAGAAACCTCCCATGGAGAGAGAAGGCTCCCTTTGACGTCCACTTTTATCTTTGGTTTCAAAAGAAGTTCTTCATGAGGAGAAAAGACAACCACATGTACTTTTATGTAAAGCCATGCATTCCTAAATTCTGAAAATAGAGCATAATTTAGCATATGAAAGTATGTGCTCTGATCCGGTATTTATTGTGTCTCTGAGCAATGCCATTCTTATAAAGCAATTCACGTTAGTATTTCTAGTGGGCTAGTAATAGACCTTACAAAAGTAAAAACAAAAATGAAGTATTTCTTCAGAGTAATGGCCTCTTTTGAAGTTGTGCTGCAAATGCACGAATGGATAAGGAAACTACAAATGAGAACTGACAAATATAGGAAGTCTTTGAAGGTTTGCTTGGCATATTCTCCATTTTGGAGAGGAAACTACAGTTTCATTTATTATTGCACATATATAACTTGTGTACTTCAGCATTATTAACTTAATTAACAAGTTGGTCACAAAAAATATCAAATCTGTTAGGTTTTTTTTTAGATTTTATTTATTTATTTGACAGAGAGAAAGATCACAAGTAGGTGGAAAGGTGGGCAGAGAGAGAGGGGGAAGCAGGCTCCCTGCTGAGCAGAGAGCCCAATGTGGGGCTTGATCCCAGGACCCTAAGACCATGACCTGACCCGAAGGCAGAGGCTTAACCTACTGAGCCACCCAGGCATCCCAAATTTGTTAGTTTTATTGACAAATTTAAAAAAGAAACTTTATAGAGCAGTTTTCAAAAATGAATTGCTTAACCCAAGTAGTATGCAACATCACAGTTATTCAAACTGGGCGCCTGGGTGGCTCAGTGGGTTAAAGCCTCTGGCTTCAGCTCAGGTCATGATCCCGGCATTCTGGGGTCGAGCCCCGCATCGGGCTCTCTGCTCTGCGGAGAGCCTGCTTCCTCCTCTCTCTGCCTGCCTCCCTGCCTGCTTGTGATCTCTTTCTCTGTCAAATAAATAAATAAAATCTTTAAAAAAAAAAAACAAAAACTGATGAAGTAGGAAGTGCCATAGAAGGTCCTCGGTCTTAGCTCTATTTCTTCAGAGAACATTGTTATCTTCGCTAATGACCATGTAACTGGTTGGCAATTTTCTCATCTGTTGAGGGGACAAATTAAACTCTGAAAGTCCCTTTCCAAGTCTGTAAACCTGTGGCTCACTACTCCAAACTAATTAATAATGTGAAAAAGTACCTAAACAGGACTGTGAGAGTTGGCTACAAGGCAAGCAAAAAGAGGGCTTTCTTTTCTCATTCGGATCCTACAACTGAAGCTACACATTGAAAAAAATTCAAAAAAAAAAAAAAAAAACTGATCATGTATGGGACCTGCCTGGTGGCTAAGAAGATAGGTAGGTACCCATGTCCTAATCCTTAGAACCCGAGACTATTATCTTAGTTGGAAAAAGGGCCATTGCAGATGTGATTCAGTTAAAAAAGTTGAGAGAAGGAGGTTATCCTGAGTGGTCTAGCTGGGCTCTGGATATAATCACAGAAATAGAAAGAGGCAGAGGGAGTTTGGAGAAGGCACAGAAAAGAGGAGGGGGCCATGAGAAACACACAAAGACTTGAGTAATGTGGTCTCAAGATAAAGAAAGCAAGGCAGATGGATGAAGTAAGAAATGTTTTCTCTAATGGAGCATCAGAAGGGCGTGTGGCTCTGCCCACACCTTGATTCAGGTTCCTGGCCTCCAGAATTATAAGCCACCCAGTCTCTAGTAATTTGTTAGAGCAGCCTCAGGAAACTTCTACAGATCAGTTCCCCATGAAGAAGACCTTCCCCTTGCTTGACCTTCCACATCCCTTTGGACAACGTTCTCCTCCGGGAGCCAGGGTGGCATCCAAGAAGCTGCTACAGCTAGTTTTGGTCCACACTCCCATCTCTTCCTATGCTTGTCTCTTTATTTCTGAACCCTCCTTCTTCAGGTTCTGGTTTTATCTGGTTTTATTTATTTATCTGGTTTTATTATTTGAGTCAGCAGTGACTCAATTTTTTCAAAGGTTTATCATTCCATGATGTGTGAAGAGGCAAAAAGGGAGCATTCCCCAGTTTTCAGAGAAAACTTTTAGAAAATTAGTTTCATGTTATTATAAGTAATGATTCATACTATACAAATTGGGGAGAAGCAAAATGCAGTGTTTCCCAAGTATCTTAGCGAAGATTTCCGAATGCTACTTCTGTCGGCTGTCAACTCAACTCTCTAAACTGAACTCTCAGACGTGCTTTTGTCTTTCATTTCCTAACGCCTACCCCCCTGAATGAATAACTGTACTACTTAATCCTCAGTAACAGGATTTGTAACTTACACTTTAGCCTTCTCATGAACTGGTTCCTCTTATGTGTTGAATATTGATATTGATTATATTTTACTATCTTCCTTCAGTAGTGGCCTAAACCTCATCAGTTAACATGTAAGAAAATTAAAAGCAAGATATTAAGTTGGGTTTTCCAGGAGGCTCCATGTAAAGAAATTATGTCTAAAAAAGAAATTAAAAATAGAGCTTCCCTATGACCCTGCAATTGTACTACTGGGTATTTACCCCAAAGATACAGATGTAGTGAAAAGGAGGGCCATCTGTACGTCAATGTTCATGGCAGCCATGGCCATGGTCACCAAACTGTGGAAAGAACCAAGATGCCCTTCAACGGATGAATGGATAAAGAAGGTGTGGTCCATATACACTATGGAGAATTATGCCTCCATCAGAAAGGATGAATACCCTACTTTTGTATCAACATGGAGGGGACTAGAAGAGATTATGCTGAGTGAAATAAGTCAAGCAGAGAGAGTCAGTTATCATATGGTTTCACTTATTTGTGGAGCATAAGAAATAACACCGAGGACATGGGGAGATGGAGAGGAGAAGGCAGTTGAGGGAAATTGGAGGGGGGAGATGAACCATGAGAGAATATGGACTCTGAGAAACAATCTGAGGGTTTTGAAGGGCGAGAGGTGGGAAGTTGGGCCAGCCTGGTGGTGGGTATTAAGGAGGGCATGTATTGCATGCAGCTCTGGGTGTGGTGCATAAACAATGAATTCTAGTGCACTAAAAAGTAATTAAAGAAATTTAAAATATTAAATCACAATCTATATACTCTCCATTTCAGAAAATAATAATAATAATAATTACAGGGTGGTGATTCTAAGCAGAATGATCCATCCAAACCAAAATATCTAGATAGGAAAAGCACATTGAGACAGTTCTTTCCAAGAAAGAGCTTGAGAAGCACACTGATGGCTCCTTTCCTAGAAGCTGTTAGCCTCATGTTGTTTCATTAATAAACCCAGTAATACTTCTTCACCCCATCACCACGTTGTTTTTCTAAGTGCATTCAATATCATACACGTTTTAAAAGGAATTTAAACTGACTTTCCTTTAGAAATGGAAAAAAGAAAGGCCTTTAAAACACATCAGAGGTGATGTGTTTTTCAATCTGTTTCTTTTTATTTGGTTGGGGTTGGGAAGAATGGAGCAATGTTCACCAACATAATTTCATTAATCTCCAAGTTTTCTATCTGTGAGAGAAAAGCTAGACAGCAGGCTATTTATTTTCTGTTCAGTGAATTCTTGTGCCTTTCCCTAGCAGTTTAATGAACACTTACTTCAAATCCTGAGAGGAGCTGAAGTGTTTATTTCAGCAAATAATATGTTTGCGGAAGCACACATCATTACAGAAATCTTTCCTGGGAAACTTCCCTGGTGACATATTGTGGCCTCTTAGTCCACTGGGCAAAAGAAGGTCATAAAAAATCACATAGATATTTTGCCCAATGCTGCAATTTTTCTTCACTAAAAACAGAGTACTGGAATGTACCAAAGCATTTATACCTTTAAATTAATAGAGTTCAAAGCTATGAGTTTTATTTCCAGACAACTTAAGTTGATTCATTACTCTTTATTGAAATACACATATTCCAAAAGTACATAGGGCACCTATTTTTCAAATGGTACATATTTGTGTTACCAATGCCTAGATCAAGAAACAGACCATGACTGGTGCCCAGGAGATACCCTCCTGCCCCTCTTTCCATCACTACCCCTAAGCTCACCACTCTTCTGACTTCTGTCCCTGTGGGTGGATTTGTTGCGTTCAGACTTTATACAAATAGGATCATATAAGTTACATTTTGTTGTGTCTGGTTTCTCTCCTTCAACATGTTTGTGACATAGTTCCCTATTGCTGTGCATTATTATAGAACATTCATTCTCATTCTACACAACAGCATTCCATTGTGTGAATACTCTATGATTTATTTATCCATTATATCATTGACAAACACTTGGGTAGCTTTAGGTTTGAAACTACTACAAATTGTGCTTTGATGAACATTCTATACATTTTTTGATAATAATTATGTGTTTCTGTTGGATACCTGCCAAGGAGTGAAACTGCTGGGTCGTTATATGTAATTTATATCCATATATATTTTTTTAATTTTAAATATATATATTCAAGTATATTTATATATATAGGGGCTGTATGTATTTATATATGTGGGTTGTTAGATGTAATTTATATTCATACATATATTCAAATTTAGCAACTAACATTAGTTTTACAAATTGGTTGTACCAATTTTCACTCTTAAGTATTTGAGGGTTTCAGTTGCTTCACATACTTATCAATACTTAGTATTGTTTGTGATTTTCATCTTAGCCATTCTGATAGTTGTGTCCTGTGATGGAATTGTGTTTGATTGGCTTTTCCTTGATAATTGAGTTAGGACACCTTTCATATGTTAATTTGCCATACCTTCATTGTGTTCAAGTATCTTGTGAATTTTTCTCCTGGGTCCCTCTCCTTTTTCTCTTGCACTTACAATAGTTCTTGAAAAACCTTGGTGATAAGTACTTTATAAATAAATGTATTGTGAATATTTCTCCCACTCTGAGCATTGCCTTTTCAATCCTTTTAATATGCTGTCTTTTGATGAATAAAAATTCTTCAATTTTACTAAAGACCACTGTATAAATTCTTACTTCCATCATGGGCACTTTGTGTGTGTGTCCAGTTTCAGAAATCTTTACTACAAAGGATCATGATGATGTTCTCTTACAGTTTAAAAAAAAAAAAAATTAGTGGCTTGCCCTTTGCATTTAGATTCCAAGCCATCTGGAACTGATTTGCTGTGCACAGTATGATACAGGATTGAAGATACTTTTTTCTCCATATGAAATCCATCCAGCACTATTTATTAAAAATCACCCTTTTTTCTACTATACTTTGAAAATAGGTTTTTTAAAATTTTTTATTTTTTATAAACATATAATATATTTTTATCCCCAGGGGTACAGGTCTATGAATTTTAAAAATATTTTAAAAGGGGCACCTGGTGGCTCAGTAGGTTAAGCCTCTGCCTTCTGCTCGGGTCATGGTCTCAGAGTCCTGGGATTGAGCCCTGCATCCCGCTCTCTGCTCAGCAGGGAGCCTATTTCCCCCTCTCTCTCCCTGCCTCTTTGCCTACTTGTGATCTCTCCCTTTCTGTCAAATACACCAAAACAACATTTTAAAAAAGATTTTATTTATTTATTTGACAGACAGAGATCACAAGTAGGCAGAGAGGCAGGCAGAGAGAAAGGAAGGGAAGCAGGCTCCCTGCTGAGCAGATATCCTGACGTGGGACTTGACCCCAGGACCCTGGGATCGTGACCTGAGCCGAAGGCAGAGGCTTTAACCCACTGAGCCACCCAGGCACCCCACAAAAACAACATTTTTAAAAAAATGTATTTTTAAAAATGAGAAAGTAAAAAAACAAATAAAATAAAGCATGCCATTGACCTATAAAATCATCATTATGATCAACAACATTGTTCCTATTCCCTTTGTCCTGGAGTGGGACCTGTCCTGAGAACACCTGAAAACAGACAAGATCCTGGACCTCACCCAAGAGTACATGAAGCAATTATCACTTCCTTCAACAGGTACATCTTTTTGTTTTCTCTCATCTGTCCATTCAAAATTCCAGTTTATTCTCTTATTTCCAAATGTATTGATAATTCCTCCTTTTCCAAATGATCTTTAGCAGTATTTGCCTTAGCCCTGTCAATGGAAATTTAACTAACATGTATTGAACATCGATTGAGCAATGTGGTAGTTGTCTCTTAAAATACTGTTTCTAATATGTAGAGTCAAACAGTCTGCAAAAGAGATCATTATCTCAATTTTACAACTGTAATAATTATTAATACTTTTAAAGAGATCACAGACTTTCATGAGAATTTGATAAAAGCTATAGTTTTTTTTTCCTGAAAATACACATATACACAAAATGATATGTAACATTACAAGTGCTCCTAAGACCACAGGTGGAGGAATTTTTCAATGGAGAATTATTATTCTCTGTTATGAGGGTGATTCTCCACAAGCATCTTTGATGGTTACAATGTGCTGATTTATTAAGGATATTTCTGCAGTTGCTCTTAGGGCTTAATAAATGATTCCAACATAAAAACATATTAAACAGAATATAATAGGTATCTGTGTCTTAAATCTAGATGAATTTAAGGCACTTCATTTGGCACTAATAAGTTTCTAAAAATCCTTTTAAAAAGAAGTGTCATTAAGGATAGACATTTTCTTTGGCCGTATAATGAAACATTTAGTGGTTGCCCTTCATCCTATCTCTCAGCCACTAGCTAAAAGAAAGACAGAATACCTTATTACCAGCTTTTTTCAAATAAACAGAAGAACAAAATATAATTGCTTTTGCGTAGTTCTAACAGAGCACCACAGGTGGTCCTTTCTTTAAAAAATGAAAATGTATTTAATCTATTTGTGTTACAAAAAATGTATCAATTTGTTATGACATTCAGAAAATCCACAGGGAGCCCTCTGCAGGGGGCCATATATGGGCACTGACACCCACAGAGCCTCCCACGTCTCAACACTAGGCCAGAACACAAAGCCCACATGTGGTGTCAACAAGCCAGCTGTGTACTGCAATTAACTGCTTCAGTCCTTCGTCCTCGACCTCTCCTCACCCAAAAGCCTGCTGTTTTTATTTCTTCTTACAGCTCCACGGACGTTAAAGCTGTCATCTTTGTGGTGAGTGCTGTGAAGTGTGTAAACCTGGCGATTCACAGACCTGTACCCTTGAGGATAAAAATATATTATATGTTTATAAAAAATTAAATATTAAAAATTTTTAAAAAAGCTGTCATCTCTGACTTCTATCTAGCAGGAATATTCTTTGCTTCCTCAAAAGATAATCAAACTCCAGGAAAAAACACCCTGCTTCGATGGGACACCAAAGAACCAGTGGATTGATCTCCATGAGCATGTCATTTCGGTAGCATGTTCAAGATGCCTTCAAGAGGTAAGAGTTATTAAAAAAAAAAAATCAAAATCAAAAATTTTCAGTGTAGAAATTGTATTCCTGGTACTTCCTAAAACAATCCAGTCTCATGAAAAATCCTCATGATTTGTATATTGTATAGGGCGATTTCTATTTCCTAAATGACCCTGTCAACAAGAATCCTAGGTCTACTGGACATGAGGATGTTGAGCTGAGTTTTTGCTCTGGCTCTTTGCTAGTAAGACTAGTTACTACTTTTGTTTTCAAAGAGCATACACAGAAGGAAAGAAATTAGAGGTCTTACAATCATTTGTAATACACTAGGTAAATACAAATTATGCCACCATTTTCATTTTACCCAAGTGGGCTTCCCACTGTCTATCCTTCTACTCTCATTCACCCTCCATTCTCCTACTCTTCTTTAAGATTTCAAACCCACCTGGACAAGCCCTAGTTAAGATTAAAGCCAACTCTGATTACCTTGACCTATTCCTGAGAAACTGAATATGGCTAGAACAAAACCACCCAACCAATTCTGACTTGAAATTAACAGTCATGAACATTGAGTAGGCTCTTAAAATTGCCTTGCCATCTTACTATTTTCCTCGGTCAATCCACACTGCCTCTCTCTGGGTGGATCATTTATGTTCTACCTTCTCCTAGACCTGTCATTTTCCAAAACCTTCTCCCTGTCTGCAAATATTGTTTTCAATATTTCAATGAGAAAATATGAAAAATTAGAAGGGAACTTCCAGATCTTTCCTTTCCTAAAACTGACAACCTACTGGCAACTACACTCAGATACTTGGACCTCACTTCTGTCACAGAGGTTTAAAAATAAGCGCTTGCTAAAGGCAGAGGCTTAACCCACTGAGCCACCCAGACACCCACGAATACAGGGTTTTTTTTGTTTTTCTCTTTTTTTAATTTTTTTCAATTTATTAATTTTCAGAAAAACAGTATTCATTATATTTTCACCACACCCAGAATAAATTGAAAAAATTAAAAAGAAACAAACAAACCTGTATTCGTGGGTGTCTGGGTGGCTCAGTGGGTTAAGCCTCTGCCTTTAGCTCAGGTCGTGATCCCAGGGTCCTGGGATCCTGCATCGGGCTCTCTGCTCAGCAGGGAGCCTGCTTCCCCCTCTCTCTCTACCTGCTTCTCAGCCTACTTGTGATCTCTGTCTGTCAAATAAATAAATAAAATCTTTAAAAACAAACAAACAAAAAAAAATAAAATAAAATAAAAATAAGCCCTTGCATTTAGATTGCAAGCCATCTGTTTGAAATCTAACAGCACCTGGGTGGCTCAGTCATTAAGCATCTGCCTTCGGCTTAGGTCATGATCTCAGGGTCCTGGGATCAAGCCCCACATTGGGCTCCCTGCTTAGTGGGGAGTCAGCTTCTCCCTCTCCCTCCTCTCCTACTTGTATTTCCTCTCTCATTGTCTCCCTCTGTCAAGTAAATAAATAAAATCATGTTTTAAAAAATTAAAAATAAAAAATAATAAAAATAAGCCCTCCATAAGGCAATTGGGTGACTCAATCAGCTGACCACCCAGCGCTCGATTCTGGATCAGGTCATGATCTTAGAGTCATGAGATTGAGGCCTGTTTGGGGCTCTACTCTCAGTGTAGCGTCTGCTTGAGATTCTTTCTCTCCCTCCCTTTCCCTTCTCTGTCCCCCAACTTGTGCTCACTCTCACTCTCTCTCTCTCAAAAATAAATAAATCTTTAAAAAAAAAAAAAAAGCTTTACATTTCAGCAGGGGACCAATCCTAGTTTGTCTATCAAGGACTTTACTTCTGCAATCACGTACTCTTTTTTCTGCATCATCGCCTTTTCCACTTGAAGAATTATTTCCATCTTTATACAAACATATTGTAATATAGTATATCTAAAAAAAATTAGTAAACATTCTTGACTGTTTATCCCTTATTAGCTTCTTCTTCATTTGTCTTCCTTCCTGTACAGCAAAATTCTGATAAGGAATAATAATGGCTCTGTGCACTTCCTCTACTGCCCTCATCCAAAGTTGGTGTTCATTTTTACCACTTCATGAAAAGCACTTACCTAGATGACTAGATGACTACTGATCTCCATGCTGCCAAGTTCATGAATATTTATCTGCCCCATCTACCTCTCCTTCTCCAGGCTTTTAGCACACTTATTCCTCCTTGAAATTGTTTTGTTCAAATGACTTTCGACTTTTGTTCAAATGCCATTCCCCTCTTAGCCTTATTAGCTGATCCTTTATGGTCCTCCCTGACTTTCTTAAGAACTGAGCTCTCAGCCTTCATCTCTCCTCTCTTCTCTACACTTACTCTCTTTGTGGTCGCAAATATTCCTGGGGTTACTAAATAAGACCTCTGCACTAATACATTATTTTTATCTGGCCCCAGCCTCTCCTCTGAGCTCTGTTCTTGTACATCCAACAGGTTAATTTGGTATTGACTCTTTGATGTCTAATAAGCATAACACACTTAACATCCAACATCAAATTCTTCATTTCCCCTCAAACCTTCTCTCCTCCAGATTTCTCTATTTCAGTAAATGGCAGCAATATTCTTCCAGGTGCCCAGATCAAAGACCCTGGAGTCATCCTTTACTTCTCTCTTCCTTGCTTACCAACATACAATCCAAGAGCAGACTGTGTCTTCTTTTTCTTCAAGATATAAGCAGAACTGAACCAATTTTGGCTTAGTTTCTACTAATACTACACTACTCCCTGTTCCTATCCATTTTCACATGAGATAATGTAGTAGACTCAAATTCTCTTTCTCTGTCACACAGAGTCATAAATTAGCATTGGGATTAGATAATCAATCCAAATAATTGTTTAAAAATATGTAAGATTATATGATTCCTAGACATGAAGCCTTCCACAGATGCCCTTCACACTTAAAAATCTAAATCCTTAACCTTGATCTACAAAATTAGACATGGTCTAGTCCATGGATACCTCTCGGACCTATTATCTGATAGCTCACCCCCTTGCTCGCCACAGACTAGTCACTGTTTCTTCCAAGAACTCAACAAGCACATCCCTACAGGACCTTTGTCCTTGCTTGCCCTCTGCCTAGGTTGCTCTTCCTCCAGACATGCACTTAACCCCCTCAGTTCTCTTAGGTCTTGCACCTTCCCAGGACAGTGATCACTTCTACCATACTTGCAATCATAGAACTTTGATCCCAATCATAGAACTTTGATCCATTCTCTGCCTGTTAATTTATTTCTTTCATATCACTTACTACTACCTGATACTGTTTCACATGATTATTTTATCCATAGTTAAAATATAAGCCTTCTGGCACTGGCATGGTACAGTTAAGCATTGGACTCTTGATTTTGGCTCAGGTCATGATCTCACAGTTATAAGTTCGAGCCCACATCAAGCTCCATGCACAGCAGGGAGTCCATTCAAGATTCTCTCTCCGTCCCCTTCTGCCCCTCCACCTTTCACATGTACTACCCCTCTCTGCCACTCTCTCTCAAAATAAATAATTTTTTGTTACATATAAGCTTTATAAGTGTAGTGATTGTGCTAGTTTTATTTATTGTTATGGTTTTAGTGGCTGTAACCGTGCTCCATTGAAAGCTGATAATCATTCAACATTGGTTAAATGTCCAAATGTGTCCTGAACCCTAACATGATGAATCCATTAATTATTATTCAGAACCACGACTGTGTATCTATCTGTCATCAGAAACAGTGCAGTCAATAAATAATTTCATTTTTTGGCAAGTCAAACAAATATTAAGAGAGTTTTAAAACAAAAGGGAGTTAACTGCGTTCTTGAAATGTAATTCATTCCAATTAAAGAAAGTGCATGCTGAAATAGCAACTTCAGGGGCAATTGCTGTCAGGAAGTAGCCGCCTTCTAGGAAATAAAATAAATTCCTTTCCCTAAAGCAAACTGCACAATAAGAAACTATTTCTAAAGTAGGAATAACATTATCAAAACTTACATAACAATTTTTTAAAAATAAATTTAACTTGATCTCTGCTAAGGGCTCATGACTTCAATAAAGTAGAAAAGCCTCGTTTCCTAAGCAAACTGTTTGTGCACAGTGGAGTTACATGGTCAGCACTCAACTGTCACCTAGAAGCATCTATTTAATACACTGTGGGTACCAATGGGAACATTTTATTTTTATTTTTTTTTTTAAAGATTTTATTTTATTTATTTGAGAGAGAGAGACAGTGAGAGAGGAGAAGGTCAGAGAGCGAAGCAGACTCCCCATGGAGCTGGGAGCCTGATGTGAGACTCGATCCCGGGACTCCAGGATCACGCCCTGAGCCGGAGGCAGTCGTTCAACCAACTGCGCCACCCAGGCGTCCCCCAATGGGAACATTTTAGACATGAGTCTAACTCTTCTGGAAATTTTTCATAATGTCCTTGGTTATTATCTTGCCATAATAAGCTAATAATGGCTTATAATTGTTTGAGTTATTTCAACTCATTCATATAATAATAACACTTATTTTTTTAATAATACTTATTTTTAAGGTAACTCAAAGTTTTTCCATTATGTAAGAATTTCAAGTATTCTGTTGTAGCCTTCAAATAAACAAGTATCAAAAGTAAGTTAATGTCAAATGTTAATTGATTTTCTAATACTCATTAGTGTTCCTTTCTAAATCACTGCTATCTAGGAATACAAAGCTATGGTCCTATGAACTTTTAAGCACTAATGCTACCAGTCATGTATAACGATGAACTTGCATTTGGGATTAATATAAAATCCCAACAAATAAATTTCTGAGGGTCAGAGTATATATCCTATGCCAGTTAACAGTATTACTTCAAAGTTAAATTAACCTTATTTGGAAATAAATTTTCCATTTCTACTTTTAACTCTTTACTATAGAGTGTGGCTTCAATAAAAGGGAAGACTCTCAGTTTGGCTGAGGGCTAAAAAAAATAAAATTGGAACCATGAGTGGAGATAGAGATGAACTTTGTTCTCTTATAAGATAATACTTGACTCATGCCAATATATAAATGCAGACTTGAAAAAGTTTATACAAACATTTCCCTGGGTATGTTCTATGAAATTAGTCATAAAAGGAAAAAAAAAAGGAAGGAAAAAAAAAAGGATTTGGAAATACTGGGAAGAAAAACTTCGAGGTAGGACTAAGTCAACGTGGGTACTGCACAGGAGAAGGAAAGAGGTAGAAGTGTCAGAGGTGAAATGGGGAAGAGCCATGTGTTCCTCTCAATAATTACTGTGGGGTGCGTGATACATTTTCCCTTGTCCTTTTCCTTTGTGCCATTTTAAGTAGAAGATATATTGTTGCTAATAGTGACACCTGCATGGGATGATTCCTTTGGGAAAATGGGACTGTGTAACTCTGGTGAATGAGGGATTAACAGAAGAGGTGAAGAAGGAGGAAGTGCTGATGACTGAATTGGGTATTCTTTTCGATAGACCCCTACTTTCAGAATTCAGTAAGGCTGTACCACCTTTCACCAAAAAGCTATTGTCCCAACACAAGATAACCCTGGAACAGTTTGAATATCATGTTCATAAAATTTATTTCAAAAATGAACTTAAGGGGCACCTGGGTGGCTCAGTTGAAGTGTCTTCCTTCAGGTCATGACCCCAGGGTCCTGGAATGGAGTCTGGCATCAAGCTCCCTGCTCAGTGGGGAGCCAGCTTTTCCCTCTCCTTCTGCTGTTGCTCCCCTTGCTGATGCTTTCTTTCTGTGTGTGTCAAATAAATAAAATCTTCAAAACAACAACAACAACAAAACCCTGAACTTAAAAATGGACTTCATTTCTTGGGGAATTAAGCCCACATTGTAACATTACAATTTATCTAAGACTTAAAGTAGATTCATTTGAACACATTGTTGAAGAAATTCATTAATGATTTAAATGTATGGTGAATTCCCAGCTACATTTCATCCCATTAGGATAACAAATGGATTTCATGCCAAAAGTCTCTCACATATGGAAGGATGCATACTTCCCTTCCACACAATTCGCTTTATGAGGATTTCACCCCACCAATAAAATTGTGCCAATGACTGATGATTTTGTGATCTAGCAGGGTATGTGTTCTCTTACCCAACAATGAAAACTGCTTCACTGTTGGCAAAATAAAGTTAAACAGACAAGTCATGTGACTCACAAGAGAAGGCATCCACTGTTCTTCCAACAACTGAATGTCCCAGTCTACATGGATTCAAATCAGGAAGCTACGATATTTAGTTAAACCACCCAAACCCAGATCACCAGCTGAATACACACAGGCATAGGTGGCAAAAGTCATGCAGAGAATGGTAGAAAACATGTACAGAAGCATTATCATCTCTCAATTCATTTTTTTTTTGGAAATAAGATTCATCAGGCACACCGAACAGCTACTGAGAACTAAACAACACAGACAGAAATAAGAGCGTTCGAAGGACTATCTATAAAAAAAAAGACTGTCCTTTTTACGACTCACTTGTACCATGGTTTGGAGAGGTACTTCTTTGGGGAAAGGGAGAAAGAAATGGAGAGCCAATATGAATATATAGTTTGAGTCATATAGACAATGTATGTGATGGGGAAAGAGTTTAGGAGAGCAAAGAACAGAGAAGAAGCAGAGTCACGCATATGCACAAATGTAACTGACCAGAAGGGGGAATGTTAAGAGTGAGCACCATCCAGTTACATGGATAGAAATAGTCACTCTTCCCATCCTGTGCTTAAGTTCTACACTTAAAACAATCTTTTAACTCTTAATTCAATAATTGGAAGGATATGTGCTGTCTAAAAATGGTCTGTGATTCCCAGGGACAGCTCTTTCTTCTGTTTCCCTTTCTCTCAAATGTGTCCCAAATGATAAATGTAGAAATCCAAACTACTTTGCCAATGAAGATTACTTTTGTCAACAATTTAAAACAGAAATTCTTAGCTTAGGATACAGTTTTTAAAAACCCCACAAAACCATTTCATCTTTACCACCTGTAATCAATTTGTTTCCACATTTTATAGGAGAAAATATTGCTATTAGGTGTATGACATTTATTATGGTTAACTGCCATGTTTTATGAGAACCAGAGTTCACAGCTACTAAAGGGAGGTACAAATAGGAAGAATAACCAAAGTTGAAGGTAAATAATTTATTTGTCCTCCCACAATAGTAAAGGAAATTCTTCAGGGCTTTCTATAGGTGATTTTAAAGTCAACTTCTGTTCCCATATTTATAAGACAAGATTTTGTGCCAATATACACAGATTTTAAAAAAGACTAGGAGTATTTCCCCCAGGTATGTTCTATATAATTTTTCTGTGATATGTTAGCAAAAGTTCTAGAGATAAATGGATCTTGCTCAACTAAGTTTGCAAGCACTAAATTTTGTTTTTGTTTTTGTTTTTACTCCAGATCTTCTCAGAAGACTTGACATGCTCAAACATTTAGTAAATTTCAAAGGCAATACACTGTGTAGCGTTTCATGTCTTACTTGATCAGGAAAACACTGAAGTGAGTATCCATTCTGTGATATTAGTGTGCTGCAGAACACAGTTGGTAAATGCCATTCTAGTTATTCATGAAACAGATAAAACTTGAACAGGTAAATTTATAACCACAGACATATACACTTTTTATTTCTAGGATGTTGTGTGTTAGAGATCATGAAACAGAGCAGCTCTACTCTTTTAATCTTAACACAAACTGAGAGTTTGCTTGTCTGTGCGTGTAGAAATGAAGTTATTCTCTGCAAGTTGATGGAAACTAATGAATGGCAGATTCTTTCAACAAAGACTTAACTTCTTGCCTGACAGTTTCTATAGACCAATATGAAAAAAGTTAATCAGCCCTTTAATCCACATCTTTTTTAAAAAGGAAAGCTAGGACAGATGAAGTAGGATTTTAGATTATAAGCTTGTGTTGGGGGTCATGATGTAATTTAGAGTGAAGGTTATTTGGAAAAATGCACCACAACCTAGTTTAGTGATCACTTTAAAATTATTCCAATCATAAAATGAGAGTCAGGCATTAAATAAGCCAATTGTGGAAACTATTGAAATATATATTTCCTTAGATAAACTTCAAAATACAGCCTATAAAATATGTTATCTAGGTAAGCACAATGTATCTTCGTATATGAAGCTTCCACTGAAGTAACTTAGAAGTATGTGACTTTGGATAAAGTTCCTAATTTCAGATGCATCTCAGAGCCCTTAAAAGTAAAAAGTGAAAATAACACACACACACACACTCACACACACACACACACACACACACACACAGAGTTATTTCAAAGATTAAAGGAGTTAACATGCATAAAGCCCTTAGGACAAATCTTGGCATGGAGTAAATTTTAAAACTGCTTTAGACATTGTCATCATTATCATTATTACATGCTAAGTCCTATGCTACTTAGTGGGGATGCATACACCAAGAGCACAACAAAAATTCTCTGCTCTGGTGGCTCAGTAGGTTAAAGCCTCTGCCTTCGGCTCAGGTCATGATCCCAGGGTCCTGGGATCGAGCCCCACATCACATCGGGCTCTCTGCTCAACAGGGGGCCTGCTTCCTCCTCTCTCTCTGCCTGCCTCTCTGCCTACTTGTGATCTCTGTCTGTCAAATAAATAAACAAAATCTTTAAAAAATAAAAAATAAATAAATAAAGAGCTAACAGGGGCACCTGGGTGGCTCAGTGGGTTAAGCATCTGCCTTTGGCTCAGATCCTGATCTTGGGGTCCTGGGATGGAGCCCTGTGCCAGGCACCCTGCTTAGCAGGGAATCTGCTGCTCCCACTTCATCTGACCCCCTCCCTACCTACCTCTTTGCACTCTCTCTCTCAAATAAATAAAATCTTAAACAAAAAAAAAAAAATAAAAAGAAACGAAAGAAAGAAAGAAAGAACAAACATAAAGAACGATAGGTGCCAGCCATGCCAAGAATCTGGGAAAGCATATTCCAGGTAGAAGAACAGGACATAGAAGTGCCTTGAAATAGGAAACAATATAGAGAGTCAAGGTCCCAGCAGAAACAAGAGACACAACCAAGTTAGGCTAATAAGAGGAGGAATTAATGAAACAACTGCTGACAAAATTGTGAGCAGGGAATGCAGCAGCATGGGCCTAATAGGAGAGGTACTCTATACACTCCAAGCCAAAAAGATGAGAGAAGGCATATGTTACCAGAACCCAGAAGGAAGGAGGCTGTCTTGAGAGGCCTTGACCAATTAAAGAAGAGAGCCAGCCAGAGGTGAGTGCACAGGGAGGAAACGAAGCAAGAAATAACCTCTTCCTCAGATCTCCTGCCAAGACACTTTACTAGTTAACCCAGGGACCCCCTTGCCTTTCCAAGGCAAGGAAACCACTGATGTAGTCTATAAAGGGCAGCCTCCCAGGGCAGAGAGCAGGTTGGAGAAAGAACAGAAGAACAATTGGCACAAAGATAAGAAAGATACCCAGCACTGTGACTTGGATTAGGGTGGGAACAGCAGAGATGGAGAGAAGTGGGCACATTCAAGTTGAAGGTAGAACTGAGAGGACCTTCTTATGGATTGGATGTTTGAGTAACAGGAAAGGTGAACCAAAGCCAATTACTAATCTCCAGCTTGAACCACAGGCTAAATGCTCCTCAGTGGGCCAGACTGGGCAGCAACAGATTTGGGAGGCGAAAGTCAGGGGTTCCATCTTCGTTATGCTAAACTTGAGATGACTCAGAGACATCAGGTGAAGACGGCAAATAAGCAACAAATCCCTAAGCCCTCACTCAAGAGAAGTGGCTTCACCTTGCAGTAGGGTCATCAAAATGTGTTGGTGGTTAACAGCACACCAGGAGAATTGATGAGATCACCTAGAGAGAGTGTGTGAGTGACAAAAGGTTGTCTCTGATTTACTCAGATCATTCGAACATATTTCAACTGAGTTTAAAACAGAAATAGTTACAATATTTTGTGCCGTAAACACCTTTCGTGGTACAAAAAAACTGAAGGACCCCATTTCAGAATAAGTTTCTAGATGCACAAGGTACAATCCGTGGGACAATAAAGGAAACCAATTATTTTTGAAAAATGCTTATCAAAATATAAAAGTCTGTAATAGAAGAGATTACTTATTTTAACACACTAGATATCTATGGAGTTGGGTCTTGGAACTATCATAAATTCAAGATAATGATGAGCATATTTTTTCTAATATCTGTAACTGGAACACGCATATGAAAAATACATTATTTCTGCTAATGGCAAAGACACTGGCATCCCCATCCTATCAGGAGTGGACCTACACTCAAAATGAAGGCAATATGCACCGTTAGTAGGGGACACCCCCTACCCTCAAGGAGGTTACTGTGTTGGTACTGGGAGTGGGGGAGGGTGGAGAAGCCGTATAAGTCATCATATCATCGCACTGTGTGGGGAGAACACTGGTGGGGAAGGAGTGCTCGCTGAGTGAAGGGAGACCATGGAGGCTTCAGGAAGTCTCACAGGTGTCTCTCCAGCCTTAATGGTAAGCAAGTGTGTGTCTGGCACTGCATACAAAGTAACAAAGTAAGACCATGAAAATGCAAATGGAGGGGTGCCTGGATGGCTCAGTGGGTTGAGCCGCTGCCTTCGGCTCAGGTCATGATCTCGGTGTCCTGGGATTGAGTCCCGCATCGGGCTCTCTGCTCAGCAGGGAGCCTGCTTCCCTCTCTCTCTCTGCCTGCCTCTCCATCTACTTGTGATTTCTCTCTGTCAAATAAATATATAAAATCTTTAAAATGCAAACTATTTTTCCTTAAAAAAAAAGAAAATGCATATGAAACTGAGGACAGAGCAATCAAATGCAGCAATGGCAGTTATACTATGCACTGGCCTTGTTGCATTATTTCTTCTCTCAGAAAGGCAGAGAAATTGCAGGTGTCTCACAGTTGCCATGTCTTCCGCTCTCTCAAACAGCATCCTGACCTGACCAACAGAACCAGAACATAAAGAGTTTTCTGAACTTGCTAGTGGCTCTCTGTGGAACTTACTTCACCAGATCACTGCACGGTTTGGTTCCCTATTAGATCTTGCTACATATCTATATTTATATCTATATCTATATATATCTATAATATCTTGCTATATATTATATATCTTGCTATGTTAATATTATAATATTAACATCATATTAATATCTTGCTATCTATCTATATATATATTTGTAATATATACCTTGCTATATCTATCTCTTGCTTAAGAATGTATTTCTTTGGGGTGCCTGGGTGGCTCAGTGGATTAAGTCTCTGCCTTCAGCTCAGGTCATGATCTCAGGGTCCTGGGATCAAGCCCTGCATTGGGTTCTCTGCTCAGCAGGTAGCCTGCTTCCCTCTCTCTCTCTGCCTGCTGCTCTGCCTACTTGTGATCTCTGTCAAATAAATAAATAAAATCTTTTAAAAAAAAAAGAATATGGAGTCTTTACGATGTGGATTAACTAATGTACTCAGCACATTTAGTGAGTCATTACCATGCACCAGTGGCTTGTCCAGGTCCTGTGGAAATAGCTGTGAACAAGATCACACAGCAGTTATCCACCTTACTTGTGGTGGAATCTGACAACAAAGTAGCATTCTCTCCTAGGAGTAGAATTTCAAGCAGTGGTAAGTGCTGGGGAAAAAAAGCATGGAGAGAGTGAGAGAGAGGCTGTTTTGTATTGGGCTATAGGGAAGGACTCACTGACAAGGTCACACTATGCTAAGCAAAATAAGTCAATCAGGAAAAAGACAATTATCATGTGATCTACTGATATGTGGAATTTAAGAAACAGGACAGAAGATCTTAGAGAAGGGGAAAAATGAGACCAGATGAAACCAGAGGGGGAGACAAACCACAAGAGACAATTGTAGGAAACAAACTGAGGTTGCTAGAGGGAAGGGAGATGAAGGAATGGGACAACCGGGTGATTGATGGACATTGGGGAGGGTATGTGTTTTAATAAGCACTTTATATAATACCCAGTATTATATAAGACTGATGAATCACAGACCTCTACCCCTAAACAAATAATACATTATATGTTAATTGAATTTAAATTTTAAAAAATTAAAAAAAAAAAAAGAATGCATTTGTTGGGGCATCTGAGTGGCTCAGTCAGTTAAGCGTTTGCCTTTGACTCAGGTCATGATACCAGGTCCTGGGATCAAGTCCCACGTTGGGATCCCCTCTGCTTCTTCCCCTCCCTCTGACCCTCCTAACCCACCCATGATCTCTCTCTTTCACATGCTCTCTCTCACACATGCCTTCTCTCTCAAATAAAATCTTTTAAAAAAAAAAAGCATTTGTCCTCACATGGTTTTAGCTATGATTGTCCCCTTGACTCACATGTCCCTGTATCCCTCAATAGCCATTTTGTTTAGTGACACAACCCTTGTCCTTGTATATGCTACAAAAAATGATCCTTGTGGCTCCATCTTCCTATTCCATCTCCATCTTTGGTTTAAGTCCCTGACGTCTCCACGGAGAAGCTAAGACCATGGAGTGGAAACTCTCTTTAGATGTTGCACTCCAACATAATATCCTGCTTATCTCTGAGAACAGTGACACCATCACAATCTATATCCTAACAGCAGGCTAGAATGGGCTCTGTCACTCAACGCTGTTGGCACTGCAGCTGAGTAAAGCCTTTTGGGGACACCAAGCCAAAGCCTCAAAACACCACCAGGTCCTGCCTCTTCTCGGACTGTCCTACCCCTTCAGTTACCACATCTTCCCATTCTCTGCTAACCACACCTTCCTCTTCAGTTTCTATCTCATTCATTATTTTCTTTCTTCCATTTTTAAGTTTCTTTACAGAATGACATAGGTAGGAAAATGGGAACCTGCCAGGTAGGCACAGGTGAGATAGAGAGGATGGATTCAAGAAAATACAGGTGAGATATAGAGTGATGAGAAGACACCAGGTAACAGGCTGAGAATGGTAACATTAGTTAAACACATAAATAAGTAAGAAATACAGAGAAGAATGTCCCATGGTACATAAATTAATGCAGTTTGGGATTTTTAGAATGCTGAGTAGCTGTGGTGTAACCACGTAGATGAGTTGAGAAAGCAGCGAAGAATCTCATTCCAAGAAGTCAAGAGTCATGAACGAATAGGAGGGTGTACATTGGGCCAGGGATATGGATTATGTCTCCCAGGAAAACTAAGGGTTTGAGTACAGCTGTGGGTTGAGTATAGGATGCTAAAAAACACCAACATGTAGAATTATTATGATCTTGTTATTAACAGCCCAAGTTTTATCTACTATCAATGCAGAGCTTTCTGGAAAAGAAGAAAAAAAAGAAGTTGTCTTAAGGGGGTTACCATTACTATTTTTTGCTTTCAAGTGTGTTTCTGTGTAATAGGATAGCGACTGAAGACCTGCAGTACATTTTATTTTTTTAATAGGATCCCTCCTCAGTGTGAAGCCCGATGCAGGGCTTGAACTCATGACCCTAAGATCAAAACCTGACCTGAGATCAGGAGTAGGTGCTTAACCAACTAAGCCATGCAGGCATCCCAGTCTCCAGTCCACTTGAAAATAAACTAATGCCTGAGCTGCCATTACAGGACCATAACACATGCTCTTAGACATGGCATGGAAAATTCCCATGCTTGTCAGCCAAAATCCCATACCAAGGCAGGACATGGATCAAACTGCATTATATCATCAAGTGTTCAGCACTACTTTTTTGCCAAGAGCTACCTTTTCCAGCCTTGCTTCCAACAGGGAACAGTTTCTAGCAAGGTTGTCAAAATTCATGACTGTAGAAGCTCAACATTCCAAGATTTCCTGGTGCTTCCAGGCTTTTGCACAGAATGTTCTGTCTGCATGGAATCTTTCCCCTCCATTCTCTCCTCTCCTCACTGCTTAATCTTCCCTGACCTAGAGGGTCTTGTGTGTTCTGCTATCATCTATGAAACTGAAGCAGGCTATTTGTTAGCTGGCAAGTAAAGTAAAACGTCAGTAAAGTAAAGCTGGCAGGTAAAGTAAAACCTTCAAAGACCCTGAGAGAAGGAAAGATCAACAAGTCCAAATACCCTGGCAAAATATCTGCCTGCTTTCTGACATCTGATACTCCATTCCATTCTCTGAATTGACTCTGTACCTCGCTAAACTCCAAACAGCCCCAGAGGGAAAAAGATGAAAATAATTATCACATAGGAAAAAAAGGGGGGGGTGATGCTCCTGGGTGGTTCAGTCAGTAAAGCATCCACCTCTTTATTTTTTTTTTTTCCCACCTCTTTATTTTGACTCAGGTCATGATCTCAGGGTCGTGAGATCAAGCCCCATGTCAGGTTCTGCACTGGGTGTGGAGCTTGCTTAGAATTCTCTCTCTCCCTCTGTCCCTCACCCTGTTTGGTCTCTTTCACAAAAACAAACAAACAAACAAACAAACAAAAAAGTAAGTTGAATTTTTTTTAAAAAGATTCTAAGGATATTATAGAAAGGATACCCCTGAGCTACCAGAGAAAAAAATGACAATATAAAAAGGGTCCAGAATTACCCAAGGTAAACTTGCCTCAATCAAATTTTTATCTTGATTGACACCAGTATTTCTGTTCTGGCTTAACCATTTTTATATTTTCAGCATTCATTCTGGAATTTCTGTAAATTCACCAGTCTCACACTGCAAAAAAATACCTATAAACCACATTTTTTTCAACTTTTGATAAAATAACGTCTTTTTAGTTCATTTGTTACAAAAATTCTTTTGCAACTTCAAGAAGGTTTTGGTTTCTACCATCCTAGTATGCTTTAGCCTTGCAATAATTTAAAGAGGTGAATTCCTAAATCAACAAATGGGGTTAATCAGTAAAGGAACTAATACTGCCTGGCAATGATACAATTTTTTATTTGTACTGAAAAAGTCTTAAATCACTATTAGAGAATAATGTTAATGAAAATAAAAATAAAAAAATAAAATTGTTACCAGTAATATTTTCTATTTATCATTAAAAAGCTCCAAATATTTTATGGATATTATCATAATTATGCTTACATTAACCTTGGGAAATGAATAAGCAAATAAATTATTTTCTCTACTACATAATGAAGGACCTGAGTCACCCACCCTATCTTTCAGTCATTTTCCTAAGGAACACAGCTTTCTACACTATAAACAGAACTCAACACTTGACCACACTGCCTGTATCTGGATAGAGTCTATAATAAGGACCCACAGGTGTAATGATAGGAGAGTTTCTACAAATTTTAACAGCTTTCTGAAATATTTGCATTGGAAGCCTGTATTCGTGCTTCTAATCACCATGAGTTTGGCAGTCATATGCAGGTAACTATCCCTAGCATTCTGTGTATGGGAAAATATACATGCGTCAACACTGTACTGACAAAGGTGTGTGTGTGTGTGTGTGCACGTGTGTGTATTTTAATTAATTAATTAACACGTTAGTTTTCATTCTAAGGCTTTAAAATTTTTCATAGGATTTCAGTGCTGTGGTCTGGGAGTTCCTGTAGTCAATGCACTCTTAGCAGAACTTGGGAGCTTCTGATCAGAAAGATGGAAATTTAAGAATGACATAGGAAAGCTAAGCCAATCTTGGAAAGAGTGAGGGAGAGTACATTAAAATTGCACCTCGGGGTGCCTGGGTGGCTCAGTGGCTTGAGCCTCTCCCTTCAGCTCGGGTCATGATCTCAGGGTCCTGGAATTGAGCCCCGCATTGGGCTCTCTGCTCAGCAGGGAGCCTGCTTCCCACCCCCTCTCTCTCTGCCTGCCTCTCTGCCTACTTGTGATCTCTTTCTGTGTCAAATAAATAGTTTTTAAAAAATGCATCTCAGAGTGTGCTTCCCAGGGAATGCACGTGCAATGGGTGATCCTGGGAAAGGTCGACAGAAAGTGATAAGTTGGAGCTTTAGAACTGGATCACTTGCTACCCACTTGGAGCTTTAGAACTGGATCACTTGCTACCCACTGGCAATCAGGACCCTCCCTGCTAGTGACACATGGGACACTACAATCTCTAGCACAAGTGGCAGGTCCAGTGGTTGAAACTTCAGGTGTCATGGGGATGACATGCTAGTGGGGGAAAATATGTTCACTGGTGCATTGTGTGAAGTAACTGAGAAGAAGGAGAGGCATAGTAACAATAAATAAGACAATGCCATTGGGTGGTTCTTAGTAAGAAGGATGGGTATTCCAAGAAAAGATGAAGAAAAGCTAAGAGGGGTTGGTCCCTGATGGATAGTTAAGTGAAAGTCATAGGGCCTCCTCGCCAGCTGGAAGTCACTAATCTATTGCAGAGGGTAAAGAAAGTTGAAGGTCAGGGCCAAGACTTAATATTTGGAGTAGCTGAAGTCCAAAGAAAGTTAAACCATCAATCAAGGCAGTTCTGTCCTGCCAAGCTGAGAACTCTCTTTGTGAAAGAAGCAGCTCTCTACGGGACTCAGCACAGACAAGGCACTGCTGTGTACCCACTCCATGCAAGCAACTTAGTTAGTTGGGCCAATCAAATGGCAGATTCTATGGTATTAAAGTTTCTGGTGGTGGGTAAAGATGACATGTGGAAGTTATGGAAAGTTTCAGTGACATCACAATGCAAACTAAAGGTCTTGAGCAAAGTGATGCTCTCTGGGGCTTCTGAAAAACCGTTCTTGGCATGCGACTAAGTTAGAGATCTTGCCCCTGGGGAACTAAGTGATCTTGCTGCCATATTTACCACCATGAGTATGGGATTTTCAGACACAACAACTCAAATGAAAAAGCGGACCAGCAACAATTATTGTTAAGAAGGGTAGAGTAGGGGTGCCTAGGTGGCTCGGTAGGTTAAGTGCCTGCCTTTGGCTCAAGTCGTGATCTTTGGGTCCTGGGATTGAGTCCCACATTGAGCTCCCTGCTCAGCAAGGAGTCTCCTATTCTCTGTCTCTCTCCCTCTGCCCTGCCCCACCGCTTGTTCTCTCTCTCTCTCTGTCAAATAAATAATTTTTTTTTTAAAAAAGAGAGAGATAAGTGAAGCACCAGCAGAACCAGCCATCACAAGCAAAATGCAAGAGCTTGTAGACCACATTTCCCTATCATCACTGTTGCACGAGAAGCTTCCCCCTTGGCTCATACCTATAGCCATTATGAAGGATCTTTTACAACCAGAGGACTGAAGAGGAAAAGCCTGAGCTTGGGTCAGATGCAGGTCAGCCTGGTACATGAATGCAAGTTAAAAGCAGGCAGCTGTGGGGGAGACAAGATAGCGGGGAAGTAGGAGGAGGCGCCATTTCAACCTGTACCCTGAAAGTGAGCTGATTACCTACCAAAGAACTCCGATCACCCACGAAATCAGCCTGAGATCAGAATTATACACGCCTGGATCTCTACAGGGGCAGAAGATGCCAGTGGGCAGGTAAAGCGGAGCGGAACGTCGGACTGATATTGGAAGATTAACAAAAGGGGGAGGGTGCCACCAGAGGCGACCCATTGGAAAGTAATACCCCAATACGAGAGTGCCCTGTGTCTGGGGACCAGCATTAACTTGGAGACTGGTTGAAAGCACTCAAAAAAAGCAAAGGACCGCGAGGGTGGGGGTGTGGAAATTGTGGGAATTGGGGCGGTTAGGGACATGGACTTAAGTCCTTGGACCCAGGACAGCCTCCCCTGGCACTGAGCCAGAAAGAGTGCGGTGGAGAAACCAGGTCTTGGTCCCTGAGCCACCAGTCTGCCCAAGAATGTGTGGGGTCCAGCTCCTGTGAGGGGCTGGGGGCCTCACCAGATGGCAGAACGCTGAGCCCTGCTACAGAGCCTGAGATGTGCGCGCCCCTCCCCCTCCCCTGAGAGAGGTGCGCAAAGGCCCAGCCTGGTGCTCTCAGACCCGCGCTGTACTATCAGAGCCTGAGACGCGCGTGACCCACAGCCTCCCCTGAGAAAGGTGCGCACAAGCCCGGCGCTCTTAGACCCGGAAAGACCAGGCACTCCCAGCCCCAGCCAGGGGGAAAATCTCAGTGTGCGATTGCTGCTTGGAACCTCTCTGGCGGTCTGGCGCTGCCCAGACAGCCACCTCTGCTGTGGTTTTGGGTACAAGCAGAAGATCCTGCATCCCCAGGGACCACAACTCAGAACCTGCTCTGCCAGCAGCCAAGGGGGAATTTATCTGGGCTCTGCAGCACCCACAGGGGAGCAGACTGAGGCTTCTCTCTCAGAGGGAGGTCAGGGTGCAGTTTGCTTTCCTCTAAACCTACAAAAACCAACAAAAGTGGTCAAGGTGAGAGAAAAAAAAGTGAACAAACATAAAAGCCTCCAGAGAACAAAAGCCTGAAAAAACTGGTTTCCACAGAGCCCACCCCCTTGAGAGGGGTGGGAGGACTTAACTCAGGGACTTAACTCATCATTGAGTGAAAACCCACGTAGCAGGCCCCTCCCCCAGAAAACCAAAGAGGAAAGGAAAAAAAAAAAAAAAAGACTACAAGAGAACAACTACTACTACTTCATAGGACAAAGTTTTTTTAACTCATTCCCACAATTCTGGTTCATTTTTTAATATATAGATAATCTTTTAACTTATTTACCATCACAGCAAGATATCCAGTACATCAAATTCCATAGTAACATTCTAACCTGAACTTTTTGATATATACAGCTGTGTTTTTCTTTTGCATTTCTATTTTTTAATTTTTTAAAAAATTTTTGTTTAGTTTAGTCTAGTTTATTCCTTTTTTATTTTTATTTTCTAATAGTCACAAAGAGTTAAACTTCAAGGTAATCCCCTTTCCCCAATCAATGCTACCCCTATAGGTAAACCAATTTTTAATCCCACTTTATCTTAGGAAAGTTGAGTTCTTTACCAAAGATATCAAATACATCCAGGAAGAATCAGAACAACCTTCCTCACCTACACTGAGAATTTATAACCACTCTCCCATCTTTTTCTTCCACTAGTGTTTCTGTGTTTTTGTATTTGTCCTGATAGTATATAAATCTTATGCTTGGGGTTCTTTTTGACGAGGTTCTTTCTTTATTTGCATATTTTTTTTCTCTTGTCATATAATTTTATCAGTCTGTTTGTTTGTCTGTTTTTCTTTGTATTCTTCATAAATCTTACCTTGGGGCCCATTTAGGCTGAACCTTCTCTTTTATCTTCCCTTTTTTCCCTGTCTCTCTCTCTCTCTTTTTTTCTTTTCTTTTCTCTCGTTTGGGTGGGGAATCCTGATTGCTCAGAAGTGTTCCAGGGTGCACCTTGACTGCACCACGGTCGATACATCCAGCTACATTCATTCAGTCATCTCTCACCAAAATGACTAGGAGGAGGAATGCCCAACAGAAGAAAAATACAGAGGATGGACCTTCTGCAACAGAGCTAATGACTATCAACATAGACAATATGTCGGAAAGAGAATTCAGGCTAACAATTATCCAGGCAATAGCTAGGTTGGAGAAAGCAATGGATGACCAAACGGAATTGATTAGGGCCGAACTGAAAGCAACAAGGGATGATGTTCACAATGTTAGGGCAGAATTGAAAGCCACCAGGGATGAGGATCTCAATGTTTTCAATGAGTTCCAATCTAATCTAAATTCTCTAAAACCTAGGGTAACTGAGACAGAAGATATAATTAGTGATCTGGAGGACAAACAGATAGATAGAAAGGATCCGCAGGAAGCCTGGAACAAACAGCTTAGAAGGCACAATAATAGAATCAGGGAAATAAATGATGCCATGAAATGTTCCAACATCAGAATTATTGGAATCCTTGAAGGAGAGGAGAAAGAAAGAAGTCTAGAAGATATAGTGAAAATTTTCCCAATTTCGCCAATGGAACCAGCGTTCATGTACTAGAGGCCAAATAGTACATGTACTAGATTCCAAAAAAACATCAAGGCACCTGATAGTCAAGTTGAGGAATCATAATTGTAGATACAATCTCTTGAAAGTGGCTAGGACAAAGAGGCTCCTTACTTACAGAGGAAAGCCCATCAGAATAATGTCAGACCTGTCCACAGAGACCTGGCAAGCCAGAAAGGACTGGCAAGATATATTCAGGGCACTAAATGAGAAGAACATGCAGCCAAGAATACTTTATCCAAGACTGACACTCAAAATTGATGGAGAGATAAAGAGTTTCCTAGACCGGCAAGGCTTAAAAGACTATGCAACCACCAAGCCAACACTGCAGGCAGTATTAAGGGGGGTTCTATAAAAGAGGAAAAATTCTAAGAATAGCATTGAACAGAAATATAAAGACAATCTACAGGCAGAACGACTTCATAGGTAACACGATGTCAGTAAAAACATATGTATCAATAATCACTCTCAATGTGAATAGCCTAAATGCACCCATAAAATGACACAGCATTTCAGATTGGATAAAATGACGGGACCCATCTGTATGATGTCTACAAGAGACCCATTTTGAACCTAAAGATACACCCAGACTGAAAGTGAAGGGATGGAGAAGCAATTTTCATGTCACTGGGCCTCAAAAGAAGGCTGGGGTAGTGATTCTCATATCAGATAAATTAGATTTTAAACTAAAGACTGTAGTCAGAGATACAGAAGGACACCACATAATTCTTAAGGGACAACCCACCAAGTTGATCTAACAATTGTAAATATCTATGCATCCAATATGGGAGCAGCCAATTACATAAGAATACTTAATAAAAATAAAGAGTCATATTGATATGAATACATTAATAGTAGGAGATCTTAACATGCCTCTCTCAGAAATAGACAGATCATAGAAGAAGAAAATCAATAAAGAAACAAGAGCATTAAATGACACATTGGACTAGATGGACCTCATAGATATATACAGAACATTCCACCCAAAAACAAAAGAATGCTCATGCTTCTCAAGTGCAAATGGAACTTTCTCCAGAATAGACCACATACTGGGTCACGAGTCAGGACTCAGCCGATACCAAAAGACTGACATGATTCCCTGCATATTCTCAGATAACAATGCTTTGAAACTGGAGCTCAATCACAAGAAAAAGTTCAGAAGGAACTCAAATACCTGGAAGCCAAAGACCACCTTGCTTAAGAATGCTTGGATCAACCAGGAGATCGAGGAAGAACTTAAACAATTCATGGAAACCAATGAGAATGAAGACAGTTCAGTCCAAAACCTATGGAATACAGCAAACGCGGTCCTAAGGGGAAATACATAGCCATCCAAGCCTCCTTCAAAAAAATTAAAAAATCCACAACACACCAGCTGTCTTTACACCTTAAGAACCAACAACAAATCAAACCAACTCCACACGTACGAAGGGAAATAATGAAGATTAGAGCTGAGATCAATGAGGTAGAAACCAGAGATACAGTAGAACGTATCAATGAAACTACAATCTGGTTTTTTGAAAGAATCAATAAGATCAATAAACCATTGGCCATGCTAATCCTGAAGAAAAGAGACAAAGCCCAAATTAATAAAATTATGATAGAAAAAGGAGAGATCACAACTAACAGCAAGGAAGTAGAAGCAATCATCATAAGTTATTATCAACAGTTATATGCCAAAAAGCTTAGCAACCTAGATGAAATGGATGCATTCCTGGAAAACTACAAACTCCCAAAATTGAACCAGGAAGAAATCAACAACCTGAATAGACTGATATCTAGTAACGAGATTGAAGCAGTGATTGAAATCCTCCCCAAAAACAAGAGCCCAGGACCTGACGGATTCCCTGGGGAATTCTACCAAACTTTCAAAGAAATAATACCTATTCTCCTGAGGCTGTTTCAAAAAATTGAAGCAGAAGGAAAACTTCCAGACTCTTTCTATGAAGCCAGCATTACTCTGATCCCCAAACCAGGTAAAGACCCTACCAAAAAGGAGAATTTCAGACCAATATCACTGATGAATATGGATGCTAAGATTCTCAACAAGATCCTAGCCAACAGGATCCAACAGCACATCAAAAAGATTATCCACCATGATCAGGTGGGATTCATCCCTGGGCTATAAGGATGGTTCAACATTCGCAAATCAATCAATGTGATACAACAAATCAATAAGAGAAGAGAGAAGAACAACATGGTCCTCTCAATTGATGCACAAAAGCATTTAACAAAATCCAGCATCCATTCCTGATTGAAACGCTTCAAAGTATAGGGATAGAAGGAACATTCCTGAACTTCATAAAATTTATCTATGAAAGACCCACAGCAAATATCATCCTCAATGGAAAAAAGCTTGCAGCCTTCCCATTGAGATCAGGAACACAAGAAGGATGCTCACTCTCACCACTCTTGTTCAACATAGTATTAAAAGTCCTAATTAATTATTATTAGAAGTCCTAACAACAGCAATGAGACAACAAAGAGAAATAAAAGGTATCCAAATTGGCAATGAAGAAGTCAAACTCTCTTCGCAGATGACATGATTCTTTATATGGAAAACCCAAAAGACTGCACCCACAAACTACTAGAACTCATACAGCAATTCAGCAACGTGGCAGGATACAAAGTCAATGTGCAGAAATCACTGGCTTTCTTATACACTAACAATGAAAATACAGAAAGGGAAATTAGAGAATAGATTCCATTTACTATAGCACCAAGAACCATAAGATACCTGGGAATAAACCTAACCAAAGAGGTAAAGGATCTGTACTCGAGGAACTACAGAACACTCATGAAAGAAATTGAAAAAGACACAACAAGACAGAAGACCATTCCATGCTTTTGGATCAGAAGAATAAACATTGTTAAAATGTCTATATTACCTAGAGCAATCTATACTTTTAATACCATTCCGATCAAAACTCCACCGGTAATTTTCAAAGAGCTGGAGAAAATAATCCTAAAATTTGTATGGAATCAGAAAAGACTCCGAATTGCTAAGGAAATGTTGAAAAACAAAAATAAAACTGGCGGCATCATGTTACCTGATTTCAAGCTTTACAACAAAGCTGTGATCACCAAGATAGCATGGTACTGGCATAAAAACAGACACACAGAGCAGTGGAACAGAGTAGAGAGCCCAGATATGGACCCTTAACTCTGTGGTCAGATAATCTTCGACAAAACAGGAAAAAATATACAGTGGAAAAAAGACAGTTCCTTCAATAAATGGTGCTGGGAAAACTGAACAGCTATATGTAGAAGAATGAAACTCAACCGTTCTCTTACACCATACACAAAGATAAACTCGAAATGGATGAAAGACCTCAATGTGAGACAGGAATCCATCAGAATCCTAGAGGAGAACATAGGCAGTAACCTCTTTGATATCAGCTACAGCAACTTCTTTCAAGATATTTCTCCAAAGGGAAAGAAAACAAAAGCGAAAATGAACTTTTATGACTTCATCAAGATCAAAAGCTTCTGCTCAGCAAAGGAAACAGTTAACAAAACAGAGAGACAACCCACGGAATGGGAGAAAATATTTGCAAATGACAGCACAGACAATATGCTGATATCCAGGATCTATAAAGAACTCCTCAAACTCAACACTCACAAAACAGATAATCATATTAAAAAATGGGCAGAAGATATGAACAGACACTTCTTCAAGGAAGACATACAAATGGCTATCAGCACATGAAAAAATGTTCATCATCACTAGCCATCAGGGAGATTCAAATTAAAACCACATTGAGATACCACCTTACACCAGTTAGAATGGCCAAAAATAGCAATACAGGAAATAACATGTGTTGGAGGGTCTGTGGAGAAAGGGGAACCCTCTTACACTGTTGGTGGGAATGCAAGTTGGTGCAGCCCATTTGGAGAACAGTGTGGAGATTCCTCTAGAAATTAAAAATAGAACTTCCCTATGACTCTGCAATTGCACTACTGGGTATTTACCCCAAAGATACAGATGTAGTGAAAAGAAGGGACATCTGTACCCCAATGTTTATAGCAGCAATGGTCATGGTCGCCAAACTGTGGAAAGAACCAAGATGCCCTTCAACGGACGAATGGATAAGGAAGATGTGGTCCATATACACTATGGAGTATTATGCCTCCATCAGAAAGGATGAATACCAACTTTTGTATCAACATGGAGTGGGGGGCGCCTGGGTGGCTCGGTGGGTTAGGCCGCTGCCTTCGGCTCAGGTAATGATCTCAGGGTTCTGGGATCGAGTCCCGCATCGGGCTCTCTGCTCAGCAGGGAGCCTGCTTCCTCCTCTCTCTCTCTCTGCCTGCCTCTCTGCCTACTTGTGATCTCTCTCTGTCAAATAAATGAATGAAATCGTAAAAAAAAAAAAACATGGAGGGGACTAGAAGAGATTATACTGAGTGAAATAAGTCAAGCAGAGAGAGTCAATTACCATATGGTTTCACTTATTTGTGGAGCATAACATGGAGCATAACAGGAAATAACATGGAGGACATGGGGAGATGGAGAGATGAGAGTTGAGAGAAATTGGAAGAGGAGGGGAACCATGAGAGACTATGGACTCTAAAAAACAACCTGTGGGTCTTGAAGGGGCAGGGGTGGGAGGTTGGGGGAACAAGGTGGTGGATATTAGGAAGGGCACATATTGCATGGAGCACTGGGTGTGGTGCAAAAACAATGAATTCTGTTATGCTGAAAAGAAATTTTAAAAAAGGATCAGAGTTCAATAAAAGGCATTAAATATTTTAAAAAATTACTATGCATAGTTTTGAAATATTAATTCTTCCAATTCAGGAGCATGATATATCTTTCCATTTATTTCTGTCTTCTTCAATTTTCTTGTGATTTTGAAGGTACAAGTCTTTCATCTCCTTGGTTAAATTTATTTCTAAAAATTTTATTTATTTTGATGTACTCGTGCATAGTATTTTCTTAATTTTTGATAGTTTACTTTTAGTATATGGAAATACCACTTTCTTGTCCTTTTTTTTTAATTTTTTATTTTTTATAAACATATAATATATTTTTAACCCCCGGGGTACAGGTATGTGAATAGCCAGGTTTACAAACTTCACAGCACTCACCATAGCACATACCTTCCCCAATGTCCATAACCCCACCCCCCTTCTCCCAACCCCCTCCCCCCAGTAACCCTCAGTTTGTTTTGTGAGATTAAAAGTCACTTATGGTTTGTCTCCCTCCCTATCCCATCTTGTTTCATTTATTCTTCTCCTACCCCCTTAACCCCCCATGTTGTATCTCCATTTCCTCATATCAGGGAGATCATATGATAGCTGTCTTTCTCCACTTTACTTATTTCACTAAGCATAATACCCTCTAGTTCCATCCACGTCATTGCAAATGGCAAGATTTCATTTCTTTTGATGGCTGCATAGAATTCCATTGTGTATATATAGCACATCTTCTTTATCCATTCATCTGTTGATGGACATCTAGGTTCTTTCCATAGTTCGGCTATTGTGGACATTGCTGCTATAAACATTCGGGTGCACGTGCCCCTTCGGATCACTACGTTTGTATCTTTAGGGTAAATACCCAGTAGTGCTATTGCTGGGTCATAGGGTAGTTCTATTTTCAACATTTTGAGGAACCTCCATGTTGTTTTCCAGAGAGGTTGCACCAGCTTGCATTCCCACCAACAGTGTAGGAGGGTTCCCCTTTCTCCACATCCTCACCAGCACATAGCATTTCCTGATTTGTTAATTTTAGCCATTCTGACTGGTGTGAGGTGATATCTCATTGTGGTTTTGATTTGTATTTCCCTGATGCCGAGTGATACGGAGCACGTTTTCATGTGTCTGTTGGCCATCTGGATGTCTTCTTTGCAGAAATGTCCGTTCATTTCTTTTGCCCATTTCTTGATTGGATTATTTGTTCTTTGGATGTTAAGTTTGCTAAGTTCTTTATAGATTTTGGACACTAGCCCTTTATCTGATGTCATTTGCAAATACCTTCTCCCATTCTGTCAATTGTCTTTTGGTTTTGTTAACGGTTTCCTTTGGTGTGCAAAAGCTTTTGATCTTGATAAAATCCCAATAGTTCATTTTTTCCCTGGCTTCCCTTGCTTTTGGCAATGTTCCTAGGAAGATGTTGCTGCGGCTGAGGTCGAAGAGGTTGTTGCCTGTGTTCTCCTCAAGGATTTTGATGGATTCCTTTCTCACATTGAGGTCCTTCATCCATTTTGAGTCTATTTTCATGTGTGGTGTAAGGAAATGGTCCAATTTCATTTTTCTGCATGTGGCTGTCCAATTTTCCCAACACCATTTATTGAAGAGGCTGTCTTTTTTCCATTGGACATTCTTTCCTGCTTTGTCGAAGATTAGTTGACCATAGAGTTGAGGATCTATTTCTGGGCTCTCTATTCTGTTCCATTGATCTGTGTGTCTGTTTTTGTGCCAGTACCATGCTGTCTTGATGATGACAGCTTTGTAATAGAGCTTGAAGTTTGGAATTGTGATGCCACCAACTTTGGCTTTCTTTTTCAATATTCCTTTGGCTATTCGAGGTCTTTTCTGGTTCCATATAAATTTTTGGACTATTTGTTCCATTTCCTTGAAAAATATGGATGGTACTTTGATAGGAATTGCATTAAATGTGTAGATTGCTTTAGGTAGTATAGACATTTTCACAATATTTATTCTTCCAATCCAGGAGCATGAAACATTTTTCCATTTTTTTTATGTCTCCCTCAATTTCTTTCATGAGTACTTTCTAGTTTTCTGAGTATAGATTCTGTGCCTCTTTGGTTAAGTTTATTCCTAGGTATCTTATGGTTCTGGGTGCAATTGTAAATGGGATTGACTCCTTAATTTCTCTTTCTTCTGTCTTGTTGTTGGTGTAGAGAAATGCAACTGATTTCTGTGCATTGATTTTATATCCTGATACTTTACTGAATTCCTGTACAAGTTCTAGCAGTTTTGGAGTGGAGTCTTTTGGGTTTCCCACATATAGTATCATATCATCTGCGAAGAGTGATAGTTTGATGTCTTCTTTGCAGATTTGGATGCCTTTAATTTCCTTTTGTTTTCTGAATGCTGAGGCTAGGACTTCTAGTACTATGTTGAATAGCAGTGGTGATAATGGACATCCCTGCCATGTTCCTGACCTTAGCAGAAAAGGTTTCAGTTTTTCTCCATTGAGAATGATATTCGCGGTGGGTTTTTCATAGATGGTTTTGATAATATTGAGGTATGTGCCCTCTATCCCTACACGTTGAAGAGTTTTGATCAGGAACTGTACTTTGTCAAATGCTTTTTCAGCATCTACTGAGAGTATCATATGGTTCTTGTTCTTTCTTTTATTCATGTGTTGTATCACATTGATTGATTTGCAAATGTTGAACCAACCTTGCAGCCCTGGAATAAATTTCACTTGGTAGTGGTGAATGATCCTTTTAATGTACTATTGAATCCTATTGGCTAGTATTTTTGTGAGAATTTCGCATCTGTGTTCATCAAGGATATTGGTCTGTAGTTCTCTTTTTTGATGGGATCCTTGTCTGGTTTTGGGATCAAGGTGATGCTGGCCTCATAAAATGAGTTTGGAAGTTTTCCTTCCATTTCTATTTTTTGGAACAGTTTCAGGAGACTAGGAATTAGTTCGTCTTTAAATGTTTGGTAGAATTCCCCCGGGGAAGTTGTCTGGCCCTGGGCTTTTGTTTGTTTGGATATTTTGATGACTGTTTCAATCTCCTTACTGGTTATGGGCCTGTTCAGGCTTTCTATTTCTTCCTGGTTCAGTTGTGGTAGTTTATATGTCTCTAGGAATGCATCCATTTCTTCCTGATTGTCAAATTTTTTTGGTGTAAAGTTGCTCATAGTATGTTCTTATAATTGTCTGTATTTCTTTGGTGTTAGTTGTAATCTCTCCTCTTTCATTCATGATTTTATTTATTTGGGTCCTTTCTCTTTTCTTTTTGATAAGTCTGGCGGGGGTTTTTCAATCTTATTAATTCTTTCAAAGAACCAGCTCCTAGTTTTTTTGATTTGTTCTATTTTTGTTTTGTTTTGTTTCTATTTCATTGATTTCCACTCTGATCTTTATGATTTCTCTTCTTCTGCTGGGTTTAGGGTTTCCTTGTTCTTCTTTCTCCAGCTCATTTATGTGTAGGGTTAGGTTGTGTACTTGAGAACTTTCTTGTTTCTTGAGAAAGGCTTGTACCACTATATATTTTCCTCTCAGGACTGCCTTTGTTGTGTCCCACAGATTTTGAATCATTGTGTTTTCATTATCATTTGTTTCCATGAATTTTTTCAATTCTTCTTTAATTTCCTGGTTGACCAATTCATTCTTTAGAAGGATGCTGTTTAGTTTCCATGTATTTGGGTTCTTTCCAAATTTCCTCATGTGATTGAGTCTTGCTTCAGAGCATTGCGGTTTGAAAATATGCAGGGAATGATCCCAATCTCAGACTTGTGATCACTCCACTAAGGTCCCTTTTTCCATGAAGAAGTGATCTCTGGTTTGGAATCTTGAACTCTGAGAGACAACTGGTCAAATTTCCCTTTCAAAAACTTAAACCTACCCCAACAGGTAATGGTCCCTCATTGGAACACATGGGATGGACAAATTTTGCTACTGTATTTTAATAACATATACCACTGAGAAACACATGCAAAAGAAATTTTACATTTGCAGGGAAAGAATAGGTAACATTTGCAAGTTTTGTGTAGAGCTGTTTTTTCTCTGAGTGCAGTCCTTCCACCAGCAACATCAACAGGATGCAAATTTCAGGTCCCATTACTACTGAATCACAAACTCTGGAAATGTGTCCCTGCTAACTATGTTACACCCTTGGGGTGTTTGTGATGCATGCTAATATTTAAGATCCACTGTTGGAGAACACCCTAGCTGGCTTCAAAAATAGGAAAACCAAAAATAGGATGAATCGGGAGGGAAACATACATTATGAAAATGGGGAAATTGATTAAACTACTTCAGACAGAATTGTTCTTCTTTCTTCTCTTTCAATAATTTGGCTTCAAGAATATTCTGGTAAGCACACATTTTCCCAAGATGGAAATTTTAAGGTTGTTTTTTTGTTTTTTGTTTTTTGGTGGTTTTTTTCCCACCCTCCTCAAGAAGTGAAATGACACCAAAGGCAATCCCTACAGATGTGAAATTGAAAATGGCCAGTACTTTCTCATTTACGCCATGGTCAAGCCATGAGCTAGCAAATCCTGCCTAGAGTCACAGCAGTTCCAGCCAACCTTCTAGGCTTTGCTCTAAAACATTTTACAAACCAAACCCTCAGTGAAACACAAGTAATAAAGGCATTTGCAGACTTTGAAGTTCTCAAAACACTCTCTTTCTTAGAAAATTTCTGTAAGTTTTACTCCACTAAAGCAATAGAATAGACCCAAAGGCAGACAGACCGGGGATCCATCAAGCCTAACTTCCAATAAGAGCACTGAAAATATATTCCATGAGTATATTCATGCAGATATGGCAAGTAACTATTCCAGATTGTTTCTCAGAAAGAAAGGACTGTAGTTGGAATGCCTCAAAGGAAAACATGATTCTGGTGTTTCAGAATATGTGAAGAGTGGCATTCAGAGAGATTTTTAGTTCCGTTGAATAGTCACACAAGAATTCCTGAACTAGAAATGGAAAAAAATGCCAGAAAAAAGAAGTTGTAAACAGAAGACATGTAATTGTAATTATTACATGTCTTCTTAGGGAAGAAAAATTATGGAGCTATAATAAAGTAAATAATCCTGATTTAGTCACATCAAGCCTTCAAAGCAAAAGATTAGAGAATTTAAGTTTGCAAAAATGGAACTCAGAGAAATCTGGGAATTTTGTGCATGCATATGTACACATAGAAAGTTTAAGCAAGTATTATAAATAATGGATGATCAAACATGGGTGAGTTAATTTATCTATTAACCTAAAATTTTATAAAGATCTGCAAAAGCATATTATCCCAACATATGGCAGCAAGTACCCAAAAAAAGCTAAAAGGATTGAAAACAATTTCTTTTTTAGAATAAAATGTTAAGATTACTTTCATAGTTTTATATAAGATAATTGTTTATTTTTTAAAGAGCAGGACTGAGGGGAACATAGAGGAAAGATGGCAGAGGACTAGGGGACTGAAATGACATCAGGTTGCAGGAGTTCAGCTAGATAGTTATCAAAACACTCTGAATACCTACAAACTCAACAGGAGATAGAAGAGAAGAAGAGCAGCAACTCTATGAACAGAAAATTGACCACTTTCTGAAAGGTAGGACATGTGGAGAATTGAATCCGAAGGGATGGGAAGACAGACTGTGGGGGGATGGGCCAGCTGCCAGCAAGCAGTGAAGCAGTGGAGCACGAAATGTGAACTTTTACAAGTCTGCTCCGCTGAGGGACATTTCTCCAGAGGCTCAGTGGGGGTGGTGCCCTCACGGGGACAGTGTGATCTCAAGACCTGTAGGTCACAGAAAGACTGGGGGTGTCTGAGTGTGGCAGAGCTTCCAGGTATTGGAATGGGGAAGCTGGTTGCAGAGGCAGAGCCAAGGAGGGGTCTCTCAACTTGGGGTTACCTTAAATCATGATCTGAGCCACAGTTGGGTCACTGCTCTTTGTGCAGGAACCCCACAAGTGGCAAAGTGGCAGATCCAGGGAGACTCACCTTCCTCTAGAGGTGCAGCATGGCAGGGATCTGCTTGGTTTGGAGACTGCAAAGGGGGCCATGCACCAGAAAGAAATGCTCAGACATAGGCTGGGTAAACCCCAGTGTGGGGCCAGAGACCAGGGAGACGGAAGGGATTGACTGCTTTTTTCTGAGGGCGTCCTGAGAAGTGGAGTCCTGAGCTCTCAGCTTCTCCAGGCCAGAGATTGGGAGGCTGCCATTTTCATTCCTGTCCTACAAAGCTGTAAGGAAAGTGTTCAGGGAGCAAAAGCTCCTGAGAGTGAACTCTAGTAGATTACTTAGCCTGGCCCCTGAGAAGGGTGGCACAATTCTGCCTCCAGCAAAGACATTTGAGAATCAAGGCAACAGGCCCCTCCTGCAGAAGATCATCAAGGACAGCCAGCCAAGACCAAGTTCACATATTAACAAGAACTGCGGTACTTCAGAGCTAGGGAAAAGCAATGCATGGAATTAATGGCTTTCTCCCCATGATCATTTAATCTTGCAAAGTTACATTAATTTTTTTAATTTTATTTTTTTCTTATTCTAATTTTTTAAACTTTTCCTCTTCCCTCTTTTAATGTTTCTTAACTATTAATGTTTCTTAACTTTTAATGTTAACTTTTTAATGTTAACCCTTTAATGTTAACTTTTTAATGTTAACTCTTAACTTTTAATGTTTCTTAACTATACCTTCATTAAAAAGTTTTTAAACCATTATTATAGGCATATTTTATCTTTCATTATATTTAACCTTATCTTTTGTATACATACAGGGTCTTCTTTTTTTTCCTAAAAAATTGGGATGCCATTTCTTCTAATAGATCAAAATATGCCCCAAATCTAGCACAGGGCAGTATTCTAGTCTCCAGTCTGAGCACATTCTTTTTTTTCTTTCCTTTCTTCCTTTTTCCAACCAACTTATCAATTCCTTTTTCAGAATTTTTTTAAATTTTCATCATCACAGTCATATTTCATCTCTTCATCATGTTTATCCTTATTTTTCCATGTATAAGTTTTTATTTCTTAAAAATTTTGCTATGTAGCTTCTTGTAAGAGACCAAATACACACAAAATCAAGTGATCAAGTGGGTGTCTCTGCTCTAATCACCAGTCATATATATATATTTATATAATATATCATAATATATATTTATATAATATTATAATAATATTAATAAATATTAATTATATTAATAAACTTATATAAATGTATAACATATATAAATATATAATATTAAAACATAAAATATATAATATATAAATATATTTTTATATATTTATATATTTTATATAATTATATATATTTATATATTTTATATAATTATATATATTTATATATCTTATATATATATATAATTTTTTTAGTTTATTTTTATCCCTTTTCTTTTCCCCACACTTTGGGATCTCTTCTGATTTGGTTAGCATACATTTTTCTGGGGTCTTTCCCACACTTTTTGTATTTTATTCTCTCATTTATATATTCTTATCTGGATAAAATGACAAGGCAGAAAAACTCACCACAAAAAGAATGAGAGGAAATACCAAAGGCTAGGAACCTAATCAATACGGACATTGGTAATGCAATCCATATCAAAATACCATCAATCCTTTACAAAGAAATAAAACATAAAATCGTACAATTTATATGGAAACGGAAATGACCCCAAATAGCCAGAGGAATGGTGAAAAAGAAAGCCAAAGTTGGTGGCATCACACTTCCAATTTTCATGCTCTATTACAAGGCTGTAATCATCAGGACAGCATGGTATTGGCAAAAAACAGAGATATAGATCAATGGAACAGAATAAAGAACCTGGAAATGGACTCTCAACTCTATGATCAACTTATCTTCGACATAGAAAGAAAGAATGCCCAATGGAAAAAAAGACAGTCTCTTCAACAAATGGCATTGGGAAAATTAGACAGCCACATGCAGAAGAATGAAACTGGACCATTTCCTTACACCACACACAAAAATATATAAAAGACCTCAATGTGAGACAGGAATCCATCAAAATCCTTGAGAAGAACACAGGCAACAACCTCTCTGACCTCATCCATGGCAACTTCTTCCCAGATACATTGCCAAGGGCAAGGGAAGCAAGGGCAAAAATGAACTATTGGGACTTCATTGAGATCAACAGCTTTTGCACAGCAAAGGAAACAGTTAAGAAAATTGAAAGACAACAGAAAAAATGGGAGAAGATATTTTCAAATGACATATCATATAAAGGGTTAGTATCCAAAGTTGATAAAGAACTTATCAAACTCAACACCCAAAGAACAAATAATCCAATCAAGAAATGGGCAGAGGACATGAACAGACATTTCTGCAAAGACATCCAGATGGCCAGCCAGACACATGAAAAAGTGCTCCTCATCATTTGGCATCAGGGAAATACAAATCAAAACCACAATGAGATACCACCTCACACCAGTTAGAATGGCTAAAATTAACAAGTCAGGAAATGACAGATGTTGAAGAAGATGCAGAGAAAGGGGAACCCTCCTACACTGTTGGTGGGAATGCAAGCTGGTGTAGCCACTGTGGAAAACAGTATGGAGGTTCCTCAAAAATCTGAAAATAGAGCTACCCTATGACGCAGCAATTGCACAATTTACTCTAAAGATATAAATATAGAGATCCGAAGGGTCACATACACCTGAATGTTTGTGGCAGCAATGTCCACAATATCCAAATTATGGAAAGAACCTAGATGTCCAACATCAGAAGATAGGATAAAGAAGAGTAGTATACACACACACACACACACACACACAATGGTATACTATGCAACTATCAAAAGAAATAAAATCTTGCCATTTGCAACAACATGGATGGAATTAGAGGGTATTATGCTGAGTTAAATAAGTCAATCAGAGAAAGACAATTATCAACTGATCTCTCTGATATGAGAAATTTAAGAGGCAGAGTGGGGGTTTGTCTGGTATGAAAGGAAAAAATGAAACAAGAAGGGATCAGAAGGGCGACAAACTATAAGAGACTCTCAGTCTTACCAAACAAACTGAGGGTTGCAGGGAGGTGGGGAGGTAGAGAGAGGGTCATTGGGTTATGGACATTGGAGAATCTATGTGACATGGTGTTTGATGTGAAGTGTGTAAGCTTGACAATTCACAGACCTCTAGCCCAAGAGCAAAGAATACATTATGTGTTAATAAAAATAATTAATGAAAAAGGGGGGAGGAGAGAGAGTAAGGGAAGGAGAGGGATAGGGAAAGACTCGTAAGCAGGTTTTATGCCCATCACAGAAACCCACTTGGGGCTGGATCTCACAGCCCTGAGATCAAACCCTGTGGCAGAGCCCAGCTGTGGAGCTCAATCTCATAGCCCTGAGATCAGGAAGTAATCAAAATCTAGAGCTGGATGCTTAGCTGACTGAGCCACCCAGGCAACCCTTTTCTTTTCTTTCTTTCTTTTTTTAAAAAAAAGTTATTTTAATTACTGTGGTTTACTTAGATAAAAATAAAATTTACAGTTAAAGTAAGGATTACAGCTGCCAGATTACTCATTAAAACATAAGGGGCAAAATATTTAACAGGGATTAAAATATCAGGCAGTGTGAATCAGTGATACTTGACAGGAAATTAATTAAGGAAACCCTAAAACTGCTCCAGCCTACATCCAAGAGGAAATTTCAAGGGCAAGGCAATGGGAGGGAAACTCTATGGAAAGTCTTCTGGAGTCCCTGAAGTTGAGGCAGGGTTGGAAGTGAAAGGAATCCAGCGAACCAAGAGGTTGTATAATATAAGAACAAGAGAAGAAAGCTGCACAGAGAGGGGAGTCTGAATTTATTCAGAAAGTCCCATTCAAATACCGAGCTGAGTACAAATAAGGGAATATATGTGATGAACTTAATCAATATTAGCAAAAAGAAAAAAAAATTACTTTGAAAGTATTAGAGGGAGGAAAGTTTGTAGTTGACACAGAGTTGCAAACAATTCCTATACCTAAAAGCTATAGTGGAATATTCATCAATATATGGACAATGATTGGAGTATAAACTTGTCTTTCCTTATTGGAAAATGACAGTATTAAAAAGACTGACAAGAAATGAGTCAGGAAATTTTAGAACTGAAAATTACCATATCCTAAATTATAAAAATTATGAATGGAGCCAAAGAGCAGGATGGCAATGACAAAGGAAAGAGTCAATGAATGTGAGGGCAGATAAACAGAAATTCAATCCAAAAAAGAGAAAGAACAAAATGTTAAAAGAGTGAACAGAGCCTCTGACAACTGTCAAATAATGTCAATAGCTCTAACATTCAGGCCATTGGTGTCCCAGAAGGAAAGAAGAGATTAGTGCAGTAAATATCTCAAGAAATAAGGGCTAAAGATTTTTCAAATTGTGTATGAGACAAATTTACCAATTCAAGAAGCTTATGCATGAAACTTTTAAAACAAGCACAGGATCTGTATAATGAAAAGTACAAGTGCTGATAAAAAAAACAAAAAACAAAAAACCTCAGTGGAGGATTCAAGATGGCAGAGTAGTAGCAGACTGAGATGACATCAGGTTGTAGGAGTTCTGCTGGACATTTATCAAACCACTTCGAACACCTACAAACCCAACAGGAGACTGAAGAGAAGAAGAGCAGTAATCCTAGAAACAGATAATCGACTACTTTCTGAAAGGTAGGACATGCAGAAAAGTGAATCCAAAGTGACAGAAAGATAGGGGCCAGTCCCCGGCAAGCGGAGGAGGAACAGAGCAAAAATTTCTAACTTTTTTTTTCTTTTTTTAAAGATTTTATTTATTTATTTGACAGAGAGAAAGTGAGAGAGAGCATGAGCGAGGAGAAGTCAGAAGGATAAGCAGACTCCCCGCGGAGCTGGGAGCCCGATGCAGGACTCGATCCCAGGACTCTGGGATCATGACCCAAGCTGAAGGCAGTTGTCCAAACAACTGAGCCACCCAGGCATCCCAAAAATATTCTAACTTTTAAAATTATGCTTCACTGAGGTACATTGCTCCAGAGGCCTAGTGGGGGTAGAGCCCTCGTGGGGACATTGTGGTCTCAGGTCCCATGGGGTAACAGAAAGATTAGGGTTGTCTGAGTGTGGCAGAGCTGGCAGGTATCAGAGCAGGGAAGCCAGCTACAGAGACAGAGCTGAGGAGTGAGCTCTCAGCTCAGGGTTACCTTAAACTGTGGTCGGCACAATCAGGCCACTGCTCTTTGAGCAGGGAAACCACAAGTGGCAGATCCAGGGAGGCTTACCTTCCTTCTCTGGAGGCAGGAATCTGCTGGGTTTGGAGACTCCAAATGGGGCTGTGTGCCACAGATGGAGGCACTCGGTTGTAGGCCGGGTGAGCTTGGAGCAGAACCAGAGACCAGGGAGACAGGAGTGATTGAGGATTGAGCGCTTTTCCTGAGGGTGCATGCACTGAAGAGTGTCACCCTGAGCTCTCGGCTATTCCAGGCCAGAGATTAAGAGGATGCCATTTTCATTTCCCTTCTCCAGAGCTCTATGTAAAGCATTCAGGGAACAAAATCTCCCAAGAGCTAACTCGAGCATGTAATGTAGCCTGGCCCCTGGCAGGGGTGGCATAATTCTGCCTCAGGCAAAGACATTTGAGAATCACTACAACAGGGCCCTTCCCAGAAAATCCTCAAGAACATCCACTTAAAACCAAGCTCACTGATCAAGGAGAATAGAAGGAATTCCAGAGGAGGGGAAAGCAAAGCATGGCATTCATGGCTTTCTCCCCATGACACTTTAGTCTTGCAAAGGTAATATTTTTAATTTTATTTTTTTTCTTATTCTAATTTATTAATCTTTCCTCTTTCCTCTTTTAATGTTTAACTAGTTTACCTTAACAATACACTCTAAAAAAATATTTTTAAACCTTCAGTATTATAGTCATTTTTATCCTTCATTGTATCTAACTTTATTTTTCGTATACATATAGGGTTTTTCCTTTAAAAATTTTTTTTGGGATACAATTTCTTCTAATAGATCAAAATATAGCCTAAATCTAGCACAAGGTGTTGTTCTAGTCTCCAGCCTGAGCAAATTCTCTCCACTTTTCTTTCTTTTTTGAACCAACTTATCTTAGCAATTCCTTTCTTAGATTTTTATAATTTTTTTTAATTTTCATCTTTACAGTCATATTCCATCCCTTCATCATGTTTATACTTTTTTTCTTGTATACATTTAAATTTTTCTTTAAAATTTTGGTATGTAGTTTCTTCTAGGAGACCAAAATACACCCCAAATCAAGTGAGTGACTCTGTTCTATTCACCAGTCATATATATATATATATATATATATATAGAGAGAGAGAGAGAGAGAGAGAGAGTTAATTTAAAAAAAAACTTTTTTTTTACTTCTTTGTACCCCCTTTCTTCTCCCCCCAGTTTGGCTACTCTTCTGATTTGCTTAGTGTACCATTTTCTGTGTCTTTGACACCCTTTTAGTATTTTAATCTCTCATTTATATATTCTTATCTGGATACAATGACAAGGTGGAAAAACTCACCACAAAAAAAAAAAAAAAAAAAGACCCAAGAGGCAGTACTGAAGTCTAGGGAGCTAATCAATATGGACATTGGTAACATGTTAGATCTAGGGTTCAGAATGACGATTCTCAAGGTGGTAGCTGGGCTCAAAAAAGACATGGGAGATATTAGAGAAACCTGTCTGGAGAAATAAAATCACTAAAATCTAACCAAGCTGGAATCAAAAAAGGTATTAATGAGGTGGAATAAAAAATGGAGGCTCTTACTGCTAGGATAAATGAGGCAGAAGAGAATTAGTGATATAGAAGAACAAATAACAGGGGATAAAGAAGCTTAGCAAAAGAGACACAATTACTGGACGACAAGGGGAGAATTCAAGAGATAAGTGATAGCATAAGAGGAAACAATACCAGAATATTGGGATCCCAGAAGAAGAAGAGAGAGCAGCACAGAAGGAATATTGGAGCAAATTATAGTAGAGAATTTCCCTACTATGGCAAAGAGAACAAGCATCAAAATCCAGGAGGTACAGAGAACCCCTCCCCAAAATCAACAAAAATAGGTCCACACTCTGTCATCTAATAGTAAAACTTATAAGTCTTATCGAAAAAGAGAAAATCCTGAAAGAAGTTCAGGACAAAAGGTCCATAACATACAACGATAAAAATATTAGTTGGCATCAGACTTATCCACAGAGACCTGGCAGGCCAGAAAGAACTGGCATGATATATTCAGAGCACTAAACAAGAAAAACATGCAGCCAAGAATACTATATCCAGCTAGGCTATCATTGAAAATAGGAGGAGAGATAAAAACCTTCCAGGTCGTCCAAAAAAAAAAAAAAAAAAAAAGAATTTGTAAACACCAAACCATCCCTACAGGAAGTGTTGAAAGGGTTCCTCTAAGCAAAGAGAGAGTCTAAAAGTAGTAGACCAGAAAGGAACAGAAACAATATGCAGTAATAGTCACCTTAAAAACAATACAATGTCACTAAATTCATATGTTTCAATAGTTACCCTAAATGGAAATGGGCTAAATGCCCCCAATCAGAAGACATAGGGTATCGGGATGAATTAAAACAACAACAACACAACAACAGAACATCAATATGCTGTCTACAAGAAATTCACTTTAGAACCCAGTCACCTCCAGATCTGAAGTAAGGAGGTGGATAAGAATTTACCATGCTAATGAACATCAAAAGAAAGCTGAGGTGGCAAGCCTTATATCAGATAAATTGGACTTTAAGCTGAAGACTATAATAAGAGACAAGGAAGGACACTATATCATACTCAAAGTGTCAACTGAACAAAAAGATCAAGCAATTTTAAATATCTATGCCCCTAACATGGGAGCAGCCAAGTATATAAACAAATTAATAACAAAATCAAAGAAATACATCGACAATAATATGATAATAGTAGGGGATTTTAACACCCCCCTCACTGAAATGCACAGATTATCCAAGCAAAAGATCAACAAGGAAAGAAAGGCCTTAAATAGCACGCTGGACCAGATGGACATCACAGATATATTAGGTACATTCCATCCCAAAGCAACAGAATACACATTCTCTCTAGTGCACATGGTATATTGTCCAGGATAGGTTACATCCTGGGTCACAAATCAGGACTTAAGCAGTAAGATCTTCATATTTTAGACCACAATACTCTGAAGCGAGAATTCAATTATAAGAGGAAAATTGGAAACGAACCAAATACATGGAGGCTAAAGAGCATCCTACTAAAGAATGAGTTGGTCAAACAGGAAATTAAGGAAGATTTGAAAAAATTCATGGAAAAAAATGATAATGAAAACACAATGGTTCAAAATATGTGGGACATGAGGGGGGGACAAGATGGCGGGGTAGTAGGAAGAGGCGCCTTTTCAGCAGTACCCCAAAGTGAGCTGATTACCTACCAAAGAACTCCGATCACCCATGAAATCAGCCTGAGATCAGAATTATACACGTCCTGATCTCTACAGGGGCAGAAGACGCCAGTGAGCAGGTAAAGCGGAATGGGAACAGCGGACTGATATCGGAAGATAAACAAAAGGGGGAGGGAGCCACCAGAGGCGACCGGTGGGAAAGTAATACCCCGATACGAGCGAGAGTGCCCTGCGTCTGGGGACCAGCAGTAACTCGGAGACTGGTTGAAAGCACTCCAAAAGAGCAAAGGATCGCGGGGGGGAAATTGTGGGAATTGGGGCGGCTAGGGACAGGGGCTTAAGTCCCCGGTCCCAGGACAGCCTCCCTGGTGCTGAGGCAGAGAGAGTGCGGCGGAGAAACCGCTCTTGGTCCCTAAGCCGCCAGCGCGCCCGAGAATGGGTGGGTTCTGGCTCCTGTGAGGGGATGGGAGCCACGCCGGTCAGCAGAACGCGCGCTAGCCCTACCACAAAGCTCGAGATACGCGCGCACGTCCCTCATGCTCCCCTGAGTTAACAAAGGCCCGGCCGGCGCTCCTTGACCCGCGCCATTGTTTCAAAGCCTAAGCCGCGCCTGAAACTCTTCCCCCGACAGAGGCGCACAAAAGCCTAGCCTGCGGCTTACGGACCAGCGCCCCGTTCTCAGTGCCCCAGACGCGCGCCCGACCCATAGCCGCCACTGAAAGAGGTGCGCGCAAGCCGGGCACTCCCAGCCCCGGCCGGCGGCAAAATCTCAGTGTGCGATCGCTGCTTGGAACCTCTCTGGTGGTCGGGAGCTCCCAGACAGCCGCCACTGCCTTGGCTTTGGGTACAAGCAAAAGATCCTGCACCCTTAGGGTCTGCAACTTGGAACCTGCTCTGCCGGCGGCCAAGGGGGAATTTATTCAGCTTCTGCACCCAGACTGAGGCTTCTTTCTGAGAGGGAGATCAGGGTGCGGTTTGATTTCTTCTAATACTACAAAAACCATCAAAGGCAGTCAAGGTGAGAGGAAAAAAAAGTGAACAAGCAAAAAAACCGCTTTTTATGCCTGAAAGCCTGAAAAAAAACCAGTTTCCCCAGAGCCCACCCCCTTGAGGGCGGCCGGAGACTCAACTCAGGAAACATCATTGACTGACAACCCACGTGGCAGGCCCCTCCCCCAGAAAACAAACCAAGAAAGAAAAAAAAAAAGGACTACAAGAGAACAACCACTACTTCATAGAAAAACTTGTATTGTTCACTCATTTCCACTATTCCGGTTCATTTTTTTTTTTTTTTACACATAGGTAATTTTTTTAACTGATTTACCATCACAGCGAGCTGTACAGTACATCAAATTCCATAATACCTTTCTAACTTGAAATTTTTGATACATACACCTATGTTTCTCTTTTGAATTTTTATTTTTTGAATTCCTTTTTTAAAATTTTAGTTTAGTTTAGTCTAGTATATTCCTTTTTATCTTTATCTTCTAATATTCATATAGAGTTAAACTTCAAAATAATGTCCTTTCCCCAATCAATACTACCCCTATAGGTAAACCAATTTTTAATCCCCTTTATCTTAGGAAAGTTGAGTCCTTTAACAAAGATATCAAGATACATCCAGGAAGAATCAAAACAACCTTCCTCGCACACACTGAGAATTTATAAGAACTCTCCCATTTTCTTCCACCAGTGTTTCTGTGTTTTTTGTGTTTGTCCTGACAGCATATAAATTTTACACTTGTGGTTCTTTCTGACGAGGGTCTTTCTTTACTTGCATTTTTTTTTCTCTTGCCATATACTTGTATCAGACTTTTTATCTCTTTTTGTATGTCTACTTGATAAATCTTACCTTAGGGCCCATCTGGGCTGAACCTTCTTTTTCATCTTCCCTTTCTTTCATGTCTCTCTCTCTCTCTCTCTCTTTCTTTTTCCCTTCATTTCTTTTTTCTTTTTCTTTTCTTTTATCTCTCGTTTGGGTGGGGAATCCTGATTGCTCAGAAGTGTTCCAGGGTGCACCTTGACTGCACCACAGTTGATACATCCAGCTACATCTATTCAGTCATCTTCCACCAAAATGACTAGGAGGAGGAATGCCCAACAGAAGAAAAATAGAGAGGATGGACCTTCTGCAACAGAGCTAACGGCTATCAACATAGACAATATGTCGGAAAGAGAATTCAGGCTAACAATTATCCAGGCAATAGCTAGGTTGGAGAAAGCCATGGATGACCAAACAGAATTGATTAGGGCCGAACTGAAAACGACCAGACAGGATGTTCACAATGTTAGGGCAGAGCTTAAAGCTACCAGGGAGGAGGTTCACAATGCTCTCAATGAGTTCCAATCCAATCTAAACTCTCTCAAAGCTAGGGTAACAGAGACAGAAGATAGAATTAGTGATCTGGAAGACAAACAGATAGAGAGAAAGGATCAGGAGGAAGCCTGGAACAAACAGCTTAGAAGCCACGAAAGCAGAATCAGGGAAATAAATGATGCCATGAAGCGTTCCAACATCAGAATTATTGGAATCACTGAAGGGGAGGAGAAAGAAAGAAGTCTAGAAGATATAGTGGAACAAGTCCTTCATGAAAAATTTCCGAATCTCGCGAATGAAACCAGCGTTCATGTACTAGAGGCTGAACGGTCTCCACCCAAGATTATACATTCCAAAAAAAATCACGACACCTGATAGTCAAATTGAGGAATTATAATTGTAGGTATAATCTCTTGAAAGCTGCCAGGGCAAAGAGGCTCCTTACTTATAGAGGGAAGCCCATCAGAATAACGTCAGACCTGTCCACAGAGACCTGGCAAGCCAGAAGAGGCTGGCAAGATATATTCAGGGCACTAAATGAGAAGAACATGCAGCCAAGAATACTTTATCCAGCAAGACAGACATTCAAAATGGATGGAGAGATAAAGAGTTTTCAAGACCGGCAAGGCTTAAAAGACTATGCAACCACCAAGCCGACACTGCAGGCAGTATTAAGGGGGGTTCTATAAAAGAGGAAAAATCCCAAGAATAGCATTGAACAGAAATATAGAGACAGTCTACGGAAAGAAAGACTTCAAAGGTAACTCGATGTCAATAAAAACGTATCTATCAATAATCACTCTCAATGTGAATGGCCTAAATGCACCCATAAAACGGCACAGGGTTGCAGATTGGATAAAACGACAGGACCCATCCATATGTTGTCTACAAGAGACCCATTTTGAACCTAAAGATACACACAGACTGAAAGTGAAGGGATGGAGCACCATCTTCATGCCAATGGGCCTCAAAAGAAGGCCGGGGTAGCGATTCTCATATCAGATAAATTAGACTTCACACTAAAGACTGTAGTCAGAGATACAGAAGGACACTACATAATCCTTAAAGGGACTATCCACCAAGATGATCTAACAATTGTAAATATCTATGCTCCCAATATGGGAGCAGCCAATTACTTAAGAAAACTGTTAATCAAGATAAAGAGTCATATTGATATGAATACACTAATCGTAGGAGATCTTAACATGCCTCTTTCAGAATTAGACAGATCATCGAAGCAGAAAATCAATAAAGAAACAAGAGCATTGAATGACACATTGGACCAGATGGACCTCATAGATATATACAGAACATTCCACCCTAAAACAATAGAATACTCATTCTTCTCAAGTGCACACGGAACCTTCTCCAGAATAGACCACATACTGGGTCACAAATCAGGACTCAACCAATACCAAAAGACTGAGATGATTCCCTGCATATTCTCAGATCACAATGCTTTGAAACTGGAGCTCAATCACAAGGAAAAGTTCCGAAGGAACTCAAACACCTGGAAGCTAAAGACCACCTTGCTTAAGAATGCTTGGATCAACCAGGAGATCAAAGAAGAACTGAAACAATTCATGGAAACCAATGGGAATGAAGACACTTTGGTCCAAAACCTATGGGATACAGCAAAGGCGGTCCTAAGGGGAAAATATATAGCCATCCAAGTCTTGCTCAAAAAAACTTGAAAAATCCAGAACACACCAGCTGTCTCTACACCTTCAAGAACTGGAGGATCAAGAACAAATCAAACCAACTCCACACATAAGAAGGGAAATCACAAGATTAGAGCTGACATCAATGAGGGAGAAACCAGAGATATAGTAGAACGTATCAATGAAACTAGAAGCTGGTTTTTTGAAAGAATCAGTAAGATCGATACACTAATGGCTACACTAATCCAAAAGAAAAGAGAGAAAGCCCAAATTCATAAAATTATGAATGAAAAGGGAGAGATCACAACTAACGCCAAGGAAGTAGAAACAATCATCAGAAGTTATTACGAACAGTTATATGCCAATAAGCTTAGCAACCTAGATGAAATGGATGCATTCCTGGAAAAATATAAACTACCAACATTGAGCCAGGAAGAAATCGACAACCTGAATAGACCGATATCTAATAACGAGATTGAACCAGTGATCAAAAACCTCCCAAAAAACAAGAGCCCAGGACCTGAAAGATTCCCTGGGGAATTCCCCCAAACCTTCAATGAAGAAATAACACCTATTCTCCTGAAGCTGTTTCAAAAAATTGAAGCAGAAGGAAAACTTCCAGACTCTTTCTATGAAGCCAGCATTACCCTGATCCCCAAACCAGGCAAGGACCCTACCAAAAAGGAGAATTTCAGACCAATATCACTGATGAATATGGATGCTAAGATTCTCAACAAGATCCTAGCCAACAGGATCCAACAACACATTAAAAAGATTATCCACCATGATCAGGTGGGATTCATCCCTGGGCTACAAGAATGGTTCAACATTCGTAAATCAATCAATGTGATACAACAAATTAATAGGAGAAGAGAGAAGAACCACATGGTCCTCTCAATTGATGCAGAAAAAGCATTTGACAAAATCCAACATCCGTTCCGGATTAAAACGCTTCGAAGTATAGGGATAGAGGGAACATTCCTGAACCTCATCAAATCTATCTATGAAAAGACCCACAGCAAATATCATCCTCAATGGGAAAAAGCTTGCAGCCTTCCCATTGAGATCAGGAACAAGACAAGGATGCCCACTTTCACCACTCTTGTTCAACATAGTATTAGAAGTCCTAGCAACAGCAATCAGACAACAGAGAGAAATAAAAGGTATCCAAATTGGTAATGAAGAAGTCAAACTCTCTCTCTTCGCAGATGACATGATTCTTTATATGGAAAACCCAAAAGACTCCACCCCCAAACTACTAGAACTCATACAGCAATTCAGCAACGTGGCAGGATACAAAGTCAATGTGCAGAAATCACTGGCTTTCTTATACACTAACAATGAAAATACAGAAAGGGAAATTAGAGAATCGATTCCATTTACTATAGCACCAAGAACCATAAGATACCTGGGAATAAACCTAACCAAAGAGGTAAAGGATCTGTACTCAAGGAACTACAGAACACTCATGAAAGAAATTGAAGAAGACACAAATAGATGGAGGACCATTCCATGCTCTTGGATCGGAAGAATAAACATTGTTAAAATGTCTATACTGCCTAGAGCAATCTATACTTTTAATGCCATTCCGATCAAAATTCCACCGGCATTCTTCAAAGAGCTGGAGCAAATAATCCTAAAATTAGTATGGAATCAGAAGAGAACCTGAATCGCTAAGGAAATGTTGAAAAACAAAAATAAAGCTGGCGGCATCACATTACCTGATTTCAAGCTTTATTACAAAGCTGTGATCACCAAGACAGCATGGTACTGGCATAAAACAGACACATAGACCAGTGGAACAGAGTAGAGAGCCCAGATATGGACCCTCAACTCTATGGTCAATTAATCTTTGACAAAACAGGAAAAAATATACAGTGGAAAAAAGACAGTCTCTTCAATAAATGGTGCTGGGAAAACTGGACAGCTATATGTAGAAGAATGAAACTCGACCATTCTCTTACACCGTACACAAAGATCAACTCAAAATGGATAAAAGACCTCAACGTGAGACAGGAATCCATCAGAATCTTAGAGGAGAACATAGGCAGTAATCTCTTTGATATCAGCCACAGCAACTTCTTTCAAGATACGTCTCCAAAGGCAAAGGAAACAAAAGCGAAAATAAACTTCTGGGACTTCATCAAAATCACAAGCTTCTGCACAGCAAAGGAAACAGTCAAAAAAACAAAGAGGCAACCCACAGAATGAGAGAAGATATTTGCAAATGACAGTACAGACAAAAGGTTGATATCCAGGATCTATAATGAACTCCTCAAACTCAACCCACACGAAACAGGCAAACATGTCAAAAAATGGGCAGAAGATATGAACAGACACTTCTCCAATCAAGACATACAAATGTCTATCAGACACATGAAAAAATGCTCATCATCATTAGCCCTCAGGGAGATTCAAATTAAAACCACATTGAGATATCACCTTACACCAATTAGAATGGCCAAAATTAACAAACAGGAAACAACATGTGTTGGAGAGGATGTGGAGAAAGGGGAACCCTTTTACACTGTTGGTGGGAATACAGGTTGGTGCAGCCTCTTTGGAGAACAGTGTGGAGATTTCTCAAGAAATTAAAAATAGAGCTTCCCTATGACCCTGCAATTGCACTCCTGGGTATTTACCCCAAAGACACAGATGTCGTGAAAAGAAGGGACATCTGTACCCCAATGTTTATAGCAGCAATGGCCACGGTCGCCAAACTATGGAAAGAACCAAGATGCCCTTCAACGGATGAATGGATAAGGAAGATGTGGTCCATATACACTATGGAGTATTATGCCTCCATCAGAAAGGATGAATACCCAACTTTTGTAGCAACATGGACGGAACTGGAAGAGATTATGCTGAGTGAAATAAGTCAAGCAGAGAGAGTCAATTATCATATGGTTTCACTTATTTGTGGAGCATAACCAATAGCATGGAGGACAAGGGGCGTTAGAGAGGAGAAGGGAAATTTGGGTAAATTGGAAGGGGAGGTGAATCATGAGAGACTATGGACTCTGACAAACAATCTGAGGGATTTGAAGTGGCGGGGGGTTGGGAGGTTGGGGTACCAGGTGGTGGGTATTATAGAGGGCACGGCTTGCATGGAGCACTGGGTGTGGTGAAAAAATAATGAATAATGTTTTTCTGAAAATAAATAAATTGGAAAAAAAAAAGAAAAGAGACAGTTATTACCTCTAAAAAGCAAGAGTATAGGGTGAAGTAGAGGTAAATTTTTACTTTTCAGATTCCATTACTGGTAGAGTTAGTGTTTAAATGTTATTTTTATAGCTATTATAAAGATAAAGGAGTGGGAACCCCAATGATTACACAATATTCATAGTTGCATAGCTGTTCTAAACCTGTTAACTATTTAATTTGTTTACTTAAATTTGGTGTAGTAGACCAGATAATCGTTACATTCAAATCAAGTTTACACAAAATAAACCATATTAAAATGAAGCATAGAATAAGATTTACAACTATAGTCAAAGTTCTATTTGTTTTTAAAGTATTAAATACAATAAAATTCCATTTCAGTTCAACAAAAGTCTTTGACGGTTTCTTAGATTTGATGGGAACAGAATTAGACTTGGAAATGTTTGCCTTTGGGAACAAAAACAATTATTGTTGAAGAATAGCTATTCATTGTTTATATCACAACGTAATAAAGTTCCAAATAATAGACCATTATTTCCATATATTTGTAAATTGCAAGTAGTAAGCTATCACCCATGAATCCATATTTAAACCACAGCAGTTCTAAGATGAGATTAATCCCAATATTCTGCTCTAAACCGTAAAAGGAATTAACCATTTTCTTGTCTTTATTATTGAAATAAACCCACGCTATTCATAATTTCCTGGAGTGAAAAGTACAAACAACTACTTTTCATCAGTCAGCTGTGCTATGGTAATCAACAACCTCCAAATCTCAATAGGTTCAGAATGCTATGCTAATAGAAACCCATCCCAACCCAACACCTGCTTATGGGGAAATGTACTCAAGGTTGTTTATACAGCAACAGACATTTATTCCTCACTGCTGTTTAATGTTGGCAGCTATGGGTCTCTGCTTCTCAGGTCCTTTTTTTTTTTTTTTTTTTTTGAGTTTTCATAAGACTATTAATTTGTTAATACATTAAATTTTGGGGTCCTATTTTTTTTAATTTATTTTTTATTTTCAGCATAACAGTATTCATTATTTTGGCACCACACCCAGTGCTCCATGCTATCCGTGCCCTCTATAATACCCACCACCTGGTACCCCAACCTCCCAACTCCCGCCCCTTCAAAACCCTCAGATTGTTTTTCAGAGTCCATAGTCGCTCATGGTTCACCTCCTCTTCCAATTTCCCCCAACTCCCTTCTCTCTAACTCCCCATGTCATCCATGCTATTTGTTATGCTCCACAAATAAGTGAAACCATATGATAATTGACTCTTTCTGTTTGACTTATTTCACTCAGCATAATCTCTTCCAGTCCCATCCATGTTGCTACAAAAGTTGGGTATACCCTTTTTTTTTTTTTTTTGAAGATTTTATTTATTTATTTGACAGACAGAGATCACAAGTAGGCAGAGAGGAAGGCAGAGAGAGGGAGGAAGACGCAGGCTCCCCACCGAGCAGAGAGCCCGATGCAGGGCTCGATCTCAGGACCCTGAGATCATGACCTGAGCTGAAGGCAGAGGCCCCCCAGGTGCCCCTTCTCATGTCCTTTTATTCAAGGACTCAGGGTGAACGTGATACATCTACCTGGGACATATAGTTAGCAGAGAAGGGGGGATAATAACCAGAGAATTGGCAGAAATAGACACAACAGCCATTGAAGATTGGTGCTTGGATGTGATATATTCAACTTCCATCACACTCCCTTGGTCAAGAGGCCAATGTCTAGGGGAAGGAATCTCAATTTCAGCAGGACACACAGCAATTTGCATAGAAATGGATAGGAACCAGGACACCTGGTTGGTGCTATCACAGTCAGTTTAGTGTCCAACTCTTGGTTTCTACTCAGATCATGATCTCAGGGTCCTGAGATCGAGACCTGTGTTGGGCTCCATGATCAGCACAGAGTCTGCTGCAGATTCTCTCTCCCTCTCCCTGCCCCTGCTCCCCGTCCCTTACTCACAAGCCCCAAAGCTCTCTCTCTCAAATAAACAAACCTTAAAAAAATAAAAAAGAAACAGATAGGAATCATAATCTTCTTCCACAACATAGAAGTAATTTTGGGAAACACTAATATTCTGTAACCCCTTTCTTTTCCTTTAACATGCATGCTCACCTGAGAGATGTTCTGAGGTCATACTCAGATGATGAAGTATTCCACAGAGGGATGGGAAAGCTGCAGGTATTGAATTTCTATAGAAAGTATGGCTGAGTAAATTGAATAATGAAACATTTTTAATCTTAGGTTGACAAAAATCCTGCATTTTTGTTAAGCTGATGTCATCCCAATTTATCATTTAACTATATGATGAAATAATGGATTTATGAAGATTTTTGTATGGCATTTTTAAAAGGACAATAAAAAATAAGAAATATAAGAAATATATGTTTCAATTAATCATGAGTTAAACTGGGATCCAAATTTGACATCAGATGAGTTCTGAATATCGATTTTTCAGTTGAGAGAGAGCTTTTTAATTCCCATCAGATCTGTACTAAATAGAGAGCTCAGAAACGAATGTTTCTATGAAACATTAGAATTTGTCAGACTATGTGATTTTTTTCCATTTATATGCAGAATATATGCTAGCTAGAATGCAGAGTCCAAAACTTTGTCGATATCATTCTGCCACATTTATTAGTTAAGTTGCCCTCTACCTCTTATCCAAAAAGCTATCGTCTTCAATCAACAGACTGTCTGATGGTAAAATTCTGACAGTACTGAACTAGTGATACAAAGGGTAAATATTTTCACCTGGATAGAGGATAGAAAATGGGAATAAAAAATTGCTACTTGATGGTTTTTATTATAAAATTCAAAGCTTAAAGTGTTGCTGTTTTTATACACCCCTGCCACACACTAATACTGAGAAGGTACTGATTGCTCTAAATAAGCAGTAAAACTCTAGGGATAAAACTGTACCCTACTGATAGAAGTGAATAGTCACTTCTATTTTTTTTTTTTTTTTTTACTATTTTGTATTCACACACAAAGCTGTACAGTAAGGAAAATTCCCCTTTCTTCTTGAATTTTGCAGTAAAAATAACACTGTAACTTTTCCCAACTCTATTTCATTTTGTAAAGATCCAGTTCATATATATAGTAAACAGTTAAAAAGTTTTTGGCATGAGGAGCAGTATATTACAAACAGTCCTATATTTGAATCTCAGCTATGTCACTCTGGGAAAGTCAATTAAGCTGTCTGTGCTTCATGTATTAAGTGGGGAAACAAAGACATACCTTGACATATTTTAAGAATTAGAGAGAATGCATAGCATAGTTTTTAAGCACAATTCCACATAAGTGGAATTCAATTTTTGCAAGTCTTCATTGTTGTGATGGTTGTTTTTAATATTTATTAATATGTAAAAGAAGGAAAACTTCAAGAATATACTCTGGTGCTAATTTTAGAGTCCATTCAAAACATTTTGGGAGTATGCTATAGACAGGGCAATGTGTTAAAGGCTAGGAGAGATACAAAAAAAAAGGTTGGTGGGGGGACAGGCTTGTTTCTTACCTGTTGTAAATGTGAGATTGAAAAGCAAGAAGATGACTTAGCTAGAAATAAAAAAGGGTTATTTGGTTATCACATCTGTGATTGAATAAAAAGGAGAATTCTGTGCATTCTGGATGTTTCAGCAGGCATGAGAGAAGCAGCAGTCTTTTTCAGGGCTTCTTTTTGATCATAGAAGATGTGGTACAATGAGAAATAGATACCTGGTCTTTGTCCCTAGTTCTGACAGAGCTCTCAAATCCTACATAATTTCCTAAGTCACAGGAGCACCTAATCTAGTAAGACAACCCTTGGTGGGCCCCTAGATGGCTTCGGGATGGGGACTGGTCACCAGAAAGACCAAAGCCTGGTCTGAGGCTTTCAGTCCTATCTCTCAGTCTCTGGAGAAGGGAGAGAGAGAGGGGAGGTTTAGTCGGCACCTATGGTCCCTGGTTTAATTCATCTTGTCTATGTAGTGCAAACTCCAGAACATACACTACATGACCAGGTTTGCAGAGTTTCCAGGTTAGTCAACATATGGAAGGGCTAGAAGGGTGCAACCCTCCCCTCCCATACACCTTGCCCTATACATCTCTTCCATCTGACTTTCTGAGTTGTATCCTTTATAATAAATCAGTAATAGCTTGATAATTCTTTAGAATATCAGTAATAATAAATAAAGGGCTTTCCTGAGACCTGTTAACTGTTCTAGCACATTATCAAACCTGAGGCAGAATGACAAGAACTCCCAATCTCGGGGGAGGAGTCAAGATGGCAGAGAAGTAGCAGGCTGAGCCTATCACAGGTAGCAGGAGATCAGCTAGATAGCTTATCTAAAGATTGCAAACACCCACAAATCCAACAGGAGATCAAAGAGAAGAAGAATAGCAATTCTAGAAACAGAAAATCAACCACTTTCTGAAAGGTAGGACTGGCAGAGAAGTGAATCCAGAGCGAGGAGAAGATAGACCGCAGAGGGAGGGGCCGGCTCCCAGCAAGCAGCGGAGCAACGGAGCACAAAATCAGGACTTTTAAAAGTCTGTTCCCTTGAGGGACATCGCTCCAGAGGCTAAACCGGGGTGAAGACCAGGCAGGGTCAGCAAAGGCCTCAGGTCCCGCAGGGCCACAGAAGGACCGGGGGTGTCTCAGTGTCACAGAGCTTGCAGGTATTAGAACGAGGAAGCCCGTGTCTGAGTGTCACAGAGCTTGCAGGTATTAGAATGGGGAAGCCGGCTACAGAGACAGAGCCGAGTGAGCTCTCAGCTCAGGGTTACCTTGAACCAGTCGCAGGCTCGGTGAGCTCAGTGCACGGCCAGAGGCCAGGGAGATGAGAATAATTGGGTGCTGTTCTCTGAGGGTGCATTGAAGAGTGGGGCCCCGGGCATATTAGCTCCTCCGGGCTGGAGACTGGGAGGCTGCCATTTTCATTCCTGTCCTCTGGAACTCTTCAGAAAGCATTCAGGGAACAAAAGCTCCTGAAAGCAAACCCGAGCGGATTACTCAGCCCGGGCCCTGGTAAGGGCTGTGTAATCCCGCCTGGGGCAAAGACACTTGAGAATCACTAGAACAGGCCCCTCCCCGAGAAGATCAGCATGAAATCCAGCAAGGACCAAGTTCACCTACCAAGGAGTGCAGTTTCAATACCAAGGAAAGCAGCAGAATTCCAGAGGAGGAGAAAGCAAAGCACGGAACTCATGATTCTTTAGTCTTGCAGTTAATTTAAATTTTTTTTTCTTTTTCAATTTTTTTTCTTCTTCTGCTAATTTTTTTTTAACTTTTAACCTTTTCTTTTTTAACATTTTTCAACTAGTTTATCATATATATATATTTCTGTTTTATATTTTTTCTTTATTCATTTTCTTTTTTTTAATTGTTCCTTTTTTTTTTTTCTGAACCTCTTTTTATCCCCTTTCTCCCCCCAACGATTTGGGATCCCTTATGATTTGGTTAAAGCATATTTTTCTGGGGTCTTTCCCACCCTTTTAGTATTTTACTTGCTCCTTCATATACTCTTATCTGGACAAAATGACAAGGTGGAAAAATTCACCACACAAAAAAGAACAAGAGGCAGTACCGAAGGCTAGGGACCTAATCAATACAGATATTGGTAATATGTCAGATCTAGAGTTCAGAATGACAATTCTCAAGGTTCTAGACGGGTTCGAAAAAGGCATGGAAGATATTAGAAAAACCCTCTTGGGAGATATAAAAGCCCTTTCTGGAGAAATAAAAGAACTAAAATCTAACAAAGTTGAAATTAAAAAGGCTATTAATGAGGTGCAATAAAAAATGGAGGCTCTCACTGCTCGGATAAATGAGGCAGAAGAGAGAATTCACGATATAGAAGACCAAATGACAGAGAATAAAGAAGCAGAGCAAAAAAGGGACAAAGAGCTGCTGGACCACTAAGGGAGAATTCGAGAGATAAGTGACACCATGAGATGAAACAACATTAGAATAATTGGGATTCCAGAAGACGAAGAAAGAGAGAGGGGAGCAGAAGGTATATTGGAGAGAATTATTGGAGAGAATTTCCCAATTATGGCAAAGGGAACAAGCATCAAAATCCAGGAGGCAAGAGACCCCCCCTCAAAATGAATAAGAATAGGTCCACACCCCGTCACCTAATAGTAAAACTTACAAGTCTTAGTGACAAAGAGAAAATCCTGAAAGCAGCCCGGGAAAAGAAGTCTGCAACATACAATGATAAAAATATTAGATTGGCAGCAAACTTATCCACAGAGACCTGGCAGGCCAGAAAGAGCTGGCATGATATTTCAGAGCACTAAACGAGAAAAACATGCAGTCAAGAATACTATATCCAGCTAGGCAATCATTGAAAATAGAAGGAGATATAAAAAGCTTCCAGGACAAACAATAACTGAAAGAATTTTCAAACACCAAATCAGCTCTACAGGAAATATTGAAAGGGGTCCTCTAAGCAAAGAGAGAGCCTAAAAGTAGTAGATCAGAAAGGAACAGAGACAATATACAGTAATAGTCACCTTACAGGCAATACAATGGCACTAAATTCATATCTCTCAATAGTTACCCTGAATGTTAATGGGCTAAATGCCCCAATCAAAAGACACAGGGAATCAGAATGGATAAAAAAATAAAACCCATTTATAGTTTGCCTACAAGAATCTCATTTTAGACCTGAAGACACCTCCAGATTTAAAGTGAGGGGGTGGAAAAGAATTTACCATGCTAATGGACATCATAAGAAAGCAGGGGTGGCAATCCTTATATTATATCAATTAGATTTTAAGCCCAACACTATAATAAGAGATGAGGAAGGACACTATATCATACTCAAAGGATATGTCCAACAGAAGATCTAACGATTTTAAATATCTATGCCCCTAAGGTGAGAGCAGCCAACTATATAAACCAATTAATAACAAAATCAAAGAAACACATCAACAATAATACAATAATAGTAGGGGACTTTAACACTCCCCTCACTGAAATAGATCATCCAAGCAAAAGATAAACAAGGAAATAAAGGCCTTAAATGACACACTGGGCCAGATGGACATCACAGATATATTCAGAACATTTCATCCCAAAGCAACAGAATACACATTCTTCTCTAGTGCACATGGAACATTCTCCAGAATAGATCACATCCTGGGTCCTAAATCAGGTCTCAACTGGTATCAAAAGATTGGGATCATTCCCTGCATATTTTCAGACCACAATGCTCAGAAGCTAGAACTCAATCACAAGAGGAAATTTGGAAAGAACCCAAATACATGGAAACTAAACAGCATCCTTCTAAAGAATGAATTGGTCAATCAGGAAATTAAAGAAGAATTGAAAAAATTCATGGAAACAAATGATAATGAAAACACAATGATTCCAAATCTGTGGGACACAACAAAGGCAGTCCTGAGAGGAAAATATATAGCAGTACAACCCTTTCTCAAGAAACAAGAAAGGTCTCAAGTACACAACCTAACCCTACACATAAAAGAGCTGGAGAAAAAAGAACAAGGAAACCCTAAACCCAGCAGAAGAAGAGAAATCATAAAGATCAGAGCAGAAATCAATGAAATAGAAATAAAACAAAAAAAATAGAACAAATCAAAGAAACTAGGAGCTGGTTCTTTGAAAGAATTAATAAGATTGAAAAACCCCCACCAGACTTATCAAAAAAAAAAAAAAAGAGAAAGGACCCAAATAAATAAAATCATGAATGAAAGAGGAGATAATACAACTAACACCAAAGAAATACAGACAATTATAAGAACATACTATGAGCAACTTGACGCCAACAAATTTGACAATCTGGAAGAAATGGATGCATTCCTAGAGACATATAAACTACCACAACTGAACCAGGAAGAAATAGAAAGCCTGAACAGGCCCATAACCAGTAAGGAGACTGAAACAGTCATCAAAATATCCAAACAAACAAAAGCCCAGGGCCAGACAGCTACCCAGGGGATTTCTACCAAACATTTAAAGACGAACTAATTCCTAGTCTCCTGAAACTGTTCCAAAAAATAGAAATGGAAGGAAAACTTCCAAACTCATTTTATGAGGCCAGCATCACCTTGATCCCAAAACCAGACAAGGATCCCATCAAAAAAGAGAACTACAGACCAATATCCTTGATGAACACAGATGCGAAATTCTCACAAAAATACTAGCCAATAGGATTCAACAGTACATTAAAAGGATCATTCACCACGACCAAATGGGATTTATTCCAGGGCTGCAAGGTTGGTTCAACATTTGCAAATCAATCAATGTGATACAACACATGAATAAAAGAAAGAACAAGAACCATATGATACTCTCAGTAGATGCTGAAAAAGCATTTGACAAAGTACAGCATCCCTTCCTGATCAAAACTCTTCAACGTGTAGGGATAGAGGGCACATACCTCAATATTATCAAAACCATCTATGAAAAACCCACCGCGAATATCATTCTCAATGGAGAAAAACTGAAACCTTTTCTGCTAAGGTCAGGAACATGGCAGGGATGTCCATTATCACCACTGCTATTCAACATAGTACTAGAAATCCTAGCCTCAGCAATCAGACAACAAAAGGAAATTAAAGGCATCCAAATCTGCAAAGAAGACATCAAACTATCACTCTTCGCAGATGATATGATACTATATGTGGGAAACCCAAAAGACTCCACTCCAAAACTGCTAGAACTTGTACAGGAATTCAGTAAAGTATCAGGATATAAAATCAATGCACAGAAATCAGTTGCATTTCTCTACACCAACAACAAGACAGAAGAAAGAGAAATTAAGGAGTCAATCCCATTTACAATTGCACCCAGAACCATAAGATACCTAGGAATAAACTTAACCAAAGAGGCACAGAATCTATACTCAGAAAACTAGAAAGTACTCATGAAAGAAATTGAGGAAGACATAAAAAAAAATGGAAAAATGTTTCATGCTCCTGGATTGGAAGAATAAATATTGTGAAAATGTCTATACTACCTAAAGCAATCTACACATTTAATGCAATTCCTATCAAAGTACCATCCATATTTTTCAAGGAAATGGAACAAATAGTCCAAAAATTTATATGGAACCAGAAAAGACCTCGAATAGCCAAAGGAATATTGAAAAAGAAAGCCAAAGTTGGTGGCATCACAATTCCAAACTTCAAGCTCTATTACAAAGCTGTCATCATCAAGACAGCATGGTACTGGCACAAAAACAGACACACAGATCAATGGAACAGAATAGAGAGCCCAGAAATAGATCCTCAACTCTATAGTCAACTAATCTTCGACAAAGCAGGAAAGAATGTCCAATGGAAAAAAGACAGCCTCTTCAATAAATGGTGTTGGGAAAATTGGACAGCCACATGCAGAAAAATGAAATTGGACCATTTCCTTACACCACACATGAAAATAGACTCAAAATGGATGAAGGACCTCAATGTGAGAAAGGAATCCATCAAAATCCTTGAGGACAACACAGGCAACAACCTCTTCGACCTCAGCGGCAGCAACATCTTCCTAGGAACATATCCAAAAGCAAGGGAAGCCATGGAAAAAATGAATTATTGGGATTTTATCAAGATCAAAAGCTTTTGCACACCAAAGGAAACCGTTAACAAAACCAAAAGACAAATGACAGAATGGGAGAAGATATTTGCAAATGACATATCAGATAAAGGGCTAGTGTCCAAAATCTATAAAGAACTTAGCAAACTCAACACCCAAAGAACAAATAATCCAATCAAGAAATGGGCAGAAGACACAAACAGACATTTCTACAAAGAAGACATCCAGATGGCCAACAGACACATGAAAACGTGCTCCATATCACTCGGCATCAGGGAAATACAAATCAAAACCACAATGAGATATCACCTCACACCAGTCAGAATGGCTAAAATTAACAAGTCAGGAAATGACAGATGCTGGTGAGGATGCGGAGAAATGGGAACCCTCCTACACTGTTGGTGGGAATGCAAGCTGGTGCAACCTCTCTGGAAAACAACATGGGGGTTCCTCAAAATGTTGAAAAAAGAACTACCCTATGACCCAGCAATAGCACTACTGGGTATTTACCCTAAAGATACAAACATAGTGATCCGAAGGGGCACATGCACCCAAATGTTTATAGCAGCAATGTCCACAATAGCCAAACTCTTGAAAGAACCTAGATGTCCATCAACAGATGAATGGATAAAGAAGAGGTGCTATATATACACAATTGAATACTATGCAGCCATCAAAAGAAATGAAATCTTGCCATTTGTGATGATGTGGATGGAAATAGAGGGTGTCATGCTTAGCGAAATAAGTCAATTGGAGGAAGACAACTATCATATGATCTCCCTGATATGAGGAAGTGGAGATGCAACATGGGGGTTTAAGGGAGTAGGAGAAGAATAAATGAAACAAGATGGGATTGGGAGGGAGACAAACCATAAGTGACTCTTAATCTCACAAAACAAATTGAGGATTGCTGGGGGGAGGGGGGTTAGGAGGAGGGGGGTGCGGTTATGGACATTGGGGAGGGTATGTGCTATGGTGAGTGCTGTGAAGTGTGAAACCTGGCGATTCACAGACCTGTACCCCTGGGGATAAAAATATATGTGTATAAAAAATAAATAAATAAAAAATAAAATTTAAAAAAAAAAAAAAGAACTCCCAATCTCTAGCCACGTGGCCAGGAGCACAGGTAGAAATTTGGGACTTGCAATTTGTATCTGATATGAGAGTGGTCTTGTGGGACTGAGCTCTTATTCTGTGGGATCGGCATTAACTCTAGATAGTTAATATCAGAATTGAACTGTAGGACACTCTGTTCATGTCGAGACAATTAAGAGAACTCATTGGTAATCTTTAAAAAAAAAAAAGAGAGAACTCATTGGTATGGGGAAAAACCTCCACATATTTGGTGTCAGAAGTTTTAAAGAGAAAGGAATTAGAAACAGTGTGTAAAAATAAACAAACCAACAAAATAAAACAAACTTGCTGCAGATATTCCAACTAATTCCTATTCTTTTAAAAGAAATGGAATACTAGGTAAATAGGATTCCAAAGCAATTTGATAAACAGGATACAAAATGGTATGTGTTTTTTTAATTGACTTGCTTGTTCATGAAATTTTAATGGTGCTTTGAATTCCCAAGGGGTTAGGAGTAGGGTAAGATGCTATCCATGTGTTATCCCAGACGTTATTAACAATAGGATAAATTAAAATTGGAACAGGTATGATGAAAAACAGCTAATGGTTAGTTCAGGGAAGAGTTAAAATCTTATCTAGGGTTTTATATAATTTTTTATTTTTCCTGATATGTTTGTATACGAAGAATCCATCATTAAACATTACACCAGCTTATATTTTATACTGAAATCGTAATGAGCGACAACTCAAGTCAGAACCACTGAGTGCCTAAGATAGTCAGATTTTCCAATGAGCCCAATAGCACCAGTTTTAAAATAAAATGTACAAATGTCAGAAGGGCATATAAGGAATAGTAATAAGAATAGAATTGTCTGCAAAAGAAAGGTTTGCCTAATAATGGCTTAAAAACTGGGTGGCTCAGTTGGTTAAGCAGCTGCCTTCGGCTCAGGTCATGATCCCAGCGTCCTGGGATCGAGTCCCACATCGGGCTCCTTGCTCAGCAGGGAGCCTGCTTCTCCCTCTGCCTCTGCCTGCCATTCTGTCTGCCTATGCTCGCTCGCTCTCCCTCTCTCTCTCTGACAAATAAATAAAATCTTAAAAAAAAGTTTTATTTTAATTCAGTGATAGAAAAATAATAGATTTTAATTATACTTAGAATTATTGAGTCTAAAGATAGAGATAAAAATCTTGAAAAGTGCTTTTTTACAATTATGTGGAAAATATCACATACGGTTTCAAGAATATAGAGACCAAACTTTTGATATTTTTTGATATATGCAACCATTTCATATTTGTCTAATTAACACATAAAACATGACAGAAGACTAAAATCCCACAGTCTACACTCCCATTAACTAAACTGTCATACATTCTAATAAATATATAAACAGCAAATTCTGACCTGGCCATAAATAAAAGATTGTATAATCACTTTCTAAGGAATTGTCAAACTAATGAAGAAAAACAAAATGAAAGAAATAGACCTAATACTAACGTTTGCTTTCCAAAATGGTAAGCCAATAACTATTTTATTAACTTGTTGTAATTAACACAAACAACATGCATACACTCATTTAAAGAGCCAAACTATAAATAATAGAAAGCCCATTTGTGTGGGTGCCTTGGAAAAATATTTTTTGGCCATTTACATATTTCGTACCAAAAAGATTCTTAGTCACAGTTTCTAATACAAAGGCAAAATGATTCTTTACATGGCATGAGACGATCCCTAGGAAATGTGACATGTAAAGAGAATCGGGTTTTAAAAGTTTAACTCCTGTTTTAAAAGCTTTTTATTAGAACAGACATAAACAGTACTGGACATAAGCAGTACTAGAGAGAAATAGTTTCTTTTATTATATTAACATAAGGCCACAAATTCATCATTGGACAGTGTGTTCGTGTCATTCCTTCACTCAGCGTGTGCTATGATTTTCTGTTAATCCCTATTCTTTCCTCTCTTTCTCTCTTCTTCCTGATTTCAAGTGTTCTTTTGCAAACACTCAACTGCTATTTCTAGTAAAAATTCTGTAGTTCATAACTTTTATAAAAAACATTCCCCTCCAAAGGACAATGATGGAAATGAAAATAAAAAGAGAAAAAAGTGAGTATGTAACTAACAGTCTCATAGTTAAACAGCAGTACCTAAAGTACCATCAAGATCATAGTTCTTGAGGAAGCTGAAAATTAAGAAGGAAAACCATTCTAAATATAAAAATAAAACCTAACAAAGAAAAGTTTGTTTAATTTATCAATTAAAGTAACTAAGCTTTGAAGAACTAATTAAGCTTTGAAGAACTAATTAAGAACAAAAATCTCCTGTATAATGAAAATTAAAATTGCATACGGAAACCAACTGTTCTAGAAGATTATATAAGGGAAACAAAACTGCACTTTAAGAATTAATGAACACCTATCAAGGATTACGTCAGCAGCAAGGATACTAATTTTGACGATGACAATGGGGTAGCTTGGTTTTTTTTTGTTTCAACCAAGAAGAGAATTAATTTGCTAATTGAGAGCACTACATTATAAGGTGTTCTTTTTCTAGAAACTTATTTCCATTTCACTGTTCCTATATTCAAGAGAATACACAAAACATATCTTCGAAGTTCACTTCGAAAGATTCCTTAGTCAGAAGTCTAACTTCCCACAGGCTCAGAACTAAAGAAGTGATGAGATCGTCTCATCTGTATTAGAGAAAAATTTGAGACTATAAACTTTATACCCCACAGAGCTAGCAATAATTGCAACAGAGAGGTGGGGAAAATATTAGGAATCATGAAAAAAGTAATTCCTAATAGTTGAGTTCTCACTAATCACTGTCAGGAAGCCAGTGCTGATTAAAAGTGTTCAGAGGGCCATCAGAACCTGGCAGGCCAGAGGGCACTGATTTTCAATTCACAGCAGTATCACCTGAGCGTTTCATTTGAAAAGTGCATGACCCAGTCCTGAAGGAATATTTTACATATTTATTAGCCTTGAACTCAACCCAGCCTTTTTCTTTTTTTCCCCAAAACCCCCCATGATTTCAGAACATCTTTCTCAAGAAAATATATTATCCTTTTAGTGTGACAATAAAGAAATCAACACTCTAGGTACATTCTACTTGGAGTATATTGAAATTGGAAATGGTGGTTAAGTCAAAAATATGTAATTAACCCTAGGTTCAATCCATATACTGCAAAAAATGATAATGTACTAAAGAAGGGCTATTCAAATCACAAATAGGAAAAATGATTAAGTGTAGCTCTCAATGAGACCTCGGGTATTATTTAACTCAGAGCATCATCGACAATGTTTTAAAGCTGATGGAAAGACTCTAAGAAATTAAATTAGCCGTTAGTAAACCAATGAATAAACCACCATGTAGATGATACAGTGAGATATAAGAAGGTAACATTCATTTGAGAATTAGCACTTAGTGACAAATGATTTATTTTTTGCATTTTTAAAATTCAAAATAGAACCCAAAGTACCAATCCCAAACATAGTATCTTTAATTAAAACTTGGAAATTCAACACAAATAGTTACCACTGGAACTAAGTTAACATTCATTCAATTTTCAGCAGATCATGTAGCTGAAAATTCGCTATCCTATACCTTACCTTCTTCCTCTGTAAAATGGATAAAAGAATACATAACAAATAAGGTTGCAATGGGGATTAAGTGAGCCAATATATGCAAAGTAATTACTTCTGTACCAAGTAAAAACTCAAATAATAGTACATATCATTACTCCAATTTAAAAAAAAAAAAACTCTGCCAATACTATACACTATCTAGACTTGATTACTTTTCATACATTTTCCTTAGCCCTCTAGCATCCTTGAAAAATTCATTATCCCTGTTTTATAAAAAAACAGGCACAGACAGATCCAATAGCTTAGAGAATTAGTAAGTAGAGAAATTCAGATTAAAATGAATGTTTGGCGCGTCTCGGTGGTTCAGTGGGTTAAGCCTCTGCCTTCGGCTCAGGTCATGATCTCAGGGTCCTGGGACCAAGCCCCGCATCGGGCTCTCTGCTCAGCAGGGAGCCTGCTCTCCCCTCTCTCTACCTGCTTCTCTGCATGCTTGTGATCTCTGTCTGTCAAACAAATAAAATCTTTAAAATAAATAAATAAATAAAATAAAATGAATGACCACAAAGCCCACTTAGCTTCAACTACACCAGTGGTACCCAAACGTCACTGTAATAAAAAGCTTGAAAAGCCTGTCAAAAATAGTTGCTGGATGTGGTCAACAGAGGTTCTGATTGAGAAGACTAAGGGGATAGCCATGAATTTGCATTTATAACCAGCTTACACATGATGCTGGTGTCCCTAATCGAAGGACCACATTTTGACTGAACCATACCATATAGACTCTCAGAAAATTCAGGATAAATTGGTGGTAACTGCATTTCTCTTAGAAGGCCCTTTTTAAAAACCTGTAGATGGATATGTGAAAAGGCTAGATAATGCATCTGTATTCAATTTCATCATTTAAAAATCCAGGCTGAAGACTGGTTATAGGGCAAAATGTATTTCCCTTTATTAAATGGAGATCTGAATTCCCTCCCTTCAAAAACAAAAACAAAAACACTTCAATACAATCATGGTTTCCTAAATTCCCGAGTAAGCCAAATAACAGAATTTTCAGAGAATTCTCTGAACAGAATGATTCTATGAGCTATATAGTTAGAACTGAAGAATTGATAAAGTATACAAATGAGCATGATATTCATGGTAGAATGCTTACTGTCTGTACTGCTCTAGGTAGATAGCACACTCAACACCTGTAATGATTTCAAATGGTTCTTGATAAGGATTTTGCACTAACTATTGATTCATTTCTGTGCAGGCACTATTATATGGATGAAGATTTCAATTACCCTAATTTAAATACTTGGAGAAAAGGATTCAACAAACTTGCTGAGTAGTAGATATTATCTTTAAAAAAAATACATATCTAAATTTATCTTTGGTCAAAGAACCACTGGGAGGACCAATGAAGAGAAAGTATGCAATTAATTAAATAAACAATGGTTCTTTCTGTGAAATCTGAGACAGGTCATCATGTATTCACTCCTGCCCACCTGAACTCTTTTGGTGATGAGAAATTCATCAGGCTGTGTATTAACTTCTATTTATTAAAAAGTTTTCTCATTTATTCTATGCACTTTGTCTGGGGTCCATGCAAACTCCTTCTCCAATGTAGCTTGTAGCTGATCTACAAGGCTGAAATCCTAAGCAAACATTTGCATATCATTGATAAGTACATCTGCCATCAACTCAGCAACTCAAAACAGGTCCATAACCATTGATTTACACCATGAATTCTGCCCTCTTGCAAAAACTCATTCCACCTACTTGTGCCATTGGGAACTTTATAGCCTAAAAATTTGGTACCTCTTCAGTATATCAACCTTCTCATTACTTTGAAAGCAGCCATCTTCTCCTCCCCCAACTGACTGGTCTTCTCTTTCACACATTTAACGTTTCCAGTTGTCTCACCATTCCAGTTTGATGTGCTTTCCAGACACTTGAATTTTTCTCTTCTCCAGGATCACTAAATATATACTTTGAGGTATCTTAGTAACCACAATATTTTTATGTAACTGAATTTATGTAATTAATTTTTTCTCAATGTAAATCATACCCAGTGTAAACTAAAATGCAGCTTATTGTCCCACCAGTATTTATAATAAATGAAGATAGCACTACCATATAGTTTCACCTATATGTGAAATAGATAGCATGGAGGACATTAGGAGAGGGGAGGGAAAATGAAAGGGGGGCAGATCTCAGAGGGGGAGAGGATCCATGAGAGACTATGGAATCTGGGAAACAGAGTTTTAGAGGGGAGGACTGTCTGGGGATGGGTTAGCCGAGGGATGGGTTAGCCCAGTGATGTGTATTAAGGAGGGCATGTATTACATGAGGCACTGGGTGTGTTACACACAAACAATGAATCATGCAACAGTACATCAAAAACTAATGGTGCAAAAAAAAAAAAAACAATGATGTACTGTATGGTGACTAACATGACATAATAAAATTAAATTAAATGAAGTAAAACAAAATAAAAGGTAAAATTTTGTGTATTCCCTAACATTAGCACTGCTTTCTTTGGCCTAATACTTAATTTCATGGCAGGGGTGGGAAGGAAGTCTTTCAACCATTCCAAAAATATTTTGCATTTTTCACTTGCTCCGTGTCAATGTACTTAAATGCATTTCAAAATTAGTAATACACCCACACAAAATAGAAGAGTATACATTAATTGATACACACAGGAGTCTTCATGCTTAATCTAATTAAGCATTCTATTGTTCTTGATGGCAAAATATTTAAAAACCTTTCCTTCTAACTTGAAAGAACTTTCCAGGCAACCTGTAGCAGCAATTTTTAAATCATCTTGCTTCTAACCTACACATTGTGCTATGAGGTTAAGTACAACAGACACAAAGAAAATGAAAATATAGGAGGGCCCAGGGATGATATTGATCATATTGATTGTAAGAACAGACACAAATAAAGGGAAAAAGGACTCGGAGAACAGAGAGGATAGAAAATACCCAAGTGGACTACAAATTGTCCTGTTTTTAGGGATAGTGATTATAGCCCACAGCCATTTGGGGAATTATGTGTAAGACATTTATTATTTCTAATGTTATTTAAAGGCACTAAAAGTTGGTCTGACAAAAACAGAACAAAAACAAAAACAAACAAACAAATAAATAAGTAAAAACATATTTAGGTTAACAATCAATAAGGATTACCCATAAATTTCCCAGCTTATTCATCTATTGCTCACTTGGCTAAGGCTCAAAGGAACCCCAAATACAAGTGAATTTTAATGAGGAAAATGAAAGAGCACAACAGTAAACGTTTGATGATGGATCAAACTGAGAATTTTGCTCTGGATCTGACACCTTTGTAAGATCCATAATAATAATAATCATAATTTTACTAAATATAGCACATTTACTGAGGACTCATACTGTGACAATGTGCTTAGTATAGAAAGTCAATTACCTCATTTACAACTTGGAGCTATTAGTTAGGTCAGGGGTTGCCAGACTGGATCCTAGGGGCCAAATCTAACCTACCATCTGTTTTTGTAAAAAAAAAATAAAGAAAGAAAGAAAAAAAAAGTCATATTGGAATGCAGTCATATTCATTTACATATAGCATCTGTGTCTGCTTTCACCATACAAAGGCAGAGTCGGGTAGTTGTAGCAGATCATGTATTCAGCAAAGCCTAAAATATTTGTTTATTTAGCCTGTGACAGGAAAAGTCTGCCAACTCCTGAAATAGATGCTATCAATTTTACTTTTATTTTCAGTTGAAAAAAAACTAAGGTATCCAGTCTATTGCAGTTGACTGGATTATGTTCTATGATTGTCCTTGACTGACAATAAACAGTTCATGGTCCAAGTTACAAGCATATACCAAAATGACCTTCTCAATGAGAAAGAAGATGTGTAGTTCTTCCTTCTATGCCCCACATCCTGCAGCCAACAGTGAAGTCACAATATGTGAATTTTAGAAAGCTTAAATTAATGGATGAAATTTGGATTTTGAAACATATTAATTCAAACTGAAGAAAGGGAAAAATAAAGGGGACAGAGTACATTTATTTTACATACCTGCTCCTCAGAAAGTTCTTCCCTGACAGCCTTCTCTGAAGAACTGTGGCAATAAATTCTCAGCCCCTGTCTCTGCATCACCCTGGTTATTTAATTAATAGCACTTCCCACAACTGTTAGCTGTCCAGTTTGTCAACTTGTTGTGTATCTTCTCCAATTTAGATGTAAGTTTCATGAGAACAAGGATTGTATCTGTCTTGTCCATCATGGTATCTCCAATGCCTAGTACTGTTAGTGCTCAAGAATACTTGAAGAATGATAGGCAGAGAAAGAGATGGGGGAAGGATAAGAAAAGAGAATAAGTCATATTCTCAATAGATAAAGACTGGGATAAAAACTTTTGGGGCAAAGGAAAAAAAATGAACATAGCAAAGAAAATGCTTGCTTTGCTCTTCTATTGTTTATTGCTATAGAGTAGATAATAGAATAGATAATGGAATAGATGATAGAAAGAAAGAAAATAAGGTATCCTCAAAGAAAGACTACAGAAGGAATAATTTGTGAGCAGTATCATTCCTCTAAATATCAATCAATTTCTTTCACCTAAATGAGTCATTTACAAGCAAATTCTTGCATAAAACTATCTTATGATGTAGGGGAAAACAAGAAATAGGGTTCTAAACCTATAATTCCTGAATATTAGAATTTTAAGGGACAAATTTCCATTAAGAGCTAACTAAAATTCAACTACTAAATAGGGTTTTGGTCTAAAACTGAGCAAGAGTAAAATGGTTCAGTGAGTCATGAAATTTTATGAAACTGGTAAAAATACTCTATCTAAATAGTAGCCCTTGAATTCAAAATGATGCTATCTTGTTTTCAGAAATAATCCAGTTATCTTTGGACATCATCAAAAGTTGCAAGGACAACTTCTACATAGAAAAGTATTGAGAAATTTTTTAAGTGTTTTGAGATTAGAGTCTATGTATGCTACCCCCTGATGTCCTACCACTAACACGGTGCTAAGAATGTCCATCCATGGGGTGCCTGGGTGGCTTGGTGGGTTAAAGCCTCTGCCTGCTGCTCAGGTCATGATCCCAGGGTCCTGCATCGGACTCTCTGCTCAGCAGGGAGTTTGCCTCCCCTCTCTCTCTGACTGCCTCTCTGCCTACTTGTGATCTCTGTCTGTCTAATAAACAAATAAAAAATTTTAAAAAAAGACATCTGATTAAAAAGAAAAAAAGAATGTCCATCCATTCAACAAATAAATGGGTAAGTATTTCTCAGTACTACTACTCTGTAGCCCATGCTGTCACACATTGGAAGGCATGCCTCCTTCTAGGGTATCCCCCTCTCATGGGGAAGGCAGGTAAGCAAACATGCTATTTCTTTAACGCAAGAACCATACAGATATAATCTCAGAGTGCTAAGAGAGGAAGAACTAAATAAACAAGGCCGTGAATGAAGATCACACAACCCACAACAAGCAAAGTCTATTCAATTTGCTACAGCAAGGGGTCAGCCACCACCACTCATGTTTGGCAGAGACTCAAAGGCAGGCAGACCAAATAGCTTTCTAGTGGAGAAGAAGGGAAGGCTTCAGGTATGCCATTACTGGAGGCTACTGGCATGGGGCAGTTGTAGAAGGGCTAACTATGTGATTGGTTAGGGGTTATATATTAGGCTTTCTCCAGTTGCCCCTAAGAAGCAAGGGCAAAAATAAAGCCGTCAGTTACTGGTCACCAGTAACAGTCACCAGTTACTGGTCAGTTACTGACTGCTGCTATGCTGACTCTGTGGGTCATTTTTTTTTTCCAATTTATTTATTTTCAGAAAAACAGCATTCATTATTTTTTCACCACACCCAGTGCTCCATGCAAGCCGAGCCCTCTATAATACCCACCACCTGGTACCCCAACCTCCCACCCCCCCGCCACTTCAAACCCCTCAGATTGTTTTTCAGAGTCCATAGTCTCTCATGGTTCATCTCCCCTTCCAATTTACCCAAAAGCACATACCCTCCCCAATGTCCATAACCCTACCCCCCTTCTCCCAACCCCCCTCCCCCCAGCAACCCACAGTTTGTTTCGTGAGATTAAGAGTCACTTATGGTTTGTCTCCCTCCCTATCCCATCTTGTTTCATGGAATCTTCTCCTACCCTGTGGGTCATTTTTATTTTTATATATGGTGTAGCCTTTGCTATTCGTGTACTCAACTTCTCAAATTCATATTGTTGGTGACAAAGAATTTAATTAACAAGTTGCACTCCCATTCCAAACAATTTGTACCCCAATTTCCTTCTTCTCTTACAAAGTGAATGTATCTTACTTTTTTAAAGCTTCATATAAAAAGAGTCATTTGTTAGTGAAAGCTTGTTTGATTTCCAAAAAGATGAGAGTTATAATACAGAAAGATCAGTGTTACTGCAGAGAAAATTGTAAATCAATAGAGCGGACAATTCAGAAGCATATAATAAAATTATTTTTTAACCTAAATGAACCTGACACCTCAACTCATAATAGTTATACTAGCATATTAAATGATAACATTTTAAATTAAAAAAGATGTTTATAGTTAACAAAGTAGGATGCTCCACCATCATCTAACAGTCATAGTCTCATATATCCCCCTTGTTCCTATAATTTCCTCCTGGAAAAACTGTGTTTTAAGTGCACAAGTCTACATTTGTCTTTTATCTTCATTTATCTTAATTCTCAAAGAAACAAGGGTTTACAAAAAAAGAAGAAGAAGAAGAAGAAGAATAAAAGCACAACAAAAGCTTAGTCAACTACCTAAAAACTACTTGAGTCCAGATGGTATAACAAGTAGGGGTGTGGGGAAAAATAGTTATATGTACCACACATCCTGTTACTTGCCTCAAGAATACTTAAAATAGCAGATATTTTGCATTTTTGTTATTGAAGATGTTGCTGAAGGCTGATTTACAAGTGACAAAAATAATGTTCAAATATACTCATAGTGTGCCTTTATGCATGTATCTTCCTCACCACATATATTTTCTTTCTACTGCTCGTGGTTTTAAAATGTAAAACACAATTTAATATAAATTTAATGGATCATATTCAATACAGTTTCCCAATTTTATTTATGAATCGTGCCAGTTTTTGCTGTCTTGTCTCAAATAGACTCCAGGAAATGTGTGACTTGCCACAGCTCAAGAACTTAAGTAAAAGCAAATGTGGTCTCTAATGCAAAGTCATATACTTCTCAAGTTATTATAAATTCAGAAGAAAATGATTAGTTCTTCTATTGAACAAAATAAGCCAGCTCATATTCAATGATCTGGGTTTCTCTATGGAATCACTGTAGGATTGCTATAGCGGGGGCTCTTAGCACTGACTATGTCATAACCACAAACCTTCATCTACCTCTAATTATCTCATATCTTCATAGTTCTCCAAAACAAGGATTGTTAACTTCAAGTTCACACATATCCTTGAAGGAGTCCATAAACCCTGAAATTTTATAGGAGGGCATATTATTTTCTTTCTTGGAGAAAGGATGCCCATCTATAATTAGATTAAAAAATATATCAGTGACATTCAGTTGGTTGAGATATTGGGATATATCTAAATCATAACGAAGCTTATCACATAAACAAAAAGTTTTTAGATAACCAACCTTTTAAAAAATGGCTTTAGTGGTTTTTGAGGATGTCACTAAGAGGTTTCCTCATACATCTGGTGGTGACATTTCTTCTCTTCTATCTCTGTACATTTCTTTAAGATTTAGAGACACTGGTCATTTCAAATAATATTCTATTACCATACTGAATGTTAAATTTACCAAAATAGGGGCTCCTGGGTGGCTCAATGGGTTAAGCCGCTGCCTTCAGCTCAGGTCATGATCTTGGAGTCCTGGGATCGAGTCCCACATCGGGCTCTCTGCTCTGCAGGGAGCCTGCTTCCTCCTCTCTCTCTGCCTGCCTCTCTGCCCACTTGTGATCTCTCTCTGTCAAATAAATAAAATCTTAAAAAAAATTACCAAAATTTCTCTTTAGTGTTAACATAATTTTACATTTATCTTGTGTTTTAATTTGATATTTTTCAATTTTAAACAAAGTCATAGATTATTTTCATCTATTTATTCTTCCATTCTTTTACTCTTATCACTAGTACACCGGCAGAGTTCTTTGTTTCCAACAACAGAATCCCTTCTAAGAAGAAATGGATTTATTAAGGGTATTAGGTAGCTTAAAGAATTTCTATCTCAGTCAAGGAACCAAATTTGGATGCTAGACAGAAGGAAAACTGCAATCAGAACAGAAATTCATTATTTTATAGTGAAAACACTACTATGGCTTTTGCTTACCACTTAATATGCTATGGATCAAATATCTGACAATGACAACAAACTTGAACCAGATTTTCAGCCACGTGTTCTTCCAGACCTACTCTCAGCCCTTTTCCACTTTGCTCTCTGTCTCAAGAGGCTGATCTACCAAATTCCATTAACAAGCCAATGACCCATATGGATTCTTCTTGGATGGACCAGAGCAGATACCAGAAGACTGGAGAGGAAAAGAGCGAGTTTATGACATTTATTCATTTGGGTCCCTCCCTCTTCAAGTATGTTGCCTCAGGATGGCTGTTTTCCTCAGGGCAACTTGCACTGCACAATTCTTTCTCCCTCTCTACCCCAGTAGAATATCCATTTTTCATTCTCTTGGGATAGGGTTAGAAGGCATCCCTACTGCTGCTAGACCATGGTTTATTTTTTTTAATATTTTATTTATTTATTTGACAGAGAGAGATCACAAGTAGGCAGAGGGGAGGGGGAGAAGCAGGTTCCCTGCTGAGCAGAGAGCCCGATGTGGGGCTCGATCCCAGGAACCTGAGATCATGACCCAAGCTGAAGGCAGAGGCTTAACCCACTGAGCCACCCAGGCGCCCCATTGACCATGGTTCTTGCTGCATTCACTAATATCTCCAAAATACTACAACAGACCTTTACCAATGATGCCTTTATAAATAGACAGTGTCCTTTGTTTACCAAAACTTACAAAACAATATTTGTATTTTTGTTATCAAAGACCTGTTTTATAGCTACTCTGGAAAAATCAGAATCCTCCCCTACAGGATGCTCTATTCCTGCACTCAGCTACACATAATGTAATTTTACTTCCAAATTCCAAATCTCAGCTATAAGTCTGCCTGGGAAATCTCAGATAATATGAAGAACATTAGATGCAAGGAGTTCTGGACCTTTAGTTTTACCATTTAAGCCTCCACAACTTAAGAAAGTACACCAGAAGGGAATAGAGTGGATATTGCATGAGCCAGCATACCATTATCTACTTCAAACACTGATATTTACACATAAAAATTTATGAAAAGTTGACCAGCTATGAAGTGAGTCATAGTGTTTTCTACAACATTTGTCATGTATATACTTTGCCTATATTGCTTTATGCAAATATTTAGATTAGTAATCAACAAGAACAACTCAGTAGTAACCCAGGACATGCAAGTATTACCAATAGTATATAAAGCTTAAAAGGTCAGGTAAATATTTGCTTTGTTATTTGTAATCAGAATATATTTTTTATATTTGCAATAAATACAGTTGAAGTTTATTCTACTAAATACATCCTCAAGGATGTAGATATGACACAAGTCCCATTTCCCTTGCGAATTTCAGGGGTGCTGAAAATATTAGACAGTGGAAAGTAGACTGTGGTAAAAAAGCATATGTCCAGGATGTGGTAGATTTTTAAAATGGCCACAATCCTTCATTGGAAGAGTAAGCATCTATTTCCCCATCTATAAATATGGATGAGCTTTGTGAATTGCTTTGGCCAATAGGATATAAGCAAACTGTGGCACAAGCAAAGATTTGAAAACTGCTCACACACTGGGACTTGCCTATTTGCCACTCCTGGGATCTCCTGCCACCATCATCATGTGAATAAACCTTGGAAAGCCTGCAAAATAACAAGAGACAAGTGACCCAGTCATACCATCTGTTCAAGTAACTCCAGCCAATCACCAGACAAGTGTGTGAGGCCATCCTGGATAAGCTAGCCCCCAACCAACCTGCCAACTAACAGCAGATACATGAGCTACTAGACCAAGTGAGATAAGCCAAGCCCACCTGGATCAAAAGAGCCACCACAGAGCCCAGCCCAAATTGCAGACCCACCAAACTATAAACTGAAAAAGAAACTAAATAAAATTTTTGGAAGGCTAGTTTTTCAAACCACTAAGTTTTGTGGGATTTTTTTTAAAATACAAACAAGCTAACTCATATATAAAAAGATACCTAGGAGGGGTGTGCTGCTGTTGACTAACCTAAAAATAAATAGCATTGGCTGTAGGACTGTGCAGTAAAGTGAAGCTGGAAAAGCAGTGAGGAAACTTGCAAAGGCTGACTCGTGCTACATAGGAGAAAAGCAAGTGGCAAAACTGTCACCTGTAGTAATATGGAAGACAAAGAATTTACCTGATAAGCTGTGGACATGACAAGATGGCTTCTGACCCCAATGTTGCACCAGGGTAAGGTGAGGGAAGAAAGAGTGATGCTAAAAACAAACTGTTATCAGACAGAATTTTTTTAAAAGATTTTTATTTATTTGACAGAGAGAGAGAGATTACAACTAGGCAGAGAGATAGGCAGAGAGAGAGAGGGGAAGCAGGCTCCCCGCCAAGCAGACAGCCTGATGTGGGACTCGATCCCAGGACCCTGAGATCATGACCTGAGCTGAAGGCAGAGGCTTAACCCACTGAGCCACCCAGGTGTCCCCAGACAGAATTTAAAAGGAAAATAAAGGGGTAGGACAAGTTGGGTTGGAAAACCAAATTGCTTCTCATTTCCAGTATCTCCAACTAGCAAATTATTTTCTTTTACTTCTTTCTTTCTTTTTCTCTTTCTTTCTCTTTCATTTGTTTCAGAAGTATAATTTAGTGATTCATCACTTACATAAAACAACCATTGCTTTTCAGTACAAATGCTCTCCTTAATGGCTATCACCCATTTAAGCCATCTACTCCCAACCCCCGCCCACCTCCCCTCCAGCAACCCTCAGTTTGCACAATACAGTTAAAATTCTGTCTTCTGGGGGTGCCTGGGTGTCTCAGTGGGTTAAGCTTCTTCCTTTGGCTCAGGTCATGGTCTCAGGGTCCTGGGATAGAGCCCCATGTCTGGCTCTCTGCTCAGTGGGAAGCCTGCTTCCCCCTCTCTCTCTGCCTGCCTCTCTGCCTACTTGTGATCTCTCTCTCTCTCTGTCTGTTAAATAAATAAATAAATAAATATTTTTAAATTCTGACTTTTGGTTTGCCTCTTTTTTTCTTTAATCCCCCCAAGCATGTTCATTTCTTTTGTTTCTTAAGTTTCATATGAGTGAAGTCATATGGTATTTGTCTTTATCTGACTTATTTCACTTAGCATAATATACTCTAGCTCCATCCACAACATAGCACATGGCAAGACTATATTCTTTTTCATGGCCAAGTAATAATCCATTATATATGGCATCTTCTTTATCCATTTATCAGTTGATGGACATTTGGGCTGTTTCCATAGTTTGGTTACTACAGACAAAGCTGCTATAAACATCAAGGTGCATGGACCCTTTCAAATCAGCGTCTTTATATCCTTTGGGTACATGAACCTAGTATTGCAATTGCTGGATCATACGGTGGTCCTATTTTTAACTTTTTGAAAACCTCCAAGCAAATTACTAACAAATAAAGTGAGGGAAAAGATAAGAACAAAGATCAAATCAAGGATCTGTCTGTAAAACCCTTTGTTAAAATCCTGAAAGAGGGGCACCTAGGAGGCTCAGTGGCTTAAAGCCTCTGCCTTCAGCTCAGGTCATGATCTCGGGGTCCTGGGATCGAGCCCCACATCAGGCTCCCTGCTCAGCAGGGAGTCTGCTTCTCCCACTGACCTCTCTCCTCTCATGGCCTATCTCTCTCTCTCTCAAATAAATAAATAAAATCTTTAAAAAAACAGATTTAAAAAAAAATCTTCTGAGAAGAATAAGGGTGTGGTCACATAAAAGCTTAATCCCCCAAAAGGCATCTATTAAGTCAAGAGAGAGGCAGTCTCAAAACAACTGACATTCTGTATTTTGTTGAATAGAGTAGACTAATGTGGTATATGGAAATCCCACAGGTGTTATGAAAGACATATCAGTAAAAGTACCAGTAGATTAGAGGAAAAGGAATGAAGATTGTTAAAATAAAAGAAAAAAAAATCTTCTGTATCTCAACTACAAGAGGAAGCAAGCTTAGAATGCTACTCAGTTGCAACTGGAGGCCATATTTGTAGGGAAAAAAACCATTTCAGACGATAGAGCCATAAGCCCAAAGGTTGGAGTCAAGATCCATAGAAAACAGTGACCAAGAAACTACTGCCAAGGAAAAGTTAAGAATTTTGTACTGGGAATCCACTTCTATCGGGAACGGGGTCCTAACCAGGACACATTCCCTGGCGCCAGAGGCAGAAGAACTGAGCGTCTGCCCCGAGGGATTCCAGAATTGCAGGGGTCAGCACCTGCTACCTGCCTCCCGTTCTTCCCTTTTTTGAATGGAAAAGTCACTTATAATTATCCTATCCTTTTCTCCCTTTGTAGGTGAGGCACAGATAATGTGTGTTTTTATTCACTGTTTTCTTTGGTTCATGATTGCAAGAGGAACACATCTAAGGAGTAACATTCAGATCTTATTTATATCATGAGATCCTGGACCTCCAGCCTAAAACTAGAATTAAATGACACTTCTGGGGAGGAGGTACAGGGATTCTGAAGGTGAGAGGAGAGTGAATTAATTGGGATCGAAGGACAAACTACAGTAGTTTATTAAAACGCAATTAACCCTGTTTCGTCCAAAGGCTTTCCACTTTCCCACCCCTTGAATCTAGGTTGGTCGTGTAATTTGCCATGTAAACGAGACATTAACAAAACTGTTACAGGCGCTTACCTACTTGCTGTTTCTGGGCCTTCTGCCACTGCTGCCATGTGAATACGCCGAGATTAGCCTACTGGTTGATGAGCGACATGTGGCTTAATTGCACATATACCCCATCTGAGAGTGAGACAGAAATCAAACACGAACTAAGCTACGGAGAATCAGTCTGGCCCCACGTGAGCTGCCCGGCAACAGCTGAGGAATTAGAAAGCCCAGCCCTGTTCAGCCAAGTCCGACCTTAAAAAACAGCCTGGCACAAACTGACAAACTAAACAAAAAGGTGGTTTTTTAAGCCACTGTGTTCATCACACTGGCTTGTCACAGCAAAGGCAAACCCATAGACAAGACTAATCTACTTCCACGTAGACATCTGGATGTCATCTCGAAAGAACAACATGAAAAATCTCCTGTATCTCCTATTGAGAAGTCTGGAAATATAGGACTACTGACGATTAGGCGTTAGGTTTGTTTGCTAAAGAGAAGACATTTTCTCGGAAAAAGCTGAAACTTATTTTCAAACTATGTCCATGCTACCTCAGGAAGGACTGTCTTAAAAACTAAAGAAAATAGATTATTACATGGGTAAAAAGAAGTTTCAAATCAGAGTTGAAATTGCATTTATACCCCATAGAACCCAGAGTTCGACAGGAGGAGGGTTGATCATGAGGAGGACATGACCTCTAGTTGACCTGATTGCTGGCCCAGGGAATCAGAGAGTCCTCACTGCTCTCCTGTCCTTGACATGTATATTTTGCCCACCCTTCCCACAGTGGGAGTCATTTCCAAGGACACAGACTTGGGAGAGCAGTATGTTATTAGAACATCTGCACTGTATTCATGACTTAACCAATTTGAGACCTCTGTATAAACTTGTTAGATTTTGGGGGGGTGTTAGATTTGGCGCCTGGGTGGATCAGTGGGTTAAAGCCTCTGCCTTTGGCTCAGGTCATGATCTCAGGGTCCTGGGATCAAACCCCGCATCGAGCCCCACATCAAGCTCTCTGCTCAGCAGAAGCCAGCTTCCCCCCCGACCGCCTGCCTCTCTGCCTACTTGTGATCTCTCGTTATCAAATAAATAAATAAATAAATACTTTTAAAAAATACTGATTACATGTAAAGTATTGTGTTTGACATCCTAGAAAACACAAGAGGTGTTGTATCTAAAAATTGCCCCCAAAGACCATACACTTAATTGGAAGAGGAAGGTATTTACTTATTAAAAAGCAAACTAATGTTAACACATAATATACGACATCACATACGTCGGTGCTGAGTGGTGAAGAGTATAGGTTTTGGAGCCATACTGCCGAAATCTGATCCCAGGTACCTCATTTATCTGCTGTGTAGTTTGGACGGTAATTTTTTTTTTTTTAAGATTTTATGTATTTATGGGGCGCCTGGGTGGCTCAGCGGGTTGGGCCGCTGCCTTCGGCTCAGGTCATGGTCTCGGGGTCCTGGGATCGAGTCCCGCATCGGGCTCTCTGCTCGGTGGGGAGCCTGCTTCCTCCTCTCTCTGCCTGCCTTTCCATCTACTTGTGATTTCTCTCTGTCAAATAAATAAATAGAATCTTTGAAAAAAAAATATTTTATGTATTTATTTGACAGAGAGAAATCACAAGTAGATGGAGAGGCAGGCAGAGAGAGAGAGAGGGAAGCAGGCTCCCTGCTGAGCAGAGAGCCTGATGCAGGACTTGATCCCAGGACCCTGAGATCATGACCTGAGCCGAAGGAAGCAGCTTAACCCACTGAGCCACCCAGGCACCCCTAAAATCTAATACTAGATTTTAGGCAGCATCTAATTTTTTTTTTAAACATCTCTGGGGCAATCCCTTACATACCTATGCACAAAATAGGTGTTTCAAAATACCTATCTCATAGATTATTACAGAGAGTTAATACATACCAAGTGCCTACAACAGTTTAAATGTTAATATATGCAAAGTGCTATGCACACAGGAAATGTTACATAAGTGCTATGTATCTAAATGTAGACAGTAAATGGCTAGGAATAATTAGCGACTCCACATGAATTGCTCTGAGAAGAGACAAAACTCAGCCACCTCTAGAAAAGAAGTCAGCCAACTTCCTGGCTTTAATTTCATACTCCATCTGTTTACCGGTTTTCAGAATTGGACAAAGTTTGTGAAAAGTTTTGTTTCCTTGAATATTCAAATTCAGTATTTTATATTAGGTATAAATTCTAATGACAAGGGAATAGGGGGCATCTTAATCAGAACCCTCATGTTGAGCCTGCCCTGCTTGCAGATGGCTGTGGGAATCAATAAAGCTATAGCAGGTGCGTTAGTGTGAAAATATGCAAGTGAACTCCATTTGTGCAGGACACTAGTGCATCTCTCCTGTGATACTGATATAACATACGTGGAGTGGATATTCCCGAAATAAATTAATGAACACATCCAAAGTATTTTAAATGTACAATACTCAAGGCAGTATCTAAAAATGCAAAACTATGTAGATACTGTTGTTCAGATGAGTTTCCTTTTTTTTTTTTTTTTGGTCTACACATACATACAAAGTTCTACAGGTAAAAAATAATAATAATTCATCTCAAACTGTTGGAGATTACATTCATGTAATACTAGATTTTAGGTTGCCAGAATTTTTCTTTTTGAAGTTATTTGGGGTCTACCAGTTTTTAATGCCATGTGTCTTACAAATGATTTTCTGTGGGGACACCTGGGTGGCTCGGTCAGTTAAGCTTCTGCCTTTGACTCAGGTCACCTTTGGCTCAGGTCATGTTCCTGGGGTCCTGAGATCGAGCTCTGCATCAGGCTCCCTGAAGGGAGTCTGCTTGTCCCTCTCCTTCTGCCCATATCCCCCATCTCCCAGCTCATGATCTCTCTCTCTCTTGCCCTCTCTATAATAAATAAAATCTTTTTTTTTAAAAAGTGACTTTCAGTGAAAGCATACAGCACTTGGTCTTGGTTTTAAAGTATGGTGGCTCAGTGGTTTAAGCCGCTGCCTTCGGCTCGGGTCATGATCTCGGGGTCCTGGGATCGAGTCCCACATTGGGCTCTCTGCTCAGCAGGGAGCCTGCTTCCTCCTCTCTCTCTCTGCCTACTTGTGATCTCTCTCTCTGTCAAATAAATAAACAAAAACAAAACAAAACAAAAAAAATCTTTAAAGTATGTTCTCCAGGTGCCTGGGTGGCTCAGTGGTTAAGCCACTGCTTTCGGCGCAGGTCATGATCCTAGAGTCCTGGGATTGAGCCCCATATCAGGCTTCCCTTGCTCTGCAGGGAGCCTGCTTCTCCCCTCCCTTTGCCTCTCCCCTTGCTTGGATGCTCTGTGTGTGTGTGTGTGTGTGTGTGTGTGTGTGTGTGTCAAATAAATAAAATCTTAAAAAAAAAAAAAAAAAAAGAAGTATGTTCTCCGAAGGGCAGCATCAGCATCTCCTGAGTGTTTGTTAGAGATGTAAATTCTCAGGCCCCATCCCTGAGCTGTTGAATCTGAAATTCTGGAAGTGGGCACAGCAATGTGTTTTATTGAAGTCTGCAGGTGCTTCTGTCACATGCTAAATTGGGAGAATCCTGGGGTATAGCAATTTTGTGTTCCTCACTCTCTCTTCTGAAGAAATGATACTGTTCTGTCTTCAAAGAAACACAATTCTCGGGTTATTTGAGGAACTGGTTCCGATACTATAAAAATCAAAATATAAAAAGGCATGCCCACTCTTCTTTTCTGAAAACAATGGAGCAGAACTGTTCTACCAGGGAAATTTTTTCAAACACTTGGGCAGGACTTTTTTTTTTCAATACTTTTTTTAATACTTTTTTATAATACATAGCTTATGCTAAATGTATTTTTGTTCTTTATTTTAGAAACTGTCAACTTAGTGAAGAGAACAAGAAATATCACATAGTACAAAATGTAAAAGTCACCAAAGAAAAAAAGCCAAAACTAAAGGTTGAAGAAAAGGCTAATGCTGAATTTCATTTCAAATACATAAAAATTAACAAAGACATGAAATTCATCTAAAGAGGAGGCACTTTCATAGAATAAAAATAATTTAGATGTAAAATGGAAGAACTGATTGCCCCAGTTTGACTTCCATTCAGAGACACACTTGTAAACTAAAAGTAGAGATTAGGGGGGAAAAAAAGGCAGAGTGGGGGTTGGTGTCTCCTGGTTGGCTCAGTCAGTCAACCATACAACTCTTGATCTTGGGGCTGTGAGTTTGAGCCCCACATTGTGTGTAAAGGCTGCTTTAAAATAAAACCATTAAGGGGAACCTGGGTGGCTCATTTGGTTAAGCAGCTGCTTCCTGATTCTGGCTCAGGTTATGATCTCAGGGTCCTGGGATCGAGCCTCCTGTTGGGCTCTGCAGTCTGAGGGAGTCTGCTTGAGGATTCTCTCTCTCTCTCTCCCAAAGCCCCTCCCCCAACTCACACATAAAGGCTTTCTCTCTGTCCCTCAAATTTTAAAATTATCTTATAAAATAAAATAAAATAAAAAATCTTTAAGAAGAAAAAGAACAAAAAGGAATTGAGAATCACAGTCTTAAAATACTGCCAAGGCACTGTCTAAACTATTCTTTTTAATGGTAATTGAGCATGTGTATAGGGAATTGCACTATATTAACCACTTTGGGAATTATAATTTAGTTGAATATCGCTCTGGTTTTCACGGAGGACACAAATCTGCTGGGGAAAAAAAAATAACCACATTGCAATGAAAGTGCATGTTAAAAGCACTAGGGAGTAAACAGAAATTTCATTCCAACATGTAGAGTTATAACACCACAGACTCAGAACAAATTCCGTAGGCAGTTTTTTTCAGCTAGGCCACAAAAACAGACTCCAGTGAGACAAATAATGTTGGTACAGGTCTAGTACCATGCCTCAAGTATAGGAAGTACTCTGCAAACAGTTGTTATTCAACCTTACAGTAAATTCTCTTATGTTTACTTCCATCTTTCCTTGGAAATACTGGCTCCTTACATAGCTGTATTCATGGACCAAAGAAAAGGAGTTAGTGGACAAGAAAAAGTAAAGACACAAGTGGCAACGACACCAACAACAAAGACTGTGCATTGTAAATGGCTTTCAGTGAGAAACAACGAGAGACTATGGGACACACAATAATGAAACTATTAGTATAAATCAATGCACCGGGAGAATTTATTGAACTCCAATAGTATGTAAAACTCTAGAACATGTTATCATGCACTGTTAGGGGACACAAAAACCTGCAAAGCTGGGACTGTGTGTCTGCTGAATGAGAGGATGTGTAAGAAGTATATGAAACATGTATAAGAAGTATATGAAAACTGAATATGAGGTGATAAGTGCCCATTTCATGGGGGACAATGAAGACTACAGGGTCAAGATCAATGAAACAAGAGATTTATATTGGCAGGTGGTGTTGGGAGTTCTCTAGGTTGGATTAGGATTCCTTGTTATGCTGCATTTTTAGGATAAAATCATTCTTTTCTTAGTTTTATTTATTAGAGAGTGCCCGCATATGTTGGGGGAGGGGAAGAGAGTGGGAGAAGCAGGCTCCCCGCTGAGCAGGGAGCCTGATGCGGGCTGATCCCAGGATTCTGAGATCATGATCTGAGCCAAAGGCGGACACTTAACCAACTGAGCCACCCAGGCAACCCTGGGATAAAATCATTACCTCTGTGGCTTCTCCCATTTTCAATTTCTTCCCATGCTCCTTAAACCCCAAACATCGAAAAGCTCACAGTGCTAAGGTGAAAGGTGTATGATGGGGAAAATTATGAAAATAGTAAATAAAGAGAGAAAGGAATATCATCCGTTATCTGTGCCAAGAAACAACCAACCAAATAAGTGCATAAGAGCCGAGCCACAGGGGGAAGGCAGGAGGAGATTATTCTCTATAATACATCAATGGTTCTTAGTAAAAACAAAACCCAAATCTACAGAACTAATTGCAATTGCCACCAAGTTTTCCAGTGGAACTGTATTTTTTTTTCCTACTAACTCACACTCACACATCCTAAATGGTTTAAGAAATGATTTTACATACGTTCTATTATTAATTCGCACAGCAAACATGGGTGGAAACAGTTGCTGTGAGAACTTACATGACTCGAGCAAAGGCTAACAGTAGGACAAAGCCAGGACTTCACGTCAGATATTCAAAATCATGTTTTAAAGAGCTGAAAATGAAGACATCTCCCAACTATATTTAATACCAGAAAAGGAACGTTCCAACAGAAGAGTAACTCTCACTACTCAATAGCACCAGCAGCACCAACCGTGCAATCTGTGTTTTCCTGTCTACCTGGACGATCTCCCTGGCCCAGTTGGCGAGCCCTAAGACCTGTATATTATTCTATGGATTTCTGATGTCAACACTTCAAACCAATACTATAAGGAGAGAAGGACACTCTGGGTCAGCCCAGAAAAGACAATAGTGTTTCTACTTCTCTCTCTCTCTTTCTCTCCAGCATCCCAACTCCCATGGTCTGAGGAATTCTGGCCATATGCAGAAGCCATATAGAATTGTTCTAGAAGACGGTCCCATTGGTCTCCCAGCAGACATCCAGCGTCCTCCCCAGATGCTTGAGGGAGCCTTCACCAGGCTCTGACAGCGACATAATAGAGCCTGAGCAGTAATAGGCTAGTTGAACGCAGGCAGCCCTCAGAGCCAAAAAAGCCAAAAAGAAGTGTTACTGTTTTAAGTTAAGCTTTAAGGCAATTTGTTGTACAGAAAAATAACAACCAGCACCTCATTTTTTACCTGAGTTGTTTCTTTAGAGAAGGCAATTAGTTCAATTTGTAGGCTCTCTGTGGGAAACCAGCCAGGAGATAAATATGTAGCACCTGGTCGGGTCTGAGACCTCATTGTGCAGACAGCTACATCATTTGGGGACCCAGTGCCAAATGAAAATGGGGGGCCCCTTGTGCAGAAAGCAGGAAAGAAGTGCTGTTACATATACATAAAATGCCTCCTCCTTTCTGTTACGGTCTGTATCTGTTTGCTTTTGTTGTTCCATGGCATTTTCAGAAGAGCCCAATTTACATTTTAAATTTTGAACATTTTTTTTTACTCTTCATCTTTATATTACACAATCCTCATTTCAAAGGCAAATGTCCAAAGACTTAACTTATGGGTGGAATCACCAGGATTACAATTCATATTACTGCGATTCCTGCCCAAAGGGTACCACAAGCCCACCAAGGGAGAGAAATACAAGCCGGACTCAGAAAATCTGGAATGTGAAAGAGAGAACCTATCCTTAGGGACAGAGCCAGCCTAGGGAGTGCTCTGGGGTGTAAGGACTGTGGCACGAGGGCGGACCCTCACAGGTGGCACAAGCCTGAGACCATCCAGCAATGGAGACTGCACCCGTGCTCACTGAGCCTGCGGCAGACACAGGAACGATGCCTCAGAGGGCGCAGGGTGTGGAGAAGTCAAGTTCCGTGTCTCACTGCTCGGTGGGCTGTTCCACCAGGACAGATGGGCCACCCCCGAGGATCTTTAAACCTTTGTCCTGAGAGGCACTCAAACCTCCATGAGGGGTGGGCACCAAGCCAGTTGCAGCAACCAGCCGATGGACCACTGGGTAAGTGCTGCTAGTCCGGGGTGGGAACTGTTGATGTTCTAACAGGTTCTAGTTACTGTAAGGGCACACGCCTACCCTGAGCTTCCCAGCAGCTGTGACCAGGCTCCTGTTGGGGAAAGGCTGGCAGAGGTTACGGGGTGGAGAGTGGGGAAAAGGAGGCTGGAGGGGCCAGGATGCCAGAAAATCAGGGAGCTAGGAAGCAGGGACAACCATCCAGGGAGGCTTCAGAGGAATTGGGTGGCTGTGAGGCTCCAGGGCCCCATGCTTGCTCCATTGTCCCCTAAGACTGGCAAACCCTGAAAGCAACATGCAGTGTGTGCCATTGGGAAGGGAAACAGTCAATAAGAAGTTATACATGTAATTAATATCATAACAGAAGTCCAAGGTGCAATGGGGGCCAGTGGAGTTGGGGGGGTCATCTTTGAAGTATGTAGAAAGACTTCTCCTCTTTCGGATGAGACCAGAAGGAGGAGCTTGTTTCCTGGTATCTTGGTTTGTGGGAGGGACAGGAGCAAGGTTGAACAGGAACATGGAGAAAGGGCAGAAGAAAGGAAGGGCATTTCTAGCAGAAACAAGAAGCATGGACCACAGTACTGTCTCTTGAACAGAAGCTACTTTCATAAGTAACACAAACCCAATGCTCACATACTTAGGGGAAAAAAAGCAGGTTCTGCCTGACATGAGAATGTAACGACTCTAAAATGCAAACCAGGAGCACTGTCTCAGAAGAACAGAGGAGGAGAATAGAGACAAAACAAGTGTTCTTCCCAAACGCAGAGTCTGAAATGAGGACACACATGCGACCAGTTCATCTGGAAGTTATTGCAGAAAGTGCCGTGAGGAAATGGGGATGGAAGGCAGAGAAAGAAAGATAAGTAATGAAGTTAGTTTTGCTCTGTGGGTAACTGCCACTTACCCCACTTCAGCCTGGAGAGATAGTATAGAAACCCGCCTCAGAGTTGTCTCCGGTGCGTAAGTAAGGAAGCTCTGGTGTTTTCACCAACTCCCATCCTTTATCAGTGAGACATTGCCCCAGGGGAGCTAACAGTTCCCCAGCACTGTTGGTCTGTGGCACGTGTGGCAACAGCACACTGCCAGGACCCAGAAATGCCTCTAGCAGAGACCAGGGGTGCTGCTGACATCCCTCCTGTAGGTGAACTTCTGGCAGGTGGAGGAGGTGTGGGTGGGCCACTGCTGCCCACCCCTCTGACTGAACCGTTCCCTGAGCTGAGGTAAGGAAATGTAAATGAGAACAGCAGAAAATTCTGGAGAAAACCAGGACCTAAAAAGGGAGAGATACAGAAGTAGCTGGTGCTTCCTTGTTCTCCAATGAAGGTCACGGAATCACAGAGTTTGAGTGCTCAGTATTTCAACCACCACCTTCCATGACAAAACTGGGTTTGCCAAGGCTAAGTCCCTTGTCCAGAATTTCACAGCCATTATGGGCATGGGTTTTCTCACATTTGTTTCAGCCTACTTTCTACTATTACACACCTGTTCGCGAACATGGCTTTTACCTTGAGAAAAAACAAAAAGAATAAATGGAGAAGACCTCCACCTTCCTGAAATATCCGTAAATATTTATCCCTAGGAACTCACCCTTTCTCCATCTTCATATCCTCTACAATTCTGGAGAACTAGTAGTAACGGAAAACGTTTCACAGAATATTGCTAATGTGCCTTATAGGTACACTGAGGTATATAACACACAAATAAGGAATACAAGATTTTCCCTCGTTTAGTAATAAAGAGTCAGACTGAATTATTGAGGGTAGTCAGGTATCAGTAATCTTCCAAGTAATAAGTTAGCATATGCCAGAGGAACAAAACTCTACTAAGCCCAGATACATCACGGGCTTCTAAGAAATGACTTAACGAGCTAAAAAAATCAACAGTAACACAACATCTAATCATTTATAGAAGGACAATGTTCTTGGAACTGTCCTTTAATAGCAGTCTAAAATTATATCCCCTAATGTAAGAACATGGTTTTGGCCACTGGAGTGGTTCTGTAGGCACAGTGATTTATCCAGGGAGTAAAAAAAGATTTGAAGTAGTAAAACCTTAAATTTGAAAGGTTATCTTCTCTGCCTGGACAATAGCTATATATGAGGGCAAAAATATAACTGGAACAAATAATAGGATATCTACAAATTAAGGATACACTGTAAAATGATCAAAAATTTAAAAAATAAGGTGAGTAGAATTTTTCTTTAACAATACTGACTACATCCCTGAGGGCACATGTAAGAATAAGTCACTGTAATCACTATCATGAGCAATTTTAAAAAGAAAAATGCTACAGAGAAGTTATTTTAATGATAGTTAAGTCTTTTAGAGACCCAGGTGAGCTTCTGACATATATTTTAACTGTCCCTAAAAACTTCCCAAAATGATACACTATGCCCAAATATTTCTATTTAAACAGCTTCAAAAGATCACAGTCAATCTCACACAGCTCATACATTTTTTAATTCAACTTTTGTCAAATTGATTTATGATTCTGAATTGGACTTATGTCAATTTGATTTATGTTTCTGCTCTCGGTCGATGCTATGCGTACTTACTATAACTGAGTTGTCACAGAGGGAAGGGGATCCACAGGGACAGAGATGATATACCTCCCTAAGGGCCATTAACTGGAAATAACAGAGCAGGCCTCACCCTTTGCTTTCGATGGCCCCCGAGCTTCCAGAAACATGTATCTTGCAGTACCGGGCACAGATCAGAAGTGTGGACTCCAGTGAGATAAGCAAGTAGATGCATGCTATTCTTTCAGGGAAGGTAATGTCTCCCATAAAGTTCCTTTTAACTTTTAAAGAATGGCTGAGTTAAGAAACCGTTTAAAACTCATTACCTATGACCATTAAGTGATAGTACATTTTGGTTCAGCTTGTCTTGCTACAGAGCGAGAGCCTTCATGGGTGTCTTAATTTTTCCCACTTTAATATAGACATTTTCCCCCTGCCAGGGAGAAATAGTTTGCAAGGTTTTATGGAGGGAAAAAAAAAAGTGTGAGACAATATTGCACCATCAACATTCACATAAAATGAAGTTCTTAGCCAACAAACTTGAGGACTTGACAATAAATGATCTACCCTTTCAGGAGCAAGATTGTGATTTTGCTATTAACAACTCGTGGCCGAGATGTACAGTCCTATTTTCCACTTGTGATCTGTCATTTTCACACATAATCTCCAAAATATTTGATGTCCTGCTAAGTATAATTTAACTCTCTTCTTTCTTTTTATTGTTAGTTCATTACTATATTTGACTTCTATAAATCTAAACTAAAAATTGAACCATAGATGTCTATAGATATACATCAAGTATAGAGGTCTGTCAATATTTTCTTTGATCACCGCCAAACAGTGCAGTGATAAGATTCCCAAAATGACCTTGGGAATTTTAATTTTCAGAAAAGACTCTCTCTCTAACAATTATGGCATAACTTCTACAAATAACCACAGTTGCTACCTCCCAGGAAACCATGAAAAGTCAGCTTGAAAAAAACATGTTTTGAAAATATTTGAAGGGAAAATTGTTTCCACTTAATATCTACAGACAACAGAATCGAACATGATTTTAAGCCCATAACAATGCCAGAAAATGTACTTATCTAAGTAGATTCTCAGGTACAAAACAGGACCATTAAAACTTTACCTTTTTGGGGTACCTGGGTAGCTCAGTGGGTTAAAGACTCTGCCTTCAGCTCGGGTCATGATCCCAGGGTTCTGGGATAGAGCCCGGCATTGGGCTCTCTGCTCAGCGGGGGGCCTGCTTACCCCGCCTCTCTCTCTGCTTGCCTCTCTTACTACTTGTAATCTCTGTTTGTTAAATAAATAAATAAAATCTTTAAAAAAAATAAGTAAACTTTACCTTTTCTGTAAACTTAAAGTTGGGACCACTAACCACTCTGTCCACTTTACTCCCTTCAGAGAGCAACTCTTTTTTTTTTTTTTTTTTTTTTTTTTTACATTTTTTAATCTTTATTTCTCCCAATCGTTTTTTTTTTTCCCAATTTATTTATTTTCAGAAAAACAGTATTCATTATTTTTTCACCACACCCAGTGCTCCATGCAAGCTGTGCCCTCTATAATACCCACCACCTGGTACCCCAACCTCCCACCCCCCCGCCACTTCAAACCCCTCAGACTGTTTTTCAGAGTCCATAGTCTCTCATGGTTCACCTCCCCTTCCAATTTACCCAAATTCCCTACTACTCTCTAACGCCCCTTGTCCTCCATGCTATTGGTTATGCTCCACAAATGAGTGAAACCATATGATAATTGACTCTCTCTGCTTGACTGATTTCACTCAGCATAATCTCTTCCAGTCCCGTCCATGTTGCTACAAAAGTTGGATATTCGTCCTTTCTGATGGAGGCATAATACTCCATAGTGTATATGGACCACATCTTCCTTATCCACTCATCCGTTGAAGGGCATCTTGGTTCTTTCCATAGTTTGGCGACTGTGGCCATTGCTGCTGTAAACATTGGGGTACAGATGGCCCTTCTTTTCACGACATCTGTATCTTTGGGGTAAATACCCAGGAGTGCAATTGCAGGGTCGTAGGGAAGCTCTATTTTTAATTTCTTGAGGAATCTCCACACTGTTCTCCAAAGAGGCTGCACCAACTTGCATTCCCACCAACAGTGTAAGAGGGTTCCCCTTTCTCCACATCCTCTCCAACACATGTTGTTTCCTGTTTTGTTAATTTTGGCCATTCTAACTGGTGTAAGGTGATATCTCAATGTGGTTTTAATTTGAATCTCCCTGAGGGCTAATGATGATGAGCATTTTTTCATGTGTCTGATAGCCATTTGTATTTCTTGATTGGAGAAGTGTCTGTTCATATCTTCTGCCCATTTTTTGATGTGTTTGTCTGTTTCGTGTGGGTTGAGTTTGAGGAGTTCATTATAGATCCTGGATATCAACCTTTTGTCTGTACTGTCATTTGCAAATATCTTCTCCCATTCCGTGGGTTGCCTCTTTGTTTTTTTGACTGTTTCCTTTGCTGTGCAGAAGCTTTTGATTTTGATGAAGTCCCAGAAGTCTATTTTCGCTTTTGTTTCCTTTGCCTTTGGAGACGTATCTTGAAAGAAGTTGCTGTGGCTGATATCGAAGAGATTACTGCCTATGTTCTCCTCTAAGATTCTGATAGATTCCTGTCTCACGTTGAGGTCTTTTATCCATTTTGAGTTGATCTTTGTGTACGGTGTAAGAGAATGGTCGAGTTTCATTCTTCTACATATAGCTGTCCAGTTTTCCCAGCACCATTTATTGAAGAGACTGTCTTTTTTCCACTGTATATTTTTTCCTGTTTTGTCGAAGATTAATTGACCATAGAGTTGAGGGTCCATATCAGGGCTGTCTACTCTGTTCCACTGGTCTATGTGTCTGTTTTTATGCCAGTACCATGCTGTCTTGGTGATCACAGCTTTGTAATAAAGCTTGAAATCAGGTAAGGTGATGCCGCCAGCTTTATTTTTGTTTTTCAACGTTTCCTTAGCGATTCGGGGTCTCTTCTGATTCCATACAAATTTTTGGATTATTTGCTCCAGCTCTTTGAAGAATGCCGGTGGAATTTTGATCGGAATGGCATTAAAAGTATAGATTGCTCTAGGCAGTATAGACATTTTAACGATGTTTATTCTTCCGATCCAAGAGCATGGAATGGTCTTCCATCTTTTTGTGTCTTCTTCAATTTCTTTCATGAGTGTTCTATAGTTCCTCAAGTACAGATCCTTTACCTCTTTAGTTAGGTTTATTCCAAGGTATCTTATGGTTCTTGGTGCTATAGTAAATGGAATCGATTCTCTAATTTCCCTTTCTGTATTTTCCTTGTTAGTGTATAAGAAAGCCACTGATTTCTGCACATTGACTTTGTATCCTGCCACGCTGCTGAATTGCTGTATGAGTTCTAGTAGTTTGGGGGTGGAGTCTTTTGGGTTTTCCATATAAAGAATCATGTCATCTGCGAAGAGAGAGAGTTTGACTTCTTCATTACCAATTTGGATACCTTTTATTTCTCTCTGTTGTCTGATTGCTGTTGCTAGGACTTCTAATACTATGTTGAACAAGAGTGGTGAAAGTGGGCATCCTTGTCTTGTTCCTGATCTCAACGGGAAGGCTGCAAGCTTTTTCCCATTGAGGATGATATTTGCTGTGGGTCTTTCATAGATAGATTTGATGAGGTTCAGGAATGTTCCCTCTATCCCTATACTTTGAAGCGTTTTAATCAGGAACGGATGTTGGATTTTGTCAAATGCTTTTTCTGCATCAATTGAGAGGACCATGTGGTTCTTCTCTCTTCTCCTATTAATTTGTTGTATCACATTGATTGATTTACGAATGTTGAACCATCCTTGTAGCCCAGGGATGAATCCCACCTGATCATGGTGGATAATCTTTTTAATGTGTTGTTGGATCCTGTTGGCTAGGATCTTGTTGAGAATCTTAGCATCCATATTCATCAGTGATATTGGTCTGAAATTCTCCTTTTTGGTATGGTCCTTGCCTGGTTTGGGGATCAGGGTAATGCTGGCTTCATAGAAAGAGTCTGGAAGTTTTCCTTCTGCTTCAATTTTTTGAAACAGCTTCAGGAGAATAGGTGTTATTTCTTCTTGGAAGGTTTGGTAGAATTCCCCAGGGAATCCGTCAGGTCCTGGGCTCTTGTTTTTTGGGAGATTTTTGATCACTGCTTCAATCTCGTTATTAGATATCGGTCTATTCAGGTTGTCGATTTCCTCCTGGTTCAATGTTGGTAGTTTATATTTTTCCAGGAATGCTTCCATTTCATCAAGGTTGCTAAGCTTATTGGCATATAACTGTTCGTAGTAACTTCTGATGATTGTTTCTACTTCCTTGGTGTTAGTTGTGATCTCTCCCCTTTCATTCATAATTTTATGAATTTGGGATTTCTCTCTTTTCTTTTGGATTAGTGTAGCCAGTGGCTTATCGATCTTATTGATTCTTTCAAAAAACCAGCTTCTAGTTTCATTGATACATTCTACTGTATCTCTGGTTTCTCCCTCATTGATCTCAGCTCTAATCTTGATGATTTCCCTTCTTATGTGTGGAGTTGGTTTGATTTGTTGTTGATCCTCCAGTTCTTTAAGGTGTAGAGACAGCTGGTGTGTTCTGGATTTTTCAATTTTTTTGAGCAAGGCTTGGATGGCTATATATTTTCCCCTTAGGACCGCCTTTGCTGTATCCCATAGGTTTTGGACCGAAGTGTCTTCATTCTCATTGGTTTCCATGAATTGTTTCAGTTCTTCTTTGATCTCCTGGTTGATCCAAGCATTCTTAAGCAAGGTGGTCTTTAGCTTCCAGGTGTTTGAGTTCCTTCGGAACTTTTCCTTGTGATTGAGCTCCAGTTTCAAAGCATTGTGATCTGAGAATATGCAGGGAATAATCTCAGTCTTTTGGTATCGGCTGAGTCCTGATTTGTGACCCAGTATGTGGTCTATTCTGGAGAAGGTTCCGTGTGCACTTGAGAAGAATGAGTATTCTGCTGTTTTAGGGTGGAATGTTCTGTATATATCTATGAGGTCCATCTGGTCCAATGTGTCGTTCAATGCTCTTGTTTCTTTATTGATTTTCTGCTTCGATGATCTGTCTAATTCTGAAAGAGGCGTGTTAAGATCACCTACGATTAGTGTATTCATATCAATATGACTCTTTATCTTGATTAACAGTTTTCTTAAGTAATTGGCTGCTCCCATATTGGGAGCATAGATATTTACAATTGTTAGATCATCTTGGTGGATAGTCCCTTTAAGGATTATGTAGTGTCCTTCTGTATCTCTGACTACAGTCTTTAGTTTGAAGTCTAATTTATCTGATATGAGAATCGCTACCCCAGCCTTCTTTTGAGTCCCATTGGCATGAAAGATGCTTCTCCACCCCTTCACTTTCAGTCTGCGTGTATCTTTAGGTTCAAAATGGGTCTCTTGTAGACAGCATATGGATGGGTCCTGTCGTTTTATCCAATCTGCAACCCTGTGCCGTTTTATGGGTGCATTGAGGCCATTCACATTGAGAGTGATTATTGATAGATACGTTTTTATTGACATCGAGTTACCTTTGAAGTCTTTCTTTCTGTAGACTGTCTCTATATTTCTGTTCAATGCTATTCTTGGGATTTTTCCTCTTTTATAGAACCCCCCTTAATATTTCCTGCAGTATCGGCTTGGTGGTTGCATAGTCTTTTAAGTCTTGCCGGTCTTGGAAACTCTTTATCTCTCCATCCATTTTGAATGTCAGTCTTGCTGGATAAAGTATTCTTGGCTGCATGTTCTTCTCATTTAGTGCCCTGAATATATCTTGCCAGCCTCTTCTGGCTTGCCAGGTCTCTGTGGACAGGTCTGACGTTATTCTGATGGGCTTCCCTCTGTAAGTAAGGAGCCTCTTTGCCCTGGCAGCTTTCAAGAGATTATACCTACAATTATAATTTCTCAATTTGACTATCAGGTGTCGTGATGTTTTTTTGGAGTGTATAATCTTGGGTGGAGACCGTTCAGCCTCTAGTACATGAACGCTGGTTTCATTCGCGAGATTCGGAAAGTTTTCATGAAGGACTTGTTCCACGACATCTTCTAGACTTCTTTCTTTCTCCTCCCCTTCAGGAATTCCAATAATTCTGACGTTGGAACGCTTCATGGCATCACTTATTTCCCTAATTCTGCTTTCGTGGGATCTAAGCTGTTTGTTCCAGGCTTCCTCCTGATCCTTTCTCTCTATCTGTTTGTCTTCCAGATCACTAATTCTATCTTCTGTCTCAGTTACCCTAGCTTTGAGAGAGTTTAGATTGGATTGGAACTCATTGAGAGCATTGTGGACCTCCTCCCTGGTAGCTTTAAGCTCCGCCCTAACATTGTGAACATCCTGTCTGGTCGCTTTCAGTTCGGCTCTAATCAATTCTGTTTGGTCATCCATGGCTTTCTCCAACCTAGCTATTGCCTGGATAATCGTTAGCCTGAATTCTCTTTCCGACATATTGTCTATGTTGATAGCCGTTAGCTCTGTTGCGGAAGGTCCATCCTCTGTATTTTTCTTCTGTTGGGCATTCCTCCTCCTAGTCATTTTGGTGGGAGAAGACTGAACAGATGTAGCTGGATGTATCAACTCTGGTGCAGTCAAGGTGCACCCTGGAACACTTCCTGATCTCCTTCTCAGAAGCCTCAGTCTGGGTGCAGAAGCTGAATAAATTCCCCCTTGGATGCTGGCAGTGCAGGTTCCAAGTTAAAGACCCTGGGGGCGCAGGATCTTTTGCTCGTCCCCAAAGCCAAGGCAGTGGCGGCTGTCTGGGAGCTCCTGACCGCCAGAGAGGTTCCAAGCAGCGATCGCACACTGAGATTTTGCCGCTGGCCGGGGCTGGGAGTGCCCGGCTTGCGCGCACCTCTTTTCAGAGGCGGCTGTGGGTCGGGCGCGCGTCTGGGGCACTGAGAACGGGGCGCTGGTCCGTCAGCCGCAGGCTGGGCTTTTGCGCGCCTCTGTCCCTGTCTAAGAGAATTCCTTTTTCTCCCAATTTTCAGACTTGCAGAGCCGCTCTGGCTTCAGCTTTTCCATCCCCACAAAGGCGTCTTGGGTGTGGGGGCTGGGGCTCCTGGCACAGCCATCACCGGGGAGCTGAAGACTGTCAAGACTGTTGCCATGTGCACAGCCTCCCCTCTGGATGGCCTTGTCAGGGTGTCCTTGCAGGCCCCATGATGTCGCAGCCTCAGAGCAGGTTTCGCGGTGGACGCAGGGACTTACACCCAGAGAGCAACTCTTAGAGAATAGGGTATCCAGAAAGTTATGAAAGTTTACTCTTCATAGATCTTCAATTAAGAAAACAGCCTTATCTCTGGCCAGTTTATAAGTAGTTCTCTAATTGGAGAGAATCCCCTAAACCAGCCATAAAGCCTAATCTATCCCTAGAATTTATATAAATTAGATACTGATCTCAGAGGATTTCTGGCAGCCTGAACTATACTTGCCAGTAAGCTTCTGATACTATGAAACTGATACCATGAAACTAAGGAACTCTGTCCTTCCTCAAACCTCAAATTAGCAAATACTATAGCACTCCAAAACAATACTGAATTCTAGTAAGGACTGCTGAAATTTTCTTGAACTTTCTGTATTAAAACCAGGCAAGGCCCCCAGACAAAAAAAAAGCTGGGGGACTCATTTTCCACAACTTGCACCGTAGGCACACAATTCAAACTTGTATCTTAATAGAACAACAAATGTTGACAGGTTTTAGACAATGTTGTTAGGGCGACAGTGCCATAGTCCTCTTCTGTGACCTGCCCCATACCTATGGCTTTCAGCACCTCACTGTCCACTGTTCCATCAGGGAGGTAATAAAGGCCGTTAATAGCCTTGGAAGAAAGTGATGATTAGATGCAGAATATCCTGACAAATACATTTTGTTTCATGTTATATCATGAAATTTAATCAGTTATTTAGCTGGTTCTTGTAAGACTACTTCCTCTGACCTTTCCACAGCGCATGCAGTGCCTTAGGATAGAAGGAATTCGTCGCTGAGTCTTCCATGTTCCTGCAGTACAATAGGTGTCACATTGAAAGCTGATTAGTTTGCGTAGGAAAATGTTTTTCCAAAGGAGTTGAAGGACTCACACTCTGCATGATGCTTTTCTTTCTCATTAAGCCTGACATTTCAGTGCTTTGTTGCAAATTAAAAACACATGATTGCCCTGGACTGTCAGTATGAAGTTTTGCCTAATACACAGAACACATTGCAGAAAAAAAAAAAGAAACAGAAACAGAAAAAGAAAAAGAAAGAAAGAGAGAAAGAAAGAAAGAGAGAGAGAAAGAAAGCATGAAAGCCAGTGGGCGACAGAGTTCTTAAAAGTGTACTTGGGAGCTAAGGTTCACTGTATGACCATGACCAAGTAGCAGCAAGAGCTGAGCCAGTTTTCAGACAGCCGTGGGCAGCTGCTAGACTACTGACTACCAGCCCGGCCTACAAAATAGATAGATCTGAGAGGACTTCAACCAGAGCACCAAGGACATTTGCTTTGTCTACTCCTCATTCCAAATTAGCCTGCCTTTTCCACAGGCAAAGGTTTTGTTTAAGTTCTGTGATTGACATTTTGACCCCCATTTCATTTTTTTTTTTTTAAGATTTTATTTATTTGCCAGAGAGAGATCACAGGTAGGTAGAGAGACAGGCAGAGAGAGATGGGAAGCAGGCTCCCTGCTGAGCAGAGAGCCCAATGTGGGACTCGATCCCAGGATCCTGAGATCATGACCCGAGCCGAAGGCAGCGGCCCAACCCACTGAGCCACCCAGGCGCCCCTTTTGACCCCCATTTCAAACAAGCATCTGCTTCATTTTTACAAGTGGGGATCTAACCAGAGAGTGCTGGCAAGCCCCTGGAAAAACAGAGCAATGGTCTGTTAGGGGTGGGATGGCTGCTGGATCCGGTGAAACTATCATTATGATGGAAGGCTTGGATTGGCTCTGGAAGTTGAAAGGCTGAGAGCACAGGCACAAGTCACTGGGACCTTTTCATACAGTCTTACATCTCTTTTGTTTTACTGATAGATGTCGAAATTAGTGTGTATTTTTTGTAAACATAACAGTCGTTGCCCTATTTAGGAACTACACCAGAAACGGGAATGCTACTCTGAAAAAGTACTTGGGAGATCACCCGCGGAAATTATCATAATCAATTAGTCAACATTAGGAATGCTGACATACCTATTAAGTTTTGAAATACTACAAGTTTTTGATTCCTATAATTAAAATAGAATTTTCTCATGTAAAATACTCATTTATCTGTCACCGAAGCCTCTTGTAGAACGTACTAGGAAATATATTTCTATTTAATTTATTTATTTACCCTTAGAAATAATAGGCATGGATCCAGTGAGGCAAGTTATGAGGAAGAGCCAGAAAAATCATGTTCTGAGTAGACATAGCCTATTCTACTATATGTGATAAATAGCTACACCAGATTAATTTAAGAGAGCTCTACAAAGATGGTCTGATAGATACAATAGTCTCATTATTTTACAATTAATGGATTTAATATCACTTTATAATTTCTATTTCTACATTTTCCCCCTTCACCTGGATGTAAGTATGCCCCAAATTTAGGAATCAAATTTACTCTAACAAGTATGAGACGTTCCTATTTGTTTTAAAACATAATTGCTCCCTAAAAAACATGTAACATAGTAACACGTAACGTAACCCGTAACATAAAAAGAATTCAAATGCTAGGTAGAATATCTGCATTTTGCAATTCATGTCATCTCTGGTAAGAAAGCATTTGCAAATTATCCATTAAAATAAAGGAGGGACAGTTTAATAAGCTAATATTATTTAAGGAATTAATCAACATGGTCCATTGGCTATCCATGGCTATGTAGCAAAATGAGTGGCTGAAAGCGATGAACATTTATTACCTCCCAATTTCTGTGGACTGCAGGTGCAGCTTAGCTTGGTGCCTCTGGCTCAGGGTCTTTGATGAAATTATAGTCAAGCTGTTGCCTAGGGCCATGTTCTTACCACAAGACTGGATTGGGAAGATGCCCTTTCAGTGTGGTTCCTGAGGCTGTTGGCAGGTCTCAGGACACTCACATCCCAGTGCACGTGTCCCTCCCTGCACCTCTGCCTCACAACACAGCGACTTGTTTCTGCACAGAGTAAGTGATCCAAGAAAGAAGAAGAGAATGTCCAAAATGGAAGCCATAGCCTTTTCTCACACAGTCTTGGTAGTGAATCCCATAGTGCTTACTATATTCTTTTATTTTTTTTAAGATTTATTTGTGCGAGTAAGACAGAGCCCAAGGGAAGAGCAGAGGGAGAACACAGACTCTGCACGCTGCTGTGGGTATGGAGCCTGATGCATGGCTTGATCTCAGGACTCTGAGATCATGACCTCAGTGGAAACGAAGAGTCCTGCACTCAGCTGAGTGCCCTACTAAGTTCTTTTCATGAGGAAGTCTGTACATCCAGCTCACACTCAAGGGAAAGGGGCTGAACTAGGGGGTGTGGGTCAAACATAATATATATAAATAATATATTATAATATACTATTTATATAAAATATATATTTATTTATATAAAATTATAAAATTTATATAAATTTATATATTATATATAAATTTATATATGTATTTTTATATATTTATATATAAATTTATATATATTTATTTACATAAAATATATAGTGTATTATATTATTTATATATTATGTGGCTGAAATATATATATTTATATATATAAATATATAAATAATACATATTATTTATATCATATATATAAATAATATTTATTTATTAGACATGGGATCAGATCCCATGACAAGGGATCATCTGGGTGAAGGCAGAGATGCCTTTCACATAGTGTGTTGAAACTCTCTTGAAAATATATCCCTTAGGTCTTGGTTCTGTTTAATCAGCAGCTATTTCTCGTTTGTAGTAATTTATTCAAATATTCTGTATCAATATGGTATCTCATTAATAGCAATACTGGACTGAAGGCTCCACTAAGTACATTTAAATATAATGTTCTTCTCCAAATAGAGTAAGTTATGTCTCCTGACGTGGGCCATTTCTCATGCTGTAAAAAATGAATCCGAACTTAATACACTACTTACAGTTGCCGTCTAGTGGAATTCTTAATTATCAAACACTTGCTAAAGGCCCTTAGATTGTTTGGAAATGAGATTATGAAATCCTCCAGTAAAGTCTTAGTAAGCTCCAGTTTGAATCCTAAATCAAAGCTGATGAAGAATAACTTCCGTTTCAGTTTGGCAAGAATACTTTTCTGGTTCAGCGGAAGGGGATTAAAGTATGGATGGAAACAGAAAATATAAAAGACCTGGAAAAGTTGATTCGATCCAGATCTACCATTGCCTCAGTTTGTTTGTTTTTTTTAATAAAAGAGGGAAAAACAAAAGCATCAATCAAAAATGGGTTATACCATCTATACTTGCCATTCAGATAGCTGTCATTCAATTGTTATTTCTCAAGGTAGAAAGTTTTACTCAATTCCTGCTCCAAATTACTTATATTGCTTTTATATAGGCATCATCAAGGATTGAATTTCAAATCCAATAATGAGTCACCACTTCTGGCCCTTCACAGTTAATGGAAGGATCTTTTCTACACATTCCGTATTGGGCTGTTACATTTTCGGCTCTTTCGTGAGACATAACTAATGGTATCAGATCGTCAGAATCACATCGGATCCCTACTGCCAATTTTTTTTAAAGATTTTATTTATTTATTAGACAGAGATCACAAGTAGGCAGAGAGGCAGGCAGAGAGAGAGAGAGGGAAGCAGGCTCCCCACTGAGCAGAGAGCCCAATGCAAGGCTTGATCCCAGGACCCTGAGATCATGACATGAGCCAAAGGCAGAGGCTTTAAACCACTGAGCCACCCAGGCGCCCCCGATTTCTTTTTTTAACTAAGAATTGGTCAGGCCAGGTCTGTTACCCATCAGTATTTCAGAAGATGTCATGATGGAGAACTAAATCCTTTCAGAGCATCTGTCTCCCTGACCGGGCTCTTGCCTGTGGTTGGCCCTAAATCGAAACCGTTGGATATGACAAAAGACAGATGCTAACTGATCATTCATATCTGCAAAAATCACACCTCATAGCACAATAGCCCTCTCAAGGCTTTCAGAACACCCGCTGTCGAAGTGATTCATCACTTTCAAGAATGCCATTTTAAAATATTTCTAGCAATTACATAAGGCACATGCTGAGAATGCTATCAATTAGATCATTTCAAATATGTAGAGGTAACTTTGTTTCCCTAACTGCCTCCATTATAGTAGGAAAAGATATCATTCCCAATTTAGACGTTAATCATAAGTGCAAGTTCATATAAGAATTGTTCGCAGAAGTATGCACACAAAAATAAACACACATGCACATGTTATATTCAGGGTTGCACATACTGTGAAGAGTAATGGAGCAATTTTCCCTCTAAAATGATGCTGAGGGGCAACTGGGTGGCTCAGTAGGTTAAAGCCTCTGCCTTCAGCTCAGGTCATGATCCCAGGGTCCTGGGATCGAGCCCCACATCAAGCTCTCTGCTCAGTGGGGAGCCTGCTCTCCCCTCTCTCTCTGCCTGCCTCTCTGCCTACTTGTGATCTCTGTCAAATAAATAAATAAAATCTTCAAAAAAATGATGCTGAGATATACTTTTACCAAAACATAAAGGGTATATGTATGAACATATAGACACCAAACTACTAAGGGGCACAAGCTGAGCAATTTCAAAAGGAAAATATGAGTGTTAAGAAGTGGTTTTCATTTAAAAATTCAAGTTTGTCCTATAGGCCAAAAGAAAAAGAAAATCTGATTACCAACAAGGTGACCTAAACTTCTATTTTAATTTCCACTAGAAAATAGGTCTTTTAACCATTATTTGAATTCAACAGCTTTAAATTTGATTCTAATATGGCTGTCCCTTTGTCTACATATATGCTTTCTCATGGTGGAAACAAAGTCTTAGTCAAGATCTTTACAAATACAGAAGATATTTGCCTTCCCTGGCAATGAGGAGGTGTGTGTTATGAGGAAGAGTATCACCCCGAAAAAGCTACTCTTGTGGTTTAGTTGTTACTTATCAGCTGCCCCAAAAATAACAACTTTCACATATGGGATCAGATATTACCCAAAGACAACAGTATTGAATGAACTTTCTGTTGGTTGACCTACCCTCTGTTTTTCCCCATCCTGGCCTCTTGTGTGTCTTGCCTTAAGAATACGACTCAGCCATTACTCCCCCGTGACGTAAAATAGCACTTAGTGATTTTATCTGGGAATGACTTATATTTTCAGTGGCTTTTCCCTCCTCTCCTAATTTTTCTCCATTTCTTATCATAACGAAACTCAGAAAAATGCACGAATCGAAAAGCTTTCAATATACTCTGATGTCCTACTTCCATGATGGACCTACATGACTTTGATGTATTTATGTTTCAATTACTATCTGTTTTAGGCTCCAAAGAATTCTTGTTAGAGTGAAAACTTAATGGTAACAAATGATTACCATTCAGGTAATCACCATTTAGTCTGCTAGTGCTGCCATAACAAAAGGCCAAAGACTGGGCATTGTAAACATCAGAAGTTTATTTTCTCATGGTTCTGGAAAACAGAAGTCTAAGATCAAAGTGACAGCTGGGTTGGCTTCTGGTGAGAGCTTTCTCCTTGGCTTACAGATGGCCATCTTCTCTCTGTGTGCTCATGTGGATCTCTGTGCAGCACACTCCTGGTGTCTTTATGACCCTTTATAAACCTTTATGACCTCATTTACCTGCTTATGTCTTGAAAGGTTCCACTTCCAAATACAGTCACATCGGGGGTTAGGACTTCAACATATGGATTTGGGGAATGGGGGAAACAATTCAGTCAATAACACTGGCCCATATGCTGGGATTTTAAAGGACTGGCTCTTAGTAATGTCTTTAAGGTCCCACAGGACACTCTATGTATGGTTCATCCAGGATTCATTCAGCTCTAGAAGGTCCATTTGCTAGCCCCATCACAAATCATCAGCTACCTCTGGACTTGTGTCTTGGTATATAGAACAAGTATATATGTGTCTGCAGTATTGGAGCAACCAATGACACTTCTAAAAGAAACTCTTCTAATCTTTCCTTTACATATCAGGAAATGGAGCAAAACATTTACTAGTGACTCACAGTGATCCAAGTGACTGTCCCATAAAGGTGCTAGTCTCATGACCTAAACCTCTATCCTTTTAAATGTATTTGTCATAACTTAGAGCCATCTGAGTGAATCAATCCTCATTCACTCACTCACTCATTCATTCATTCATTCATTCATCAACTATTTGTGTTGAATGTGCTAGTCAATATACAACACACTGGGATTCAGAGGTAAGGAAGACAAGGTCCCAAATTATAGCTGAGAACTGAATTTGAACTTCCAAAATGTGGACCTTTGGACCTAAAGCTCAAGGACATAATCACGATCTTGGTTTCAATACCATAAAAAGGTAGATAAAAATTAAAATCCTTTCAGGTCAGGACTGCTGTGAGGCCATACAGTGCCACTGTGCAAGTTTAAAAATGGCAACCTTGGGGCGCCTGGGTGGCTCAGTGGGTTGAAGCCTCTGCCTTTGGCTCGGGTCGTAGTCCTAGGATCAAGCCCCACATCGGGCTTTCTCCTCCGTAGGGGGCCGGCTTCCTCCTCTCTCTCTTTGCCTACCTCTCTGCCTACTTGTGATCTTTGTCTGTCAAATAAATAAATAAAATCTTTAAAAAATTATATATATATAATATATATATTATATATATAACAAAAATGGCAACCTCTGTGGACCCAGACTGGTACATGAACAGTCCAAGCATACAATGAGCATCCCTTTCTTCAATGGACACAGGCTAAAAAGAATGCACAGACAGGATTGTGGCCAACTATAGACTCCTCGGTTGTACCCACTTGTCCAAAGAACACAAACTGCAAAAATTACATGTGGCAGTTGTCTTCCAGGTAGTGGAATTCAGAATTCAGAATATATTGGGAAGCAACACAGGCCACCAGGGAACATTCCAACTGAACACCACCCTATAAACCAAAGAGTTAATCTGAGAAGATTAAGCTCCAGGAGATTTCAAGGGCAATCCAGAGATTAGAAGAATAGTCAGTAGACACTCAGAGACAAAATATGGGAATATTTAAATTCCACAACAATGAAATTCTGACAATCTTTGTGACTGACTTTATCCCAAGGAACTCTTTTATCTTCTAGAGAGAACAAGAAAGGTAGACTACCTGTATACATCATGCTTGTTCCAGCCATCTATTTTCTGAATTGGATTACAAATGAACTATGAATAGGGACCAAAGCTGTGAATGCCATGTACCTTTGAAGTACTTCCTAAATGTAAAGCAATAAAATCCTATTTCCAACAGAAGAGAGAACGAGAAAGAGAGAGAAAGAAAAGAAAGGAAAAAAGGAAAAAGAAAAGAAAGGAGGGAATTAAAGAAGGAAGGAATGAGGAAGAGAGAAAGAGAGGAAGGAAAGGAAGGAGGAAGGAAGGGACAGAGGAAGAAAGGGAGGAAGGAAAGAAGGAAGGGTGGAATGGAATAGGAAAGAAAGAGGGAGGGATGGGGCACCTGGGTGGCTCAGTGGGTTAAGCCGCTGCCTTCGGCTCGGGTTGTGATCTCAGGGTCCTGGGATCGAGTCCCGTGTCGGGCTCTCTGCTCAGCGGGGAGCCTGCTTCCCTCTCTCTCTCTCTGCCTGCCTCTCTGCCTACTTGTGATCTTTCTCTGTCAAATATACAAATAAAATCTTTAAAAAGAAAGAAAGAAAGAAAGAAAGAGGGAGGGAAGGATGAAGGGAGGGAAGAAGGAAGAAAGGAAGGAAGGGAGGGAGGAAGGGAAAGAGAGAGAAAGAAAGGGGGAGGGAGGGAGGGAGGAAGAAAGGAAGGAAGGAAGGTAGGTAGGCAGGTAGATAGGAGAACGGAAGGAAAGAATAAAGGAGGAAGGGAGAGAGAGAGAAAGAAGGAAGGAAGAGAGAGAGAAAGGGAAGGAAGGAAGGAAGGATTGATTTAAAAACCAGCTACGTAGACACAACTAATTTCTAGTCACAGAAACAATTATTGGGTGAAGAGGGCAGTCTCAAGGGTCCTGCATATACTATCCTACGATATCACCATATTTCATTTATTTTAGTTAGTGTTTTTCCAGTAGCTATGCATGAGTGCATGTCATCAATTCAGTGAGTGAGAAGTTTGATAACATCATTTTTCTATATCATGAAGATAAATACACAACTTAGCTTTGGGCTTACAATTAAATGAACCACAAAACACTGATTTATTAAAACTCTTTGCAGATTTTTGGACAGAAATTTATTCATGCTCAAAGGTAACAAGAAATTGTTGTAAAGGTTACTGAACTGAAATTTTTTATTATTTTTAATCCCAGAAGGAAAAAAAATTAAGTAAAATCTGTATTCCCTTAATTATGTTATGTCATATTTAGGTGGACCAAATTAATAATAAGATTGATAGGAAATATTGCAGGTATATATGCTGATCAAATATAAATAACAGTTTTATTTTTTTTTACTATGGTAATCTAGTTGACATACAATGTTACAGGAGTTTCAGGTGTACAGCATAGTGATATGTGGTTTAGTATCAAAACCAGTACACTATTTGTGACCACACATCAGCCCTAGATTGTAGGATTATCATCTAGAATCCATATTTTAGATGTCCACCAACTGTAATTCTCACTTCCACAAGCACATTGTTTTTAATCTTTATCGAACCTACTCTGTCTTCGTTTTCTACTAGTATGTCCTAACCTACACTGCCATTGCAATTCGTCCCATGAGCTTGAGGGGCTGTTGTTTCTTACGATCACCCCCATATTTCTCCCACTGTACCACCACAGTGGCTGGTTTCAACAAACAGATATATGACTATATAAACTATAGTCATTTGCTTCACTCAGAGTCTCCTTTATTTGTATTTCCCCTCCTTTGTGATTATCTAGCCTCTTAAAAGCCTCCTTTTATGTTCTCTAATTTAAAAAATACTGAACCAGAATTCAAGTAAAATCAGCCATAATATGTGACTTTAAATGTGCCTGGGTGGCTCAGTTATTTAAGTGTCTGACTTTGGCTCAGGTCATGATCCCAGGGTCCTGGGATCAAGCCCCTGTTTGGGCTCCCTGCTCATTGGGGAGTCTGCTTCTCCCTTTCCCGCTCCCAATGTTTGTGCTCACTCTCTCTCTCTTAAATAAATAAATAAAAATCTTTACATAAAACAAAATGAAGTGTATAAAAAGATAATGTATAAAACTAAATCCATATCTTCCTCTCTCCCAATCTATCCAATTGTAATGGTCAGAAGTTAAAAATTAATAGGTTAGTGCCCATCTTTTCTCTCTTTTTCTCTCTCTGTTTTATGTGTGTGTGTATACACTTAAATATACACCCTCTTATTCCCTCCAAATATGGGAATGTGTGCGCACACACACACATTCCTTTTTCCATTGAAAATATCTTACAGATCTATATCTCCAAATTAACACAAGAAAAAATAGTTTATTCTTTTTTTTAAGATTTTATTTATTTATTAGAGAGAGAGTGAGAGAGAGAGCATGAGAACGAAGAGAGCCAAAGGGAGAAGCAGATTCCCTGCTGAGTGGAGAGCCCAGTGTGGGACTTGATTCCAGGACTCTGGGATCACAACCTCAGCTGAAGGCAGTCGCCTAACCAACTGAGTCACCCAGGCACCCCTAGAACTACTTTATTCTATTAAAGGGCTGCATGATATTCCATTGTATGGACTCCCTTATAATGCGTCTATACTTCACTGAAAGATAGTTTACATGCAGTTTTGTTTGTTTGTTTGTTTTTATGGGGGACACGGCAATGAAATTACATACATCTTTAGGTAGTCTATGCAAGACATTTTTTCCATGTAATAAATTTTTCAAAGTGAGATGGCAATTTCAGAAGGGTTTTTTTTTATAAGATTCTTGAGACTATGATTCATTTTTAGATTCCCAAAGAATTTATATAACACTCTAAGATAACATTCTAAGATATAACACTCACTAACTGGCGTTACGAAACCGGGGTTAATTGAGTGGTTGACTATTCTAAAAATAGAACTAACTTTTGTAAATACCTGAAAAATACAACTGATCCTTTCACTTTTTCCCGAAGTGATAGAGTCTACATAGCCATCCAGAGTTTCAGCTGAGGAGATTCTGGGGATGGGCATCTCTCTACTGAGAAGCAATGTGTTATTGTTTGACTTGGATAAAAATGAAAGCCATCCCTCCACTGTCAGTGAGTAAGCACTACCATCTCTTAGTTTTACTGCATCCTGATCTACTAATCTTACTGGGAAAATATACCTGGTATTAGATGAGTACAATATACTTGAAAAGACCATTGTCTGAAGGCAAGCCCGTTTTATCAAAATTCCTAACTGGGCTAATACTCTCTTGCATTCAGCTTCTTCATTTGTGAAATAAGAGAAAAACGAGACTCAGTGATCCTTTCTGATTCTAAATTCTCTACTATAATCCTTGCCCAGAAAGATAGCAGTGCCCGGGGCATGTGGTGGCTTAGCACTTGAGCAGCCATCTCTTAGTTTCAGCTCAGGTTATGATCTTAGCTTTATGGGATGGAGCCTTCATGGGGCTCCACACTCAACACAGAATTAGCCTGGGTTCTCTCCCTTTCCCTCTCCCTCCTTATCTGCTTTTCCTTCTCTGCTCCTCCCCCAACTTCTGTGCACTCTCTGCAAAATAAATAAATAAAATCTTTTTAAAAAGATAACAGTGCCATATATCCTAATGTCTAAGATATTCCTCCAACTTTGATTGAAAATGGAATTACCAGAAACATTTTTCCTAGACCCATTCAAATTGTATAAAACTGGAGATAAATGTTTGCAAACAGTCAAAATGGGTATAATGATTCCTACTGCACAGAAGCTTTGTGAAAATTCAGTGACAGATACTCTTAGAATACTTTGGTACTTAGCATATACAAGTACTCAGTGACTTCTACATTTCTTCATTATGATTACTGGAGAAGATTTAGAGCTTATGTTTAAATGTTATACCACTATGTCCTGTTTTAAATTATGAAATCATTAATTTAATTAAAATAGAATTAATTAATCATGATAAAAAATTTTGACATAAATTATGAAGTGTCTTAGCCTCTTCAAAGACAAGAATAATCTCAAACATACTTACCCCTGAATTAATATCAAAAGAGCTAAAATATAAAATACAACAAGCAGAAGAGATTATAAAGAACATACTTAGAACCTCCAATCACTGTTGGCTTATCTAGGTCCAACCTACGAACTGAAAGAACCCTGTGTTATATAACTTGCATAACAATGCCAAACCACATTCTTGGTAGAAACAGCATCCCAAGGTTCTAGCACTTAAAATAGCTACTCCTAGCACATATAAAGGCCAACACATGTATATTTTATGCATTTTATTATTTCATAAGATTTCAAGCAACAACATATTACAGCAAGAAAGGACATATGCAATTATTAAATCCTTTAAATCTAGAAAGAGGACTCAAAACCTTGATCTTACTCAAATCAATTCTCTCCTAAGGTGAATTATATGTACTGTCTATATTGCAATCAAATGCCAATGAAGTTTTACCTACAATCTTTCTGCTCCAAATACAACTTTACCCTCTCCCCTTTGGGAACTTCCCCTCATGTTTTTTTCTGCATAGAATCCTCATCCCCCAACTCCGCCCCCCTTTTTTTCCTTTCTTTTTTCTTCCTGAGAGAGACAACGAATCTCAAGCAGGTTCCACATTCAGGGCAGAGTACAGAGCCCAATGCCAGGCTCCATCTCACGACCCTGAGACCATGACATAAGCTGAAACCAAGGGTCAGATGTTTAACCAACTGAGCCACGCAGGTGCTCTCCCATCCCCCAGCTTCTTTTCAGACCATTGTCAAATCTAACTTCTGTACGAGATAGACATTGATCCTCCCGCACCTGGTTTTTGATTGGATTCAACACTCTACGATTGAACATTGGCTCTACCACTTGATTTTAAATCCACAGAGGCCCTAGAATCCAGGTGTCTTTGACCCTTTCACAGAATGATGGGAGCTTCAGATGCTCGAAACATATATTTGGAACCGAATCAAATCAAATAAAATTGAATTGAAGGTGACTTGTTTGTTCAACCTTTAAGAATATATAGCTCAAAATTAATATATGTTTACTGGTTCTGCTAATAGCAGAGAGAGAGAAAAGTAAGCCATTAAGTGCACTACAATTAAACCATTAAACTGACTGAAACCCCCTTCAACTTTGTTGCTTAAGTGTTATTCAGAACCAGGAGAGTTTGGGGACTCGAGGGAATTTTAGTCCCCAATCTGCTTTACAAACAGCACTGTAGTGCCCATTGGATCAGATGCCGTCTGAATGCTAGATACACATGAGTGAAAAAGACAGAAAGTCCCCTGACAACAAGAATTTTTTGGTTTCATGGGCAAAAAAAGTAAATAAATAACTATAATTCCATCTCATGACAGGGTAAATAGAAGAGCATGGAACTCCCTAAAGGCCTCTCAGAACCATCCAAGATGTGATCAGAAGAACAGAGGGAAGTGAGTGAGCTCACAAAAATACAAAAGGGGGGTTGGGGGGTAGACACAACTGCAGGGCTGAGGGAAAGCAGGTGGGGGTGTCTATGGCAAAAGACAAATCCATGTGAATTTGTTTGTTCTTTGTCGCAAGCAACAAAGGGCCTTCTTGGGTTTGATTAAACATTCATACCTACAAAGCCTGGCACCACGCCACTCAGAAGGAATTAGAATAGAAGCCACAGGTTTCTGGCACCAGAGTATCAAGCATCCTCTCAAGATCCCCACAGAATGAATATGAGAGACGCCCTAGTTAAAAAGCCTTTCATCCACAAGAACCAATACTCCCCATAACAACTCCAGTTTCCAAAAACCCCAATAGAGGGAGGCTCGGAGGCAAAAGTCACCACACTCAAATGTTACTTTGCCCATCAAGGACAATTTCTCCACAAGCAAGACTGCCTAGATGCATACTCCACATACGGACAGAGGCAGACAGCTAAAGGGTGTCGGAAGTAGCCAGGGAACAGCCACAGAAGGCAAGGGAGAATATATTTCACAGGTATGTAGGACTACTCAAAGGTTTAAAGCAAGGGGATGATTTAATCATATTTATATGTGAGATAGCTATGTGGCTATTCCATGCACAGGAGACTGGAAGAGCACAAAACAGCCTAATGTCTTATCCCAGCCTCTATAGATCCACTCCCCAACTTTCCTGGTCCTGTTCTCTTTCCCAGGGGTCTGAATGCACTACAACAGTGAGTTCCCTACTTTCTGGCTTTCTGTTAGGTCAATCTTTGCTGAGCCCCAGCAAGAGGTCCAAGGGCAGGGAGAGAAGGAGGCCAGGTTTTCTGCCCTTCCAGGTTCCCTGAGATTGTCTGTGTCCTTCCCCCAGGTGTCACTGTTCTCTTCTAGATGGTTCTCAGAACAGCTCAGTCTCACCTGGGTTCTTACAACCTCTCTGGGGACTAGCTACAGGAGTACTGAACTAGCTAGACTTATTCTTATTTTTAAGTATTTATTATTATTAATGATTATAATTATATATTATATAAGTATAATTATTATTATACTTACATATGTCCGGTGCAACATCTCCATGGAAAGCTATCAGCATTTGTGACCCCCACCACCAGCTTCTGTGTGCTTATTCTTACAAGAGAATCTGTAACATGATTGGGAAGATGGTGATCAGTATCGCAACTGCTTTCCCAGACGTGCCGACAAGCAGGGAGCCTAAGTGTGTATCTCGCCTTAGAGCAGCCCTTAGAGGCTGTGGCTGGCTGGTGTGGCTGGACTGTGAAAGCCCAGCTCCTTGCCCCTGCTCAGTGTCTGAGTTCTGCCTATGCTCCATAAGTCCCCTGTGGGATCAACTCAATTTTTTTTTTAAAGATTTTATTTACTTATTTATTTGTCAGAGAGAGGGAGAGCGAGAAAGTGAGCACAGGCAGGCAGAGGCAGAGGGAGAAGCAGGCTCCCTGCTGAGCAAGGAGCCCATGTGGGACTCAATCCCAGGATGCTGGGATCATGACCTGAGCCGAAGGCAGCTGCTTAACCAACTGAGCCACCCAGGCGTCCTGGATCAACTCAATTTATCCCACACTCAGGGCCCACGGCGAAGCAAAAATGTTCATCTATCTTAATCAAAATGAAGGGGGAAATGTTATTAAATGTACTAACATAGAAATGTTCTACTTTCTTTTGTTGTCTCTCTTGACTTGTCAGGTGCTTTTATCTTCTATTTTTAATGTCTTTTGAAGAAAAAGAAAAACTTAACACTGTAAATAATAAGCCTCAATTTCACTGTTCATGTTTAGGTTGTGCAATGTTTGATTTAGATATAAATATACAAGCAATTGATTTATATAAAGAATCATTGAAATTACACAATCCCTATTTTGTAACTTGTACATGCATGTATATTTCATTGTTACCAGAACAGTGAAATGCTGAGCAAAAGGAGCTGAATTGTTTTTGTTTCATTTCTTCATGCATACACACTCTACCAACACACCACCCTTGGCTTAACTGAATAAGAAGGGGCTGAAAGGAAAGTGAACTATGGGTTGCTTTAGCTCCCCCTTTCCTTCTCTGTCATCATTTTTAGCATAAATGACTACCTCACACATGGAAGTAAAACACTAGCAAGAGAAGATCTGGCAGGTTTCCTTAGTCCTTCATGTTTCTTGGAATGCTCCTACTTCTTTCTGCACTCTGAGCAAATTCTGTTTCCGAGGGAAAGGGCAGCTCCCAGGCCTGTGGGCACCCCAGCTTCCTCAGTCATGGATTCAACACACTTACCCTGTCCTTGTTCTCAGTTGCGCTGACTTGCCACTCATTACTGCTCACCAAAACTCCACGCCCCGGGAGCACCGCGAAGGTTCTATGCCAACAGGGAGGCGAGGAATGACAGATACACAAACTGCACACGTCTGCTCATGTGCGTGCTCCATCGTCCCCCACCTCAGACTACACTTACAGAATACAGGCTCAAAAAAGGAAAAACAAATAGTTAACTTGTGGAGACCACAATCCTGCAAGACCTGAGTCTCCCTCAGTCTATAAATGTCCTAGTGATTTACAAGGAAGAAGCTTTCTTATCAATAGCCTAATTTCCAGAGACCCATAACTCAGTTTCTGAAGCCCTAACATCATCTTCCCCTCCATAAAATTGAGGGAGGCTGAGGCACAGGGAAATGTAAATAAAGTTAAATTTCTCCTAACCCTAAAGTTCACTGACAAGGACGTGTGATAGGAGAGTGACATCCCTCCAGGAAGCTCCCAACTATCTTACTGTTAATGCCCTACTAAAGGGAAAAGCCACCTTAACTTGACAAATAGCAAAGCCTCCAGCATCCTGTGTGTCTTCTGAATACATGAAAGTTATTTCAAACCCTCCCTTTTCCTTACTTGTCCCAACCCCACAGTCCATCATCACCACTCCCCAGAACCCAGGGGCAGCAGCTCTTTCTGCCCATGGGTCCTTTCCCGGCACTTTAATAAAATCACCTTTTGCACTAGAACATTTTAAGAATTCTTTCTTGGTCTTCAGCTCCAGACTCACTTCTATTCTACAACTTCATCATGGGTATAGTTGTACGGGGCTGGCAGTTCGCGGCATGCCAGACACCTCCTGAAGAGAGAGGAGGCGTTACTACACCTTGCACCTCTGACCACAGATGAAAGAATGAACAAAATGAATAAAACAGAGTCTGCCAGACCTCTGCAGAGGGCACTGCACTTGAGAGTTCACTTCTGACTCATTTATCAAGTGACCTGGGAGGTTTCCCAGTTTTGAATGGATCTGAGAGTGAAGGCAAGAAGCACACTCCACAGGGGAGTCCCACAACCCCCTTTAGAATTTGGGAGACTTCCTAGTGACAACACACAGAATAACAATACATCTCCTTTTCCCAAGACAAAACCCTTTATGGGGTGCCTGGGTGGCTCAGTGGGTTCAGCCTCTGCCTTCTGCTCAGGTCATGATCCCGGGGTCCTGGGAGCCTGCTTCCCTTCCTCTCTCTGCCTGCCTCTGCCTATTTGTGATCTCTCTCTGTCAAATAAATAAATAAAATCTTTAAAAAACAAAAACAAAACAAAATGAAAAACCCTCTACTATTCTCTATATAAATCCCTCAGGGGGAAATTAACAGCAACTGCATAATCCATAATCTATACTCCAGTGATCAGCAGACTTCTCTCCATCCTGGCTTTGTCACATTTCAGGCTTCTAACAGCAAGCAAGTTTGGAAAGGCCAGGATCAGTAATGAAGATGAAAAATTGCATAGCCATGTTTGAATGTAAAAGAGAGAATAGAAAGAGATGAGAAAAGGAGAAAAAAAAATTTCATTACAAATACAAGTATAAAGGAGTAGAGTTACTTTCAGCTTTCCTTTTTGTCACTATTTATGACTCCCCCCTTCTATTACTGTAAAAGTGGAGGGTGTTGTTCACATATTTCCTAAGGTAGGTAAATTCTAAAAAATATCTAGTATTTAAAATCAAAGGCTGGATTCCTGGGTGGCTCAGTGGGTTAAACCTCTGCCTTCATCTCAGGTCATGATCTCAGGGTCCTGGGATTGAGCCCAGCACTGGGCTCTCTGGCTCTCTGCTGAGCAGGGAGCCTGCTTCCCCCTCTCTCTCTGCCTGCCTCTCTGCCTACTTGTGATCTCTCTTTTAAATAAATAAATAAAAATTTTTAAAAATCAAAGGCTTTAAAAAACAATATAAAAAAGTACTCTTTATACCACATATATCAAAACATGATTCTGTGAATTACAATCTATTTTCATATAGTTCTTAAATTTCCAATTGGCACAGCATTTTCACATAGAAAACAAATAGTTCACTCAATACATCTATAAAGAAGAAAACGGAGGATATTGTTAATCCTTTAGAGACAGAAATCAGCAAAATGCAGAGCTTTTCAAATAACTTAAAATGAAGCCATTTCTTAATATAATATACAAATGTGCACTAGGATAAATTAATTTGCTACGTGAAATAAAAATTCCTACCCCTGTGCATTTGGGCGATAGAAGCATTGCACCAGGACTAAGGATTTAAAAATGAATACAGTGGGTTGACAGATGAGAAGGGAGAAGGGACAAAATGGGTGAAGGGGAGTGGGAGGTACAGAATCCCAGTTAGGAAATGAACAAGTCACGGGGATGAAAGGTCCATCACAGGCAATATAGTCAATGGTATCGTACCAGTGTGGTATGGTGGCAGACAGCTGCTGTGCTGACGGTGAGCACACCTAACACACAGGCATACGGAATCACCACGCGGCACGTCTGAAACTAACGTAACATTGGTGTCAACTATACACTTCAATAACAAAACAATGAGTAGGATGATCAACTGTGCCCTTAAGGACACCCACGCATTGCACACACATACACGCACACACATACCAATACACAAGCATGCACATGTGCGTGCATATATCAAGAAATACAAGAAATTTAAAGGAAAAGTAGTGATTGCTCCCAAATAAAGTTATTGAAGACCTTACCAAAAAAGTAACATATTTGATGGGACCTAGAAAGACAAGATGAATTTTGTGAGGAAGTAAAAGAAGGGAGGACAGGAAGGGGGGAAGTGGCTGAGAGAGATGTTCAAGGAAGAGAAGACGTCATAAAACCGAGGAAGAAATGGCTTGTGAAAAATGGTCACAAGTCTAGGGCCACAGTCTAGATTGTACTTTCGGTAGAAGAACGTTAAATTTACTACGAATACTAGAAATCAAAATGTCCCTAAAGGAAAAATCCTTGCATTTTCAAAGTCTAGCAAAATACATGACAAAATTTGGAAGGAAACGGGAAACATTTTTGACAAATTAACATGGGATATTTAAGTGTATATTGTGTTTTATGACAGTGTTTTGCATTACATTTCATGTCTTGCATTTGTTTTATGTCTAAGCTTTTTATTACCTTGGGGATAAGCATTTATATGAAAAGCATCATTTCTACTAAAACACTAGTCGTAGCAGTTGGCATTTAATAGTGCTCTAAAGAATCATTTTCACATCCTCTCTTTAGGGAACTATACTTTAGGAGTTGCAAGTGTTTGAAGAAAATAAAAGCCAAGATGGATAGAGAAAAGCAAAAATGAGTGAGAAAATTTCTTGGCGCGTATCAATCACATTCTGCTAGCAGAGTCCAAGTGCAACTAGATCTTAGGATTCCAGTTCTATTTATGGTGCAGTTGAAGAAGTTCCTTTGAGACCAGGGGGCTTACTACCAAACTGCAAGTTTTGATATTGTCCATATCATAAAAGACTTTCTACCTCACTGTCCCTATAACATCAATATGATGCATGTTAGCATACTTTACAAGCTATACAGGATTTCCATGTGCAATAATAATAATTATTGCCTGCTGAATAATATAAAATGGATTATTTTAAATAATTAATAGAAAACATCCATTAAGGACTCTTAAAGAATATTGTGAGTACTTATTCTGTGCCAACCTCTGTGATAAGTCCTCTGCATAATTATTTTATTGAATCTTTTCAATGAAGTAATGGAAATAAGTAGGAACCTAAATTTACAACTGAGGAAACTGACTTAGAAAGGTAATCTGACTCTTCCAAGGAAATGTAGGAAGGTAATACAGAGAAGGTAACAGAAAGAAGACCTGAATATACCCAGTACTAGTATCAAAGACCCTGATGTCAACCATAAGAAATCAAAGAACCATAAGAAAAGAAATGGCCCAACAGGTAAAATGGACAAAAGATTTGAACATATACTTTCCAAAGATAAGAAACTTGAGACTGTGTATGCAGCATCACTAATTATAATGAGAATGCAAATTAAAAAATACAATCAAATACCAGTATACTGATACATGACTAGAATGGCCAAATTTAAAATTTTAAGTCAAAATTAAATAAATGACAATACCAAGAGTTGCGGTGATATGAAGGAACTCGAACGCTCACATAGTGCTGATGGAAAAGCATAAAGGTACATCCACTTGGAAAAATAATTTGAAGTTTCTTAAAAAGCTAAACATACACTTAATCATATGATCTAGCCATTCCATATAAAGTATTGACCCAAGAGAAATGAGTGCATACAGCCACACAAAGACTTGTACAGGAATGCTCCTAACAGCTTTAATTCAATAGCTAAAAACAAACAAACAAGCAAAATGTTTATGAGATGGTAAAAGGACAAATGGATTGTGGTGTATCTACACAATGGAATAGCTATTCAACCATAAAAACTACTAATACACATTATTGAATGGATTGCAGAACCCCTGTGCTGAGCAAAAGAAACTAGGCAAAAAGGAATACACACCAATTTCATTTATATGAAATTCTAGAAAATGCAAACTAATCTAGTAGTGAGGAAAAGCAAATGCCTGGGATGATTTGGGGCAGAGAGAGGTAGAGGGAGTGATTATAAAATATAAAGGAACAGAAGGAAACTTTTGGAGGTGATGAATACATTTATTTTCTTGATTTTGGTGAAGGTTTCACAGATGTGTACTTATGTCAAACCCTATGCAGTTGTACATTTTTTTTTAAGTATCTGCAGTTTATTTTATGTCAATTATACCTCCCTAAAGCTGTTACAAAGGTATAAGTTTACTTTTGTGTTTCTGTGATTTTTTAAATGTTTTTCTTTATCTGTGAGAAATACTACCAACATTTTATTTTTTTAATTTTAGTTTTTTTCAGTGTTCCAAGTCTGATCATTCATGCACCACACCCAGCACTCCATGTAATACTTGCCCTCCTTAATACCCACCGCCAGGTTCAATCAAACCCCCACCACCTCCCCTCCAAAATCCTCAAGGGTTCTCTCTGCACAGAGAAAGATTAGAAATTTTCTGAATTTTCTTCTGTGAGTTAATCCTCATTTCCTCAATACACTTCAGCAATCACAGTATACTTTTAAAACTAAATACCGTTTTAATTATTTTTAGACTGTCCTTTTTAGTTTTTATTGATTGATTTATTGATTTTTAAGATTTTATTTATTTGACAGGCAGAGACCACAAGCAGGGGGAGAGGCAGGCAGAGAGAGAGGGGGAAGCAGGCTCCCCACTGAGTAGAGAGCTTGAGGAGGGGCTTGATCCCAGGACTCTGGGATCATGACCTGAGGTGAAGGCAGAGGCTTTAATCCACTGAGTCAACCAGCGCCGCTGTCCTTTTTATTTTTTATCAAAGAAAAATATTTTAGCAGATCAACTCATGGCACAGCCCAAGACCAGCTCTGAAATGATGACCACTAGAGCAGACGACTCAGCGGCCCCGGGGAAAAGCCAAATGAAACATCCAGGAGAACCCAGGATTCTTCCTCCATCTAAGAGAAGGCCAAGCCTGCCACTGCTGTCAGTGAAACAGAAAGGACAGGGAGAATCCCATTCTGGGGATTCAGCCATGTGTTCAAAAGACGAGGGCTCCAAAGTCACAGCAATGTCTGTGTTGGAAGAAGTGCCTGAAAAACTGCCAATACCAGTAGAAATCAATGCTGAAATAAAACATCAATTAAAGAGGGAAATCTGACAGTTTGGACGAAAATATGAAAGAATCTTCAAACAGCTTGAAGGCGTGTGAATATCTTTAAAGCTGCGGAAAAATGTTTCGTACATACCATGAAAGAAACAGCGAGATTTAAAAGATAAGACTTGATAACGCGCCTGGAAAAGGTACCAGAAAAACTAGAAGCTCAACACTTCCTCACCAAAGATTATAGTCACACCCCAAATTTATAATCCCATGATTGAAAAGATCAGTGAGCAAGAAGAACCAGTTTACTATCCTAGAATGCAACCGGATATTGTTGATGTCTCCCGGCACCTCAGCTAAGGATACTGTCCTCTTGGGGCGCCTGGGTGGCTCAGTGGGTTAAGCTTCTGCCTTCGGCTCAGGTAATGATCTCAGGGTCCTGGGAATGCGCCCCACATCCGGCTTTCTGCTCAGTGGGGAGCCTGCTTCCTCCTCTCTCTCCGCCTGCCTCTCTGCCTACCTATGATCTCTGCCTGTCAAATAAATAAATAAAATCTTAAAAAAAAAAAAAAAGAATATTGTCCTCTTGAGACTAAGAAAAAATACTGGAACTTCAATGTTGTAAGTTTCTGTTAGTAAAAGCTGGGTATTCCCCCTTAAAAAAATTGATCTTAGTTGACACACAACGTTACATTAGTTTCACAGGACAGCATAGTGATTCAACTTCTCCACAGTTAGGCTACGCTCACAAGTGTATGTATCTGCAAGAAGGAGACAGGAAAATATCAAGCTGAGAGCCAGTTTATATGTTCTTCCTACTTTTCTGCAGGTTTTTTTTTTTTTTTTGCAAGAAAGGTGAATTCTGTATTTAAAAATGTCTTTCTAAAAGAAAGCACTGTCTTAGTACAGACTCTTGAAAATTTGCTTACTATACTGGCAATTCTTTCTATACCTACGTTTGTTTAAAATAATCGTAAAGTCAATTTATAAACACCCACTTCGGCTGCGGACCTTCGCGCTCAGATGAATTGGCTGCGACTTTTGTTTTACCCTAGTTCCCCGCCCTGCCTCCCCCCACTCCTTGGGCTTTGGACAGAAAGAGATCAAAGACGGAGGGCAAGGACCACCGCTGGGTTCCTCCTTTCTTTTCCTAGTCGCAGCGCGTACTTTTTTGACAGCATTTTGAGCTGAGATGAAATAGTACATTACAAACGCCCAAGGGTAGAAAGAGGGCAATGTTGAGTTAATGCAGTTGTCACTGTCATCTGTCTGTGCCCAGCCCAGACAGGGCGCGCGTCCCGGCAGCCCTCCCCTTGGAACCCTGGCGCCTTTGGAAGGGAACGGGTGTGTGTGACGCAGTCGCCGGTCGCTTAGGGCCTCGTTCCGATTCAGACCTGAAGCCCCTAGCGTCCGGCCACACGCAGTGCCGCCCTGGCCTCAGTTTCCCCACTTCTAAAAAAGGGGGGTCATGCTGCCCTGTTTCTTGTTTCTCTCCAAGAACATCGGCCCTTCACTGGTGTCCCTGCGCAATGCGCGCCGGGGCTTCGCGCTCCCGCCGCTCCGGGTCTCCAGGCTCCCCTCGCGCCCTAGGCGCACTGCCCCACTGCGCCCGCTGGCAGCAGCCGCCTCCTCCGGGAACCCAGCCCGGCCCGCCTCCGCCCATTCCCGGGTGCGCCAGAACTTCCACCCGGACTCCGAGGCTGCCATCAACCGCCAGATCAACCTGGAGCTCTACGCGTCCTACGTGTACCTGTCCATGTCCTATTACTTCTCCCGAGATGACGTGGCCCTGAACAACTTCGCGGGATATTTCCTTCGTCAGTCCCGGGAAGAGACCCAGCACGCGGAAAAGCTGATGAGGCTGCAGAACCAGCGGGGAGGCCGGATCTGCCTGCAGGACATCAAGAAACCAGACCAGGACGACTGGGAAAGCGGGCTGAACGCTATGGAGTGTGCGCTCCTCTTGGAGAAGAATGTGAATCAGTCCTTGCTCGAATTGCACACTCTGGCCTCAGACAGAGGTGACCCCCACTTGTGCGACTTCCTGGAAACTCACTATCTGAATGAGCAAGTGAAGTCTATCAAAGAACTAGGTGACCACGTGCAAAACTTGATTAAGATGGGGGCCCCAGATTCTGGCCTGGCAGAGTACCTCTTTGACAAGCACACCCTTGGAGATGAAAACAATCAGAACTAAGTAACCCACAGGCTGCCCTCCTCACTGCCCAGGCTGTGAAAAGACCCAGTCCACAGACTCCTGCTTTCTTGTCCTTAAAATGAACCTCTATCTTTATACCCCATAATGCTGTCCCAATAAAGTGACTTGTAGAGAAAATGAAGTTGGCCCCATATTAACAAGGGCTTTTTTCCAACATCAAGGTAATTTTTCCAGCCGAAAGGTAGCCCACGATACCACGGTATAAAAAAGACTGTGAAAAAGCTACTGAGAGTATATGCAAACTTTCTCCAGTTATCAAATATTATTCCAGACCATGAACCTTCACTAAAATTCTGCAATTTTCAACTGCACAAGTGCCCGTTATTTTCAAGACCTTATACTAAAGGCTAAAGTGGGAAGATGTGTTAAGATAAATATGCAAATAACTCTAACGAGTTGAAGAAGATATACAGTACTGTAAAAACCATGTAAGCAAAATTCCACGACAGCTTTTACCTTTTCCCAGCATGTTCCAAGAAAAAGTGATGTCCAGCAATGATTTGTTTTTAAAGGATTTTGTGATCAAATAAATTTAAGAGAAGCTACACAAAGTATCAATGCTGGCCTTGGAAAGTCACAATGTCTATGAGCATTTAGGGGCTCTGGGAAGTCTTGCAATTAAAAACAAAAAACAAAAATCTTGGATTATTTTTGTTTAGCTCAGTGTTTCCCAACACAGCCAGTCACTGTGTGTGTGTGTGTGTGTGTGTGTGTGTGTGTGTGTGTATTTGAAATGATAATCTAGGTCGGTCTGATTAGAGACTCTACATCACCACTGGGCTATATATATAGCCTCTCTTTTCACATACCAAAAAGAGTAAATGCACTGCAGAAACAATCTTTTGTGGCCTGTAGAATGGAGGGGAAAAAACATTAGGGTGAAAAAATCAAGAAGAAATCCAGAATGAAGGAGGCATCAGCAAGGCAGATGTTTTCTTGGGGGGTGGGGGGAAAGAGGCATGAGAAGATTTATGGGAGAATATTTGATCAGCAGGCCTTGGGCTGGACTAAGAACACTGGGTGGTGTTTGGGGAGATGGGCTGGAGCCAAGCATGGAGGAGAAAAGGATGGGCTTAGGCTTAATTTATTGAGCAATGACAGTGCTTTGAAGGGCTCTCAGCAGAAGAATGCTATAATAAGAGCTGAGCCATCAGAAGTTCAGTTGTACAGAATACAAACCGGAGAACAACCCAAATGTCTGTGTTCGTTTTTTCCTCTGAGAAACATGTCAAGATGGGATTAAATGTGTAAGAAATGTTTTAGGGGAAACAGAAACACCCTTGAGAGAAAATGGGAAAGGAGCTAGGAGAAGCTGGCAGAGCCCCCAGACCCCATGCAAGTCTGATCCTGCAGGAAGAAGAGAGGATCATGGTGCTTGGCTCTAAGCAACCTTCTGCAGGGCTGTCTGGGCGAACCAAAAGCCAGAGCTGTTCATCAGAGGAATCCCAGGTCTCCCAGAAATGGGCCTGCCTAAGTACATTTCCGGAGCTCAGTTATTGACTGGGAAGTGCAGGCTTGCAACAAGCTAAGAGATGAATCGATTTTCTAGCACAGCAGCAGGGGTCCCTGGCAAATTGTGCTCCCCGCAGTCCCAGATCTGAGAGGCTCAAGCACATGACTGCACAGACTCAACAAAATGGTTTAGATTAAAATACCATACATGGAATGCCCTACGGCTATTAGATATGATTTTTGCCAAACACATAATAATGTGAGCAGAAATCCACAATGTGTTTTCTTAAAAACAAGCATAAAACGGGGTTACATTATAGAACTGTATAGAGACAAATACAGGGAAAGTAATATATATGCGCCCCAAACGGAAGTATATATACCGACAAATGAAGCCAGATGACCTCTTAGTGAGATTGTGTTGGATATTTATTTTCTGTAGCTACTTGTCTTTTTAAAATAAATTTTTTATCATGGACACGCATTATGGTATTATAATAAGAAAAGTAAAAAGGTGGAGAGAAAGCAGGAAAAGCCTGAACCATGGCAAAATCAATAGAAACAGAAACAAAGAGATGTTGATGAGAGTTTACAGGCAGAACCTTTTAAATTTTGCAAAGGACTGAATGCAGAGAGTTATAGATATGGGGTACAGAAAGAAAACTGATAGATGTCAGACGTGTTACTGGAGAAGAGGATCTGAGAATAAAAAGGGATCTCAGACAGGAGGAACAATTGGGTGTGGGGAGTACATAATGATTTGCTTTTGATTAAGGGCACTGGCCTCACTTTCCCTTCTATCCCTAAATTGGTTTATTGTGCTTCGCATAATCCTATTACATCTCTTCAGAAAACTTTCTCTTCAGTTCTTCTGGATGAGTGTTTTCCAAACCGCAGACTGCAACCCATTAGTGTGTCAAGTCAATATCCACCTTTTGTCAATAAAACAGATTTGAAGAGAAGTCAAAGTAAGGGAAGCAAGGGTACAATCTCCTGAAATTCTTGTGGGTGTGGGTGTGCACCTGTGTTCATGTATTTACCTCCCATAGTGGTACTTCTTATTCTATGTTGCTGTCAGAAACATACAATAGCTATTGTCCCAGGCAATTCTTTGACACATTCTCATCTCCGTGCTCTGTCTCCTCCAGCTCCCCACTGTCTGTGGATAATGCTCTGAGAATTTAGAAGGAATCCCAGGAGAACCTCACACTTTCTTATCATTGAATTGATCTCATGCTTGCCTTTATATTCACCTGCAAAGCATTCTGTTCTGCTACCCTGGTTGCAGGTTCTATGCTACTTCCTAAAACCCACTGCCCACGGTGCCCTGAGTCCCAACCCTCACACTTACTGAAGGACATGAGGACATCACACCTATAATTATGCTTCCACTGGTATCATCAGTTTTTCCCATTCTACTGACTGGTTCCCATGAGAAGCAAAGTTGATGTTATTTCTCCTTTATCTTTTTTTTTAAAAGCCACCTATGGACTAACATTCCCTCCAGCAAACACTAAGCTATCACCCCTACTTAGCTCTCTCTTACAACAAAGCTTCTTGAAAAAGTTATTTCTGCTTCCTGGCCCTATTTATTCTGTTTTCCCTTGGGCCCCCAGCAAGTAAGCCTGTGTTCACTGTTTGCCACCACACCAATCACTTTATTTCTGCATCGGGATCATCAGTGACCTCCTTGATGATAAATCTAGTGCTTTTTGTTCCCTCAGCCAGCTAGCAGAACTTGTCATTTCACTCCTAAAACACTCACTCACTGTTGTTTGTCCGTCTCCATTTCTAATTGCCCCTCATCTTCCTGAACTTTACATACTGGAGGGTTCCGGAATTCTGTCCTCACATCTGGGTCTCTTCTCCCTCTTCATCTAGACTCGCTCTTTAAAGATCTCAGCCAGTCCTGTGACTTCCATTTAAATATCTGTCCACTGGGTTCCAGTCCAACAAGGCAATGTAGGAAAACCCTGAACTCAGCCTCTCCACGACACTTACCAAATTACAGCTATTTATGGAATAATTCTTCCCGGAGAACTGACTACACAGCGAACAGAACAGCTACTGAACAACAAAGGCAGAGAAAAGGACAAGAGAATAGCAAGAGAGACAGAGACACCATAACAAGAGCGATTCCCATTCCAGATACTGAGAATGGCAGTGGGGGAGGAATCAGACTGAGGAACTGGGAAGAGAGTCCTCTGTCCTTGGGCATAAAAAAAAAAAAAAAAAAAAAAAGCCACAGTTTGAGAGTTACTACCATGTAAAAAAGACAACACTAGAACTCTGCCAAATGGGGGAGTAGCTGTGGGGACACTGTCTAGGCTGGAGGGACTGGAGAAGCACAGTTTGGGTTCCCATTCCACCTTAAAAGCCTAGACTGCAGGGGCACCTGGGTGGCTCAGTGGGTTAAGCCTCTGCCTTCTACTCAGGTCATGATCTCAGGGTCCTGGGATGGAGCCCCATATCCGGCTCTCTGCTTGGCAGAGAGCCTGCCTCCTCCGCTCTCTCTGCCTGCCTCTCTGCCTACTTGTGATCTTTGTCACATAAAAAAATAAAATCTTAAAAAAAAAAATAAAAGCCTAGACTGTCCAGCAGGGTCTGGACACCATCACTAGTGGGTCTGGTCACACACAGAGCTTAGAACTATAGCAAACTCAGGGCTTGCAAACAAACCCACACCAGTCTGGGTCACACACCAAGTTTTGGGTTTTGGGTTTTTTTAGTTTTTAAAAATTTGTTATTATTTTTATTTTTAAGATGGATGATTTCTTAAGAATTTTTCTTCTTTTTTTCTTTTTGGATTTTCCTCTTCTTTGTTCTTTTTTTCCTCTTTTTTTCTTTTCCTTAAGTTTTTTCTTTCCTTTTTTATTTTTTATAAAATATTTTATAAATATATTTTTATATTTTATTTTATAAAATATATTTTTTAAGATTTTATTTGACAGAGAGAGAGAGAGATCACAAGTAGGCAGAGAGGCAGGCAGAGAGAGACGGGGGAAGCAGGCTTCCCGCTGAGCAGAGAGCCTGATGCGGGGCTCCATCCCAGGACCCTGGGATCATGACCTGAGCTGAAGGCAGAGGCTTAACCCACTGAGCCACCCAAGTGCCCCTATTTTATAAAATATTTTATATTTTATAAATATTTAATAATAATTGATTAATTTATTTTTAGTTCAAATAAATTTATTTATTTATTTAAATATTTTAAAAATAAAATATTAATAAATATTTTATATTTTATTTTATAAAATATTTTATAAATATAATACTTTTATTAAAAAGTATTATTATTATTATAGTTCTTCTCTTTATTAAAAAACCCACAGTTTCAAAGAGTAACTAGCATACAGAGCCACAGCTCCAGCCAGGAAAAGTCCCCAGGCACCCAGTCTGTATATAGGACACCATACACAAGACCATTCCTTCAAACTTAAAAGAAGTAGCTGTTCCACCTAATCCACAAAAACAAAAGACCAAGCAAAATCGGAAGAAAGAGGAATATGTTCCAAAAGAAGGAACAAGAAAACACCTCAGAAAAAGAACAAAAGGAGACAGAGATAATGAAATGCTTGATAAAGAATTTAAAGTAATGGTCTTAAAGAAACTGCACTGGAGAAAAGAGTGGAAGAGCTCAGTGAGAACTTCAGTAAAGAGAGAGAAAATATAAAAAAGAACTGATGAGAGCTGAAAAATACAATAACTGAAATAAACACACCGGAGGGAATCAACAGTTAGCAGATGCAGAAGAACATGGTGATGCAGAAGACAGGGAAATAATAGCACATAGGCTGAACAGCAAAAAAAGGAAGGAATTTTTAAATTGAAGAGAGGTTAAAAGATCTCTTGGACAACACTGAGCAAACAAACATTCGCATTACAGGGGTCCCAGAAAAGAAAGAGAGAAAGAAAAGTGTAGAAAACTTATTTGAAGAAATAATAACTAAAAACTTTCCTAACCTAGGGAAGGAAATAGACGTTCAGGTTCAAGAAGCACAGAAGGTTCCAAACAAGATGAACTTAGGAGGTCCATATCACAACACATTATAGTTAAAACGTCAAAGATGAAAGATAGAGACTTTTAGGAGCAGCAGGGGAAGAAAAAGTTTATGTACAAGGGAAACCCCATTAGGCTATCATTTGATTTTCTAGCAGTAAGTTTGTAGGTCAGAAAGGAAGGGCATGATCTATTCAAAGTGCTGAAAGGGGGAAAAAACAAACAAACCAAAACCAACCAACCAAACAAACAAAAAAACTCCAAAAAAAGAAAAAACAAAAAGCAAAAAAACCTGAAACCAAAAATACACTATCTGGTAAGGTTATAATTCAGAATTATAAAAAAAAGAAAAAAGGTTCCCAGACAAACAAATGTTAAAGGAGTTTATCACCTCTAAACTAGCCTTACAGAAAATGTTAAAAGGAGCTTCTTTAAGTGGAAAACAAATGGCCCTAATTAGACATAAAAAAAATTATGAATACAAAAATGGAATATATGGGGGCGCCTGGGTGGCTCAGTGGGTTAAGCCTCTGCCTTCGGCTCAGGTCATGATCCCAGGGTCCTGCGATCGAACCCCACATTGGGCACTCTGCTCAGCCGGGAGCCTGCTTCCTCCACTCTCTCTCTCTCTCTCTCTCTCTCTCTGCCTGCCTCTCTGCCTACTTGTGATCTCTGTCTGTCAAATAAATAAATAAATAATCTTTAAAAAAAATGGAATATATGACAACATAGACATAAAATGAGGATGAGAGAATAAAAAGGGGAAAAGAAGAAAAAAGAAAAGGGAAAAAATTTGTTCCTTTCAGTATTTTTTTAAGCATGTGTTTGAACTTAAATGGTCATCAAATTATTATAGCTTGCTATTTACTTTGGATATTATATATAAAAGTCATGGTCATCACAAACCCAGAACCTATGATAGACACACAAAGAAAGAAAGCCAAAAGTAGCACTACAGACACTCATCAACCACAAAGAAAAGAGAGCAAGAGAAGAAAGGAATGAAGAAGAACTACAAAAACAACCAGAAAACAAATTTTAGAATGCCAGTAAGTACCGATCTATCAATAATTACTTGAAATGTGAATGGCCTAAATGCTCCAATCAGAGGACACAGAGTGACAGAATGGATTAAATAAATGGATTAAATAATGGATTAAAAAACATGTTGCCTACAAGAAACTTCTCTCAAACGTAAGGACACGTACAGACTGAAAGTGAAAGGATGGAAAAATATTCAACATACACATGAAAGTGAAAAAAGCCAGGGTAACAATACTTATATCAGACAAAATGGATTTTAGAACAAAGACTGTAACAAGAGACAAAGAAAGGCATTACACAATGATAAAGGGACTGATCCCACAGGAGGATGTAACAATTTTAAGTATCTATGCACCCAACACTAGAACATCTAAATACATAAAGCGACCATTAACAGACAAAAAAGAGAGAAACTCATGGTAATATAACAGTAGTAAAGGACCTTCACACATCACTTACATCAATGGATGGATCATCCAAATGGAAAATCACTAAGGAAACAGTATTATTGATTGACACATTGGACCAATGTATACATAACAGATACATACAGAATGTTCCATCCAAAAATGACACAATATTCATTCTTTTAAGTACACAGTGAACATTTTCCAGAATATATCACATATTAGGTCACAAATAACCTTCAATAAATTTAAGAAGACTGAAATCATACTGTGTATCTTTTCCAACCTCAACACTATGAAATTAGAAATAAATAACAAGAAAACACTGGAAAATACACAAACTTGTGGAGACTAGACATGATACTAAGCAACCAATTGGTCAATACAAAATCAAAGAAGAAATTTAAAAATATATGGAAACAAATGAAAAGGAAAACACAACAGTCCAAATCTTTGGGACACAGTGAAAGAGTTCTAAAAATGAAGTACATAGCAATATAGGCTTATATCAAGAAACAAGAAAAAGCTCAAATAAACGATCTATTAGTTCACCAAAAGGGACCAAGAAAAAAACAAAGCCCAAGGTGGGTGGAAAAAGTGAAATAATAAAATCAGTAAAAATAAATGTCACGGAGATTAAAACAAGAGAAAAAAAATCAATGAAACCAAGAGCAGATTTTCTGAAAAGATAAACAAAAGTGACAAATCTTTAGCCAGACTCATTAAGGGGGGAAAAAGAAAAAACAAAGGACCCAAATAAATAAAAGAGGAGAATCAACTGACAACACAGAAATACAAAGGATTATAAGAGGGTGCCTGGATGGCTCAGTGAGTTAAACCTCTGCCTTCAGCTCAGGTTATGATCTCGGGGTCCTGGGACTGAGCCTCATCCCATGTTGGGCTCTCTGCTCCACAGGGAGCCTGCTTCCCTTCCTTTCTCTCTGCCTGATTCTCTGCCTACTTGTGATCTCTGTTTGTCAAATAAATAAATAAAATCTTTTAAAAAACGATTATAAGAGAATACTCTGAAAAATAATATGCTAAACAAACTGAACAAGGGAGAATTAGAAAACCTGAACAGACTGACTGCAAGTAACAAAAGTGAATCTATAATCCAAAAATACCAAAAAATGAAGACCAGGACCAGATGGATCAAGAGTAAATTCTACCAGACATGTAAAGAAGAGTTAATACCTATCTCCTCAAACTATTCCAAAAAATAAAAAAGGAAGGAAAGCTTTCAAATGCATTCTATGATATTTTACCAAACATTACCAATACCAGCAACAGACAAAGACACCACAAAAACACACAAACAAATAAAGTAAGGCTAGTATATCTGATGAACAAAGATGAGAAAATCCTCAACAAAATAAATCACATACAATAATATATTAAAAATGTCATTCACCCCATCAGATGGGATTTATTCCCAGAATACAGGGATGATTGGATATTTGCAAATCAATCAATATCATACACCACATCAACAAAACAAAGATAAAAATCACATTATTATCTCAACACATGAAGAAAAAGCATTTAACAAAAATCAACATTATTCATGATACAGGCTCTCAACAATGTGTGGTTAGAAGGAATATACTTCAACATGATAGAAATCACATATGAACCCACAGCTAACAGCACACTCAAATGGTGAAATTCTGAAAACTTTCCCTCTAAGATCAGGGATAAAGACAAGGATATCCATTCTACTAGAAGTTCTAGACACAGCAATCAGATAAGAAGAAAAAAGAAGAGGCATCCATATTGGTAAAGAAGTTAAACCGTCACTACTTGCAAATGACATGATACTATACAGAGAAAATCCTAAAGATGCCACCAAAAAACTACTAGAAATATCAATGAATTCAGAAAAATGGCAGGATATCAAATTAATACCCAGAAATTAGTACCATTTCCATACACTAATAATAAAGTAGAAGAAAAAGAAATTTAAAAAACATCACTCTTTAGAATTGCACCAAAAAGAATAAAATATCAGGTATAAAGTGAACGAGAGAGTTGAAAGACCTGTACTCCAAAAACTATGAAACACTGACAAAAGAAATTGAAGATGACACAAACAAATGGAAAGATATCCCATTCTCATGGACTGAGAAAACCAATATGGTTAAAATGTCCATTCTGTCCAAAGCAATCTACAGATTTAATTCAATCCCCATCAAAATACCAACAGCATTTTTCATAAAACTAGAACAAATAACACTAAAATTTTGTATGGAACCACAGAAGACCCCTGAATAGCCAAAGCAATCCTGAGAAAGAACAAAGCTGGAGGTATCACAATCCCAGATTTCAAGATATAATACAAAGCTGTGGTCATCAAAACAGTCTGATACTGGCACTGGCACAGAAATAGACACACAGATCAGTAGAAAAGAACTGAGACTCTAGAAATAAGCCCACATTTATATGGTCAATTAATCTATGACAAAGGAGGCAAGAACATACAATGGAGAAGACAGTGTCTGTAACAGATGTGCTGGGGAAATCAGAGAGCTACACATAAAAGAATAAAACTGGAGGAGTTTCTTACACCATACACAAAAATAAATTCAAAATAGTATGAAGACCTAAATGTGAAACCTGAAACCATAAAAAATCCTAGAAGAGAGCACAGGCAGAAACGTCTTTGACATTGGCCATAGCAACAATTTTCTGGATATTTCTTCCTAAAGGAAGGAAGAAAAGCAAAAATAAAAATTTATTTTGACTACATCAAAATAAAAAATTTTATTTTCTTGACCATCAAGAAAATAAAAAGACAAAGTGCTAAATGGAAGAAGATATTTGTATATATCTAATAAGGGGTTTAATATCCAAGATATATATATTATCTTGATAGATAGCTATCCAAGATATTATATATATATCTTGGCCAACAAGATACATATATCTTGGAATGAATATATATATATATATATATATATATATATATATATGCGCGCGTGTATGTGTGTGTGTGTGTGTGTGTATACACACTATCTATCTATTTAAGTACACAATTCAACACCCAAAAAATTTAACAATCAGATTTAAAAATGGGCAGATCCTCTCTTTAACCTTTCTTGTCCTGGCCCCAGAATTCAGGGTTGGCCAGCATCCTCCATGGTTAGGGGACACCACAGGCATCAATGTACAGGACCAACATCCCTAAAAGGCCTTAATTTTAGGTCTTTGGCTTATTTCCTAATAAAGGTACATACATTGAAAAAATAAAAAAATAAAAATGGGCAGTGGTCCTGAATAGACATTCTTCCAAAGAAGCCATACAGATGGTCAACAGACACATGAAAAGATGCTTTACATCACTCATCATCAGGGAGATGCCAATCAAAACCACAGTAAGATATTACGTTACAACAGTTAGAACAGCTAAAATCAAAATGGTAAGAAATCGCAAGTGTTGGTGAGGATGTGAAAAAAAAAAAAGAAAGAACCCTCATGCACTGTTGGTAGAAACGTAAATTGGTACAGCCACTATGGAAAACGGTTTGGAGATTTCTGAAAAAAAACTAAAAATAGAATTACCATATGATCCAGTAATTCTACTACTGGGTATTTACCAAAGAAATGAAAATACTAATTCAAAAAGGTATATGCACTCCTATGTTTTTATTGCAGTATTACTTACAATGGCCAAGATATGGAAGCAACCTAAACATCTATCAATAGACAAATGGATAAAAAAAAAAGTTTAAAAAAATAGACAAGTGGATAAAGAAAATGTGGTGTGTGATGTATGTGTGTGTGCACGCGCTTATGTACAGGAATATTATAAGGGATGAAAAGGGATGAGATTATGCCACTTGAGACAACCTGGATGGACCTAGAGTATATTATGTTAAGTGAAATAAATAAGTCAGGCTGAGAAAGACAAATACCATATGATTCTAGTCATAAGTGAAATCTAAAAACAAAACAAAACAAATGAATAAACAAATGAAAAGCAGACAGCAGAATCAGACCTATCAATACAGAGAACAAACTGATCATTGCTGGGGGAGGTGAGTAGGGGGATTGACAAACGGGTAAAGGGGAGTGGGAGATGCAGGCTTCCAGTTATGAACTGAATAAGTCACAAGAATAAAGAACACAGCATAAGAAGTACAGTCTTTGGTATTATAATAGCAATATGAAGGTACAGATGGTAGCTACACTGGGGAGCACAGCATAATGTACAAACTTGTCAAATCACTACGTTGTACTTAAACTAATGTAACATTGTGTCAATTATACTCAAAATACACACATTTTGTACATATATGTATAAATACTTAAGTGATATTTCCCTTTAGATTTTTTTAAGGATTTTATTTATTTATTTGACAGAGAGAGAGATCACAAGTAGGCAGAGAGGAGGCAGAAAGGGGGAAGCAGGCTCCCTGCTGAGCGAGAGCCCAATGCGGGGCTCAATCCCAGGACCCTGAGATCATGACCTGAGCCGAAGACAGCGGCTTAACCCACTGAGCTACCCAGGTGCCCCTCCCTTCAGATGTTTAAAAGACTTCTCATATTTAACATGTTCCAAACATGACTTCACTAACCTCCACTACCCGTTGAACTCAAAGTCTTTTGTTTCATGATAGATGGAAAGTCCATACTATTGGTTTCTAAAGCCTAGTCATTTCTGACTACTCTCTTACTCTCATACCATACACCAGTCCACAGCAAATCTTATCAGGTCTTCCTTCAAAATACATCCTTACCACTTCTAAAAATCTTCCTCACTGCCACTTTGATACAAGCTTCCACCTTCTTTTTCTGCATTATTACATTTTCTCTTCTCTGTCTCACTGCTTACACACTGGGGCTCAAAGAATCCTTTCTCCACAAAGCAGCCAAAGTGAACTTTGTAAATCTACAAATAGTCCTGTTACTTCTCAGCTCAAAATCCTTCAGTGGCTTCTGTTCTCATATGGAATCAAAGTCTGAGTCTTTATTGTGCCCTACAATGCCCTGTGTAATTTGAGCTGCTAATACATTACACATTTAGAGCTACAGATACATATATGTACATATGTATATATAGAGAGATGTCTGTGTGTGAGAGTGTAAGTGGTAAGATTATAAGATTTCGTGCACACATAAATATATAAATAATAATATCAAAGAAGCATTATGTATGTTCTCTCTCTCTTTTCCCTTATCAGGTATCACTATCTGTAAAGATACAGAGAAAGAGAGAGAGAGAGAACATTTTTTCCTCACTGTACTCCAGTCACATTTGCCTCCTTGTACCTCAGGGCCTGTTCTCTCTGTTGGAAATACTCTGCCCCCGGGTGTGAACATGGCTCCCACTTTCACTTCCTTCAGAGTTCTGCTCTAGGAGCATTTTACAGAGACTTTACTTATTATTCAATCTTAATTACTCACCACATGTCCTGTCATTCTCTCCTCTGATATGACTTGTTGTTCTCCATGGCACTTGTCACCACCTGACACATTGTTTATTTGGTTATGCTTTCTTGTCTTATTCTTGACGCAAGCTCTGTGGGGCAGGGACTTTGTTCCATTCACTACTGTCTCCATATTCCAGTGCAGTTCTTATCTCTTAGTAGTTTCTCCATGAGTGTGAATAGGTGAGCAAAGACATCCAGAAGCATGTTGGAAGTACTGGACGGCATCTTTCAAAAAATTAGTGTCAGGAAAGCGAATTGGGAAGTTGTCCATATGGAGATAGTAAGTGAAAATGTGAAAAGGCTGAAGCAACCAAGATGAGAGGAGAGAAAAGACAGACCAAGGAGAAGGTCCAAATGAAGAAAAGTAGAAATTGGAGGAGCTCTATAGCTAAGGGTGATTATATAAGGAACCCTTAATAGACTACAGAAAAGGAACAAAAATAACAAGCCTGAAAACAAACAAACCAACCCCAAAACCACTCATCCTGGAAACTGTAAGAGAAGAGAGTTTCCATCAAATGTCACAGAGCCTAATGAGTTTATGGGTTGAAAGGGCACAGAGTTGGCAATCAGTAAGTGAGTGGTTCTTCTGCAATAATGGCTTCAGTGGAGGAGGTGCTAGAGAGCCGGGTTCATGGTGAAGGGAAATGAGGTGAAGAATACAGAATGCTCTTTTGAGAAGTTCTTCTTCTTTAAGTAATGAGGGTGCAAGAGGGTACATGGTGCCTGTGAGTGTGTCAACATGAGGAAAGGAGCTGAAGAAAAGAAAGGACTTGAGAAGCAAGTGATAGAATGAGGTTCCAGGGGAGAAAGGAGAATGAGAAGAAGAGCCCAGGTATGGGGCCTGGTCGGATACATCTTCCCAAACCAAAACATACAACAGGGAGGAATTGACATAGATTTTGAAAGGAGAAGAGGGCCAAGGGAGGGTGCTTATATTGGCTGAGCTCAAACTTTTAAACAAAGTAGCAAATGAGATCATCTACTGAGACATAGCTGCCTCTATATAAAAATATTTTAATTAACTTTATTTCTCAGATACAATTGCAAAAATTATATAAGTTATTTTACAGATGGGATATAATCTTTATTCTTCCTAATTTCAAACAAAGACTGGAGCTTTCCCAATCAAAAAACAAATTTCTGGAGTTGGGCCAAATGGAGGTTAGATTTCTAAACAAAAATCTAGTACACAGAAAGATATGGCTCCAAACCTCTAACAGTCCCATTGGATTGTATTACTCTTGAACACAAACACCCAGTGATGCCAAGATCCCAGGCCCTCAGACTTGCAGGAAAACACAGCATATTTCCCCTAACACTAACTCTTGAAAATCATTATCCTTCATGTTCAGATTTTGTATGGTTCATTTGAAAGGGCAGAGCTTCCTTGGGGAAGCACTTAATCAACGTGCCAAGATATCCTAGGACAGTGTGTGTGTATATGTGTGTGTGTGTACATCTCTTACTGAATTTTGACCCAGAGTTCTGAAGCCAAGAAAAGTCCACTTGACTTTTAAAAAATTGGAACTTCACCCTCAGGCTTTCCACCCTCAGAGAAGAGGAGCAGAGAAGACAGGAGCACTCTCAAGGTAACAAAGAAAGGTAAGACACATACATAGCAGAGAAAAGACAGAAACACAGACTTCTTCATGAGACACTCTTGGTCTGCTTCTTCCAAGAGTGCACCAAAAGGTGCATTCAGGAAGCAGACAACCAGGAAACATGCACAAATGCTAACCAGAACTGACAACAGTAGCGTCTCTGCTTACAACAGACTATTTGTCAAGCAGCACACAGTTTATGAAATCAGAAAGGTGCACAGGCAATTGCTTGTATGTTTCTGCCTTTTCTAAGCTTTCGATTTCTTTGTGCAAGATCAAGACACTTAATAGATACAATTGTTTTTAAGTGAATAAATGAACAAATATGACAGGTACATGCACACATGCACGCACACACAGACACACACACTTGCTGAGAGTCTGACAGAATTCCAATGCCCAACAAGGTGTGGGACCGCCTGGCAGTGCAGAACAGATCAGAGACATGTACTCAGGTTTGGGCTCCTTCCAAGCAACCTGGCCAATTTCCCAGTACAGATGGTGGCCAAACAGTCTCCTGAGAGAGACAGAGAGAGCTAATGCTTTTGGAATTACTTAAGTCTCTCCCGAACCCCCTGAGCACTGTATTATCATAGGTTGAATTAGCAAAAAGAATTTCTAGGACCATAAAAGGGCTGTTACAGGACTAAAATACTATTACACGACCTAAACACATCCTAGATGGTTTTGTCCAGTCATTAGGAGCCTGCATTTGAGAATTCAGAATACCTAGGTGAGAACAGCTGCCTCGCCACAGAGCAGCTGCATGATTTGGGGAAAGGAAGTTAAACTCGCAGAGTCTGAATTTCCTCTGCAGAGCGACAGCCTACCTCAAAGGTTATTGGGGGATTAAATAAAACAAAGCATACAAAGTTCAGCATATTGTCTGGTACATCACAAATGCTCAATAAATATTAGTTGCTTAGAACTGTTGGTGGGAATGCAAGTTGGTGCAGACTCTTTGGAGAACAGTGTGGAGATTCCTCAAGAAATTAAAAACAGAGCTTCCCTATGACCCTGCAATTGCACTCCTGGGTATTTACCCCAAAGACACAGATGTCGTGAAAAGAAGGGCCATCTGTACCCCAATGTTTATAGCAGCAATGGCCACAGTCGCCAAACTATGGAAAGAACCAAGATGCCCTTCAACGGATGAATGGATAAGGAAGATGTGGTCCATATACACTATGGAGTATTATGCCTCCATCAGAAAGGATGAATACCCAACTTTTGTAGCAATATGGACGGGACTGGAAGAGATTATGCTGAGTGAAATAAGTCAAGCAGAGAGAGTCAATTATCATATGGTTTCACTTATTTGTGGAGCATAACAAATAGCATGGAGGACAAGGGGCGTTAGAAAGGAGTAGGGATTCTTCTCCTACCCACTTAAGCCCCCATGTTGCATCACCACTCCATGAAACAAGATGGGATAGGGAGGGAGAGAAACCATAAGTGACTCTTAATCTCACGAAACAAACTGTGGGTTGCTGGGGGGAGGGGGGTTGGGAGAAGGGGGGTAGGGTTATGGACATTGGGGAGGGTATGTGCTTTTGGGTAAATTGGAAGGGGAGATGAACCATGAGAGACTATGGACTCTGAAAAACAATCTGAGGGGTTTGAAGTGGCGGGGGGGGTGGGAGGTTGGGGTACCAGGTGGTGGGTATTATAGAGGGCACAGCTTGCATGGAGCACTGGGTGTGGTGAAAAAATAATGAATACTGTTTTTCTGAAAATAAATAAATTGGAAAAAAAAAATAAATAAAAAAATAAAAAAATAAAATAAAATAAAATAAAATAAAAAAAAAAAAAAAAAAGAAAGGAGTAGGGAATTTGGGTAAATTGGAAGGGGAGGTGAACCATGAGAGACTATGGACTCTGAAAAACAATCTGAGGGGTTTGAAGTGGCGGGGGGGTGGGAGGTTGGGGTACCAGGTGGTGGGTATTATAGAGGGCACGGCTTGCATGGAGCACTGGGTGTGTTGAAAAAATAATGAATAATGTTTTTCTGAAAATAAATAAATTGAGAAAAAAAAAAAGAACTGGTGTTTTAAAGTGGGAAAAATGATGTGAGTGTGTTTGTGAATGTAACTGCTTGTATATGCAGAGACGATCTCTGGGAGCGTCCTGTCAGTCGCCCTCAATCAAAGGAAACAGGAAGCCTGGAAAGGGCTCAATGTAGAGTCTCCCGTAGCTTTTGAAATTTTAACCCCTCGAAATTATCACCTTTTTTTTTTTTTTTAAAGTTTTATTTCTTTATTTGTCAGGGAGAGAGAGGGCACACAAGCAGGGGAGAGAGAGAGCCGGAAACCCAACACGTGACTAAATCCCAGGACCCTGGGATCATGACCTGAGCCAAAGGCAGATGCTTAACTGACTGAGCCACCCAGGTGCCCCCAAATTATCACCTTCAACAAAATAACATAAAATTTAAATATAGCAAATAAATAGGAGCTCTTATTAATTTTCCTCACCTCTAAGCAGCGCACATATGCTAACATTTCTCCATAATGTATTCTCTCATTAAATTAAGAAATAATCCAAATACAAGTTAGAGGAGGACTCATATTTCTCCCTCTTTTATCTAGCCTCAGGCATTTCCCAAAATTGTTTGTTTGCTTTCCTTAGCCATTGTTGAAATATACATGCTGTCCTCACTTCCATTGTTCCAACTTGCATGAATTTCAGTTACCACAGTGTAGTTAAATAACAAGTACAACAGCAACATGGTTCAAATTTCATTTACCATGGTATATTTACTCTGAGCAACCTGCACCAAGAACACACTGTGGAGCTAAGTCTTTAACCCACAAATCACTATATAAGTAGCAGATGCACATCATGATCAGTTACCAGTCATGCTACTTCTTTCAAAGTGGGTTGTCGATTGATCACTGTGCAACTGCTTCCCAGTTTACTTTCAGACAGAGAACCATAAAGTTGTATTGCCCCCACCGCCAGTCTCTCGGTGACAAACCCAGGTAACGTTTGGTAACTTTGGATAATCCAAAGAGAGTACTGGTCAAAAGGTGAAAGTATAACAAAGAAGTAAAAATGCAATACTGCTAGAAGAGAAATTGGGTGTGAATAGAATTTATGGACCTAAATGAGCAGTTATAATGACATGATTGAAGATATGACAGAGAAGTAACACGAGAGGGGGTCAGGGAAAGACTTCCCATGAAAAAACTTTTGGAGATATTTCACAACATCAAAAGTGCAAAAGACGAGGGGCGCCTGGGTGGCTCAGTGGGTTAAGCCTCTGCCTTCAGCTCAGGTCATGATCTCAGGGTCCTGGGATCGAGCCCCGAATCGGGCTCTCTGCTCAGCAGGGAGCCTGCTTCCCCCTCTCTTTCTGCCTGCCTCTCTGCCTACTTGTGATCTCTCTCTGTCAAATAAATAAATAAAATCTTTTTTTTTTAAAGTGCAAAAGATGAAATTTTGGAAATAAATCCAAATTTTACAAGGGGTACTGCAATTCATCAGGATGTGAAAAGAAGACCATGGCTCCGTACACTAAGTTGTATTAGAGGACTTTTCCTCTAATACAGGCAAAACACAGATGAAACTACACTTGATGGTTTTTTTTTTTTTTCAAAGAACAAAATAAAACACTTTAATTCTCACAGTTTCTAACCTTCTAAATTATAGTGTCCTAAATAAATACCATTCTTATTGTTTTTTTTCATTTCCCTGAATATTTATATCCAACAGTAAGAGAGTGTTCAATGTTTCAACAACACAATTTTAAAGGTCACACAACAATCATAATTTTTCCCAGTGGTTATTAAGATCATCACTTTGCATGGTTTCAACTTCCAAGGTCAGGTTTATAGCCTTGCACTAACATGTAAAACAAGAATTTTCTGTATATTCACTAAAGTAGGTAACTGATTGCTCTGTTAACAGTATCATTCTAAATGTTTTTTTGTTCTGTCAGGTATTTCTTCCATCTAAAAATAAGCATCTCTGAATTACTGTGTGTAGTAATATAGGAACCAATTTATTGTGGAGGCAAAGAAAATGGAATTAGAGGCGGTGTTCCTGTTTAAAATTTAGTAACAGGGGTGGCTGGGTGGCTCAGTCAGTTAAGCATTGAACTCTTGGTTTCAGCTCAGGTCATGATCTCAGGGTCATAAGTTCAAGTCTTCCTGGGGCTCCAGGCTCAATGCAGAGTCTGCTTGAGATTCTCTCTTTCCCTCTGCCTCTGTCCTTCCCCCTGATCAAACTGTCTCTCTCAGCTCTAAAATTTAGGGACTTTTCCATCTCACTGATGAAGAAACCGAGACTTATAAGTCACAGTGTTAGTCAGTGGTTAAATCAGATTCAGACACTGAGGTTTTAATTCCAGGTTCTGGGCATTTCCTTTCTATCATTTTCCTTCCTAGGAAAGGATTCAAGACCAAAGCTCTGCAGAATTCCTTTTCTGAAACATTAAGTAGAACATGCTTTTTTCTGCCAGCCAAGGTGCACTTAATGCTTAATTTTCAAGAATAAATGATTATTAATCTAACTATAGTCATTAATGGAATATAGTGATGACACACTCTTAATTATTAGATGCATTTTCCGTCATATTAATTGGCAGCGAAAACGTCACAAATGTCAGCAGTACCTGAGTTCAATTTCTTGGTTGTTAGTATTCCACTGTCATTATTGAGATATATATACACACTACTGGGTTCATACAGTCACATGGGAAAAATAATTTTCCTCTAAGGGAACAGGATCCACACAAAACAACTGAAGCGCCTCTATTTTCTCCTTTATTAACATCTTCCCAGTGTTGAAACTAAAAAATGATAGATTTATTGCAAACATTTCTTTTTAGACAAAAACAAAATGTGTCCTAGGAATAACCTAACAGTTTTAGGATAAACTATGTTATTTTTGGCTACTCTGGGTTTTGAAATACCTGGACACTGTGTATTAGTAATCTTGAAAGGGCAAAAGATGGATCTTTGATAGCCAAAAGGTGTTCATGAAGAAGCAAGAGCAAGATGGAAATAAATGGAAATTATAAGTGGGTAATTTCAATGAATATGCTCACACAGGGCACATCCAGAGCAGAAGGTTAGGAAGAAGTGAGATATGAACAAACCAAGAGGAGGAAACTCATGGGTAAAAATCGGCGAAACAATGATTTGGCAAGTAAGAAAAGGAGATGAGTTCATCATCTAACACAGGGAACATGGTCGAGCATAAATGAAGAGATGATCTTTACAATAAATGAGGACTTGGATCAAGAGCTAGTGGGGCTACAAAGAAGAAAAGGATTATCACAAAAGGAAAGGGAATTTTTTCACAAGGTGTTTCCAGTCTAGTTAGAAACCTCATAATCCTGCTTAATCATTCCTTTTACCTCAGCCTCCAAGTCTTAATGGTCCCCAAGTTCTCTTGATTTTTACCTCCTAAGTATTTCTCGACTGTGTCCTACCCTAGTGTAGGCCACCACGATGGCTCGCTCAGACCGCTGTCCCCATCTTCCAAGCTGCTTTCCCACATCCACTCTGAAACAGTCTGCTCTCCAACAGGAGAGTGATTTCTACAAAACAAAATCAGATGATGATGCTACACGTGATCAGACTATCTATGGTGCTGCATTGTTCTTGGGAATACAGACAAACTACTTAATTTGGCATGAATGGCCCTGTACAGTCTGCCTCACGAGAGCTCCTTAACATCACTCCCCACCTCTTTTCCCTCTCACCCCTCACTGCATGGGCACTGTTTTTAGTCTCCAGATTCACTATGCACACTCCCGCCACAGAATCTCACCACACTGCTCTCTTGTTGGAAATCACTTCCTTCCCTCGCTCTTCTACTTACCTCCTCCTTAATCTTCAGTTCTGTAGCTGCACCTATGCAGGAAGAGATGTGTCTGCCCCTCCAGAACCACTCCCTGCTCTCTCACCTTTCTCCATTCTAAACAACACAGACCCATCCATGGGCTAGTGTGCCCTGTGGTCCCATCAAGGCATCTGTTCTCCCAGCTGCCTGCTTTCAACGCTACTGCAGGTTTGTAGCATTCCTCCTCAGAAACCAGGCCTCCTCCAAGGAAGGCAGCTCCCTCTACTCAGGCCCTCTGTCCCCAAGTTCTCATAACCCCTCTGTCTTGCTGCATTAGGCCTAAGGTGGAAATGTCCAACCCAAGCCTCATTCCCCCACCACATCTTCGTAAACAGCTGCTTTGTTATACTCTCCTCAGTTTACCCGATTTGACCATGCCCTATGTTCCATGTAGGACTCTGACCATGATCTTGTCCCTGCTGCTTTCTGCCTCATAATCTGCTGACACCCTTGTCTTCATCCCAATGCATACAACTTACATTCTCCATGGCAGCATTTTGGACTACTCAAGCAACCTGAACGTACCCTTCTTGCACTCAGATCTTCTTCCTTACCATTCACCTGCCCCAATATCCACCCCACAATTCAGAAGTTTCCTATGCCTGGAAGCTTTGACATCATAAGCCTGCAATCTTCTGTTTCGTATTTGGGTAGTCATTGGAGCTCCCACAGAACTCTGTCTATACCCCAGCCTTTATCACTCTGTGCTTGTCCCTTGCTTTATCTGTCTATCCTGCAAGGCTGTGAATCACTAAGAGTTTAGTTTCCAGTCCCCAGGGCCTCATAATCTGCCTGGTGTATGATAGCTATTCAATAAATGAATCAGACTACAAAGCTGTATGCATAGTCTAGCTAAAGTGGTTCAGAGCACTACTATTAAAACATAAAGGCACCGTATGTTATCAACATGCTTATCTGTTTACTCAAGGCAATTTTTTTCTCCAAATACAGCACCTGAGGAAGAATATCATTACCACAGCCAAAATAGTGCAATTAATGTACAGAAGATGTAACTTCCTTCATAAGCCCTTTACTCCTTCTAAAAATAAAATATTTAAGCTTACTTCTCAATTCTTCTTTACTGAGCATTATCCTTTCAACATTGTCAGAGAAAATACAGTGCCTTGAAAAGATGTGATGACCCAGAAAACTGGCTCAAGAAAGGTTTTGGAAGGTCATTTCAGGTAAAGCATTATGAATTTTTCATAGCATTGCTACTCCCAGAGCACTTGCAGTATTGATGCACATTTACCACTTGTTTAAATGCTTTCATTAAAATTATTTTTCCCTTTTCTTGCATGGATACCTCTTCCTCTCTCTTCCCCCACTTCAACCACATTGTTCTTCACCTCACTCTTTAGAGGATGTTATGGTGTGCCAAACCGATTTCCTTACAACTTTCTAAAGAATTTTATTTATTTGACAGAGAGACATCACAAGTAGGCAGAGAGGCCGGCAGAGAGAGAGGAGGAAGCAGGATCCCCGCTGAGCAGAGAGCCTGATGTGGGGCTTGATCCCAGGACCCTGAGATCATGACCTGAGCCGAAGGCAGAGGCTTTAACCCACTGAGCCACCCAGGTGCCCCCCGATTTCCTTACCACTTTCAAGACTAACGTGCTTATCCCTTCCACTGCTGGGAGTGTTGACATTTGATGGCTCACAGCTGAAACCTCCCTTCTGAGGATTAAGCATCAGCTAACGAGAGCTGCAGCCCCAACATCACACCTCATACCTGGGCGCAGTCTACCTGCAACGACCAGTCAGTGAAGAGGGTTGAAAGAGAGAAAGCAGACAGAGAAGGCAGAGCAAATAGGTCCCCTTACTCTAGTTTGCAATGATCATGAAGTAACATCCCAGCTCCGGAGAGCCCCTGGGGGAGCGGCTGCTGTGGTTGTATCGAGTCTCAGCCCCTCCTTCAGCTTAACCTACTTCACTTCATCGCCCTTCCTTGGTTCATCAGAGGAGCATTCCTCCATAGAACTCCCACACGCTGATCTCTAGCTCAGTCTACTCTCCGAGGAACCTGACTATGACAGCCTTCAAGAAGGATCCCATATAAATAAACTAATATGAATTCTTCCATGTCTAGTTAATCATATATAAATATGTAGGGCCATACACAGATACATTTGTGTTTTAAATATGTAAGATTTTTCTGAGATTTTTCACAAAAAAACCTTTAAAATTGAAGTATAACAATATTATCTTATATTATGATATACAATATTATATTCATTTCTGGTGTACCACATAATGATTTGACTTACATACATTACAAAATGCTCACTATGATATGTATAGTTACTGTCACACAAAGTTATTACAATATTTTTGACTCTATTTCCTCTTTGCAAATGACATATCCAATCAGAGTTTAATATTCAAAATATAGAAAGAATTCACATAACTCAACACAAAAGAATACAGTCTGAAAAATGGGCAGATGACCTAAATAGACATCTTTTCAAAGACAACATGCGGACGCCAATAGGTATGTGAAAAGATGCTCAATACCATTCATCATCAGGGAAATGGAAATCAGAATTACAATGAGATATCACTTCACACCTGTCAGAATGGCTAGTTTCTGCTGTGTGTGGTTTTTTAAAGATTTTATTTATTTATTTGAGAGAGAGAGAGAGAGAGCACAACCAGGGGGAGGGAAAGGAAGAGAGGGAGAAGCAGACTCACCGCTGAGGGGAGATGGGACTCAAACCTCGATCCCAGGACCCTGAGATCATGACCTGAGCCAATGTCAGACGCTGAACCACCTGAGCCACCTAGGTGCCCACTGTTGTGTTTTTTGTAAGGGGATTTTATTAGAAATCCCTTAATTTTCCTATTCAACAATACATAGCATAAATTCCTCTAGCCAATTCATATGGCTTCATAACATTAGGTCATTCTTTTAGCAGCTAAATAATATTCCACCAGGTAGGCATACTATAATGTATTCAATCATTCATTTTTTGAGGGCATTGTCCTTGTTACAGTTTTCTTTTGTTTTTATTTTTGGCTTCCATGAATGATGCTGAAGTAGAGATTATTTTATACTGTACATGCCATTATAGACTGTCACTTTCATTTCTGTAGAATAGGTTGTAAATGTGGCACTAGGTTCAAGAATATGTATATTTTTTATTCTAATATATAGTCAGATTTATTTCCCTAATTTCTATAAATGGACACTTATACATATCATTAACATAGAGAATAACTTATGAAGTGATTCTAATATATCTCAGTTTAATGCATTTCTTTTTCACCCTCTGACATAACCAAGTGATTTTTTTTTTTTTAAGATTTTATTTACTTATTTGACAGAGAGAGAGAGCACAAGCAGGGGGAGTAAGAGAGGGAGAAGCAGGCTTCCCGCTGAGCAGGGAGCCTGACGCAGGGCTTGATCCCAGGACCCTGGGATCCTGACCTGAGCTGAAGGCAGACATTTAACTTAACAACTGAGCCACAAGGGCACCCCAAAAACTACCAGTTTCAATTGCAGTGCAAATCTAGCTTTCTTTTAAAGTTAGTGTTAAAATGGAGTTAGAGGTTATTATCAGTGTACTTCATTTTTCTAAAACAATTTCTTCTTTTATTCAGACTCTCCTAAAAGCAAAAGAACACATCCAGCCTCTTTTCCCCCAGGATCTGGTATTAGAAAATCTCTACATATGTTCTGCAGTTAGTGATAGCTAATAAGAATTATTAGGAGCAGAGATTACTCAGGATCCTTGGAATAAATGTTAGTTTTTGAAAGCAGAAAACAATGTTAAATTCAAAAAAGTAATATCCAACTTACCATATTCAAGTTTTAAAAGCAGCCAGTTTCAGAGAAACTGGATGTTACCATCTCTGATTTCTAAAGCAAACCATTACAGAAATTTTAAAAAACTACAAAAACTTTAAACCCTTAAGTGTATCTCTCATGACATACAATAAATGAAAATCATATGAAGCTCAACTATTGTGCCATTTGAAAATCTGTTGCGACTTGCAAGGAAAACTGTTTCCCCTCTGTTTTAGCTAAATTAGAAGTTAATGAACTGAGTACTCCAGTGTAGCATTAATGTAAATAAATACAAATCTACAACAAAGAGAGTTAGTCAAATTGAGTTGAACAATACATTTTCCCAAGTACATTTTGCACAAGAATAGAGGCTAAGGAGTAATTATTTTTATGCATGGGCACTTGGCGTTTTCAACTTGAAAAATATTTTGCCACATAAAGTCAATTCTATTTAGAAGCTAAACCTATTGGTTGCTAATGTTAGGACACCATCTTGTGGTTAAGACATCTACTTTGAAAACCTGTCCATTTGAAGTCACTTACATAGCAAAAGATAAAATTTGTTCTAAGTCACAGAAACTAATCGAAGCTTCACTTTTATTTTATTATCATGAGGTCAACATGAGGTTAAGTTTAAGAAAATAATATGGAAAATTTTCTTATTCAAAGAGCTTTCTTCTTACTGAAAACCAGCTACAAATCAAATGTTATAGTCTACAATAGCTATCTGTTAGAAAATCATTTTAATGAATTTTTAAAAGGGAAATTAATTAAATCCTACTGGTAAAGATAACCTTCCATTTAACAAGATAGTATAATGCCAAACACTTTAAATAAGATGTAGATTGCTATGCTTTTTTTCCTGGGTTTCATTTGGGCTTATTCATAAAACTATCTAAGGTATAGGAGAAGCTCAAATATCAATTTGGTTTTCTCTTTAAAAAGTATTAATATCTCCATTGGCCTGCCTATATAACTAAAATAAAAAAGACTTTAACACTGATACACTTGGGCATTTTAAGACACAAGTAGATTAACAGAGCATGGTACAAGTGTCTGTAGGGCTGGGCTCTAATACTGTCCCTGTGACCAATCAGCCACCCATCTTTGACAAATCAATTCACCTATTATGTCTTAGTTCTCATGGCTATCAAAATAAATAATAGCAGCTTATCCATATAATTTTTGCAAAGATTAAAAAAAGGCATGTGTAAAATTTTGGGGTCTATTGCAATATAGGAAACAGAGGAGAAATTGATCTGATTTTATTCCAGATCCTGGTTCTATCCATGACCCCTGAAACAACTGTAGTTTCTTTAGAAGTTTTATAGATCACCCCTATATCCTTCCAACACTTTTTTTTTTCTTTTAGTTAGCTATTTTAAGCTGGGTTCTGTCATTTGTAATAAACCAGCTGGTTAACGCACCAATAACTATGGGAAAGCAATTACCCCACTTAATTGAGGAGGGATTAAAATGCAGGTGTTCATACAAATGGATAAAGAAGTGTATTGTGTGTGTGTGTGTGTGTGTGTGTGTGTATAAATATTACTCCACTATCAAAAAGAATAAAATCTTGCCATTTGTAATGACATGGCTGGAACTAGAGGGTATTTAGCTAAGCAAAATAAGTCAGTCAGATAAAGGCAAATACCATATGATTTCACTTATATGTGGAATTTAAGAAACAAAAGAGATGAACATAGGGGAAGAAAAGTAAAAATAAAACAAGATGAAAACAGAGAGGGAAGCAAACCATAAGGGACTCTTAACTGGATAAAACAAACAGGATTGCTGGTGGGGAAGTGGCTGGGAGAATAGGGTAAGAGGATGGGCATTAAAGAAGGCATTTGCTGGGTATTGTACGCAACTGATGAATCATTAAATTCTACCTATGAATAATAATATACTGTATGTTAATTAAATTGAATTTAAATAATTTTTTTTAAAAAATGCCTGTGTTGACCAAATGGGTCTAGGTTTAAATTCTGACTTTTTTACTTGCCTCTCATGTTACTTTTGGAGAGTCATTAAACTTTCTCTGCTTTGGTTTTCTCATTTTCCTCACAGAATTCTGAAGAGTGCTAAATTAAAGTGTGTAAGGAAGGCATTTATCACAATAAGTATCTGTGTTGAAGGAAATATGGCAAAAATTGGTAGTTTATCATAATTGTTATAAACGGATATTATTTAATTTGACCTCCTCTCAAACTTCAAAGCAAACCATAGTGTAAAATATTTATCACTCATTATATTTGTAAAGAAACAATGCTGTTTAAAACAAACAAACAAACAAAGAAATAATGCTTTTCTTCATTGATGCCCACAAAATGTCTGGTCAGGGCATGACTAAATGATACTATGATGGAAATGTAACTGATTTCCTCTAAATGGCCAAAGCTTTAAAACAACTTGTAATTTCCCATAGAACACAAAAACAATCCATTCAAGACTTTGAAAGATTTTAATCTTTACAGCCTATTATTCCATAATGAAAATAATTTATGAGAATCTTTGACTTACAGAGGTGACTTAACTTTCCTATAATAAATTTCAGGCTGCTTTAGTTAATGTGATGAGTCAAGGTTCAGTAGACTATTCAAACAGCCTAGCCTGAAAAGTCACCAGATGTCTTGGAAAAATATAAAAGATAGTCCTTACTTTCTGTTCTTCCTATTTGACTCTAAAAGGAGGAAAAACAACAACAACAACAACAACAACAACTGGGAGAGCCAGGGATAATGGTGGAGCAGGAGGATCCTAAGTTCACCTTGTCTCATGGACACACCCAGATAACAGCTACATTAGAAAATAAATCAAAGACTGATAGAACAGAATCTCCACCGTTATCATAGAGAAGGGGCTTACATCAAAAATGGTAGGAAGGGCAGGATCCAGTTGGGAACCAAACCTTTAAGACTAACCATAAATTGTGGTTCTTATGGGGATACCACAAGAAGAGAGAAGGGAGAGGAACAGACCCCCCGACCAGGCACCCCAGGCATAAGGGACCTGCACTAGGAAGATGAGTTCTTGTTAACATCTGGCTTTGAAAATCAGAATATCAGAGGGGCTTAACTTCATGAGTTTTTACAATCAGAGGGGCTTAACACCAAGAACTTTAAAAATCAGTGATCTCACTTCTAGAAGAGCCTGAGGAAGATAAGAAACTGACTCCCCACCCTTAAAAAAAAAAAAAAGTATAACAAATAAGCCAGCTGAGACACAGCACAGATCAGCAGTTTGAAAAGCGCCTGAGGTATACATGAAAGAGATGTATTTGTTAACCTCAGAACATGCCTTAGAGGGGCAGAAATTGTTAGGAAACTTCTTCAAGGTTAAGAGCTCACAAGTCCATCTCTTCCCCTGCCCCAGTTCCCAACCTAGATACCTCAACACCTTTGGGAACTCTAGGATGAACTCAACACCTATCATTCTAACACCACACATCCCACCTGTGCATTCTGCTGTGGATCTATCCTATCCAAATTGCCCTACCTACTCAGCAGGAGCTCCTCCAAATCCATACTTGACATGTCTCACACTGCAAGCAGCCCTGACAACAGTGGTCAACATCAGTTTCAAAGTGTCTCTTGCCCTAAGGAGAAGGGAGATAATCACACATATGTTCTTCAGCTACAGCCTCTGTAATAAGCTGGAACAGACATTCAATCTGACTGCCAGCCCCACCCACCAACAGAATCCTCTCATGGGACAGCATAAAGTGAGAGCCCAGTAGTTCAGGGTCACCATGATCCACAAAGAGGGACTAGGGAGAGACATCAGGTCTGAATGCAGAACCCACCTACCAACAAAAGCCTCTTAGGGCACAATGCAGGGAATGCCCCCTAGCAGTTCAGTGTGACCACAGTTCTAGCATTGTCTGAGAGCAGGAATCTGGTCTGACCAAACCATGAGCCCAAGGTGGCCTTAGACTGGTTGTGTAATAATGTCACAGAGACCAAGCCCTGCCCATAACAGGCAAAGAGAGTCATTACATCTGACTGGACTGAAGGAAAATGTGGCTCAACCACAATAGTAGGGTGCACACAATACACATAGGAGACACCCCTGAAGCACCAGATTCTGGTGAACAGAGAACATTGCACTATAGGGCACTCAAGGATCTTCTCTTCGTGATGCCACTGGTTTCAAGATCAGAAGACATAACTGACTTTCCTAATAAACAGAAACAAACACAAAGAATTAGACAAAATGGAGAGGTAGAGGAATATGTTCCAAATAAAAGAACAGGACAAAATCATACCAATACAGCTAAATGAATGGAGATAAGCAATATGCCTGATAGAGGATCCAAACTAATGGTCATAAAGATATTTACTGGGATTGAGCAAAGAGTGGAGGACCTCAGTGAGATCTTCATCAAAAAGATAGAAAATCTAAAAAAGAACCAATAAAAGATGAAGAAATCAATAACTGAAATAAAAAATACACTAGAGGGAATACATAAACTAGAGGAAGAAGGAGAACAGACCAGTGAACTGAAGGAGCAGCCAATCTAAACAGCAAAAATAAAAAAGAATAATAAATAAGGTCAAGGGAACACAGTGACATCAACAAGCATAACAACATTTGCATTATAGGAATCCCAGAAAGAGAAGAGAGAGAAAAGAAGACAGACAATTTATCTGAAGAAATAATAGGTGAAACTTTCCTAATCCTGAGGAAAAAAAAATAAAAGACATCCAGATCCAGGAGGCCCAGCGAGCCCTCAACAAAATCAACCCCAGGAGGTCTACACCAAGATTCATAATAATTAAAATAGCAAAAAGTGGTGACAAAGAGAATTTTAAAAGCACCAAGCAAAGAGAAAAAAGTTACCTACAAGGGAACTTTCATAAAGCTTCAGCTGATTTATTGGCAGAAACTTTGCAGGCCAAAAGAGAGTGGCATGATATGAAAGGAAAAAAAAATGCAATAAACAATACTCTACCCAGTAAAGCTATCATTCAGAATAGAAGGAGGGATAAAGAGTTTTCTAGACAAACAAAAGTTAAAGGAATTCATCACCCTTAAGCCAGTCTTACAAGAAACATTAAAGGGGATTCTTTGAGTGGAAGTAAGTCCATAATCAGGGAGAAAATTAGAAATGAAAGAAAATACACAGAAACATGCAAACATAATATAAGTACATTAATCACTTATAAAACAAGTACAGATTAAAGCTAAATGTTGTTAAATCAATTATATCTATAAAAATCAGTCGAGGGATTCAGAAAATAAAAGGATATAAGGTATGAAATCATATACATAAAATGTGGTGAGAAGGCAAGTAGAAATTAAATGCTTTTAGAACGGGTTCAGACTTGGGGCACCTGGATGGCTCACTCAGTTAAGCAACTGACTCTTCTTTTCAGGTTATGATCTCATGGTCATGAGATCGAGCCCTGCATAGGACTCTGTGCTTAGAATGGAGTCCACTTACATTCTCTCCCTCTCTCTCTACCCCTCATTCCTGCTCTCTCTCTCTTTTTCTCTCTCAAATAAATAAATAAATCTTAAAAAAAAATAGAATGGGTTTAGACCCTCATCATCCTCATATATACAGCTATATGCATACGATGTTATATATACACCTAATGGCAACCATAAATCAAAAACCTTTAAGAGATACACAAAAAATAGAGAAAGGAATCCAAGCATATCTTTAAAGAAAGTCATCAAACCATAAGGGAAGAAAGTAAGAGAAGGGAGAGTAAAGAAATAAAAAACACAATTAAAAGGCAGTATTTTTTCAATAAAGGATTTTTCTAAAGTTGATAGCCCTGGATTTTATGAAAAGAGAGGTCATGAATATAATTAAACAGTTACCTTTGGAATTCTAGAACTATCTCTTTCCTTTATACTATGTATGCTATTAAGAAATGAGGTCCTCTGAAAAACAGTCTGAGGGGTTTGAAGTGGCGGGGGGGTGGGAGGTTGGGGTACCAGGTGGTGGGTATTATAGAGGGCATGGCTTGCATGGAGCACTGGGTGTGGTGAAAAAATAATGAATAATGTTTTTCTGAAAATAAATAAATTGGAAAAAAAAAAGAAAAAAAAAACACAATTAAAAAAAAAAAGTAGAAAAAAAATGGCAGTCAGTATGTACCAATCAATAATGACACTGAATATTAATGGACTACATGCTCCATCAGAAGACACAGGGTAATGGAATACATAAAAAAGAAGACCCATCTTGGGGCACCTGGGTGGCTCAGTGGCTAAAGCCTCTGCCTTCGGCTCAGGTCATGATCCCTGCGTCCTGGGATCAAGCCCCGCATCGGGCTCTCTGCTCGGCAGGGAGCCTGCTTCCTCCTTTCTCTCTGCCTGCCTCTCTGCCTACTTGTGATCTCTGTCTGTCAAATAAGTAAATAAATAAAAAAAAAGAAGACCCATCTATATGCTGCTTACAAGAGACTTATTCCAAATCTAAAGACACATACTGATGAAAAGTGAGGGTATAGAAAAACATTCATCATACAGATGGAAATAAAACGAAAGCCAGGCAGCAGTACTTATACTGGACAAAACAGACTTTAAAATGAACACTATTACAAGACATAAAGAAGAACACTACATAATCATAAAAGTTATAATCCAACAAGAACATATAATAATTATAAATATGCACCTGATGTTGGAACACCCTAATACATAAAGTGACAACAGACATTAAAGGAAGAAATTGATAGCAATGCAATAATAGTAGGGAACATTAACACCCCACTTACATCCATGGACCTTTAATCCAGACAGAAAATCAATAAGGAAACAGTGGCTTTGAATGACACATTGAGACAGATGGACATAACAGATATATTCAGAACATTCCATACCAAAACAGTAGGATACCCATTCTTTTAAAGAACACATGGAACATTTTCCAGAATAGACTGCATGTTAGGCCACAAAACAAGACTCAACAAATTCAAAAAGGTTGTAATCATATCATGCATCTTTTCTGACTACAATGGTGTGAAACTAAAAATCAAACCCATATGCACAAAGAAAATCTGGAAAGAACACAAATACAGGGAGGTTAAATAATATGCTACTAAACAATGAATGGGTCAACTAAGAAATGAAAATCAAAGAAGTTAAAAACTACATGAGACATATGAAAATGAAAATACAATTGTCCAAAACATTTGGATGCAGCAAAAGCTGTTCTAAGAGGGAAGTTTTTAGGAACACAGGCCTTCTTTAAGAAGCAGGAAAAATCTCAAGTAAACAACCAAAGCTTACACTGAAAGGAACTAGAAAAATATGAATAAACAAAGCTCAAAACCAGTATAAAGAAGAAAACAATAAAGATTAAAGTTGAAACAAATGAAGGAGAGACTAAAAAATAAAAATAAAACAATAAAATGAGGAACTAGTTTCTTGAGAAGAACAACAAAACTGACAAACCTTTAGCCATTCTTGCAAAAATAAAAAGGAACTCAACTAAATAAAATTAGAAATGAAAGAGAAGAAATAATACCATAGACATACAAAGAATTATAGGAGAATATTATAAAAAATTACACGCCAACAAATTGGACAACTTAGGGAAAATGAATAAATTCCTAGAAACATATAACCTCCCAAAATTGAATCAGGAAGAAATATAAAATTTGAACAAACCAATTAAATTGAGTCAGTAATCAAAATATTCGCAGGTGAAAGTTCTGGACAAGATGGCTTCACAGTTGAGTTCTACCAAACATGTGAAGAGTTAACACCAATTCTTCTCAAACTACTTCAATAAATAGAAAACAAAGGAAAACTTCCAAATTCACTCTATTAGGCCAGCATTATCCTGATACCAAAACCAGATACACACCAAAAAAAAGAAAGAGAGAGAGAGAATACAGCACAGTATCTCTGATGAACATAGATGCAAAAATCCTTGACAAAAGATTAGCAAACTGAATCTGACAATACATTTTAAAAACTCGTTTACAACAATCAAGTGGGATTTATTCCAGGGACATAGGGATGATTCAATATTAACAAATCAATCAATGTTATACATTACATTTACAAGAGAAAGGATAAAAACAACATGATCATTTTAAGAGATGTAGAAAAAGTGTATGACAAAATGCACATCCACTCAAGATAAAAACCCTCAATAAAGTAGGTTTAGAGAGAACAGACTTCAATATAAGGGCCTTATATGAAAAACCCACAGTTAATATCAGACTCAATTGTGAAAAACAGTTATTTCTCTAACATCAGGAACAAGACAAGGATGTCCACTCTCACATTTGATGCCACGTAGTACTGGAAGTCCTAGTCATAGCAATCAGACAACAAAAATAAATAAAAGGCATCCAAACTGGTAAGGAAGAACTAAAAGTTTCACTATCTGCAGATGATATTATACTATATATAGAAAACCCTACAGACTCGACCAAAAAACTACTAGAGCTGGCAAATGAATTAAGTAAAGTAACAGAATAAAAAATTAATCCATAGAAATCTGCTGCATTTCATTTCTATATACTAATAATGGAAAACAAAAAGAGATATCAAGAAAACAGTCCCATTTTCTTTTTCTTTTTTTTTAAATTTTATTTATTTATTTGACAAACAGAGATCACAAGTAGGCTGAGAGACAGGCAGAGAGAGAGGAAGGGAAGCAGGCTCCTGGCCAAGCAGAGGACCCTGGAATCATGACCTGAGTCAAAGGCAGAGGCTTTAACCCACTGAGCCATCCAGGTGCCCCAGCAGTCCCATTTTCAATGGGACACCAAAAAGAGTAAAATAACTAAGAATAAATCTAATCAAGGAAATGAAAGACATGTACTTTGAAAATTGTGAAACACTGATGAAAGTTAACTTAAGATGACAGAAACAGAAGGAAAGATAGTCCATGCCAATGGATTGAGAGAACAGATATTATTTAAGTCTATATTACCCAAAGCAATCCACAGTTAACAATGCGATTGTTAGCAAAATACCAACAGCACTTTTCCACAAAATAGAATAAACAGTACTAAAATTTGTATGGAACCACAGAAGGCCCTGAATAGCCAAAAAATTTTTGAGAAAGAAGAACAAAGCAAACAGTTACATGGTCAATTAATCTTCAACAAAGTAGGAATGAATATCCAACAGGGGTAGGGAACAATCACAAATGGTGTTAAGAAAACTGGATAGCAATATGCAAATTTAAAAAAAGAAGAAGAAGAAACTGGGCACTTTCTCATACAATACCTCCAAAAAACTTTTAAAATGGATTAGAAACCTAAATATGAGACTTTAAACCATAAAGTTCCTAGAAGAAAACATAGGCAGTAATTTCTTTGACATCAGCAGTAGAAACATTTTTCTAGGTATGTTCCTTTTGGCAAGGGAAACAAAAGGAAACTTAAATCACTGGGACCACACCAAAATAAAAAATTTCTGCACAGAGAAGGAAACCATCAACAATACAAAAAGACCACCTACAGAACATATATTAGCAAGTGATATATCTGATAAGGAGTTAATTTCCAAAATATACAAAGAACTTGTATAACTCCATGCCAAAAACACAAAAAATCCAATTAAGAAATGGGCAAAGGATATGAATAGTATTTTTCCAAAGACGACATGCAGATGGCCAACAAACATGTGAAAAGATGCTCAAGCATCACTCATCAACAGAGGAATACAAATCAATGCCACAGTGACATATCACCTCACAACTATCAGAATGGCTAAATTCAAAACACAAAAAACAAGTGTTGGTGAGGATTTGGGAAAAAAGAAACCCTCTTTGTAGGTTTGCACTCTTTTTTTAAGATTTTATTTATTTATTTGACAGAACACAAGTAATCAGAGAGGCAGGCAGAGGGAGAGAGAGAAACATGCTCTCTACTGAGCAGAGAGCCCAACATGGGGCTCGATCCCAGGACCCTGGGATCATGACCTAAGCCGAAGGCAGCTGCTTAACCAATTGAGCCACCCAGGAGCCCAGGGTTTGCACTCTTGATGGGAATGCAAAGTTGTCTAGTCACTGTGAAAAACAGTATGGAGTTTCCTCAAAAAATTTAAAAAAAGAATTATCATGTGATGCAGTAATTCCACTATTGGTATTTACCCGAAGAAAATGAAAACATGAATGCAAAAAGATATATGCACTGTTATGTTTATAGCAGCATTATTTACAATAGCCAAGGCATGGAAGCATGCTTTATCCATGGGAATGGATAAAGAAATATGCGTATATATGTACAGTGGAATACTATTCAGTCATAAAAAATAATGAGATCTTGTCATTTGAAGTAACATGAGTGGAGCTAGACAGTATAATGCTGAGAAAATAAGCCTGTCACAGAAAGACAAATACCAAATGATTTCTCTCATATGTGGAACTTAAGAAACAAAACAAATGAGCAGAGGGAAAAGAAGAGAGAGATAGAAACCAAGAAACAGATTATTAACTGTAGAAAACAAACTGACGGTCATCAGAGGGAATGTGGATGGGAGATGGATGAAACGTGTGGTGGAGTTTCAGGAGTGCATTTATCATGATGAACACCAGGCATGTATGGAAGTGCCGAGTCACTACAAGGCATCTAAAACTAATATAACACTGTATGCCAATTAATCAGAATTAAAGTAAAAATTTATGTATATATATATAAAAAAGAAATGTGAACCAGGGAAGAAAGAAAAACAAAACATAAAATAAACTCTTAAATATAGAGAACAAACTTGTGATTGTTAGAGGGGAGGTAGATGTGGAAATGGGTGAAATAGGAGAAGGATATTAAGAGTACACTCATTTTCATAAGTTTTGAGTAATGTATATAATTGTTGAATTGTTGTATAGCACATGTGAAACTAATATAACACTGCATGTTAATTATACTGGAATTCTAAAAGTTATATTTGGCTCTTTGGGAATTTTTTTTTAAAGATTTTATTTATTTACTTGACAGAGGCAGGCAGAGAGAGGGGGAAGTAGTCTTCCTTCTGAGCAGAGAGCCCGATGCGAGGCGGGGCTTAATCCCAGGACCCTGAGATCATGACCTGAGGCAAAGGCAGAGCCTTTAACCCAGAGACACCCCGGCACCCCTGTTTGGGAAATGTGATAGTACATTATTTTCAGCCACCCTTGTGACTACAGATACACTCAACTCAAAACCCAGTTAACTAGAACAAAAGTTTTTCACAAATGTACAAAAAAAATTTCAGAAAATAAATCAACATACTCCCCCATCACCTTTATTTTTCTAATTCAATTTCTGAATTCTTGAAGTTTCAGTTCAATTTTCAACGTTTTCCTGAATCTTCCCGTAACCATCAGAGTTAGTAATGATTATACTAGACCATCTTTTTTTTTAATATCTTTTTTTTTAAAGATTCTATCCATTTATTTGACAGAGATTACAAGTAGGCAGAGAGGCAGGCAGAGAGAGAGAGGAGGAAGCAGGCTCCCTGCCGAGCAGAGAGCCCGATGCGGGACTCGATCCCAGGACCTCGAGATCACGACCCGAGCCGAAGGCAGCAGCTCAACCCACTGAGCCACCCAGGCGCCCCCATACTAGACCATCTTTTACGTGGTTTTATTCCACCTCTGTAAATTGAGGGCAAATCAAGATATTCCCAGCTAACTAAAAACCTTATATTTCAAATCCACAGTCTTTAAATATGAATTTAGAATTTACCTTGGAGGGAGGAATCCCAATTTTTTTAATGTTCATAAATGTAAATACCTCCTTTTTTATTTTCAGAGTGGAGTATTTATTACATGTATACTATATGAGCTCATTTGGATTATCTTTCATTCTACATTTTTCACATTAATCACAACTGGATTACATTACTCACACTCCAAAATGTTGAAAGTAACATACAGGAATATGTTCCAAATTCTTTTCCAAAATATGTGGGGTTTTTTTTCCCCCTTTCTTTACTGTTAGCAAAACATTTCCTAACTGTCTATAGTTTTTGCTAGAGTTTTTTAATGCAGTATCTTGAATAAGCAATCTTTGGAAGATATATCAAAGGGTAAAACTTTCAATAAAAGAAAATATTCTTTTATAGTAAGTTGTATTCTTCCATTTGTCATTCATTTTATGAAACTTCAGCTTCTGCGAGTAATGGTTTTAGGGGACTACCAACTGATTTTCTCAGGTTTGGTAGCATGGCCTACATTTGCCCTCTGAACTTCACATATCACTTCGTTAGGTGGGTAAGAGCATTTATTTTGAATTGCTTAGTTGTAGAGGCTGAATGTGTTACTAATAAGGGTTGTAGGAGTCACATGTGGAACTCCAAGGTTATGTATAGTTTGGCTGTGTGGACAGCCAGTCCCTCGCTATAGCTCTTTAAAAAAACCTGTCATGTCCTACTGTGCTTATAAATTGATCCATGTAAAGACTTCAAGGACCTCAAAATAACAAGTGGGTGGGTAAGGTGGTGTTTCAAAATCCTTAGGTGCCACCTACCCTCAAGGAATAATAGAATCCTCTAGGAGAGTTATTTGAGAACTCCATGATATATTTTATTATGTCCCCATCCCTACTGTTAAAATGTCTGTTAACACAGGGGCACCTGGGTGGCTCAGTGGGTTAAAGCCTCTGCCTTCGGCTCAGGTCACAATCCCAGGATCCTGGGATCGGGCCCCACGGTGAGCTCTTTGCTCAGTGGGGAGCCTGCTTCCTCCTCTCTCTCTCTGCCTGCCTCTCTGCCTACTTGTGATCTCTCTCTCTGTGTCAAATAAATATTTAAAATCTTTAAAAAAATGAAAATAAAACGCCTGTTAACACAATGTTCACCTATAATATGCATTTAATATGGACTTGTAGATTTCATAAGGACTTTCCTTGAATCTATTGCTTTCTTGGCAATCTCAGATTTCTTTCTTTCTGTGAAAACACATCTCCATGCTATGCCTCACTGGCAAGAGAGTCATGTTCTTTTTAATAAACCATATGTTGAGGTACTTCCTAATATATATCTTTCAATAATTTCAAATGTTAGTATTTTGGTTGCTTGGTTACATTAATGTTTTTCAAATAGTAAACTTTCATATACTCTCACTATGCACTTAATAACTTTTTTATTAAAATCAATAGTGCATTCTATTCTGAGACGATTCACTGGCAGCAAAAATTTGACAGAAAAATTCTGCATATTAGTGTATCACTTTCAACTAAATCCAGATTGACCCAGTGAATTTACATTAAGAGTTCTTCATGGAAAGCAATGGAGTTGAGCCCAAATTAAGCATGCGCCATTGCTTTCTAAGAAGTAGAGTCATAAAAAATTATTATATTTAAAATCAGGGGCCTCTTTCACCTCCTATCTCCCTACAATGGTACATGGACTGTCCTTTAACCCAAGACAATTCCACAATTTTTCTTGTTCTCATGGAGTATTTCTGAAATATATTGAAGAGGAAGCTGAGGTCTCGTAAAAAACCAGATGATTACTGTCGCAAATAATAGTTAACATAAAAAAAGAAATTGAAAATGTCTTTTTGTTATTACTACGACTTTTTGTTAAGGTTCTTATCATCTGGCATGTCTACCATCCTACTTGTGTCCAACAGCTGAGATGACACTGCAGGACTACTATTAGAGGGGGGAAAAACAGCTCCAAGTTACGGTTGTGGGTTATACTGAGCTGCTCACCACCTAATACTCATTTTCTCTTGCATCAGGGAGAACACATTAGAACCTAGAAAGTGGTTGAGAAGAGATATATAATTGGAGAATGATCAAAGAAGAAATAAGGTCTCTGAAAAAATGTCTGGTTTAACATAATGTTAAAATCAATCATTTGGACCTAATCAGCATCACATTTGAACCAAATTAAGTGACAGAGTTGGCTATAATTTATCTAGTTAAGTATTCTCATATGTGTAGCAAGATGCTCTTCACAATGGGTGAAAATATAGCCAAATAATATATTAAAAAGTCAGAGAATCATTAGACTATTTTAATTGAAAATGTCTTGGGGCACCTGGGTGCCTCAGTGGGTTAAAGCCTCTGCCTTCGGCTCAGGTCATGATCCCAGGGTCCTGGGCTGCTTCCCCCACCCTTTCTCTGCCTGCCTCTCTGCCCTTTTGTGATCTCTATCAGTCAAATAAATAATTAAATTCTTTTTTTTTTTTTTTAAAGATTTTATTTATTTATTTGACAGAGAGAAATCACAAGTAGATGGAGAGGCAGGCAGAGAGAGAGAGAGGGAAGCAGGCTCCCTGCTGAGCAGAGAGCCCGATGCGGGACTCGATCCCAGAACCCTGAGATCATGACCTGAGCCGAAGGCAGCGGCTTAACCCACTGAGCCACCCAGGCGCCCAATAAATAAAATCATTTAAAAAAATAAAAGAAAATGTCTTTAAATATCATCTTGTCCTAATATGTTAAACAGTCATCTTTTGATCAAGTGAAACCAAAGAATAAATAAATTCATGGCTGGCTGATCAGGTTGAGAAGAATGAGAACTGCTTAGGGAAGTTCTCTTTTTAACAAGGACTGCTTCACTGAAACTGTTACAATAGCATTGTTGAGGAGAATTTTTGAAAATATGTACAGAGGTGAGAGGAGTCAAGATGGCGGAGAAGTAGCAGGCTGAGACTACTTCAGATAGCAGGAGATCAGCTAGATAGCTTATCTAAAGATTGCAAACACCTACAAATCCAATGGCAGATTGAAGAGAAGAAGAATAGCAATCCTAGAAACAGAAAAACAACCACTTTCTGAAAGGTAGGACTGGCAGAGAAGTAAATCCAAAGTGATGGGAAGATAGACCCGGGGGGAGGGGCCGGCTCCCGGCAAGCGGCGGAGCAACGGAGCACAAAATCAGGACTTTTAAAAGTCTGTTCCACTGAGGGACATCGCTCCAGAGGCTAAACCGGGGTGAGGCCCATGCAGGGTTAGCGTGGCCTCAGGTCCCGCAGGGTCACAGAAGGATTGGGGGTGTCTGAGTGTCGCAGAGTTTACAAGTATTAGAATGGGGAAGCTGGCTACAGAGACAGAGCTGACAGTAAGCTCACAGCTCGGGTTTACCTTGAACCGGTCACAGGCTTGGTGAGCTCGGAGCATGGCCAGAGGTCAGGCAGACGGGAGTTACTGGGTGCTGTTCTCTGAGGGTGCACTGAGGAGTGGGGCCCCGGGCTCTCGGCTCCTTTGGGCCGGAGACCAGGAGGCCACAGTTTGTATTCCCATCCTCCAGAACTCTATGGAAAGCGCTCAGGGACGAAAGCTCCTGAAAGCAAACCTGAGGGGATTACTAAGCCCAGCCCCTGGTAAGGGCGGTGCAATTCTGCCTGGGGCAAAGACACTTAGGAATCACTACATCAGGCCCCTCCCCCAGAAAATCAACAAGAAATCCAGCCAAGACCAGTTCAACTACCAAGGAGTGCAGTTTCAATACAAAGGAGAGCAACAGAATTCCAGAGGAGGAGAAAGAAAAGCACAGAACTCATGGCTTTCTCGCTATGATTCTTTAGTCTTGCAGTTAATTTAATTTTATTTTTTTCTCTTCTTCTGCTAAGATTTTTTTAACTTTTACCCTTTTCTTTTTAAAAGTTTTTTAACTAGTTTATCTAATATATATATTTTTTATTTTTTATACTTTTCTTTATTCATTTTCTTTTTTTTTCCTTCTTTCTTTCATTCCAAACCTCTTTTTATCCCTTTTCTCCCCCGTCACAATTTGGGATCTCTTATGATTTGGTTAAAGCATATTTTCCTGGGGTTGATGCCACCCTTTTAGTATTTTACTTGCTCCTTCATATACTCTTATCTGGACAAAATGACAAGGCAGAAAAATTCACCACAAAAAAAGAACAAGAGGCAGTACCGAAGGTTAGGGACCTAATCAATACAGACATTGGTAATATGTCAGATCTAGAATTCAGAATGTAATTCTCAAGGTTCTATCTGGGCTTGAAAAAGGCATGGAAGATATTAGAGAAACCCTCTCGGGAGATATAAAAGCCCTTTCTGGAGAAATAAAAGAACTCAAATCTAACCAAGTTGAAATCAAAAGAGCTATTAATGAGGTACAATCAAAAATGGAGGCTCTCACTGCTAGGATAAATGAGGCAGGAGAAAGAATTAGTGATATAGAAGACCAAAGGACAGAGAATAAAGAAGCTGAGCAAAAGAGGGACAAACAGCTACTGGACCACGAAGGGAGAATTCAAGAGATAAGTGACACCATAAGACAAAACAACATTAAAATAATTGGGATTCCAGAAGAAGAAGAAAGAGAGAGGGGAGCAGAAGGTATACTGGAGATAATTATTGGGGAGAATTTCCCCAATATGGCAAATGGAACAAGCATCAAAATTCAGGAGGTGCGGAGAACACCCCTCAAAATCAGTAAGAATAGGCCCACACCCCGTCACCTAATAGTAAAATTTACAAGTCTTAGTGACAAAGAGAAAATCCTGAAAGCAGCCCAGGAAAAGAAGTCTGTAACATACAATGGTAAAAATATTAGATTGGCAGCAGACTTATCCACAGAGACCTGGCAGGCCAGAAAGAGCTGGCATGATATATTCAGAGAACTAAACAACAACAACAAAAAAAACATACAACCAAGAATACTATATCCAGCTAGGCTATCATTGAAAATAGAAGGAGAGATAAAAAGCTTCCAGGACAAACAAAAACTGAAAGAATTTGCAAACACCAAACCAGCTCTACAGGAAATATTGAAAGGGATCCTCTAAGCAAAGAGAGAGCCTATAAGTGGTAGATAAGAAAGGAACAGAGACAATATACAGTAACAGTCACCTTACAGGCAATACAATGGCACTAAATTCATATCTCTCAATAGTTACCCTGAATGTTAATGGGCTAAATGCCCCAATCAAAAGACACAGGGTATCAGAATTGATAAAAAAACTAAAACCCATCTAATTGTTGTCTAAAGAAACTCATTTTAAGCCTGAAGACACCGCCAGATTTAAAGTGAGGGGGTGGAAAACAATTTACCATGCTAATGGACATCAGAAGAAAGCAGGACTGGCAATCCTTATATCAGATAAATTAGATTTTAAGCCAAACACTATAATAAGAGATGAGGAAGGACACTATATCATACTCAAAGGGTCTGTACAAGAAGATCTAACAATTTTTAATATCTATGCCCCCAACATGGGAGCAGCCAACTATATAAACCAATTAATAACAAAATCAAAGAAACACATCAACAATAATACAATAATAGTAGGGGACTTTAACACTCCCCTCACTGAAATGGACAGATCATCCAAGCAAAAGATCAACAAGGAAATAAAGGCCTTAAATGATACACTGGGCCAGATGGACATCACAGATACATTCAGAACATTTCATCCCAAAGTAATAGAATACAAAATTTCTCTAGTGCACATGGAACATTCTCCACAATAGATCACATCCTCGGTCCTAAATCAGGTCTAAGCCGGTATCAATAGATTGGGACAATTTCCTGCATATTTTCAGACCACAATGCTCTGAAGCTGGAACTCAATCACAAGAGGAAATTTGGAAGAACCCAAATACATGGAGACTAAACAGCATCCTTCTAAAGAATGAATGGGTCAACCAGGAAATTAAAGAAGAATTGAAAAAAATCATGGAAACAAATGATAATGAAAACACAACGGTTCAAAATCTGTGGGACACAACAAAGGCAGTCCTAAGAGGAAAATATATAGCGGTACAAGCCTTTTCAAGAAACAAGAAAGGTCTCAGGTACACAGCCTAACCCTACACCTAAAGGAGCTGGAGAAAGAACAAGAAAGAAACCCTAAACCCAGCAGGAGAAGAGAAATCATAAAGATCAGAGCAGAAATCAATGAAATAGAAACCAAAACAACAATAGAACAAATCAACGAACTTGGAGCTAGTTCTTTGAAAGAATTAATAAGATTGATAAACCCCTGGCCAGACTTATCAAAAAGAAAAGAGAAATGACCCAAATAAATAAAATCACGAATGAAAGAGGAGAGATCACAACTAACACCAAAGAAATACAAACAATTATAAGAACATACCATGAGCAACACTATGCCAACAAATCTGACAATCTGGAAGAAATGGAGGCATTCCTAGAGACATATAAACTACCACAACTTAACCAGGAGAAATAGAAAGCCTGAACAGACCTATAACCAGTAAGGAGATTGAAACAGTCATCAAAAATATCCAAACAAACAAAAGCTCAGGGCCAGACGGCTTCCCGGAGGAATTCTACCAAACATTTAAAGAAGAACTAATTCCTATTCTCCTGAAACTGTTTCAAAAAATAGAAATGGAAGGAAAACTTCCAAACTAATTTTTTGAGGCCAGCATCACCTTGATCCCAAAACCAGACAAGGATCCCATCAAAAAAGAGAGCTATAGACCAACATCCTTGATGAACACAGATGCGAAAATTCTCACCAAAATACTAGCCAATAGGATTCAACAGTATATTAAAAGGATTATTCACCACGACCAAGGGGGATTTATTCCAGGGCTGCAAGGTTGGTTCAACATCCACAAATCAATCAATGTGATACAACACATGAATAAAAGAAAGAACAAGAACCATATGATACTCTCAATAGATGCTGAAAAAGCATTTGACAAAGTACAGCATCCCTTCCTGATCAAAACTCTTCAAAGTGTAGGGATAGAGGGCACACACCTCAATATTATCAAAGCCATCAAGGAAAAACCCACCACAAATATCATTCTCAATGGAGAAAAACTGAAAGCTTGTCCGCTAAGGTCAGGAACACGGCAGGGAGGTCCATTATCATCACTGTTATTCAACATAGTACTAGAAGTCCTAGCCTCAGCAATCAGACAACAAAAGGAAATTAAAGGCATCCAAATCAGCAAAGAAGTCATCAAACTATCACTCTTAGCAGATGATATGATACTCTATGTGGAAAACCCGAAAGACTCCACTCCAAAACTGCTAGAACTTGTACAGGAATTCAGTAGTGTCAGGATATAAAATCAATGCACAGAAATCAGTTGCATTTCTCTACACCAACAACCAGACAGAAGAAAGAGAAATTAAGGAGTCAATCCCATTTACAATTGCACCCAAAACCATAAGATACCTAGGAATAAACCTAACCAAAGAGGCACAGAATCTATACTCAGAAAACTATAAAGTACTCATGAAAGAAATTGAGGAAGACACAAAAAATGGAAAAATGTTCCATGCTCCTGGATTGGAAGAATAAATATTGTGAAAATGTCTATGCTACCTAAAGCAATCTACACATTTAATGCAATTCCTATCAAAGTACCATCCATCTTTTTCAAGGAAATGGAACAAATAATCCTAAAATTTATATAGAACCAGAAAGACCTCAAATAGCCAAAGGAATATTGAAAAAGAAAGCCAAAGTTGGTGGCATCACAATTCTGGACTTCAAGCTGTATTACAAAGCTGTCATCATCAAGACAGCATGGTACTGGCACAAAAACAGACACAGAGATCAATGGAACAGAATAGAAAGCCCAGAAATAGAACCTCAACTCTATGGTCAACAAATCTTCGACAAAGCAAAAAAGAATGTCCAATGGGAAAAAGACAGCCTCTTTAATACATGGTGTTGGGAAAAGTCAACAGCCACATGCAGAAAAATGAAATTGGACCATTTCCTTACACCACACACCAAAATAGACTCAAAATGGATGAAGGACCTCAATGTGAGAAAGGAATCCATCAAAATCCTTGAGGACAACACAGGCAGCAACCTCTTCGACCTCAGCCACAGCAACATCTTCCTAGGAACATCGCCAAAGGCAAGGGAAGCAAGGGCAAAAATGAACTATTGGGATTTCATCAAGATCAAAAGCTTTTGCACAGCAAGGGAACAGTTAACAAAACCAAAAGACAACTGATAGAATGGGAGAAGATATTTGCAAACGACACATCAGGTAAAGGACTAGTGTCTAAAATCTATAAAGAACTTAGCAAACTCAACACCCAAAGAACAAATAATCCAATCAAGAAATGGGCAGAGGACATGAACAGACATTTCTACAAAGAAGACATCCAGATGGCCAACAGACACATGAAAAAATGCTCCATATCACTTGGCATCAGGGAAATACAAATCAAAACCACAATGAGATATCACCCACACCAGTCAGAATGGCTAAAATTAACAAGTCAGGAAATGACAGATGCTGGCGAGGATGTGGAGAAAGGGGAACCCTCCTACACTATTGGTGGGAATGCAAGCTGGTGCAACCACTCTGGAAAACAGCATGGAGGTTCCTCAAAATGTTGAAAATAGAACTGCCCTATGACCCAGCAATTTCACTACTGGGTATTTACCGTAAAGATACAAATGTAGTGATCCGAAGGGGCATGTGCACCCGAATGTTTATAGCAGCAATGTCCATAATAGCCAAACTATGGAAAGAACATAGTTGATGGCAACAGATGAATGGATCAAGAAGATGTGGTATATATACACAATGGAATACTATGCAGCCATCAAAAGAAATGAAATCTTGCCATTTGTGACAACGTGGAAGGAACTAGAGCGTATCATGCTTAGTGAAATAAGTCAAGCAGAGAAAGACAACTATCATATGATCTCCCTGATATGAGGAAGTAGTGATGAAACATGGGGGCTTAAGGGGGTAGGAGGAGAATAAATGAAACAAGATGGGATTGGGAGGGAGACAAACCATAAGCGTCTCTTAATCTCACAAAACAAACTGAGGGTTGCTGGGGGGAGGGGGGTTGGGAGAAGGGGCGTGGGGTAATGGACATTGGGGAGGGTACGTGCTTTGGTGAGTCTGTGAAGTGTGTAAACCTGGCGATTCACAGACCTGTACCCCTGGGGATAAAAATATATTATATGTTTATAAAAAATAAAAAATTAAAAATTAAAAAAAATAAATAAATACCAAAAAAAAGGAAAATATGTACAGAATTTTAGAGATTTTTTTTTTTTTTTTGAGAAAGAGTGAGAGAGAGAGAGCACGGGGAGATGTGGAAGGCAAGAGAGAGATTCTCAAGCAGACTCTGTGGGGAGTGTAGCACCTGTAGTAGGGCTCGATCTCACAACCCTTAGACCATAACCTGAGCTGAAATCAGAGTTGGACCCTTAGCCGACTGAGCCACCCAGGTGTCCCAAAAATGTACTGAATTTTGAAGTCAATAAGAAATATCAAATCGTGTTAATAATTCATGATTACAAAAAATACTGAGCTATAATAGTCACAGATATAACTTGTATTAAAATTATTCTCTTCAGTTATCAGGCTTTAGTAAGCATTACCAAAATTATTTATAATTAATTTTAACCCAATCTAAATTTAAAAACTCAGGAAATCTTATTATTGTGTTTAAGATATTAAGACTTTTAAAATGTGACTGCAGTTTTGTATCTATAGATAAATATATTTTATTGTTCTTCTCAAGTCTAAAAAATAAAGTGTGGTGCCTTGGCTACAGAATTTTGGATTCTGATTATGTTAGGCAACAAAACAAAGTGTGACCAAGAGAGTCCTCCAAGAATAGACCTCATAAAATAAAAAGTAATGTTAGAGATTCCAGTATTGACATAAATCAGGGGGGTGACCTCAATGTATAATGCACCCAAATAGCATTGGCCAATGAGGAGGAAATGATAACTTGGACCAGATTCAAACAAAGAAGCCAAGTATAGTTGATAGTTCTGGTTTTGGTTGGCCAGTATCCATTCCAACTTCTTTGGTATGCAGCACTACTATTTAGTTTGGAGGGTTATTTTCTTCCCACTGTGTGTGACCTTGTTGGATGTCAGTTAGGGAGATCTGCCCCAGGGTGCCTGGGTAGCTCAGTTGGTTGAGTGCTGGACTCCTGATTTCCTCTCACAATCTCAGGGTCATGAGATTGAACCCCAGTTCAGGCTCACACTCAGCTTAGAGTTTGTTTGAGATTCTCTTTCTCCCTCCCTTTCTCCTTCCCCTCCCCTGGCTCATGTACTCTGTCTCTCTAAAATAAATAATCTTTTTTTAAAAAGCAGGGTGGGGGAACCTGCCTTAATCTGGCCAAAGGGGAAGACACAGACCAATCTAGACCAATCAACACACAAATTAACTCTCAAGAATTTCACTCTCTAAGGAACAGCGCTCAGGACTGCAAGGGTAAAAGAGATGTGCACCTGATTCATCCAATTATGGTGATATCTTGAACAAATAAGCCATCGGTTCTACAGCATCTAGCCTCAAAACTGCTTTTTCTCAGACCTGGTCCTATAGCTTTTTGTCTATGTGTGAGATATAGCTGTATTCTTCTGAAAAATATGTCTTCGTCTCATTCTTACACTAGCTCAAATAAGTTCCTGTCATTTTTATCCAAAGAGCCTAATTGTTTCACTGAGAGGCTGTCTGAATCTAGAACTGGTCTCCAAGTAGAGGGCGGAGATGCTGATAGCCTATGTCAGTATCAAAATGAAACTGCATCAATCTCAGTTCTCAAGGCTCAACATCAAAAAAGTTTACTCCAGGGAACAACGCACATGTGCAGAACAGCTAGCAGGAACCACACCTTTACAAGAGCGGTTGTGTTGTCCTTATAGAAAAATCAACCTCTTCAAAATAGCAGGCCAGCCGGAAACAAAGATGCTACAAACTGGCCTAGTGGCCAGAGGACCACAGAATATTAGTGACCACGTGGACTAAATGAAGTTCAGCACAAGGGACCAAAGAAGAAGGTAGAGGTGTTCTGTAGCTCAGGGCCCTCCTGGTCATCAGGGCTTATCTTGGCATAGCTGCCCTAGATCTACATTAACAGGACTGATCCCAGGGTTACCCATTCCTGGCATCCAAGTAGTCAATAAAGCTTTTTACTCTAGTCAGGAATGGCCCAGAGTCTGGGCAAAGCTGTACCAGGTCCGCAGTCTGGAATGACTAGAAAAAGCTGGGATGGTTTCCTAAGAAAGGAAGATGGTTTGCTAAGAGTGGAGAAAGTCAGTGATAAGCTGTGCTTTGAGCTAAAAAAAAAAGTTTAAATATATCATCTACCACGCTTCTTGGTATTTCCCAAAATATTATCTCTCTGCATTTGAACTCACTCTTCTTTCTTCTTGGGATGTCTTTTCTTTTATTCTTACAGGGTAAGATGTTTTGTTGTTGTTTTTGTATATTAGATCCAACTCAAGTACCGTGTAACTTCCAGGGAGAATTCTTTTTTTTTTTTTTTCTTTCCAATTTATTTATTTTCAGAAAAACAGTATTCATTATTTTTTCACCACACCCAGTGCTCCACGCAAGCCGTGCCCTCTATAATACCCACCACCTGGTACCCCAACCTCCCACCCCCCCGCCACTTCAAACCCCTCAGATTGTTTTTCAGAGTCCATAGTCTCTCATGGTTTGCCTCCCCTTCCAATTTACCCAAAAGCACATACCCTCCCCAATGTCCATAACCCTACCCCCTTCTCCCAACCCCCCTCCCCCCAGCAACCCACAGTTTGTTTCATGAGATTAAGAGTCACTTATGGTTTGTCTCCCTCCCTATCCCATCTTGTTTCATGGAACTAGAGCGTATCATGCTTAGTGAAATAAGTCAAGCGGAGAAAGACAACTATCATATGATCTCCCTGATATGAGGAAGTGGTGATGCAACATGGGGGCTTAAGTGGGTAGGAGAAGAAACCAGGGAGAATTTTTGGCACTACAAATAGGCTTATGATATTTTTACATAATTCTAATCTGAATTATTTATTCCTCCTACAGGAAGGCATGGACAATTTCCAATTAATATATGGATTTGTGCAATGTGCCCTGCACATCACAGGCATACGGAAAACAGTTGTTGAATGAATGAATGCCAAGTTCAGGAAAGATGTAATTCCCTCTCTGGCTGAAATTATTTAGATCTCTCTTTAATGTTTTAAGCATTCGTAAGAAATGTTTCAGCTAGAAATTAAACTCCATTAAAATCAGAGGCACTGTCTGCCCTCCTTTACACACAAAACTAATTCCGGTACTGATGGAAAAGAACTCTTCCCAGAATAAGGAGAAAGGGGAAACAAACAAACAAACAAAAAACAGTGCAGAGGAATAGAGGGAAAAGGAAGTGTAGGTCTCACAACTCAGCTATGGAATATACTACCACATTTCTTAGGTATTCCTCTCTGGTGTATAGACAGAGTAGAACAATAAGGCACTTTAGTTTGTATTTGGAAAATATGCATAAGAATATCAGTAGCAGGGGCGCCTGGGTGGCTCAGTGGGTTAAAGCCTCTGCCTCTGAATACCAGTAGCAATGAAAAAAGAAAACGCGTTTAAGGGCTCCAGAATCAAGGACAGGGGAGGAGGAGTCTAGATTCTCCATGATTGATGACTGTCCTCTGCTTCGATCGGATGGCTCTTTACTCCAGATTTAAGGTTTGAAAAGTATTTTTTTTCCCTCTGATTCCTGAAGTACCAGCTTCCAGTGCCCAGAGTCACCAGCATCATCTTCTTAGGAACGATTTCTTTCTCAATAATGAAGAATAATAAGGATACATATCTGAAAGTATTCCATTTGGAATTCCTTCTTTTCATAATACAAAATAATGAGTTTCAAAGGAGTGATCTGTACATCATTTAACCTTTTTCTAATCCACATAGAACCAGTTTTATTCATAATGTAAGTGAATTTAAAAATGCCATTTAAAAATAACAATGACAGCCTACTCCTTGAATATATGTGCAAGTTCAAGAAACAGTAAATAAAATAATTATGAGAGCATCTGTTTCATAAACTTTCAGATAAACTTGGTTTTAGAAACTGAGTCCTGAAAAATATGTCAAGGTATAAAGCATATTTGTGCAACTCCCAGAAGAGTGGCCTTTTATTTTTTTTTTTAAGATTTTATTTATTTATTTGACAGACAGAGATCACAAGTAGGCAGAGAGGCAGGCAGAAATAGAGAGGGGGAAGCCGGCTCCCTGATGAGCAGAGAGCCCGATGCAGGTCTTAATCCCAGGACCCTGGGACCATAACCTGAGCTGAAGTCAGAGGCTTAACACTCTGAGCCACCCAGACATCCCAAGAGTGGCCTTTTATTTTATTTTATTTTAAGATTGTATTTATTTATTTGTTAGAGAGAGAGAGCGCACGAGCACAGGCAGACAAAGTGGCAGGCAGAGGCAGAGGGAGAAACAGGCTCCCTGCTGAGCGAGGAGCCCAATGTGGGACTCAGGACGCTGGGATCATGACCTGAGCTGAAGGCAGCAGCTTAACCAACTGAGCCACACTGGCATCCCAAGAGTAGCCTTTTAAAAGAAATCAAACCTTGTTTCCTTTTACAAAAATAATCCAGAAGACATCGAAACAACTGCTTTCAGTGAGCTTACGAACTTTTAGAAGGTTAAAGTCTCTATTCCTGCTTCTTTGGGGATCCTTCCTATTATCTTGAACAAGTTCAGTACAAGCTACACCCATCAAATGTGTTGGCAGCTTACAAGAGAGCTATAGCTGCCAGAAACAGGCCTACATTTTTACTTACTTCACCGAGTATGACATTATGAAACAGGCACTTACATTTTTCTATCAAATGACATTGCTCAGTTATAACAGAAGTTTGGTTCCAAAATCACAACAATTTGAAGGATTTCTCTTTCCAAATATCAGGACCTCAAAGCATAAACGCTGCAAATTAGAAATTGCACAGTGACAGATAAAACTTCCTGTATATACTATCTTTTTAAAATTAAGACTGTGAAAGGTGCAAAGGAATGTTAATTTCCAAAATGTTTCTCTAAAATGTAATCTGAATTATCTAACTTTTGAAGAAAGGAATTATCCTAATTAGCAGAGGGTCACCCTAATAATGTAGTGAATTTTTTATCTAATTTACTGCTTGGATTTTTACAGAGTCTTTTTAGAAATGCAAGAGAACCACAAATCTTCAAATGCCTCCAAATTCCATGGAGACATAGGATACATTTGAAGACCCACTTCTCCCTAAATGGCAAAGAAGAAGGTTCCCACTGCAAATACTCTTCAAACTCTTTCCTCAGAAAGCCCTTCCTCTCTCTTCCAGGGGTCTTTCTTTTGAATTTTCAAGCCAGTGTTGATTGATCAGCGCTCATATTAACACTGTGAGTCTCTTGCCTGGCTCTCTATAGCAAGGTAGATGTCCAGGCCATTGCTGGATGATGGGAGAAGGGCCAATCATCTATTTCCATGGTGTGTAGGCTAAAAGGAATTACCCTCCTTCCAGAAAGCTAAGAAATGCCTTCCAATCCCTAATGACTTTTCCCCATTTCCTTGCTCTGGATCCAGGGAAGAATATAATCTCCAGCCGTCCTGGAAGAATCAATTATTCCAGGAATCTTTCCACTCTGGGAATGGAAAGAAATGGATACAGCAGGAAGGGTCAGGCGCTTCCACTTCAACCAGTGAAACCATGACCAGTTAAGATCAATTTCATGCTTTTACTTTACTGACCATCACTCCAAAACACCCTTCAAGGGACCAGAATAAAAGGAGGAAGAGGCAAAGGGTCATGGTTAGAAGGGGGAGTGTTTTCCAGCTCCTTTGGTTTATAGAGCAGTGGAGTCTCCAGGATTCTTTGAGCAGAGGGGTCATACAGAGGAGTAAGGTAACAACAGAAGACGTGAATGGGAGCATATCAGGTAAAGAGAGCATGTTCTGGCAGCCCGTGAGGCCATTCCACTGCTGTAAAATCACCGGGATTATATATTGTTTGTTCAGTGTAACATAATTAGTTGTCAAAATCACCTGAAAACATTCCTGATTCCAACCCTGATTCTTAGGGGTTTTGTCAGTTGTGATTGAAACCGAAATTAACTCACTTGGATAAGAATGCTTTCTACATGGCAGTTTACACAAGGCACAAGAATGTTTATAAACTTTTTAAATTCTGTCAAAAAAAAAGACTATAAAATAACTTGGCAGTCTCTGATTTTGTGAGCTAGTTGTAGAAAGAGAACATTGATTTTTATGTCTATGTACTTGGCACACATTAAAACGATGCAGCACAAGTCCAGCATCTAAGTCTAGAGTTTTCCCCATCTTTCTCAACAACGTATTCCTCCCATTGGCCCACTGCCCCTCCCCTCACTCAGCCTCTGACACCCCAAATCCCATTCCTCAAACTTAGAAATGTACCTATCCCTTTCAATGTAAAAAAAAAAAAAAAAAAAAGACTCTTCTTTGAGAATTTCTGGTGTTGACAAATTATTTTTATTATTGTTTGTTAAATATGTATAAACACAAAACTAAGTATAAACTCCTTATGCTCAGAGCTTATGCTTAGAGCTTTGATTCTACAACCAAAACAAATTTACCAATGTTTACAAACAAAATTTAAAAAGTAATAAAATTCAAATTAAGAACATTAATTTAGTGTGATAGCTGATACTCGTATGTAAGAACTACATGTAAATATGGTATTTAACTGCATCCATACAGGTATGGTCACCTTCATTCTAAAGGTCTACACTATCCTCTGATATCTAATAATTCAAGAGTTCTAAGACCTTTTCTGTTAAAACTATTCTGAAGCCTTAAGTTCTCACGTGATGCCATTTGGCCTTACCTGGTCTGTGATGCCTCATTTATGTATTAAGTTCTACCTCTATTCTTTTCATATCACCCACATTTTAAGTACTAGTTCACTTAAACGTGTTCTTAGACACCAATGCATGGTGGATCTCCACGGGGGCAATCTTGCCCCCCAGGGGATATCTGGCAACATCTGGAGGCCGTTTTGGTTGTCAAGTGGGAAGAGGGAAGACTAGCATCTAGTTGGCATCGTCCACAATGTCAGTAGTGTGGAGGCTGAGAAACTCAGATAAGGCAAATGGCAACTGTTAAGTCCTCTCTCAGTAAGAAGTTTAAGTGGCTCTGTGGATCATCTAAAATACGTTTGTATCAATTTTATATTTTTATTTAAAAATTCAAAAACAAACTTAAAAGGCAATTCTATTCTGAGAAATTTCTGAATTCCATCTGATTAATGAAAACTAAAACTCCAGAGACTCAGTTAAAACCTCCATTTTAAAGAAGTTAATTTTCAGGATGCCTGGGTGGCTCAGTCAGCTAAACATCTGAATTTGGCTCAGGTCATGATGCCAGGGTCCTGGGATCGAGTCCTACATCAGGAACCTTGCTCGGTGAGGAGCCTGTTTCTCCCTCTGCCCCTGTCTACCACTACCCCTGCTTGTAATTGCTCTCTCTGTGTCAAATAAATAAACAAAATCTTTTTTTAAAAGATAATTTTTTTATTTTTTATAAACATATAATATATTTTTATCCCAAGGGGTACAGGTCTGTGAATCGCCAGGTTTACACACTTCACAGCACTCACCATAACACATACCTTTAAAAAAGTTAATTTTCACATGTAATATTATAAAATTCCCACCAGGCTCTAGGATTTCTGAATCCTGGTCCATTTATTTTTTAGCCTGATTATTTAAATACATGTATAGCTATTCTAGAAGGTCACTAAATTAAATCACCACAAAAATATTTTCTAACTTATTAATTGACCATAATGCCATACAAAAGATGCATAAAATTTACTGCCAAATCAATACCATATTATAACATAAAATCTGGATATATATTCCTACCAAGGGATGACAGGTATGAGAAAGTTTGCAAACTAGAATTATAGATCATTCTAAAATGAGATAGCATATAAGTCATAGAATTCTCATCCCACTTTTTATCCATCAAAAAAGTATCCATTGAACACCTGTTATGTGGCATGGTCTCTATACAGCTCAATATTGGGCCAGGCACAATGTGTGTTTTTCCTCCCCACCAGTATCCACATTTAATGGGCTCCAGCCAGAATACCTGGAAACTAAATACTTGCCAATGATAAAAAAACAAGACTGGGCGCCTGGGTGGCTCAGTGGGTTAAGCCGCTGCCTTCGGCTCAGGTCATGATCTCAGGGTCCTGGGATTGAGTCCCACATCGAGCTCTCTGCTCAGCAGGGAGCCTTCTTCCTCCTCTCTCTCTCTCTCTCTCTGCCTGCCTGTCTGCCTACTTGTGATCTCTCTCTGTCAAGTAAATAAATAAAATCTTTAAAAAAAAAAAAAAGACTGCTTTTATTTATTTTTTTATTTTTTAAAAAGATTTTATTTATTTATTTGACAGAGAGAAAGATCACAAGTAGGCAGAGAGGCAAGGCAGAGAGAGAGGGGGAAGAAGGCTCCCCACCAAGCAGAGAGCCGGATGCAGGGCTCAACCCCAGGACCCTGAGATCAGGACCTGAGCCGAAGGCAGAGGCTTAACCCACTGAGCCACCCCAACAAGACTGCCTTTAAAGTCCAATTTCTGCTTGCTGCAACAGAAGATTAAGTTTCAAAACAGTCAGTATGCTTTTCAGTTCCTTGTCAACCTCTTCTAGGCAAATTGTGGCTCATCTTTAGCATTTGCACTTGCATACCACCCCCCCAAGAGGCCCAATTAAGACATCAGTCTAGAATCTTCCTCTGACTCTGTATTGTCCTGACCTTGTGGATTGTGACCTTGGGAAGTTATCTAGTCTCCCATTTCCTCATTAGCACTACAAAGATAATAATAATAATAATGGTTTTATTAGCTTTTTATGGCTCAATGTATAATATGAGGAGAGCTGAGAACAATACCTGACACTTGATAAGCTCTCAGTAAGTTTCTGCCATAATTATTTATTTGAGCAATTATAAGAAATGAAAAGTTTATAAAAGAGAAGGTCATTAAAGCCTAATTTTAAAACACAACTGGATATTTGAAATGAGAGGCATTATTATGCCTGAAGGAAACCATTCTCTTAATTCCTTCTGGACAATAGTTCCCATTTATTTATTTTCAAATCCAATTTTTTCACAAATTCAAATAACTATATAGTCACTGAGCCCCTCTTATGTTGCAGACATAAAGAACAAATGGGTGTCTAGTGTGGAGTTTCAAAGACAAATACGGCAGAGGTTCTTCACTCCATAAGTTAATGATCTAAAGGAAAACTGAAATTGGCACAGAACCAAAAAAACCCACAAAAAATTGCTTTAGCCTGCTACCTGATTCACAGGCTTTTTGAATATGTTAGTAAACAGCCCATGGTCAGTGATAATGCCAAGAAAACAAAGAGCAAAAGGACTGTATTTTCCATGCTTCTGTCTGTCAAGAGCTCTCTTCATGAAAACAGATGTTGAGTTTAGATTTGAAGAATTAATTTCAACTTTCTGTGATTTATAATTCAAACACACATGTGCACATACACACACAGATTCACATACATTCAACAAAATAAAGCACAGAGTTTTTCTTTTAATTTCATGATGTTCAGTAAAATGCTGAGCAAAGTGTCACTTCAGTATGGACTCCACTGAAAGAGGTGATGGATATTGGCCCCAACAGAAAAGAGAACAGAGAAGTGAAATTACAAGCACTGTAATTAGAACACTTCTGCCATTTGCTTGAGTCCCCACAGGGCTATGAATGAGACCTGGCCTGCTAACATTCTGTATTTATAGTCTTACCTAGCTTCTGTAATACTCCTGCTTTGTCTGCTAAGAATCTTAAAAGGAATACCATTCTGAAGGGGTGAAAATGAGAAATAGAGCTCTGTGGAATAAGGGTTTAAAATTTAAGTAAAAGGACAACAGGAACAAAATCAATACATAATTACCTATTATAATATTCCCTGGGGGAGTATTTCTACCCGCAGCATTCAAATCAGTGTCCTTGTTTCTGTCATATGTATAATAGAAACAGTAAAAATGCTGCATGATTTTGAGAAAAAAAAACAATTTAGTATTATATCACTGATTAATAATTACAGAGAATCCACATTTCAGGGTCAATAGGTTCTATATTTGGAAAGTTCTAACATCTTGTAACTGCCAAGACTGAGAGGTTCTTTTACCCTATTCAAAAGCTTACAAGTTAGTGTGCCACAACTCCAGACGCACAGTTTGACCGCACTCCTCCTAACTCAGAAGGAAAAGCACTTTGTTACTCCAGCACTTCCTGTAGCCAGAGCATCATCACTTTCCTTCCACCTAAGCCTCAACCCCCAGGGCTCACTGCCAAACGGGCAGGTGACACCTGTACAGAGAGTGGGGTACATAACCAGAAAGGACCTGGACTTTAGGAAACCCAAATCTTTTATAATGGGCATGTAGCCCACTTGAACTTTGCCCTCAAAGGAAGTATTGCCTTTATCATGGTGAATGGTAAAACAGTGTGCCCTTTGCCCCAGAGTGAGACATTGCCCTTACTTTCTTCTTAGAGTGTTTGTTATAAAAACATCCTTAAGTAGATAGTTTAAGATAAGGCAGAGGGTGGTTTCTTCGTAAAACACGTAGAAATGCAAAAGGCCTACAGAGAATTGCTGAAATAAAAAATTATGAAACATCACAGGAACCAAATTAAAAGTAAATATAAAAATATAAATATAAAACCCACAGGAACTAAGCTATGACTATGGGTTGCATTCTTTGGGATCAGTTCAACCACTAAACCATGCTGATTCCTGCTGTCTCGTTAACTGAAATCTACAAAGTCTGACAGCTATTTCCTTTTTTCCCAGAACGTGACTCTTTAGTGCCAGAGATTTCCTATCTACTACATTGAATTTGCTGTTGGGAGTAAAGACATACATCCTGTTCATATTCCTTCCTACCCCAATGATAATGCTGGAATGGAAAGAGCTTTGGCCAAAAGTAGATAGATAGGTAGATAGATAGTGTGTTTGTGTGTGTATGTGTGTGTGTGTGTGTGTGTTAAAGAGAGAGAGAGAGAGAGAGAGAGAGAATGAAACCTCTGGAATATTGAAAACTATCAGAACTCATTTTCCCTCCCATACTGAGATAGACTACCTTAATTTCCATACAACCCACATGGCAAGAATAATTGTATTTCTTTCATGCTAAACTCCACAACAGAATAAGTGCCTAATGTCATGCAATACAGACCTAATCAAGAGAGATATGCAAAGATTCTTTTTTAGGAAAATGAAATCTAATTCCTAATTAACTATCATCACCCCCAGTAGACAACCAGGACATAATTTTTTTTTTCTTTTTGTATTTCAAGTACCTAAAAAATGTTGAAAGAATAAGTACCCAAGGCAGTGCCAGTGAAAAAAAACAAAATTTAAAAGATGCCCTGTCAGTATTTACATGACTGTCTTGATATAAGTTCAAGTGACTCAATATATTAATAAAATTTTCTTTTCATGTGGACTAACAGCTGCACTACTGAGACAGATTTCACACAAATCTATTTTGATTCTAATAAACAAAGCAAAGGATGTAATACTGTGTAGAAGCTGTAGTGATCCAAAATGGAAACTCATTGGGGTGCTTGGGTGGCTCAGTGGGTTAAAGCTTCTGCCTTCGGCTCAGGTCATGATTCCAGGGTCCTGGAATCGAGCCCCACATTGGGCTCTCTGCTCGGCAAGGAGCCTGCTTCCCCCCTCTCTCTGCCTGCCTCTCTGCCTGCTTGTGATCTCTGTCTGTCAAATAAATAATAAATAAAATCTAAAAAAAAAAAAAAAAAGAAAACTCATTCCCCGCCAACCAAAAGCTAACACAGCAAGAGGCTATGAAGAATATAGCAACTATACACAAATCTTAACAGACTGTAGCAAAAGAGGAATAAGGAATAAATGTGTAAAATGTCATCTTCATTCCAATTAGATCATGCTGCATTAGCAAATATTTACTTCATAGACTTTGTTAAAGATTAATGATTGGACTTCTGCTCCATGACGACTAACTAAACATAAAAACTTACTTATGCCCCGTCCTAAAATTTTCAAAATGATAAAAAATGTAAAAGTAAGGTCATGAAGGAAAGAACTTGAAACAGAGTAGTGAGGATATAATTTCAATTTATTGTTTTTCTTTTTCAAGGCTGCCATTTAATAGGTTCTAGCTACTTTTAGTCTACTGGTGTAAACAACAGATAATCTTAAATTGGGGAGAAAAACAGTTGACTCTCAAAAATAGTATGGTATCTGACAAAATTAAAAATTTTTCAGTTCAGATTTTAGAATATTTTTTTCACAATAAGTTGTAAATTTCAGGATGCCAAAAGACAGAAAGGAGACAAGCCAAAATAACTTATACTATACTTTTATTTCCTATCCAAGACCAATGCCAAGGCATATTCTGTTTCTATCCTTGCTGTTTCCATCCGCCTTCAAAGTTGTGAGTTCTCAGTCAGTGTTATATAGGACCGTTAACAGGCCTAGCTCACTGGGGTCATAAGGACAACAGAGAGGTGCACTAACATCTCCTAGCCAGACAATGTAGTCAAGATCAGTGGCTGCCTTAAATACAGAAAATACTTCCAAATGTTTTTATTACCTCCCTGAAAAAACTGTATGATCCTGGTGACAGTTCAATTATAATCCTTTTAATTTCATGCAGGTTTAAAGGTCTTACCTTATTTGGAGCACTGAGGGGAAATACGATTTCTGTTCTCTGATAGAGACAGAAGAGCAAGCCACCATCATTTCTACACAAAGAAATACTTCTCAAAGAAATTGTGCAAGCATCACATATTACATCCCCTTTTCACAGTATGCAGAATAAGACCATCCATGGAAAGATACACACCAGGCTTTAATGAGGAAGACCAGTTTGGCAAACTCATCTGTCTCCCATGAGAAATGACATGTCACCATGTTAAAGAGCAGAGAGATTTTTCTGAAGGTCTCCTACGGAGTTGCAGACCATTATAAACATTACACAGGATACTAGTTCACTGAAGAACATGGTAAAGGAGAAGCAGTTCTTCATTCCTATTCCAGTGTACCAGTCCAAGCCATAATGCTTCACAACTGCACAATCTCAATAGCCTCAAAACTAGTCTGATATCCTTCAACTCTTCATCACATGCCAATACTCTCCCACACTGTTGGCAACATCTTATTTCTGAAAGTGTAGTTTCTAGGAATATTATTCATCAACTTAGAATTTTTCCAACTCCTTACTACCTATAGGAAGAGTTTAAGCTCTGCAGCATGGTACCTTTAGACTCTGATATGACCTAGGTCTAATTCACCTTTCTAGTAACCTTCTCCTTCATTTCTTCCTATGCCCATCAATCCGGACTACTCACCCTTCTCCATTTCTTCAGGTCTCCATTCCTTTTCCAATAATCCTCTCTATTTGGAAATCATGGGATGTAGATAATTTATCAAGATATGCCACTGGGGGTCCCTGGGTGACTCAGTAAGTTAAGTGTCAGCCCCTGGCTCAGGTCATGATCCCAGGCATATTGGATCAAACCCTGAGTTGCACTCCCTGCTCAGTGGAGAGTCTGCTTCTCCCTCGCCCTCTGACTCTCCTCCCACTCATGTGTACTTGCTCACTCATTCTCTCTCTCAAATAAATAAAATCTTAAAAAAAAAAAAAGGATATACAACTCTGTGCCACAAAATAAGACTAGAATGCAAATATAAGTAAATCAGATATTTGTATGTCTCCAGGGCCGGTACTGACAAAGTAGGAATAGGAGAAGTTTATAAGAGTGAGAGCACATGATATGGTCACTAGAAGAGTCTAGGCTGAATAGAAACTGGTGAAATCTAAAAATGGCTGGAAGACAGGAGAACAGTAAGGCTGAGAAGCAACTGACAGCCAAAAGAAGGAAAGTTAACAGGTTTTGTTGCAGAAATAAAGATCAAATACATGAAATCTGTGAAGTTGAACAGTTCTGTAATCCATGTTAAGATGACAAATTTCAAATATTGAGTGGAAACTTCTGAAAATAAACAGATTTCTAAGATTGTTTAAATGGAGACGTTCAAAGGAGCATGAGGCTAGGGTTCTGAAAAGCTCATACAGATCAAATCAGCCAAGTGAAGGCAGAGGATGGAATGAAAAGGAAAACTTTGTCTTCACTGCCCACATTTTTCCTCGAGATGGAGGAGTCTACTGAGGGGGAAGAAGAGATCACTGAAAAGGCATATAAACCATATATAACTAGATGACCTGGGCCCTGGCTCACTAAACAAACTAAAATCAAATTAAATATATCCAACTTCATCCCTTGAAATAAAATAGAGCTCATGATAATTAACATTAAAAACAATTCCTCAAAGAAGTACCCACTAAGTTTATCTGCATTTTTGTAGTTGATTAAAAAATGAAAGATACATTGTTCTAAGCAAACACTCAAGAAAGGTACCTCCTCTGGACCAAACAAGCACACAACCAGGAGAGATTTTAAGTTTAATTGTAACCATGTAAAACTTCCCAGAGTGAAAAGATCGCTTGGAACCCATGTTAAGACAGCTAAGCATTTACCTTTCTGACAAGATTTAAAGTGTAGCAGCAAAAATGGCTGGGCAGATTCCAAAAGAGAGAAGAGAACCCCAGTGCCTGCTGTTGGAGTCAAGATTTTCCCCAGGAACTTTATTACTAGATGGACACTTAGCACTGCTTCCTGCTTTGGCTGTGCCTACCCACAGAGACATGAACAGATATTTATTAGATATATATTAGATACACTGAAAATAGTCTAGGTTGTCTGTCAAAGAAAAAAAAAAGGTGTCATAAACCATTATGTTACAAGAGAGAAAAATGTTATTTCAGTAGACACCTTAAAAGTGGCTATACCTTTAAAATCAATGTCACAACCAGCACATGGTGACCAATTTTTACTCCTACAGTTGTTGGTCTCCACCTTAAAAAGTGAAAAGTATCAACTGAAAAATCAGAAAGCCTAGAAATTATATTTTAAAAATCTAGATTTTGTGATGTATATTCAAATTTAGAGACAGTTCCTAAATAATCAAACAACCTTTTACAAGTTACTCCCCATTAAGTGAATCATGGTCAAGTGTTGCACATATTAATGAAAACTGGAAAATAACATAGCTTTCAAGCTGAACATTCTCAAAATCTGAAAGGCAATGGGGGAGAAAGGCATTAAAAAACAGTTCACTGAGGATGTAAGAAAATGGAAAATAAAACAATGAAATCAATTTGATGGCTTAAGTTTTTCAAACCTATTTTTTCTGTAAAAGGGCGAAGCTCTAGGTGACCACCTCATGTTACAAAATGTGCTCTTCCTGCTTACCATTACATAGTTATCAATAAGTTTGAAAATTATAGTATTCTCCTATCATTTCTCCATCAATAAATTGCTATTTAGGGTGCTATATATTTACAAGGATCTTTTCAATTCTGCAGATAAATAAGTATCAACTTGGCATTTTTATTCATCTTCACCCATGCACATTTTATTTCTGTCTTAAGAGATAGTGTAATTACCCCCAGATGAATAATGTCCCCTTTGTGCATTCTGGTGCTATGAGATATACCTCACTAATGCTTCACAATAACCCTTAGAAAAAAGACATGAGACATGAGTGCTGATCTCAAAAAAAAAAAAAAATCACGATAAAAAAGCAATGCCTCCACCACTCATAAGCAGGGAAACGGAGGGAGGGCAACTGTCTTAAACTCTGAGCTGCTGTTCCTTCTTTTCTAATGCCTACCTCCTAAAGCTGTAAGTAATAAGTGAGATAAAGTGTGTCAAAACCGTAGTTCACTCTACTGGGTATTTACCCTAAATATACAAATGTAGTGACCCGAAGGGGCACTTGCACCTGAATGTTTATAGCAGCAATGTCCACAATAGCCAAACTATGGAAAGAATCTAGATGCCTGTCAACAAATGAATAAAGAAGATGTAGTACACACACACACACACACACACACACACACAATGGAATACTATGCAGCCATCAAAAACCCAAAATCTTGCCATTTGGAATGACGTGGATGGAACTAGAGGGTATTGTGCTAAGCAAAATAGTCAATCAGAGAAAGACAATTCTCATATGATCTCCCTGATATGAGGAAGTTGAGAGGCAGAGTGGGGGGCTTGGAGGGTAGGGAAGGAAAAAATGAAATAAGATGGCATTAGAGAGGGAGACAAACCATAAGAGACTCCTAATCTCACAAAACAAACTGAGGAATTGCTGAGGGGAGGAGTATGGGAGGGATGGGGTGGCTGGGTATGTGCTATGGTGAGTGCTGTCAATTGTGTAAGACTGAAGAATCCCAGATCCGTACCCCTGAAACAAATAATCTATCATATGTTCATTTAAAATAACTGTAGTGCAGTGTCTGAATTTCAGAAAGTGCTCAATAAGTCACAGTTTGTATTACCATTATGCTATAAAACCAGTAAGTGAGATAAGAGAGGCAGAAAATGAGATAAAATACAATGTATCATACGTGTTAGAGATAGAGGGGAGAAGCACTGCAGGAGCTCACAGTAGGGAAACAAGCCAGAAACAAGGTGGTTTCCCCAAGGGGCCTTCCTTGTGATCTTGCTGCTTGGGGTGGCTTCAAAGACAGAAGTTCACAAAAGAGACAAGGGACAGAGAGTACACCAGGCAGGATGAAGGTCTGGAGGCACACGCATATGATAGGAACCACCACCGTGTAGCTGGGAGGATGCTCTTGGGGAGGATTTGGAAACTGAATTGAAATGTAACACAGAAATAAGACTAGAGAAGACAGAAATACCAAAGCACAGAGTTTAGATATATTCAGTTAAAGAGAAGTGAACACATTTTCCTAAAGCCTGGATTTTTACAGGGATGTATTCATATATACCACCAAGTTGATTAAAGTACATTGTCAAAAATTACCTTCTGAGATTTCTCAGATTGCGTCTATATCTAAAAAGGCAAAAACATAAGTTTAGGCTTATTTTTCCTGGCTCCTAAGAGAGCAACTGATGCATTCCACAAAACTTAGCACATAGTAAGTAACTGAACTTGTTATTGACGATGGGGAAAAAAGGATGTGTGCATAAAATTCCACCTTATAATGTTAAGCATTACATTGTCCAATAGTTTAACCTTCCCCCACTCTAGCAGCTGACAAGGAGGAGAAAGTGAGTGATTAGAATTCATCTCCTCTCTTCTACTGCTGGACATGCTAATGAGCAGAGAAACAGCTAAAAGCGGGAATGATGGGCCAGAGGTGAAGTCAGAAAATGGCAAAAAAGCAAGTCACAAAAATGAATAATCACTCCTAGTAATATAAAGTTGATTATGCAGCATTATGGATAATTACCCTTTCAAAAGCACTTTAACAATGAAAATCATTTACAAACAGATATCACTTTGCATAGTCCTAAAGGGCTCACAACCTAATTGTCCCTTACCGCACTTGTTACTGCTGAACTAATGCACGTACATTGTAGGACTGGGGTCTTCCCTTAATGTCAATGATATGGTTGGGACACGTGACAGACCACCCAGTGTTAAAAACCACTGAGAGGCAATAAGAAGTAAGTGGGTAATCATATAGTACAGGAGCCAGACTGCAGGTCAAAGCCTTAATGACTCTGTGTCTGAGTTTCTCATCTTTAAAATACAGGCAATAACCATGTTATCCCATGATTTACATAAGTCCATACATAAAAAAAACTTGTAAAAGTATCAAGAACGTGATAAAAGTCAGCATAGGTTAACCAATAATTAGCTGTGTAAACAAATGATAAAATATTTCCAGAGCAGGAAGCAATTACTTCTGTATATGATGAGTGGTGGGAGTCAAAGAGGTCTTCAAAGGAAAGATCTATCAAAGGATAGATCCAGGTCGGGTAGAAACAGAGCTTGAAGCTTCTTACAGGGGTAAGACTGCCTAAAGTTTTGTTATGAAGGAAAATGGAGAAAAGACAATTCAGGAAAAGAACAAGATTGAGAGACTTGGAGGTACTTGGCAGACTCCAACGATGGGGAGCAGACCTGTCATCTGGAAGTGGTAGGAAGTGAAGCCAAAGTCTTGGAGATTGCGAAAACCTCCAAGTAAGGAGGTTCTAAAACTTTTTAAGCTTAAGAAAGACTTGCCTAGACATGAGATTTAGAAAGAACTTAGGCAGCAATATAAATAAAGGCCACATGAGCAAAAAGTTAGATAACTGCAGTATCCAGACTCACTGAAAGAGATTGAGTATACTGTAAGGTTATCACTGCTAACTATTTAAATCCTATGATCTATTAGTCCTCTAGTAGGAAATGTGTGTGTGTGTGTGTGTGTGTGTGTGTGTTTATATGTTATTGTCTACTCTTTAATAAAACTTTGTGAAATAACTACTTGCCATCCTACATTGAATAAACTAAAGATCAACAAGTTTAAATAATCTAGCCAAACACAACTTCTAAGAGGCAGAACTGAGTCTTCAAACATTCAGGTCTCCTGGGTGCCAAAGCCCCCTTTCTTTCCACAACACCCAGCTCCCCTCCCAATCTGTTCAACGGCATTAATCTAACACAGTCAACAATGGGGAACCGTACACAGGCATCAGCAATGCAGATCAACAGGGATGGTTGCCTCCCAATGTCTTGACCAGGAGCTATGAAAAGGGAAGACGGTAAAAGTAATTCTAGATTTCCTAGCAGGTGTAATCAGTCTCTGAGTAAAGGATATTTGATGAGAAAAGTGACAGAGTTAGTTTAAAGATCTGTGGGTTAGAAGTGTCTGGGAGACATTCGCTCAGATAGATACAGGTCACATAGAAACAGAGCTTGAAGCTTCTTACAGGGGTAAGACTGCTGAGAAATTCATGAAATATTAAGCATTGGGTGATGATAGTTGATAATAAAAAAAAAGAGAGAGGTTTGTACAATGGAAACATGTAAAGGAATAAGAAAAAGAGAAGGAAGATCTTTTGTTTATGATACTGGATTAAACCTTTAGTCCTGGGAAAATCAGTAATTTTAATCCATGTAATAGTTACTCCATTGTGCCAAACTACCAAAGTTTTATAACAAGTATTAATGACATAACTTTTCCAGTTCTTGTCAAATGCATTAAAATGCAGCTGAATGCATTAAAAGCATGCAAAGCACTGTCTACATTTAATAAGCACCCTCTTACAGGATTCATTAACTATCCAAATATCTCTACAAGAAAAAAGCAAGAATTGCAATCACAGCTAGACATTAAATTTTGTGATTCAAAATAGAGGCCCCACCAAAGTATTGATAGGGCTGAGCACAGATGCCATCTTCTGATTTACACTCCAGAGCATTCTTCAGTGGAGTGACTGCATCTGTTGATACAATGTGCATCTATCCCTCCTTGGGACTGAACTGAAACTAAATCAGTTCACACTGCTGTCTTAATAGCTCTAAAAATATAATGGCTATTTAATCACTACTAAATCAGGCTTGGCCTTGATGTCTTGGCAAGTTTATTTCATTAGTAATATATTGCTTTCTTTCTCTACTTTTCCCTATCTTCTTGCCAAACATCTTTTTTTTTTAAGATTTTATTTATTTATTTATTTGACAGACAGAGATCACAAGTAGGCAGAGAGGCAGGCAGAGAAAGAGGAAGGGAAGCAGGCTCCCTGCTGAGCAGAGAGCCCGATGCGGGGCTCAATCCCAGGACCCCGGGATCATGACCCGAGCCGAAGGTAGAGGCTTTAACCCACTAAGTCACCCAGGTGCCCCCAAACATCTCTTTTTAAAACAATAATATGCAAAGTATCATTTTAAAAATAAAATTATAACCACAGTGTAAGGCAAATAAGATTACAGTTAAGTATCTTTTCCCATTAAAAAAAAGAATGCTATCATTCAGCATCATAAACATATGACAAATCCGGAAAACCTCTATCCCAAGCTCAAATCCCCTTGTGCATCGCAGATCGACTTCACTAATAAAAATAAAATTATAACCACAGTGTAAGGCAAATAAGATTACAGTTAAGTATCTTTTTCCATTAAAAAAGAATGCTATCATTCAGCATCATAAAAATATGACAAATCCAGAAAAACTCTACCCCAAGCTCAAATTCCCTTGTGCATCACAGATCGACTTCACTAATACACAATATGTAAGTGATGAAACAAAAATACATCTCAATTTGTGTTTAAATTATTTCAAATTTCTGCCCTACGAACCCACTACGTTGCTACCAGCTTTAATCATATTCTTAAAGCCAGTTTAGAGAAAGCATTTCCAATAGTCTAATAAAGAAAAATGAAAATTGTGGTTTGATTGTGCTTTTTTTTAATGATTGTATTTACTTATTTGACACAGAGAGAGAGATATCACAAGTAGGCAGAGAGGCAGGCAGAGAGAGAGGAGGAAGCAGGCTCCCCGCTGAGCAGAAAGCCCAATGTGGGGCTCTATCCCGGGACCCCGAGATCATGACCTGAGCTGAGGGCAGAGGCTTAATCCACTGAGCCACCCAGGCGCCCCTTGATTGTGCCTTTTTTTTTTTAAATTTATTTATCTGACAGAGAGAGAGAGAGAGAGATCACAAGTAGGTAAAGAGGCAGACAGAGAGAGAGGGGGGAAGCAGGCTCCCCGCTGAGCAGAAAGCCCGATGTGGGGCTCTATCCTGGGACCCCGAGATCATGACCTGAGCTGAAGGCAAAGGCTTAACCCACTGAGCCACCCAGGCGCCCCTTGAGTGTGCTTTTTTGATATCTAGTTAGGAATGCTGAATGATATGCATATGACAACAATTTATTTAAAATTTTGTTTATTTATTTATGAGAGAGAGAAAGCATGTGCTTGAGTTGGGGGAAGAGAAGCGGGAAGGAACAAACAGACTCCACACTGAGCGGGGAGTCACCCAGATGCCCCAACAACAGTTTATTTTAAAATTAAGTGATATTTTAGGGATGCCTGGGTGGCTCAGTTGGTTAAGGGGCTGCTTTTGGCTCAGGTCGTGGTCCCAGGGTCCTGGGATCTAGTCCCACAAAGGGCTCCTGGCTCAGAGGGGAGCCTACTTCTCCTCAGCCTGCTGATCCCCCTGCTTGTGCTCTCTCTCTGACAAATAAAATCTTTTTTTAAAAAAGAGAGATTTTAACAACATTAAAGCATTAAGAATTAAACTGTGTACTTGACTAAATCACTCCAACTTGTAGCCTTCAGTTTTCGCAACTGAAAAAGCCGATCTTAAATTATTTTTGAAGTCCTTTTTAATTCTAATAGTTTAATATGAAGTGTAAGTACCAAGGGCTCAGTATAGGAGAACTTTTAGAACTTATTTCCAACAGCACTCAAGGCCACTCCCAAATGAACAGAGCAATGAAGTAAACTACAGCAAGCTACTGTAACAAGCGCAGCTTGATGCCAGCTCACAACCTGCCCACCCAGGGACACTACTGGTCTCAACCCTCTTTGATATAGACATTCTAGAGCTGAACGGCTCATACTCTTCATTCTTTACTTCCAGTAATTATTACCTTTACGGATTGACTTATTGACAGTAATTATTACCTGTACTGATTGACAAGGCTTGAACCAGAACACATATTTGTTAATCAAGGAACATTTTAAAGCACATCTTCATAATTAGAAACGGTAAGGGAGCATTTTGTTTTCTATAATCCAAGACAACTAATAGAAATGTCATAATGTTCCTTCCACTAGGCATATTTGGAATTTTCGTCACACCAAAACTAGACCCACAGCTGCAGTTTGAAAGTTTTGGTATGTTTCCCATGAGGACACAGGAGGTCTGCTAATAAAAGTTTCCTTTCAAGGTCACTGACACATGCAACTGAAGCACTTGGGAGATAATTTTATGTTTGATTTAAGAGACAGAAGTTGAACTAAAGTAAGCATATTGAGAAGCACTAGATGCTAAATGATTCGCTCAGGTTCTGTAACTAGAAAACTGGAATTAGCTAGTGCCTTGGGCACTGGTACATTAAAGTTTTAATATAAAAAGTTCTGCTTATGACTTTGCCCTGATGACTTCTTGTCACTCACATGCCAGAGAAAGGCCATATGGAAAAGCACATCAGGGCATGGGCAATAAGTAATTAATTGCTCCTCACCTAAAATCTTTTATCATACAAGGCAGAAACTGTCTCCCAATGACATTAACTTACTTAAAATGAATAATACATGGCAAAAAATGGGTCCCTGAAGTTCAGAAAGGGGATTTGACTCTCTTTTAGTGCATTGTGCGGACAAGGCAAGGGCAATTCTCATTAAAGTGTTGAGCATGTAGTCATAGACCGATGAGGCACAGAATAATTACACATACCTCCCAAAGACAAAGAAAATTAATAATGATACCTCATACACACCTCAAGGATCAGGACTGAAGATTACAGCATAAAGTGATTGTGTCTGAATGTTCCTACAAGGGATCTGATTAAATTTTCACGATATTTTAAGAGATTCTTTCCCTTCATATAGTTCAAAAAGATGCAGAGTATATAATGAGTTTATGGGAAGATGAAAATAACAGGGGAAATAATTTTTCACCCTTCTTAGATTAAATTATTTCACTGATTTATTAAATACCCATATATTTATTTCATCATTAAATATTTAATCTATTTAAATAACATCAAGATCATTCTTCTAACATTTTGCTAATAAGCAACTACTAAACAAAATCAAAATAATTTCAATTCTAGGCCAAACTGTTTTCTTTGAGCAAATTTAAACATACTTGGGGCAGTGTTTCAAAGTTTTCTTCAATGAGAGCAGTTTATAATGCTCACTTTCATGTTTTAGTAGATCATAGCAGTTTCTAACACACTCTATTTTTTATTGAGGTTTTAAACCTCAATAGTCAAAACAGTAGTTAAAACATCATATATTAAAAGTATGATATATATAAAATCATATATATGATATAAAATCATACATAAGATCATATATATATAAGTATGATAAAAGCCATTTATCATAAATTCATAAACATTTTAACAGAAAACATATGATTTCTGCTTTTAGAAGCTAATTTAATATAAAGTCAATTCACATGAAAATAAGAAGAAATTGTCTACAAGAATATTTTTTAAAATATTTTATTTATTTATTTGAGAGAGAGAGAGGGAGGTTGAAGAGAGAGAGAGAGGAGCCAAAGGGAAGGGCAGAGGGAGAAGCAGGCTCCCTGCTCAGTGGGGAGTCCAATATGGGGCTTGATCCCAAGACCTGAGGATCATGACCTGAGACAAAAGCAAATGTGTAACTGACTGAGCCACCCAAGATGCCCCTTCATGAATATGGTTTGTTTTTTTTTTTTTAAGATTTTATTTATTTATTTGACAGACAGAGATCATAAGCAGGCAGAGAGGCAGGCAGAGAGAGAAGAGGAAGCAGGCTCCCTGCTGAGCAGAGAGCCCGATGCGGGGCTCAATCCTAGGACCCTGGGATCGTGACCTGAGCTGAAGGCAGAGGCTCTAACCCACTGAGCCACTCAGACGCCCCCATGAATATGTTTTTAATAAAATTCAGATATTTTAATGAAAATGTCTCAAGTATTCTTTACCATTTCCTTTATTTTTTAAAGCAGACTGTCTGATTTTGTCATAACAGTAATACATTTTTAGTCAATACTCTCAAAGAGATAAAACTTCCAAACATAACTTTATTACCTTTTTATGAAATCAAAAGTGATTAAGGTATAAATTTCTCACACAACCTCTTGAAAAAAGACTTTCTACAGTTCTCCATAGCAATTATAACAGTAAGGATGATATTCAGTATCCATTTGTTTCAAGTATTCTTTACCATTTCCTTCATTTTTTAAAGCAGACTGTCTGATTTTGTCATAGCAGTAATACATTTTTAGTCAATACTCTCAAAGAGATAAAACTTCCAAACATAACTTTATTACCTTTTTATGAAATCAAAAGTGATTAAGGTATAAATTTCACATACAACCTCTTGAAGAAAGACTTTTTACAGTTCTCCATAGCAATTATAACAGTAAGGATGATATTCAGTATCCATTTGTAATATGAATGGCCACAGTCTAGTGCTTGAAAGTCTTTTTTCCCTGAGTGGGTTTTAAATCTAGGGCTTAAAATTTTTCCATGAATGGTTGAAATAAATTATTTTTATGAAGTTACTTCAAGGTTTTTTTCACCCAATTCAGAGACTAATGAAAGGATTATGAGACCGAAAGTAAAAAAAAAAAAAAAAGAAGAAGAAAAAAAGAAACCAAAAAAAATAAACAAAAAAAACCCAAAACCCAAACAAAACAAAACAAAACTTTAGAGCATGCTGTAAACTGCAGGTCAAGACATTCATATTCCTCTAACCACACAGCCTAGCACATGTATCCTCATGTATAAACTAAGCACAATCCAGGTCTAAAGATTTTCTTTCTCATCTTCACGCCATCCAGTGTTTCAAGGACAGTTAAAGCCAGGTGGTTTACGAACTAACAAGATTAGCAGTATGCACAGATAGAATGGGTTTATTAGTGTTTCGTCCTGACGAGTGGTGTCCTAGTACAGAACATGGGACGGCTGAGAGGGACCCAGATAATGTGGTGACATAGGAAGAAAGAGAAGCTTATTAATATCATCCAGCACCCAGGTTTTATAGGTGTTGGTTCCTCATCATCAGAAACTATCATCAGAAATTCTAATACCTACTAAGGGAATTGATTTTTAATATCAAAAACAAAACAGAAAGAATGGTTGTTTATTACTGAGTTTAAAATACTTGAAAGACTGGTAAACAACTCATTGAGCACCAATATACAAAAGGAAAGGAAGCCCTGTTTAGTTACTAAAAGGAGATATGCCATATGTTCATGTCTGATTATATTCCCGCATTCCAAATGGGCAAGGTTTTAGTAGAGACTGGGAAATGATAAATGGCAATTGTTTGGTTTGGAACATCTGGACATATATCACATCCAGGTTTGGTTCATTACAGCCGAGTTCAACACACCTATCTAAATTCATCTCCTCCTTTATCTGAAGAGAGAAAGATACAAAATGAGGTTTGAGTCATCTGAATGAACTGTTCTCGGTTTAGATACACAATTTCAATTTTAAATTAGAGCAATGATATGTCGGAAAAGGTCTCACTCTTACAATCTTAGTTGTACAGATATCTGCACGGGTGATGAAGCACTCACCTATTTCTAGAGATAGGTAGCCTTCAGCTAAAATACTCTCCTTTCTCTGTACAAGCATATTGGCTATATGTTTACCTAGCTTTGAACTTTAGGTAAAATCAGTTGACTCAATTACCAGCAAGGGGTTAATCCAAAAAAGTAGTTCTCAAGCTTCGGAGGCTAATACATCTCTAGAGAGCTGGCACATGGATAGTTTTCTAGGTTTTACCCTGAGAAATTTAAATTCAGCAGATGTGGGAATGGATCCAAGAATCTGCTTTTAATAAGTCTTGGAGTTGCTGGTAGTTGGGAAGGCATACTCTGAGAAGCACTTATGTAAAAGGCTGGAACCAACACCTGCACGACTCTTACAATAGCAAACTCTATATTGTTCACACAACTGTTCAGGTTAGGAATTGCTGAAGTATATTATAATTATGAAAACCTTTTGCAGAAAGCATGATAATCCATCTGATGTTCACTCTCAAATGGATTAGTCTGTCGAGCCTTCATACTTTCTTTTTCTTCTTTCTTCTTAACATGCACAGGCAGAAACACACACGTACGCACAATTTGTTGGACTGACTGACAGACTGACTGTTCCCTTTAAGATTTTAAAAACTATAAATCACAACTTCCAAAATTTTTGATATGACCTTTTATAGTAAAAGAGGAACAGCTTGCTCTCTGAATTATTTGAGTGCCTGACTTCCCTTCAACTAAAGTCTGACCTAGAAAATGTAAAATGTGAAAACATGCTTTGAAAACTAGGAGAGAATTCACCGAATCTGAAAATTGCAAAGGGCCATTAGTAGATCATGAAGGGATAAAAACAGACAATGAATTTTATGTCAAAAAATACGGCTGTTTAAAAAAATATTACTATTTAAATGAAATGAATAAACTCATAGAAACAAAACTTACAAATATTGACTTAAGAAAAAAATAGAAAATCTGAATAGGCCTATATCAGATAATTGGACACCCTTCCACAAAGAAAATTTCAAGCACAAAAGACATTGCTAACTAATTCTAAGTGACAGTTAAGAAGAAATCAGGCCTATCTCGTACAATAACTTTCAGAACAGAATATGCGACCACTTAGGTTTACAAGAGCATACCTTTGATGGCATCACTGAAGATCACATTAAGAAAATAAACTTACAGGCATAGCTCCCCCAAGAACGTATTCTTATTAGCAAACGGAACATAGCAAGATTCAAAATGGGAAAATAAATCCCGACAATGTTGCATTTATTTCAGGAATGCAAGTTTAATATTTTAACTCTCAAAAATCAATGTTTTTCATAACATTAACATTTTAAGGGGAAAAAAATCACATGATCATCCTAATTTAATACCCCTCTGTGTAAAAAAAATAATAAAATTAAGAGGAATAAGACAATATAGTAAGGAGAATCACCTTTTAAAAAAAGATTTTATTTATTTATTTGACTGAGAGAGAGAGAGATCACAAGTAGGCAGAGAGAGAGGGGGAAGCAGGCTCCCCGCTGAGCAGAGAGCCAGATGTGGGACTGGATCCCAGGACCCTGAGATCATGACCTGAGCTTGACCCTCTGAAACACCAAGGTGCCCCGAGGAGAATCTTTTCTAAAAATCTGTGTGTACTTAAAGGGGAAATATTGAAAACTCTCCCATATGAAATTGGGAAGAAGTGTGATTATTAGCTCTTCCTAACTTGTAGTAAAGATCTTGACGGTGCAACATTAAAAGAAAGATAAATGACTAAAAAAGGAGTAAATAAATCTACAGTTACACAGAGATATATCCAAGATGCCTGTACACATAGAAAATCTAAAAGACTTCACAGAACAACTACTAAAATTAATATGTACATTTATCATGGCTGTGGATTATGTCAACTGAAAAAAAATTAAATGTTACTTTTACAATAGCATCAAAAATAACAAATATCGAGGAACAATTCTAACAAAAGATGTGCCAGATCTCTATAAAATATTAGTGAGAAATGGGCACCTGGGTGGCTCAGTGGGTCAAGTCTCTGCCTTCGGCTCTGCCTTCGAACCCTTCCCAGGGTCCTGGGATCAAGTCCTGCATACGGCTCTCTGCAGTGGGGAACCTGCTTCCTCCTCTCTCTCTGCCTGCCCCCCTGCCTATTTGTGATCTTTCTGTCAAATAAATAAATAAAATCTTTAAAAAAAATAGGTCACACATTAAAATATTAGTGAGAAAAATTAAGGAAAACCTAAATAAATGGAGCAAGATAACATATTACTGGATTTAAACTTATATCATAAAGACTTTTATTTGCTCCAAATTTAGGTATAGATTAAATTTTATCCCCATAACACTCCCAATAATTTTCTGGGTGGAAATTGACAAGCTTATTTTAAATTCTATATTAACATGCAAAGAACCTAAAGTAGCTCTCCAGGATTTCTCAACCAGCATTCCAGGATAGGATTGAACCCTAATGACCTAAAATTTCCAATTCATGATTTAACTGCTTTCCTATGCATTAAGAACGGTGCTATACTTGGAATAATTGAGAAAAATTATCACTTAAATAATTTTTTTATATTCTCTGTTCAGATGAAAAACATCAGTTGAGAAAGGCTAGCAGAAAATTCTGAAGAAACAACACAGAATGATATCACTAGATAAGATTAGTTCTCAAGGTGCTGTAATTAAGTCAGTTGGATATTGCAGCAAGAGATAAACAAATTAATAAATAAATTAAAAAATTAATTAATAAATAAAAAAATGTTCAGGAATAAGTCTAGACATTTATGACCCTTAATGTACAACAAAGATGCCACTGCAGAGCAGTAGAAAAGGATGACCTTTCAATAAATGCTACTGGGTTAACTGATGCCTACTTGTATCTACATATCTATGTCTATGCCTATAGACAGACAGCTAAGAGAGAGAGAGGGAAAGAAATAGAGGGAAGGAGATAGATGGAGGCAGGGAGGGAAAAGACAGATAGAAAAATCCCATCCCTACTTTTCTCTATTGACCAAAATCAATTCTGAATGGTGTCAAGATTTAAAGTTAGAAGATATAGCAATAACACTTGTAGTAACATTAAGAGAATACCTTCATTAACTTAGGAGAGATAGTTTTTACCAGAACTCAGAACTAGCATGAATAAAAATTTTAATATTAAATAGGAATCCATGTTCATCAAATACCATTAAAAGTGTGAAAACACAAGCCACTAAGAAGATATTTACAAGATACATATAACTACAGAAGGATTCTGTAACATATGCAAAGATGTGTATCCTCTTCAAGAAAGGCTCATCCAATTACTAAGAGTGTGGTTAGCAGACAGCCTCCACGTATTAACACCTCCATCTTTTGAGCCAAGGACACTCTATTTTCAGGATGACACTGACTGAGCCATATTACATGACCCATGTACGTCACTGTAACAGCCCAGGCTACATTCTTGTGAGGTCACCAGCTAATGCCAAGACTTTACAAAGTGTTACTCCTAAATAAACCTCCTACCTGCTTCCCTAGAACCCAAAATGACAGATTAATGTACAAACTATAAAAAAGAATTCTAATAATCAATTGGAAAAGGACAACTCATTTTTAATGGACAAAGACATGAAGAAACACTTCACACAATATGATATCCAAGAAAAGAGGCTCAGCCTTCATTACTCTTCAGGCAAATGGAAATTAAAACCACAGTGATTTACCATTCCATATCCAAGTATGTAAATACTAAGTGTCAGTGACAATCACTTTGGAAAATTCTTTGTTGATATAGACTAAAACAGAAAATATACACATCCTATGACTCAGCAATTTTACTCTAATTTTAATTTTAATCTAATTTTACTCTAATCACACTATGCAATTTCATTTATATAAATGAAATCAGGAAAACGAATATAAATCAGAAAAAACTAATCTATGTGCTATAAGTCAAGGAAGTTGTTACCTTTAAGAGGTACAGGAATGAGGATAAGACCTTCTGGGGTGTTCACTTTCTTTAGCTTGATCTGAGGGGTAGTTAAATAGATATGTTCACTTAGTAAATATCCTTTGAACTATATGCTCGTAATTTGTATACTTTACTGAATATGTTATATACCTAAATTTTAAGAAAATTATTTTATAAAGCTTATAATGCTTTTGTGGCTATCTTTAAAAATTTTTTTAGTCTCATTTAGACTTGGATCTAATTAATTCAGCTCCTTCTTGAATTAACTTTGCAGCCAGTAAGAATGCAATTACTTCATAGTATTATGGCTATGAAGTAATTATATTCCTAAGTATTGACCATGGAAATTAGTTGAATCACTTTAAAGTCACTTCCCATGTTGGCGGGTATACAACATAGCTGTGTAAGGAAGTACTCAAGAAAGCCCATCTGATAGGGATATGTCAAAGGGACATAAGAGCCACCTAAAAGAACTCCCAGTGGCCAAAGCTGAAGTATTCAAACAATCAAATAAACAAAGTAGTGTTGTATTATAATCAAATGCATAAAATGAATATCCTTGAATTCATGTTGATATAAATACATTATTTTTAAAAATAAGCAGGACAGAATAAACAAACATCCTATACAAAAAATTCCAAATAATTTCGGTAGATGCTCTGCCCTCAAGGAGATAGACTATAACTCCCCACTCCTTCAGTGTGAACTGTACATTCTGATGTGCCTCCAGAAAGTTCAGTATGCATACGGGAATGGAGGGAAAACTGAATGGGAAGTCATCAGAGAGGAAGAAAAACCATGAGAGAAGCTTTAACTACAGGAAACAAACTGAGGGCTGCTGGAGGGGACGTGGGTTGGGAGATGGGGTAATTGGCTGATGAGCATTAAGGAGGGCACGTGATGTGATGAGCGCTGGGTGTTATATGCAACTGATAAATTACTGAACACTACATCTGAGACTAATGATGTACTAAATTGGCTATCTGAATTTAAATTAAAAAAAAAAAAAAAAGAAAAGTTCAGTATGAGAAGGAGTGGAGGTGGGAGAGGAACTTTGTCGGGGACCGCCTCCGGCCAGGAAAGTCCCGGCCATTACAAGATGGCGCTTGGCTCACTGCCAGCAAAATATGCTGCAACTAAACACTGAACTTTCTGGTGAAGCCCACCTGAAGGAGGACATAGTCATTGGCTGTTTCAAATTTAATCAGTATAATAACAGGACTCTCATTGGCTCTCCCCATTGTTTGGCCCCTTATTGGTCACCCTGACACATATAAGCTAAGAAAGTTGTCGAAATAAAGAGACGAAGCATTAACACCATGCCAGGCTGGTTGTCGTTCTTGCGGGCCGAGGGCGACAAATGGTGCCGAAACCCGGGAATAGTTAACGAGTAAGTAAACCTTGCAAGGAGAAAAACCACAGGTAAGCGGTGAAGGAACCACAATTAAAGTGGTGGCAATCTTGTACAAGACCGCAATAAGAAGCGGGCGGCCATAGAGCCGGGATTTTCTTCCGCGGTAAAGCGGGGAGTAAAGGTCGACTGAAGTATATGCGCGTAAAAAGTCAATGTGTTGGTTAGTGTCTTTAACGTCTGCGTCTGTTGTCTTTGTGTTCATAATGGGATCTGAAGTATCTAAAGAGTGTTCTTCTTGTGCCTCAGAGGGGGGTAGTTCTAGTGAAGAGGAAGAAGAAATGTCAGGGAAAAAGTTAGACCGTAAAATGTACTCCAAGTTTGAACAGTTGAAACTGTCGACTCCAGCAACGCCTAGTGCCCCTCCGCCGTATAATCCTATGGCATGCCAAGGAGCTTGTAGCTGCTGCACCACATGCGGTAGTGGCAGGGCTTCGAGCTGGAGAGATCATGACCTGACCTCTGCCTTTCCGGTTTTAGAGGACCAAAACAACCAGCGGTATCATCAGCCTCTTGATTTTAAACTAGTTAAGCAATTAAAGGAAGCAGTCATGCAGTATGGCCCTCAGGCAGCCTTTACAGTATCTTTGTTGGAGACCATAGCGGGAATGAACTTAGTCCCTGAAGACTGGGGTAATCTAGCCCGCGCAACCTTGTCAGGAGGGCAATATCTAGTATGGAAAACAGCCTGGCAAGAATACTCACAGGACACTGCCCGCCGTAATGCAGCGGCTGGAAATCCTCAGTGGGACCTAGAAATATTAATGGGAATGGGACCGTACATGGGAAAGCAGGCCCAAATACAATACAACCCTGCAGTGTATCTGCAAATAGCCGCGGCGGCCACTAAAGCATGGAAAACCATTCAAGGCAGTGGGGATTTACAGGGTCAGCTGTCTAAGGTAATACAAGGACCAAATGAGGCATATGCTGATTTTGTAGTGAGGCTGATGCAAACAGCTGGTCGAATATTTGGGGAGGTAGAGGCAGCCATGCCATTGATAAAACAGCTGGCTTATGAGCAAGCTAATAAGTGGTGTAAAGCAGCCATCAGTCTGATCCAGAAAAGGCTAGAAGCTGCTCAGATAGATATTCCAAACCTTTGCTATTTTGTGTCCTCGCCGAAAAACGAGCTCCCACTGCAGTTTTTTGGCAATCTGGCCCCATATCATGGGTTAGTTTGGCCCACTCTCCAAGGAAGGTCTTGCCTTGGTACCCAAGCGCCGTTGCGCAAATTATACTTAAAGGGATTAAACTTAGTATAGCAGCGTTTGGTAAACAACCAGATACTATAATAACACCATATACGCAGGAACAAATAAAGTGCCTAGCAGCCTGTGATGATGACTGGGCCATTTTGATAACTATAACGTGCGCTCAATTTGATAACCACTACCCATCACATCCATGGCTACAGTTCAGTTTATCCAATCCAATCATATACCCTAGGATCACTCACCATAAACCCCTCAGTAATGTAAGGCTTATATTCACTGATGGATCTAAGCAAGGAGTAGGAGCTATAGTTACCAAAGAAGAGAGTTGGACCTTCCTATTTCAAAGCTCCTCTCCCCAAGAAACCGAGCTGCTCACAGTGATAAAAGCATTTCAAATGTTTCATCAAGAACCCTTCAACCTTTTATCAGATAGTAGATATGTGGAGCAAGCTGTCTCTATCATTGAAAATGTGGGTTCTATTAATGCCAGGTCTACTATCTCTAAGGCATTACAAGAAATCCAAGCATTAGTTTGGGACAGGAAGGTTCCATTTTATGTTGGCCACATAAGAGCTCATACAACCTTACCAGGCCCCCTGACACAAGGTAATCGGTTAGCAGACTACTTAACCAGAGGAGAATTTGTCTTTGCCATTGAGGACCCGGTGCAACAGGCGAGACATTATCATAAGCTGTTCCATGTGAATGCTTTAACTCTTCGCCTCAAATTTAACATAACAAAAGCACAGGCACGGGACATAGTAGTCTCCTGCAGAAACTGCGTGACTTCACTACCTGCACCGTCTTTGGGGGTTAATCCTAAGGGTCTGTTACCTAATCATATATGGCAAATGGATGTCACACATGTTTCAGAATTTGGAAAGTTAAGATATGTTCATGTCTCTGTAGATACCTGCTCTGGAATAATTTTTGCCTCAGTGCATACGGGGGAAAAATCCAAAGATGTTATCGCCCATTGCCTACAGGCTTTCGCGGCATGGGGAAAGCCACGCCAGTTAAAGACAGATAATGGTCCAGCCTACACCTCACAACCCTTTAAAGCCTTCCTACAACAACTTGACATTCACTTGATACATGGAATATCCTATAACCCACAAGGACAGAGTATTGTGGAGCGCACGCATCTTACAATAAAAAATGCGCTTTATAAACAAAAAGGGGGAATAGGGGACACCTTCAGGTCCCCTAAAGATAAGCTCAACACCATTCTCTTTATTTTGAATTTTTTAACGTTGGACAAAACAGGTAAATCAGCTGCAGACAGACATGCAAGTGCTGCTGCTGCTCCCCCTAAGCCTTTAGTACTTTGGAAGGACATCCTCACAGGAAAGTGGAATGGACCAGATCCAGTGTTAGTATGGAGTAGGGGGTCTGTATGTGTTTTTCCACAGGAAAAAGAGGCTCCAATTTGGATCCCAGAGCGGCTGGTGCGTGCAGCCTTGCCTCCGAACACCAGTCATGATGCTGAAGATGCTGATGATAACGCTGGGGATGCTACACCTCCTGCGGCAGACTCAAGCCAGAGAGCTGTGAGCAGTGGTTAAAGCATGGCTATATCCTTTACCAGTGACTAATTCTTTTCTCATATTCCCTCCTCTCCCTTTGATGCATGGCAGGTCTGTGACTTGTTAGGAGCATGTACTGATATCTCAGCAGTGTCCATGTTAAATGGTGGCAAATTCCTCAACTGTTCTTATAAACAAAATGACTCTGGTACCTTTGAGACAAGAGTTAATGTGTCTTGTCCCAATAATATTATTTAATTGCTATCTTTCCCAGTGCTGGAAGGTCACGGCCTTCAAGCTGGCTGTGATTATGCGTATCCCTACTCCTATCCCAGTTTTCATTCCAGAGGACAAGTTACCGATGGTGCTATCCAGAAAGAAGAGAGACTTTGGTATCACAGCCGCCATTGTGAGAGCATTGCCTAGATCTACAGCAGCTGCCACGGCAGCAGCAGTCTCGCTTGCTGCAACTAGACCCACTGCGGAAGCTGTGAACACCCTTGCAGCAGGAACGGCGGCTGCCCTTCGAACACAGACTCAGATCAATGCACATCTGCAAGCAGGAATCCTGATAGTCAACCAGAGAGTGGATTTGGTTCAAGAACAAGTGGACATATTGGGGGCCCTATTGGGACTGGGATGTATAGCACCCTTCCCGGCAATTTGTGTAACTCCCATAGCCTATGCTAATATGAGTAACTTACAGAATGTCTCCCGACAGCTCTCCCAGTATTTGCAGGGTGCTTGGTCTGACGATTTTCTGACGATTTTCAAAATTTCACACGAGTACGTGTGTGCAACCAGCTTCCCTCCCAGAGCTATTTCAAACATTCAGCAATATGTTCCAGTTTACCAAACAATGGGCTGGCACAATTGGTCTTCTTGTCCTCCTTCTTATTGGCATTCTGCTTCTATTCAGAAAAGTTCGCCAATGGAGAACACAGCAGCGAGAGCAGAGCCGAGCTATAGTACAAGCCCTTATGTCAATAGAGGCTGGGACATCTCCCCAGATGTGGCTAAGCATGCTAGATCAGTAGTCAAAGACGGGTAAGATCAGTAGAGAAACATACCAACCTAAGACAGGACAGAGATCATCGATATCTTGTGTCTGATGACGGGTAAGGATGTTTTCTGCTACTGACAACCTAAGACAGGCACGATCTCCGCCATAAAACAAAAAAGGGGGAGATGTCGGGGACCGCCTCCGGCCGGGAAAGTCCCGGCCATTACAAGATGGCGCTTGGCTCACTGCCAGCAAAATATGCTGCAACTAAACACTGAACTTTCTGGTGAAGCCCACCTGAAGGAGGATATAGTCATTGGCTGTTTCAAATTTAATCAGTATAATAACAGGACTCTCATTGGCTCTCCCCATTGTTTGGCCCCTTATTGGTCACCCTGACACATATAAGCTAAGAAAGTTGTCGAAATAAAGAGACGAAGCATTAACACCATGCCAGGCTGGTTGTCGTTCTTGCGGGCCGAGGGCGACAGAACTTCACATTGAAGACACCTGAGAAATACGTCCTCAGATGATCAAGGTTAACATCAATAATGATAAACCATGTTGACAGTATGTACACTTACTACAATCTGGTGAGAACTGCACTCTACCTTTGCAGTTTTCCTACCAAAAATCCACAAGCCTGGGTTGATGAGAAAAACATCAAAGAAATCTCAATCATGAACCTTCAATAAAATGCCTGACCAGTACGCCTCAAAAGTGTCAAGGTCATCAAAACCAAGAAAAGTCTTAAGAAACTGTCAGTAAAAAAGAGATTAAGAATAGGGGCACCTGGGTGGCTCAGTGGGTTAAGCCCCTGCTTTCGGCTCAGGTCATTATCCCAGGGTTCCAGGATCCAGTCCCAAATCGGGCTCTCTGCTCAGCAGGGAGCCTGCTTCCCCCTCTCTCTCTGCTTGCCTCTCTGCCTACTTGTGATCTCTCTCTCTCTGTGTCAAATAAATCTTAAAAAAAAAAAAAAAAGAATATATGACAATGTAATATGTTATCTTGAATCAGCAGAAAGATGTTAGATAAAGATTAAGAATACCTGAATATAGTATGAACTTTAATTATTGATAATGAATCAGTATTGGATCATTAATTGTTACAAGCATTCCATACTAATGTAAGATGTATTAGCATCTTACATTAGGGGAATAGGGGAATAGGGAATAGGGGAAACTGCATGTGTGGATTATGGAAATTCTCTGTACTATCTTTGCAATTTTTCTGTAAATCAAAAACTTTTTTTTTTAACTTTTTAAAATTTATTTTCAGTGTAACAGTATTCATTGTTTTTGCACCACACCCAGTGCTCCATGCAATCTGTGCCCTCTCCAATACCCACCAACTGGTTCCCCCAACCTCCCACCCCCCGCCCCTTCAAAACCCTCAGATTGTTTTTCAGAGTCCATAGTCTCTCATGGTTCACCTCCCCTTCCAATTTCCCTCAACTCCCTTCTCCTCTCTAACTCCCCTTGTCCTCCATGCTATTTGTTATGCTCCACAAATAAGTGAAACCATTTTTTTTAATTTAATTTTTTTTCAGTGTTCCAGAATTGTTTATGCACCACACCCAGTGCTCCATGCAATACATGCCCCCCAAAATACCCACCACCTGACTCACCCAACCCCCACCACCCCCTCCGAAACCTCCAAGTGTGTTTCTCAGAGTCCACAGTCTCTCATAGTTTGTCTCCCCTTCCAATTTCCCCCAATGCACTTCTCTTCTCCATCTTCCTATGTCCTCCTGTGTTATTCCTTATGCTCCACAAGTAAGTGAAACCATATAATTGACTCTTTCTGCTTGACTTACTTCACTCAGCATAATCTCCTTCAGTCCCGTCCATGTTGTTACAAAAGTTGGGTATTCATCCTTTCTGATGGAGGCATAATACTCCATATTGTATATGGACCATATCTTCCTTATCCATTCTTCTGCTGAAGGGCATCTTGGTTCTTTCCACAGTTTGGCGACTGTCGCCATTGTTGCTATAAACATTGGGGTACAGATGGCCCTTCTTTTCACTACATCTGTATCTTTGGGGTAAATACCCAGTAGTGCAATTGCCGGATCATAGGGTAACTCTATTTTTAATTTCTTAAGGAATACCCACACTGTTTTCCAAAGTGGCTGTACCAACTTGCATTCCCACCAACAGTGTAAGAGGGTTCCCATTTCTGCACATCCTCTCCAACACCTGTTGTTTACTTTTGGCCATTCTAACTAGTGTAAGGTGGTATCTCAATATGGTTTTGATTTCAATCTCCCTAATGGCTAATGCTGATGAACATTTTTTCATGTGTCTATTAGCCATTTGTATGTCTTCATGGAGAAATGTCTGTTCATGTCTTCTGCCCTTTTTTTTGACATGATTATCTGTTTTGTGTGTGTTGAGTTTGAGGAGTTCTTTATAGATCTTGGGTATGAGCCCTCTGTCTGTAGTGTCATTTGTGAATATCTTCTCCCATTCCATGGGTTGTCTCTTTGTTTTGTTGACTGTTTCCTTTGCTGTGTAGAAGCTTTTGATTTTGATGAAGTCCCCAAATGTTCATTTTTGCTTTTGTTTCCTTTGCCTTTGGAGACATATCTTGAAAGAATTTGTTGTGGCCAATGTTGAAGAGGTTACTGCCTATGTTCTCTCAGGATTTTGATAGATTCCTGCCTCACATTGAGGTCTTTTATCCATTTTGAATTTATCTCTATATGTGGTGTAAGAGAATTGTCAAGTTTCATGCTTCTACACATAGCTGTGTAGAATTTTCCCAGCACCATTTATTAATGAGACTGTCTTTTTAAAATTTCCAATTTTCCCAGCACCATTTATTAATGAGACTGTCTTTTTTCCACTGTATATAAGTTTATTTAAAACAAATAAATGTGATTAGAAAACTAGTCTATGTGAAATTATTTCTAAAGGAAAAAAAATGGCAACTTACACATATTAGTAAGAAATTTTTTTAAAAGTACTTTTTGATTTATTTGAGAGAGACAGACATAGTAAGAGAGAGCACAAGTGAGAAGGAGGGAGAGAAGCATGATCTCCACTGAGCAGGGAGCCCAGTGTGGGGCTTGATCCCAGCACCCTAAGATCATGACCTGAACCAAAGGCAGATGCTTAACTGACTGAGCCATCCAGGTGCCCCAGGGTTTTTTTATTCATACCTTCATTGGTTTTGGCTAAGTCTCAATGCAACCCAATATTATCTATTCCTTCATGGTCATCCTCCTCAATACTCATCCATAGCACCATTTAATTTTCTTTTATAGGATTTTTTATTAGTATGAGTAGTATAAGGAATCAAAAAGATCTGGATTTCACAGCCATCTTTAACAGTAGCAATAAATGTGACCTCAAGCAACTCAATAACCTCCTATGACTCATATTTCTCACCTGTAAAACTGTGATCTAAGCATATTTTGTTCAATGCTAACATTTCTAGGCATTAAAGTACTCTGTATTTGCCAATCTTTAGTGAAAACTAATGATATCACATCTTATTTATTTGAGAGAGAGAGACAGTGAGAGAGAATGAGCGAGGAGAAGGTCAGAGAGCGAAGCAGACTCCCCATGGAGCTGGGAGCCTGATGTGGGACTCGATCCCGGGACTCCAGGATCACGCCCTGAGCCGAAGGCAGTCGTCCAACCAACTGCGCCACCCAGGCGTCCCTAATGATATCACATCTTATCTAAAAAAAATTCTATAGTCTGTAGTAGGCATAACCACCTATTAATAATCATCCAAAGAGGAAAACCAAGAAAAACAAATAAAATAGAAAATATTATAAAACAAGTCTACTGTCTAATACATTTGGTTGAACATCTCAGAAATCTAATCATTGCCAAATTTTCTAAGGTTCTGTAGAAAATTTGAAAACCCAGGCAGAATTTCCTTCTTTATACCATTTGTTGATGCACTACATATTTTGATATAGAATCATACACAGCAAAGCTGTAGAGAGTTGAACATAGTTTGTGAAGACTGCCCCAATCTTGTTTCACAGTTGTTTAAACCAGAGGTTTCATAAATATTGGAAAATAAATACTTTTGGTGAGAATCTTGTCTTCATGAATACTATGTTGTATATTCTAAGGTCACACAAAATTAAATTAAAAATAAATGAAGTATTTTTCCTTCCAACTAGATAGGAATTACCTGACACTATAAATAATAAAATTGAAATAAAGGGTGGACATATACACTTTTGAAGTTGGCAGTCATATCTCAGTAGGCCACTGGCAATGTTTCAGTTCCTTAGAGAATAAGGACAAAAAGATGTATGCCAGATTAAAACAGAAATACTGAACATTATATGTGAAAGATCCGTTAACATTATCCTAAAACTGCAATTCTAAGAATCCTGAAAGATATTTATACTTCTCTCACATTAGCATCAGTTAAACTCCCAGGCTATTCAACAAATACCTTGGGAATTCAACAAATAAATTAGGAATGTCAGACTGATTCACATTAAAAAAAAAAAAAGAAAAAAAATCAAAAAATAAATTTTGATAATCAGTAAGCCTGATAATATAAACAACTGAGTGTCCTGCAATAGTCAACTAAGAATCTTCCTGAAAATGACTCTGGGTTAGCAGGTTACTATTCAAGAAAGATATAATCAAAGATGTGATATTTAAGAGACCAGGATTTTCCATAGAGTCAAGGGTAGCTTAACATTGTAGACCAAGGAAAAATACATGCAAATATATGGCATACTCGAGAAAAGCCATGTAGTCTCTGATTGAGAGATAAAGGCTGGGATGGTAGTCTTTGACTTTTCTTATAAGTGGTAGTTACTGTAGTGGCGGAAGAGTTGTTCATGTGGCGAATCCTGCTGCTGGCCTGACTAGCAGAGGAGTGTTAAAATGTGAAATAATGAATACCTCAATAATGTACCTGAAAGTAAACATACCAGATTTGTGTTTGTTGGAATTTCAGGAAATAATATTAGCTGAAACAAAATAGAAGTTTTCCTCTCTCTCATTTAAAGGATATCTAGAAATAAATAGTCTGGTCTGGCACAGGACTCCACAGAATCAGGGAGCCAGTCTCCTTTTATTTTGCCCTTCCATGATTTTAAGCTCATACTTTAATTCTCATGGTCCAAAGCAGCAAATGGAGCTCCAGTAATCACATTTGCTGTCAAGCCCGCTAGAAGGAGGAAACAGGGTACTCCCCTTTCCCCAACAACTCCCTTTACAGACTCTAAGTTACTCTAAGTTTTGCTTTCATCTGTTGATGAACTTAGTCATCTGGCTAAGACTCTCTGTAAAGTTCTTATTTTTGAGATTACAATCTTTTCTATAAAAAATTCAGGACAGAATCTAAGAACACAATGAATTGAAAATACATTAAATAACCTTTAATTATGAAGGTTCATAATAGACTTAATTTATGATGAATGGGGATCCTATGTTAAGTCATAAATTCACCCACTTACTTTTCTTAGTACCCTCTCTTAGACATTAGGAGATAGAGGGTGCTGGAGTCTCAATGCCAAGTAGGAAAAATAAGCAAATATCCTCCCAGGATACCACTTTGCTAAAAGCCTGCCATATGTCCATAATGCACTGAAGCATTAACAGCACATTTCATTTTATATCCCCACTTGACAAACACAACTTAAAGCAAAGATGAGCTTGCACTACATGTGCTTGTCTAATTCCCATTACTGCTAATTATGTGCACACAGCGGGAAAACCACATCTCCTCAGACTAAGACTTCCTTTTTGAGAGAGATTATAAAAAGTTAGTAAACTTTCAAACCAGCGAATGTCTTACATTTATGAGCACTTGATATACCTGTGGATATTTATTCTATAACCTTGACTATTATTTAGTTGTGACTACATACTCTTTCAAAAAATAACATTATTTTTAATCTATTGCCTAGCAAGACCTAGTGAAATCTGTCTTCATAAAGAATGCTTGCCATGCCATTTTCTGATTGCAGAGTAGAAAAATGATCTCAGGACTAAGATGCACCAGTGAAAGGAATGAAATACATAAAAATAAAAACCTTTCTATTTCTTTTTATTTGAATTATACTAGAGTACACCAATTTTAAAATGAGATAAGGAAATTTTAAACTAGCTTTCCAGGAGATTTTCTATTCTGATCTTTCTGATCACACAAGGAAGGATTTATGAAATATTCTGACCATGAGAGCACAATACATGGCATTATAGAACACACTACAAACATCCTTCTCTGTGCAGTTTCTCTTGGGATATTTACAATGCAAACAAAAGTTTAGATCTATCTCTGCTTGACTTATTTCGCTAAGCATGATACGCTCTAGTTCCATCCATGTTGTCGCAAATGGCAAGATTTCATTTCTTTTGATGGCTGCATAGTATTCCATTGTGTATATATACCACATCTTCTTTATCCAAGTCTTTCACCCTGGATTACATATTTTTATAGTGCTTAAGATTATAAGCCATCAGATAGAAAGGGAATTTTGATAAAATAAAAATACTGACAAAGCTGCAGAGTTTTATATCACTAGTATACAGTAAAACAAATTGAGCATATTCTTTCATCACACTCTGCCTACATTTTAGAGAAATCCATTTTCTTATGGAATATCCAAGAGTAAAATAAAATCCATTCCTTTACCATATTGCACAGAGAAAAATAAGCCAAAATCCAATGCTTGGAAATACATGGAGTTTACACTTACCCTCGTCATCCTTACTAGACTGAACATATCATTTTATTTTTTACCCAAGTCCCAATCCAACTGTAGATCTCTGAAAATCACTTAATGCTAATACGCTTTTTGCCAAAAGATCTTTCAGCAGATTTCCAGTCTGTGGAAATTCTCCTTAACATTTCATATTTTGAACTTCTCCTTTTATAAAATGTTATCATCAGGAGTGTTGGAAGAATTCTTATGGAGGGAAAACTCTATGTCTGTCAAATGTTGCCTTTAAAGTAAATTTTCATAAAGGTGTATCTTCAATCAAGTGAAGCATGATCATTACACTGAGTTTACAGAGAAAGCAAATAAATACCACAGAGGGAAGTGGAGAGATACAGGTTCAAGTTCATGCATAGTAAGGACTGAACATTTTTTTTTCTTTTTAACTTTTTCCTATTCTTTTCAAATCATAAATGATTTCATCCATGTCATCTTCAAAATGGAAAGATAAAAATGTATGCTTTAGGTTATTCAGCTGGTTTAAGTCTTTCTACCGCTGTCAACACATGAAAGAAAGGAAGTCTCAATTTAAAAGCAGGTTTATTGTGAGTATAAAACAGACCCAAGAACTCCAATTAATTACAACAGTTGTATTTTTTTCTGCAAAAGATTCAAAAAGATGCTTTCCCTGTCTTGTTTCTGAACTTTGAGGAAAAGCTTTGTTTTCACCACTGAGTATGATGTTAGCTACGGATTTGTCATATATGGCCTTTATTATGTTGAGGTATATTCTCTCTAACCACACCTTGATGAGAATCTTTATCTTCAATGGATGTTGATTTTTGCCAAATGCTTTTTTTGCTTCTCTTAAGATAAAATGATTTTCACCCTTCATTTTACTGATGTGATGTTTGATACGTAAATACTGAACCATCCTTGCATCTCTGAACTAAATCTCACTTGATCATGGTGAATGACCCTTCTAATGTATTGTTGAATGTGGTTAATATTTTCTTGAGAATTTTGGCATCTATGTTAACCAGGGATATTGGTCTATAGTTTTCTTTCCTCAAGGTCTTTTTTTAGTTTGGTATCGGGGTAACATTCGTCTCTTAGAATTTATTTGGAAGCTTTCCTTCCCCTTCTATTTTTTGAATAGTCTGGGGAGATAGGCATTAACTCTTCCTTAGCTATCTGGGAGAATTCACCTGAGTTTCCATCAATACACAAATGGATAATGAAGATTTGGGGTATTATACAGTCATAAAAAAGGACAACATCCTGCCATTTGCAACAACATGAATGGACCCAGAGGGTATTATGCTAAGTGAAATAAGTCAGACGGAAAGAGACAAATACCCTATAACTTCATTCATGTGTGGAATCTTAGAAAGAATGAACAAAAAACAAAAGGCAGAATCAGACAGACAAACACACAGAACAAACTGATGGTGTCAGGTGGGTAAAATGAGGGAAGGGGAGTGGGAGATACAGCCTTTCAGTTACGGAACGGATAAATCATGGGACCAAAGGGCACAGCATATGGAATATAGTCAATGATATTATAGCAGCATTGTAATGTGACAGACAGTAACTACATTTGTGGTAAACACAGCATCATGTATCAATTTGTCAAATCACTATTCTGCACCTGAAACTAATATAACATTGTGTAACAATCATACTTAAATTTTAAAAATAAAGAAGAAGATGCACTCCTAAATAGCCAAGAGAGCATCTTTGATTATTTGGTCTCACACATCCACCCCGAGTGAGCTAACAGCTGCCCAAGGTAAAACTAGGGTTATGTATTCTTATAGGGGAAATGAGGCATGCTGGAAATGAGAAAATATCCAGTTCCTCCCCTTAAAACATTCCTCCCATCCCCAAAAGATCAGAATCAAATCTATTTTCCGGACCAGCTTTAGGATAAGACCTAGAACTGTCCAGCAAAGCATTCACCCATCCAATAACTAAGATAAAAGATAAAATGTGAATGCAGATTGAGTGAAGATATTGACTCTTTCCATACTGCAGAGTAGAATGCAGTATAATCAGACTGCTAAGAATGAACAAATGAAAAGCAATTGTGGACTAGCAAGCCATTCTTCGTTAAGTTGTACAAATATAAAAAAAAATTTTTTTTAAAGAGCTGGAATTATTTCAATGTAGCTGGTTATTCTAGGCAGGAATGGGATTAGCTGATCTTTTCTTCTTTTTAAATCAATTAGATAAACACTCAGAAATTGATTGGGGTTACAAATCAAGCTCCTGGAAAGAGAAAAAAGAATCTACTGCAAATGTGCATGACCATGCCTCATTAAAGGGATAGTCAAGTTACCTGGCTCCAGCCTTGCCCTGTGACTCACACTATTAAATCAGCTGCCAAGCCTCTCCCCAGCTGATAGCCATTAGAATGCTGGCTAAGTGGCAGGAATTACAATAGAAGCAGCCTTTTATGTGTTTCTTCCCTACCTCATCAAACTACACAGTGTTAACAAGGGGAGAAAAAGGAGAAAAGTTAAAAATGAATGTGATTTCTAAACTAAGAAAATTTATATTACATTCAAATAAGCACATTTACAGAAAAACAAGTTTCTTTCTGTATTTGTATTGAAGGAAATGTGTCACACAAATGTGCCTATCCCATCTACACCTATTAGATGAAACTACTTCCCTTAAAAATAAGTATTTACTGGATGAAGTTCATAAATCACATGCATGTCTAAGTAAAAATTTACTCTTTTCTGGCATGTCCTCTAATTCTGACACTAGCACCAAAGAACCATCCAAATTCAAAGCCCTGAAGTCACTTTTGCTGGTTTTATCACCCTTCCATCTAAGCCTAGCCCTCCTGCCATCTTCCCCCTAGAGTTGTTCTCCTTCAGACTGCTCTCTGGACCAGTAACAGACTCCACTGCACCTTCTCTGACTTTGATTCTTCCTTGCACAAATGCACTGTGCGGGTTCCTGAGAGAGTACTCTTCCCATGTCCTGCTTTTGGTTATATCCCCTGCTCACGTGACTTCCATATTTCCTGAAAGCCTCCAAAACAAAGGCCACGTACCTTGATAAGTATTTAAGAGGGATTCAAGTCCATACTCTAATCTGACCCCAACTTCTCCCATACTTTTTCCCATTGCTCCCCTTCAAACCATCCCACAAGCCAAACAATCAGATGGCTCTCTTGGATCTGTCCTGCGAACCCCTACTTCTCTTGCCAAGTCCATTGTATCCACTGCCCAAGATGCTTCCTTTCCTATGGTCCGCCTCCTCAACAATGTCAGAAGCAAATTCCTTGCCAATTCCGTCCAGCATCCTTAAGGTCTCTGTTCAAATCCCATCTCCTCAGGAAAGCTTCTGTTGAAAACGCAGGACAGGTTAGGACCTTAGTTTCATACATTCCTGACATCTGTTTCTCCTTTGTTGTTCTTAGAGCATGCATAATTAATTAAATTTTTGCATAATTACTTGCGCAATTGTTTCTGTTACAAGATAGCAAGTGCCATGAAGGCAAAGAATGGTCTCTGTTTTAATTCTGTATTGCCAGCACCTGGGGTGTAGCAATCCCCCCCTCCCCACACACACACTTCTCACCTTCTATATGCATTTTTTTTGTGCTCCTTTTACTAGAATTACTCTCAAACGGACTGTGCAGTGCAGTAATGTGTCATGATGATGTGTGGTTCATCTTATCTGCAGCCTTCATGCTTTACTCACCCTCGTCTCCCCAACAGCACCTTGCACAAATCTGTGCAGTTACTGTTTGGTAAATGTTTAATCTAGTTGATTAGAAAAATCATTAAGTGAATGCTTTTGTATACATGTATAAAAACTAATGTAAAAACTGACATTTGAAAGACTGGGATTATTAACTCTGACTTCAGGTCAGTATAAAATCTTGTCTAAATGAAAATAAATGATGTTTACATTTTCTGCCATTTCATTAAAGAGAAGCTCTTAAACCTTGATAATCACTTTAAACAGATTGATTTTTATGTTTATCATGTTTACACTACAGTTTATTTCACATTTGTACAGTACAAATTCCTTTCAGAGTCTATTAAACTCTCTTTTCCCCACGTATGTGTACTAGACTTTTCCACATGGAAATCTACCAGTCTGCTAAAAGGCCAGTTGTTTTAGCAACATGGAATGCTTGCTACATCTGGGGGGTCTCCCCATGTCAAATCCATTAAGCTAGGTTTTCTTGAGAGTCAACAATGTGTCAGCAGCTCTACCTATCCACAGCAGCTCCAGAATTTCTATATAGAAATACAGCAACATGGTGAGAGCTATATTGTATAGCTAGAGGACTTGTTTTTAAGCTGTAATTTCATACGAAGTGTATTATTTTTTTTTTTCGAGGTGTATTATTTTTATTTAAACTCTATGTCCCTTTGGAGTGGCCTGGATGGAAGCTAATGTAGATTATGGGCAACGTGTTCCTTCACCAACAACTGATGGCATCACTGGCCAGATAAAGAGAAACCCAGTATTACAGTAGTTAGTAATTTTTCATGTTGCCTCAGAAAGAAAAATTAGGCAAGCAGTTTTCTTTCTCTTCCCCAACTTAATTGAGGAATGAATGACAAATGTATATATTTAAGGTGGATAATGTGATGATCTGATATACATATGCATTGTGGAATGATTACCAAGATTAAGATAATTAACGAATCCATCACCTCACATACTTTTTTTGTTTTTCCATATAGTGAGAATGCTTAAGATCTCTCTAAGCAACTTTCAAGCATACAATACTGTGTTATTAACTAGCTATCATGCTGTACATTAGATCTTCGGAACATATTCTCGTAGCTAGAAGTTTGTACCCTTTGACCTATATCTTCCCATTTCATCATCCCTACAGCCCCTGGAAACCACCATTCTATTTTAGTTTCTATGAAATCAGCAGGGGGTTTTGTTTGTTTGTTTGTTTTTGTTTTGATTTTTAGATGACACATATAGGTGATACCATGTAGTATTTATCTTTCCTTGTCTAACTTATTTAACCTAGCATAATGCCTTCCAGGTTCATCCATGTTATCACAAATGATGGAAGATTTCCCTCCTTTTTATGGCTTATTAATACTCCTGTGTGTGTGTGTGTGTGCACGTGCACGCGTGCCCGTACATACATGTAACATTCTTTATCCATTCTTTTAGGTTGTACCAATATCTTGACTACTATGAATAATGCTGCAATGAACATAGTTGTGCAGGTATTTCCTAAGGATACTGATTTCATTTCCTTCATATGTAACCCTTTCTCATTCTTCTACATTCAACAGTCTTGCAAAGAGGGGAGTATATTTACTAATGAGGAAATGGGTGCTCTATGACTTTGGGTCAAAATGCTAATTTATACAAAGTTCTAATTTAAAATAATTTTTATTAGCAACAGTCATTTGAGTACCATTCAAGTATGAAGCAGGACCTAGAGCAAATAACTACCTTCTCTTACAAATGAATGAAAGTCTATTTTGTTTGGAGAAGTAGTGCTTTCCCCATCTGTGTCAATAAATACCATATAATAAATCATCTTGTAAAATACATGGTTTCTCCCATTCCAAGCCACCTAATAAAAACCTCTATAAGAAAAGAAGGAAACTTAATCAGGGCTGTTTGCATTCACTAATGACTGCTGTGTCCAAGTGAGGAAGAGAGAGAAAAGCTGGCAGAGATATGGACCATATCCCGACCATGCTGATTATCTTTCTTCTCCTGCCATCCTTCATCTGGCTCTATAACCAGGCTCCCAATGCAGTGTTTCCCAATTAGGGTATGGGGGTTCTATTGAGGATATTTTTTAAATTTCATGTGTTTATTTTAATAATAATCTAAAATTGTATACATGAGCACATTCTGGATATCTGCCTCTATTTGAGTATCCCTTCATCATCTCAGACCTGTTGCCTCTGTCTTTCCCATCCTACTGAAACCTAACAGTTTACTGACTTGTTGAGGCTAATGACAAAAGCACAGATGTGAACTAAATCTACCAATAATATATTCACATCACACAAAGGTTAGATGGATATCACTGAACACTTTCCAAACAATGGTTATAAAACTGTTTCAATGAAGGCAAGTGAAAGGACTTTTGAGTTATTCCTGAGCATGTGGTGATAAAGGCATGCCAAACTTAAAAGAACCTGCCTTGTAGCAGCTGGTTTCATATTTATATTTTGAGCAATGATTCAGTTTTAGCAAACAACATCATCTGTCACAGTGAAGCAATTTTTTAAATAAAATTTTATGTTCTCTTTTCATAATCTGGTAAGATTATTTTGGAGATTATAGGGGGAAAGGTTGTATGGACATTATGAGGAACCACTCTCTACCACCAGCCATGAATTGACAGCACATTAGGGAGGGGTAAATACAGTGTTACTACATGGTCACATGTAATTTTTTAGGTTGTTTTAAACAGAGAAACAAAAATTTTTCACCATTTTTCAACTCTTCCTCATTCAACAACCTTATATGAAAGACTAGTATACTCATCAATAAAGACAACTATCATATGATCTCCCTGATATGAGGAAGTGGTGATGCAACATGGGGGCTTAAGTGGGTAGGAGAAGAATCCATGAAACAAGATGGGATAGGGAGGGAGACAAACCATAAGTGACTCTTAATCTCACGAAACAAACTGTGGGTTGCTGGGGGGAGGGGGGTTGGGAGAAGGGGGGTAGGGTTATGGACATTGGGGAGGGTATGTGCTTTTGGGTAAATTGGAAGGGGAGATGAACCATGAGAGACTATGGACTCTGAAAAACAATCTGAGGGGTTTGAAGTGGCGGGGGGGTGGGAGGTTGGGGTACCAGGTGGTGGGTATTGTGGAGGGCACGGCTTGCATGGAGCACTGGTGTGGTGAAAAAATAATGAATACTGTTTTTCTGAAAATAAATAAATTGGAAAAAAAAAAAAAAAAAAAAAGAGAACTGAGAAGAGGGGGTCTGTGTGACTCAGTCCATTAAGCATCTGCCTTTGGCTCAGGTCTTGATCTCAGGGTCCCAGGATGGGAAGGGGAGTCCCTTCTCAGTGGGGAATCTGCTTCTTCCTGTCCCTCTTCCTCTCCCCTTCTACCCTGCTTGTGCTCCCCACCCCCAATAAATAAATAAAATCTTTTTTAAAAAAGAAAAAAAAAGAAAAAAAAAAAAAGAAAAAATCTTCAACACTTAAAAACTATTGAAAAATAGAGATGAAGAAAAATAATTTTAAACAATACTGAAGGATGTGATCATTTTTTTTTCCTTTAAAAGGGGCCATGCATTTCTCCACTGTGAAAAACACTGCTCTTACCTGCCCAGCCTCTCTTATCCTGCCTTTAGCTATAGCATCCCATTCACCCCTTCGAAAACCACTCCTCTGTTCCACGTGGTTCTATACTTTACAGAAGTATAAATCATGCTGCTGCTTTGTCCCTTATCCAAGGTATGGGCCCACAACTCACAGCAGAACAATCAGATTCTCTCTCAGGAATGTAACTACGGGGTGGAGTTACATAATGGCAGAAAACTCAGAGAACTGAGATACTTACAAGGCACATGACCATGAGTCCTCACTACTGAGGTCACTGTAACTAGAGTGGGTTTCTCTTCTCTCGTGATAGCTTGTGGTTGAACTCACCACCTTAGATTATGAGTAATGCATTATCCTTCCTATAAATTCCCTTTCTTTTTTTTAAGTTCATCAAATTCAGTTTCTATCCTAATTGAGGCACTAATCTAACCAAAACTAATCGACCCTCACACAAACATCAAAAAAGAAAACCAAAACAGCACTCAAGAGCGCAAAAAAGGGACACCTGGGTGGCTCAGTTGGTTAAGCAGCTGCCTTTGGCTCAGGTCATGATCCCAGCGTCCTGGGATCGAGTCCCACATCAGGCTCCTTGCTCGGCAGGGAGCCTGCTTCTCCCTCTGCCTCTGCCTGTGCTTGCTCTCTCTCCCTCTCTCTCTGACAAATAAATAAATAAAATCTTTAAAAAAAAAAAAGCGCAAAAAAGGATAGAGAAGATAAGAGCAAGACTCTGCATAATCTTTTCTTCCTTTCTCTGACTAATTTAGGTTCAGTTATTAATAAATTTTAAAATTGGCATGCATTTGGCTCTATAATGTATCACACATGACTAAACATTTCTTGAAAGCAAGAACTAAATCTTACGTAGTATTTCTAACATTTTATAAAACACTTGGCATGTATAGTAGGTAGTCAATAAACATATTTGAACATATTTCACAAGTTAATAAAAAGTTTTTAAAATTCATAGAATTTATTATAAAGAGAGGCATGGGTAAGTTTTGTAGTCATTGGAGAATGACCTTTAAGAAAGGTCATTGTTACTACCATAAACATCCTTCACTCCACAGTAAGCTCCTCTAAGGCAGAAAATGGTTTTTTCCTTTGTATATCCAGAGACCTAAAAGTGCCTGGTATACAGGTATAATTTAAAAACAGCTTCATTAGTATATTAATTTATATTAAAATGAGATATACCACTGTAGGACATTCATGATATAAATTAATGTGACTTGAATTTGAAGACCCTTTTTATGTCCTACTCTACTTCACTCGTAATGTTCTATCACACTATCTGTATTACTTACCAAATCTCACTAAGGCTATCAAGTATGTTATACAGCGGCACCCCTTCTTTCCAATTCTCTAACAATACACGAGGTCTGTTTAAGTCTAAAGTAAGAACCACAGAATATTTAAATGGTAGCACACATTCTGTCAGGAGGACTGCCGTTATCAACAACTTTGTTAATATATTCTTAGCCCTTTTTTGCTGAAGTGCATTATACAGAAATCACTTAAACATATGCAAAACTTCTGTGACCTAGCTTGTTCTTTCTCAGGCCTCAAATACCAGTGAGACTTACTTCTAGCCCAACCTTATTTCAACTTCCCAATCCAAACGGGTCATTTTCGGTAGACCCTCAGCAGAGTTGAGGCTTTATTTTATGTCGATTATATCTCACATAAAAAGATATTGGCAAGAAAAGTTTAAAGAAAGTGGTCTCCAAAACTGAACAAAGATGTGGGAACCATATTGGACTTATGAAATCACAGAAGTCACTATACTCTTTGGAGCTGTGGGATTTGAAATCCACAAATAGAAATTTAAATAAAAACTCTTTGCCTGGGATATTTATCAAAACAAAACAAAATACAATTATATGGTCAATTAATCTTTGACAAGTGAATGAATATGCATTGCAAAAAAGACAGTCTCTCCAACAAATGGTGTTAAGAAAACCAGACAGCTACATGCTAAAGACTGAAACTGGACCACTTTCTTACACCCTATACCAAAATAAACTTGTAATGGATTAAGGACATAAATGTGAGACCTGAAACCATAAAACTCCCAGAAGAGAACACAAGCAGTAATTTCCCAGACATTGGTTTTAACATCTTTCTACATTCCTAAGGCAAGGGAAACAAAATGCAAAAGAAACCATGGGACCTACATCAAAATAAAAAGTTTCTGCATAGCAAAACAAGACAACAACAACAAAAACTACAAAAACCACCAAAATTAAAAGACAACCTACTGAATGGGAGAAGATATTTGCAAATGACATATGCAAGTCAGGGTTAATATTCAAAATATATAAAGAATTTACATAACTCAATACCAAAAAAAAAAAACCCCAAACAAACCCCACAAAACCAAATAATCTAATTAAAATTGGGCAGAAGACATGAACAGACATTTCTCATTTCTCCAAAGAAGACATACAGATGGCCAACAGACACATGAAAACATGCTCAACATTGGACATTATCAGGGAAATGCAAATCACTTCACACCCCATCAGTATGGCTAAAATTAAAACCTCAAGAAAACGACAAGTGCTGGTGAGGATGTGGAGAAAAAGGAACTTTCTGTACTGCTGGTAAGAATACAAACTGGAGCTGCCACCGTGGAAGACAGAAATGAGGTTCCTGAAAAAAATTTTAAATAGAACTACCATATGATCCAGTAAATGCACTACTGGGTATTTACCAAAAGAATGCAAAAGTACGAATTCAAAGGGATATATGCACCCTTAATTTTATTGCAGCATTATTTACAATAGCCAAATTATAGAAGTAGCCCAAGTGCCATGGACAGCTGAACACATAAGGATATGGTACACACACACAGACACACACACACACACACACACACACACACACCACGATGGAATGTTATTCAGACATAAAAAAGAATGAAACCTTGCCATTTGCCACAATATGGATGGATCTAAAGAGTTTAATGCTAAGTGAGATAAGACAGTGAAAGAAAGACAAATGCCATATCATTTCACTCATATGTGATATTTAAGAAACAAAATAAATGAACAAAGGGGGAAAAAAGAGACACAAAGCAAAAAATAGACTAGACTAGAGAATAAACCATTGGTTACCAGAGGAGAGGTGGGTGGGGAGATGGGTAAAATAGGTGAAGGGGATTAAGAATACACAGTATACTTATCTTGATAAGCACTGAGTAATATATGCAATTATTGATCACTGTATTCTACCCCTGAAGATATTAGAACATTGTATGCTAACTGCACTAGAATTAAAATTCTTTAAATTAAAAATTAAAAACTTTGTAATAATCTTCCCTCTGCCATTAATTAGCTCTTTGACCTTGATCAAGTTATTTAGTCTCTCAGAACCTCAGCTGCCGTGTGTCTGTACTTTGAAAGGGAACTTTTTCTTCTAGCATATCATGCTCTCTCTTGCCTTCATACTTTTGTAAATGTTAGAAATGTTCTTGCCTCCTGTCGATTGCCTGCCTCTTTATTTATTAGCATACACTCAATCAACATCTCTTCCTAGAAGTTTCCCAAACTGCTCTACTGTGTCCTGCCTGTGCTCTTATAGTATCCTGGGCATGTCTCTCCCATAACTCCTATCACACTGTATCATTACAACTCTTGTTGTCTATCCATTTCGTCTCTTGGACTAAGAGCTCTTTGAGAGTATAGGTAGTATCTTTTTCTAACACTACTCTTATTACTTAATACAGTCCCATGTGTTTTAGGAATTCAGTAAGGGAATTAACAATAAGTAAATAAATAGATTCTGTTCTAATACTGATATTTTTCACAAATAATATTTACACAAATAATAATATTTCACAAATAATATTTACCAAATATGCCAAATGGCATATTTGGTAAATATTATTCTATAGATATAAAAACTTCTGGAATACTGCTTGGTGTCATTCAAATACAAAATGTGGGGGTGCCTGGGTGGCTCAGTGGGTTAAAGCCTCTACCTTCGGCTCAGGTCATGATCTCAGGGTCTTGGGATCGAGCCCCACATCCGGCTCTCTGCTCAGCGGGGAGCCTGCTTCCTTCTCTCTCTCTGCCTGCCTCTCTGCCTACTTGTGGTCTGACTGTTAAATAAATAAAAATCTTAAAAAAAAAAACAAAAACAAATACAAAATGTAAGTGAAGGAAAGAAATCTATCTACATCCTTTCCTGCTAATAAAGGACTACAGGAGGGCACCTGAGTGGCTCAGTGGGTTAAAGCCTCTGCCTTCAGCTCATGCCATGATCTCAGGGTCCTGGGATGGAGCCCCAGGCTGGGCTCTCCGCTCAGTTTTCCCCTCTCTCTCTTTGCCTGCCTTTCTGCCTACTTGTGATCTCTCTCTGTCAAGTGAATAAATAAAATCTTAAAAAAAAAAAAAAGAAAGGAAGGATCTAATGTTTTATGGTCCTTAGATCAGCTTAATTGCAATGCAGGCATTTATATAAACACAATTATGCTATTTGCAGTCAATTCACTATAAATGCATTCTTTTAATGATTGCAGAGGTTAAAGGAAAAACTGAACATCATCCTGTCACAACAGTTTTCATAATTGTTTTTTGAACAACAGTTCAACAACAGTTCAAAACAACAGTTTTCATAATTGAGTTTTGAATAATAAATGAATAGTGTATAAGAATATAATTTAAAAGCAGTTTCGGAGGTACATTTTTTTCTCATGAGATATATATACATATAATGTGTGTGTATTTTTTACATAGGTTAAAAAGGAGATAAAGAGGCACATTGTTTATCATGATGTATGTATTATTACATATACATTTTCATTGTTTTATTGATAAAGTGGTATTTAATGTTGCATATAGAAAAATGCCAATGCTAATGTCACTAAACATTTCATTTATTTTATTTTTTAAAGAGTATTTATTTATTTATTTATTTGCGAGGGAGAACGCACACGCATGCACAAGTATGAGCAGGGGTGCAGGAAGAGGGAGAGGAAGGGGGAGAGAATAATAAGCAAACTTCATGCTGACCTTTCAGAGCAACACCGAGCTCAATCTCACGACCCTGAGATCATGACCGGAGCCAAAATCAGAGCCAGATGAGTCACTGACTGAACCACGCAGGCACCCCCAAACTTTTCATTTTAAAGTATATTTTAATAGAATTTCAAGTCTTCTTTACTATCAATGCAGTGAAACAACTATATCTTATTTTAAGCCTAAAAAGAAATCACTAAGAAGGTTTGAAATATTTGTTAGTGGTTGAAATTTTACCATTAACAAATACAGCATACCATTCACATTGATGTATGTTTGGTTTTATCATTCATATTTTACAACTACAAATGCTTTATGGTCTAAGCCCAAGTAGTACTGTTTGTAGTATGTCAAAAAAACACATCTAGAAACCAAAATGTGTCAAGAAGATGCTATTTCATTTTTCACAATTATTTTTAATTGTTATAAATAGAAAAAAAGATGAAAAATTGAGAATCTAAATTTTTTCCACAGTGATCACTGAATATAACGAAGATCACTGTTCTAAAATTTCAGTAGATTGTTTACGAATTCCCCAAACACCAATGCATACGGAGAAAAAAAGGGAGAAGATACACAATCAAAAAGCTCATTTCTTAAAATCATTGCAGTTTCTTTGGAGGAACTGAATAATAATATATATACATCTGAAAAACTTCTGAAAGGCAGTTGATACAAAGGAGTTTTCAATTACCATCTATTCCTTCATTGTATATATTGTACATATTCATGGTTATTTGCTTTCATTTTTTCATATTTCTTTCTTAAAATATATTAGAAAGGTGAATTGATTTAGAGATTATGTAATATTTTTCTCTAACATTTGGGACACTTGAGGCAACCACAAATTTTAGGAGAGGTACAAAGGCAGGAAATCTATACATATTATACAAAAAGAGAAGGTCAAGAATGAACAAGCAGGAATACAATGAGTCTCACTGATTGGGAAACAAAAGCAAAAGAAAAAAATTAAATTTCCTCATTACCTACAGTCCATCGACAAGTCCTTGAAACAGTGAGAGTGACATTCCTCTAGGAACTCAGCTGCCTAGATGTTAATACTTAGCTAAGAGCAAAAGGTGATCTTAGCTTAACAGTATCCTGACCTCCAAGATCCTGTAAGTCTCCTTTAACACATACAAATCCCTTTGGGAGTGCCTGGTTGGCTGAGGCCGTTTAGTGTCCAACTCTTGATTTCAGCTTAGGGTCCTCATCTCAGGGTTGTGAGTTTGAGCCCTCTCTCCGGCTCTGTGCTTAACAGGGAGTCTGCTTGAGATTCTCTCTCTCTCTCTCTCCTCTTCTCTCTCTGTCCTCCCCTCTCAAATAAATTAATAAGTCTTTAAAAAAATTCTTTTGGAAATTTGATCTCTAAACCCCTTGATCTCTAAACCCCCCCAAGATATATGTTGGTAATCATCCAATATAACCCAACAATACACATCTAAAGGGTCTCATGACTAAGATTTTATTAGACAGTAATCAATGACATTTTCCTAACAATAGCTGGCTGCCTCAAGGTCCTGGAGACCTTGCTTCCAAAATTTCTTGGAGACTTATGCTATCCCTAACCCTCTAAAGCTTGAAAGTATATAATCAGCCACTCCTCATGACCCCAGTGCAGCTCCCAGTGCAGTGACAGGTTTTGTCCCTGTGCTTTAATACAATCACTTTTTGCACCAAACACATCTCTTTCTTTATTTTATCATAAGTAGACTATAAACAGAAAAATGAAATTCCTAAAATGCAGAAAGACAACTGCCTTATTAAACAAAACTACTGTTAAATTTTGATCTTTTCAGAGTATTACTATTAGCAATTTACATCAGATTCATAAACATCCTGTTCCAAACAGCAGAGTGAGTTTTTCTATTCCATCTCAGCTTATTCTAAGGAAATAGATGCTTTTTAAAAACATATGTACATAATAATTATTAAGCATTAATTTCTAAATTATAGACACTAATAGATTTTCTAGAGCACAAAAGACAATCTCACACTCCTCAAGTCAAATCTCAGCAAAAACTTTTAACAAGTTTCAAATATTACATGGTTCAGTGGAGTAATCTCTAAACTTCATGATGTTCAATACATTTCTAAATCTCTTAAATCATACATAACATTGCCTGTGGGCTTCCCTCAATTCTCTAATTCACCGATTTTTTTTAGACTGCTTTACATCAAAAGCATTTTCAATGACCCCCCTGAGGACTTTCAAATTCTACCAAACTACTTATTTAGAACCTATCCAATTATACAACCTTGGTTATTTGTACAGTTTCTACCCATACCCAACTCTTCCCACAACCACAGAAATGGAAAATTAAGAAGCAACATGAAAATAAGGCTTTCATGAAAACCCCATGAAAGTCTATTATTTACTTACCAAAATCTTAGATGGCCATTATTCTCATCTTGAGAAGCTCTGTCTCCTTTTTCTCTGATTCTTATTTCTGCCCCTAAATAATTAAACAGCAGGTAAGATTTTGCATTTGGGATTTCTTCACAGATAATATTAATTTCTGTGGGACTATTCCCCATTTGTCCAGATCATAGTTTCTTAATTTATATTTTAATCTAAAATAGCATTTTTTAAAAACAGAAATTTACAGTAGTTCATCTATATTTGTCCAAGATTCCATACACTGAAACCCATGATTCCAAATAGGTGATCCTTTTACCAGGTTTTATATCCCCACAACTGCCAAACACCAAGATTATAGACCTAAACGTTGCTATAATCAGAAGTTAGAGATATGACCAAAGAACCTCAGTCTCTCATAACATAAAAATGCATAATATAATGGAGTTGCTCCCAAAATGTGGGACATTTACCAGTAATTGATAAGGTTCAGTTAGTACACATTTTTAATGTTAATGTAGTGTATCTATTAAGTACACACCAAAACATGCTACCAATACATCATTTTATGATGCTTGTTTACAAGGCAAAAGAGCATATAGGTTTTACTTAAAGAATCATTTTAACAGAAAATATGAGGTAAATAATAGGTGGGATGGTATAAGAACAATGCAAAACATATGAAAATTCTGTAATAATTACTTAAGTTTAAAAAACAGTAATATAATTTCACAATAATTTAAAGTTGGCTATATTCTCAAAAGAAGCATCAAAATTAGGACAACCTAAATTACTATAACTAATTCATAGCTGTTACTGAAGTTAAAAAAAGAGAATAATTTGGTTCCATATTAGTGGATATTATCTTCAGGCATATCTCAAAGCTAATTTTTTATTCAATGTGACATTACAAGCATTAACTTTTACAAAACAAGCCAAGAAATAAAATGTGCTGCATTTTAAATAATGTATAGTATTTATAGATTTTTCTCCCTCTCAGAAATGTGCTTTACTCTGTAAAGACAATAAATACCAAGGGCCTAAAAAGATTTGTAAGAGTTTCTTAAAAGCCTTTCTAGAAATTTATTTGATCCAGAAATATTAGGAACCATGTAAAATAAAGCAAAACTAAAAGTAAAAAGTAGATTCCATTCCTGACTATGTTACATCAGGAATGTGAGAAAAAGCAGGTTCCATTTTACAAGTGCAAAGAAAACACTGGAGAATTTGTATAAGTCAGATTAGGTAAAGTTTTGAATTATTTTTTTTCCCCTTCAATCCTTTTTATTTTTTAATTTTTTTTAATTTTATTTTTTCAGTGTTCCAAGATTCATTGTTTATGCATCACACCCAGTTGAAGTTTTGAATTTTGCTCTCTCTCACAAATTGTATGAATGTATGACTTTATTACCCAGGGGAAATTAAATAGAGTTAATTATTAAAAATAAAGTTCTTTAAATAAAATACATGTCAATTGTTTCTATTTTTGGATATAAGCCTCTACTATGAGTTACTATTTTTAGAAAAAAATGGAAAATTTTGAATACAAATTAAATATAGACAATATTAGAGTATTCTAGACACAAGTGCTTAAATACCAAAGGCCGAAAGTATGGTAATTCAGAAGCAGGTAAGACATACTTATTTCACACATAAAATTCATATAATTTATATTATGATATTTTAAAAAAGCTTCAGGAAAAATTATGGGATGATAAGTAGTGAAACTCATAGGACAATTACTGCTCCTGGTAGGTAACAGTGAGTACTGACTGAAAATTGCTTCATAGAAGTAATTCAAAAATAACAAACTATACTTTAATAATTTATACTTTGTCATTAAAATTGTCACAGACAGTAGCTGGCAGGCAAATTAGGGAGCTGAGCCTCAGGCACTCTAGTCAGCTTATAAGATTAATCAAATATATGTCCATCAAGACTGAAATGTATACAGCTTCAACACAGCAAAGGACCTGGCAAAGTCGCTAAGGCTGTTAGAGGTACACAACATGGACACACAGCCATGGCCATCTCTAGGCCCTCTCCACTCTCCACCACAGGAGGGGCAAGTAGGACAGACCGCAGAGAGCAATTCTCTATCTGCCTTCAGTTTATGAAAGTAGGGTTTGCATCAAGTACCCATTCTTACCACTGTGATATCTCACTGGTAATTATTCTTCCTTCTCACATGGTCTTTCGGTCTGCTCCTTCCTTCCTTTCCTTCCTTTCTTTCCTTCCTTTCCCTCTTTCCTTCTCTGCCCTCCCCTCCTGTCCACTTCCCTTTCCTTTCCATTCCCTTCCCTTGCACCCTTCCGCCCTCCCTCCCTTCCTACTTTCCTTCTCACTTTCTCATTTCTTTTTTTGTTTCTTACTACATAAAGCCAATTGTTTATAATATACTGTTCAGGACTATCATGATTACTTGTCCTTACAAGGCCTCTTCCGTTTTGTATCCATTGTTCTTTTTTTTTTTTTTCCAATTTATTTATTTTCAGAAAAACAGTATTCATTATTTTTTCATCACACCCAGTGCTCCATGCAAGCTGTGCCCTCTATAATACCCACCACCTGGTACCCCAACCTCCCACCCCCCCGCCACTTCAAACCCCTCAGACTGTTTTTCAGAGTCCATAGTCTCTCATGGTTCATCTCCCCTTCCAATTTACCCAAAAGCACATACCCTCCTCAATGTCCATAACCTTCCCCCCTTCTCCCAACCCCCTCCCCCCAGCAACCCACAGTTTGTTTCGTGAGATTGAGAGTCACTTATGGTTTGTCTCCCTCCCTATCCCATCTTGTTTCATGGATTCTTCTCTTACTTGTATCTTTTATTCCCTTCAACCAAACATCCAGGTATTATAACACTTCATACAGATTTATCCATGAACTGTAACAGGGTCACAGGTGACCATAACTTAGAACTTAAACTGATGGTGTTTGACAAGTCTGTTTTTTACTCTCTACATAGAAGCTAGATTCACTTCTCTGTCCTCTACATAGTAATCCAAAAGTGTGCATATGGTACATTTGTGGTATCCAATACCCCAGGCAGTAATTATCTTCCTGGGAGATAGAAATACTAACAATATAAAGTTCTTATTGCTGTGATTAAACCTATTTAACCAACCTTTTTTCTGAAATAATCCTTTCTAATTTGTCTACACCTTAATCCCATATCAGGTTAACATTCTTTCATTTCTGAAAGTGAGAAAGATATACATAATGAATAAATAAAGCATGTAGTTAATCTTTCACACCTAACCTTTAGCAGAAAAAGACTGTCAAATTATCTTCTTCCCATGCAATTTATCACTCTCCTTTGTTTTCTGAAAAAGTGGAGAGTTGTCCTTGAGCCAGATAGCTTCACAGGATATTTGATGAGTTCCTAAGGATACATATGAAATGTCAAAGAAATATTGCTACTGGACCTTTTAGTACCTTACTGAGATCCTTTTACTCTCCCTTCTGCTCTTTACCTGTCCCTTGTGGACTCCAATTGCTTATTATTTTGACAACAGTAGAATATGTTACTGATGTGACTACAAAATCTCTAGACTAAAATTTGAGCTCTTTTAACTTAATGATAAAGGCATCAAAAACTGATTTTAACAAAGTCTTTCCTCTCATTCCTTTGCTCTATTTTAGGCTATCTATACTACCACGAAGTTCCAACCAGGAACTTGAATTTAGAAAAATGAGAAATAGTATATACTTGGCAAACTATGAACTGATATGACTTGACTTAATTTGGCTGCTGCAGGAGGGTAAATAAAATATGTGTGGATACTGTTCAGCACAGTGCTTGTTAAAAAGCAGCAAAGTTGTGTTCATTTCTCTTCCCATCTCCTCTTTCTGGAAATCCCACTTTGGTATCCTTCTTTGTTATCTGTATTTTGGGTTTCCTAGAAAACCATGTGTCAAAAATCTTAACCAACTGAGGAAATCACTTTCTTAATAAAGCCTCTAAATCCCTGTTCTTTTTATTTTTTTAAAGATTTTATTTATTTATTTGACAGACAGATCACAAGTAGGCAGAGAAGCAGGCAGAGAGAGAAAGGAAGGGAAGCAGGCTCCCTGCTGAGCAGAAAGCCCGATGTGGGACTCGATCCCAGGACCCTGAGATCATGACCTGAGCTGAAGGCAGAGGCTTTAACCCACTGAGCCAACCAGGTGCCCTAAATCCCTATTCTTAATTTTAGTTGAATATACTGACAATATCTCCCATCAAAATTTCCAAAAGAGTGAGCAACTTAAACACAGTGGAAACTCAAATATTTTTTTGCAGGAACAATTTATAAAAACTGAAAGGGTGAATTTGGGCATGAGGTCATGGGACAAAGTCCAAGATTCATTCATAAAGATCAACTTCTTTTGGGTATGATTCAAACAGACTGTATAAAAGTAAAACAAGGTTCTAATATCAGAGGGGAGGCACACATAATAAAAGTACAACTTTCCAACTACTTGCTGAAAGTTCTCAACTGGAAACTTTAAAGACCAAAAGTACTATAGGGGACTGGTCATCAAAATGAAGAGCACATGGTCCCTATACTATGACTCTTTCTCCAAAATTGTTCTACAATTAAAAACCATTTATTTCAACTAGAAAATATCACTGATACCTACTGACCTGCCACTAGGATGAAATGCTGGCTTTGGAGCTGCATATTCACATAACTCTGGGGAGCATACATCCCAGTTTGCCTAGGACAGCCTTGGTTTGTAGTATGAGCAACCCCACACTGCCACAGACAAAATGGAATGCAGGACTCAGCATTTCATTACATCCTCTGGTAAAATAGCCTCACAACAGGGTATTATTAACTTTTACCAGCTTTTTCGCTTTTTGTATCTTTACATTTTAACTTACTATTTAAGCGTTAAAGTCAAAGAGATAAATCTTATTAAAATTCTTTGAATAACAAATAAGACCTTCGCCTTTATCTTACCAGTGAGACTACTTACAATCTTATCTATGATGCTCAAAGTCTGACCACTACCCACCATCCTCGTCCTCTTCCTTATGTCAGGAAAAGCACTACAGTTAGACTGACTCGAAACCATCCAATAACTTCTTGTGTATTATATTTACCTACATACATATGTAACATATAAAAAAAGAATGATCTTGTAATTGAAGAGAGTGTTCACATAAATATCACACTGTAGGAAGTAACAGTTCAATTTCCTTCTTCCACTCAACATTTTCAAAATGGTCATTGTGGAGGTAAAGAAATCAATTAATTTTTACATGTTGGCCTCATTTTTTTCCCCAATTTGATGACCTTGCCAATATAATCTAACAACTCATTTGTCTACTCATTTTAACTTTTTCTTGGTTAATTTTGGTTCCCTATATGGCCTTAAAAAATTGTCATGTTGGGGGCGCCTGGGTGGCTCAGTGGGTTAAGCCGCTGCTTTCAGCTCAGGTCATGATCTCAGGGTCCTGGGATCGAGTCCCGCGTCGGGCTCTCTGCTCATCGGGGAGCCTGCTTCCTCCTCTCTCTCTCTGCCTACTTGTGTTCTCTGTCTGTCAAATAAATAAATAAAATCTTTAAAAAAAAAAAATTGTCATGTTGGGGACACCTGAATGGCTCAGTTGGTTGGTTAAGTGTCTGACTGTTGACTTCAGCTCACGATTATGACCTCAGGGTTGTGAGCTCAAACCCTCTATCAGGCTCTGAGCTCTGTGAGGAGCCTACTTAAGATTCTCTTTCTCCCTCCTTCTGCTCCTCCCCTCCTGAGTTCTCTCTCTCTAAGAAAGAAAGAAGGAAAAAAAAAAAAAAGAAAGCGAGAGAGGAGGAGGGAGGGAGGGAGGGAGGAAGGAAGGAAGGAAGGAAGAAAGAAAGAAAGAAAACTGTCATTTCCTCTAGATGTTCTAATTTTTTTTTCCATAAAGTCTGTCATCACCTTTGTACTACTATCTGGTAGCACTACAAGTAATAACAAATTGAAGTCATGTGGGCTTTTTGCTTTCTTCTTGATGACATTTACCAAAGGTTCTCATTACTTTCAAAAGAATAATATTAGATTCATGGATAAAATCTCCTGAGATTTATATTTACTCATATTTCATGTTTGTGCTCGCTTCGGCAGCACATATACTAAAATATTTCATTTTTAATATTTCTGCCTTTTTTTCTATTTCAGTAATTAATTTCTTCTGAATTAGATGGAGGTACATTATTATTTTTAGTCTCATTTCACTTGCTTTCAATATTTCATTCATTGTACCACATATTTAAGTCCTAAATTTTTTGAGCACATTGCTTTACCCACACCCACAAATTTGGATATGTGATACACATACACTTGACTTGTTCAATTATGAACATCTTATAATAGCCATCTGCATTTCCAGTTGAACAAACACATCACTTAGAGTTGTATTTTTATTTTCCAAGTGAGTAAGTTCCCAAGTATTGATACCTAATTACATTATACTGGGCTCAGGAAATGCATCTGCAGGAAAACAATTATTGCTGTTTGTTAAGATTTACTCCAAGGTAAAACATAAAAAAATTTTGGAAAATATTTTTATTTGTTTGAAAATAATGTATATTCTATATTTTGGGAGTAGGAATTTTGTGCAAGTTTATTAGGTCAACCCTAGTATTGAGGCTATAATTTTCAATAATCTTAATTTATTCTTAATCTTTTAAGCTGTCTTTCTGAGTGATAAATATTAAAATTTCCTATTATGTTCGTAGATCTTATATTTTTCTTTTTTTTTAACTTTTTTTTTATTTTCAGCATAACAGTATTCATTGTTTTTGTACCACACCCAGTGCTCCATGCAATCCGTGCCCTCTCTAATACCCACCACCTGGTTCCCCCAACCTCCCACCCCCCCACCACTTCAAACTCCTCAGATTGTTTTTCAGAGTCCATAGTCTCTCATGGTTCACCTCCCCTTCCAATTTCCCCTAACTCTCTTCTCTTAACTCCCCATGTTCTCCATGCTATTTGTTATGCTCCACAAGTAAGTGAAACCATATGATAATTGACTCAAATTGTCTGATAAATTTCAAACAAATTTGTTAGGTGCATAAAGGTGCTATTACATGTTTTTGCTCTTCATGATGAATTGTTCTTATTATGGAAGAAACACTTATCCATGTTCCTCTGCATATTCAGTGTTGTAATGAACATAAATATAATATCTATTATCTGGATTTACCCAGATTGACAGGTTTTTTAAATTAGTTTCTGATTTTTTAAAAAATTAGTACCTAAAAATACATACCTTTAACATAATCACATTCACTGTGGTTACTGATCTATTTGTCATATCTTTTACTGTATTATTTTGTTATTCTTATTTTTACTATGCTTTTTGTTTTTTCTTCTTTTGTGCTTTTCTTTCTTTGCTTTTATTTATTTATTTTTATTATTATTATTTTTTTTTGGCTTGTGTCTTTGTTCTTTTTTCCTCTATTGGTTTTATATATACACTATACTTCTTTCTTCTAGTCCTTATGAAATTGCTATCACTTGCATTTTTTTTTTAAGATTGTATTTATTTATTTGAGAGAAAGACAGTGAGAGAGAGCATGAGAGGGGAGAAGGTCAGAGGGAGAAGCAGACTCCCCTTGGAGCTGGGAGCCCAATGTGGGACTCAATTCCGGGACTCCAGGATCATGACCTGAGCCGAAGGCAGTTGCTTAACCAACTGAGCCACCCAGGCACCCACTTCCATTTTTTTTTTTTTTTTTTTTAATAGCATCTAGAGTTCATCAATATGGTCTCTACTTCAAAAGAACAGTAATATGCTATATCTATCTTATTCCTTCTCTCTACTTGCTTCTGTCCTTCAATTTCCCACACTGATATAGTTTGGAATTTTCATTTCAAATTGTTTTTAAGCATTTTAAAGATTCTGTACTTAGAGTTAGCAAAGTTTCCTAATTCATTTTCTCCCCACTAATTTTTGAATTTCATTATTAGCTCATTCATTTTTATTTTGCTAGTAAATTTGATTTGTTTTTATTTTTATTTATTATTCTTTATTATTAATAATAATTATATCATATATTTAATTATATAATTAAAATAATTTCATGTAATATAGTTATTATGTATTATATAGAATATATTATTATATATGATATATAAGTATATATCTTCAATATTAATAATATTTTTAAATTTTTAATTTAAATTTATAATTTAATTTATTTGATTTTATTTTTATTTTGCTAGCAATAATTGCTTTAGTAATTTTTCTGGGGATGCTTTATCTTTGAAATCAAGCTATTTTAAATTTTTGGCATAATAATTTGCAATCTATTGGAAATGACTAGGTTTTTTATTTTAATAATTTATAAGTTTAATTATCTGCTTTTAGTTATATACTTACCAATACAAGCGCAACTTTACAAAATATATTTGGCTCCATATTTCTTTAGAAATTTGCCTTTGACTACCACTGCCCCTCACTATGAACAATTAGGAAATTTTAATACTCCAAATTTCCTTTCCTCATTTTCTTCTCTATCACCTGGTTTGGGATGGTTTTATAATTTTTCCTATCTCAAGTGTTTATCTTCAAAATTTCTGAAATTATACTTGGTATTTACTACTTTACCTATTAGTTCAAACATTACCTAAAACTGAAAGTCAGTATACTTCTACCACCAAAATCAATTATGACTTAATTTTGACTTAAAAGCTCTAATTCTAATTGGGTTTGCTCCATATTTTTCCGTAAAGAACCACAGAATGCTCATTTGTAAAGCTACCGAGGTCAAGACCTCTACTGTCTGTGGGAAGTGAAGGTGTATTCAATTAAAATTTACCAAGGGATAAGATGTCTACAAGTATTTATACTACTTAAATCCTCCACCACTTTTTTTTTTTAAAAGATTTTATGTATTTATTTGACAGCTAGAGATTACAAGTAGGCAAAGAGGCAGATGGGGGCAGGGTGGGAGGAGGGGAAGCAGGTTCCCCGATGAACAGAGAGCCTGATGCGGGGCTCAATCCCAGGACTCTGAGATCAAGACCTGAGCCAAAGGCAGAGGCTTTAACCCACTGAGCCACCAGGTGCCCCTCCTCTACCACTTTTTATTTCCAAGCTTTTCAGGGTCTACCCACTTAAAAAAAAAAAAAAAGAAAGAAAAAGAAAAACTATCTCAGAGATAGTTTATAACATCAATCTACTAGCAATTAATTTTATGACATCTTAACTCCCCAGTGTTCATAGCAGATAATTCTAGGACAAAGGGGAAGAAAATCCTAGGATGTGCAAGAATAACTACGTTGTGGAAGTACCTAAAAATAAGACCCCCAAAATCATGTCTGCTGATTCTATACCAGAAGTAAGAAACAAATTATTCTGAACCTCAGATAAATTTTCAAAAAGAAAGGTAGAATGGAAATCAGAGTAAGAATTGTAATCCTGAAAAAGGGACGCCTGGGTGGCTCAGTCAGTTTAGCTGCTGCATTCAGCTCAGGTCATGATCCCGGGTCCTGGGATGGAGTCCCGCATCCGGCTCCTTGCTCAGTAGGGAGCCTGCTTCTCCCTCTGCCTCTGCCTGCTTGTGCTCTCTCTCTCTCTCTCATTCTGGCAAATAAATCAATAAATTAAATTTATATGAAAAAAAGAATAATCTGAAAAAATAGTGCAATTATGTAGACTACTACATTGACAATGAAAAAGTAAGTTATAGGAAGGGTTGGATTTTAAAATAGCAAAAAGATGGGAAAATATTGAAAGTAGTATGAAATGCAAGGGCTAGCAATTATTGCATTTAGGAGGTAAGGGAGATGAAGGAATTAAAATCATTCCAAGTATTGGGGCGCCTGGGTGGCTCAGTAGGTTGGGCCGCTGCCTTCGGCTCGGGTCATGATCTCGGGGTCCTGGGATCGAGTCCCATGTCGGGCTCTCTGCTCAGCAGGGAGCCTGCTTCTCTCTCTCTCTGCCTGCCTCTCTGTCTACTTGTGATCTCTCTGTCAAATAAATAAATAAATAAATCTTAAAAAAAAAAAAAAAATCATTCCAAGTATCCACTGCAACCACTGAAATGGCTTATTATCTTTACTGCTTGTCAGCTGACAAGACTAATGCGTGCTGGCTATAAAATATTTAAGGATAATGGAACTATGTAACAGAGAAAGAAGATCCCATGATCCAAGCCCAAAGTAAAAGACAAATTAGATTTTTTTAAAGCATATAGACACACTTGAACAATGTTTTTATATTTGTTTTGTGTTTCTGCTTTTAGGCATTTGTAATATTTAATAGTTTGGGATTCCTTTTGACAAAAAGAAGGTGACAAATGGGACACAATTTGTTTAACTTATCCCTTATCAGGCAACAATTTTCTTATTTCCAGTTTTCACAATTTGCAAATGAGGGTACAATGAATACTCTCAGTGGATATGTAAATATTATCTGTATACATTTGTGAAGTGTACCCATAGTTCTCAAAATAAGATTGCTAAATCAGGCATATCACTAAATTTCTATAAAAATCACTAGAATATTAGGGTATTATACACCTATCAAGGGCACTGGCTCTTCCTCCACAATGTCATCAACACTTGATAAGAAATTAAATATGTTGATTTTAACAGTTGTTAAAACATTCTATTGGAAACACTCCAACCTATTGCCCCAGGACAGCAGAAGGAAGAAGAATGTACTGAAAACAATGGTATTGACAGAACAGAGAGGTGCCTGGCAGGCTCAGTCAGTGGAGAATGCAGCTCTTGATCTCAGGGTTGTGAATTTGAGCCCCACACTGGGTGTAGAGATGACTTAAAATATATTTTTTAAAGACTTATGTATTTATTTTAGTCAGAGAGAGAGTGTGTGTGAGCATTTATTTCACGCACATATGCGCAGGGGAGAGGGGCAGAGGGAGAGGAGAGAATCTCAAGCAGACACTCTGCTGAGCTTGAGCCCAAAGCTGGGCTCCTCTCATGATCCTGAGATCATGACCTGACCTGAAATCAAGGGTCAGACACTTAACAGACTGAGCCACCTAGGCAAACCAAAAATAAAATCTGAAAAACAGCATTGACAGGAGAGAGACACAAATGCAAATGTGAATCCTAAAATCCCAACTAAGGAAACAGTTGAGGGTTATGATGAATAGAGTAGTCCACATGGTTTTTAAAATAACCTTCTAGGGGCGCCTGGGTGGCTCAGTGGGTTAAGCCTTTGCCTTCGTCTCAGGTCATGATCCCAGGGTCCTGGGATCAAGCCCCGCATCAGGCTCTCTACTCAGCAGGGAGCCTGCTTCCTCCTCTCTCTCTCCCCCCCTACTTGTGATCTCTGTCAAATAAATAAATAAAATCTTAAAAAAAAAATCTTTCTAAAATTCTATGCAGATTTTCTCCAACAAACAGAAGAATTTGCCTGTGAAATATTGATCAACCAGAAAATAATTATTTCCAACCCAAATGTAACTGTTACAGAAGATGTGATAACAAATTACCTGATGTCAATGACAGTAAAGTTAAGGGCTTCTTCTGAGTTTAGACTCAGTTTTTAACCGCCTTTTAAAATCTCTTCAGTCAGGGCGCCTGGGTGGCTCAGTGGGTTAAGCCGCTGCCTTCGGCTCAGGTCATGATCTCAGGGTCCTGGGATCGAGTCCCGTATCGGGCTCTCTGCTCAGCAGGGAGCCTGCTTCCCTCTCTCTCTCTCTCTGCCTGCCTCTCTGTCTACTTGTGATTTCTCTCTGTCAAATAAATAAATAAAATCTTATAAAATCTCTTCAGTCAGAACCAACTGTGTGCTCCATATTAATCATAGCATTTTAAGCTTTGTTGTGTCCTCTGAAGGCATCGTCACGTATGATATTACCATTGAAATAAGAGCTTTTGTGATGTTGTATTTTCTTTTATTTTAATAGAAAGGAGTAATTAAATAGAAATAAAATTACACTCAACTTACACAACTAAATTGAAACCACCACTTATACCTGAGTCCTTCAAACACTCATTTAACCAATATGTGTTTTTAATGGTAATAGTTACATGCTTACTAAGACAGCTTAATTAAGAAATACAATGATGAAATTAGAAAGGTACTAAAGGAAGCCATCTGGACATTTAGTCTCTCAACCTATAGACTATCTGTATTCCTTTTATGTTTTTGAAATGCATTTAGGAACAATTTTGTGAGCCAATATAGCAATACCAGATGTACTCTGCAAACTGATTATGAAGCAGATGGTTTTATGATCATACTTGTGTTTTAAAAGGTGTTACTCTATTATGTAAGGTTCATATTTATGACACACGCTTCTTGTTTAGCATTGTGGATGGCGTCGTTCTGTCAGAGCATCTCACACATTTCTCCTTGGCATCTGTTCAGTAAATAGGCTGACTGATTCTCATAGCAGGAGGGATAAATTATCCAATTTCATTGCTGGAAGGATGGTATATTGCACAATCCTTATTTTCTGATTAACATGATGACATCAGTCTAACTTCTACTAGAGGCAACCATGGAAAATCAACACAGATGTCTAAAAGCCAAGTCAGGTTATGCCCAGTTTATTAAATCCATGTGACCTAACAAGATTTCACATGAGCATTTTATTCCTTAATGGTATCTTTCTGCTATACCATATAGTTTTGCTTAAACAAGCTTGAAGGTAAAATACACTCTGGAAATAATTCTATATTATGAGACTGTAATCATAATTATTCTAGGCATACTAAACTAATAATAAAAATATTAGACTCTACTTAGCCATAATAGAAAATTAATGTCACTGCAGTGATAAGCATGCCTTTCTGAAGAAAGCAATTAAGTATTATGCTTTTTGCTCATGTAACAGATTTCAATTTTGTCATGTCTTTGGAACATAATGAAATGTAAGAAAAGCATTGCAAGAAAAGCCTGACTTGTCTATAAACTCAGTCTGTGTCCTGACATTCTGGCAAAGTTCCCTGCCTGATTTGTTAAGGTAACTTAATTCTGGATTTGAGAGATCCAGTGGGATTTATTCTATTATCTTAATGACTAGACTACTACTACTGCGAGGCAAAACTGTCATTCATTCAACTCAGTTAGCACTTACTTGCCACCTACAAAATGCTCCTGTGCCAGCCACCAGGGATACAAATATAAGTGGATCTTGAGCATGCCCTCAAGGTGATTACCATCCATGGCAAAGCAGGATGCAAACAATTATTTGTGTGTGTCAAAAAGAATTCCCATTACTGCAACAAATATTAAACTGTAATTAATGGTGTTCATAATGAGGTATTAAAGAGGAAGCTTACTGATGTCTGTAAATTACATTAAAATACACCTAAATAAGATGAATTAATAATGGACAGAGGGATGAATAGACTGTTGTATAGCAAATATAGTAAAAAAAAAAAAAACACCTTAATGATACAAACTAGGTAGTGGGTATACAGGTATTTGCTGAAAAATTATTTTAACCATTTGATATACTTGAAATTCTTATGATAAAATGTTGGAAAGGAAAAGAAAGCAGGATGATTACAACTGAAATTTTGGAGGAAAGAGGGCAGTTGTTACTTAAGGCTAAGTTTATAGTAAGAATATGAGAGAAGTTAACTGTTTTAGGGTGAGAAATAAACGAAAATCAAGGAATTGAGAAACCAAGGCAGGGAACTGGAAAATTCATCTACTTAAGTCTATAGGTACTGAAATCATCAAAATTTTAAATTTGCTGTACCACAGAAAGTTACAGTTAACCAGTATGTAAATCTTTAAGGAATCCAAAACTGGCCAATAATGAGTGACACAGTCTGATGGCAGAAGTTTCAAGGCTAGAGGCTTTTAGAAGTAGAGAGACAATGTTCTGGATACAACACAGAGAAATGAGAAGGCCATTTTAGGCTCAGGGGCACAAAGACCACAGAAGAAAAATTAGTCACTACTTGGAAAAGCTACATAAAAATAGTATAGTAAGTGTAGAACCAAGTCTTGGTTAGAGCACTAAGGTAAAGAAAATGTTTAATCAAGAGTCTGAAGAACATTTGATAAGGACAAATCACAAATTTCAGAGAGTGAACTAGCAGAATTTAGAAAATGAAACTGGAAATAGCAGTAAAAAATAAAGTCAGATAAGGTTAAACACAACTTATAGGAGGATAAGAGTCCAGATAGTCTGAATAAAACACACAGTAATAAAAAATTTTATGGGTCTCAGAAGACCAAATGGGATGATGAAATTCTGGATGATGGAAGGGGAGAAAGATTTAGGGGTTATCTTGTCAAAGCATGCAGAAAGAGTAGCTATTTATCATGTAGACAGGCAAGGAAGAGATTTCCAACCAGTGGGAACAGCCAGAGTAAATAATCAGAGGAACTTAACAAAAGAATGTTTCAGGGAATACAACTAGTTGAACATCTGAGGTGTGTAAAGTGTAAAGGTGAGAGTTCTAAGAGTTGAAGCTGTAGACAGAGGCAGGGTGTTATAGGCCAGATAGGAAGGGTTTAATAGGTATCCTGTAAGTACTGAGTAACCACTAAAGAATACATTACCTTGTCACAAAGATTACTCTGGACACAATATGGCCTGAATTAGATGATGTTTTTCTAGAAGAAGAAAATCCAGCTAAGAGGATTATTCCAAGAGTAGGTGGCAAATGATTAATGCCTGAGCTAGAAATGTGGCATTAGGGATGGAGAAGCATGGATATGAGATAATTTTAGAAAAAAGGACCAAGCCTTGCGGGGGGGGATCCTACAGCAACTGATGCAAAAAGCAGGATAATGGGAAATATCTGTGACAGATGCTCTCTTTCTTAAATAAATAAATAAATAAATAAAATATACAACCATACAACACTGTAATTGATTTCTACATTACATATATTATGAGATGTTCTCATGTTAAATATGATCACATGAAAATTTAAAGTTCATTTCTTGAAAACTGAAAAATAAAGACTTTATCTCAAAACTAAAGGCCATTTCTCTGCTGTAGAAGCTATCTTGCAAAAATCTTTATAAGGTAAAATTCATATCTAAAACTATAGCTTTAGAATGCAGAGTCAAGATGGCGGAGAAGTAGCAGGCTGAGACTACTTCAGCTAGCAGGAGAGCACCTAGATATCTTATCTAAAGATTGCAAACACCCACAAATGCAACGGCAGATTGAAGAGAAGAAGAACAGAAATTCTAGAAACAGAAAATCAACCACTTTCTTAAAGGTAGGACTGGCGGAGAAGTGAATCCAAGGCAACGGGAAGACCCCGGGGGTAGGGGCCGGCTCCCGGCAAGCAGCGGAGCAACGGAGCACAAAATCAGGACTTTTAAAAGTCTGTTCTGCTGAGGTACCTCGCTCCAAAGGCTAAACCGGGGTGAAGCCCACGCGGAGGCAGGGTAGCCTCAGGTCCTGCTGGGTCACAGAAGGAATGGGGGTGTTTGAGTGTCACAGAGCTTACGGTATTAGAATGGGGAAGCTGGCAACAGAGACAGAGCCGAGGAGTGAGCTCCCAGCTCAGGGTTACCTTGAACCAGTCGCAGCTTGGGGAGCTCCGAGCACACCTGGAGGCCACGGAGACGGGAGTAATTGGGCGCTGTTCTCTGAGGGCACACTGAGGAGTGGGGCCCCGGGCTCGTGGCTCCTCTGGGCCAGAGACCAGGAGGCGACCATTTTCCTTCCCGTCCCCCAGAACTCTACGGAAAGCATTCAGGGAACAAAAGCTCCTGAAAGCAAACCCAAGCGGATTACTCAGCCCGGCCCCTGGTAAGGGTGGTGCAATTCCGCCTGGGGCAAAGACACTTGAGAATCACTACAATAGGCCCCTCCCCCAGAAGATCAACAAGAAATCTAGCCAGGTCCAAGCTCACCTACCAAGGAGTGCAGTTTCAATACCAAGGAGAGCAGCGGAATTCCAGAAGGGAGAAAGCAAAGCACGGAACTCATGGCTTTCTCCCCATGATTCTTTAGTCTTGTAGTTAATTTATTTTTTTTTTCTTTTTCAATTTTTTTCTCTTCTGCTAATTTTTTTAACTTTTACCCTTTTCTTCTTTAACGTTTTTAAACTAGTTTATCTAATATTTTTTTCTTTTCTATACTTTTTCTTTATTCATTTTCTTTTTTTAATTGCTTATTTTCTTTCTTTCTTTTTTTTTTTATCTCTTTCTCAACCTCTTTTTATCCCCTTTCTCCCCCCTCACGAATTGGGATCTCTTCTTATTTGGTTAAAGCATATTTTCCTGGGGTTGTTGCCACACTTTTAGTATTTTACTTGCTCCTTCATAAACTCCTTTCTGGACAAAATGACAAGGCAGAAAAATTCACCACAAAAAAAAGAAGAAGAGGCAGTACCGAAGGCTAGGGACCTAAACAATACAGACATTGGTAATATGTCATATCTAGAGTTCAGAATGACGATTCTCAAGGTTCTAGCCAGCCTCGAAAAAGGCATGGAAGATATTGGAGAAACCCCCTCGGGAAGCCCTTTCTGGAGAAATAAAAGAACAAAAATCTAACCAAGTTGAAATCAAAAAAGCTATTAATGAGGTGCAATAAAAAATGAAGGCTCTCCCTGCTAGGATAAATGAGGCAGAAGAAAGAATTAGTGATATAGAAGACCAAAGGACAGAGAATAAAGAAGCTGAGCAAAAGAGGGATAAACAGCTACTGGACCACGAGGGGAGAATTCGAGAGATAATTAACACCATAAGATGAAACAACATTAGAATAATTGGGATTCCAGAAGAAGAAGAAAGAGAGAGGGGAGCAGAAGATTTACTGGAGAGAATTATAGGAGAGAATTTCCCCAATATGGCAAAGGGAACAAGCATCAAAATCCAGGAGGTGCAGAGAACGCCCCTCAAAATCAATAAGAATAGGTCCAAACCCCGTCACCTAATAGTAAAATTTACAAGTCTTAGTGACAAAGAGAAAATCCTGAAAGCAGCCCGGGAAAAGAAGTCTGTAACATACAATGGTAAAAATATTAGATTGGCAGCAGACTTATCCACAGAGACCTGGCAGGCCAGAAAGAGCTGGCATGATATATTCAGAGCACTAAACGAGAAAAACATGCAGCCAAGAATACTATATCCAGCTAGGCTATCATTGAAAATAGAAGGAGAGATAAAAAGCTTCCAGGACAAACAAAAACTGAAAGAATTTGCAAACACCAAACCAGCTTTACAGGAAATATTGAAAGGGGTCCTCTAGGCAAAGAGAGAGCCTAAAAGTAGTTGATCAGAAAGGAACAGAGACAATATACAGTAACAGTCACCTTACAGGCAACACAGTGGCACTAAATTCATATCTCTCAATAGTTACCCTGAATGTTAATGGGCTAAATGCCCCAATCAAAAGACACAGGGAAAAAAAAAAGACACAGGGTATCAGAATGGATAAAAAAACAAAACCCATCTATATGTTGCCTACAAGAAACTCATTTTGAACCCTCCAGATTTAAAGTGAGGGGGTGGAAAACAAATTACCATGCTAATGGACATCAGAAGAAAGCAGGAGTGGCAATCCTTATATCAGATCAATTAGATTTTAAGCCAAACACTATAATAAGAGATGAGGAAGGACACTATATCATACTCAAAGGGTCTGTTCAACAAGAAGATCTAACAATTTTAAATATCTATGCCCCCAATGTGGGAGCAGCCAACTATATAAACCAATTAATAACAAAATCAAAGAAATACATCAACAATAATACAATAATAGTAGGGGACTTTAACACTCCCCTCACTGAAATGGACAGATGATCCAAGCAAAAGATCTACAAGGAAATAAAGGCCTTAAATGACACACTGGGCCAGATGGACATCACAGATACATTCAGAACATTTCATCCCAAAGTAATAGAATACACATTTTTCTCTAGTGCACATGGAACATTCTCCAGAATAGATCACATCCTGGGTCCTAAATCAGGTCTCAGCTGGTATCAATAGATTGGGATCATTCCCTGCATATTTTCAGACCACAATGCTCTAAAGCTGGAACTCAATCACAAGAGGAAATTTGGAAGAACCCAAATACATGGAGACTAAACAGCATCCTTCTAAAGAATGAATGGGTCAACCAGGAACTTAAAGAAGAATTGAGAAAATTCATGGAAACAAATGATAATGAAAACCCAATGGTTATAAATCTGTGGGGCACAACAAAGGCAGTCCTGAGAGGAAAATATATAGGTCAAGAAAGGTCAAGCCTTTCTCAAGAAACAAGAAAGGTCTCAGGTACACAACCTACCCCTACACCCAAAAGGAGCTAGAAAAAGAACAAGAAAGAAACCATAAACCCAGCAGGAGAAATCATAAAGATCAGAGCAGAAATCAATGAAATAGAAACCAAAAAAACAGTAGAACAAATCAACGAAACTAGGAGCTGGTTCTTAGAAAGAATTAAGAAGATGGATAAACCCCTGGCCAGACTTATCAAAAAGAAAAGAGAAAAGACCCAAACAAATAAAATCATGAATGAAGAGGAGAGATCACAACTAACACCAAAGAAATACAAACAATTATAAGAACATACTATGAGCAACACTATGCCAACAAATTTGACAATCTGGAAGAGATGGATGCATTCCTAGAGACATATAAACTACCACAACTGAACCAGGAAGAAATAGAAAGCCTGTACAGACCCATAACCAGTAAGGAGAATGAAACAGTCATCAAAAATCTCCAAACAAACAAAAGCCCAGGGCCAGACGGCTTCCCGGGGGAATTCTATCAAACATTTAAAGAAGAACTAATTCCTATTCTCCTGAAACTGTTCCAAAAAATAGAAATGGAAGGAAAACTTCCAAACTCATTTTATGAGGCTAGCATCACCTTGATCCCCAAACCCAGACAAGGATCCCATCAAAAAAGAGAACTACAGACCAATATCCTTGATGAATACAGATGCAAAAATTCTCACCAAAATACTAGCCAATAGGATTCAACAGTACATTAAAAGGATCATTTACCATGACCAAGTGGGATTTATTCCAGGGCTGCTAGGTTGGTTCAACATCCGCAAATCAATCAATGTGATACATCAATTGATGTGATACATCACATCAATAAAAGAAAGAACAAGAACCATATGATACTCTCAATAGATGCTGAAAAAGCATTTGACAAAGTACAGCATCCCTTCCTGATCAAAACTCTTCAAAGTGTAGGGATAGAGGGCACATACCTCAATATCATCAAAGCCATCCATGAAAAACCCACCGCAAATATCATTCTCAATGGAGAAAAACTGAAAGCTTTTCTGCTAAGGTCAGGAACATGGCAGGGATGTCCATTATCACCACTGTTATTCAACATAGTACTAGAAGTCCTAGCCTCAGCAATCAGACAAAAAAGGAAATTAAAGGCATCCAAATCGGCAAAGAAGACATCAAACTATCACTCTTCGCAGATGATATGATACTCTAGGTGGAAAACCCAAAAGACTCCACTCCAAAACTGCTAGAACTTGTACAGGAATTCAGTAGTGTCAGGATATAAAATCAATGCACAGAAATCAGTTGCATTTCTCTACACCAACAACCAGACAGAAGAAAGAGAAATTAAGGAGTCAGTCCCATTTTCAATTGCACCCAAAACCATAAGATAACTAGGAATAAACCTAACCAAAGAGGCATAGAATCTATACTCAGAAAACTAAAAAGTACTCATGAAAGAAATTGAGGAAGACACAAAAAATGGAAAAATGTTCCATGCTCCTGGACTGGAAGAATATATATTGTGAAAATGTCTATGCTACCTAAAGCAATCTACACATTTATTGCAATTCCTATCAAAGTACCATCCAACTTTTTCAAGGAAATGGAACAAATAATCCTAAAATTTATATGGAACCAGAAAAGACCTCAATAGCTTGAAAAAGAAAGCCAAAGTTGGTGGTATCACAATTCCGGACTTCAAGCTCTATTACAAAGCTGTCATCATCAAGATAGCATGGTTCTGGCACAAAAACAGACACATAGATAAATGGAACAGAATAGAGAGCCCAGAAATAGTCCCTCAACTCTATGGTCAACTAATCTTCGACAAAGCAGGAAAGAATGTCCAATGGAAAAAAGACAGCCTCTTCAATAAATGGTGTTGGGAAAAGTCAACAGCCACATGCAGAAACATGAAATTGGACTATTTCCTTACACCACACATGTAAATAGACTCAAAATGGATGAAGGACCTCAATGTGAGAAAGGTATCCATCAAAATCCTCGAGGACAACACAGGCAGCAACCTCTTCGACCTCAGCCGCAGTAACATGTTCCTAGGAACATCGCCAAAGAGAAGGGAAGCAAGGGCAAAAATGAACTATTGTTATTTTATCAAGATCAAAAGCTTTTGCACAGCAAAGGAAACAGTTAACAAAACCAAAAGACAAATGACAGAATGGGAGAAGATATTTGCAAATGACATATCAGATAAAGGGCTAGTGTCCAAAATCTATAAGGAACTTAGCAAACTCAACACCCAAAGAACAAATAATCCAATCAAGAAATGGGCAGAGGACATGAACAAACATTTTTGCAAAGAAGACATCCAGATGGCCAACAGACACATGAAAAAGTGCTCCATATCACTTGGCATCGGAAATACAAATCAAAACCACAATGAGATATCACCTCACACTAGTCAGAATGGCTAAAATTAACAAGTCAGGAAATGACAGATGCTGGCGAGGATGTGGAGAAAAGGGAACCCTCCTACACTGTTGGTGGGAATGCAAGCTGGTGCAACTACTCTGGAAAACAACATGGAGGTTCCTCAAAATGTTGAAAATAGAACTGCCCTATGACCCAGCAATTTCACTACTGGGTATTTACCCTAAAGATACAAGTGTAGTGATCTGAAGGGGCACGTGCACTCGAATGTTTATAGCAGCAATGTCTACAATAGCCAAACTATGGAAAGAACCTAGATATCTATCAACAGATGAATGGATAAAGAAGATGTGATATATATACACAATGGAATACTATGCAGCCATCAAAAGAAATGAAATATTGCCATTTGCGATGATGTGGATGGAACTAGAGGGTATCATGCTTAGAGAAATAAGTCAAGCGGAGAAAGACAACTATCATATGATCTCCCTGATATGAGGAAGTGGAGATGCAACATGGGGGGTTAAGGGGGTAGGAGAAGAATAAGTGAAACAAGATGGGATCAGGAGGGACAAAAAACCATAAGTGACTCTTAATCTCACAAAACAAACGAGGGTTGCTGGGGGGGAGGTGTGTTGGGAGAAAGGTGGTGGGGTTATGGACATTGGGGAGGGTATGTGCTATGGTGAGTGCTGTGAAGTGTGTAAACCTGGCGATTCACAGACCTGTACCCCTGGGGATAAAAATATTTGTTTATAAAAAAAATTAAAAATTAAAAAAAAATAAAATTAAAAAAAAGAATAACAGCAATGCAAAATATTGAAAAATTAAAAAAAATAAAACTATAGCTTTAGACTTCTTTTTCTGACAAAAAATATTATACGTGGCTGATTCATCATTTTTCTAAATTCGTATGTTCATTTTCCCCATTTCTGTTTAAATAACAGTATTTTATATTAGGTAGACAATGCTAGTATACTGTCAAAATTCTAGCCAAAACTGAAATTTCTTAAATTATTTCTGTCACTACTTGGATTTGACATACTCTAAAAAGAAAGACACATCTAGATTCTCACATGAAATATAATTTCTTTTCAGCTCTGTTAATGATTTCTAATTATGTAGTTTTGTTCTACCCATTCAACATTGCTGCTCTGTTTCCATTGATAGAACACTATTTATACTGTTTCTCCTTTGGCTTCTATATGATTTGAAACTTATGGAGGCGGTCTTCCTTTTATGTATTTGATAATTAGTATATCTTCTATTAATGACTGGACATATGCTAAGTAAGATACAATCCTCTTTCAGCTACAACCAATATAAAAAAACTGAGGCAACCATAAGAATTTTAACATTTATAGTCTCGTTGTAGCCCTGCATCAGTGCTGCTGAATCTACGTGTTGAAAATAAAAAGGTAGTTTTTAACACAGCAGGCTGATGATGCTGACAAGCCAATGTTATCCATCTATCTAGAACTCCTGACAAGAGGTTGTTATTCATGATTGCTTAATTTAAGCACTATTAGAATTAACAGTCTTTTTATCATCCAAATAGCAAAAATTAGAGCAACTCCATTTAAAACTGAGTTCTATTCTGAGAAAGATACACACAGCACTCAAATCAAGATATAATCCAACATACATAATCAACTATCTCCCCAAAATCTGAAAAAATTAGGTCACCGCAGAATAAATTATGGACCAAGCACCTCGGCAATTTTAAGAATTTCTCCCTTCCACATCTTTCTACTCAAGTCTGGTATAAATGGTTCAATGAAGATGAACTTTGGATTCTCCAACTCTTTTAAAGCAATTAATCTTAGACCCTTTGACTTTACCATAGATCTTGATCACTTTTTATCCTACAGCCTACAGAGTCCCTAACATTCTGTCCTTTGCACCCAGTTTTCAGCCCAATAATCACTTCTGGAATTTTGTAACAGGACTTGGCTTTCCTGTTTATCACTTTTGTACTAACCTAAACACAAATGCTTCTCCCTCTCTTGACTCTTTTTATTCCAGTTTACTCTGGGAACAGTGTGTCTGGCCACAATGCAGCGTAATCACGCCCTCCCCCAGCAACCTGACTGGCTTGTGAATCTCCACCTTAAAATAATTCATACCCCTTTTTCTACCCTATTTTTTCCTTAGGATTCTCATTCTTGTTGCTTTTTCTTCTAGCAAAAAAGAAAACTATTAAGGAGCAGTAACATTTCAGTTTGTCTGAAATACATCTAGGAAAAGAGAGAAAGAAAGTAGCTGAGTAGCTTATATACGTACCTTCTATTATAACATGAATTACCCTTACTCATTCTCTGACCAACTGATCAACAGGGTAGGATTAAGAATCCAGTGAGGTAGACCCTTTTTTCTAAAGTTGGTGCTTATTTTCTTTAAAAAAGTATTAAAACAAACAAAAAACCCAGAAAACTCCTTAGTCAATTTTTTGATTATGCTAGTAAACCAATTCATTTTAAAAACTGATAAAGGCTATCAAGTATTTATCCTGTCTTTCTACATGACCATACCTTAACATAATCAAATAGTTCAAACAGAAAAGTTGCTTTTTATAGAAGCAGGATACCTTCTAAATAAGTATCAAATAATGCAATTAAAATATCATCATTTTGGAACCATTAAGAAATAAAGCTAAACAATGATCAAAATAGGTACCAACATCACAGAGGAGTCAAATATTCATGTCTTCTCATGGGAGTACACAATATTACTAAAGAAGTATTTTTATTTATGAAAGAATCAGAGTTCTTTTAGCCTCCAGATCTATGCACCATGTCTTAAGAACCCATAGGGGTTGGAGGACAGATTAAATGACGCCATGGTATTTAGGAATGATTTCAGTTCTTAATAAATAAAATAATTTTGAAACTCAAATACTCATACCATAAAATACATCTTGTTGTTCGTTAAAAATATAATTAATACTGATACTGAGAACATTAAAAAAAAAAAGCAGTAAGGATGTTCATCTCCCAGCCTAGAGATAATAAGAGGGTCTAGGATTACTTTCCACCATAAACAATTGCAAAACTGAGTAAGGTTCATATATAATTGTCATACATTAGGAAAAAGAGAACACTGGGTTGTAATCCCTGAAAGAAAGCAAACAAATTAATAGAGACCTATTTATGATATTTTTCTAACCTGGTATTTTATATTTAGAAACAATATTTTGAGGAATCAAAACCTAGGATACCCTGCAGCTGTAGAACACAAAAATACAACCATTTTTAAAGTACAGGTACTAAACAACAAGAAAAATGACTCGGAAGGAAAGTAATACATCAGTAGATAAGTCAACAGAATTTTTAAAAATATAATTACCATTATCATTATATTAGAGAAAATTAGGTTCACCCTAATGTTGCAGAACATCCAAATTTACAGTGGCTCAAACACACAATTTTTTTTTATTTCTTTCACTCTGGAAAAGCCCAGATTTAGTAGAACAGTTCAATGAAGTAATCAGGAACCCAACCTTCCATATTTTGACCTCACCGTTACTTTACATGGTCTTTATCTGTATATTTTTTATTATTGCTGGATCTCCTGCCATTATGTCAAGATTCCAGCCAGTGGAAGAAGGAAAAATGGAAGGTATATTCCCTTGAACATAAGCTATTCCTACAATTACATTTATATCCCTTTGGTCAGATACTGGCAAAGCAGCCAACCTATTATAAAGGAGGCTAAAATAGAGTCTACATTCTGGGTGACTGAATATATTTTTAGCTGTCCAAGCTTAAAAAAAAATCAATGATTCTTTTATACTACCAGATAGAAGAAACTCTCAATCTTTGTCACAATTATGGAATTATTAATCTGCTATACTGTAAACTAAAAGAGAAAGACTGAAACTAAGAAACAGCAATCCATATTTCAAAGAACGACAACAATGAAAAAGTGAGACAACTAAAGAAAAGGTTTGGGGGAAGGCAATAGTGAATAATAGGAAGTTAGTGGCCCAAGAGCTAACTCTCCACCTGCTGAAACCCTCAAGGACCTATTTTGATATTTCACTGGACTAGATTTGTTCTTACAAATAAAAGAAGCAGAAATGAAAAGGAGAGAACACCTTAAACTACCCTTGACAGATATTTCTTTTACATTAATTAGAACAGAATAAGGGTAAGTGGAAACCCACCACTTTATGCTTGAAGTATAAGATGGATAATGAAGATGTGGCATATATGTACAATGGAATACTATGCAGCTATCAAAAGAAATGAAATCTTGCCATTTGCAACAACATGGATGGAACCTAGAGGGTATTATGCTGAGCAAAATAAGTCAATTAGAGAAAGACAATTTTATGATCTCTCTGATATGAGGAATATGAAAGGCAGGGTAGGGGGTTTTGGGAGATAGGGAAGGAAAAAATGAAACAAGATGGGATCAGAGGGAGATAAACCATAGGAGACTCTTAATCTCACAAAACAAACTGAGGGTTGCTGGGGGTTGTGGGATTAGGGATAGAGTGGTTGGATTATGGACACTGGGGAGGGCATGTGCTATGCTGAGTGCTATGAAATATATAAGTCTGACAATTCACAGACCTGTACCCCCCTGGGGCAAATAATACATTATATGTTAATAAAAATAGTTTAAAAAAGAAATGTGAGGGGCACCTGGGTGGCTCGGTGGGTTAAGCCTCTGCCTTCGGCTCAGGTCATGATCTCGGGGTTCTGGGATCGAGTCCCAAGTCGGGCTCTCTGCTCAGTGGAGAGCCTGCTTCCTCCTCTCTCTCTCTCTCTCTCTCTCTCTCTCTGCCTGCCTTTCTGCCTACTTGTGATCTCTCTCTGTCAAACAAATAAATAAAATCTTAAAAAAAAAAAAAAGAAATGTGAGATGGACTTCCACAGCATTTGATTTGCAAGGGTAACTGCTGTACATCTTTTCTTATGGAATTAAGACAGTCTATGTAGAGCATCCATCTACTACCCTAGTTTTACAGGTGGCAATCTTGAGGAAATGAAGTGACTTACCCTGGGCCACAGAGCTAAAACATTTTAATACTAGGACAATTGACCTTGAAAAGCATGGGTTTGAACTGTGAGGGTCTACTTACACACTGATTTTTTTCAATAACTATAGTACCAGTACTGTAAAAGTACTTCCTCTTCCCTACAATTTTCTGAACATTTTCTTTTCTCTAGTTTACTTTATTCTAGGGATACAGTATAAAATACACAAACATAAAAATATGTGTTGACTGTTTATGATATTAGTAAGGCTTCCGGTCAACAAGATACTAGTAGGTAAGTTTCTGGGGAATCAGTTTTAGACATGGGGTTTGAATGTGTAGGGGTTAACCCCCACCCCATGTTATTCAAGAACCAACTTTACTAGATATAGAAGCATTCTTATTTATTTATATGGATCTTAAACCTAGTTAAATAGTGTCTTGGCAGCAGCTAGTTATTCATTAAATTTTAGCTTGCTCAATCTTGGAAAAGTCTCAGTACATCAAATTAGAATTCTCATTTTCAGACCTATGTAACACTGAGTCAAAAAGCCCGTTTAACTTAGATTCATTTTGTATTTCCTTAATTCTACATTTTTATGAGGATTCATTTAATCCACGACTTGATCTACCTTTATGCTCACACGAATTCAACTTTTTGTTTATCTTCTATTATTAATAATAGTCTTGGCTATTAAGAAAGCCTGCCTTTTTTTTCTACACAGAATGTTCTGAATGTAGCCTCATACTCAATTCCACCCTGCACTACTAAATAACCCTGGGGCACAAAAATCTCAGACTAGTCTATTTTAATAGCCTGGATATTCTGCTAGATGCTGGAGAATAAATAAGAAGCCAAACTACACCTGGAAAGTGTCAGCCCTGACACTGAGGAGACAGATACTAAACCAGCACAGTAATGGTCCTATGATTTTAAAACTTATTTGAGGGAAATAAAAGTCTAGTGAAAGCACACAATAAAGACTTTCAACAAATGTTTATTGAATAAATGTGGAGGCACAGATCATATATGGTGACCGTGAGGACTGGTAGAAAGAGATGGTCACGTTAAGTTGTACCCCATTGTCAAGGATCTTAAATAGCAGGCTAGGTGCTTACACTTTGCATAACAAAATGTGTAAGTAAAGAGAGCCATTAAAGATTGTAAAGTAGAGGAACTACCTAATCCTATCTACATTTTGGGAAGAAGACTATGATAACAGTGAGATGGCGACATGCTTAGCTACAACTAGAATCAGGAAGATAGGTTTGCCAGTGATTGCCAAGAGTTCAGGTAAGAGGTATTGGAGGGCCTCAATTTAATAGTGAGACGAGGGGCAGGAATGAATTTGAAAGACATTTCATGGATACTTATAACATACTAGTGACTAATACTCTACTAAAATGTCAGGGATAAGAGAGAGATTATAGTTAACCAAATGTTTCTTGGTTGGATGACTAAGGCTATGGCATCAAATAAGGGAGAACAAAGAGAGGTACTATAAAAAGATCAAAGAAAGAAAAAAGTAGCTTCTGGTATAGAAGACCTAATCTGAAACACACAGGTTGGCCTGAGTGTTACTTAAAGTCCATCTGATGCCCACAGCTAAACTATGATCTGCTCATGGACACTAAGGATCTCACCAAATATCAACATCGAACAAGGCAACCCTGAGACTATGACTAAGATAAAAAAAAAAAAAAAAAACACTGTGAAACCCACAAAATACCAAATACAAAATAGTTCACAAAATACAAAATAGTTCCCTCCATCAGCTACTACTTATTTACAAATTCCAGTTTATCCTCACTCTAATTGGCCTTCCTCTACATAATTCAAATTTACTGAGCTACCCAATCAGATATTTCCCTGCTTTCTGAAGGTACCCAATCTATAGCTCTGTCCTTGCTTCCTCAGATCCTCTCCAAAATTACTAAAACTAAACCCAAGTGCAGTAAGTTACTTCTAACATCCTCTTAGTGAGACATACTGCATTTCACTATGTTGCACGTTGTCCCTCACTGAAACCAGTGATAGGCCCAAATTTTTAAACAATTAAGTGTACTTCAGTGGTCTTTGACTTGAGATCCCTGACACAGCGATGGGCCAAATACTGAACAATAGAGAGAAAATTCTAGGGACATAAGAGAGTGTTGGAAATTCAGTTTTGCAGTTCACATAAAAGGAAGGAGCCAATATACATAGATGTATACTGGGGAGTTACCAACTTTTTTGCCAATATTTCCAAACTAGTATATACAGTTTCACTAGATTTAATAAAAGTAACATGATATGACTTGTGCTCCAAAGAGGTTGGGGAAAACTAGTTTAAACATGATTGCAAGGGTCTTTTAATTTAGAATTATCACAGGATTTACTTCATATTATAAATGTTACTTTACATTGTGAATCATACAAAATTTCTATTGTATTTCATTATAGAACCATTTTTCTAGCCAGACCAATCACTGTAAAGTTTTAAACAGAATATAATTTGGAAAATGTTTCAAAAGAAAGTTCAAAAGCAAAACTGAATTATTGGGACTTCATCAAGATAAAAAGCTACTGAACAGCAAAGGAAACATTCAATAAAACTAAAAGACTACCTATGAAGTGGGAGACAATATTTGCAAATGATATATCAGACAAAGGGCTAGAATCCAAGATCTATAAAGAACTTATTAAACTCAACCCTCAAAAAACAAATAATCCAGTCAAGGAATGGCCAGAAGACATGAACAGACATTTCTCTAAAGAAGACATACAAATGGCTAACTGACACATAAAAAGATGCTCAACATCACTTGTCGTCAGGGAAATACAAATCAAAACCATGCTGAGATACCAACTTATATCAGACAAAATGACTAAAATTAACAAGACAGGAAATAAGACATGTTGGTAAGGATGAAGAGAAAGGGGAACCCTCTTACACTGTTGGTAGGAATGCAAGCTAGTACAGCCACAATGGGAAAGAGTATGGTGGATCCTCAAGAAGTTAAAAATAGAGCTATCCTACAACCCAGCAATTATATTACTAGGTATTTACCCCAAAGATACAGATGTAGCAAAACAAAGGGGCATCTGCACCCCAGTGTTCATAGCAGCAATGTCTACAATAGCCAACTATAGAAAAAGCTGAGATGTCCTTCGACAGATGAAAGGATAAAGAAGATGTGGTGTATATATACAATGGAATATTACTCAGTCATCAGAAAGTTTGAATACTTACCATTTACATCCAGGTAGATGGAACTGGAGGGTATTATGTTAATGGAAATAAGTCAGTTGGTGAAAGACAATTATCATATGGTTTCACTCACAGGTGGAACATAAGAAACAGTGCAGAAGACCATAAGGGAAGGGGCAGAAAACTGGATGAGAAGAAATCAGAGAGGGAGACAAACCATGAGACTCTTAACTATGGGAAACAAATTGAGGGTTGAAGGGAAAGTGAGTAGGGAATGGGGTAACTGGGTGATGGCCATTAAGGGGGGCATAGGATGTGATGACCACTGGGTGTTATACACAACTGATGAATTGTTGAACACTGTATCTGAAACTAATGATGTACTATGTGTTGGCTAATTGAATTAAAAAAAAAAAGAAAGTTGAAATATTAAGGGTAGATGAGCTACCTCAATAAGTAAAAATACACCAAAAGGAAAGAAAAAAAAACTAAGAATATCTTAATATCTTAATCTTCTGTAAAACACAGCCATTGTTAACAGTTAATTAAAATAAAGTTATCATTAAGCAAACTATATTAGAAACAAAGGTAACAGATACTCAAAATAAAAAATACATACCCTTCCTAATTTTTTTTTTAACCATACCACACTATCATCTATGCTTCTGAGATCATGACTGTCTGATCTTTATGGCAGATTCCATAAAACAGTGTGCTACTGCATATCTTTTCTGATTCCCCCCACTCAGTGATCTCTCCTTAGTGGCTTGAAGTAGGTAACAGTAGAGTAACACTGCAAATATCACATATCAGGGCTTGACTGTTCTATTGACTGACTCTAACTTTATGACAATGAAGGAAAAAAAATGCAGATTAGAAGTTTGCTGTGTCTACAACCGTTCATTGTGGATAGCACAATGTTCTTCTGGTATTCAATAACCATATCTGATTCCGCAATGAAGTGCTCTTGTCATTTCTGAGCAAATGAAGTTCCAGCATTTGTCTTTGTGGTTTTCACTTTCATCTAATCATTAATGTAAATTAAAATACCAATCAATATTCATGTCAAAATTTTACACATTCATCAACTGAAACCATACTTTTTAATTATGTTAATGTATTACAAAGGGAAAACTTATTACTAGAATATTGGTCTGTCACGACATCCAATGGTAACATTACTATTTGTATTTTCAAGCCTGGACCTCTGCATATTTGTCAAAAACATCATAAAAAATTTACCTTCATATATTCTTGTTCACTAGATAACATAGCCAGATTTGTCAACTTCTCTTCACTTCTGGCTCAAGTGAAGAGCTTCACTTCAAGCTCACTTCTGGCTTCACTTCTGTTACCTTTGTTTTTGCCTCTAAATAATTTTATCATCTTTCTTACATATGAAGCAACATACATGCTACCACTGGAAAAAAACCTTAAACCTTAGAAAATATATGGCAGTGATTCCCGTTCACAATAATTTTTAGAAACTGTAATACTATCCATGTCCTTTTTTCTCCAAGATGTATGCCAATGGTTTCATTGGCAAAAATATTTTCACTAGAATATTTTCACGTTTCAATTAATCATTTCTCTAATACTGGTTATGACTACACATTTTTTTCTTCTGCAAAAATCAGAGAAAATGGGGGAATGTGGGTGGCAGAGTCAGTTAAGCATCAGACTCTTGGTTTCAGCTCAGGTTGTGATCTCAGTGTCCTGAGATCAAGACCCTCTTCAGGCTCTGTGCTCAGTTTAGAGTCTGCTTGGGATTCTTCTACCCTCTCCCACTACCCCTCCCACCTTTCTCTTTCTGTCTCTCAAATAAATAAATATTTTTAAAGTTCAGAGAAAATGGCTGAATGATAAACAATTGGGCATTATTTAAATCATTGCTTTAGATCAAGCATCGATTCTTTTTTTTTTTTTTAAAGATTTTATTTATTTATTTGACAGAGAGAAATCACAAGTAGATGGAGAGGCAGGCAGAGAGAGAGAAGGAAGCAGGCTCCCTGCTGAGCAGAGAGCCCGATGCGGGACTCGATCCCAGGACCCTGAGATCATGACCTGAGCCGAAGGCAGTGGCTTAACCCACTGAGCCACCCAGGCGCCCCCTCAAGCATCGATTCTTATTGAAAACCACAAAGGCAATCATCTATAGTTACTATAGTGTTGTTTTTGGGGGGAGGTGTAGTGGCAATGTAATACTGGCATCTTGTTGTTGTTTCTTTTGGCATTTTTCTTTGAAACTTTTTTTTTCTATGTGAATGTCCATTTTCTTGTTTTTTTTTTTCATTGTTGATGTTACATAGTATCTTTTCCACATTTCCTACGTGCCTCCCTTCAAGAAATGATTTTAAAGCTTAGAGTTTCACTGTACAATGTTCAAGGATGATTCCAGCTGTCTGCAAATTTTTTATCTGATGAACTTCATCAAAAACTTCACACCAGAAAAAAAAGAGAACTACAAAGATCACATACAGCCATCATTATTTATTTTGAATAGCTGTAAATGCAGGAATATGAACTTTCATAGAGCAGCAAATCAACTCGGTTGAAAAGTGAGCTCCATGGATTCCAAACAATCACAAACTTACCACTGAAGAGGGGTCTCTGAGTCTATGTGTATCACAGGCCAATTATGTAATGAGCAGACCTCCAATTTACCTCCATATAAAATGCAATGTTTATTAATGTTAATAATGCTAATTTTGGAGCTTATGTCTATATCTTTATGACTCAGTAGTAAAACTTAGGTAATTATTTGGAACTTAAGTGGACAAAATATTCATTTGGTGAGGAGAATTTTATCACCTTTTTTTTTTTTTAGAATTTCTAATGCATGGTGATAATGGAAGCAGGTTAACTTTTAGTCAGGACTGCAATTGATTTTAAATTCTCTCCAGAAAAATCCCTGCCCCCTCCCTCATTTCTTGCATCCAGAGGTGGCCTCTCCCATAACCTGGCCTTTGCTTGGTACTTCCTGTGCTCTCAGGCAGTTGTTACAGACGTGAGCCTAGAGCAGTTCTCAACCCCAGCACTATCAGCATTTGGGCTGGATAATATCTGTTGAGTCAACAGTGTCCATACAGCTAAGGTGAGGTATGAAAAAGTCTGGTAGGAAGCAACACTACAGAGTAAACATATCCGGTAAGGCTTCTAGATCAGACAAACAGAAATGTGAGGAGCCAAAGGAGGAAGGGGGTCACTGGCTCAGCCAACACATTCAGGTGAGTCAATCCTGGCAACAGAAAGGGGTGATATCTCATACCCTGAACACTCTAAGGTATAGCTGAGTACCTGGGAGGTTACTGATGACCTTGACAAAGATAGTTTCAGTGGAGGGGTAACAGGAATTCAAAGAGCAGAGCCTTGAGGAATAGGTGAAAAGTGAAGAAGCAGAGATAGCACTTTCAAAATCTCAACTATGAGTTGAGGAAAGTAACAGAGCTTCCTTCTCTAACCCTAATCCTTACCAGTAAAACAGCACTGATTTCCTTAAAAGAGAAGCTAAACGAGTAGCCAAATCTAATTTCCCACTCTATATACCTCATCTCTCTCGGCCCCAATGGACACGAGACCCAAAACATTTGCTACAAATCCCTTGCTCCTTGATGGTCATGATCATATTAAATATATATTCTCTGAACAGGCTTTTACATCATTCACTTGATCCTGTCCCAAGTTTCCACCTTATTGTTTAAATATAACTGCTGTAAAATTTCCTTTAAAGGAATAAATCCTCAGATGTTTTGAGACCCACTTCTTCCAATCTATTAAGTTCCAGAATGTTAGATTTTTGCCTTAAAAGATTTTGCTTCACTTTTTAAAAATTTTAGTAACTTAAGGGAACTATCATTTTTGGGGTGTATCAGAGGGAAATAATTTTATGAAACTTAAAAGCTTTGGGATGCCTGGGTGACTCCATCAATTAAGCATCTGCCTTTGGTTCAGGTCATTATCCCAGGGTCCTAGGATGGAGTCCCACATCAGGTTCCCTGCTCAGTAGGGAGCCTTCTTCTCCCTCTGCCTGTGGTTCCCTCTGCTTGTATACACATTCTCTTTCTCTCTCTGTCTGACGAATAAATAAAACCTTAAAAAAATAGACATTTAAAGGCTTTTAACTTCCACATCTAACAATGTTTTTAAAAACTTCAAGAATGTGTGAAAAATCCTTTATATTACTTTATGAAATAAAATGTCTTTTATTATCTTGCTGTTACATGACAAATTTCCTTTGCTGAGAATTTTCTCCCGATCCTCTATTGCTTTTTTTAAGCATCAGCCTTCTTTCAAAAAAGGAACACAAAACTTAGCTCCTCTGGGAAGTCTTCTCATTGATTCGTTCTCTTCCTTCCCTATGATATTCTTTCCACAGCACTTAATACAGCTGTCCTTGGTGTTAGAATTATTAAAGTCATTACTCTGTAAATCCATGGTGAATATGGACAGGACAACATCTTAATCATTTATCTCCTACTGAAACCACTATAATGCTTTGCAAAGTAATGTTCAAAAATGTTGATTAAAATGAATCAAAGCCATATATTGAAAATTAATATACTGTGTTTTAATAACATTTTCTGGACTTAAATTAGTATAGGCTTTGTTGCATAATCTTGAGCTTATCTTTGGTTAACTGGAGAATAACTAAAAGAAACAAATCTTATATAAGAAGGGATATATATTTTATAAAGTGCATTCATTCATTAGTTACTGATCAATAAATAATTAGGTGAATGGGAAAGAATAGCACAGTAATCATAAATTATTAATGTAATTTATACTTTCATATCATGAAGTTGTTATAAAACTGCCACCAGTGATTTTATGTCAAGAGACTTGGATTGCCCTCTTGTTACCTCTATGACCTCAGGCATATTTGTTATTCCTAAGATATGACTCCCTCTTATGTACTATGCCTATCTCACAAAGTTACTGTTAAGATCAAATGAGGTAATGGAAAATAATAGCAGTTTAAATTATTGAGAGGTAAATATTCATTAAGAACCTACACTGTGTTTTTATTTAATCATCACAACAATCCTATGAGGTTGATTATCATTCCCATTTTTATAAAGAAAACTTGTCACAGAGAGCTTACATAATTTGCCCAAGGGCACATAGTTATTAAGAGGTAAATTAAAATTTATCAGATAGTCTGACTCCAGAGCCAAGCCTCTTAGCCAAAATACTACATTGCTAACTGTCAGCTCCATTCCTTCAGATTTTGTAAAACTTGGCTATATGATATTAACTATCTTTTTCAAATTTTAAATTTCCAAAATTCCTAGAATGGAAATTTTTCTTTAGCTTTCTTAAAGATATAATAGCAAATCTAACCAAAACTCTCTACAAATATTCAAATAAAATTTAGGCAAAAAATAACCTGTCAGAGGACTAATTTAGAAAACATCTTAGCCTAGTGACTTGCCTATAACAGTCTTCTACACAGTAACTAGTTACATTCTTCAGTACGTTATATATAACTTTTTATATATATATATATATTTATATAGAGATTTATTTAAGATATAGATTCAATTCTTAAATAAATCCACTAGTAGTTCACCTAGAGGGTTGATTACTGGATAGTAATTCACTCCAAATCAAAAATTAAAAACTGAGGGGTTTGTCTTAGGCATTAAAGAAATACAAAAATCTGATAGATCCAACGATTTTCATGCTATCATAAGCCATTTACTTAGACTGCTTTCTTGAACCTTCCAAATTTCAACTGTAATGTGAAATTTGGAGAACAACACTGCCATCCAGGGATAGAGAACTAAAGGTGCAGAGCTGGAAAACGAAGCACCTAACACGGTGGTTCTCCGTACTGAAACACTCAGCTATATAGCTATCTGTTGTGAGGGAATTACTAACTGTTCAAGTACAAGAGATTACGAATGACACCACGGGCTTAAAAAAATGACAAGACTCCCCAAAGCTTCTCTTTCACCGACTCATTCAGTTAATAGAAAGGTGTAGAACTATAATCACTTTGTTAATACCAGCTAATAACTTGCCTTTTAAAAGCACTTTACTGAGGTAAGAATGATATACAAAAAGCTATACACAATTAATATGCTCAACCTAATAACTTTGGAGGGAACTATATATCAGGAAACCATAACCACAATCTAGGCCATTAGTATATCCATCACCTCCCAATTTTTTCCTGCTCTTTCCCATTGCATACTGCTTTTTTTTTTTCTCTCTCTCTCTTGAGGATAAAAACACTCAACATAAGGGGCTCCAAGGTGGCTCAGTCGTTAAGCATCTGCCTTTGGCTCAGGTCATGAACCCAGGGTCGTGGGATCTAGCCTCGTGTCGGGCTCCCTGCTCCATGGGAAGTCAGCTTCTCTCTCTCTCACTCCTCCTGCTTGTGTTCCCTCTCTATCTCTCTCTCTGTTAAATAAATAAAGAAAATCTTAGAAAAAAACCACACTCAACATAAGAGCTATCCTCTTGGCAAATTTTTAAGTACATAATATTGTTAACTATAAGCACTATGCTGTGCAGTAGATCTCCAGGACTTACTCAACCAAATAGCTGAAACTCCTTACCCTTTGACTAATACCTCCCCATTTTTCCCTCAATGGCAACCACCATTCTGCTCCTTCCTTCTCTGAATTTGACTGCCTTAGATTCATGTAAGTGTTTAAGGTAGTATTTGTCCTTCTGTATCTCATTATTTCCCTTAGTGTAAGGTCTTAATATCAATTAATATCTTCATATCTAACAATAGAAATGGCAGTCATCAGGAATGTTAGATAAAGAACAGATTATTTTTGAGATAATTTTCTTTTCTCAAAGAAAGTGTCCTGAATTGTGGGTCCTCCCCTCAATTCATATACTGAAGCTAAAATCCCCAATGTGATGGTATTTGGAGATAAAGTCTTGGAAAGTTAATTAAGATGAAATGAAGTAATAAAGGTAGAGCCTGAATCCAAAAGGATCATTATTTTTAAATGAAAATCAATGGACATCAGAGAGAGAGAGAGAAACCAGAGAATTCTCTCTTTAGGTGTGTACACTGTAAAGGCCATCTGAGGACACAAGAAGAAGGCTGTGTCTGCACGTCAGGATGAGAACTTTCACCAGAAGCAAACATGATGGTACCTTGAACTCAGACTTCCACACTTCAGAACTGTATGAAAAAAATTTCTGTTGTTTGGGCCACCCAGTATGTGATATTTTGTTTTGGCAGCCTGAGTAGCCAAATAGAGTGAGATCTGACAAACTCTTGAGAAACCTGAAACGGGAAAACTGGACTCCCATTCAACATGCCGGATCCTTACTTTCACTAAAAGAACACTGTAATAAGGAGGAAAGAGGTGTTACTCTTAATAATAATAAACTTGTTGTTTCATATATCTGACACCATTTAACTGATCCAGGTTAACCCTTAAGAAGGAAAAGGTAAAGGTGGTTTGATGCGTTGCTTTCGAGAGAAACCTATAGTTTCTTTTTTTTTTTTTTTAAAGATTTTATGTATTTATTTAATTATTTATTTGACGACACAAATCACAAGTAGGTAGAAAGGCAGGCAGAGAGAGGGGGAAGCAGGCTCCATCCCAGGAACCTGAGATCATGACCTGAGCTGAAGGCAGAGGCTTTAACCCACTGAGCCACCCAGGTGCCCCCTATAGTTTCTTTAATACAAAAACATTGTTATTACTAGAGGAAATGTGAATAGCTTAATAAGAGCAGGTTAATAGAATCGTCTTTGCAAAGAATCAAGATAACAAGATATCAGGGACAACGGAAAATTACTCTTCACTTTTAAAATAAGCATCTAAGTTTGCCAAGAGCTTATATTATAAAAGAACAGTCTATACAGAAAAAAAAACCTTAAAGTTAAGCTATTTTAAATAATATAAAAATGATCTGCTGATGAGAAATTAACTTCTCTTTGGAGCTACAGAAAGGATTCTTTAAAAGGATAGTTGGAACTTAACCTAATCTTAAAAAGTAGCCATTGAGAAAGCAGAGCTGGCAGTGGGAAAGGCCAAGGAGAGAGCCTGGGCTAAGAAAAGATAGAAAACAAACACTGACCTGAGAAGACTGTGCTGGCTGGAGAAGTGAGGTATTGGATAAGAGGGTTGGTACACAGAAAACACTACAGAGCCTTTAAGAGTCACAGACAAATATCACATTAAGAACACATTTACTGAAGTTGTCATGGAATCATAACAACAACTTTCTCCCCAGTATGAGGACACATTTTCCATAAAGCTCTACACTTATCTTTAAGGTACCCTTTCCCATGTATTTATGAATGGAGTGTCTACCACCTACCTGAGTTGAAGAAGCCATTACAGTCCAGAAGCTCAGCTTTAAGAAGGAGAGGTAAATGAATAAGAAGACAATTACAATGTGGTGTATGGCTTGTTAGTGGCAAAACTACTTTTGTGCAACATTCTTCAAATAAGAAGTCAACTATCAAGGCATTTGTGCCCAAATCACACATTAAACTAAAAGAATCCCAACCCAAATGCAAGTATGATTTAAAGTAATTTGACTACAGAATCATGACTTATGAAAATGGATTCTGGGTATGATGGATAGAGGCTCATAATGAGGCCTAGCTTAAATGTTCTTTCATCGGTCCTGAAATTATTCATTTTATCTGTGAATCTGAGTTTTGTATGTGAAGTCCAGAGAGACAATGAAAGTTATTTCAAGGGTTCAGTCTCGGGTCATCTTTGGCCCTGCCTCCTACATCCTTCACTTGAGTACTCCGCCTTCTTATTTTCTTGTCTTTGCCCAGCAACTGCTGACATCTTGCTCCAAAACACGCATCCACACTGAGTCCTGGGGTGCAGGTCCCCGGTACCTGTAAGGGTCTGCAGTAGACCCACCCATATCCCTGTACTTGAGAGAACACATTAAATACCAAACAAAAACACATGGCATGTCAAGGGACACCATAGAAGAAACAAAACAAAACAAAACAAAAAACTCTTTCCTACTTTTCTAGTGAGGGGTCTTGCAATTCCACTTTGCACTGGGCTCTGCAGATTTGTGACACCAATCCCGCAGTCCTGTGGCAGTGGCTGGCCTCAGCTGGACAATTACTGGTGAGACACCTGGCTCCTGGCAAGTCAGTTTCCCCATCTGTAAAATAAGAATAGTTCCTATGGCCTTACATTTCTGTGAATATTTTGGAGATAATTCATGCAGAGCTTCTGCCCCAGACTTTGATCCATTTTAACGATCAACACTACTGGTGTTAACTATTAATTAAAGGATTACCTAATGCAGATTTACTCCCGAATGTCTCCTCTCTCTACAGGCTAATACTTCAAAACAGCTATTCCCATAGGCAGTTGCAAATGTGCTTTAAACGTTTTTGCTTTAAAGGTTCTACTTTTTCATCTTGGTTTTCCCTTATTTTTTAAAGATTTTATTTATTTCTTTGACAGGGATCACAAGTAGAGAGGGAAGCAGGCTCCCTGACCAGCAGAGAGCCTGACACTGGGCCGGATCCCAGGACTCTGAGATCATGACCTGAGCCAAAGACAGAGGCTTACCAAGACAGAGGCTTACTCCCACTGAGCCACCCACGAGCCCCCTTGGTTTTTCTTTAAATTTAAACATTGATTACCTAAATTTAAACCTTATTACATTGTGCAGAAAAAAATATGTTCATGCTTCAGCTACAACGGGAGCCTAGAGAGAAAAAGCTGTATCCAACAAGGACTGCTTGTTAAAAGCACAGGAATCTTCACAAACGCTAGATTAAAAATTCAGAGCAAAATTTGGTCACTCAACTCTACTTTCCTAAAACGGCTTTCACCTCCCCAGTGGCACACAAAAACATGGTCCTTACAGAGCCGGGCTACGCCTACAAACGAATATAATAAAATCCGCATCTTAAAGAACTTCTAAACTTGGCAAGGGCTACACAGCGCCCTCCAGGCCACCTGCCTGCACCTGGTTTTCGCAAGAACACGCGGTTCCAGCCCGTAACACTCCCCTTCGGAAGTTCTTCTGTTCTTGATCTCCTTATTATTGCTCAAGCATCGGCCCGAACGCGCCGCGGATGAGTTTTGGGCGGCAAAGGCAGCCGTAGAGGGGCGTGGTGACGGAGCCAAGATTTCCCGGTTCACGTGCCTGCTGCCGCGGGGTCTTCACAGACGCACCATGGCGCAGCCGGGGACTCTCAACCTCAATAACGAGGTAGGCGCCGAGGCCCGGGGGAACCTGTGGGGCTACCCTTCAGGACCGCCACAATGGCTTCTGTGGGTCTTTCTGACAAGCCCGTGGTGTCCTGAGGGCGAGGGTGGGGAGTGCGGCTGGGGCAGCTTCTGGGTGGGCCCGGGCGGCTTTCCCGGAACTCGGAGCCTGGCCACAGTGACTTCGCCTCACGGCTCCCAGGTGGCTGCAGCAAAACACCTGTTTCTGGTCCTCGGGCCGCGTGAATTTTTATGTGTGGGATGTTGGGAAGATCATGTAATCTTAATATTCAGTGCCCTCGTCTGTAGAACGAAGCTCCTGAGAGTAGCTTCTTTGCAAGGTTGTTGTGAGATTTAAGTTAATTGGAATATGGGAAGCGTTTGCACAGCGCCAGACCGCTAATAAACTCTTTGCGCGTTTCCTGCCTTTTGTTGGTTGCCGGAGGTGAAGCGGAAGGGTTGAGAGCTCTTTACTAAGGGTCTGCTCATCTTCAGTGCGGTCGTGTCGCTTCTAAGGACGTACGCCCGCGTTTCTTACTCCAGCTACTCTCCCATTTCTTCCTTCCATGGACGCAAAGTTTGTAGAACGAGTTGTTCATACTTTCCCCTCCCTAATGCCTCTTCTCTCCTTCTTTCTTAAATTCGGTCTGAAATCAGGTGTTTCCCCTTATCACTGCTAGCAAAGTGTCGGTGTCACTAGGGTACCATTTCTGCCTCTGTCCCCTTTCCACTTTGTGGTTCTATTTACGGAAGTCATTAGACGCCTGAAGACTTAAAGTAAGCTGAAAAAGCAAGAATCAGATGAGGACCTCGCAGCTACTGCAAAGGAAGTTCTTTATTTTCTTTATTCAGTGGCTTTTCAAGTGTTTGCCATGACCAAGACATACTGTTCATGTTGTACAGTTGTGTGTAGACCTACTTTCTGTTTCCAAGCAACCTATGCTCACTTAATTGCAGTCAGTGATTTAGTGGAGGAATAGAAAGCATTCCAGACAGGGACTGGAAGGAGGAGATGGTAAGAGGAAATCCCTTGGGTGGTATAGGGCTAGATAACTCTCCATTGATGAGAACTTCTGGGATTCAGTAGAAAATGAAACTAAATGATATTACTGCCTTAGTGCCAAGTTAATTTGTCTGAATTTCACTTGAAAGTGGAGTACAGAATATAGAGAACGGGGGAATTCTGAAGTTTTTTAACATATATGCGTAAACACGGATTAAGTGTGTGCTACTTCCAGAAAACACTTGGTGGGCTTTTTCTCATTAGTTTGCCTAGAACCTAAAATACAGCTTCTTTGGAGTGAATCCTTGGGCATTCTTTGAAATACTAGGGAGCGTTCTATTCAATTTTGAAATTGCCGTGAGAGTACTAATGAGAATCCTTTAGCTCTCTTCACTTACGGTGTTTTCTTTTTCCACTTAGCTAATTCTCAGTCCTCTTTTTAAAGCAGTTAAAATTTGATCTTTAGGAAATCCTCACAAATTCACCTCCGTCTGGGTTGCATGTCTGTTTTTTGTGCGACCACTTTCTACTCTTTTTTTTTATGTTTTTAAAGATTTTATTTATTTATTTATTTGACAGAGAAATCACAAGTAGGCAGAGAGGCAGGTGGTGGAGGGGCAGGCTCCCTGCTGAGCAGAGAGCCCAATGCAGGCCTTGATCCAAGGGCCCTAAGATCATGACCAGAGCTGAAGGCAGAGGCTTAACTCACTGAGCCACCCAGGCGCCCCACTTTCTACTCTTGAAACATTTGTCTACCTCTTTCTCTGTTTTTACATATCTGTCTACCAAAGTATGTGCTCCATGATAATGTTTTCTGGTGACTAGATGAGCTTATCAAATTAGGAAGTGTATATATCCCATTTTAAAGTAAATCTTAACATGTTCTCATATGAAGGTGGGGGGAAAGGACAGCAAAAGTGGAAATGATGGAAGGTGTTATAATGGGAGAAAAATATCTACAAAGGGAAAAACAAATACAGATTTGTCTACATAAAAACTGCGAAACGTCCCCAAATTTAAAAAAGACAGAAAAAAATGTATAGCAAATATGACAAATAAGTGCCAAATGTCATTACTGTAAAATAGTAATTAAGAGAAACTGCCTCTTAGAACGTTGGTAAAAGAAATGAACTAACTTCTCCATGGGAGAAATGTATCTGCAAAAAAGTTCACATTCACTGTTTTAATGGATCCATTACTTTCTCATTATTGTCCCATCCTAGTCCAAGCTACACTGCTCACCAGCTCTACGCTGCTAGCCTTCCAACTACTGTCTCTCCTGTCTGATGTCCACCCTGCAGCTGGAGTTCTGTCTTCAAAAGAGAAATCTAATCTCATGACTCCCTTGCTTACAGCCTTTTTGATGGTTTCCTGTTGCTTTTGGTAAAGACCAGTCTAAACAAGGCCAGTCTCGTCTCCCCCTTACCGTATTCTACTGCTTCCCACCCTCCCTCCCTGCTTTTGAGCCTCACACTGTGTGGGGTGTGTGTGTGTGTGTGTGTGTGTGTCTTTTTCTTCTGCCTTACAGATTAAATGCATTATTTACTACTTGGAAACCTTCAGCTTGGGTTTGGCAGTCTTACTGATGACTAGAGATTTGTCCTTCATTTTTTTCTTCATCCCTGTCACTTTTTTTCATTTTGTTTCGTCAGCACATTGCATTCTGTTATTATACCTCTGTTTTCTCCTTGCTGTCTTTCTCTTTCCCTCCTTCCTTCCTTCCCAGACAGTATCCTACCCTTTTCACATTTCTAACAATGGTAGTTCTCTTTGCTTTTGGTTGGGAAACGAAAGCACATTGCCCCTAAGTAGTACATTGGCCTTCTGACAGTACTGAATGTTTTAGGCCTGTTTGTTGACTTGTGGGTTTTCTGTAAACCAACTTCCTAGTTCCTAAGTGCAAATGAATTTTGAATCCTAACTGAGAGGCTCTTGATACCTATTTGTCAGTTTTGCAAAAATAAAGTTAAATGCTTGAAGAAAGGTAAGTGCTTGGGGTGAGCAGTTGTGAGAAAAATAAAATAATATTTCCATTGTTACATAAAATGAATGTACTTATTTTTCTAATATATTAAATTTAATCAAATTTTCCTACTGCCTGCACACAAATACTGGAAAAGTCAAAAAGTTGAAAAGAATTTTTTTTGGTTTTTGGCATGGAACTACATACATAAAGCATTCCCTTTTCTTTTAGAATTCCCTTATGCAGTAATGACAAACATAGTACTTCTTAAATTGGAATTTTAAAATTGGAGTTTAGCTTTCCCATGATTGGAATGTAACTGAGGAACAACTCTGCTAAGTGCAGTTTATTAGTTCAGTTCAGTTGACAGCAGTTAGCAAATAGCATATCATCATCTTATGTACCTCTGGGCTACAGCAATTGGAAACAGTTGCTAATATATTTTAGTGCATACTTTATAACTCACTATTAATTTTTCTCATAAGTGACCTTCAAAAAATTGTTATAAATCCCCATTTTGCTGCATATGAAATGTGGCAATTTTGGCACATGGGTGGCTCAGTCACTTAATGTCTGCCTTCCTCAGGTCACGATTTGGTGTCCTAGGATTGAACCCTATGTCTGGCTCCCTGCTCAGCAGAGATCCTGCTTCTCTCCCTGCTTGTGTGCTCAGGCTGTCTCTCTCTCTCTCTGTCAAATAAATAAATTTTTAAAAATATTACAGGTTTTTTTTTCAGTTAAAATCTAGTCTGAATGACTTTTTATTATGCAAGTATGAATTTTTTTTCTAAACCGAACTTCAAAATAAATTCCAAACAGGTTAGTATATCTGGTAAGAAAGAAACCTGATCACTCTGCACTTTGTTAATATATTAGGCATTTGAAAAAGTGAATGAACAAGTGAGTATTACAGTCTTTCTGGTCATTTATTTAGCAAATGCTTATTGAAAACTCATACTGTACCATCACTATGTTAGGTGTTACGATGTAATGTTGAGTAAAACCAGACACTTGACCTTCATGGAATTTACAACCTGCTGGGAAGAAGACACATCAGATTGTATTCAGATTACAAATAAAATATTTAACTTAGAATAATAGTCATGACAAGTTCTAGAAGCACTCCTAAGTACTTATAAAGGGGAGTTTTAACACTGTCTGAAGACAGAAAAGATTTCACTGAGAAATGGCATTTGATCCAAAATCAGAAGGATGAGATGAATGAGTGGTAAAGCGCATTCCTACCAGAGAGAATAGCAAGTGTAAAGACTTGGTGGTAGGTGGAAGCATGGTGGAGATAAAGGATTAAAAGTAGGCCCATGTGGCCATCCTAAGACAAACTGGAAACAAAGAGAATTAAGTAAAGGTCTGTCATCGGATCTGTGTATTAAAAAATGTATTCTAGGGCGCCTGGTGGTTCATTGACCAAAAGCGTCTGCTTTTGGCGCAGATCATAATCCTGGAGTACTGGGATTGAGTCCTGAATTGGACTCCCTGCCTACTGGGGAGTCTGCCTCTCTCTCTCCCTTTGGTGCATGTGTGCACACTAACTCTGTTTCTCTTTCTCTCCCTTTCTGTCAAATAAATAAAATCATAGGAAAAAAGTATTCTGAGTTGTGAATAGCTGGTTGGAGAGGGGCAAGAATGGATGTAGACAAACCAGTTACCAGTAACTCACCCAAGAGAACGAGGAGGTCAAGATAGGGGGAAAACTGGTACAATTTGGGATATAATTAGGAGATAAAATTGACACAACTTGGTAACAGATTGATTGTGAGGGATTTAGAAAAGAAAGCTACTTAAAATGAGCCCTAGGTTTATAATTGAACAAAAGGATTGTTCTTTTCCCTGAAATATAAAACAACAAAAAAGGAATCCATTTGGGAGTGAAGAACATGGGTTCAAGTGTGTGTTGTAGATGATTTTAAGCCTGCAGAAAAGCAAAGCCTGCTTTCCTGCTGAACTGAGTAGACAGTTGCACATATAGGTCTGGAGCTAAAAGAGAGTCTTAGTGGAAGGCAAGAAATTATCGAGTCATCTTGTTTAGGTGGGAAATTACAATATACACAGGTAAGATCACTTAGGTCTCAAAAGTATGTTGTGAAAAGAAGAGTTGGCTCAGGACTGCCCTTTGAACGTAAAACTGGTTAGTGGTGGAGGAGTCTTCAAAGAAGAGCAAGGTAGAGTGACTAGAGAGGATGGAGGAATCCTGGAGAGTATTCTAAGTGTTCCTTGGAAAGAGAAAGTGGTCAATAGTGTCAAATGCTGCCGAGATTGCAAGTAAAGTGAAGCCTGAAAAATTCCTGTTGGATTTGAGGGACTTTTGGACATCATTGATGTCTTTTGTAATAGCTTTTAGTGGACTGATGAGAATGGAAATCCAACGGGATTATGTGGTAAGTAGAAATGGAGTTAGGGAGTTTGAGCCTCTCTGAAAGCTTGGCTCTGAGGCAGTTGTAGAGAGAGGGTACTCCTAGTGATCTTCATAGTGAGAATGTTTGTCTTGTCTCTAGTGAAAATGAGTCAAGCACAATTAAAAATCAATAGAAACAACCATGTAAGAGATCGACAGTGGAAGAGTAAAGGGGTAGTGTGTAGTAAGGGTTCTAAGAAAGCAGAAAAGATGAGATCCAAAATACAACCGGAAGATGAATGTTCCGTATTGTGTAGGAGAATAGGTTAACAGAGGAGAGTAGGTGATACAAGTAAATTTGCATTCATTGTAGTGGAAAGATGATGGTTCCCCTTTCATGTTCATTTTCTCCATAAAATTGGAAAAGAGAGAAGTGGAAGGTCAGGTGTTTTAGAAGGCAGGCACAGGTTTAAAATAGTCATTTGGGTAAATTGGAAGGGGAGGTGAACCATGAGAGACTATGGACTCTGAAAAACAGTCTGAGGGGTTTGAAGTGGCGGGGGGGGGGGTGGGAGGTTGGGGTACCAGGTGGTGGGTATTATAGAGGGCACGGCTTGCATGGAGCACTGGGTGTGGTGAAAAAATAATGAATAATGTTTTTCTGAAAATAAATAAATTGGAAAAACAAAACAAAACAAAAAAAAAGTTATATAAAAACAAAAATGAAAAAAAACCAGAATAGTGGGAATGAATTAAAAATAAAAGTTGTATCTATGAAGTAAAAAAAAAAAAAAAAATTCATTGTAGAAGGAATTGAACAAAAAAATGTAACAGGTTTCCTAAGAGTGTATAGGAGCCCATTTCATGTTAGTTATAATGAATTTAATGTAGATAGAATATCTCAAGTATTTCCCAGCTCTTGTAGGGGCTGTGATGAAGAACTCAGGATGAGGGGTCCTGGGTGGCTCAGTTGGTTCGGTGGCTGATTCTTGGTTTTAGCTCAGGTCATGATGTCAGGATCCTGGGATTGAGCCCTCATCTGGCTCTGTGCTTAGCACAGAGTGTGCTTGAGGATCCTCTCTCTCCTCCTTCTGCCCTTCCCCCTGCTGACTTTCTCCCTAAAATAAATAAATGAATCTTTTGGGGGGGGGCAAAAAAAAAAAGCAAACAAAACCTCAGGATGATTATTTCATCCAGGATTAGCTAGAGTAATTGCTAACAGGAAGGCTAGGACAGTTTAAGGTATTAGAAAGTATTGATCATGTACATAAACTGAATAAAAGGAAAATTGGAAAGAACAGGACCAATCATTTGAGAGAAAGTATAGGGGTCAGTGAACTATTGGTCCCAGTGAAGTCAAAGATGTTGGTGGCGAGTTAAGTTGAACAAGGAAATAGACATTTTGATCTCATTGTAGACTATTTAGAGTAATGGTTATAAAAATGGATCCCTTATGAGTGATAACAAGGACTACAGTGTTACTTTGGATGTGGGTGCTGAGAGTGAATAGATAAGGTCATGAAGACAGGAAGTCAACAAGTGATGATATGATAACGGATAGGTTTTATTACATGGACATCTACGTCACCCAGAATGGTGGGAAAAGTTAGGACGGAGATAAATTGTAAGCTGATTGACAGTATCTTCACTGAATAAGGGGGTGAAATAGACTGAGGGTAAGAGACAGGGTTATAGCCAAATGCAAGAGCCTTGAAGAAACAGGATGATGTTGATGTTGCTATTTTGGCGAGGAGAATTTGAGGGATTGTATGTGCCAGACACTCTTGCAATGCTCAGAAAAAATGATTTCAGTACCACAAGTTCCCGTCCTCTAGGAGTGCCCAGACTATAAAAGAAGTTGGCTATGTGAGCAGTCAGGGAGACTACAGTAAGATAAATACTGCCTGTAAAGTATAGTGGGAGTGTGAAGGTTGGAGGAGTTATCTCCATCTGAAGAAGTCATTGGAAGACTTCTCAGGAATATCTTACCTGAATTTTATGTGGTCCTTAAAGTGGAGAAGGGGAAGAACATTCTAGGAGGAAGGATAAGATATTTGACTAGTAATAGCAACAGACAAAATATAAACTCAAAATGATAGCATCCTGATGTACTAAGTACTATTATAACATGTAGTTTTTCATCATTCGAATATTTCCATTTTTTGGACAGTCTTTCTGGGGTTTTTTGGTCTCAGAGTACAGCACTGTTGTCTAACGGGATGATTTAAAGCATCTGTCAGTGTGCGTGCGTGTACGCATGCACCCTGGTGTTTTTCACATCTCTTTTAAAGTTAGGCTTGAAATTTATTACTAGAAACAAATGGAAGGGTTGCTGTATAAATAAGTAAAATATTATCAATTTCACACATTTGCTTTTGGTAACATAAACATTCAATAAATTCCTGCCATTATGGGTAAAATTCTGTTTTAAATTGCAAGGGTGCAAAGATGAATGTGATGCTCTCTGAGAGGTGTTAACTAACATTTTGGTAACATTGTGCAATGTTATGTTATGTTATGTGCAATGTATACCTGTATGAAATCATCACATTGTACATCTTAAATTTATTCAGTGTTTCATGTTAATTATATTTCAATAAAGGATGGAAGAGAAACATAATAGAACATACCCATCCTGGCTGTGCCCACTCCTTGCTTATCCCTTTCTTGCCTTTCATCTTCTACCAACTTAGATTCCAAAAACCTAGGACCAGTTTAAGTGTTCCCAACAAGTTCACTCTAAAAGCATTGGAATGCTGTGTAGGTGCTACTGAGAATGTCACAGAGGAAATGAGGCAGAAATACATATATGTACCTAAATATTGTATGAGACATTTTAGCTTTCCCTAAGTCCTTTTTTGCCTCTGCCATTCCCAGGCATTTCCTTCTCCTTGTGCCATTGCTACACTCTCTCCAGCAACCTGGCCTTTTGCCATTCTTTCCAGAATACCTTTCCTACTGCCTTCTTTGTTACCTATCTCTGACCCAGTTCTTGTCTTTCAAATGTGTAACCACACAGAATTCCCTTTTTCAGTCTTTCTTCATTTTGACTTTGAAAATGCATTGGCTTAGGTCTTTTGTGTGTGTGCATACTTAAATTGCATGCATTGTAATTGAAGAATATCTATGTCCATTCCAAGGAATTACCAGCCTTTAAAAAGAAAACCCTGAGAGCGGCTGCCATCGGCTCAGGTCATGATCCCAGTGTCCTGGGATCGAGTCCCACATCGGGCTCCTTGCTCTGCAGGGAGCCTGCTTCTCCCTCTGCCTCTAGCCTGCCACTCTGTCTGCCTGTGCTTGCGCTCTGTATCTCTCTCTAACAAATAAATAAAAATCTTTAAAAAAAAAAATAAAAAAATAAAAAGAAAACCCTGAATATGCTATATTCGGTTTAGTTTTTTTCAAAATAGAAATGCAACAGATTGAAGGAAAAAAGCGTCCCAGATGTTTGGAGAGAGCCTGTGTAATCATATTAGCTATAAAAGGGAAATTAGCAGCAGATATTGTGAAATAAGGAAGCTTGTATTTCCTTTGTCAATACATCCTGAAAGAAATTCTTTTCCAGGTAGCATGTTGCTCCAAAGAAGAGCTTCAAAAATCATGCTTAAACATTTAAGATTAATTACCAAAAGTAGCATAGCCACATATTCTCTCTACGTTTTTAACAGTAGGGTAGATAATTTACAAAAAACACACACCTGACACCCAGACGCAAAGCATACCTGTAAATGCACACCCAGGCAGACACAAGCACACAGACGTGTTCATGCCCCATAAAAGCATCTCCTTTGAACCCTCCTGTATTTTTTCAGTTCACTATGTTTTCTTTCTCTATCGTCCCCACTTACTTTTGAACAGTTTCTACAATTCTTCGCATTTTTCTCTTATAGACTGGCTGACAAGATTCACTGTGCTGTCCTGTTCCTGGCTTCATTCTGTTCCTGGATCTGCCAGGTTATCTGTGGCAGCACTATTTATTTTTTTTTTAAGATTTTACTTATTTATTTGACAGAGAGAGATCACAAGTAGGCAGAGAGAGAGATCGAGAGAGAGAGAGAGGAGGAAGCAGGCTCCCTGCCAAGCAGAGAGCCCATTGCGGGACTCGATCCCAGGTCTCTGGAATCATGACCTGAGCAGAGGCTTAACCCGCTGAGCCACCCAGGTGCCCTGTGGCAACACTATTAATCTAACAACCACAGAGCCTTTTCACTGTGTGACTGCATCTTCCCTTGGGCAGAACCATGAGGGAAGCCTGAGCTATCACTTGTGTGTGATATTTGTCCGTTTTAGTTCTGCTACCTCAAAAAATAGATTTAAATTGAGGTTATTTTTTGCTTTGTGTTTAAATTTTTTATTTACTTTTATCCAAGTATCTTTTTAAGAAAACTTATTGCTAGCAGCAATGGCATACATAAAACTCTAACCATCTGTTACTCCTTTAACTGAAATATACCAAGATTAAAGACGCTGCAGGAATTTACAGGAGTAGAGGAAAGAACCTACTGCGGACCCAATTAGTTGTGTGAGCATTTACCTAAGGATAGAAGTCATTTCTGTGCAGATGGTAGGACACTGGTGAGGAAGAGAACATTTGCCAGATCCTGAAAGTGAAGTCAGATTGAAGCAGCTTTTCAAGAAATATGGATATTTACATTGGACTTTTCACTATTTCATGTATGAGCTGTGTGTCTGTATGTGGCTTTGTTCATGGCGTTCTTTCCATTTGCTGTACGTCACTGTAAATTGATCACATTCATTTTGTAAAATTTCATATTGCTGGAAACTTCATCTTCTCTCCCAAAGCAGGTGTCCATCATTTATCTTACCAACTGTTTTTAAGCAACAGACTCCTGCCAAGACTTTCTATAAATAGACAAACAGAAACTTACTGTTGGGGGGCACCAGGCTGGGGAGTGCTCTCCTGACCTTCTGCTACTTTGGAGGTGCTGCCGTTACACAATGGGGTAGTACCAGCTTCTGGTTTCATCACAACATTTTAAAGGGGAAAAAAAAAGGTATCATTTATGAGGTAGATACGAAAATCTATCATCCACTAATGGTCCAAACCATAAAATAATGTTTGTGTTCCACCAAGGAACTCGTGATTAGGCAAATTTCCAAAGAACATTTGTTATTCATCTTGTCACTTAATTCTAAGCCACATTATCTCTCAAATGAGTGATGATGAAAAAACAACCAAATGTCCTTTTTCATTATATTCATTAATAGTTGAATTCTACTCAAGCTGATTTGATTTAGTTTCTTCCCCGAATTGAGTTTGGTTAAAATATCTAGGATGATATTGTTGAACATATATAGTATTTTTTTGATCACCACACTTTTGAAATTTTCTCTGGCAGACATGGGTGTTGGTGTCCTGAAATTCTTAGCATAAGTAATTTCAACTGTCTTAGGAAATGTCTGTCAGTTTGTGGGGCAGACATTATTTCCACATGTGTCTTAGAAAGGCTGTAATCCCTGTGACTGAGGTATCGTATCTCTAGCATATGAACCTGTTCTGATTTTAAAGGAGAGGAGCATTTTTATGACTTTATTTTTGTAGACATGTTTAATCATAGATGCATGGAGTTCCTACAGCACGCTTTTTCATAGAGAATAGTAGGAAGTTTTTAGTCTGCCTTAAACTTCCTAAGAAATTACCAGTATCACAATTACAGTATAATCACCCTATTATCACAAGTACTCCTTTAAATACTATTTATAGAATTAAAATTGTTTTTATGAGCATTACATTAATATCTCATTTTAGAAATCAGTATTGAATAAAGCCCCTTTGCCCATATTAGGTTTCACTCATATGAATTCTCTTCTGAAGAAATCAGTATTTAAATTAAATTTATTCTTCCTGCATTTACAGTTATAGGAGAAAACTCATCAAAATGAGCCACCTCTAATGACAGTCATTTAAGTAAAAATAAGACCAAGTGCTGATTTCTGCTTTCTCCTTTGTTATGTCTGTTACTGGCTTTATATTCTGAATTCTCTTTTGGTAATAGTGTTGGTGGTTAAGAAAGGTTCTTCAGTTAAAATGTGACCTGTGAGCCATACAAAGCACACATATTTTGTTTCTTTTACTGAATAGTTTTGATTGAAAAATAGCCTAAGAAAAACAGGCCTGCCATTCATGTTTGTAAGACCTGCTACAATAATAGAAATGTGGGCCCATATTTAAAAGTTTAAAGATTTAGGGGCGCCTGGGTGGCTCAGTGGGTTAAGCCGCTGCCTTTGGCTCGGGTCATGATCTCAGGATCCTGGGATCGAGTCCCGCATTCGGGCTCTCTGCTCGGCAGGGAGCCTGCTTCCCTTCCTCTCTCTCTGCCTGCCTCTCTGCTTACTTGTGATCTCTCTCTGTCAAATGAATAAATAAAATCCTTAAAAAAAAAATAAAAGTTTAAAGATTTAGCAAACAGATAACAAAATAAAAAGTGTCACACCCTTCTCCCTCAAACAAAAATACATTTATATTGAGAAAATGAAAAAAATATGTGCAAAGTCATAGATATTTTATGACTTCAACTCAGCAAATATGAGATAACTCTATTCAAATATTATTTCACATGGTAATGTTCCACCCATATTTACAGTAAAATATTAACATGTAAAATTCATACATTACAGTGTATGATACACATGTTATATGATAGATATATTTTAATGTAAATTTATTTTTCTTGATTGGACATCACCATTCACTATGCAGAGACCTAATTGCTTCTGTCATGCACTCCATCTTCTCCTGTACCTGCTCCCCAGATTCAGAGTCCTCTGAATCAGCTTCTCTAGAGAAAACTTTGTTGCAGAATTCTTTTAAACTTCAAGAGGGGTTATAATGTTCCAGATTTAATGACTATAAAAATCCTCGCTCTTGAACTCTGTTCTAGAAGCTTTTCTCTAGAAGTAACTATTGCCTGCAATTACTGAGCAATTTCAAAGTTCTTAATATATGCACAGAGCAGTTTTCTTACATTTTGTAAGAAATAGGCTTGTATTAATGTCAAGTAATCTACAATTTGTTATGATTTTGCTTTTCATCCATGAGATATTTAGAAGGGTCCTGATTTGCAGCTGGTTAATTTTCAAGTACTTATATATGGAAGCAAAGGCTAGGGGTGGGGTGAGTGTGAAAGTAGTGGAGAGACACTGAGGTCTCTGTTGTCCAGCTCTTGTCAGATGGAAGTCAGAGCAGGATCCGTTTTATTCAACCCATGTATATGTTGGAAATTTTGCTCATCAGAACTCCACGTTGCCTAGAATGATCTGTTGGTCTTCCAGAAGACTTAAATGCAGGAGATAGACAAATGCTTTAATTTTCTGTGCATATAAGTTGTCTCCTTGCACCCACAGTCTGGGAACTTGCATGCAGTGAGAGTCTGTGGTCTTGGCCTCAACAACAACGTGTGCTCAGCTTGCTTTAGAAAGTGTTGGGGTGCCTGGGTGGCTCAGTGGTATAAGCCTCTGCCTTTGGCTCAGGTCACAGTCTCAGGGTCTTGGGATAGAGCCCCACATCGAACACTGCTCAGCAGGGAGCCTTCTTCCCCCTCTCTCTCTGCCTGCCTCTCTGCCTACTTGTGATCTCTCTCTCTCTCTCTCTCTGTCAAATAAATAAATAAATAAATGAATAAAATAATCTTAAAAGAAAGTGTCATTTGAACTACATAGATATCTAATTGAAGAACACATTCTAGTTGAGTTGCATGTTAGTAGAAATTTTGTCCTAAGAAAAGTCTGATAGACGAAAACAAAAAAAAAGAAAGCATTGAAAATTCCTTGAGAGAGCACTGTATTAGAGATATAAAGATTTTTTTGTTTCGATTTTAGATTTAAAGACTTCATTTATTTATTTGAGAGAGAGCAAGAAAGAGCACAGGAGTGGGAAGAGCAGAAGGGGGAAAGGGAGAAGCAGGGAGCCCAGTGTGTGGCTGGATCCCAGGACTACAGATCATGACCTGAGCCAAAGGCAGACACTTAACCGACTGAGCCATCCAGGTGCCACAGATATAAAGACTTTTAATAACTCCAGCAAAGCCTGTTATTTCTCTACCATGGGGACAGATTGGTGTTTTTGTTTGGTCAAAAATATGTTGGAATAATGTGGCTTCTATATGGGGACATACCATATAATATATATACTTTTATAACACTGAAATTAGATTAAACCATTACATTAAACACAGTAAGATGTTATTACTGAGATGCACAGTGGGATGAAGACTCAGTTGAGAAACAGTAGTTTTCTGCTTCCTGTCTCATGCCTCAGCTTATGTAACTAGGGAGAAATCGTTTTAACTATTAAAATTCATATGTTTTATCTTACTCATTTCTTTCTGAAAAACACACAGAGTTGAATTAGTACAAGTTAAATGTATGTTCAGCTTCATGCAACTTTTGCTTCCCATGTTTCAAAGAAGGAGATTTTAAAAAATTCTGTCGACTTACAATAGAAGAAACACTAGTGTTGTGGTGTATCATAATAAGACATGCTGGATATTCATGTTTTCGAAAAAAGAAAATATTTTGTTATTCCCGGTATTTTGGGAAAACCTGAATGAGATTTGTGGTCGTTTATTGCCATTTTCTTCTTAAAAAGAAAATGAGTACATAAAAAATAGTTTTAATTTTTGTTATAATTAACAGAATGCCATGAGATTTGCTTTAATCTTAGTAATTTATTTACACTTCAGTTAATTTATCTAAGTGGATTTGCTTTTTGCCTTTGGATCCTGTCCATAGAGCTTATGCTTAACATTTTAAGAAAACAGTACTGCCAAACTCAAGCAAGACCAAGTTGTGACTCAGATTACTACCAGATGTGGAGTAGCAAAAATCTCTTTTATATACATGTGTGTATGCATATCTGTGATTTTAAAATTAAAAACCATAATTTAAACTCTTTTTCCAACTTCACCAGTCACTGTTCTCATAGTTATAATTATCTGGAAGGGACTGAACCTTAATTGTAGAGTACTGGTGTAATCCTTGCTAAATGTATGCTTTCTAAATGCATATATGCATTAAATGGATTTACTGGTATTCTATCACATGAGTTGCAGTGATAACTCCTGATTGAATATTAATGCTGAGAGTGAAGATGCAAAGCTCTTCTATGTAATGAAATCTAGAATAAAACACAACTGGCAGAATGAGCAGGGTAAAATCATGTGCTTTGAAAAAAATAAGTATTTATCAACAACTATAAAACTGAGTAATTAAAAGTTGAGGCTGAAAGCAGCAAGCATCCTTAACTCTCTGACTATAAACAGAAATAGGAATCATCATTGCTCTGAATATCAAATCCAGGATAAATACAAATTATAAACCCTTGGTGATTCTGAAAACTTAATTGTATGGTAAATATAATTTGATTATCTTTATATTATTATTTTATTTTATTTATTTATGCTGAAAGGAATCTCAGTCCCCCAATCTCCTATTTTATATGTGGAAAAATTGTAAGCCAGCAAGATTGACTTTTCTGAGGTCACAGAACCAGTTAGTGACAGACCAAAGTTTAAAATCCAGGTAACTTTATTTTTTTAATAAAACAAAACTATTTATTTAGGCTGTTAGAATTGCAGTTCAATTCAGTTCAATTCAAGGAGCACAGATTTGGGCAACAATCTAAATTGCATTCCCCTAGGGACAAAAGTGACTTTTTTTAACTTTATCAATTTTATTTTAATATTTAGCAATTATATCAAGATATACATTAGAAATAATATACATTTATGCATGTTTTTAAATTTTTTGACTGTTGGTGACACACAGTGTTAGATTAGTTTTAGTTGTATGACATAGTGATTCAACTTTTCTCTGTGTTTTGCTGTGTTCATCACAAGTGTCACTACCATCTGTCACAATACAGTGGTATTACAGTACCATTCCCTATATTCCCTGTGTTGTCCCTTTTATTCCTATTACTCACTTATTTCATAGGAAGCCTCTATCTCCCACTTTCTTTGTACATTTTGCCCATTCCCAGAAACCCCTCCCTTCTGGCAACCATCAATTTGTTCTCTGTATTTATGGATCTGATTCTGCTTTTTGTTTATTTATTCATTTTGTATTTTTTAGATTCCACATGTGGGTGAACGATAGTATTTGATTTTCTCTGTCTGACTAAATTTCACTTAGTGTTGTACCCTCTAGGGACATCCATGTTGCTGTAGACAGCAGGATTTTAACCTTTTTTTGAAACTGCTTAATACTAATATTAATTTATTAATTAACAAATTTAATAAATAAATAATGAAATTAATTTATTGGTAACATATGCATGCCACACCTTTCTTCCTTATCCATTCATCTATTGATGGACACTTGGGTTGCTACTATATCTTAGATATTATAGGTAACATGCTTCAGTAAATATAATTTTTAAATTAGTGTTTTTATTTTCTTTGGGTAAATAGCCAGTAGTGGGATTATTGGATCATATTATAACCCAGGCATCTTAACTCCTGTCTTACGGTCTTTCAGCTTTTTCAAGCAAGGAATGCTACAAAAGATTGGCTAAATATTGATTTAGGGTAATATAGAAGGTTTAAGGACAGAATTTTGTCAATAGATGTGATTGTGTCTTCTTAGGATTTGCCACTTAGTAACTTTGTGACTGTGATCATTCTTAGATTCTATTTTATATCCTATAATGTGGAGGAAAATATTTATTTTACTGAGAAGGGATTTTGTGAGGAATAAAAACCAATTTATTTAAATGCTTAGTACAGTGATTGGCACATGGTAAGTGCTGCATAAACATTATTTATTATTGCTTATGGTTTTTCTTATCAGGGCTTAATAAAAATTACAGAGCGGGCCTTTAAAAATAGCTCATTTCAGTGGTAGGAGTTAAGACTTTAAGATTCTCTGTGGGTTTTTTTTGTTTTTTTGTTTTGTTTTGTTTTTTTTCCAATTTATTTATTTTCAGAAAAACATTATTCATTATTTTTTCACCACACCCAGTGCTCCATGCAAGCCGTGCCCTCTATAATACCCACCACCTGGTACACCAACCTCCCACCCCCCACCTCTCCTTGGCAGTTGCTGTTGATCTGTGTCATTCAAAATGTCTGTTCATAAAAAGGCAGAATTACATAAACAATTCATAATCTTTTTGGTCAAACACTTTGAATTAGTTATTAGATTTAAAAACTACCTTTATGGGGCGCCTGGGTGGCTCAGTGGGTTACGCCACTGCCTTCAGCTCAGGTCATGATCTCAGGGTCCTGGGATCGAGTCCCGCATCGGGCTCTCTGCTCGGCGGGGAGCCTGCTTCCTCCTCTCTCTCTCTCTGCCTGCCTCTCTGCCTACTTGTGATCTCTCTCTGTCAAATAAATAAATAAAATCTTTAAAAAAATAAAAAAAAAATAAAAACTACCTTTATAATAATATGATTTATATTTTTTCAACCCAAATGGAAGAGAATTACACATGATTAGTGAATTTGGCTGTGGTATCTGCCTTTCTATTCATAGGCTGCACTCTCTCTTAAAGGTTTAGTGGGTCTGTTTTATTCGTATTGATTGATGGTATTCTGGGCCACATTTGGAGTCACAAAGGTTCTGGCTGGATCATTTGTTTCAGGCACCATTCATTTCTTTTTACTCAATTTAACACTGCCAGATTTGTCCAAATAAATGAGTTCATAATGCTTATTCTGGCATTCAGAGTTTGCCATTCCTTGCTTCTTAATGCTTCTAATATACTTTACAACTTATTTCTCAAACATGTAACTTCCATTCCCAACAGGCTCTTTTATCACTGTTGCCAAATGCAATAGGTTCTTTTCTTTTTATTTCTTGGTCTCTGGGTATGGTTTTTATCCTGCCTAGAATTCACCTTAACCAAGATTTCCTTAGTGTATATTGTCTGGTGTTTGGTTCTGTATTGGTTATACTGGTATCGCAGTGCATTAATGCTTTTCCTCTTTTCTGACTTCCCACAAATGTGTGAGCTCTGTGAGTACACAACAAGGACACTGGACAGAATGGGCCGGCAACCAGTGTTGTGCAGTTGATTTACTGGAAAATAGATCTTAACTTTCAGTACAAAATGTAGAAACTGTTGCAGAGTTAGGAGTGTAGGATGTGAGAACATGTGCTTGTCTGAGTGTAACAGAACCTCTTTTCTAAATGAATCCTCAAGGTCTCATACATACTTATTTCCCAGATCTCAGGAATCATTTGACAATAGTTTTGAGTCGATTTGAAATGGATTTCAGGTTTCAGGTCAGCACATTTCTTCTACCCCTTCTATAAATCCTCAGTGCTTGCTTTCACCCTATAAAGAATTGCATCATATAATTTTAGGGATTTGAGAGTAGACGTGTCTGCAGTTTAATACTCAGCAAGTGTTAAAAACTGACCTTGAGCCTTGCGGGTGATGTTGTTGAAAGATGGAATGTGTACCTTTTTTCTGTACCAACTCTGGAACAAGTGCCTTGATGTTTCCCTAGGGTGTCTTGAACTTAACATCTGCTGTGAAAGATGGGGCTTTGGAAGTGCAGTCTGGCTTCTTCTAACCCATCTTAGGAGGCCCTAAAGGCCGACCTCAAAGAGTCATCCAAGTGTTAGTGTTGAACTTAGATGTGTATCAGCCCCTGAAGTTGGAGATGAAATCTAGCTAAGCAGTTCATGAAGAACGCTCTGGATTATTCTTCTGACATGTGGGCTCTTCTGCCATGTTTTTTGTTTTATTTCTTTTCGAATATTATTAGCAGGAAGATACAATAGATTTGTCCCAGTAAAGTGTATTTAAAATGTAGAAAATTAAAAAAAAAATAAAATGTAGAAAATAAATTTTGAATTTTATAATTTTTAGACCTCTCCAGTATGATTTTGTAAGTCAAGAAATGAAATTTGCTGAGCAGTTTGGATATAATTTCCTAGACTGACGTGATATATCAAACTTGGAGGAGATGCTTGATAAAATATTAAAGTAGATTGGAACAGAAAATATGAAAGCATATTTCTCTCTCATGCCCTTTTCACGTACACTGGAGTGATATTATGCCATTCACATTTTTGTATTCATTGAATCCCCTGAAGTTTTACATGGAAGAGGAAGCGAGTATTTATAAAAGGTGTAGATGAAAAGAAGGTTATTTCCCCATCCCTTTTGCTGTAAAACATCCCTGTTAGAAAACTAGACTGATATTTTTGTTAATTTGATGACAAGCAAGAAAATAATATTTTAAAGATAAGGAAGTTCACATATTGGGCTAGAAGTTAAATTCATTTTATTTAACTTCTAAATCCTACATATTAAAATTTATATCAAGAACCACTTATTACCTATTTACATTAAAAATAAATTCTTTTGTTTAAGTATAACATCATTCAGAAAACAACACAAATCATATATATATATTATATATATAGATATTATATATATGTGGCTCAGCGGATTTTCCTAAAGGGATCTCACATGACCACTACCCAGATTGAAAACCAGAACATGACCAGCAAATCATCCCTGGCACCTTTTCCAGGTAATACCTCTCCGTCCTCCTCAGGTTAACCACTATCCTGATTTTAAATACCATATATGAGTTTAGACTCTTTTTGAACTAAATATAATCATGCATTACATATTCTTTCATGCCTTTTTTTACCTTCAAATTTTATTAGATTCAACTGTGTAAGTCTTCTGCCAGTGGTTTTGTTTTTTTCTTCAACTGCATAGTAATTCGTTGAATAGCTTGTATTACACAATTTATCTCTTACTGTTGATAGATATTTGGATTGTGTCCAGTTCTCAGCTATTAGAAATAATGCTATTAAAGCTTCTTGTACATGTCTTTTGATGTGAGTACACACACACTTCTGTGAGCTGTATGGGTATAATAACTGGTTCACATACTATTCTTATGTTTAGCCTTCCAGGGACTGCCAAGTTATTGGAAATCTTTAGGCCTTTAATGAATAAAATTCTCTTATATTTGGATTTAAATCTGTCATTTTACAGGTTTCCCCTGTATTTCTTAATGCTCTGTGTTCTTTTCCTTACCTCTTAGTATAGGGTTTGAGTTCTTGTTGTTAATTACTGTATTGTTGCCCTTAATTAACTTTTTTAAGTAAAAGCTGTTTTACTCAGCTGTAGTGATTACCCAGGAGATTATAACATGAATTCTTGGTTTAATAGATATAACTTAGTACTTTTACCACTTCTTGTCCAATATACCCTTCTGTCTTCTTTTAACACACTTTTGCTGTTGTTGCATGCAGTTATTGACGTGAATTATAATAATTCTACATTTTAAACTGCCCACAGCGGTATCACCATCACCATCATCATGGTTTTAGATAAGGATGTGTTTTGTGTTCCTGTTGATTACTTACTGCAAATTTTAAATTTTACCTGAAATTGTTTTCTTGCTGCCTAAAAATTGCCTTTAATTATTTCTAGTATTAATCTGTTAGTGACATATTCTAAATTTTTTTTTTTTTTAAAAAACATCTTTGTTTCACCATCTGATTTGGATGAATACTATTGAATTCTCGGTTGATTCTCTTTCAGCATTTTAAAAAATGTCATTTAGGGGCGCCTGGGTGGCTCAGTGGGTTAAGCCTCTGCCTGCGGCTCAGGTCATGATCTCAGGGTCCTTTGTTCGAGCCCTGCATCAGGCTCTCTGCTCAGCAGGGAGCCTGCTTCCCCCCTCTCTCTCTGCCTCTCTGCGTATTTGTGGTCTCTGTCTGTCAAATAAATAAATAAAATCTTTTTTTAAAAAGTCATTTAATTGACTTCTGGCTTCCATTGTTTCTGTTGAAAAGAACTATCATTCCTGTTGTCCCTTCTTTGACAGCAGGATTAAGTTTTTTCTGCTTGGTTTTAAGATTCTCTCTTGGTATTTGATTTTCAAAGGTTTTACTGTGTTGTGCCTTGGTGTGCTTTTGTTTACATTTATCCTGCTTTGTTTCTAAAGAGTTTTGCATCTTTAGCTTACATTTTAAAAAAGATCTAATCAGTATTTCTCCCCCTCTCCCCAGGTCTTCAGTTAAATGTTTTTATTATCTTGTGTTTCTTAGCTATATTACATATTTTCCCTTCTTTAATGCTGTCCATGAATCAATCTGAATATTAAAAAAATTTTTTTTTTGATTTATTTGACAGAGAGAGAGACATCACAAGTAGGCAGAGAGGCAGGCAGAGGGGGAGAGGCAACCAGGCTCCCCGCTGAGCAGATAGCCTGATGCAGGACTCCATCCCAGGACCCTAAAATCATGACCCAAGCTGAAGGCAGAGGCTTAACCCACTGAGCCACCCAGGTGCCCCTAATCTGAATATTTTTTATTTACCTCTCTTCCCTGTCACTTACTCTTTTCTACTCTGCCTTAATCTCCTATTAAGCATGTTAATTTTAGATATAATATACATTAGTTTTTTTAATATCCATGCAATATTTTAAAATAGACTCAGTTCTTGGGTTAAATTTTACTCTTTTCATCTTTTAAGAATTTATCAATCACAGTTACTTTTACATCTTTGTGTAAGAAACCTGGGTCACCTTTGAATCTTTTTCTATTTTTTCTCCTTGGTTTTCACTCATTTGCTTTTTTAACTTGATATAGCTGATGATCTGTGGTTGAATTTAAGACATTCTTTATGACACTTTTAGAGAACATTAGAAACACGAGACAGTGTTATCTATTACCAGAAAGAAATTGCTTTCTGACATGTAGCTAAAGTAGAGGCAATTTACTTTGATTCATTTTGGGATTCAATTTATGCAAAGTTTGGTTCAAGTGTTTTGTTTGGGTAGATGATCCATGTTCTGGTCTCTTGTTATTCCTAAGCTGTAGCTACCAGAGCCCTTTGTGGAAGTCTTGGTTGTATGCCAAAGTCCCTTTACCTTGGCAGGCTCTGATTGTTAACTTTTGTTAACCTTGCCCTATGAATCTTCCCTTAAGTTCTATTCTTAGCCAACATTCTGCTTACTTTCTGAACCTTTTGGCCAAAAGGCTGCTTACAAATAAGTAAATGCCTAAACAGCAAAATATATTATATTTACTTTAATGCACTTTCTTTCTCCCTGGAATTATTGCCCTGGAGATCCTGGCTGATCAGTAGTCCTGAATTTTTAACGTTTGGCTTTCCAATCTTGTAAGACACTGAAAGTTTATCTCATATTCTAAACGTTCTAGCCGATGCTTCCTGCTCAATTTCTTAGCCTGTCTGCTGTATGTGCTTGTGCTATATAGCGCACAAGCGTTCTGGGAAAAGTATAGGTCACTTCTCTGCCAGGCTCACTTCAGTGAGCTTTAATTCTTTGCAGAATTCTGACTTCTTATTTTCTAGTTCCCTTGGTAGCTGTTTTCTAGTTGTTTTTGTTGGGAAGTGTGCTTGCTACATGGTATTTCACTATTATCAGAAATAGTTAAATTCAACTAACATTTCAAAATATGAAATGAGTAAATATTATTTTAATAAGAATATTAATCAACCTTCTAATACATATCAAACAGATAAATATTGACACCTATAATGGTTCTGCTTTCAAAAGTAGCCTATTTGAAAGTGGCATTGTTACGGAACATTCATTCAAGTTAGCAGTTTTGAAAAAGGACTTCTGGAACAGTGGCAAAATTACTTCCCTCCAATGAATGATGCAAAAATTATTATTTTGTTGTGGAATAACTCAATCTTATGTGCATTGCTAAAATATAAATAATACATGTCTTTTTGTTTTGAATTCAATCACACACACAATATTATGGTAAAAAGGATATTTAGTTTTGTAAGAAATTGGCAAAATGTTTTCTAAACTGTCAATATGCCATACTTTGGATCCTTAGAACTTATTCATCTTCTTAGTGGAAGTTTGTATCACTTGATGAAAATCTTCACATTTCCTCTGTTTCCCAACCATGAGTTTACTCTGTTTCTGTGAGTTTGGTATTTTTAGATTCCACATGTAAGTGAGATCATACAGTATTTATTTTTGTCTTATTTTACCCAACATGGTGTCCTAAAGGTCCATCCGTGTTGTCACAAATGGCAAGATTTCCTTCTTTTTTATGACTTGATTACGTATATATACGCATAGCACTTTCTTTACTCATTCACCCACTGGTGGACATTTAGGTTGTTTACATGACTTGGCTATGTGAATCATGCTTGAGGGAGCATGAGATTGCCTGGGAGTGTAGTATCTCTTTAAGAGAGTGCTTTTCCTTCCTTTGGATATATACCCAGAAGTGACATTGCTCAATCATATGGTAATTCTATTTTTAATTTTTTGAGAAACTTCCATACTGTTTTTCACGTGACTGTACCAGTTTACATTCCCACCAACAGTGTACAGGGTTCCCTTTCTGTCACATTCTTGCCAGCATTTGTTATCTGTTGTATCTTTTCTAATAGCCATTCTCATTGTTGGGTTTGCATTTACACGATGTGGAGGAGCATCTTCTCAAGTACTTGCTGACCATTTGGTTGTCTTTGCAAAAATGTCTATTTAAGTCCCTTTGTCATTTTTATTGATATTGTTTTGGGTTTTTTCATTTGTTTGTTTTTCTCACCATTGACTTTTATAAGTTCTCTCTCTCTCTCTCTCTCTTTTTTTTTAATTTGTCAGAGAGAGAGAGAGTGCACCACAGAGGAAGCAGCAGACAGAGCGAGAGGGAGAAGCAGGCTCCCAGCTGAGCAGGGAGCCCGATGTAGACTTCATCTTAGGCCTCTGGGATCGTGACCTGAGCTGAAGGCAGATGCTTAACCAACTGAGCCACCCAAGTGTCCCTGTAAGTTCTATATATTTTAAATATGAATCTCCTGTCAGATAATATGCTTTGCAAATACTTCCTTTCATTCTGTTAGTTGTCTTTTCATTTTGTTGATTATTTCTTTTGAGCTTTTTAGTTATGCTTACTTATTTATGTTTTCGTTGCTTCTATTTTTGGTTATATCCAAACTAGTTAATACTATATCCAACTAGTTAATACTAGTTCAGGGAGCTTTTCCCCTGTTTTCTTCTAAGAGTTGTGCAGTTTTAAGTCTCAAGATTTTAATTTGTTTTGAGGATTTTTTGTTGTTGTTAGTGGTATAAGATAGGGATCCAATTTTAATATTTTGCATGTGAATATACAGTTTTCCCAAAACCACTGTTGTCAAATAATGCTGACTCTATAAGGGAAGTTTATTTCTAGGTTCTCGTTCTATTCTTTCGGTCTGTGTGTCTGTTTTTAATGCTACTGTTATACTAGTTTTATTACTTTAGCTTTTAAATATGGTTTTGCTATGGTTTGAAATCAAAGTGTGGTGCCTCTTGGGGTACCTGGGTTACTCTTCAGTTAAGTGTCCAATTCTAGATTTTGGCTCAGGTCATGATCTCAGGGTCCTGAGATCAAACTACACACTGGGTGTGGAGTCTGGTTAAGATTAAGATTCTTTCTCTCCTTCTCCTTCTGCCCTTTCCCACCCTTACAAAAAAAAAAAGAGTGTGATGCCTTCACCTTTGTATTCATTTCTCAAGATTGCTTTGGCTGCTTGGAAGTCTTTTGAGGTTCTCTATGGATTTTAGGATGTTTTTTCTGTGTCTGCAAAAATGCCATTGGAATTTTGATAGGGGTTGCGTTTAATTGATAGATGGATTTAGAGAGCATAGACATAGAAACAATATCAACTCCTCTGAACTATAAACATAGATTTTTTTTTTCCATTTATTTGTGTCTTCTTCCGTTTCTTCCATTAATGTCTGTTTTTGGAATATAGTTCTTTTCCTTGGTGAAACTCATTCTTAAGTATTTTATTGTTGTTGATGTTACTGTAAATGGGATTGTTTTCTGTCTTTCGTTTGGAGATAGTCCATTGTTAGTGTGTGGAAATTCAAGTGGGTTTTCTTTGTTGATTTTGCATCTTGAAACCACTTTCTATATTAATTTTAACAGCTTTTTGGTGCATTCTGAGGATTTTCCAGGATTTTATTCATATTCATACAGGATATGGTGATATCATCTGGGGATGTAATACACAGCATGGTGACTATAGTTAATAACATTCTATTGCATATTTCAAAGTTCCTAAGAGAGTAGATCTTAAAAGTTCTTGTTCTAAACAAATGATTTATGGCAGCCATACTCTGAGTTTTGAAGGGGAAAAACCACTTTTATAAGTAAAACTATAATAGAAACAGAAAGAAGAAAAGGGGAATCTGCAATGGTTGAGGGCATTAGTAAGCTGGAAAGGAGGAAAGACAGTTACATGAAATCAGGTACTTAAAACATCCAACCTACAGTTGGAAAAGAACGGCATCCCTGTGTCTTAACTTACTCATGTCTTAACTTATTCAAGGACCCTGGGCTAGGTGTGCTTGCTTCCACTCCTGGATTCCATTGCAAGGGCCAGCCCATCCTGGAGTTGGAGGAGATGCAAGGCAAAATTTATAGCTCTTGATATCGAGACCAGAAGGACCAATTTTGACCTGGAGGCTTGCTAATGTCAACTAATCAGTCTGCCGAGGTCACTTATGCAGCACAAGTCTCAAAAACATTGTTTAGCCTGCCTGTGTACATGCAGGTTGAGGTGGTTGGTTATGTAGGACAAATCACAGAAATCTCAATCCATATAATACATTTCGCAGCACCAGAAAAGAAAATTGTAACTGTGCAGTAATGGTTGTTAAGTAGGCCTAATGTGGTGATTATTTGAGACATATACATATATCGAGTTATGCTATACATTTGAAAATAATATATTTCACTTATATCTCACTAAAAACTTCGCATTATTCATATGATATTTGATGGAGCTTGTTATATTTGGCCTTCCTTGTGTTGTGATTTGTTCCTTTTATAACCAGTTTGTTAAAACTTTTATTTTGGAAGGATGCTATATTTTGTAAAGAGCTTTTTTGCATCTTTGTAGCCGCCTATGTGATTTAATCTTTCATTCTGTTTATGTGGTGTATCATATTATTGATTTACATTAGGCAGTAAAACACAGTTGAAGGAGACCAAACAAGCATAAGTACCATAGTCAGATATGACAGGAGTCAGGAATGTTGGAATTTTCAAACAGGGATTTAAAAAAATGTGATAATGGTTTGATGAAAAAAGTGGATAATGTGCAAGAAAAATGATGTAAGCAGAGTTGAACATTCTAAGAAAGAATCAAAAAGGAACGTTGGAGTTTGTAAGCATAGTAGAGCCTTGAAGAATACTTTAAAATGGGCTCATTAGTAGACTGGACATGGCTGAGGAGAGATTCTGAGCTTTTGGATATAACAATAGAAACTTCCCAAACTGAAAAACATGTTAAACATAATACATATTTTTAAATCTTAGTTTGATAATTTCAACATTCCTTCCATATCTGACTGTAGTTCTCATGCTTGCTTAATCTCTTTAGACTGTGGGTTTTTTTGTTTTGTTTGTTTTGTTTTGTTTTTACCTTTTAGTATGCTTTGTAATTTTCTGATGCAAGATGGATGTAATGTACATGGTGAAAGATAATTAGACTCTTAGCGGTGTACTTAGTGGTAAGGTGAGGGGAAGCATTCTGTGGTTTTATGATTAGGTCTCAGATTGTTTGATGAGCCTGTGTCCCTGAACTGTGCACTTCACCAGTGATTCTCAGTGGCCCAGGATAGCTAGAAGAAGCTTGGAATTGGATATTTCCTTTCGTGTGGAAGGCTAGCGGTGCCTGGAGTTGGGCATTTCCCTCCTTCCAGATAGTTTAAGCTCTTTTAAAACCCTAGTAGGGTAGGGTTTTAAAAGAGCTTAAACTATCTGGAAGGTTTAGTTAGAATAATTTTACCTGAGGGCAGGCCTTACAAGAATAGGAGGACCTGGAATATTTAAAAAAATGGCTCCTTTTTCCTTTCTTCTTGATAAAAGCATGAGGGAACCCCCCCCCCCAGATTATCAGTGGTTGAACTCCTGAAGGCAAAACTCGAAGTGTGGGGGTCTCCCTATGATTGGGTCTTATTAGGGTTTTTAACCTCTTGACTAGTGTACACTGATCATCCAATAGTCAGTCCATCAATTAGAGTTTAGGTTTCCCTAGCTGACAATGTTGCCCCCCCCCCAGGGTTTCTGCTTAAGTGAATTGGAATTCTCTGTTTTCACCTTTTTGTCTTTTGAGGGCAGTGGTTTACTTTGTGAAGCTAAGAAGAATTGCCAATTTTTTAGTTTTTCAGATTTTTACTTGTTGATAGGACAGAGTGGGAACTTCCAAGCTCTCCAGGCAGGGATGGAAGTGGTAAAAATAATTTATTTTATTTCATTAGATTAATGTGGTACACTATCATTCAAGCTATAGAATCAGCCTCATTTCATATAATCAGTGATCATTGTGATCACTGTGATCAGTGGCTCTTGTGATCACACGTCATCAGTGGCTCTTGTGTTGGACATGAGCTCTAGAAATCCCTGCACTGATGTTCAGCTGAAGAGTGATGGTCTTTCCCAGTGGGAGACTTCCTGAAAGATAGTCTCTTTCATGGTGCCCTTTCCTCCTCCCAGAGGTGTTTTAATTTTGACTGTGAGTACTTTGGTCATATTTGTTGAGTTTAGATCACGGAAGTTGTAAAACAGTTGTACTCCAGCTGTGGGTTGGAGGGGCATAGCCAACGAAGGTGACATTTGTGATGCTTTTCGTGGAATGGATGAGCTGTTAAGAACCTAGAAATCACAGAAGTAGAATTGGTAGAAAGAACTACATGGGGGAAATTGCTAGAGCAGAAGAAAATCAGGAGTTTATTGTGAAAAGAGATGCTTCCATTTGTCTGGGTCTTACCCACCACTACACCCTCAGTATAGGTGATCCTTACAGTGGGGACTACTTTGCTTCTGGAGTACACTTCCACTCGACTTGTTTCATCAGGAGATCAAAACCCATTATTGTCAGTTTGGGTGTATATAGCACCTGTTTCCCAAGAGTCCCTAAGTTAGATAACATGATTTTGCTTAGAGTGGAAAAAGGCCATCAATGCATAAAAAGGAGAGGCCGATTAATCTCAGGAAACTTGAGCAATTTAACCTCTTGGCTTGGCTCTTGGAAATTTAGAGGTCCTGTTAATTTTATTAAATTTCAAACCATTGTTTTTCTAAGTTGAGCCTGTATTTGGCAGAATACTGGTAATTCATGGTTTGCTCTGGTTTGAATATAGAATGACTAGAAGCAGAGTGGTGAAAATGCTATCTGTAGTCCTTTAAAACTTTGAGCTTCCATAGTGTGTGTGTGTGTGTGTGTGTGTGTGTGTATTCCCCCCACACCCCGCCCTGAGTGTTTTCCTTTTCGTAAAGCATCAGGTTCTGATTTATGGATACCCACATATAAAAAATGTTCTTCAACTGGAGTCCAGCAATTTTAAAAATTGCTAACTGATTATGTTGATATTTGTTTCCCATATCACCATTGTATACATTTTTAATGAAGCAGTGTTTCCTGTGCTAGCAACAACAAAAAATATAAATACTGTAATGCATCACTTCAGGGCTATGAATTATTTGGCTTGAATTAACTGCGTGTAATTCCATGTAACGCTTCCAGTATTTCCATAGTTGTGGGACTATGTTTGGGCAGCGTCTTCCATAAGAGATGGGGGGGAGCTTCACTTATGTTAATATAATACTTTTTCTTATGTCAGAAGTTAATAAAATCATCTCTTCATTGTATTTTATAAAAGAAATATTGACCAATCCCTGCCTTCCTCTTAGATTCCACACAAATTACTTTAGTATATATTGTCATTCAAATGTAATTCTTTGTGTAGAAACCCAAGGCACTAGTAACACAGAACCTGAGGTGAGAAGAATGATCAGAAGAGCCGTAAGTAGACATAAGATTGCCATGACTTTTTTTTTCAAGTAAAACCAAAAATATATTGAGAAAGCACCAGGTATGTTCTCATCCCTTTATTAAAAATTATGTATAAAAGAGTGCCTTTGACCTCTAGGTGTTCACAGTCTAGCAAGGAAGAATACATACCTGAGAAGACAAAAGTAGGATTGTAGGGCTATAGAAGCAGAGGGAGCCAAGAGTTTTTCTCCATGAGAGATAATTAAGAAAGCTTTCTCAGAGAAGGTGATAGCTGGGTTGAGACTTAATGTGTTATAGGAGCTCTATGAGCTCTTAATGATGGTGGAAAGGTCTGGGGATTCGCAAAAGAGGCAAGCTCTGTCCTGAGGGTTGGTGGGGGAAGATGGGTGGGGGGACGGGTTACATGGGCATTAAGGAGTGCTCTTGTGATGATCACTGGGTGTGGTATGTAAGTGATAAATCACTAAATTCTTCACCTGCAACTAATACTATACTGTATGTTAACTGGAATTTAAATAAAAATGAAAAAAATTGAAAATAAAAACAAACACAAAATAAGTAGAAGCAATCTGCTTTCTCTCTGTCATTAACACTTCCTCTGTCGGGCAGTATTCCCTTTTCCTGTTATGATTATGTAAAATGCACACCAGTTTTTCTGTGGAGCATCATGACAGTGTTGAGATCTCACCCAGATGCTCTGCATCCAACAGGAGAGTAGTGGAGCAGTGAGTGGACTTCGGGGGACCAGATGCCACTGCTTTGTGGGGAGGAGGCGGTTTTTCAGTCCATCTCTCTTTGAGTGTACAGCTGTGTGGGACAGCCCAGAGTTCCAGTAGGCTGGGGGAGTCCTGAGTAATCCCTGGGGGCAGCTGGTCTAGAAGACTAGAAGCATGTTTGGCAATGTCATTTAAAGGACACTTAAGTGGCTGGCAAATTTGTTGACGCTCCCTGAGAACCATGGTGCAAGGCTGGGTTCACAATGAATTGACACAGCCTTCTAGATCAACAAATAGCTGGAGCCTATGAATGGAGCCCTTTCCGTTCAGTCTCTGATAAGCCTGGTTGATTGAGGTGCAGGGCAAAAGGAGTCCTGGCAGCACAACGTTTCAAAAAAATAACTGGATTCAAAACCAGAGAGGGATTTAAATCCCAACTGATTATTTGCTCCAAGTATGTTGCTGAGAAATTTACCTAATGGGGATAGTGGGATAAACCTCATGTGACTGCCATAATGATTATAAGAAATACACACAAAGCTTCTGATATAATGTCTGGCACAAACTACATACTCAATATATGTTAGCTTCTCCTTTTCTGTACCTTGGAATATATAAACTTATGTTTTTGATAGGGTTTCTCATTTTCATCATTAATTCTAATCATTCCAGTTACACATTCTTATTGTAGACGAGTCATAAAACATAGATAAATATAGGAAGTTATCTATAATTACTACACTAGGTAATAACCATACTTAAATTCATTCTTGTTTTTTAACAAATGTGTCTGCATGTATGTGCGTGTAGTGCATGGAAACGCATATAATGTATTAACTATGGAATGATTATCTCTAAAATAGAGGGACATTTTCTCATTTGATCACAGTGCAAGCATTGCACCTCATAAAATTATCTGTTCAAGTTTGGATTAGTATTTAAAAGGACCATACATAATATTTTGTTGTTATATCTGTTAAATATACCTAAACTTAGAGCAATGATCTTTCCTCTCAGCTTTTTTAATGCTATTGATTCATTAAAGAAACTGAGTCAGTTGTTGAGTTCAGCAGAATAGTAGCCCCCAAAGATGTCCACATCCTAATTCCAGAACCTGTGCATATGTTACTTTACAGGGAGAAAGGGACTTTGCAGTTGTGGTTAAGTTAAGGACATTGAGGTGGGAAGAGTTTACCTTTGTTATCCAGGTGTTCACAGTTAATCACAAAGGTACTTTGAAGTGGAAGACCTGCAGGAGAGGAGATTCAGAGAAATGTTATATTGCTATCACTTGGAAGTGCTGTAAGGAGGCCACAAAACAAGGAATTTGGGTGATTTCTGTTAGCTGAAAAAGACAAGAAAAGGATTCTCTATTAGAGCCTCCAGAATGAATGCACCACTGCCAGTATTTTGACTTTAGTTCAGTAACACTTACATCAGACTTCTAACTTAGAGGACCGTAATGCAAAAAATTTGTTGTTGCTTTAAGCCACTAAGTTTTTTTTGTAATTTATTACACCAGCCACAGAAAATTAATAAAATTGTCTTGCAGGGCATTTCCATTCTGGGTTTGTCTGTTTGATTTTCTGTTATATCAGTTAACTTTTCCTATATTGTTTTTATTGTAATATAGTTTGGTTCTAGAGTCTTGAATATATTTAGATTAGACATTTTTTTTTCTGGCAAAATACTTCATAAAGGGGTTTTAATCTCCATTTTGCATGGAGTTCTCCTACATGCAGTGTCTGCTTATCATATCCTTAGAAAAGATTGATTGTTGGGTTCAGGTGGTGGCATCTTGAACTCTCCTTTGTAAATATCCTACCATTTCATCTAATGGTTTAATATATTGATAAACACTGTCTGAAGCACTTACTTCACTAGCATTTACAACATAATGATTTCCACCTTCATCCTTGTACTTGTATTAGTTGGAATTTACCTATGTAGGGGTGTGTGTGTATGTGTGTATACATATATACATATATGTGTATATATATATATATTTTTAATATTTACTTATTTGAGTGAAAGAGGGAGCGAGCACGAGTGTGGAGAAAGGCAGAGCGAGAGGGAGAGAGAGAGAATCTTAAGCAGGTTCTACACGCATTGCAGAGCTTGACATGGGGTTTGATCTTGTGACCCTGAGACCATACCCTGGGCCAAAATCAAGAGGCTCAACCAACTGAGCCACCCAGTGCCCCATATACATATACATGTATATATAAATTAAGTTGGTTGGGTTACACTGAAATAATTTGCACAGGAAAGTCAGGATAAATATTTAATTATTTCCTTTTAAATAATTTTCAGAATAAGGAGTTGAAGCTAAGTATACTTTGCCTTCATAAAATTAGTTGGATTTTGGATTTCCTTCCTTTTTCTTTTTAAAATTTTCATTAGGAACTTAAAAGTTTTTAATATTAGTATGTTTGATACTATAATTATATTCTATTTATATATTTAAGTATGAAATTATATATACCTATATATTTATAATATATATATTATTAATTAATTTATTATTCAAATTGTTCCATTTTTGTCCTCTTCAAGTTGAATCTATGCTATTTTATTAGGACCCAAATACCTTGATGGCTTCCCTTTTTAGTAATAAAATATCCTGGTCTCACCTTGTGTATTTCCTGCCCCAGCTTTGTAACTAACCCTTTCCATAATTAAATATATTAACATATATATTGTAGGTGATCCCAGGGAATGTTTTTATTATCAGTTACTCTGCCAGTTCTCTACCACTGGACACAGGTTATTTTCACTTCTTGCATAGCTGTGCCATCTGAAACACAAGTAAACATATTGAACTTAATATAACTTGTGATTATATTTTAGCTGTTTTTCAAAACTGTAGAATCTAAGAATCAAATGGCCACAACCAGAGAACATCACACATTTTTTAGAATAATTTTATGCCGTAGGTATTATGTTAGATTTTACAGAATAAAAAGAAGGTGAAGCAGGGCACCTGTTTTTAAAAATCAGACATTTGCTATTTGAATGATAAAAATGCTGCATAACTATTGAGGTTAAATAGTAAGTACATTGATAAAGAAATTGTATCTGTTTCATGATTTCTTGACTTACCTGTGAGAGAAACCAGTAGGGCTCTCCAAGTTGCCTAATACTGAAATACAGGAATTTGTGGTTAGCAGAATATTCATTATAGGAGTTCTGACAACTAGGAGAATGAATTGGAGGAAATACTGTTTGAAGAAAAATTGTATCAGACAAGTTGAACTGGCAAGGAGTTATTCAAGTAGAGGAAAGAGAGTTTAAAGAGCATGGGGTGTTCTGGGGAGATTGCAGGCCACCTGAGTTTGCTGACTGGCCTTGTCTGGATATAAAGATTCTCTTCTAGCCCATACAGACTTTGGAGTTAACTGCCCCCTGAAGTTAGGCTCCTATGCTTCCAGAAAGACTGGCTGGCACATGGGGTTCTTTTCTTCCTGGATGGGTTACATTTCAAAAAGATGGTTTCCAGGTACTTGAGAAAGACTTTTCCTGGGTCTAAAGGTTCCTAGAGATTTTTGAAGGAAAAAAAAAAAAAAGAATAATATATATGTGTGTGTGTGTGTGTGTGTATGTATGTTTATACACACATAAATATATGTGTATATATATATACATATACATACATATATATTTATATATATGTATGAAAAAGGGGACAAAGACTTTGCAGTCAAAATTTTCTAGAGTAATGCTCTAAGAAAAGGAAGATTGGGGGCCCTGTGGTCAGGAAGAAATGTGTCTGAAGTCTAATCAAACTAAAGAAAGCATAAGTCCATCTTTGTATTTAATAATAAAAAAATTTGTGTCATTACTTACTGATGAATTGATTTACTATAAAGGGAATCTAATTGCAATCACTTAAACTGTTTTAATCTTTGTTGATCGGTCTCTCCCCATAATCCAAAGTGGTCAATATGGAAGGATACAAAGAAAAGACAATGCAAACTAATTACAAATTAAAAAAAACTTTCAGAAAGTTAATAAAAAGGGTATTAAGTGTAAATTACAGACAAAGCCACTGATAAAATTATAGCAGAGATAGGCAATTAACAATTAAAAAAGAATCTGCATTAGTATTGACATAATTGACTTTGAACAGAGAATGATTTGAATGTCAATAGGTGAAACAGTTGTTGAGGATCTTATAAAAGATGAGGATAAAGTCAAATGTAAAATGATGACTGTAGCTTTACTCTGTCATATCATTTGTCAGTCAAGTACACCTTAGATGTAAACAAACCATAATTTACAAAAAATTAAAAATCATAATCACCACCTAAAATACAATCAGTGTAAAATAAGCATATTTTCATGGCTTTTGTTTGTGAGGTAACATCCTAATTATTTTTTTAAACTATGTAACAGTTTTTTTTTCCTCCATTTTTTGTGGATTAATTCTGAACCTGTATCATCCACAGATACTGAAACACTTTCCCAAAATAGAAAATTTTTGAAAGTACTGGAATTTTGATAACCAATACTTGCTAATGGGTTTAACAGAAGGCTAGAATAATTTTTAGGAACTAAAGCAGAGCTGTGTTTTCCATTGAATATAAAAACTGCATAGAACAATACTACACATTGCTGTAAGTACATTCACAGAAGGATAAGCTCAACTTTAGGATGGTGATTTGGTGGGAAGGGGTTGAGGTGAAGGAAATAAAGGGTAAATATAGCTCACATCTTTAAAATACCAAACATCTTATTTTTCTCTTTATTTTTTTAAAAGATGTTATTTATTTATTTTAGAGCTAGAGCTTGCAAGCATGAACAGGAGGAAAAGCAGAGGGAGAGCGAAAAGCAGACTCAGTGCAGAGCCCAACATGGGGCTCAATTCCATGGCCTTGAGATTATGACCTGAGCTGAAATCAAGAGTTGGATGGTTAACCAACTGAGCCACCCAGGCAGCTCCTCCCACATGTCTTTTTCCTGAAAAACGAAAGAGATATGACCAAAGCTTAACCCCCCATTAAATCTGGGTGGTGGGTAATGAATACTTCACTGCATTAGGTTGCATGCTTTTTTTTTTTTTTTTTCTCCCCCTCAGTTTTAAAAGAAGGAAGAACTTTTACTTGGATGTTTTTCTTACTAGAATATAATCTTTTAGGGCGAAAAATGCCCTACTCATGTTTGGTTTGTTCGCTGTTTAAACCTCACAAATAAAAGATGCTGTAATTTGATGTTGCTTTGAATTGGAATATTCTTAAGTTGTGGATTTAGGATTTACAGTGATTTAAGTGACGTGGGCATTTAAGACACCTTTTAATAATTCTCTAATGCATGAAGCTAGTCATCAGTAAATTTAGCTATGCTGATTAAATTAAGTGCAGGATAGTAATGGTGATTTTATTGCATAGGGGTTTGGATTTTGCTTCCTTTAATCAAGAAATGCAAGTGCTAGTGCTTTTCTCTGTGTCTCTGTCTCTGTCAAGACTTCACTTGTACAGAGAAACTGAACAAAATTACTTCATTATTAAGTAAATGGAAGTACTCAATTTATCAAAAAGGAAATAGCTTAATTTTTTAAAAACAGGGGGCAAACTACTTTTAACTCAGGCAGCTTTGAGTTGATTCTCTGTGGCAGCCCTTTTCTAAGGCATACATTTTGCTGCGAAGTGAAATGAAGCCTCACAAAGATCTCAGCACCCACACAACAGGGTACCTGGGGCTTTAATGATGGCTCTTCCCATAACACAGCGGTGGAAGCTTCGGTTCTCTTAAGTATTTTACAATGGGTTAACATAGAAATGTAGACTCTCTGTAGGGTAGATGTTTTATTCTCATATCCACCTGTTTGGGTAGTTAAACTCCGCATATTCATTAGCACCTTTCTCTAAAATGTTATTACAGTGTTACGATTTAAAGAAAATTTTATTGATTGCTTTTGTCTTATGGAAATTCATTCTTAGGAATTTGCTTATGAACTATTTGAAATAGGCAAAAGACAAAATGTCTCATGTCCCATGTACCCACCACCTACATTTAATAGACAAAACTGTATTTCCACTTAGAATCTAGGAATTAATGGTATTTGGTAGTTTTGACTTACCAACTTTTCAGGATTTCCAGCCTCTGAGAATGTGGTGAAAGCTACAGATCCTCCTTCAAGAAAATTTGCACATATAGAAAATTATATCCAGCCTGATTGTGCTTATGGACTTTGCAAAGTCTAAATTAAGAACTCTAAACTGTGAAGAGCCTGTCTGGATAACCCACTGTGAATAGACTGAAGGGTGACTCAGATGATTAAAAAAAAGAAAAAAAAAAATTAGGTGAGTCCATAATAACAAAAGGCAGCTGGAATGTTTAGATTAAAAAATTATAAAAGTTTTAAATAAGGAGGTAATTTTATAATACTGTTTGAATAAATAGTAAGTTAATGATCCTGTAGTAAAGTCCAGAAAATTTTTTCAAGTAATGTGAAATACTGTCAAAAAATACATGTACCTACAGACATTCAGGGGCATGTGAGTGTGTATATTTATGTATTTGTGTTTACATGAATTATTTCAGGCTGTCCTCTGACAGAATATGGAGACCAGACGGGAGAAGACAGGTCATTAGACATTGTATTTCACTGATCAGCTTAGGTGAGCCTTCATGGTTTCTTCTATGGTAAGCCGTAACAAAACAAAACAAATTATATAACAAAAAAAAATAACAAAACAAAAATAAATATTTCCACATTAAAAAAAAAAAAAATTTGTCATAATGACATTTTCCTGTCCCCAGAAATGTTTGTTGAAAGGTTTGTTGAATGTCTTCCCAACTATGACCTTACTTATTTTATAATGAAAGCCAATTTAGAAGCAGGGATGAATATACTCAAATTATCTTCCGACTTGATCTTAGCCAGAAAGCCAAGAAGCGATACTTAAATTATCTTCAAAGGCGAGTTGTTACACAAAAGGCCTTTTTACTCTCTTACCAGCTTACCATAGTCTAAATAGGTTTTGATGTATGAAATGAGCCCAGGTGTGTAAGGAACTCACTGAGCATCTGGGAATTCTCCAGGTCTGCTTGCATGTAGTACACAGTGTTTATTGAAGGATAAAATGTGCAGTTTTGAAGCTTATGCATCCAGTATTAAAACTAAGCCATATTCTCAACAATTATTTAGGATGTTGACAGAAAATATTATGTCAGGGTGTAGTATTTTGGCATTTGTAGTTATTTAGAGCTAATGGTGCAGGGGGATAATTAGAAACAGACTGAATTGTAGTCCATTTTATTACTCCTCTTAATTTCTGTGTAGACAGTTCATCCTGCTATTGCCTGCTCCAGCCACCTTGTCTTTTTATGCCACTACATTAGACACCAAGTTCTGTGTTAACTAATGGGGCTCTAAGTCAGTAGACCCTAGTTCTAGTTCCCTATTTACAAGGAGATTGGTCTGTGATGCTGTGTCCCATGAGTTGCACACCTGAGGTTCAGTTCTGGCATCTGTAAGATAAAGACTGTCCAGTCACATGGTTCCTAAAATTCGTTCTCTGAATTAGCACTGCTTAATCTTTAGTGGTAAGAATTGTTGGAATCTATGTGTGTGCATATTTGGAGTCCATAAGCAGAGTACTGATGTGGGAAGCGTAAGCCCATCTAAGTTCAAACCGTCGCAATGTTCCCCAAACTTCTGTGATTGCCTTAACCTTAGATCTTAAATCAACCATATTTTTCTTACCTCTGGTAGACCAGGTGGTTCAATGTTTTGGGGATTTTTCTTATTTAAGTATTATTTATACCTGTATCAGACTCATAAATTCCTTTAAATATTCATCACATTGCTTATTGTATACAGATATAAATTGATTTGCTTAGTTATGATGGAGGTAACAAAGAACAGGAATTATGAGATAACCAGTGTAGATGAAGAAATTGAAGTACAAAGAGCTAATGTGTTTTCCATGTTTTGGAAATTATGGAAATCTCAATTTATTATATGTAGTTAACATCACTGGAATTTATTATCTTGTCCATTTGGACACAATTTATGTAGAACTGTATTAATTCTTTTTTCATGTGATTTTTAAAAAAAATTTTTTTATTAACATATAATGTATTATTAGCCCCAGTGGTTCAGGTCTGTGAATCACCAGGTTTACACATTTCACAGCACTCACCATTGCACATACCTTCCCCAATGTCCATAAACCAACCACCCTCTTTCTACCTCCTCCCCGCCAGCAACCCTCAGTTTGTTTTATGAGATTAAGAGTCTCTTATGGTTTGTCTCCCTCCTGATCCCATCTTGTTTCATTTATTCTTTTCATATCTCCAAATGCCCCATGTTGCCTCACAATTTCCTCATATCAAGGAGATAATATGATAATTGTCTTTCTCTGATTGACTTATTTCGCTAGGAATAATACCTTCTAGTTCCATCCACGTTGTCGCAAATGGCAAGGTTTCATTTCTTTTGATGGCTGCACAGTATTCCATTGTATATATATACCACATATTCTTGATCCATTCATCTGCTGATGGACATCTATTTTCTTTCCATGGTTTGGCTATTGTGGACTTTGCTGCTATAAGCATTTGGGTGAACGTGCCCCTTTGGATCACTACATTTGTATCTTTAGGGTAAATACCCAGTAGTGAGATTGCTGGGTCATAGGGTAGCTCTATTTTCAACTTTTTGAGAAACTTCCACGCTGTTTTCCAGAGTGGTTGCACCAGCCTCCATCCCTACCAACAGTGTAGGAGGTTTATCCTTTCTCTGCATCCTCACCAGCATCTGTCATTTCCTGACTTACTAATTTTAGCCATTCTGACTGGTGTGAGGTGCTTTCTCATTGTGGTTTTGATCTCTATTTCCCTGATGCTGAATGATGTGCAGCACTTTTCAAGTCTGTTGGCCATCTGGATGTCGTCTTTGCAGAAATGTCTGTTCATGTTCCATTTCTTGATTGGATTATTTGTTCTTTGAGTGTTGAGTTTGATAAGTTCTTTATAGATTTTGGGATACTAGCCCTTTATCTGACGTGTCGTTTGCAAATATCTTCACCCATTCAGTCAGTCGTCTTTTGGTTTTGATGACTGTGTCCTTTGCTGTGTAAAAGCTTTTGATGTTGATGAAGTTCCAATAGTTCATTTTTGCCCTTGCTTCCCTTGCCTTTGGCAGTGTTCCTAGAAAGAAGTTGCTGTGGCTGAGATCAGAGAGGTTGTTGTCTGTGTTCTCCTCAAGGATTTTTTTTTTTTTTTTTTAAGATTTTATTTATTTATTTGAGAGAGAGAGAGACCGTGAGAGAGAGCATGAGCGAGGAGAAGGTCAGAGAGCGAAGCAGACTCCCCATGGAGCTGGGAGCCTGATGTGGGACTCGATCCCGGGACTCCAGGATCACACCCTGAGCCGAAGGCAGTCGTCCAACCAACTGAGCCACCCAGGCGTCCCCTCCTCAAGGATTTTGATGGATTCCTTTCTCACATTGAGGTCCTTCATCCATTTTGAGTCTATTTTCATGGGTGGTGTAAGGAAATAGTACAGTTTCATTCTTCTACACGTGGCTGTCCAATTTTCCCAACACCATTTGTTGAAGAGACTGTCTTTTTTCCTTTGGACATTCTTTTCTGCTTTGTCAAAGATTAGTTGACCATAGAGTTGAGGGTCTATTTCTGGGCTCTCTGTTCTATTCCGTTGATCTATGTGTCTATTTTTGTGTCAGTGCCATAATGTCGTGATGATGACAGCTTTGTAATAGAGCTTGGATTCTGGAATTGTGATGCCACCAACTTTGGCTTTCTTTTTCAACATTCCTCTGGCTATTCGGGGTCTTTTCTGGTCCATATAAATTTTAGTATTATTTGTTCCATTTCTTGGAAAAAATGGATGGTATTTTGATAGGAATTGCATTCAACGTGTAGATTGCTTTAGGTAGCATAGACATTTTCACAATATTTGTTCTTCCAATCCATAAGCATGGAACATTTTTCCATTTCATTATGTCTTCTTCAATTTCTTTCATGAGTACTTTATAGTTTTCTGAGTATAGATTCTTTGCCTCTTTGGTTAGGTTTATTCCTAGGTATCTTACGGTGTTGGGTGCAATTATAAATGTGATTGATTCCTTAATTTCTCTGTCTTCTATCTTGTTGTTGGTGTATAGAAATGCAGCTGATTTCTGTGCATTGATTTTATATCCTGACACATACTGAATTCCTGTTCATGTTCTAGCAGATTTGGAGTGGAGTCTTTTGAGTTTTTCTCATATAGTATCATATCATCTGCAAAGAGTGATAGTTTGACTTCTTCTTTGCCGATTTGGATGCCCTTAATTTCCTTTTGTTGTCTGATTGCTGAGGCTAGGACTTCTAGTACTATGCTGAATAGCAGTGGTGGTAATGGACATCCCTGCCATGTTCCTTACCTTAGCGGAAAAGCTCTCAGTTTTTCTCCATTGAGAATGATATTCACTGTGGGTTTTTCATACATGGCTTTGATGATATTGAGATATGTACCCTCTATCCCTACACTTTGAGGAGTTTTGATCAAGAAAGGAAATTGTACTTTGTCAAAAGCTTTTTTAGCATCTGTTGAGAGTATCATATGGTTCTTGTTCTTTCTTTTATGAATGTATTGTATCACACTGATTGATTTGCAGATGTTGAACCAACCTGGCAGCCCTGGAATAAATCCTACTTGGTCGTGGTGAATAATTCTTTTAATGTACTGTTGGATCCTATTGGCTAGTATTTTGGTGAGAATTTTTGCATCTTTGTTCCTTAAGAATATTGGTGTGTAATTCTCTTTTTTGATGGGATCTTTGTCTGGTTTTGGGATCATGGTGATGCTGGCCTCATAAAATGAGTCTGGAAGTTTTTCCTTCCATTTCTATTTTTTGGAACAGTTTTAGGAGAATAGGTATTATTATTCTTTAAATGTTTGGTAGAATTCCCCTGGGAAGCCTTCTGGCCCTGGGCTCTTGTTTGTTGGGAGATTTTTGATGACTGCTTCAATCCCCTTACTGGTTATGGGTCTGTTCAGGTTTTCTATTTCTTTCTGGTTCAATTTTGGTAGGTTGTACGTCTCTAGGAATGCATCCATTTCTTCCAGATTGTTAAATTTGGTGTATAGTTGCTCATAGTATGTTCTTATAATTGTTTGTATTTCTTTGGTGGTGGTTGTGATCTCTCCTCTTTCATTCATAATTTTATTTATTTGGGTCCTTTCTCTTTTCTTTTTGATAAGCCTGGCCAGGGCTTTATCAGTCTTAATAATTCTTTCAAAGAACTAGCTCCTAGTTTCATTGATTTGTTCTACTGTTTTTTTTGTTTTCTATTTCATTGATTTCTGCTCTGTTCTTCATTCCTTCTCTTTTACTGGGTTTAGGCTTTCCTGACTCTTCTTTCTCAAGCACCTGTAGGTGTAGGTTGTGTACTTGAGAATTTTCTTGTTTCTTGAGAAAGGCTTGTATTACTATATGCTTTTCTTTCAGGACCTTTGCTGTGTCCCACAGATTTTGAACCATTGTGTTTTCATTATCATTTGTTTCCATGAATTTTTTCAATTCTTTAATTTTCTGGTTGACCCACTCATTCTTTAGTAGGATGCTCTTTAGTCTCCATGTATTTGGGTTCTTTCCAAATTTCCTCTTGTAATTGAGTTCTAGTTTCAGAGCACTGTGGTCTGAAAATATGCAGGGAATGATCCCAGTCTTTGATACCAGTTGATACCTGATTTATGATCCAGGATGTGATCTGTTCTGGAGAATGTTCCATGTGCACTGGAGAAGAATGTGTATTCTGTTGCTTTGGGATGGATTGTTCTGAATATATCTGTGATGTCTGTCTGGTACAGTGTGTCATTTAAGGCCTTTCTTTCCTTGTTGATCTCTTGCTTGGATGATCTTTCCATTTCAGTGAGGGGGGTGTTAAAGTCCCCTACCATTATTGTATTATTGTTGATGTGTTTCTTTGATTTTGCTATTAAGTAGTTTATATAGTTGGCTGCTTCCATGTTAGGGGTATAGATATTTAAAATTGCTATATCTTCTTGTTGGACAGACCCTTTGAGTATGATATACTGTTCTTCCTCATCTCTTGTAGTCTTTAGCTTAAAATCTAATCTATCTGATATAAGGATTGACACCCCAGCTTTCTCTTGATGTCCATTAGCATGGTAAATTGTTTTCCACCCCCTCACTTTAAATCTGGAGGTGTCTTTGGGTATAAAATGAGTTTCTTGCAGACAGCATATTGATGGGTTTGTTTTTTTATCCATTCTGATACCGTATGTCTTTTGATTGGGGTATTTAGCCCATTTCGATTCAGGGCAACTGTTGAGAGATACGAATTTAGTGCCATTGTATTGCCTTTAAGGTGGCTATTACTGTATATGGTCTCTGTTTCTGTCTCTGTCTCTGTTTCTGGTCTACTACTTTTAGGCTCTCTCTTTGCTTAGAGGACCCCTTTCTATATTTCCTGTAGAGCTGGTTTGGTGTTTACAAATTCTTTCAGTTTTTGTTTGCTCTGGAAACTTTTTATCTCTACTTCTATTTTCAGTGATGGCCTCGTTGGATATAGTATTCTTGGCTGCATGTTTTTCTCATTTAGTGCTCTGAATATATTATGCCAGTTCTTTCTGGCCTGTGGATAAGTCTGCTGCCAATCTAATATTTTTACCATTGTATGATACAGACTTCTTGTCCAGGGCTGCTTTCAGGATTTTCTCTTAGTCACTAAGATTTGTAAATTTTACTATTAGATCATGTGGTGTGGACCTATTCTTACTGATTTTGAAGGGTGTTCTCTGCGCCTCCTGGATTTTGATGCTTGTTCCATTTGTCATATTAGGGAAATTCTCTACAACAGTTTGCTCCTATATACCTCCTGCTCCCTTCTCCCTTTCCACTTTTTCTGGAATCGCAATTATTCTATTGTTGTTTCATCTTATGGTATCACTTATCTCTCGAATTCTCCCCTCCTGGTCCAGTAGCTGTATCTCTTTTGCTCAGCTTCCTTATACTCTCTCATTTGGTCTTCTATATCACTAATTCTTCTGCCTCATTTATCCTAGCAGTAAGAGCCTCCATTTTTTTTTTTAAAGATTGCATTTATTTTTTTGACAGACAAATCACAAGTAGACAGAGAAGCAGGCAGAGAGAGGAGGAAGCAGGCTCCCTCCTGAGCAGAGAGCCCGATGTGGGTCTCAATCCCAGGACCCTGGGATCATGACCCAAGCCAAAAGCAGAGGCTTAAGCCAGTGAGCCACTCAGGTACCCCAAGAGCCTCCATTTTTTATTGCACCTCATAATAGTTTTTTTTTTTTTTAATTTCAGCTTGTTTAGATTTTAGTTCTTTTATTTTTCCAGAAAGTGCTTTTATTTCTCCAGACAGGGATTCTCTAATATATTCCATGCCTTTTTCAATCCCAGCCAACACCTTGAGAATCATCATTCTGAACTCTAGATCTGACATATTTCCGATGTTCATACTGATTAGGTCCCTAGCCTTCGGTACTACCTCTTGTTCTTTTTTTTGTGGTGAGTTTTTCTGCCTTGTCATTTTATCCAGATAAGAATATATGAAGGTGAGAATAAAATACTAAAAGGTTGGCAAAGACCCCAGGAAAATGTGCGTTAACTCAATCAGAAGAGACCCCAAATTGTGGGGGGAAGAAAGGGGATAGAAAGAAGTTCAGAAAAAAAAATTTTAAAAAAAGGAAAAAGAAAATATATAAATTAGAATGGTGAATAGAACAGAGCCACCCATTTAATTTTGAGAGTATTTTGGTCTCTTAGAAGTAACTACCTCCCAAAATTTTAAAGAAAGAAAGAAAAAATATATATATATGCACACACACACACACACACACACACGCACAAAATAAGGGTAAACATGATGAAGGCATGGAATATGAGTATAAAGATGAAAATTTTAAAACACAATTCTAAAAAAAGGAGTTGATAAGCTGGTTGGGAACAGAAAGAAATAGAATGTGGAGAAAACTTGCTCAGGCTGGAAACTAGAACAAAGTCCTATTCTAGATTTAGGGTATATTTTGATTTATTAGAAGAAGTTTTATCCCAAATTTTTTAGAAGAAAAACCCTATGTGTATACAAAAAAAAAAAAAATAGATACAATGAAAGATAAAATATAGTATAATAATGAAGGTTCAAAAGATTTTTTTAAAATGAAAGGTATTGTTAAGACAAACTAGTTAAAAAGCGTTAAAAGAGGAAAGATTAAAAGTTAAAAAAATTAGAATAAGAAAAAAATAAAAAAAAAATTAATGAACTTTGCAAGACTAAAGAATCTTGGGGAAAAAGCCATGAATTCCATCCTTTGCTTTCTCCTCCTCTGGAATTCTGCTCTTCTCCTTGATAAGTGAACTTGTCTTGGGTGGATTTCTTGCTCATCTTCCGAGGGAGGGGCCTGTTGTAGTGATTCTCAAGTGTCTGTGCCCAAGGTGGAATTACACCACCCTTGCCAGGGGCCAGGCTTAGTAATCTGCTCCACTTTGCTCTGGGGAGCTTTTGTTCCGTAGAGTTTGTAGAGTTCAGAGGACGGGAATGAAAATGGAGGCCTTCCAATCTCTGGCTGGAGGAGCCGAGAGCTTGGGGCCCCAGTTCTCCGTGCACCCTCAGAGAAAAACCCTCAATCACTCCTGTATCCCTGGTCTCCAGCTGTGCTCTGAGCTTACCCAGCCTGTAACAACGCATCTCTGTCTCTGGCACACAGCCCCACCTGGAGTCTCCAAACCCAGCAGATCCGTGCCGCTCTTCCAGGGGGGTGTCCCCGGATCTGCCACTGTGGTGTCCCTGCACAAAGAGCAGGGTCCTGACTGTGCCACAGATCATGCCTTAAGGTAACACTGAGTAAAGAGCTCACTCCTCAGCTCTGTCTCTGTAGCCGGCTTCCCCGCTCTAATACCTGCGAGCTCTGCCACACGCAGACACCCTGATCCTTCTGTGACCCTGCAGGACCTGAGACCATGCTGTCCCCACATGGGCTCCACCATGGCTTAGCCTCTGGAGCAATGTCCCTCAGTGGAGCAGACTTGTAAAAAGTTCTGATTTTGTGCTCTGTTGCTCCACTGCTTCCTGGAAGCTGACCCCTCCCCCTGAGGTCTATCTTCCCGTCGCTTTGGATTCACTTCTCCGCTGGTCCTACCTTTCAGAAAGTGGTTGATTTTCTCTTTCTAGAATTGCTGCTCTTCTTCTCTTTGATCTCCTGTTGGATTTGTAGGTGTTCTGAATGGTTTGTTCAACTACCTAGCTGATCTCCTGCTACCTGATGTCATCTTAGCCTGCTACTTCTCTGCCATCTATTTCACATGATTTTTAAAGGTTGTTTCTTAGTCACACAACTCTAGCATTTTTGAGCTGCTGTAACAAAAATACGGTAGATTTTTTAATACTAGTCTTCAACAGCTGATGTTGATTTCTCACAGTTCTGGAGGCTGGAAGTCTGAGATGAAGGTGGCAGCAGATCTCGTGTCTCGTGAGGGCCTGCTTCCTGACTTGTAGATGGCTGCCTCCGCCTTGCCTCCTCACGTGACCTGGAGAGTAAGCGCTGGTCTCTTAATCTTTCTAGAGGGCACAAACCCTAACCCTAAACGCTGCACCCCCTAATACCCTTCCACTGGGGTTAGGGATTCAACATGAGAAATTCTTAGGGATGCAGGCATGAATTGCATAACAAGTTGTAATTAACATCGTATTCTTTCCCTTAACTTGCTTAAGTCTGATCTTTCTCTAAGGCTTCCCTCAACCCCTACTCCCAAACCATCTTCATGATTTGCTAATTCCCTTTCTTACCAGAGATGAGGCTAGCTGGTCCCCCTCCTCCAAATCTGTCCCCGCACCTTGTTCTCTAGTCATATTTTCTGAAGTCTTGGCTATCTGGATTCTCTTCGTCTTAGTCATCTCAGGTTGCTATAACAAAATGCCACAGACTGCATAGTTTAAACAACAGAAATGTGTTTTCTTACAGTTCTGGAAGCTGGACATCTGAGGTCAAGGTGTAGGCATGTTTGGTTTCTCCTGAGGCCTCTCACCTTGGCTTGCAGAGGGCTTCTCTCCTACTGGTGCGCCGATAGTCATTTCTTGATCACGTGCCCCTGGTGTCTCTTCATCTTCTAAGGACACCAGTCCTAACAGATTAGAACCCTACCCTGCTAACCGTACTTAATTCTGTTTACCTCCTTAAAGGCCTTTATCTTCAAATGCAGGTATATGTTGGGTTTGCAACTTGATCCTTTGGGTTTGAGAGGACACAGTTGCATCCATAAACTTCCCTAAGCTGCCTCATGGAACTTGTTCTGTCTTTAATCTATATTGCTAGTTGCGTTTGAGTTAATCTTCCCCTCAACAGCTCCCTACTTCTGTCTGCCAAGTGTGTGGAAGGTACTAATCCTGTGTATTCCTCTCCCTCCCCTTCTGCCTCTGATCAATACTTGTCTATTTATTTTTTTTATACTTGACTGGACTGTGAGCTCCTAAAAAGCTGAGAGTATATATCATTTTCAAATATAAAACTCTAGAACAGTGACTGCATGTAAATGTATTATGCAGCCCATGAAAACCTTTTTAATTAGTTAATTAAGATAATGGTTTTATTTCCTATAAAGTATTTTCTTTTTTGTTTGAAGGGTTGGGAATTGCCCTGTGTGTATTTCTCCTAGATATTAGCAATTTAGATTGTGTCTTCTTTTTTTTTTTTTTAAAGATTATTTATTTATTTATTTATTTGACAGAGAGAGATGACAAGCAGGCAGAGAGGCAGGCAGAGAGAGAGGAGGAAGCAGGCTCCTCGCTGAGCAGAGAGCCCGATGCGGGACTCGATCCCAGGACTCTGAGATCATGACCTGAGCCGAAGGCAGCGGCTTAACCCACTGAGCCACCCAGGCGCCCCAAGATCCCTTCTGCTTTGAAGAGCATGAAGGAAGAGGTTAAAGCACAATATGCACTTAGAATACTGTGGAATTGAAGCGAGAGGTCTCTAAAAGAGAAGTTTAGAAAAATTACTATGTCAGAGGGAACTGCAGTAAATGAAGGATGTTGGGCTGAGTCAGAGCTGAGGGGATAATGTGTTTCTGCTGTGGCGTGACCACCAAATGTTCCTGATGGCAGGTGCGTCGTAGCACTGAGGCCTGGATACATAGCTGAGACTTGGGTGATGGGTAAGTGATGCAGTTGTCAGGAGTGGAAAATGAACAAGGATGGTAGGAAGGATTCCGTTGGTGTTTGATTTCCTCAGTTTCTTGATATCTCTGGGACATTTTTCTACATGACTTGCTTACCTCAGCCTTTTCTGTTTTTGAACATATGCTTTGCTTCCAAAGATTGTAAATCAGGCCTGCTGGTCCATTCTGTGTAACTTCAAATTTAACAGCATAAAAAATTTGATTCCCCAGGCTTCTAAAAGGAAGAAGAAATTGAAATTATGAAGAATTTTCTTAACTGTGCTTTCATGTCACAGTGATTTAAAGGAAAAATTTTTAATTGAGATAATGTTACTCATTCGTTTAGCAGCCCAATTGATGAGGGAGCAGGAGGCTGGCTGAGGACAGAGTAGAAGCTGGCGCCTTGCACCCCCTCTTCACCCGCTCCCCTCCATATGTGTAGCATTCCTCAGGCACCCCTGACTGCCATAAAACGATAAATAGTTAACTTGCAGGGATCGCAATCCTGCAGAACAGGAATCTCCCTTGCTCTACAGGTATCCTAGAGATCTAAACAGGGAGGTTACCTTATCAATAGCACAAATTTCCAGAGGCAAATAACTCTCATTTCCTGAAGCCCTAATGTCCCCCTCCTCACTATAAACTGGAGGAGACTGAGGTAGAAGGGAATGTGAATGACAGCAGGGTCATAATACCCCACTAAGAATCTCCTAACTATCTTGATGTTAATGCCTGACCTAAAAACAACATTGATCAAGCCATAAGGGCAAGGACTCCCCCCGGCACCTTGTAGGCCCACCTTAGCACGTGAGAGCTCTGTCGAAATCTCCCATCCCTTCACCACCTCCCCCCAACCGCAAGGTATATAACACGCCTACCCTCACAACTCGGGGCAGCCGCAGCTCTTCCTGCCCACGGGTCCTGTCCCCGTGCTTTAATAAACCACCATTTTGCACCAAAGATGTCTCAAGAATTCTTTCTTGGTCATCGTCTCCGGACCTCAGCCCACCGGACCTCACCTAGGTTCTAGAACTTCATCACAGTGGTTGTCTCATTTCATTCAGATGAAAAGCCAGAGTCCTAAGGATGGCTTGCAAAGACCACCTTGTGCTGAGTTTCCTTACTTCCCTGACCTCAGGTTGGGTGCCCTTCCCCCTTGCTCTCTAGGGCATAAACCTGCTTTCTTTCTCCCCAAAGCACTTGTTACTTTCAAGATACTTTATCTAATGTGTTAATTCATTTTGTGTGTTGTCCCACCTTTTCCGTGGGAAACACAAATTCCATAGAACACAAATTCATGACAGAGATGTGTCTATTTTGTTAAATGCTCTATCCTTGGTGCCCATGAGAGTGTGTGGCCCAAAGCAGATCCATTATTCAGTAACTACTGTTGAGTGAATAAACATGATGCAGATTAAAGAGGGACTTTGTTTTGGAAACAAATGAGATTGTAAATTGATCCCTGAATATTGATACAGGAAAATAAAATCAGCAACATTTTGTCAAATCATTGGCTTTATACTTTTGTATAATGTTGAAGAAAGTTGATTTTGTTTGTTTTGTTTTTCTTAGGCTACTCTTCATTTTGATAGGATAGTCTTTGGTGTAAACAATTCATGATCATATTTATTCACTGAATTTGCATTGGTAACGGTCTCTGTATCTTAATACCTTCATCTTTTATTAAAACTTGCAGGATTGGGACGCCTGGGTGGCTCAGTTGGTTGGACGACTGCCTTCGGCTCAGGGCGTGATCCGGGAGTCCCGGGATCGAGTCCCGCATCAGGCTCCCAGCTCCATGGGGAGTCTGCTTCGCTCTCTGACCTTCTCCTCGCTCGTGCTCTCTCTCACTGTCTCTCTCTCTCAAATAAATAAATAAAATCTTTAAAAAAAAAAAAAAAACTTGCAGGATGCAAACAGGAGGGTAAAGATAGAGAAAATACAAGGGGGAGAGGAGAAAGATTAAACACTTTTTGTTATTCTGTATTTCCAGTCATACTAAATCTTTTCTCTGCCTTTGAAGAGGTACCTGTTTAGTTCCTGGCTGAGGAAGGTGGGCTGAACTCTTCTCGCTTTAGTGTCTGTATGTGAGACACCAGGGAAAGAAGGAGAGAGGGGTTCATGATCTGTAGTCTTCCCTTTCCTTTCCGCATTACAATTGATCATTTTTCTTTAGGAAAAATTTTACTTAGAAGATTTTCAGATAGGCTTTTCACAAGTTATGGTATTCTTTTTCTACATGCAACATACATTTTTTGAAAGCATGGCAGAAAGGAAAAGACATGATGGTTTCCCTGCAGGGTTGCCTCTTGTTACTATAACAAGAGGATAAAGCACCAGAAACACAGCAAGGGGCAGGGCATACTTGGCAGAAACAACAGCTCAAAGACAAAAGACACAACACATCAGTTATGTATTAGTAAAAGTTGTTCAGTTAATGACCACAGCAGATGCAGCTTTGTTTACACACATAAAAAAATTAGTCTCCCCACTATTTATGTTCAACCTTGAAAACACAGTCTCATTAGTCAGAAAGAATCTGCTCTTAAAATTCTTCAAATTAGAAATTCCTTAGGGACTGTGGTCCATTGCAGGTATCTGATAAAGACTGCCCAAGAGGGATTTATTGATCCTGACTTTGGGAAAACCGCATTGCACATCCTGTGCTACTTTGTTTAAGCAGGATTTTACTCTGAAAATCCTCTCCCTTGTTCCTGGGACATCACTGAGACACAGAAATATCTCGGACCATCCTTTCTTCGTTATGAAGCTGTTAGGGAGTCAGACATGAGTGAAAGGAACCATTTGATTGAGTTGGCAACTGCTTTAATTCACAAACATATAATAATGGTGGTAACTGGTAGCTTTATTGAGTTTACAAAGCCCTTCTCATGCACCTTATCTTGGTCAGTCTTCTAAACAGTACTGTGAATTAGAGAAGTGAAATGTGTATCATTTTTGATACTACTTGCTACCAGTTTTACCTTAGTTGCAGCAAAAATGAGATTTTGCCCCCAATGAGATATCACCTCACACCAGTCAGAACGGCTAAAATTAACAAGTCAGGAAATGACAGGTGCTGGCGAGGATGTAGAGAAAGGGGAACCCTCCTACACTGTTGTTGGGAATGCAAGCTGGTGCAACCACTCTGGAAGACAGCATGGAGGTTGCTCAAAAAGTTGAAAATAGAGCTACCCTACGACCCAGCAATCACACTACTGGGTATTTACCCTAAAGATACAAACATAGTGATCCGAAGGGGCACGTGCACCAGAATGTTTGTAGCAGCAATGTCTGCAATAGCCAAACTATGGAAAGAAACTAGATGTCCATCAACAGATGAATGGATAAAGAAGATGTGGTATATATACACAATGGAATACTATGCAGCCATCAAAAGAAATGAAATCTTGCCATTTGCGACGACATGGATGGAGCTAGAGGGTATCATGCTTTGTGAAATAAGTCAGTCAGAGAAAGAGAACTATCATATGATCTCCCTGATATGAGGAAGTGGAGATGCAATGTGGGGGGTTAGGAGGGTAGGAGAAGAATAAATGAAGCAAGATGGGATCGGGAGGGACACAAACCATAAGTGACTTTTAATCTCACAAAACAAACTGAGGGTTGCTGGGGGGAGGTGGGGTGGGGTTATGGACATTGGGGAGGGTATGTGCTATGGTGAGTGCTGTGAAGTGTGTAAACCTGCCAATTCACAGGCCTGTACCCCTGGGGATATAAATACATTATATGTTTATAAAAAAATAGAAAATTAAAAATTTTTTTTAAAAAATGAGTTTTTGCTAGGCTGCCTGTTCTGAACGTTTCTCCTATATAGTACCTATTAGTTATTGTGGCTCATGGCGAAACTTGGGATTGGATTTTATGTGGCGGATTGGTGAGGTATTGGATCTGCTGAGAGGACAATGTATGTGGAGCATTAACAACAGGAAAGCTCACCTGAGCCTTTTTGCCGGGGTTTTTTATCTGGAGTCATTCAGGCAGGCATTGCGTGTGACTTACATGTAGCTACATTGCTCGCTGGATTCCATACCACCAAAGAGAAAAAGCAAGAGATTTACTGTAAATCACATTAGTAGCATAAACTATCTGGTGAACTGGTATACTCTAGCCCAAGGCTGTAGGCAAAATACTCTCTTTAGCAGGCAAAATCTTACACAGGCTCAGATCTCAGCCATCATGAGTCAGCTCAGGGTAGTCCTGAACAAAGGCTAGGTTAGCCCTTTCATGCACGCTATGTTATTTCAATGCAGAAATACTGAAACCATTAAGTGGAGAAATATTCTTCAAGCTTGGCTTCCTCTTGGCCCTTGTAAAATCATTCAAATATTCTGTATATATTGATCATTTGTCTTTTATCTATTCAATGTAATGCAATTTAACATTTTTCTAATATTTTCTTTGAAGATGAACTGAATTTGTTTTATTATTCTAAAAATGTACTTTTTCGTAGTAAAATTTATTGATCTATCCTTACACTAACTGGATTGGTCCACCCTTTATCTGGCTCTTTCAGCATCAAAGACACAAAACTCAGAACTTTTTCTTCATCTTTCCTTGTCTTTCTTCAGCAGCTTCATCAACCTGCTTGTTTATCTGAAAATGAGTATCCATGCTATTTTTTATTTTTCCTAATTGTAGTTTTACTCTTTATCTGTCTGCCTTTTAAAAGTGCATCTAGGGACGCCTGGGTGGCTCAGTTGTTTGGACGACTGCCTTCGGCTCAGGGTGTGATCCTGGAGTCCCGGGATCGAGTCCCATATCGGGCTCCCAGCTCCATGGGGAGTCTGCTTCGCTCTCTGACCTTCTCCTCGCTCATGCTCTCACTGTCTCTCTCTCTCAAATAAATAAATAAAATCTTTAAAAAAAAAAAAATAAATAAAAGTGCATCTATATTGTTATCAAGTGGTAGCATGTATATGGTTTTAAAAACAAAAGTTTTAACCAAACACTATTATGATTTTTACCTTGATATTTCTAAATAATGTGCTTTTTACTAATTCTTGAATTTCCAGTTTTGGACAATATTGATTTACTAATAGGAATATGGAAGATGGACATTTATTTCTCTAATATCAAAGAAAACCTTACTTTCTTATATTTCTAGAAGAATTGTATCTGGGGGATGTTTAAATTTTATGCCATTATAATGTAGAATTGAGAAATATAGCATATTATGATTTTTATTTTTTTATTTTTATTTTTTTAAAGGTTTTATTTATTTATTTGACAGACAAAGATCACAGGTAGGCAGAAAGGCAGGCAGAGAGAGAGGAGGAAGCAGGTTCCCCGCTGAGCAGAGAGCTCGATGTGGGACTCCATCCCAGGACCCGGGATCATGACCTGAGCCGAAGGCAGAGGCTTTAACCCACTGAGCCACCCCGGTGTCCCACATATTATGATTTTTATTCCTCATAGTTTTGGAAGTTACCTGGAGTGAATAATTGCCTTTAATTATTTGCTTAGAATTTTTTTTTCCCCTTAAGCTATTTATTTATTTACGAGAGAGAGAGAGAGAGAGAGAGCGTGAGCGAGCGCGTGTGTGCGAGCATATGAACATGAGTCGGGGGTGGGAGGCAGAGGAGAAGAGAGAGGGATAAATCTCAAACAGACTCCACACTGAGTGTGGAACCCAAGGTGGAGCTCAATCCCATGACCTTGAGATTATACTTGAGCTGAAAGTAAGAGTTGGATGGATGCTTAACCGACTAAGCAACCCAGATGCCCCAATTTGCTTAGGGTTTTTTTTTAACGTAACTCTCACCAGTTTAATAAAAATTTATCAAAGAATCAAAAATACCATTCAAGTTTGACCAGAACTGTGAAGTCATCTATCAGTTCACTTTTCTTGAAGCCCTCATTCATCTTGCACTCTGGGCTGGTTTCTCTTTAGGCCTTCTATAAGCTACCAAGCTGGGGCTTCCTCTCATAAGCAAGCTTAGAATTTTTTTGACTCTTTTTCTTTGATGGCTTTTATATTGCCTAGATTTCATATGTTTTGACACCAGCTGGTGTCAGTGCAGTTCTGATAATGATTCAGAGTTAACACGGACCCTACAAGTTAAAGGACATGGTCCTCATCTTCCCTCACTTCTGATACCAGCTCTACTCGGGGATTCCTAAAGCCACCCACAACTCTGACTACAAATTCAGGGGTTCCCAGGATTTGGGGGACTTGGGGAAACAACAGAATATGATATAGCTATATGAATGAATTCATATATATAGCTATATATATGAATATGATATAGCTATCCTGAAAATACAATGATAAGTTGTAACTCTAGATTGTGAAGAGTGAAATCCCCAGATTGCCTATTCAACCCCCAAAACGCTAATACCTAAAGATACATCTTCCAGGCTGGAAAGTAAAATATTTATTTCTAAAAAATGTGGCCCAAAATGAAATGCAAATTTAAAAGTAGTGTGATTATGTTCAATAACTTGCTAGAATGACTCCCAGGTCTCAGAAAATTACTCTTCTTAGAATTACGTTTTAATTATAGAGGATACTATGGCATAGGTCTGGGAGGATACCAAACCCAGATCTTCTCTGCCTTCTTCCCATGGAGTCACCTCCAAGCATGTCACCATTATGTAGGTGTGATTAGTGTAATCATAGGCCACATGATTGAACTTCCCTGGAGTCTGGTCTGGCTCAGATTCTGAACCTTCTGATCACATAGTTGGTCTTTCTCTTGACCAGTCTCAGCACTGATCACCTCATTAACCTATACTGAGGTGTGATCTAAGGGACTCATTATTAACAAAGACCTTCCTATTATTTGTGAATTCTAAGGACTTTGTCTTTCTCCAGGAACCAGAAATAAGGGACAGATTTCTTATTATCCAACATCATTTCATCTTGTCTTTTGGTTTGTTACATTATTTTGGTGGAACGTATCTTTGAGAAACTTTCCGTGGTTCATAGGAAAGTGCGGTTTTTCTGAGATACTACCTAAAAATGGATCTTTCTGTCACACTTCACGGACAGTATATAGGACAGTAGGTGTTAGTGTTGGAAAGAGTAGTCTCCCAAGATTTGCAAGGCATTGGATTGGTTCACTGTCTTCTAGCTTCCAGTGTTACAGTTGAGTAATTTGATGCTTTTCACAAAATTGATTATCTAAATGAGCCTTTCTCCCCTGCCACCTTATGTCTTTCTAAAAAATATTTATATTTTTTCATTGGGCCCTGAAGTGGTTCTGTTTTGTTGCAGGTCATATGTTTACTTTTCACTCATGCCACTCATCTGAAGCAGCCCTGCTATGGCTCTACTAGATACTGTCTTTACTGTGGGACCCAGGCTGATAGGTGTGCCAGAATGGATGGCAAATCAAGAAATCGTTTTTGTTTTGTTTTGTTTTAAAGAAATAGCTTTAACTACTTCTGCTAGGAAGTGCTACCTCTGGTCACATGTAACTGAACAAAGAAAATCAAGTAGTATTGCCATCATCAGTACAGGGAAGGACATATAGTAGGTAAGATACAGTTTTCCATACCAAGTCCAGCCACGATCACACTACTTTTAAATTTTAATTGCATTTTGGGTCATATTTTTTTAGAAATAAAAAATTTGCTTTCCAGCCTGGAATCTTGGGGATTGCACCCTTCACAATCTAGAGTTACAACTAATTATCACATTTTCAGTGTAACTGTGTCATATTCAGTTATGTCTGATTTCCATAAGTCCAGAAACATTCTGGACTTGATTTTGATCCATTAAATTTCCAAGTGTCTGTTAGGATAGATCATAATGAGGCTTGTGTTGGGTAGAATTGGGGAGAAAAGCTTATGATGCACATATATGCATTTTCAGAAAATTTTCCTGTTTTGAGACAGCGCCCACACCATTCCTCTCAGAGGTCCTGAAGTGTCTAAACTCTGAATTATGCTGTGGTCATGAATTTGTTTCTGGGTGGCTTACTCACCTGCAAGTAATTGTGTGTGTGTGTGTGTGTGTGTGTGTGTGTGTATTCTGACAAGATGGTTTTCTTTAGCTATTCCTCCTGTTTCCAAAACTTCTTTGATATTTTTAATCTGTCATTTTATTTCCTGTATTTTAGTCCATGTGGCTTATTATGTATTTCAAATGTTAATTCAGTAGGGATTTAGCAAGAAAAACAACCATACATTTGATTCCTCACATTTAATTAAAAGCCTCATATTAATCACCACACATTTATTTATCATCATGCCTTTTTTTCAGTCACATAGCATCTACACTTATACCTTAAGTTGTTAGTTGCTTTTATGTATTTTATATATCTCAGCAAAGTATTAAGAAGACACTATTCTATCAGATTATTTAATATATTATCGGTTTTACTCATAGCCTAAAATTCAGTCTTATATCTTTGCTCAGATATGTAGAATATTCACCCTTACATTGGAGTCCTACAATATGGAGTTAGGTTGGACAATAAGATAGTATTTTTGTTTTTATGTACCTCTGAGTCTTTATTGTGTTTTTTTCCAGATGCCCTTGGGATAACACTTTCTGTTAAAATTATTTCCTTGGGTAATAGAAAAAAATAAAATCATGTTATAAAATCTTTCATTTCCTTCCTGGGTACAATATATAATTTTTATGTCATGTTCTAAGGATAATAAATTGCAGTGTTTAGAATTAAAATTGTTGGTGAAAGCAGAACTATTCGGTTAAAGGATTTTATGAGACAAGGCACTTAAAATACATTACGTTTTCGTTTTGGTTCCTTTACTGCTCTCATACTGAGTAACTGAACCCATACTAACTGAAAAAATTTCATTGAGCTAGAACATAGTGAGTAACCAACCAGTGGCAGTAGTATGCCTGTCACCTTGACACATGACGATGATGTTGCCTTTCTTACATTGTCACAGAGTAAACTTCGGTTGTGGTTGTAGTTTGGGAGTGCAGTGCTACTTCAAAATGCCCAGATCTCAATGACTCCTTCTTGACTTTTACTTGAGGCACAGGGGACATATGTAAATGAAATGTTTCTAGGAGAATCTGTCTGGGATGTTCTAGAATTCATGATAACTAGGTGAAACAGAAATAAATTCACATTTTTCTCCCTTTCTTGAAGGAAAACATTAAAGCATTAGACATATTTGAGATCAGTGTCATGGGTTGGTGGTCTAGATAAAATGTATACTTTTTTTACATATAGTAATTTTCACTATTGCTAAAATTCTGTTTTTAAAACAAGTATTCTGTAAATAATATTATCTGTTAGAATGTTCTGAATGATCTGTCATCCTGTGGAGCATATACTGAGTTGACATATTTTGAATACATACGAAATGTTTGAATATTTGTCTTTAGGCATGATATGCAAAGTACATCCTTTCATACCTCTTAATGTCTTGTGAAATTCCACAGTTCTCATTTCTTCTTTAATTAGTAACAATTAGGTCATTTTTAAAGTTCAGTCTTAAACTGAACATAAATTTATCTTCTTTCTCCCCCTGATCATAGGCTTGAGTGGCCTGGAGTAAAGGGAAAAGGAACAGGTAACCATGATAAACACATCTCTAATATTTTAGCTATCTTACCAGATTTGGAGTCACATGAACACAAGAAAAAGTATTTTTATTATAAGCAAGTTTTAATGGTCATGGGGAAGTGTCAACCTGTCTGAGTTCGTCTTCAGCTAGTGGATCCTGACTCTACCAGTGCGATTGTCTTTGTATGGAATGTGTGCACAGTTCTTTGGGAGGATGTTGAGTTTCATCCAGTTCTCTTCCATTACTGTGGAACCCTCAGAGAGGATTGGTTGATTCCCTTTCATTCTCACCCATGGTGCTTGTCTTCAAATCATTCTTGTGTAAATAAATGGTCTACTTAATCTACTTGATGACCCTGGGTGTTTGCTAATGCTTGTCACCTCTTCTAAGGTTTGTGCCCCTTTAGAAGAAATACCAAGTTCTTTTCCAAGGGTTTTGAGGGATGCCTTCCAAAAACTAGGATTGAGATGAGGAGGATTTTACTTTTTCACAAAATATTATAAGTTGTTTTTTGGTAACTCCTTTGATCCAGGCTTGCCCCCCAAGTTGTAAGGCTCAGAAATCCATAGACTAGAAATGGATATTGAGCTCAGTGTTTACATAGTGCCTCAAATTGCAGGAGTTCTATGTCAGGTGCTCCTAAGAATGACCTCCAGTGATCAATCTCATCCTAACTATAGCACAAGGATTAGAATTCAGGATTCTACAGCTCATGAATTAGCCAGGGAATAAAGTGACCATCTTCCTTTCTTCTCAGCAGCTCAAATCTCTGTGAGTGGTTCAGCTAGATCTAAGTCCTGTGAGACTTGACTCGAGGCTGGGAAAAAATGCTTCTTCACTTTACCTGGAGGGGCATTTTTTTCTCAACACTAATGCTTACTTCCTGTGTAGTGGAAAGCTTTTATATTTGTATTGAAAAATTCTCTCTCCCCCTCCTCTGTTTTTCCTTCCCTTAAGTTTACCAGGGAGTAGGGTGTGGAGTGATCAAGGCTGTTGTAAGAGAGGAACATGTGGATGATGAGAGTAGATCTGATTTTATTGACCCTCGTTATGCCCTCAGGTACTGTGGCTGTCCCAGTTATGTTTGGCAGGTCTTAAATGTGCAATAATCCACACTTGTACTTTCAGTCTTTGAGCTCTAGTTAAAAGCATCCTATAATTTTATTACAGTTAAGTAAATGATAGTGCTTTTAGAGACAGTGTTTAAATCAGAGGTCTGTAGACATGGCCCACAGACTAAATCTGCTTCCCATATTTTTTGTGTAATAAGTCTTATTGGAGCATAGCCATCCTCATTTGGTTATTGTTTGTAGGTGATTTTGTGCTAAAGCAACAAAGTTGATTAGTTGTGATAGTGACTGTATGGCCCTCCTGGCCTGATTGTTTTTTATCTGAACCTATACAGACAGAGTTTACTGATCCATGATCTAAATCACATCTCTTTGTGTATTCTTCTGTTTGTCACTATTAAAATTTTCATAATACAACCTAGCATAAAATTAGAGTATATTTACCAAGGGGAGGTACATTTGTGTTGTGTTACTAATTTCTGCAGAAGCCGGTGCACACTATAGAAGGGGCAAGGGAAAGAAAGGGACAATATAATGTAAGATCGTGATTGGGCACTGTCTCTATTCAGGGAATCCTGGGGATGGGATAATAAGAATAAATTTACTTTAGAGAAATCACAGCCATTTGATATGGTGATGATTGAGTTTTCAGCTTAATTCCTCATTGAGTTTTGACACTTCTATCCATACGGAAATTTGATAGATACTTAGAAAGCCTAAAAGTACCTGAAAATCCATTTAAAGAACACGTATTACCCGGAAGGAGCTCTGCAGTCATCTCAGATGGCACACCTAACAGCAGTATAGTAGTGTATGTTTATTTTAAAAAGCACGAAGATGATCTTTAAAAAATACTATTTTTCTAATGACCACCAGTCATTATGCTGGTGATGATTGACCAATCCCAAGTATGAAACCTATATTCAAAAGATTTAAAATGAAATATTCACTCTCCCACACCAGGGAAACAGACCAGATGCAAGGGATTGGCAAGACAGTATTATGATGAAGTGTTAGAACAACTTTGGCCATAGGAGATACATTAAGAGTTAAAAGTATAATTAAATAGTAAAATATTCAGTATTTGTTTTTATAGTGAGTTTAGTGGAAAGATGTGAAACACACCATAGAGAACCATGTGTTCTCTTCTTGAGTCTGAGATTGGAATTCTCTCCTGAAATCGAAGAGCATGGATCTAAGAGTAAAGGGGTTATTACTGAAATTCTGACTGGTTCTATAATTAGATCTGGAATCTAGTGTGCAAGTGGTGACCACTGGCTCAAAACATTGTGCTGCCATACTCTGTTCCATTATCTTTAGTTCTTGGCTGTATGGTGTCTGAGGTCCTACCTCTAGGTTACAACTTGTTTTTCAGTCTGACTCTCTAGATTTCCCCTCCTTTAGAATTTTTATTATGTTGTGATCTCAAGACTCAGTGGCCTGATATCCCAAATATCAAATTACTCTCTATGTCCTCAATACCTAATAATTTCTCAGTGAATGAGAAGTGACCTTACGGTTCATTTATAGCTTGTAGATAGCTGTGGTCCAGGTTTCTTGCTCTTAGCCACTGTAGAAATTGCTTTACTGGCCATCATCTTTGTCATGCAAACCATTTTCTGCGGTGTGCTGCTGTGTGTTGAGTGATGTACCTAGAAATCTCCTCCTAAGGACCTACCAACCAGGCCTGTCCTATCCTAGTGTTTTTCCCTTTTCTGCTGTCCTGTGTGGGAACCATCTTGCCCTGTGGCATTTGTCTAAAATGCAGCGTGTTATTCCTGACATAGGATCCAGTATTTTATATGATGGACCTAAAAATGCATTCTGTATTCCAGTGTGTAGTAAAATAAAATAGCTGGGTTTCTGCAGTCTTGTGTGCAGGTCCTGGCTGCGTGACCTGCCGCACATTAACATCGTTTCTGTGAACCTTTCTTTCCTCATCTGTAAGATAACAGATAGAAAATTCATATTATTTTTGGAGTTAGAATGGGAAAGCCAAAGGACATAATGTAGATAATAATGTAGATAAAGCATTTATTTCATTGTTTGTCCCATAATGCATACTCAGTGATGATTAACTCCCTCTCTTCTAAGAGCAATCTGTTTTTGATAGGGATAATTTTATTGTAGAGACAGTTTGTGTTTTGGAGTTGGGAAATAAGAAACAAACTTAAGGGGTGATGTATGTAGGCAGGAGCTTTTAGAGAAGGTGGAAAGTTTTTTTAAAACTTGAAAAGTGAAAAAAAAATCTAACGTACATTGAACTTCAGCTAGAGACTCTTCTCTTGAATTTAATGATGGTCTCAGGAGCAAAGCCATAGGTTAACGAAGGCCATTGTCACTGGTGGGGGTGGGGTAGTTCTGACTAACCCGAAAAGGTTCAGAGGATTTATTTGGGCTCTTCACTGTATTTAAGAGATGGCAGCATAGTTCAAGTAGCTAAAGAATCAGTCAAAGTTTCAGCATTTCAAGAGAGCTGAAGAGCCAGACTTAGAGGCTGATGGTGTTGGTTCATCAGAGAAGATCATACTAACCTCACAACTTAGAATTCAGGGTATTTTCTAAATAGAAAAGGGATCTTCTAAAAATACTAGATAATTAAAACATGGCAAATGATCACTTGAGGAGTTGTTTGCAGTGGGACGTCATATAAAAAGCTAGGATGGGGTTGCAAATAAAAGATATTTGTACTGAGCCTGTACACCTAGGAAATTCTAGGTTATTTTAAACCAGTCATCAGGTCATTGATGAGTTCACAATTATCATAAAATAAATGTTTTCCATGAAGCTACATTACACCATGTTGGCATTGTGGAGAGAGAACTTACTCTTGTCTTTATACTCTGGTACTCAGAGTTTAGAACATACGAATGAGTAAGACCAGAAGGAAGGGGAAGATGGGAGAGGGATGAGGAAGGGTAACATTATCCACTTTATACATAGAAAGGAGAATGTGGTTTTAGATGTGTACTAACAATGGACTTCCTAATGCTTTATCTCTTTTCTAAACATACTGAAACACTATGACAGGATGATTTCAGGTCTGCTTTTTTAGGGCAGGGTACTTGTCCCAAGCAGTGTAGAGAGAGAGACAGGAAGCCTGTCTCAGTGGAGAAGGAGAGATGGCACAGGGTTCTTAGTTGTTTTCAGGGTATATTCAGTTCCCTCTTCCAAACTTGGGTAGAATCTCAGAATAGGGCAGAGAGAGAGAGAGAGAGAGAGAAGCCAGTAGCATTATTTTAGAAGAAATCTTACCAAAAGTATGATTTCAGGGTAAGAGTGGCCACCTCTAACATGACACTCATTGTATTTGGAGATCATTGCTAGGAGACCATTGGAACCATATTTTATAAACACTGGAATATCAAAAGGGGCATCTGAACATCATAGCTATTAGAGGTTTTCCTTTAATATAGGAGCTCAGCCCATCTTTAACAATATTTACAAATAGGTGTTGTCCAGACAGAATGTTCTTGGGTCATGTAGTCTGTGATGATTTTGAAAGTGAAGAGCTGGGTAAATTTAGCTACATTAGGAAATGAATAAAATGGGAAAAGCTGGCCGCCAAATCTAGGTTCAGATATGTCACTCCAACATATCAGTAGGCATATTGGAGGCAGAAGTGATGGGTTAAACTTCTTCTTTGAGTCTCTTCAACCCCTTGTGATATCACTTGGTTTTCCAGGAAATACCTGGTAATTGGCATACTGTATAGATTTTTATATTGTACTGAGTACCTGTGACTTTTACATCTCTGTATATGAGATAATAAGGTTGAGAACATTCTGTTTACAAGAATTTCTCCTACAGTGCACATTACATTTATTTGAAAGTGATTTCTTGATAAGCCCATTTAAGATAGACTCTGAATCAATGTGAGACTGCATGTCAGATAATACCAGCATTGTGGAGAAGAAAATGAATTTATTTTCTAAGTGACAAGAATTTTTGCTTAACTTCTGAGTGGGAGAAGGGTATTATGGAAAGGGGGGACGAGACAGAAAGGTGTGCACACAGTGCACAGTGAAGACACCATCGGCCCACTTCCCCTGTACATTCTCATTGCTGGTAAAATTTACTAAAGTACATTATACACTTGTCAAGAACTTCGTGGACACCTGTATTTGGAAGGAATGAAACACTGCAGTGTGAAAGAGAAACACACCTTAAACTATAGATACCAGAAATAGAGGGTAATTCTCAGATTGTAGCAAAAGGAGATGAGGCTTTTTCTACACAGGGTTTCCCAGCACCCAGACCTTATTTCAAGGGCTACAGAGACCCCAGCCTCTGTTAGATTTCAGGTGCTAGTATGCAGACCTGTGGCAGCACTTTCCTTTATCCTGATCCTCTCCGCAGGAAGGAAGATGGATTTGGCTTCCCTGCAATTACTGAACTGGAGCCAGGAGCTTACATACAGTTACCGGCCAGAGCACTTGTCTCTGCATTTCTAGAAGATGAACATAGGTGTAGGTGTGACTCAGCAGTGATTTAATAACCATCCTGCTGCCCTATGGAAAATTTATATGGATCTGTCAATTGCTGCCATGCAGACTTCAGTGGTGGGCCTTTTGCATGGGGGGGGGGGGTTGGGGGATTGCTCTGTGATCCTGCAGGGGAAGGAAGATGAAATGGATCAGATTTCACAAAACGGTCCAAGTTGGGGTTACAGGGTTTTTGTTGTTTTTGTTTTTTTAAATCGGTTTTCTGATAGGGAATAAAGTTTGTTTGTTTGTTTTTTTCTATAGTTAAATTTCAAAGAGATGTATTTCCAGTGTAAGCTGCATGGGTTGTATGGATGTTATGTTACACATATACAAACATGTATTTAGCAGTGAACTTCCTTTGTTCATCAGTTCTGTACTCAGACATGCTCAATGTTATCTTCCTTAACCCATTATTTAAACCACTGCCTGTGCTTTCAGTTTCTAATGTGATTTTTCTTTCAGATTATTGATGGGTTGATTGATTGATTGATTTTAGAGAAAGAGCCTGTGAGTGGAGGAGGGGCAGAGAGAGAGGGAGAAAAATTCTCAGTCTGACTCCCTGCTGGTTGTAGAGCCCTACTTGGGGCTGAAACCCAGGACCCTGAGATTATGACCTGAACTGAAATCAAGAGTGTAACACTTAACCAAATGAGCCACACAGGCACCCCACAGATTTTTTTATTTATAGTAATGCCTAATGAGTCCTCAGAATTTCTACCTTTTTTGAATTAATAAAAGTTCTATGGGTTTGAAAATCTGGTATAATTTATAAATATGATAAAGTTAAGATGTATTTTTTTATTTTAAAGTAGAGCTTTTTTCCTTTAGTTAGCTTTCCATATCGCAATTAGTTTAGTTTTTCTCTGTCTTTAGGGAAGAGGCTTTACATGTACATGGCATGCAGTATGTAGGATTAGCACTAAATAATTATTTGTTGAAGTGACTGGCAGGGTAAAATTCCTTCTCTTACCACTCTTCCTCCTGGTTTATTTTTAAGGGTTTTTTTTTTTTTAATGGATTTTTTATAGTCCTCAATTTGATTTGTGACACTCTCTGTATGAACACACAGTCTTGTGAATCTACATCTTTATAGTTTCCCCCCAAAAGAAAATGATGATAATTTAGGTACTACAGATTCTTTTCAATTTAGCTTCCTTAATGCATCAGTGAGAGATGGGGGTTGATTATTCTGTGTTAGAGCCCACCTCAGTTCTGAGAATCACATCTTCTTATAAATCCACCATTGTAAGTGCCATTCCTGTGTTTAAAGGTACAAAGATGTCAGCCAACATCATGTGGTCCTCAATCAAATAAATTACATCTTATTCCTTATTTGGGAATCTTTATTGTTTTGCAGATACTGGAGGAGGGCAGATCTATGTTTTATGATGTGGCAGAACTTCCTTCAGTATTTCCAAGAGCTTTTCACTATTCCTTGTATAACCTACTTCATCATAAAATGAGACTTCATTATTTCTGTTCTCTCTCAGTATATAATCTACTGCATATGAGTATGTGTGCATTTAAATGTGTGAAAATAAGTCGGTATCTGCTATAGTGTGTATATATATGTGTGTGTAGGTATATCGATATTACTCAGTTATGTTCAGTGATTTCATGGCACAAATTACAGATGAGGAAAATTTTGAAAATTCTTCGCAATGAGAAAAGCTGATTTATTTATTTATTATTATTATTATTATTCTGCATTTCACTTCATATTCGAATGAGCAGACTTCATTTTCTGCTTCTCTCCTGGCCTTCCCCCTCCATTTAACATGGTAATCTATGATGGAATATGGACCACTTTTTACACAACCCAAGGACCCTTGAGGCTTTCTTGGCCCTTGCAGATGAGGGAAGATGAGGTGAGGTCTGTAACCACAGTGTTCTAACTGTGCAGGTCTAATACCTTCCTACACCCTCTACCCCAAGGGCAGATGGGTACCATTCTTTGTCTCTTGTTAGCTTCCCATGAACTCAAGCACCAATTGTCCCTTGATCTCTTTGGCTTATTTATTGAAGGTCAGTGGGCAGCCAGGGAGGGAGCTCTTCTTACCCCACTCAGCAGTGCACCCTCATCCCTAGGTTCCCCATCTATGCCTTCTTTCTCTGGGCTAAATAGCCCTCCCTCACTTGTTTTCCCTGCTGCTCAGACTCCTGGGAAATCAGTCATTCTCAGGGGTGGCAGTGGTAAGCAGCCCCTTCTATCTCCCGGAAATAAGATGATGTCCAAATTTCTTTCTCAGTGGAGAAAGGAAAATGCTGAAGTCTATTTATGGGTGGTAGCTCAGCCTCCTTTGGCTTGGGGTGACATTCTAATCCTCTCCTAATTTTCTTGGGAAGTTAGTGGGGAATCTTCTCATCTCTATAGGTATCCTTGCCTGGTTCATTGTAACAGTAGTTTCAGAATTGGAACTTACCAGCTAGTAGCAGTTATGGGGCCAAAGTATCATGATTGAAGTTCTTGAGTGGCCTAATGGAAGGTCAGGACTGGGTTCTTGGTCACCTTTTTTTTTTTTTAAGACTTTATTTTACAGAAGTATTGGTTTCACAGCTAAAGTGGGTGGAAGGAGATTGCCTGTATATTGTCTACCTCCACACATGCATAGCCACCTCATGATACCCCACTGGAGTGGTACTTTTTTTTTTTTTAAGATTTTGTTTATTTATTATTTTTAAATTTATTTTGATTTTATTTTTTATTATTTATTTATATTTTTTACTTATTTTGTTTATTTGTTTATTTGTTTGTCAGAGAGGGAGAGAGAGAGAGAGTGTGCATAAGCAGAGGGAGTGGCAAGCAGAGGAGAAGCAGATTCGCCGCTGAGCAAGGAGCCAGACTCAGGACTCGATCCCAGGACCCCAGGATCATGACCTGAGCTTAAGGCGGATGTTTAACCAACTGAGCTACCAAAGCTTCCCTGGAGTAATACGTCTGTTACAATCAGTAAATCTACACTGACACATCATTATCGTCCAATGTCCATCATTTACATTAGGATTCCTTCTTGGTGTTGTCTGTTTTGTAGCTTTGGACACATGAATAAGGACATATGTCCATCGTTACAGTATCACAGTAGTCGCACTGCTCTAAAACTCCTCACTGCTCTACCTGTTTATCCCTCTTTCCCTGGGAGCCACAGATCTTTTTACTCTCTCCTTAGCTTCGCCTTTTTCACAGTGTCTTAAGAGCTGGTATTTTACAGTGTATAGCATTATCAGATTGACTTCTTCACTTAATAATATGTTTTCCCTGTTACATTTTTTTTAAAAGATATTTATTTATTTATTTATTTACACAGAGAGAGAGATCACAAGTAGGCAGAGAGGCAGATGGAGAGAGAGAGGGATGCAGGCTCTCTGCTGAGCAGAGAGCCAGATTGGGTCTCCATCCCAGGACCCTGATGTCATGACCTGAGCTGAAGGCAGAGGCTTAACCCACTGAAACACCCCGGCGCCCCTCCCCAGTTACATTTTTATTTCATGTTTCTATTTCTTTGGTAGGAGTTACTGTAAAGCAGTAATACCGAGTGAAGGAAAATAACACTGCTCTGTCCCCCACTCTCCATTCTGGAGTATTTTCCCCCCATTTTTATTGAGATATATTCGATATGTAACATTGTGTGAGTTTAAAGTATGCAGGATAGTGCTATGCTCTATGTATATATTGTAAAGTGATTACCACAATAAGTTTAATTAACATAAATCAACTTACATAGTTATAAGCTTAGTTTTTTCATTCTGATGAGAACTTTTCTTTTTCTACACTTTTTAATTTTTTTTTCTGAGGAGCACTTTTAAAATCTACTCTCTTAGCCCTCATACCTGTCAGAATGACCAGGTATGGTAAGGAAAGGGCACCCTTGTACGCTCCTGATGGGGATGCAAACTGGTGCAGCCACTGTGGGAAACAGTATGGAGCATCCTCAAAAAATTAAAAATAGAACTACCCTGTGATCTAGCAATCACTCTGCTGTTTACCCAAAGAATACAGAAAGACCGATTTGAAAGTATATATGCATCCTTGTGTTTATTGCAGCATTATTTACAATCGGCAAATTATGGAAGCAGCTCAAGTGTCCATTGATTGATGAATGGATAAAGAAGATGTGATATATATATATATACAATGGAAATCTATTCAGCGATTAAAAGAATGAAATCTTGCCATTTATAACCACATGGGTCTAGAGAGTGTAATGCTAAGTGAAATAAGCCAGTCAGAGAAAGACAAATGGCATATGATTTCACTCAAATGTGGAGATTAAGAAACAAAAACAAAATGAACAAAGGAAAAAAAAGAGACAAACCAAAAAATAGACTTTTTAGTGAAGAAACTAATGATTGTTAGAGGGGAGGTGAATGGGGAATGGATAAATAAAATAGGTGAAGATTTAAAAAGCAATCTACTCCTTTAGCAGCTTTTAAATATATAATACAGTATTGTTAACTGTAATCACCAAGGTGTATATTACATCCCCAGAACTTGTTTTTTTAATTGAAATATAGTTGACATACAATATTTTATTCAAGTATACAAAATAGTGATTCAGCAATTGCATACATTATGAAATGCTCACTGTGGTAAGTGTAGTTACTGTCTGTTGTCATACAGAGTTACTACAGTCTTACTGACCATGTTCTGTATTCTGTATGTTGCATCTTCTTGAGTATTTTAAAACTAGAATTTTCTGCCTCTTAACCCCTTCATCTCTTTTACCCATACAACCACTCCCTTCCCTCTGGCAACCACCAGTTTGTTGTCTGCATTTATAAATCTGTTTCTGGTTTTTTTTTTTGTTGTTGTTTGTTTTATTTTTTAGATTCCACAGATAAGTGAAACCATATGGTGTTTGTCTTTGTCTTTATGGCATATTTCACTTAGCATTATACCCTCTATAACAACCCATGTTGTTTTGAATGGTAGGGTTTCATTCTTTTACGTGGCTAAATATTACTACATTGTGATTGTATATCATATCTCTTTTAATCATTCATTGACAAGTAGACACTTAGGTTGCTTTCATATTTTGCCAGTTGTAAATAACGCTGCACTAAACATAGGCATGCATATATTTTTTCAAATTAGTGTTTTGGTTTTCTTCAAATAAATATCCACAAGTGGAATTTCTGGATCATGTGGTATTTCTGTTTTTAATTTTTTGAAGAAGTCCCACTATTTTCCAGAGTAGCTACACAAAGTTACATTCCCACCAGCTGTACACAAGTGTATCCTTTTTCCATGTCCTTGCCAGATTACACAGAGTCTGTAGCTTCCTTAGGTAGTGTGGATATTTTAACTGTATTAATTACTCAATCCAGGAGCATGGAATATCTTTCCATTTGTGTCTTGTTCAGTTTTTTTCATCAGTGTCTTGGGGTTTCAGTATACAGATCCTTGACCTTATCTCTAGGTGTTTTATTTTTTCAATGCAATTGTTAATGAGATTGCTTCCTTAATTTTTGTTTCTTTACTTTGTTATTGGTATACAGAAATGCAGTAGGCTTTTGTATATTAATTTTTTATTCTTTGTCTTTACTGAATTCACTTTTTAGTTCTACTGGATTTTTTCTGGTGCCTTTAGGGTTTTCCATATGTGGTATTATGTCATTTGCAGATAGTGACAGTTTTACTTCTTTGCCAATTTGGATACTTTTATTTTCTTGGGAGATTGCTATGGCTAGGACTTCTAGTACTGTGTTGAATAAAAGCAGTGAGAATACATAATCAAGCTGTGGTTTTAAGATATGTTTATATAATGCCATAATTATTAATTGGTCATTCAATTGAAAGGATTAAGGATTTGTCTTTAAATGCCTTTAATTGAGTCAGGTGTTAACAGGTGAGTGGCATCTTTAAGGGTTGGGCTTTTACTCAGGCTTTTCTGTATTATATGTGGCCTTGCTCAACGTAATTGCCTGAGCATTATTGCCGTGTGCAAATTATAGTAATAAGACATACCTTGCAGAGATATTATGGTGATTAAATGAAAAATGTATATAAAATGTCTGAGCATGTCACTCCATACCCGGCATAGAGTAGTTGTTAAAATACTTTGCTGCATGAATAAGGAATGACAGTATACATGAATAAATGAATTAACTGAGAGAACAGAGGGATCATTATTAAAATAGGCTGTTTTATTTGTAAGCTCAAAATTAAAATAATACATGTACAGTTTGGGGATGATAAGACTGAAATCATAACCTCACCACTACATATATACTATTATTTAATTTTTTCATATTTTGAAGCAGAAAAGTTGTACAAGATCATTTGTTTCCTGAAATACATGAAAGTTCATTGCTGACCTGATGCCCTACCATCCAGAATGCTCTTCCATACCCACAATATTACCATTCAGATCAAGGAAATTCACACTGATTCATTTCTGTCAGCCAGCCTACATACTCCATTCAAATTTCAGTGATTTTTTTTTCAGTAAAAATTACATATTCCAAAAAGGATCCCATTTAGAATCAAGTGTTGCATTTATTGTAATCATCTTAGTTTTCTTCAGTCTGGAATATTTTCTAAGCATTTGTTTGTCTTTTGTAACTTTGATACTTTTTAAGATTATAAACCGCTTTGTTGTTTTTTCTTCTTTAGGATATTACTTAATTCGTGTGTTTCTGATGTTTCTTCCAGATTTGATTTAGGTTATGTACTTTTGGCAGGAATATCACAGAAGTGATACTTTTCTAAAACTTCTTATTTTAACCAACCAGATGGTACCTAATTTTGATATTTCCTATTACTGAAAATGATGGTGCTTGATCATTGATTAAGGGGATATTTTTCTAACTTCCCTATTGTGAAGGTTTTCCCTCCTTTTAAAACAAGATAAATTTTATGGGAATATATTTTAGAATTGTATAATTGTCGATTTCCTTTTCAAAATTTAAAATTATGTACTTTTTATGTCAGTATAAACTTGTGGCATTTTAATAAATGATTTGTAATGCATTGTGTTTTTTTGTTTTCCTTTTCTTTTTTCTTTTTTTTTTTTTTTTTTTTTTTTTTTTAAGTGATAACTCGTGTGATTGCTGTCCTGGCCACTAGAAGCCATTTTAAATTGGTTTTTGTATCCCTCTAATACACTTTTGTATTTCAGCACTTCTTTTTTTCTGGTACAGCAGTGGATTCCAAGTTTCTTTTCTGTTTTTCCTGATCCATTAGTGGAATTAGCCATATCTTCAAGGAACCTTAGGTCTTTTAGAGGAGAATGCATTCAGAAGCCATGCTCTAGATGATGGATGGGTTTACTGTAATTAGGGTGTTGCTACTTTCAGGGTCTCTGAGTAGACAGAGTTGGAGTACATTTGTATACACTTACCTGTCCATTTATACATCCTTTTATGTGTATTCTCTCTTTTTTTAAGATTTTATTTATTTGAGAGAGAAAATGCAAGCATGGGGAGGAGCCGGGGGATGAGGCAGTGGTTTAATCTGACTCCTCACTGAGCAGGAAGCCTGCCCTGGGCCTCAGTCCCAGGACCCTGAGATCATGACCAGAGCCAAAGGCAGATGCTTAACCAGCTGAGCCACACAAGTGTCCCATGTGTATTCTCTTTTGACCTAGAAACATTGTGTATCATGAGTTTACACTGATGTTTCTGATTCCAGTTCAACACCTCAGGGTATAATTTTAGTTTTTTCTCTATTTTCTGAAAATGAGAATCCTGGCTCTTGTTACTATCAATATATACTTAGTCAATCAATTTCTGTGTATGTAACTTATCACCCATCTCCATGGCCACTCCTTTCCCGTGTGGATGCCCTCTGAACCCTATTGGACACGTGCCTTTATTCCCAGTGCATTGAGCTGTATTGTCTCATGGATGCCTTCCCTCCTCCTCTGAGGCTCTGATTCCTTATACCAGATTGCCAGCCCACATAGACACATTGCTAGTCCCATTTAAGCTCTGAATCTCTACACTGGGCAACCCTCCATACAGGGATTCCTTCCTTAACCTTTCAGACACCCCCTGCTGGGCTCACTCTGGAATGGATTCCCTCCTTACTTAGCACTGGTTCTGACTCCATACACAGGGCTGCCCCTTGTGTGGATACCTTCCTAACCCTACTTGGCTCTAAAGCCCTGCACAAGATGCACTCTGGTGGAGACTCTGTCTCCATCCTGCTTAAGATCTGACTTCCTTCACTGGGCTTCCCCAATGCCTGAAGACCCTCCTCTCCCTCTTCTAGCTATGTAGTCCCACCCTAATCTCATGTCTGGATACCGGATAACCTTCATCACCCTCTCCTAGCCACTTAGCCACTTCTCTCCAGCCCCACCCCATGTCTGTCATCTTGCTTCTCTTCTAACATGCTGCTCTGAGCTACCACAGCATCCCCATGCCCTAGTCCAGGTAGACCCTGTTCTCCTTCACTTAATGGTTTGATAAATGATTTATTCAAGCAAGGAAAGGAAGAGGAAGAAGAGGAGGAGTCCTTGCACAGTTTGAAGATAGCTCATTTCTTTGCTTCATTAAAATACAACTGAAAGTGTAAAGGAAAAATCTTAAATATTTACACTGGAGATGACTAAGTAGTGTCAGAAGTAGAAGCGCACAGATGTCAATGTACATATATCTCCATATTCGTGTTCTCAGTATCTAGCATATGGTCTGGCACATGGCAAATATTGATGATTAATGAATGAGAACTTTTAAGAATGGGGTGACTTTATGGTTTGAGTTTTAAGCTCCACTTCTAAATTTTGTGGGATTTTTAAAAAACTAACAACTTTCCCCCTCATTTTTATTATTCTAAAAACACATACTAAATAAAGCAGTGTAATTTAAGTCCTAAGATGCACTGAGTCTTTCTTTCTTCTTGTTTGTGCCTCATTACTTTTCCTCTTTCTACTAGATCATTCCTACAGATATGTTAATGAACTGTGGTATTTAGCCTTCCTTTTGATCTACATCTCCATGTCCATTCACCCTTTTTCATCCTTCTGCCACCAGTCTATTCTAAACCACTATCCTTTCTCAAATGAAGCCTGTCTTTTCTTGGGGAAAGGGTCCGTATTGATTCTTTACTGGTATTTCTCCTTCTACTGTTTTCCCCTCTAGTCTTTTCTCAAAGTAGCAGTAGGAGTCTTATTCCAAATCATCTCCTCATCCTAATTTCACAGCACTTGCTCACGATCACTGCCTCAGACAACTGACATCTAAATAATTCCTAAAGCACATTAGACTACTTCCATTTAATATCTTTTCACTGTCCCTCCTCAGCCGTGAGGTTTTTTGGCTACTTGTCTCCAAAATTTTGCATTTTCTTCTACCTTTGATTCCTCACTAAACTGCTTTCCTTTTAGAGGCTATTTTGTCTACCCCAAGTTGTTCTGTTTACTTTCTTCACTTTGAATAGTTTGTAATTATTTTGTCTATTTCCTTTTTATCACCTTTCAACCTCATAGGTAATAGACTCCATCATTGTAAGGACCATGATTATCTTATTTTCCATTGTATATTCTAAGTAGAAAACTTAGATGCTGAATAAACATTTGCCGAATATGTGAATAATAATGCTGAAGCATTCACTCAAACAAAATGATAGAAGAGACAGTTTTAAGAATTGGTGCCCTATGGAAATAAATGTATATATTTTTGTACACCTTTCCAAATATGCCTTTAATGCAAATTTAAAAAATCAAGTAGTTTAAAAAAAAGATGCATTATTGTATAACATTTATATTGACTTTTATTTGGGAAATAATGAATTTTTAACCCAATGAGAAAGCTATACAGATTAAATATTTCCAATTCATTTAAAATATTTTTGCAGGGGTACCTGGGTGGCTCAGTGGGTTAAAGTGTCTGCCTTCAGCTCAGGTCATAATCCCAGGGTCCTACGATTAAGCCCCGCATCAGGCACTCTGCTTGGTAGGGAACCTGCTTCTTCCTCTCTCTCTGCCTGCCTGTCTACCTACTTGTGATCTCTGTCTGTCAAATAAATAAATAAAGTCTTTTAAAAAAATAAAATATTTTTGCAGTTACAAAACAGTTGACTTACTTAGCTTAGTTAAAGGTTTTTCAAGGTTTCCATTAAGTTACAAATACTTAGAAACCAAGCCTAGAGTTCAAGAGAGCCACTAAAATGTTAACATGTCAATTCTCACTCTGTGCCAATTGAAATAGATGCTTAAAGTTTTTGAATATTGTCCTCATCCATATTGTGGTGAAATATAAGAAGGAAACATGTTGAATGTTATTTTACCATACCCAATTATTGTGTCTCTGCCTTTGGAGTGCTTGTGGTCCATAGCAATTGATAAGGTCCCAAATCATGTCAAAAGCAATTTACTTTAAAGCAGAGGATTTGCAAACTGTGGCCTGTGGCTTGTTTATGTTCAGCCCTCAAGGTAAGAATTGTTTTCACGTTTTGAAAGCATTATAAAAAAGAAAAACAAAGAAAGATAGGACAGAGATGGAATGTAATCTGCAAACTCTAAAATATTTACTCTGTGGCCCTTTGCAGAAAAAAAAAAAAAAATTACGCCAACCTATCTTCAGAAGCAGAATTGAGAAAAAATAAGAGAAAAAAATGGAATAGGTGAATCTAATGTAGATATGAGCACATTTTGGAATGGAATACTCACAGTTGAAGGTTTGATTTTTGGGGCTCTTTTAAATTAGGAAGTTTTGGTCATATTTTTTCTTCCAAATGACCTCTATGGGTAAGATAGCTAGAGGGACTTCAAAAATGCTTTTCATGTTTCAAGATTTGTCTTGGATTTTAACGAACGGTATGTTCCAATTTTCCAGATGGAAGAAAAACTCAAGAATATTACTCGTTATACATTATTATACTGGGCAGGATTTTGTCCAGTACTACACTTTTTACTATGTAGTATACTTAAAACCTCGTTAAAATATGGTGCCAATTACCCTGATGTTCTTGCTCCTCTTTTTTAAATTTTTTCATGACAGATTTGGTGAGGTATAATTGACATGCAATGCATGGAACATTTAAAATTATAAGTTTGATAATCTTTTACACGAAAATATGCTGTGAAACCCATCGCCATAGTCAAGATAATAAACATATTCAATTCTTCCAACCCTGAAAAGTGAAAAATAACCATTGTAAGCTTAGAGAAAGTACTAAAAATTTAAAAGAAGTATAGCTAATAAGCCAGAAGCAGACATTAAATGAAATACTAACACCCAAGTAATCCAAAAGGCAGAAAGAAGAAGAGAAAAATAAGGAAGAAAGAACAAGTATAAGATTTAGAAGACTAATAGCAAGATGGTATATTTAACCCAACCATATTAATAAATGCTATAAATATAAGTGGTATACATTCTCCAATTTTAAGGCAGCAGCCTTAAGAGTAAATAAAAGTCTAGATATAACTATATATTTTGAAAAAATTAACATAAATATAAATAGAGAGTTGAGTTGAAAGAATGGAGAAAGAGTCACCATGTAAACACTAAACTTAACTTGGAATTGCTGTTAATATCATAAAAAGTAGATTTCATGACAAGGGATATTAAGAGAGAGAAAGAGACATGTCACAGTGATGAGTCTGTTTATCAAAACCTAAAAATCCTACGTATATATTAAATTCTAAAATTAGGTGTTTCAGAACACATGAAGCATCTATTGACAGAGGTGAACAGAAACAGACAAATGAACAATTACAATTAGATTTAACATCCTCATCCTAGAAATTGATAGAAAAGTAGTCTATAAATTATGCGGGAGAAAAGAATATTTGAACAACACTGTCATGAGCCCACATGGCTTAGTTGATATCTCTAAAATATTCCACTTAATGGCAGAGCATGAATTCTTTGCAAGCATGCATGACACATGCACCAAGATAGACTATACTCTGGGCCACAAACCAAATGTTAACCATTTAAGAGATTGAAATAATAAATTGTGTTTGTTTACAAAGGCAATAAACAACTGAAAAATAAAATGAAAAAATTAATGACATTGACAATAGCATTTAACAACATGAACTCTTTTGGGATGGGTTTAATAAAATGCATACCGTAAAGACATAAGTACTGAAAACCAGAAGATGTTTTGTAATTGTTGATGTGTTGGGTGTCTTGGGAGCTGGTGTACTGTATATCCCATAAGCCCAGCAACCTGTGCTTTGTCCTTCTGATTTTACATGGAAAGGTCATGTCAGACTCTACATAATGTAAATTGATGGATTTATGTTTCATTTCTGCCGTGCACTCCTACCTATCTCCTCTTTTCAGGGTGTAGCCTAATTTACTTAGAAACTCTAGATCTTACCAGGAGAGCCGAATCAGGTATCAAGCATTTCATAATTATATCTGATATCTGCCGTTTTTCCCTCTTGTCATTCAGCTTCTTGTGAACATATTGTTATGTTCCAGGAACTGTAGTTTTTATAGTAAGGATTTGGAAAAAAAAGATCACGGCATATACGATCACAGTTTTGTAGGAAGGCCTACGCAAAACTATTCATTTCCGTATAACCTGCCCTAATAGTTTTAGAAGCTCTCCCAATGTCAGACTGTTGCTCACACATTTCAGTGTATTTACTGCTCACTTACTGAGCTCTGAGTGGTTTTTTGACAGACTAATTGCCTGGATTCTTTCCAACCAGTTTCTTTCTCTGACTTTTGATCCCGTGGTAGTTTTTGCACCTGACTGTGCGGTTACATTCTTATTTTAAACCCTTTTCTGGAAGCCTTCCCTGAGTTTGGCTGACGGTCTTCAGTCATCCTTTGGTTATCTTCAGATTTCACCCATTTCTTCTAGTTTTGGTTTAAAAGTGATTCTACATAACTCCTCACTTTGGTGTTAAAACTGAAGACAAGGTTATTTTATTTTTTATAAAACATTTTGTGTAGGTATGTCAATACACTGAATAATATGTAAAAATCTATTTAAAAACATTCATTTTAATTCCAGGAGTTTCTCTCTCACAAAATATTTTATGCACTCTGTATTTCATGAAAATGCAGTGTTTCCTCTTCTGAAAACCACGCAGCCTGACTGCTGAACACAGTTTAAAAGCCATCAGGAGCATTGTAGGCTGGGAGTGGGTGCTTGATTGTTGAGACTTTATTGATTTTACAAGTTAAAGAATTAAGAAGTCTTTGGGGAATTGTATTCCATGGAGGCTTCATAATACAGTGTTTAGACTGACTGTCTAGACAGTAGGAAATGAATATCTGGCAGCCTCAGCTCTGTAATACACTTGATGAATATTGAGTTATGGTGTAGTCATGATCTCCTTAATATGTACAAGGAAAGCTAAGGTGAAGTTAGCTTGTGCCACATTGGCTGTGGGGACTCGCACTGCCAAAATCAGGATCCAGAGCCTCTGGCTTTAAGTAATACCTAGAAGATTGCATTATGCCCAAATTTCCAAATAGCACTGAATAATTTTGTTCAGAAACTCTTAATGTCATGAGGCTTCAGTAATCAAATATGTTTAATTTTTTCTGCCATGAAACATTTTTTTTCTTATAAGTAGAAATAAGAGTAATTATCTCAATTTGGGGGGCATATTTTTCATTTGGATTGTAGCAAATAATGACTTTTTATTATGTCTTTCTTTTGTGGAGCCCATAACACCGAAAGTCAGTGGCTCAGGTATCTGAGGTAGATTCTTACTGGAGGCCAAAGGAATGCTTATAAACTCATGTTTGCTTTTCTTTGGGGGTACTATTTCTATGAAATCATGGCTTTTACTTTTTTATTCAAGGGAATTTGACCTATGTCTATTTGGGGGAGTAACTACTAAAAATTCTATCATTATATAATCACCTTCTTAGCTGGTGGATTCTGAAGGCATAAATATTTTTTTTAGTAGTGTGACAGTTATAGTTTTGTAATAGAATTTAACTTTATTTACCAAAATATTGACTTGTCTTTAATTGTCTCTATAGCACAGACAATTTGGGTGTCACTTTCTCCAGAAGTGCATTTTTGCTGTAACAATATCATATGAAGTTACTGGATCATTTCGAAAAAAACTTTAGATTATTGACCACAATAAATGAACCAGAAGTTTTATATAAATAAAACTTTTCAGACTATGAAACCATTTAAAGCCACCCATCACTGAATAGATTATTTGCCAGTTTGGTATTTTAGCCACAGGAGCGTGGGATTGCTGACTGAGTTTCTAGATTGCTGTATAAGTAACTTCATTTTCTTTGAGTTACTTAAAAATTTAAGGTCTTCTTAAGGCCTGACATCTGAAATGATTACAGTAGACCAAGCAAGGATAGTCTGATGCATTTCATAAAAATATGCCTTTACCCTGGCACAAAACTGGTTTAGGGATTAAGATAATGATGATAGTAGATTTAATAATTTATCTGGGGTGACCATTCATTCTTGGAATATTCCTATGAAATAATTACCATTTACATATTTCTTGCATATGGAAAAAATATTTTGTGGGGAATCTCCCCTTTATCCCCTTCTGATGTGTTTTGATTCTAGCTCACCTGAGGGATAAATATCACTCTCCTGGCCCTCACTCTTAGAGGGCTGTGAAGGGGAAAGTGCTTGGAATTGTCTACTAGTGTCTGTGGTGTGCAATTGAAAAGTTCTCCATGTAGGTGATATTTGTATCCTTGTGTCTGAAATTGAATAGTGCCAAGTTTATTTTACTATGTAAGAGCCTACCATTCATCAGTTGTGGGGTTGCCTTCAAACAGGTGGTGTTAGAGTTTACCTGTCCTTTCTTTTAAGCAGAGTAGGTGGCTTAGAACATGTAAATTGGAAGGGGAGATGAACCATGAGAGACTATGGACTCTGAAAAACAATCTGAGGGGTTTGAAGTGGCGGGGGGGTGGGAGGTTGGGGTACCAGGTGGTGGGTATTATAGAGGGCACAGCTTGCATGGAGCACTGGGTGTGGTGAAAAAATAATGAATACTGTTTTTCTGAAAATAAATATATTGGAAAAAAAAAAAAAGATGTTTAAAGTTGGGTGCCTAGGTGCCTCATTGGTTGAGTGTCGGACTCTTGATTCTGGCTCAGGTCATGATCTAAGGTCATGAAATGGAGCCCCATTTGGGCTCCGTGCTGGACATGGAGCCTGCTTAGGAGTCTCTCTTTCTCTCGGCCCCTCTCCCACCTCTAAAAAAAGATACGTAAAAGCAAATATTTCATTGTGTAATAAAATGTTACATAAAAATTAAAGCAAGAGGAAAATTCTCCATTTTTTAATAGATTTATTCATTTATTTATTTTGACAGAGAGAGATCGCAAGTAGGCAGAGAGGCAGGCAGAGGGAGAGAGAGAGAGAAGAGGAATCAGCCTCCCTGTTGAGCAGAGAGCCCAATGCGGGACTCGATCCCAGGACCTGAGATCATGACCTGAGCTAAAGACAGAGGCTTAACTCACTGAGCCACCCAGACACCCCGGAAAATTCTCCATTTGAAAGTAAATCTATTGGATATGATTATTTGTCCCAAAATACCAAGTGCCAGCTATGTCAGGCAAAGCTCAAACTAAGTAAGTACAGTCTTTTCTCCTAAGAAACTCAAATGATAGTAAGAAAGATACATATGTAACTACCCATGTTATGGTGCGGTTGGTTCTACACTTTTTATGTAGTAATACATAAGTAATACAGTAATACATGAAGTAATACAGTAGGACACAGAAATTGTCATTTTTATTTTCCTTCGCTGTGTTTAAATTGTGAGAGGCAGGGTGGTGGCAGGATGGTAGCAGAACAGGGAGAGCCATGAAGGTCTTCATGGAAGGAGCCCTGTTAGGGTTTTTATATTTTGAATATTTGGAGTTAGGTCTTTACACTCAAATAACTTGATGCTTTTGGGTGAACATATAAAATACTTCATTCATACAGCCAATTTAGAGAACCCATTACCGACCCTGATTAAACATTACAAATTCATTCATTTAAAGTGTTTGTGGTGCGTGGGGGGTGGGTGCCTGGGTGCCTGGGTGGCTCAGTAGTTAATAAGCGTCTGCCTTCTGCTCCGATCATGTTCCAGAGTCCTAGGATCAAATACCATATCAGGCTTCCTGTTTAGCAGGGAGCCTGCTTCTCCCTCTCCAGCTCCCCTGTGTTTGTGTTCCCTCTTGCTTTTTTTCTCTGTCATAAATAAATAAAATCTTTTTATAAATAAATAGTTTATGGGTGGCATTGAGGATTAAGGACTAAACCAGAGACTAGATGTGAATTTAAAACAAAGGAAGATTCTGGCTGGAAGACGATAAATATGAATGTGGACAGGTTGATGTGTGATTTTTTTTAGGACATCCCACATGGATGAATCCAGCAATGGTGGAATTGTATTATTAGGGCTTAGAAGGTTAATTAGCATGTGGGTGGTGTAGTGAAAACCCTTAACCTGGGTAAAATCATTGTGTAAAAGCACAGGCCAAGGGCCTCATTCTAGGATCCCAGTGTGAGCATAGAAAACTCAGAAGATATTGACACCATATATTCAGAAACGTAGAAGAATATGTGAGAAACTCAGGCCTTAGAGAATTTTGATAGTAGACCAACTACAAAATTAAAGTTCCCAAAATATTCTTTGTATTGGCTAATATGGATGTCTGTGATGACCTAAATGAGAGTGACAAGGGCAGAAAGTGGCAGACTGTAGGAGGCTTTCAAATGAATGAAGAGGGATTGTGAGAAACAGAAATAGGGATATGAACAACCATTTCAAGAAACATGGAAGAAACAATAGTGCAAGAAAAACAGAGCTAAGTAGAGAAGCACAGCCAGGAATCTCAGCGTGGGAGAAAGGTGAGTTTTGTGTGTGCTGGGGAAAGACCCAGCAGATTGAAAGACAGAAAAGGCAGTGAGAATGTTGTTCTTCTCTCTCAGACTTGCTGTGTGCTAAATGGCATAACCTAGCTGTCTTATTTACTGTAGTTAGCAACTTAAAGAGAACACATCAGTGTGTTCAGCAATGTATTTGTTAAATCTGTGGAGGCTCCCTCTGTTGGGACTGGTTCTGTCTTTCCCAGAGCCGGATGTCTTTGGAAGGGCTATGAGAGGAAGACATAGGCACCTGCCCTGTGGTTTCTCTTGTTCTCTTGCTCGTGGAGTTGTCTGCTCTTGTGGTGTATTCACCTGAGAATGCATGTGAGGAGGACAGGCACTGTCCCCCCAGCCCAGGGAGGGAGGGCTGTGGTCAGGTGACTAGAGGGAAATGCTACCTTTTCCTTAGCCTCCTCCAGAGAGAACACACACCACTAACTCGGAAAGATGTTTAAAGTAAGTTTTGTTTTTTGTTAAGTGAACAGTCACATCTGCATCCCAGGGCTATTCAGAAGAGGGGGATTGCCAGTTGGGACCTAACCAACTCTTTCCCAGGTGCTTCAAAAAGGGTCAGAGGTGGCAGAACGAGCACTGACAGTGCAGGCCCTGCGGGTGTGTGCCACAGTCCCTCACAAGATCACTCCAGTCTCCTTTAGTCTGTTTTCACTGGTTCCCCTGAAATCCTCTCATCCTCATATTTGGTATCAGAGATCTTCCTCCAAAAACTCGGCACATCCCTGTTTCCTGAAGGAATCTGAAACACTTCCTTTTCTAGTGTCCTGTAGACCAGGCTTCCTGAAGCATAAACTTGGCTAATTCTGTGCATAGAGTGCCATGCAGCACTTCTCCAGTGGTACTGTCTGCCTAACTCAACAGAAAGGGAGAAAGAAAGAAAGAAAGAGAGAGAAAGAGCGAGGGAAAGAAAGGAAAAAATGGAAGGAGGGAGGGAAGAAAAGAAAAGGAAAAAAAGAAAAAAGAAAAGAAAGAGGAAGAAAGGAAGGAAGGAAAAAAAAGCTTGTATGCTGTTGCAAAATTTGAATGACCACGTACTATGGCTCACTTACTAGGTTGAGGAAACAAGCTCAGGGGTTTACTGATCATATTTAGTTGACGTGAAAGATCATCTCATATGTAAAAATCCGTTTTAAATTCGTGGTTAGAGCCTGTGCCTCGGACCTGTAAAGATTTGACAAAGGTTCTCCAGAGTGCTTGCTCTCCACAGGCAGCTGTGGAGTCATCTCCTCACAGCGAAGACACACATTTCAGGTTTGGGAGGGAAGAGCTACTTGAGAATTCAGAGTGTGGTTGGGGCGGGACTTACTCCTGTGCACAGGTGTGTGGACGAATGTGTGCACGTTCTCTGCTGGAGTGTGTTCGTGGCCACAGCTGCAGGCCCCAGATGTGTAGGCAGGATCCTCCTCTTCTAGCTCTAGACTTCATCTGGGAGATTCAGAATCTTTGCACCTGTCTTTGCACTGATAACGGTATGTCGGCACAGATGCGTAACTGTGCGATGTATAAACGGTGCCCTTCACTTTGACATCCTTAGGTAGTATACATCTTCAAAAAATGTGTTTCAGCATGCAGGGAAGAAGCAGAGACAGGTGGCTTGGGCTCCCAGGAATGGGAGGAGCATCCACACCTGAAGGCTCTAGTTCCAGTTCCCAGTTTTTACCAGTATGATCTATCAGTCCTCTGTCAAAATATCTTTGTAATTCCTATGCATTTTTCTTTTTTTAAAATTTAGTATAATATACTGCTTGAAAAATAAAACTCCTTTCTCTTTTTATAGCTTTTATTCTAGTCATTGGTGAAACATCATCTCACTGTTGTGCTAAGGACCATTTTGATTCGTTCTGAAGACCTACAGTTGCTTTTATTATAAAGTGCCACAATGTAAGCATCAAATGGCTATGTTTGAACCATCTGAGAAGAATGATACCTAAAACCCAGTCCTTTCCTATATTTTAGCAGGGAAGAAGGGTTAGTCCAACCAGTTTCACGTAGATCTTTGTAATCTGCAGATTAAAAAACAAAAACAAAATAACCGGCTTAGTAGACAAAGGCTCAATGCGAAGATTTACTACATGCTCTCTAGACCCCAGCTCAATGTTCTGTATCATGATAACCCTGTGACTATTGCTCTCAGTAGGATAGAGCAGAGATTAGTAATCTGGAAACCCAGTAAACGTAGTCTTAAGTATAACAAAACAGTGTATGCAGTGCCTTTGTTGATACAAAATTTTAATTTAAAATCAGACTGGGAATTGTTCTCTATGTTCCGCTACTAAGATGGGTGCAGACAGAACTAATCTCACCACTGAGGAGGTTAATTATGAGGTGTGGCCATGGGGGACGGTAGAAATGTCTTTCTTCCTAAGACCTACGTTAACAGGCTTTTGGGGGCTCTTCCACATGCCTAGAATTGGCTACCAGATCCCAAATTTGAAAATAAGTCTTCCTTAATTCTAGAGAGGTCATGGCAGTCAGGAACTGGGTTTAAAGACTTCTGTGTATGTTACGAAGGAGCAATACATGGGCGCTCCTGTGGCCTCACCACTACCATGAGCATACTTAGGAGGAGGAGGGGGCTTGATATGCAGGGAAAAGGACCTGTGCCCTGAGAGGATTATTGCTGAGAGAGTTTTTTTTTCCTCCAGTCAGTAGAAAGGGAGATGGTTCTTTACTTTCCTTGAAGCCAGTTGGGAAAAATAGAAAACTAGGAGAAGTGGTTCTAAACATTTGGGGACTTCTGAAAGAAGGGAATGTTAGGACGTGATTTCTCTTTAAGAATCTGCTTAGATCTGGCCCAGTTCCAAGGGGAACGAGGACAGAGAATGGAGAGAGATGGCAGAGGGATTGGTTGTGATGCAGGCCTGGTTTCCCCAGACACCAAATACAAAGAAACCGCTCCGGTGAGTCCTAGGGCTAGGATCCCACCCAAGTGGGCTGCTTATGGGAGAAACAACCCAGTACAAATGGGAGCTACAAATGTATGAGTTGAAGCTGGATCCATATAACCCATGTCGAGACATTTTGTAGGTCTGTGATCTCGTTGTACATATCAGAGAAGCCAACCATGCTTCCTATGAGGGGGTTTGTGTTTGAGTGCTGGCTGTACAGAGGACATGTCCTAAGAGCAATGACCTGAAAGCAGTGGTCTGAAACCAAGTAAAGAGACTTTGACCCTAATCCTTCCTGTTCTCAACCACCTAGAAAAGCAAGCATGGGGAGCATGAATGTTATATAGAGTTTTTCCTTGGATATGAGATTAGAACTTTTAAACAGATTACACATTTTTTTTTAACCAAACATAACTAGAAAACTGGACTCAGAATTCCATGAAGGGGTTGGTAGTATATTTTGGTAGGATCCAAAGCGCGATTGAAAGAAGAAAATGGAAACCTATCCACTTTATATTTATGCAAAAGATTGAGACTAGTAACCCAATCTAGCAGTGATCTGAAGACTTCAGGTTTGGGAACTTTTAATGGCTGCAGTAAAAATTGTCCGCTTACTTTAAATAGGGAAGAATGGCAATGCCTCCTACACTCTCAGAAACACAGCTCATTACCTTAATAGAGAAACTGCCAAAAAATTTTCTTCCCTTATTCTGCTTATGTCTGTATACATGAAGTACTCTGCATGGAAATACATGACCTGATTCCAGTTGGAATCTATGAATTCCTTAGTTTGGCAGGCAGGTATAAGTAAAGATATGTTATGAGACACTGTATGGAGTCATTGGTACCCTGTAATTCTTTGTGAACTTGGGTATATCTCGCAAAAATCCTTTATACTTGGATCAGAAGCCTGTGTATCTTCTTAGGGAACTCTCATGGGAACCAGTTCTCTTATTTAAATATCATTATAAGAGTATGGAAGATCCATAAAGCTAATAGGTAGCCCTGCCTCTGTATTGGGGTGGAGTGGGAAGGAAGGAATCAATGACAATTAACCATCCTGTGCACAGCCTGTGGAGCCAGTTTTCTCAGCGATATGGAATTACGGTTTAAATATAGGTTTGGGCAGAGATTGATGGTGTACTAGGTTTGCTTCAGGATTTTGTGTAACCACAGTTCTTTAAGGGAGCCAAGAATGTCTTAGGGGTGGGGCGCCTGGGTAGCTCACTAGGTTAAAGCCTCTGCCTTCAGCTCAGGTCATGATCCCAGGATGCTGGGATCCAGCCCAGCATTGGGCTCTCTGCTTAGCAGGAAGCCTGTTTCCTCCTCTCTCTCTCTCTCTCTCTCTCTGCCTGCTTCTCTGCCTACCTGTGATCTCTACCTGTCAAATAAATAAATAAAATCTTTTGGGGGGAGGAGAATGTCTTAGGGGCCCCAGCACAGACTTTAGAGAGTATTGAAAGTTACCTACTGTTGTGGATTCTGTAGTAGGTAGGCATATTATCACTCATCCTATCACTGATGTGTAGAACACCATGTTCCTCACAGGACCCCAAATAGATAAGAATGACTAAAGGTCATAGGGAGTCTTCTCTCTGAAACGAGCAGTTTGTCATTTTTACTTATACTGATGATGCTTTTCTAAATCTACTTAAATAGCCCATGGTAATTGAGTCTGTATCTTCACATTGGGTTGGTACACAGTGTACTTTCTAGAGCTCAATTCATCTGCTTCAGATTAGATTGCATTTCAAGAGACATGCCTCAAGGCTTATTAGCTTTACAAACAGACTTCAGATGATGATCTAAGTGATTTATTGTGTGTGAAGTTGCAGATGGAGGTCTTAACAGCTTTTAGGAGGCAAAAAACAAAATTATGTACCTTCTCTAAAAGGCTTAGAATCTGAAGAAAATGACTGAGATTAGTTCCCACCAGAAGTAAAGGGGAGGGGATGTAAATGTCTGTTACAGATGGATTCATTGAGCAGTGGATTTATAGGAAGAGCTGATCATTGAATGTCAATTGGGGAAGAACCCTGTTGTCCTAGAGATTTCTAGGCATGTTCATGATGTCGAGTTCAGTGGAAATAAAATGAAAACCAAAGGCTTCTATTCTTTTATTGGTTTACTTAAATCAGAAAATAATGTAAAACCCCATATGTAAGGAGAATCTGATGGCTGAGGTGGTTTTGATGAAGTTCTGGAACATAGGTGAGGTTCGGTGGGGTGGGTCGGGAGCCAATGACCAAGAAAGAATTCTTGAGACATCTTTGGTGCAAAATGGTGGTTTATTAAAGCACGGGACAGGACCCGTGGGCAGAAAGAGCTGCTGCTTCGATATCCTGAGGAGTGGCTGATTATATACACAGGAGTTGGGTAGGTGAGGACAAAAGGGTTGTTCAGAAGGGGTAACAGGGTAAAGAAGACTGTCAGGATACTGGAGTCCTGGTTATTGTCAAGCCAAGGCTGTTTTTTACCTCTAATAAGGCACTAACATGAAGACAGTTGGGAGTTTCCTGGTGGAATGTCATATTCCTCCTATCAGTGAGCTCCTTGTCAATGAGCTTTAGATTTAGAAGAAATTTAACTTTATTTATATTTCCTTTCATCTCAGCCTCCTTCAGTTTTACAGAAAGGAGGGCTGTGTTGGGGCTTTAGGAACTGAGTTGTTTGTCTCTGGAACTTAGGCTATTGATAAGATAGTTTCTTTGTTGTTAATCACTAGGACATTTGTAAACCAAGGGAGACTCCTGTCTTGCAGGATTTTGATCTCTACAAGTTAATTGTTTGTTTTCCTTTTAGGGCAGGCAGGGGTGCCTGAGGGATGTCACACAGGTCATCGAGGTGGGGGGAGAAGGGGGAGTATAAGGTGCCAGCTTTTGCTTTGTCCTCAGCCAGTTTCATAGCTCCCTCATCAGTTTCATAGCAGAGGTCAGCACCCACATCTTGTAGGCAGTGCTTTGTAAAGTGACGACAAATATTGAAGTGCAACCTGTATTATATGCTCAGATAGGTTTTTTTTTTTTTTTAAGATTTTATTTATTTATTTGAGAGAGGGAGAGAGAGCATGAGAAGGGAGAAGTAGACTCCCCAAGGAGCTGGGAGCCTGATGTGGGACTCGATCCCAGAACTCCAGGACCATGACCTGAGCTGAAGGCAGTGACTTGACCAACTGAGCCACCGAGGCATTCCTATGCTCAGATAGTTTTAATTAAAATCAGAATTTTATCATTATTTGAAGGACAGGAGAGTACACTGATCTACTTTTGTCCGTCTGTTTTAATTTTGGTACTAACCAAGTTATTGCTCCTGGAATTGAGCAGGATCAGAAAGGAAAACTTGCAGTTTCTGTATGTATTTTTAAATTTTTCCCCCTTTTCCCCCCGCTTCTCTGTGAGACTCTGGAAAGCAAGTTTAGGATATTTTATCGTCTTATGCTACTGTTCTTATTATTACTTAAAATATTTCATTAAGTCTGTTTCCTGGCGGTGCTGTGCAAAGCCAACTCGAGTCTACCAGACAAAGTACATTCTTTATGATGCCTTGATCTGAAGAGGCCCACTGACTTTCTCTGTATTGCGATCCTTTGTATAATTTTTAATAAGCTCACATCTAACTGAATCCCCAAAGTGCCTTTTTAACCATCTACTTTCTTCATATTCACAGCCCCACGTAATAACTCAGGCACTGAATTTATCCCACCTGCCAAATGAAACATTTTTGTTTGTTTTTTTAAGAAGTGTTTTCACAACTGTCAAACTCCGCCAAAGCTTGCTGAGCGCGTGACAGCAAAAACTTTATGGGATAATGATGTGTATCATTTCAGTTGATCCTTGCTCTTTCTTTTATTATTATTTTCCCACTTTATTCCTTCTGGACTGTGACTTGGCACAGACAGGAACTCCCAATCTCCATCTCCCGCTTTTCCTCTTACTTCCTTACTTCCTGTTAACCAAAATACGAACATATGGACTAGAGGCACTGGTATAGCAACAGACAGCAGCTCTCAGGTTAGAATGTGGTAAACATTAATATTTTAACATTTTAAAGCTTCCCATCTGCTGTTGTTTTCTTCATTTTATCATTATGCATTTCTTCACTTTTGTGGAATGCTGAGCTTTCCACGAGGAGATTTTCATTAATTCCTGGAGAACCTAACCAAACAATTTATTTACGGTATCTTTAAATATGATGCTCTCCTATTTCATAGTATTCATTTCTGTTGATTATTTTATAGAGAATTCTTGAGGTTTTACACAGAGGTGTTACCCGAAAAGATCTTTGTCATTAAGTATTTAAAACTTTTTTTTTTAATTGATGAAATCTGAATTTTTTCATCAGTTCGCTCAGTCACTGCCATATGTCTGTCGGGCATGAGCGTGGCAGCCAAAATCTGCTTAGATTGGGGAAAGATTCCGGAAGGACTTGGTGGAATCTGTCCCCAAGAGCACAGTGTCTAGTGACAGGTGGCAGTGGCACAGGCAGTAACTTTACAGTGGGATCTGTAGTATAATGAAGTGAAAGCAGCACATTTTCTAGAATCAGGAAGAGAAACTACTGCTTTTGCATATAGCATTTGGGGAGTGAGCTCAGATAAAATGGAAAAATCTTCTGGGAGAAGAAGGGTTTTGGGACAGTCTAAAAGAAAGGCGACAGGGACAACACCTAGTAGCATTTCTTTTATAAATACTAATGGGGAATTGGTTTGGCTGGTCTCATCATTAACTGAGTTTCTCAAAATGAAATACTTGGGTGATTCCCACATTGGGTTGAAGGGCAGATGGCAGGAGATACAGCTAGAGAGAACAGTACTTTTATCCTTAAAGCTAATCTGGCACCCATCCTGTCCCAGGTGCTTCCCATATTTTATCTCTTCTGTTCTACACTACAGCATATCTCTACCTTAAGTATTTGTATACAGCTTCTACAGACAAAGGAATGAGTTTAAGAGATTAAATCGAACAAATACTCACTTGTTAGCAGCCATTCCCTAAGTAAGCATTTGCTAACTCTTAGCCCATACAGTTTCTGCCATACTAGTAAAGGACAATGTTTTCTAGGAGAAGGAATTTTGGCTTTGTCCTCAAGTAAGTGGAAAGCAAGTGCTAGCATGATCAGTTCTTTGATTTAGTAACAAATTGTTACAACCAGCACTGTGGATAATGGGGGAGGAACAGATAGGGATTAACAGATAAAAGGCCCTTCTAATGGACATGGCAGAAGATAATAACTGTCCTAAAGAGGGTAGAACATGTGATTCACTTTGCAGAGAGTAGAATGGAGAGATATGAAGCAGATTTAAAAGAAAGCATATGGAGCAGGGAAATCTTTGATGTAGTGAGCACCTCATTATGTCAGATATTTGAGGTATATTTCTACATTGTGCCACTTGAATCCCCACAGTAAAGCCTTTCTTTATTTGTAGAGTCCAGAAATGTTTGTGATCTCTTTTAAGGAGCAAGAAATATAAGCGTGAATTACAACAGGCTCTAGTGTCAAGCGATGTAAATTCTAATCTGGGGTATTGTTATTTCTGTTTTTCAGATATGTAAAGATCAAACCAGAGAGATTATCTCTTCCAAATTCATACCATATCTTAGCCTTCGTTGCCACATCTGTCTGCTAACCCCCTTTCAGTACAGCTGTGGCTGTACTGAGGAAGTCTAACATCTCTACTCAGTGTTGTATACAGCTTCAGTGTTGTATACAGCTTCAAGGAGTCATACAAGCAGACAGGATTTGCTCCAGATGTTGTCAGACATTGGGTATCAGTTTGTGAGTGAGGGGACTCAAGATAGCTACTTCCTTGTCCTATCTGATATTTTGCTTCACAGTTCAGTCCAGCTCTCTAAGATCCCACTTAAATGTGTAATACCTGGTTCCTGCCTGTCTGACTTACTCAAGTACTCAGATTTCTTTGGTATGTAAGCTAGTTTTTCCTGGACAAGGAACTTTATGTTACTTACCACTTCAGTTAGGCAAGATATGACATTACTTGGCCAGAGGGAATGAGGAGAACTGGGGCAGTGTCATCTGAAGCCATTGCACGATTTCTAGTCAGGAACATGATGATCAGCGATGAGGTGAGGCTACTCCTATTGAGGCATAAGATATAGAGAATTTCGGGGTTCAAGATTTTCATGCTTATCTAATAAATATTCCCATCTTGGATATCTTCATTTTCTCCTTTTTCTATCAAGGATCTGAATTTGACAAATGACTTACTGAAACTTACTGAAATTCAGTCCCCTGTGCAGTTTTGTTGTGACTTTAATATCTTGGTCTGATTTGCAGCATATTCAGTATTTCAAAAGATGAGAATCTCCTTAAAGAGCTTAAATCCCCTCTGGCTTTTAGATCATACCCTCATATAGCAATTGGCTTCCATGAGCCTTCTTTGTTCCCTAACCCCATTATTTCCAATTCCATTAATAGAAACCAGCCTACTCTACAATTTTTAAGATTGATGATAATCTTAATGATTATGTAGCCACTACCTGTAAGCTGTAATCACCGCCCCAGTAGTGAGGTCCATTATTGTCACCTTGGGTGTAAATGAGCTGAGGGTTGGCTCAGTCTTGTCTATCATCTATTGAACACTCAATGGTAAATCCTGTATGTGTAAAGGAAGAGAAGAATGGATGTATGATTTGGAAATTATGCACAGTTGTCATTGGATTTTTGGCTTTTGTACTGTCATAGATTTGAAAGCATCAGGATGCTTTGGAGAAGCTTAAAACCTTTCAGTCCATACAAGGTCCAGGCTCTGTAGACTGCTTTCTTCTATATTATATGACCTGCTCCATATTAGTAGGAAAAAATGACTGTTTTGTATAAACCAGACCAAATTGTTGGTACCCACTACTGGCTCTTTAACATCTCTGTTGGAATGCATGTGGCTTCATGTTTCCATGACATTAATCCATCTCCAGTAGCCCGTGACAGGAACCAGAATCCATAGTGGAGAACATATTGGGCCCCATCTGCACCAAAACCAGTCTCAGTACCGGAAAGACATGCCTTGAAGGCAGCCATGATAACTCTGAAAGTTCTACACATACCTCACATTCCTTCCAGGAAGATTCAGGAAAGCTTTGGAACACATGCCAAGGAAGAGGGTGTTCAAACAATACTGGACCCTTCACTTGAGTTGAAATCCCCTGAGAATCCCAAAAGGGGAGTTGCTAAGTCCAGTCATTTTTCTGGTGAAATTACGTGGAACTAATCTACGTTATTCCTTGACTTCTTTCACTTTGATTTGTTTTCCTGATCACTAACCTCTTGGCTCTGTGATTTATGACCGTTATTCTCTGGTCCTTTTAGATAGGTCCTGCCCAGCAGGTGAAGCTCCGGTTTTTGCTCTCAGATTTCCAGTCTGCTCCTCATATTGATCCTGGCAGTCCAGCTCATTTCAGGTGATAGCCGATGACTCCAGACCTTGGCTGGCAGAACCCAGGGTCATTCATTTGCGCATCCACCCTCTGGCTCTGTCACCCAGTTATCAGAAGGGTAGAAGGAAGTTGGGCAGGTGACATAAAATATTTCAAAGAATGACAGTTAAATGGAGACTGAAAAGCACTCCGTTCATATTTCAGTTTACAGTACGTGATCTGCTAAGAAGACCAAAAGACCAGTAGTTTTGACATGCGACATCGGTACAGCTCAGAAATGACATTACTCTCCAGAACACACCAGAGGCATTTCAAGTATAACTTTATCTAAAGACCTTTGACTGCATTCATGAGATTTTGGGCTTAGAGAGAATGAACCCAGAGAAAGCTGTGGCTCAAAGATTTTGCCAATGAGGCTGATAATATTTTTAATTACTAGAGGTCTGTAAACTTAAAAAAAAAAAAAAATCCCAAGAGAGGAATGGGATGAAGATGGAGCAATCTTACCTTTAGAAGTGGCCCATTTTGCTCTGGAGGCACTGTGTATGTCATTAACCACATACTATAAAACATGGGATTTCCCATAGACACCACAGTTCCCAGAAGCATGTGTATACCACTCTCTTCAGCCCTTTTTCAGCATATAAATACGTTATTTTATAATGACAAGTCATTACATTTTTCAGCCTTTGGAATGCAGTGATTTTATTGCCATCAATTTCAATAACATGTTGGGATGAGGAAGAGGGAAGGCTTTGGATCCTAAAGAGAATGGTTCACTTACTAAGGAAATAGTCTAACATAAAATTTATTTGTAGGTGAAGACATTTCCATGTTTATTCTTTTGGGGACTCATTGTTTTAGCCAGATGAAACCCTCGGAAATTAGATATATCTGCAGTTATATCTTCCAGTAGTAATTGTTCTTTTCTTCCCACGCCTTTGCGATATGAACAATAGTTCCTGCTTAGGAACATTTCTCCCTGCAATGCAGAATATAAAGAAAAAAAACGTGCCCTGTATGTGCTGCTTAAATCTCTAGGGAAGTTATTTAGACTCTCTGGACTTCAGTTTCTTCTGCTATGAAGTGGGAACTAGTAATAACCTTAATATATGGTTACCAAGATAAGAATATAAATAGCACATGAAGAACACCTGGTATAGTGTACAGAATGCCGGTCAAATTAAAAACATTTCAGTTTGTATATTCTGGGAATAAAAACTCCAATACATATACCCCACATAGTGTATTGTGTAGTATATTATGTAAATGTCTTACCTTTTGGAAGCTTCACCTCTAATTTCAGTATTAATGTTGAACTGGGTAAATATTTTGTCTTTCTTAAGATGCTAAATTCAGTTGTTTAAACTTACATGGCAAATAAATGTATCTGTCTTTACCAAGTATAGTTCTACTTACATATTTTTAATTGAGTCTACTCTGAAATATTTTTAGTTAAGTCATACTGTCTTTTTTTAAATTTATTTTTATTTATTTTCAGCATAACAGTATTCATTATTTTTGCACCCCACCCAGTGCTCCATGCAATCCATGCCCTCTATAATACCCACCACCTGGTAGCCCGACCTCCCACCCTGCCCCGTCCCTTCAAAACCCTCAGAGTGTTTTTCAGAGTCCATAGTCTCTCATGGTTCACCTCCCCTTCCAATTTCCCCCAACTCCTTTCTCCACTCTAACTCCCCATGTCCTCCATGCTATTTGTCATGCTCCACAAATAAGTGAAACCATATGAAAATTGACTAAATTGACTCTCTCTGCTTGACTTATTTTACTCAGCATAATCTCTTCCAGTCCCATCCATGTTGCTACAAAAGTTGGGTATTTGTCCTTTCTGATGAAGGCATAATACTCCATGGTGTATATGGACCACATCTTCCTTATCCATTCGTCTGTTGAAGGGCTTCTTGGTTCTTTCCGCAGTTTGGCGACCGTGGCCATTGCTGCTATAAACATTGGGGTACAGATGGCCCTTCTTTTCATGACATCTGTATCTTTGGGGTAAATACCCAGGAGTGCAATGGCAGGGTCATAGGGAATTTCTATTTTTAATTTCCTGAGGAATCTTCACACTGTTCTCCAAAGAGGCTGCACCAACTTGCATTCCCACCAACAGTGTAAGAGGGTTCCCCTTTCTCCACATCCCCTCCAACACATGTTGTTTCCTGTCTTACTAATTTTGGCCATTCTAACTGGTGTAAAGTGATATCTCAATGTAGTTTTAATTTGAATCTCCCTGATGGCTAGTGATGCTGAACATTTTTTCATGTGTCTGATAGCCATTTGTATGTCTTCATTGGAGAAGTGTCTGTTCATATCTTCTGCCCATTTTTTGGTATGATTGTCTGTTTTGTGTGTGTTGAGTTTGAGGAGTTCTTTATAGATCCTGGATATCAACCTTTTGTCTGTACTCATACTCTCTTTTTATCTTAGTTTTTCAATTAAGTGTCTACTTCTGTTAATTTCCTAAACTGGAGACATATATAACAAAAAAGTCTTTCTTTTTTTAGCTATCTCTATACTCTATGTGGGGACCAAATTCACAACCCCAGGGGTCAGGATTCACATGTTTTTCTGAGAGGCAGTCAGGCGCCCCCATCGATCTTTTGTTTTTTGTCCTTCAAGGAGTTATTTTAAAGCTGACATGACAGTCGTTCTTGGCATTCCCTGTCCCCAGGGTGTATATGGTAGAGGAGGTTCAGCCTAGTAAGTAAACAGAGTGGCTATAATGGGAAGTATGCATACAGGAAATAGGAAAAGCCAGGACCCAAATGCCTTGGAGCAATACTGAATTCATCCACCAAATGGCTGTTCACAGGGTCTGATTCTTGTACCTGATGCACGTTCCGATTGGGTAGCAATGAGGCCCTGAAAATGGTCAAATATTTTAACTATCACTTTCTCAGGAGGAAATTTGAAGCTTCATTAGTTTGCATGTGGTTAGAGATTGACCAAGAAAAAAAAAAAGTCTGGAAACAACTGGGAATTAGGATTAGGGTACAGAACCATAGTAATTTTGGATTAAATGAAATTTAAAATAAAATTTTAATGGTATAAATTCCACATCTCATGTGTCTGATTTTAAAGCCCACGTGTATGTATATGTTCTAGTGCCTTCTCACCTCAGACAGAGATGAGTTTGGATGCTGTCTCTGTTGCTGACTTATCTTGAGTAACTTTCTCTCAGATGATTTTCTCATGAGCATTTTGGGACAGTTGTGATGCTTATTATAATTAAAGATCATTGATATATGTGAACTTCTAAAATAGTGGATATATAGTACTTTAGGTGACTCATCCTTGCCCTTGTAACTGACATTTTCTTGAAATGATTCAGTTGTAGTTGACATTGCAAAGAAAACACCTAGCAATATGACCTGCTTCTGCAGATTTGTCATTAGTCTTCTGAAAATGTTTAATTATATACAAAAAGAAAACCTGCTTGAAGTCTATTCTTAGAGTCGTTTAATTCTGTTTCTGCAAATAAACTATAGTCTAATTATATTTTGACATTTGGGTTTTCAGAGTGGATAATTTTAAATACACTTTGTAACTGGAGCCTATTTAAAGGTTATCTTTATGAGTTCCTTTTCTGTTTCTCTATCTTTAGATTCTTCATTATTTTTTTTTTTAAAAAGGTTTTATTTATTTATTTTACACAGAGAGAGATAACGATACCATGAACACAAGCTTGGGGAGTGGGAGAAGGAGAAGCAGGCTTCCCTTGGAGCAGGGAGCCCAATGCATGAGGACCCTGGGGCTTGTGACCCGAGCCAAAGGCAGGCACTTAAGGACTGAACCTTAAGGACTGAACCCAGGCACCCCTTCATTATTTTTCTTTTTTTTTTTTTTTTTTTAAGATTTTATTTATTTATTTGACAGAGAGAGATTACAAGTAGACAGAGAGGCAGGCAGAGAGAGAGAGAGAGAGGGAAGCAGGCTCCCTGCTGAGAAGAGAGCCCGATGCGGGACTTGATCCCAGGACCCTGAGATCATGACCTGAGCCGAAGGCAGCGGCTTAACCCACTGAGCCACCCAGGCGCCCCTCATTATTTTACTTTTAATGCAAATTAATTTTACTCTTTTCCTAGAATCATCGTTTATATAATATTAAACTAGTCATTAATGATAATAATAAACATATAAAATAAAAGGCATTTGTTTTTAACAACAGTTTCAGTTATTACTGGTGAAATGTTGATATTTTAACAAAGGTTTCGGTGTCTTTAAAATGACTTTCATTGGGGCGCCTGGGTGGCTTAGTGGGTTAAGCCTCTGCCTTCAGCTCAGGTCTTGATCACAGGGTCCTGGGATCAAGCCCTGCATCAGGCACTCTGCTCAGGAGGGAGCCGGCTTCCCCCCTCTCCATCTGCCTTCTGTTCTGCCTACTTGTGATCTTTCTCTCTGTCAAATAAATAAATAAAATCTTAAAAAAAAAAAAAAACCATCTTTCATCAATTTTCAGCATAGTTTCAGCATCCTTGGTTAAGTTTGTTCCAAAGTTTTGTTTGGTTTTGTTTTGTGATGCTACTGTATGTGGGATTATTTTCTTAATTCCCTCTTTGCATAGTTTATTGCTAAGATACAGAAACATTACTGATTTTTTTTGTATGTTGATTTTTTTATCCTGGAAATTTTTTATACTTGTTTATTATTCTCTTGGCTTTTTGTGGATTATTTAGGTTTTTCTACATGTGAGAACATGTCATCAGCAAACATAATTTTACTTTTTCCTCTGTGACTTGGATGCCCTTTATTTCTTTTTCTTGCCTAATTGCATTGCCTATGACTTAGGGTTCTATACCGAATAAAAGCAACAAGAACGAGAATCCTTTACTTGTTGATCTTTAGAGTGAAAGCTTCCTGCTTTTAAATGTTGATTGTGATGTTACCTGTGGGCTTTTTATATGTGGTCTTCATTATGTTAAAGTAAATTCCTTGTATACCTAGGATGATGAAGGTTTTTTCATGAAAGGATATTGAATTTTCTCAAATGGTTTTTCTGCATTTATTGAGATGATCACATGATTTTTACTCTTCATTCTTTAATGTGATATTTCACATTAATGGATCTATCTTGAAACATCCTTTATCCAGGTATAAATTCTACTTACTCAAGGTATATGATCCTTTTAATGTGCTGTTGAATTCAGTTTGTTAATACTTTTAAGGGATTTTGTATCTTTATTAATTGGGGATCTTGGCTTCTAACTTTCTTGTGGTATCTTTACCTGGCTTTGATAATAGGGTAATGCTGGCTTCATAAGATGAGTTTTGGAGTGCTTATTCCTCTAAATTTTGGAAAGTTTGAAAAGTTTTGGTCTTATTTATTTATTTAATTAATTTATTTATTTTAAATTTGGCAACATTTACTAGGGAAAACATCTGGTCCTGGGTATTTTTTTTTTTCAGATTTTATTTATTTATTTGACAGAGATCTCAAATAGACAAAGAGGCAGGGAGAGAGAATGAAAGGGAAGCAGTCTCCGTGCTTGCAGAGAGCCCTATGTGGGACTTGATCCCAGGACCCTGAGATCATGACTTGAGGCAAAGGCAGAGGCTTAACCACACTGAGCCACCAACGCGCCCCTAGGGCTTTTCTTTTTTTTTTTTTTCCCCCCTTCCTGGAAGTTTTGATTACTGATTCTCCTTACTTATTAATTCGTTCAGATTTTCAATTTCTTTTGGATTCAATATTGGTAGGTTGTATTTTTCTAGAATTTATGCACTTCTTCTAGGACATCCAGTTTGTTGACATGTAATTGTTTTTTTTTTTTTTTTTTTAAATTTTATTTATTTATTTGACAGAGAGAAATCACAAGTAGGCAGGGAGGCAGGCAGAGAGAGAGAGAGGGAAGCAGGCTCCCTGCTGAGCAGAGAGCCCGACGTTGGACTCGATCCCAGGACCCTGAGATCATGACCTGAGCCGAAGGCAGCGGCTCAACTCACTGAGCCACCCAGGCGCCCTTGACATGTAATTGTTAATAGCAGCCTCTTATCCTTGTTATCTCTCTGGCACCAGTTGTGATGTCTTCTCTTCGATTTTTTATTTTACTTATTTGAGTGCTGTCTCTTTTTTTCTTAGTTAGCCTAGCTAAAATTTGTTAGTTTCCTTTCTCTCTTCAAACAATTAACTCTTAGCTTTGTTGATTTTTAAATTTTTCTACTCTGTTTCATGTATTTATTAAATTAAACCCTTATATTGTACCACACATAAAAAAATCAACTCAAAATGCATCATAGAGTTCAGTAAAAGATTTGAAACTGTATAAATCCTCTAAGAAAAGAGAAGTAAAGCTTCTTCACCATAGTGTTGGTCATGATTTCTTAGCTAAAATGCCAAAAGCATAAGCAACAAAAGTAAAGTGGCAAGTAGGACTCTTTCGAATTGAAAAGCTTCTATGCTGCAAAGCAAACAATCCACAAAGTAAAAAGGCAACTTGTGGAATGGGAAAAAATATTTGAAATTATGCATTTGATAAAGAGTTAATATCCAGAATGTTTAAGGTTCTCCTGTTTAATCACAGGAGCAATGAATAGCACTGCTAATCAGTGATTAGCACTGAATAGCAGTGAATAACCAAAGCAACAGACTACATATTCTTCTGTAGTGCACATGGAACATTCTCCAGAATAGACCACATCCTGGGTCCTAAATCAGGTCTCAACCGGTATCAAAAGATTGGGACCATTCCCTGCACATTTTCAGACCACAATGCTCTGAAGCTAGAACTCAATCACAATAAGAAATTTGGAAAGAACCCAAATACATGGAGACTAAAGAGCATCTTTCTAAAAAATGAATGGGTCAACCATGAAATTAAAGAAGAATTGAAAAAATTCATGGAAACAAATGATAATGAAAACACAACAGCTCAAAATCTGTGGGACACAGCAAAGGCAGTCCTGAGAGGAAAATATATATAGCAATACAATATGCTAAAAAAGCATTTGACAAAGTACAGCATCTCTTCCTGATCAAAACTCTTCAAAGTGCAGGGATAGAGGGCACATACCTCAATATCATCAAAGCCATCTATGAAAACCCCACAGTGAATATCATTCTCAATGGAGAAGAACTGAGCTTTTCCACTAAGGTGAGGAACATGGCAGGGATGTCCATTATCACCAATGCTCTTCAACATATTTCTAGAAGTCCTAGCCTCAATCAGACAACAAAAAGAAATTAAAGGCATTCAAATCAATAAAGAAGAAGTCAAACTATCACTCTTTTCAGATGATATGATACTATATGTGGAAAACCCAAAAGAGTCCACTCCAAATCTGCTAGAACGTGAACAGGAATTTAGTAATGTGTCGGGTTATAAAATCAATGTACTAAAATCAGTTGCACTTCTATACACCAACAACAAGACAGAAGAAAGAAATATTAAGGAGTCCATCCCATTTATAATTGCACCCCAAACCATAAGGAACCTAGGATTAAACCTAAAAGAGGCAAAGAGTCTGTACTCAGAAAACTATAAGGTACTCATGAAAGTAATTGAGGAAGACACAAAGAAATGGAAAAATGTTCCATGCTCCTGGATTGGAAGAACAAATATTGTGAAAATGTCTATGCTACTTAAAGCAATCCACACTTTTAATGCAATCCCTATCAAAATCCCAACCATTTTTTTTTCAAAGAAATGGAACAAATAATCCTAAAATGTATATGGAACCAAAAAGTCATTGAATAGCCAGAGGAATATTGAAAAAGAAAGCCAAAGTTGGTGGCATCACAATTCCAGACTTCAAGGTATATTACAAAGCTGTCATCATCAAGACAGTATGGTACTGACACAGAAACAGACACAAAGATCAATGGAATAGAATGGAGAGCCCAGAAATAGACGCCCAACTCTATGGTCATCTAATCTTTGACAAACTAGGAAAGAAAAGAATGTCCAGTGGTAAAAAGGCAGTCTCTTCAACAAATGGTGTTGGGAAAATCAGCCAGCCACATGCAGAAAAATGAAACTGGACCATTTTCTTACACCAAACACGAAAATAGACTCAAAATAGATGAAGGACCTCAATATGAGGAAAGAACCTATGAAAATCCTTGAGGAGAAAACAGGCAGCAACCTCTTCTGTCCCAGCCGCAGCAACTTCTTCCTAGGAACATTGCCAAAGGCAAGGGAAGCAAGGGCAAAAATGAACTATTGGGACTTCATCAAGATCAAAAGCTTTTACACAGCAAAGGAAACAGTTAATAAAACCGAAAGACAGCGACAGAATGGGAGAAGATATTTGAAAAGGACATACAGATAAAGGCCTAGTATCCAAAATCTATAAAGAGCTTATCAAACTCAACACCTAAAGAACAAATAATCCAATCAAGAAATGGGCAGAGGACATGAACAGACATTTCTACAAAGATGGCATCCAGATGGCCAACAGACATGTGAAAAAGTGCTCCAATAGCATGGAGGTTCCTCAGAAAGTTGAAAATAGAGCTACCCTATGACCCAGCAATCTCACTATTGCGTATTTACCCTAAAGATACAAATGTAGTGATCTGAAGGGGCACATGCACACGAATGTTTATAGCAGCAATGTCCACAATAGCCAAACTATGGAAAGAACCTAGATAGATAGCCATCAGCAGATGAATGGATAAAGAAGAGGTGGTGTGTGTGTGTGTGTGTGTGTGTGTGTGTGTATATATATATATATAATGAAATACTATGCAGCCATCAAAAGAAATGAAATCTTGCCATTTGCAATGATGTAGATGAATTAGAGGGTGCTATGCTTAGTGAAATAAGTCAATCAGAGAAAGACAATTACCGTATTTCCCTGATATGAGGAAGTTGAGAGGCAACATGGGGGGTTTGGGGGTAGGAAAAGAATAAATGAAACAGGTGGGATCAGGAGGTCGACAAACCATAAGAGACTCTTAATCTCACAAAACAAACTGAGGGTTGCTGGCGGGGGAGGGGGTTAGGGAGAGGGTGATGGGGTTATGGACATTGGGGAAGATAATGTGCTGTGAAGTGTGTAAACCTGGTGTTTCACAGACCTATACCCCTGGGGGTAATAATACATTATATGTTAATTAAAAAATAAAAAATAAAGAGAAAAAAAAAGATGACACACACTAGGCTAAGACAATGTTATATCAACATTTATTTGATAAACCAGCCAATCTTGGGGCCCTGACCTGCTTCACTGTACCAAATTTGGCTTGTTTGTGGCTGTTCCGGAAAACAAGATTGTTTTTTCATGGACGCATGGCAATAGTTTTGATCCTGCCTCTTCATTTCTCCTCTCATTGTGTTTTTATCCCAATTCCCTGGTGTTCTTCGCAGGAGTTACCCTCAGCCCATGAGGTACTTTCTCAATTACAGATTTCATAATGGGGAAAAAATACTAATAAAATATGTTGTTCAATCTCCTTTAAAAAAATAACAATGAATAAATAAATAAATAGTCAAAGAACTTGAATGGACATTTCTCCAAAGAAGATATAGGAATGACCAAGAAGTGTATAAAAAGATGTTCAACATCATTTAATCAGCGGGGAAATGCAATTCAAAAGCACAGTGGGATAATACCGTGTACCTGTTATGATGGCTGTTATTAAAAAAATATATAGCAGGTTGTTAGGAAAGATGTAGAGAAATTCGAACCTTTGTATGTTTTGGGGAAAAGTTTAAAAAGGTACAATCTCTATGGATAACATTGTGGAGTTTACTTAAAAAATTAAAAATAGAACTACTGGGGCACCTGGCTGGTTCAGCTGGTTAAGCATCAAGGTCTTGATTTTTGGCTCAGGTCATGATATCAAGGTCCTGAGACTGAGCCCCTCATTAAATTCTGCTCTCGACATGGAGCCTGCTTAAGATTCTCTGTGTACTTGTCCCTCTGCCCCTGCCCACCCCCTAAAAAAGAAAAGGAAAATAGAACTACCATTTGATCCATCAATTGCATGTCTGGATATTTATTCAAAAGTGTTGAAATGAGGATCTCAAAGAGATGTCTGTACTCCCATGTTTATTGCAGCATTATTCACAACAACCAAGACATGGAAACAATGTAAATGGCCATCTGCAGATGTACAGATAAAGAAAATGTATACACATAAAATGGATTATGGAATATTATTCAGCCTCGAACAAGAAGGAAATTCTGCCATAGGTGGCAACATGGATGGATCTGGAGGATGTTATACTAAATGAAATAAGCGGTAACAGAAGCAAATAGTACTTGACTCCACTTATATCAAATATCCAAGACAGTCAAAATCATAGAAGCAGAGAGCAGAATGACTGAGGGACGGGGGAAATGGGAAGTTTCTGTTCAATAGGTGGTGTCAGTTATGCCAGATGAGTGAGTCCAGATATCTGTTCAACACCACACCTATTCTTAACCATATGTCTTGTGCACTTAAAAATTGAAGGGCACCTGGGTGGCTGATTCGGTTAAGTGTCTGCTTTTGGCTCAGGTCATGATCCCAGAGTCTTGGGATGGAGTCCCACATGGTGCTCGTTTCCTGCTCAGTGGGGAATCTGCTTCTCCCTCTCCCTTGCTCATGCTCTCTCGCTCACTCTTTGTCTCTCTCAAATAAATAAAATCTTTAAAAAAATTAAAGAGGTTAGATTTCATGTTAAGTATTCTTACCACAGTAAAAACAAAAAAATAATTTAACAAATCAGGTGAGTTTAAATGTATTCCACAAGCATTATTTCTTTTCTATTTCTAGCATTATTTCTTTTTTTGTTTTGTTTTTCTAATCCACACTTACCATGTAATGTTTTATTATACGACTGAATACTTTTATTTCCACAGAATTGCTTCTTCCCTCCTTAATCTTTTAACCAGGTCCACTGAAAGAGCTGGAATGAGTAACATGATTTAAAAGAGCAGGATTAGCCTCCAATTTTATTTAAATTCAAGCCAGTTTGTTTTAGTTCCATCATGTTCTAACTTTATTACAAATGTTTTCTTGGATATAAATGATTCATTATAATCCTTCTATAGATATCAATTGGTTTCTCAGACATTATTCATAGCAATATTTATTGAGACTATTTAATGTGACTAGGTTTTTACAGCCATTATCTGCTTTCTTTTATTTCATTCTTTTGATGTAGAAACTATCACTATCCCTACATTTTGCAAAAAAGAAGACCAAACCTTACAGAGATTAAGAGAGGAATCCATGGTGATATTCATCCATAGAGACAGATTTGGAACCCAAATCCACATTTTAGAACATTTGGGGAAAAAAATGAAGAAGAGATACAAAACAGTCACTTGTTTTGGGGGTTATTTTTGGAAGTAAAACTGATAACTCTGGGTAAGAATGTTCATATTGCATTGAGGTTATTGTCTCTTCAGATCACAGTTAACTGTATCTAGCCAGTAAAAGTCACTTCAGTATTTAGAGGCCAGCTTTTAACAATACAATTTATGGGGTCAGTTATGATGTGGTACCCGTTAGCAGTGATACAAAATAGGCTGAGTAGCAGTTCTCAAAATAGACTGAAGAAAGAATTCCACCAGTTAGAGGCAGAATATGGTGATGGGCCCTAATATGCCCATCTTAGGGCAAGGTTTTTCCAGCCACCACCCATGGCATTTCACTTGGCTGTTTCCAAAGAAATATACCAGTGGCTTGTTGAGCAGCCTCAGTCTTCCCTTACTCCTACCCCTCTTGGCTTTAAGGACAGCAGTTGGAATAAAGGACAGGAAAAAAGCTCACACGTTTATCTGTAACTATTCATTCACTCATTTTACAGTGATTCAGTAAGCACCTTAAATATGCCAAATAGGGCCTTCTAGTTGTTGTGGATACAAAAGTGATTGTTCCAGGAAACTGGATAAAAAAAATTTTAGGTGATTTTAAGACCTCCTCTTATGTGGACCCTAGTCGTATCCATACTTAAATATATTCTTTCATTTTTTTTTTCGCTGATCATAGGAATTTGTTAGTTTAAGAGTGAATTGGTATATATGTTATTTATAAGTAGTCATATAATATTCAACTTGGATTTTTTTTCTTAAGATTTTATTTATGTATTTGACAGACAGAGATCACTAGTAGGCAGAGAGGCAGGCAGAGAGAGGAGGAAGCAGGCTTCCTGTGGAGCAGAGAGCCTGATGCGGGGCTTGATCCCAAGACCCTGGGATCATGACCTGAGCCCAAGGCAGAGGCTTTAACCCACTGAGCCACCCAGGTGCCCCTCAACTTGGATTTTTAATTCATTTTGGATATTATTAACTAAGAGTTCCACAAATCTCAAGCACTACCCAAAAGGAATTCTAGCAAACTGGTTAAATATACAGTATCTAGAGCTAGGATTCCCCTCTTTGGATCCCAGCCCTGCCAGTTAACAGTTTGGGAAGTTTTTAAAATGCTCAGTATCTTGGCTTCCATAACAGTAAAATGGTCACAGTAGTTCTAAGGAATCAGGTAGAGTTTTTTTGAAGATTGTTAATGTAGATTTTGTGGGTAGCTATTGTTAATTCTGTCAATAAACGAGGAAAGCAGAAGAATAAAGTGTTAAAACTAATAAAACAGCAGACTCCATCAAAATCAGAAAATACTCCCTACCTGTAGCACCACCTCTTTCCCTGAGAACTGATCTTCCCCTGGGTCCCAGCACAGCCTTTCACTTAGTACAGTGCTCCAAGATCAGTCCAGGGCAGGTGATCCTTGAAACCAGTTTGCCATCCTAAACCTGTTCAGGACAGCATCTCAGTGCTTCATATACTGACACGGTTCTTCTAGGAAAAAGAAGTAAATTGGAAGGACTCAATGTTCCTTGTAGTGAAGGTAATCCTATGTTTCAGTTTGTCCTAGAAAGCCTCTGTTTTCAGCCCTGTGTAATTGTTGTTAGTATTCCCTCTCAGTCTCAGTTTTCACTTTGGATGACAAATTTTATAACAACCTTAATTGTATCATACTATAAAGGGCAGAGTGTAGATTATTTTCACTATTTTGAACTGGATGTTTCTTTATAACTGTCAAGGAACAACAGCTGATTCTTACACATATGAATATTAAAGTCCAGCTGTAAAGACATTTATATCTATGAAAAAATGGCTTCATAAAGTTTTTCAAAGGGTAAGTTTCATCTTTACTTTTATTTTCCAATAAATGTTAAGATTTTATTGCTTTTTCAAATACCTAATTCTTATGTGTGTGTAACAATTACTCACAGTTTCAAGAAATACAACCCCAAAACTTGGCTCCAGTGTCCCTTGCGGGGCCAACTTCTTTTTAAGTGACTAGAACAATTTACTATCCTCAAGAGACTTATTAATTTCTTATCTCCAGATGACAGTCTTAAAATAGATGGCTCATTTACAAACTATTAGACTCTCCTTTATGAACCAATGCATATGTTTTATGTTTATCTTTTAATGTGAATTTTGTATACCATAGATAAATTGAACTCAGGAAATATTTACCTATCCTAAATCAAGTCAATATAATAAATTATTTGCATAGTTGTGATGGAATCCATATTCAGAGGATAAAGGTTTTAGTAATAAACATTTTCATTCAACCATGGTTATTGAGTGTTGAACAACTTTCCTAACATTTGTCTTCCTACAAACAATCACAGATGAATTTATAACAAATGATGAGTTGGTATGTGTTAATAGTTAAATTACTTCTAATTAGTTTTGATTTAGCATCTTCAAAGTTTTAAAAAATATTAACAAAATCAGTGGTCTGATAAAGTCATTCATCAGAGCAGATATTACCATTATTAATTCCCTTATAGTTAGGATTTTACACACACATACAGCATTTGCAAATAATTTTAGGGTTTTTGTAGACCCCACACATTACTCATTAGAATCCAATTTATTATTTGCAACTATCCCAGTGGAAGTAATACTAAACCAATTTAAGCTGATTTTAATAAGAAATTAAGAAGATCAGGTAAAAACATGCCACTTGAAAACCAAAGTTTCAGTGGATTCCTTATTAGGGAACTGAAAACCAAAGTGTAAAAATTATAACATGGTAGACACTATATATACATAATAAAACAATTTTTAACATTGTTCATATTTTAGACAGCTATGATTATATGATTTTTAGATTGAATGATGTTAGAAAGTATTGATTACTTCTGTTACTAACAGATATGAATTATATCCTAAGTGTATTTCTTTCAAATGTGGTTATTGGTTATATATTTAGATGTAGTTTTATAATGGGGTTTATTAGAGTGGAAATATCAGAAAAATAAGCTAGCCAATGGCATAAATTTGGACCTTGTTATTTCTGCTAAAATTATAGTAAAATATTTGCTAAAATGTGCTAAAAATAGATCATACCCATGGATTATGAAAAGTCATCTCCTTAAATCTGAATTAAATTGACTATGAAGACAAATCATAAATATTTCAGCTGTGTTAGAAAAAGTCTGATCTGTGTTGTCTCTTGGAAATGGTCTTCTTGTCTTCTTGTTTGTTAAAAATGATTCTGTGGAGTATATTTGTGCATTTCAGGAAGATAGTAAAGAACATAACCCCAGTGCCTGCAGCACAGGAATTGTTCAGAGAATGTGGGAGTTCTCCCCCTGTCTTTATGTCTCTGTCTCTCTTTTCATCTCTTTCGGTCTCTCTCTCTTTCCCTCACTGGCTCCATTTCTGACTTTTCTCATTCCTTGGTCTCTTAAATTGTGTGTATGCCTCTGACTTTCTCTCTGACTTCCTTTTCCTTTTTTTCAAACTGAATTAGAAAATCTAGTTTCTAGTTCCACTTTTCATAAACTCAGTAATATCTTAGGTTAGAGCTCAGAAGAAATTGGCTTTTGAAACTCTTGGGGACATTCAATCTCTGTCAAATTTCAAGAGCAGAAGAAGAATGTACTGATAATTCTAATTCATTTGTAGTCCTCCGACTTCCCTGTTCCCTCTTTGCCCACTCTTAAAAACCGGTTACATTACCTGATTCAGTTCTAACCTAATTCAGTTAAAGAGATTACCAGAGGTTTATTGTATGCAGAGCAGTGATTTAATTTCCCTAAGGAATGACAGTTAATAATTTATCATCTAAAAAGGAATAATATAGAAGATGATATAACAATGGATATGTATAAATATGTATGCATGTAAATCCAGAGCTTAAGAAAACTGAAACTGTGGACTGCTGAAGATAGTTGATAGTTGATAAGTCGGCCATTTTAACACACACTTCTCAGGGACTGACAAATCAAGTAAGAAATAATGAGAGGTATCTGAGATAAAAGCAAAAGTATGAATATTGCTTGGACTACTAGTTATAAAGGTATGAACCAGAACATTTATAAAACCAGATTATGGATTATGTCACTAAAAACCGAAGTTATCCGTGGTATCAATATTATACAGAGGAAATTCTCCATTTAAGACTTAATAACCGAGGGGCACCTGGGTGGCTCAGTTGGTTAAAGCGCCTGCCTTCAGCTCAGGTTGTGTTCCTAGGATCAAATCTTGCATCAGGCTTCTTGCTCAGCAGGGAGTCCTCTCTCCCTCTGCCTGCTGCTCCCCCTGCTTGTGCTCTCTCTCTCTTTCTGACAAATAAATAAAATCTTTTTAAAATTTAAAAAAAAATTAATAACCCAAAGCTTTATTAAAAATTCAGTATGTTTAGAAATCAAATGATGCATTCTTAAATAATTTATAATAAAAGGAAATTATAAAGATTGCTAAAGATTACAAAGTTAAAAGCTATTTCATAGAAAAGATTAATAAAAGAATGATACAATTTTGAAATAAGATAAAATAATTCCAAGTTCTGCTGTTTTCACAGGAATTCTACTTTTTATGACTAATTAAAGTGCCCACATAAAATGTTGAAGAAAAGAGAAAAACCGAACCTTCTAAACTCATTTAAGGAGACTAGTGCAATTCTAATCCCAATAAAGAGGAAAAATATTGGCTCTTCTTATGATTTTTTTTTAAATATTTATTTATTTATTTGACAGACAGAGATCACAGGTAGGCAGAGAGGCAGGCAGAGAGATAGAGGAGGAAGCAGGCTCCCCACTGAGCAGAGAGCCTGATTCGGGGCTTGATCCCAGGACCCTGAGATCTTGACCTGAGCCGAAGGCAGAGGCTTTAACCCACTGAGCCACCCAGGCGCCCCGGCTCTTCTTATGATTATGTAAGGAAAATCAGAAATATGGTAAGGGCTAAATAAAATGAAAATGTATTTTATAATACATAATTGTCAAGTAATAGTTATGTAAGTTAGAAAATGATTCATCAGAAATTTTTCAATATATTTTATGTAACTCCATTTATGTATTAATGATTTCTAGGGAAAAATTATTTGATATCTTCAGATGCAGATATAATGCTTTAGTAACGTTTTGATAACAACTCAATAAATCAGGGATATGTGGGAGCTGACATTTATATTACTTGTTTTTCTGTTATGTAAGATGGACATATAAATATATATATATTTTTATATATGATATGTATAGGTATATTCCTATAAAGACAGACATTCCTAATGAATTTATCTAAAAACATGAAATAAATGTTTTTCCATTAGGTGCAATGATTGCTGAAGTTCTACAACAAACACTACTGAAAACATTTAGATACTCTTTTTAAAAGATGGGTCAAGATGAGAGCATTGACTAACACAGCTACTATAACACAGCATTTGCTCTTCTTGATCAGTGCTCTGAGAAGAAATAATTGTTAAGAATTGAAAGAGAAAAGGGGTGCCTCGGTGGCTCAGTGGGTTAAGCCTCTGCCTTCAGCTCAGGTCATGGTCTCAGGGTCTGGGATCGAGCCCTGCTTTGGTCTCTCTGCTTAGCAAGCAGGGAGCCTGTTTCCTCCTCTCTCTCTGCCTGCGTCTGTGCTTACTTGTGATCTCTCTCTCTGTGTCAAATAAATAAGTAAAATCTTAAAATAATAATAATAATAATAATAATTGAAAAAGAAAAAGATAAAATTGTGATTTGGGGGAAATGTAGTGGTTAGGTACCTAAAAACAACAATGATCGCAGTAAATCAGGATCATAAAGTATTTGGACTAACAAGTTTTCCACAGAGTTGTCAGGTAAAATACAAACATAATAAAATCAGTAGCATCCTTCTCTAAACCAGTTATAACCAACTATAAATAAGACACTTTGTAGAAAATTCACAAAAACTAAAATGTATTTAGGACTTAGCTTAACCACACACAAGAAATCTATGGAAAAATTCTGAAGGTGATAAGGTAGAAAGTGATCTGGATGAGTGGAGAGAGATTGCTGGCCTTTAGTCAGTGATAACGTATTTTTTTCTTTTTTTTTTTTTTAAGATTTTTTAAGTTTATTTATTTGATAGACAGAGATCACAAGTAGGGAGAGAGACAGGTGGAGAGAGAGGGGGAAGCAGGCTCCCTGCCGAGCAGAGAGCCCGATGCAGGGCTTGATTCCAGAGCCCTGGTATCATGACATGGGCCGAAGGCAGAGGCTTAACCCACTGAGCCACCCAGGCGCCCTGATAATATATTTTTAAAAACTCCTAATATTTAATATTAGTTACTTTGATCAATTCTATTTAAACCCCCACTTGGATACTTTGAGAACCATGATAAATTTACTCTAAGATATAAATGGAAGAATAAAGGTCAACAAGTAGTTAAATATAGCATTAACCCTTGCCACTTAACATTTGATTCTTGGACAGACATCATCATTGTCATCATATTGTGGGATCTGGTAATTTATGCAAGACTCTTGGGACTCACCCCAGACCTTGTGGGTCAGAATATGTATTTTATCAAGGTCCCCAAGTGATCTCTATCCAGGTGTTTCTGTGTGTGTGTGTGTGTATGGGTTTATGTAGGTTTTACTAGAGAAGAGATTACTATAAATCAGTAAGAGAAAGATAACATTTCGACCTAAGATTACATACAGTTGAACCAAGACCTACAGAAGACTAAAAAAATTGGTAATCTTATAGGGAGAGGTTCATGTTCTTTGGTAAATGGAAAAACATTTTTTTTTCCCCCACACATCTGCCTTCATTGTGAAAAGCAGCTGGGACACTTCCAGCAATAGTAAATTAATTTACAAAAGTAAGGGTTCACTGAGGTCACCTGGTTTGAGCCTTTGGAAGGTCAGAATGTATATGCTGACCCACAGCAGCGAGAAGAGGAATACAAAGCCATGAAGAGCAAGGTCACCAAGGAGCTGAGGAGCTCTTTATAGAAATCCTAAGTGTTCTTGGTGGCACTAAGCCGTTAACAGAAGAACCAGGCGGTGAAGAACATGCCAGTGGCCAATAGCACCATGGTCAGATGGGGGAAGGCAACCAGGTTCACTGTGCAGGTTTATCTGCTTATGGCCCCCTGCTCCATTTTGCCAGGAGCAATATCATCCATTGCTCCACCACTGGAATGGAAAAATAAAAATTATATAAAGAGGCACGATTTTGGTTAGATTATGGGCCTGGATAATGCCACATGTTTGGCGGAATGTGAACTCCAGGAATCCTGACATTCTGTTGGGAGCTGTCGATTACTGCAGGACTCCTGGAAAGCACTGAAGCAGTTCTCAGTAAAATTAAATTACTCACATGTTCGATGGGCCAGTAATCCCAGTCCTGGACATAGAACCCAAAGTCTATGAGGGAACACTCACAGGTTAATTGGTGCAGTGTTGCTTGTGGTATGAGCAAACTGCAGACTCTCCAGGCATTCATAGCTTCAGGATGGGCAGGCGTGTGTGGTCGGTGCACCCTGTGGAATACTATGCAGTTATATTAGATAGTGGGCAAAATAAACACACATGCTGAAAACAGCATGCCTTGGGGCATCTGGTGGCTCTCTCGGTTGGGTATCTGCCTTTAGCTCAGGTCATGATCCCAGGGTCCTGGGATGGAGCCCTACATTGAGCTCCCTGCTCAGTGGGCAGTCTGCTTCCCCACTGCTCATGAGCGCTCTCTCTCTGGTTCACCCTATCTCAAATAAATAAAATCTTAAAAAAAAAAAAAAGAAAACATCAGACCTTATAGGAAAGTAAAAATAACTAGCTCATAAGTATCGTTTTCATAAGTTAAAATGATAAGAACGAAAACTGTTCACTTTATGGGACCATATAGAAAAGAACCATACTCATCAAACACATTGGAATAGTTTACGGTTTCAGGGAGGTATGGAATGGGAATGGGGAATAGGTAAAATATGTCAAGTAATTGAATTGGAAAAGGGACTAATGGTAATGATTTGCTATGAATTAAAGTGCATGATTAACTTTTTCAAAGAGAAAGAGGAAGGCAGAGATAGACTGTAAATTATGAGAACTTTAAATTATAAAAATAATTATACAAATTACAATGCAGTTATGTAGAATATAAAAGTCAGTAGGCCCTGTATTCAAGAGTTTTGAGATCTACCATCATCCAGTACAATAATATAATGCTTAGAAGTGATCCTTCACCTGAGCATTTTAATACATTTCAGTGTGTTAATACTTTGCACTATAATCCCAAGAAAACTTTTTTTAGAGCCGTGATGGTGTAAACATAATCTCTATAAAAAGTTGAATTTTGTTTTGATGCAATTTTTTTTTAAAGATTTTATTTATTTGAGGGAGAAAGTGAATGAGAGAGAAAGAGTGCAAACATGAGCAGACAGAGAGGGACAAGCAGACTCGCCGCTGAGCAGGGAGCCTGACACTGGACTCCATCCCAGGGCCCTGGGATCATGATCCAAGCCCAAGGCAGATGCTTAACCTGACTGAGCCACCCAGGCGCCCCTATTGAGATGCAGTTAAACTACGATTTACAAACTGGAGGATAAAGGGTCAGATTGGAAGAGCAGATGTGTCTTGTCTGGCCTGTATGGGGCTCCTAAATATTATAGGTAATCACTAAGACTGAAGGATCAATAAATATCACATAAAAGTCTTAGCAGATGGCAAGTTCTAGCCACATGGGTCCTCTAGTTTTACGTGGCAGTGCTTTGGTAGTTGCTGGGGAGCACCTGCTGTCTGAATGTGGACCATGCATTCTCCAGGTCAGCACATCCTTGCCTGATGGCACTGGCCTTGAGATAGCTGTCCAGCTTCTGCTGACAGTGGATCTGGTGAGGCCTTAAGGAGAGCTTGTGGTGGAAGATGCCCGAGGCTCAGCAAAGAGGCTTCTCTTTCAACATGTCAGGGCTGTGTCAGACTTAACTGCCACATCTCTCCCTTGTATCCTTCCAATGACCTTTGGGTTGATTACATGGGGGTTCTTCTTGCCTGCTTCTGCATATACTCAGACAGGTTTTAAATCCTGCTGCCCGCAAGTGAACTTCTATCTTGTTGAATTTAATCTCACCCTTGCCCTTCTCACACTGTCTTGGCTTTAGATACTTCGAAATCTCTTCCTCCCCCTTTTCGAATCTCATATAAATACAAACAATAATATCTGTCTGATTGATGGCTAGCAAACACAAAAACCACATTATTACAGTGTTGAGTACGGCAACACTCGTCTCATTGAAATACAGGCCAAGGATTTATATCACATAAGTTAACAGAAATATTTTCAGTCTTTCTCTTAAATCTGTATTTATCATTTCTTATCATGGGTGCTCTAATTTTAGGAATGCTGTCGATTTTATTAAGTATTATTAATGATGAGTATTAAAATTATTTTTAGATGTCTGTTTTTATATATACTTTTCGTTAATTTATTCAACAACATGAAACACCTCCCCTGTACTTGGTATGATACCAGGGGTCAGGGGTGTCTGTGGAATTAAGGCTTGTTCTGTGCTCCCAGGAGCTTGTGGAATGTAGATAAGATGGGAGGAAACAATGAATAAAAGCCTATGTAAAAACCATAAGAGACTCTTAATCTCAGGAAACAAACTAAGGGTTGCTGGGGGCAGGGGGGATAGGGTGGCTGGGTGATGGACATCAGGGAGGTTATGTGCTATGATGAATGCTGTGAATTGTGTAAGACTGATGAATCACAGACCTTTACCCCAGAAACAAATAATACATTATATGTTAATTTTAAAAGATCCTATGAAGAGAAGAATTATAGAGCAGTTATTTCTATCTGTAGAGATGAAGGATATGAGGGAAAATTTTCATAGCTTCATGGAGGAAGTGAACAGACAAGATATGTTTTCTGCCCCTCATTCACCCTGGTCCTGGTTCCCTTACTGGCTTTCTTTATCATTTAATCCCCCCCCTTTTTTTTCCCACTTGATAAAAATGACTCCTGAGCGCACAAGACATTGCTTTAATACTCTAATGAACAGCATTATTTTTGTGGAGGGAAAAAAAACACAAACACACTTGTAGAGGAAAAAAAAATATCTGTGAGCATAGCTCTGTTTGCCACTTCACTTTAATAAAAGGGATAATTACATTGGTTTTGGAAAATAACAAGATTTCCACATAGTTTCCATCACTTAAGGGATGTTTTATTCCTGTGTCATTAACTCCCCCAATACTAGTCTTCTCCAGTCCCTGTGAATTTTGTTTCAGCATCTGCTGGGGTGCGCAGGGCGTGAAGTAGGTTTAGCACGACCCAGACAGACTCTTTTTTCCCCTCTTCTTTTCTGAGCTAGGTATTTAGGACTTAGCTATCCAGGTGTTTCTGTGTGTGTGTGTGTGTGTGTATGGGTTTATGTAGGTTTTACTAGAGAAGAGATTACTATAAATCAGTAAGAGAAAGATAACATTTCGACCTAAGATTACATACAGTTGAACCAAGACCTACAGAAGACTAAAAAAATTGGTAATCTTATAGGGAGAGGTTCATGTTCTTTGGTAAATGGAAAAACATTTTTTTTTCCCCCACACATCTGCCTTCATTGTGAAAAGCAGCTGGGACACTTCCAGCAATAGTAAATTAATTTCAATGTGCTTATTATTTTAAAAAAATATTATTTATTATTACATTGCTTATTTGCTCAGAATCTGCCATGGGGTTGAGGTAGTCCAATTCTATTGATTGGTTAGGCTTCATTATACCCTGTTTGTTTTGTATAATCTCTTCTTCTTCTTCTTCTTCTTCTTTTTTTCAAAAACTTTATATATTTGACAGAGAGAGAGATCACAAGTAGGCAGAGAGGCAGGCAGAGATAGAGCGGGAAGCAGGCACCCCGCTGAGAGCCCAACACGGGGATTGATCCCCAGATCCTGAGATCATGACCTGAGCTAAAGGCGGAGACTTAATCCACTGAGCCACCCAGGTGCCCCTCTTCTTTTTTTATATAGAAAATCTTCAGGTGATTAACAGCAGCAACAACAGAAAGTTGGCTGTAGGAAATGAGTAAAGAATTAAAAGGCTTTCATTAACCTGTGCGTCTTGGTGACAGGTGCTTTCTGGCTATTGCCATCTTGAGTCACTGGAATCTCTGCTTATTGCACATGAAGGAGTTAAAAACACAGCCTTCTCTATTTCTCTAATTAGGAATATTGCTTGGCCTTGAATACTACCTTCTTGTTAGTGATACACCTTTTAAACAGTTTGCATATAAGAGGCCAATAGTTAAGAGTTGCCATTGCTCAATATTGATTCTCAATAATCACACATTAGGAAATCTCAATTTCGACACCAGGAGAGGGCCCAGGAAATTTTTTAATCTCCTCTGTGGCTTTCTGAAAGTGTATGAACTAAGATGGGATGATGTTAGCATTGTGTCTGTTGTCCAGTGGCCGACTCATCATGGCATGTGTCCAAGTGCATAGTTGCTCTCGGTTTTCTAAGGAGGCAGGGGGAGCCTCCTCAGTGACTTTTTGGGTTCTCTTGGCCTCTCCTGCCTTTGAGCACTGAGCAGTTTGCTTATCCCCAGTTACAGCCAGGGCCTCTGGAGTCTGGGCATATTTGCCCAGCTTAGCTGCCACTGCCTGCTAAGTCAGAGCTCTTACAGATTGCCCCTTCTGGACTCAGACAGAATAGTACATTCTGGTTGTGAGATCCAGCTTTACAATAAGCCACCAAAGTGGCAGAATGATACACTTTGGTATTGGGGGTAACGACCTTCCTATGGAGAAAACAGAACATTCTAAGGAGCCATGCTGCTAAAAGTGATCTTTTTCTTCACTTTGAAAACCTTCTCTAAAGTAGAGTTTCTCTGTGGAGTTTGTCCAGAGATGTCCTTTTTTTAGAAAGTATCTTACTGTGAAGCCACAGCCAATGGGGGGCCTTGAGGCCATTTCAGGAGTTCCTTCCTTCCCTCCTTCATGTATTCTTTCTCTCACTCATAGGCTCTGAGATTACATCCTACCAAATCTTTGGGGGTGTTCTGGAACCAATTCCAGTGAGGATTGGGATTGGTCCCTTGACAACACCAAAACAATTCTTGGACACCAGGTGGGTGTCCTACAATTCAACTCACTTCTGACATTGTCTACTCATATTAGGTCTCTTAGGTTAACAGTTCAGTACTACCAGACTGACCCCCAAAGACACTTCAGACACTAGTTAACAGGCTGGACTCCTGACCAATCAGCTATATTGGCGGTTCCAACAACTCTCACCATAGGTTTCAGATGCCAGTAGCAAGTCCAGATTGTTACCTGTACTTTCTGATCAACCAAAAAGAAATCAGAGGTTCCTACAAACCCCTCCTTTCCTGGGTTTCATTACTTTGCTAGAATGGCTCACAGAATTCAGAGAAATAGTTTACTTACTAGATCACCAGTTTATTGTAAAAGGATATAACTCTGGTTCTCTTTTCTGAACTCCTGTCCCAGCCTTCCCTACAGTCCAGGAGTCTTCCTCTTTTTCCTTCTCAGTTCTCTAATTGTTTTTGCATTTTTGAACCTAAATATTTTCTTTTTGTAATAGAATCTGGTCTTGCAAATGAGTGCATTGCCCTCCAGACTATTATTTCTGACAAGTGCTTTTAAAAATCTGTTTGGAAGGTTAAGTCCGGGCAGTTAATCCTTTTTCCCCTCTAGGCAGCACTGTCTTTCTTCCTGATCAGTGGATAGTACTGGCTCCATGAGTTCAAGGATCACATGGCAGCAAAAGTTTTCTGGAAATAAAGACCTTATTCAGTGGAAATCATCCAGTAGGGGAATGAAAAAGAATGTGTTGTATGTATTCGCCAGTTAAAATGAATGACACAGATCTATGTATATCTTTATCTCAGTGTAGATATATCAGTTTTTAATGTTTAGTAGAATTATGTTTCTAAAGCGACAAATATAATTTTAGCGGCAAGATGGGTTCATGGACTTTTAATTTATTTATTTATTTTTAAGATTTATTTGAGAGAGAGAGGGAGTGAGTGGGGGCGGAGCAGAGGAAGAGGCAGACCCCTGCTGAGCAGGGAGCCCAGTGGACTCAAGCTGGGGACCCAGAGATCATGACCTGAACCGAAGGCATCTAGATGCTTAAGCAACTGAGCCATGCAGGAGCCCCAGGTTCATGGACTTTTTTTTTTTTTTCCCAATTTATTTATTTTCAGAAAAACATTATTCATTATTTTTTCACCACACTCAGTGCTCCATGCAAGCCGTGCCCTCTATAATACCCACCACCTGGTACTCCAACCTCCCACCCCCCCGCCACTTCAAACCCCTCAGACTGTTTTTCAGAGTCCATAGTCTCTCATGGACTTTTTAAAAATATTATTCAGTGTTTGAAAGTCATAGTGTTTTTTTAGAAAAGAAAAAAATATTATCTCAATTTAATAGTCACTGCATTATCCTTCTATATAGATTATATATTTGGGAACAAAAATATAATCTTTCAAACAGGATCTCTCATGATTGCACTTCTTCATATCACTAAATAGGTGTTATGCTTATAACAGTTAATTAATCCAGTAAACATTCATCAAATGGTGGTATAAAGATACTAGATTGATAGTGACGGAGTAGAAGTGATGTACTGATCATGCTCTGGGCTCTCAAGTACAGAGAAGGAAAATTAGATGGAGTCTGTACTTACTACACTGAAATCTGACTTGTGGGGTGACTACTTTTATGTTACTTTTCATTTTCTTGATCCCATGAATGACTCAGCATGTGTGTGTGTATGTGTGTGTGTGTGTGTGTGTGTGTGTGTGTGTGTGTATGTATGGTAGGAAGACAAAGCCCAAAGTGAGCACCAGAGCCCTGGGAAGGGAATCAGTGGTGAGGGCTACTTATCCACAGCTGTCCAGGCTTAGCTGGACACCCTGGCCAATTTGCTCCTCCCTCCCTCATTCCCACACCTCTGCAATGCAGCAGAAAAAAAGGATCTGCTCATAAGGTAAACTATCTTCTCTTCTAACATTTTTTTGTTTTTTTCTTCTCCTATCTCTTTGAAATGTAGAAATGTGCCACTTCCTAGAGCCTGGCTCAATAACCCCATCATTTCTAATGGAGAGCCCTTAAAGGACACCTACTCAACCAGGAAACCTTATGATATCATTTAAAAAAAAATTAGTCATGATATGCTAATTTTGCAAGAGCTTTCCACTTCTAACAGTTTTCTTTTATTGCCAATGGTTCAGACAAGAATTGGCATCTTGTTTAAAGTGACACCCCCAAAGAAAAAATCCTGAAAACAAAACCCCAAAACAAACCATTGAATAATAAGGATCCAAACAGTCTAACCTAATTTTCTACTATATGACTTGAAACATACATCACAAAATTCAATAATCATGATTTGGTTTTATCTTATGAAAATATGTACAGAAAAAGTTTGACAACCAAAAAGGAAATGGTGCCAATTTAAACAACTTTCCAAAGAACCAAATGAGAGAATAAAGGTGTGATTAACACATGTCTTTGAGTGACAAATTATACTTGATTTTGTTATGCGAATCCCAGCCTCTGCTAAGAATTTCTTAATATATACTCATGATTACTTCTCTACACAAAAGATTTTTTTTTTCCATGAAAGAGCAAATTTAATTTTGGCCCAGGATGATAAAAGTTGCTAGTCCTTCCCTGTCAGAGAATTTAGATATAATTTTTGGGAAATGACGGTATTTGGAAAGCTGCATGGCAAACAGAAATAAATAATCTCTGCATTTTTAGAATAAACATATCAGTATCTGACAATACAGGCTCTTAGGACTCTCTCTAGCTTTTTTTTAGGAAATGCTGTCAAAACAAACAATAGCCATTCTCTTGGTCTCCAGTCATTCTAGGTAGATGCACTCAGAGCAAAGCATTTGTGACTTTATTTGGGGAAGGGGTAAACATTCCCTCTTAATTGAAAGTCTAAGAGCAGTTAGAGATCAGTGTTGCCCTCTTCCCAGGTCATCTTCCCCTGGCCAGGTGAAACTATCAAAGGATTTCCTCATTTAGACACCAGAGCAGGGATTGTAAACCTTTTTCTCTTTAAAAAGAGCCAGATGGTACAAGAAATGAAATCTTGCCGTTTGCGACGACGTGGATGGAACTAGAGGGTATTACGCTGAGTGAAATAAGTCAATCGGAGAAAGACAACTATCATATGATCTCCCTGATATGAGGAAGTGGAGATGCAACGTGGGGGGGTTTGGGAGGTCGGAAAAGAATAAATGAAACAAGATGGGATCAGGAGGGAGACAAACCATAAGAGACTCCTTTTTTTTTTAAATATCTTATTTACTTATTTGACAGAGATCACAAGTAGGCAGAGAAGCCGGCAGAGAGAGAGAGAGAGAGAGGAGGAGGAAGCAGGCTCCCCGCCAAGTAGCGATCCCGATGTGGGGCTTGATCCCAGGACCCTGGGATCATGACCTGAGCCGAAGGCAGAGGCTTTAACCCACTGAGCTACCCAGGTGCCCCAAACCATAAGAGACTCTTAATGTCACAAAACAAACTGAGGATTGCGGGGCAGCCATGGGGGGTTGGGGGGAGTGGTGAGGTTATGGACATTGGGGAGGGTATGTGCTATGGTTAGTGCTGTGAAGTTTGTAAACCTGGCAATTTATAGACCTGTACCCCTGGGGCTAATAATACATTCTATGTTTATAAAAAAATTATAAAAAAGAGCAAAAATAAAATGAATCACATATAAAAATGTATATAAAGAGAAATACTGAAAAGAAAAAAAAGAAGAAGCCAGATGGTAAATATTTTACACTTCACAGGCTACACGGTCTCTGTCACAACTACCCAACTTTTTTATGCCACCGAGGTACAAAAGCAGCTCTTGACACTATGTAAATAAATGAGCGAGGTTGTGTTCCGAGAAAATTTTATTTACAAAAGCTGAGTGCGAACTGCCCAGGGTTTGCTGGCCTCTACTCCAGAGCATTGGCTTATCTTTTAGGTCATCTGTCAGGTTAGCTCTATAAACAATTTTCTAAGAAAACTGAAGAACTCCCCACTTCTCACATTTCACACTCCTCTTCCTAGGTTTGATTTCCAGCCAGTATCATAACACCAGGGTGGGAGGTATTTGTCACCATGGCAAGGAACAGTCCCATATTCTTCCTAAACGTGAACGTGAGTTCAGTTTGAAAAACAACTGTGAGATGAATGACTTGAAGTAAAATGTGGTTCGAAGAGGTTGACTCTAAGAATTAGCTATGCTTAGAGCTGGCTTAGACAAAAGGTACAGAGCTAAGGACTGAATCATTGGTACAAGGTCATGGCTGATACTGCTCTGGTGTGAAGTGCCAGGGATAGGACTCATATCCTTAGGCAGATATGATTGGAGACAGGCTTAAATATACTCCAAGGCTAGCAGGCAGGCTGGTTCTCTGCAGAGACCACAAGGGACAGCAAATGGTTGGTTTTAAAAGGAACTAGGACTACCTACAAGAGTACTACGTACTGAATGTCTAAAGTAGGCATTTGTGTGAACATAATCTCATTTAATCTTCAGAGTTACTCTTTGAAGTAAATCTTGGGAGCCCCCATTACGTGAAGAAAAGAGAGCTCAATGATGCCAAAGCCTTGGTTACAATAAAACAAAAGATGAGTTTAGGTGGTATCTACCTGAATTACAACAAATTCGGAATGTGAATTCCAGTGTGCTCTTCAGTCTGACAGTGACTGGCAACATGGCAATGTTTGTTTTATGGAGTCTATCTCCTGGCCCACAGCTGGAGCAGAGGTCAGGGACTCTGAGGGGGAAAGGTCACTGCAAGAACTCTATGTTCTGAGAAAGATGGCAGCTCTATCAGCAGCTAGGCAGTTCTAGAAGTATTTGGGAGAATCCATGAATTAGGGTTATAGAATGCCCCAGATGGCCTCAGACTGACCTGTTCCTTGGAACAGGGACTTTCAGTGCTAAAATCCAGAATGCTCCTAGCAAACAGGGAGACTTAAGGATATTTAGGTGTTCAGGGCTTATGAGAAGCTCATGAGCCACCCTATGCCAAAGCTGGTTCACAACTGTGCACAAAAACTGAATGGCATGTTTTTAGGAATTTTTCAAGCCATTGGTTAACCATTATTAAAAATCAATTATATAAATATCCAATTAATTATATTAAAGTATTAACAAAAATTCAAAAGTCACCACTTTCTAATTTCGAAGTAGTTTTCTCACACCTATGATTTGAGGTTATTTATATTTATTGTGTAAATCCATATGGTAGAAATACTACAGATGGTGGGCTACTGCATATCTCTTCCCGGCTGTATGTTCAGGGGCATTGTGCTGGTAGCTTGAAATAGGAGGGAAGGTGTTTTGTTGTTGGTCCAGAAAGTGATAAGGAAAATGTTAACAATGCAGGTTAAGCTTCAAGGTATATGATGTCTGTAGCTGGTGCATTGTGTATAGCACACTCAATAAAGAGGAAATATTCTTCAGTCTTTGGGAATTGTTAACTTTCTCAATTAAAACATAGCTCACAGAATTAACAAATGAGCAGTTTTAGCTCAAGTCTTCTTTGTTTCACTCACATCGTACTCCTTAAAGGAAACAAAATATTAAGCACCATTCATGCTGCAAATACACCACCTCATCAGCTGAAACTGTAAGTGGACATCAAATACAAGAGTTTGGCAAAAATCTACTAAAACATTTGGTGAGAATTAATAGGCTATATGGAATGACAGTGGTGAGTATTTACATTTCATTATTAATTATAAATTTTGTGCCATTGTTTATATTAATGAAATTTATAAACTTCTATTTATATAATTCCATATCTAGCTCTATAGCTGTATATTCTTTTCTAGAGAGCCAGTTATTAACTATTTCCCAGTAGACCCTTGCTCATAAATTATGGACTGTATAGCTAGCAGGAGGAAAAATCTGAACCCCAGTAAGCAGTGGGTTTGGGTTTGTAGCCTTTCAGCTCCTTTGTTCAGAGATGATGGGTATAGCTGAGTTTGTGCATTCCATGTGTCTAAGCAGAAAAAGATTTTGCAAAAAAATTCTAATAATAAATAGCATAAGAGACCGCCATCTTTGTGGTATTCATGCTCATCAGTCTTTCCAGGGTATATAATTATATTCTGAAATGCTGTTTCATTGCCTGAAAGTCTTCTGTGGGCAAGTCCATTTATGCCATGCATTTGCCATCTACAATGTAAATTCCATGGAAGGAGAAGCTGAGATTATTTTGTTCATTACTGACACTTTGAGACACATAGTAGCCTCTCAGTACCTATGTAGTGGCCGTACACATAAAGGATTGAAGGCATAAATTCACTTTTACTTTTATCATCCTTTCTTAATGCTAGAAGCTGTGATCTCACTTTTTTTAAGGTTTCGTTGTGGGGACAGGGTAACAGTAACATTATTCTTACCATACCAGCATACTGATAACCCACTTTAATTAGACCTGAGTTTCTCAGATGTTCTCCCTGCCTACCTTTTAGGGCAGCCAGGGGCTTGGTCTGGGGTCAGAAGTGGCCTGCTTCAAGATTTCTTTACATTTCTATATTTACACTTAAAAAAATCATATTGATCTTTGCATTTTTCTCCAAAGAGTACCACATTTTTATTAACTGAAAAGATCCATCAAGAGCTTTTTATGAAGTATATTAACTAACTTTTCTTCTGTAAATCTTTGATTCAAAGTTTGGTGTTCCTATTAAATCTGCTTTGTTTGTCCTGTAAGAGCTTATTCACATACACCTGGCGTGTACTCCAAGATTTCATGTAACAGAACCCTGTTTGAAAAGTTTTACATAGCTACTCATGAAGTACTCTCTGAATAATTTACGCAAGTAATAAAATATTCCCCTGTAAGGTTTACATTGTAGGTAAAAACAAAAACTAAGTATTCCCTCCACCACCAGTCACTGTTAAAGAGAAAGACAAAAAAATTAATAAAAATGCAAAATATTTTACTGAAAAATCCACTTCTTTCTGAGGATGTTTAAGGATTATACCAAATGTGAATTATATTCTTAATAAATTTAGTATTTAAAGGAACCCTTATTAAAATAAGGTAACATTTTTAATTCATTGAATGCTTTACATTATTTTGTATTGTATTTAATTGCTTAAAAATTAAATTTAAGCCACTAAAAAAGAATGTGATATGTAGTTACTATGATAATATATTCAGCACCAATTACTGATATTATTGATTATGAAATTATGCAGTATTGCCACCATATTCTTATATTCTTGTTTCTTTAGTAATCATCATCAATGATTTTTTGGAAGCAAATTGGGTGAAGAAAGGCAGATAAGTGCTCATAAGCACAAGCAACCTAGATTACATCTTGGCACAAATTTCCTTTTTTCCTTTGCCTTGCTATTGTTAAGTCCTAGATGGTAGGCAACAATATCATTTAAGAAAAAACAAAATCATTTGAGGCATTTCCTTGCTACCCAGCAGAATTCTCTTTAACAAGATGTTTTTAGTGGAGTCTTAATTTTCTTTTTTGAGGAACTTGAATTAATAGTGCCTCAACATCACAAGAACTGTTGAGGCACAGAGGCATAGTACTATCCTCAGCTTCCCAGTAAGTCCATATGTCTAATTTTAAAGTTTCATTAAGACTGGATAAGAATGAAGAATAGGAAGGCAAGATGGTGGAAGAGTAGAGGATCTCGTTTTATCTGGTCCCTTGAATTTGGCTGGATAACTATCAGATCATTCTAAACAACTATGAATTCAACCTGAGATCTAAGAAAACGCCTAATTGTTGAAATTCTATGAAAAGAAAAGCAACCACTTTTTGCAAGGTAGGCGGTGTGAAGTGAATTGGAGGGGATATATGGGAAGCTAAATGGGGGTGGAGGGAGCCTCCATAAGCTGGCTACCAGAAAGTGATAGAGCAGCAGAGCACAAAATCAGAATTTTCCACGTCTGCTCCAGTGATAGAAGTCCTTTCCTGAAAGGTGCTCAGATGGTGAAGCAAGGCAGACTTCTAGGTGGTTCAGTGTGGTCTGAGGATCCATGGGGTCACAGAAAGAGTGGGGTGCCTAAAACAGCAGAGTTCCCAACTCTGGAGCAGGGAAATTGGAGCAGGGAAACCAGCTAAGGTCAGTGAGCCTGGGAGGGGGCTCTCTGCTCAGTTTGCCATAAACCACAAGCTGTGGCTCCATCTGGTGACAGCTTTCTGTGCAGGGACGCTGCAAAGGCAGAAACCTGGCAACCCTTGCCTTCCCCCAAGAGGAGTGGCATGGGTTTGCAGCAAAGGAGTCTGCAGAGTTTGGTGTACACAAAAGTGAAGGTTGCTCTTCCCTGAGGGTTTACTGAAGAGAGGGGGTTCCATTTTTTCAGCTCCATAATTGGAGATCAGAGCAGGCCATTTCTATTTTCATCCTCTAAAGCAGCCCAGAAAGCCTTCAGGGAACAAAAGCCACACAGAACAGCCCCAAGCAGCTTATACTGAGCCCAGCCCCATAGCAAGGGGCAGTGCAGCTCCATCCAGGCAGCTAGGCCTGAGAGCACAGCAGGCCTCTCCCACAGATGAACAGCTTGAACATCAGGGGAATACCAACTTCACCGAGCCCATAGAACTGCAAAACTCCAGTGCTAGGGCAAAAGGGTATGTAGACTTTGAGATTTCTTTCTCAGGAATTTTTATCTCTTAGATTACAATATTCCTTTTATTTTCCTTTTTTTCCTTTTCAACCATTTTCCTGTTTTATCAACTCTTTGTTGAGTCTTTTTTTACTTTAATTTTTATATTTACAATTTAATAGATATATTCTTCATTTTTGGCTTCTGTTCACTCTATTCAATTTTATTTTTGTAATATATAAGTTTTACCTTCTTTACAATTTGGGGGTTTAGTATTTTTTAACAACAAATGAAAATATACCCAGGATCATGTAGATCATCCTGTTTTTTTTGTTTGTTTGTTTGTTTGTTTGTTTGTTTTAAAGATTTTGTTTATTAGACAGAGATCACAAGTAGACAGAGAGGCAGGCAGAGAGAGAGAGAGGGAAGCAGGGCCCCCACTGAGCAGAGAGCCCCATGTGGGACTCGATCCCAGGACCCCGGGATCATGACCTGAGCCGAAGGCAGCGGCTTCACCCACTGAGCCACCCAGGCGCCCCAGATCATCCTGTTTTGTCTCCTAGGAGATTATATTATCCCCCTCTCCTTTTTTCTTTTTCTTTTCTTTTTCGGTTTCTGACCTCTTGTCTAGTGTGTATTTTCCCTAGGTTGTGACTGATATTTTTGATTTTGTTCTCTCATTGTTCCATTCTTCTCTGAGCAAAATGGAATTCACAGCAAAGGAAAGAACCAGTGGTAATACTCCCTGCCACATCAGGTCATGATCCTAGGGTCCTAGGTTTGAGCTCCATATCCCTGCTCAGTGAGGAGCTTGTTTCTCCCTCTTCCTCTGCTCTCTCAGGTAAATAAAAAATATATATCTTTTAAAGTTACACTCTAGGCCACAGATCTAATCAATACACACATAAGTAAAATATCAGAGCTGGAATTCAGGATAATGATTATAAAGTTACTAGCTGGTCTTGAAAAAAAAAAGCAAAAAAGACACTAGAGTATCTTTTTTTGGAGAAAAAAAATCTAACCAGTCCAAAATTAAAAATGCTTTAACTGAGGTGTAGTCTAAAATGGATCCTCTAACAGCTAGGGTAAACAAGGTAGAAGAGAGAGTCAGTCATATAAGAAGACAAGGTGATGGAAAGGAAGGAACCTGAGGAAAAGAGAGAAAAACAACTAGAGAACCATGATAGGAGGCTTCAAGAAATCAGTGATGCCATAAAGTGAAACAACATTAGAATTACTGGGGTCCCAGAGGAAGAAGAAAGAGAAAGAAAAGGTTAATTGACCAAATCATAGCTGAGAGCTTTCCTACTCTGGGGAAGGAAACAGGCATTCAAGTTACAGAGAACCCTCCTCATAATCAATAAGAATAGAACAACACCCTGACATATAATAGTGAAACTGTACTGTTTCAGAGATAAAGAGAAAATCCTGAAGGCAGTTTGGAACAAGAGGTCCTTAAGGTACAAGGGTAGGAACAATAGACTGTCAGCAGACCTATCCACAGAGACCTGGCAGGTCAGAAAGGGCTGGAATGATATATTCAAGGTACTAAATGAGAAAAACATGCTGCCAAGAATACTTTACTCAGTAAAACTGTCATTCGGAATGGCAGGAGAGATGAAGAGCTTTCAGGACAAACAGAAACTAAAAGAATTTGTGGACCCTAAACCATCAACACCAGGAAAATAAAAACAATTTTAAGGACATATTATGAGCAACTGTATGTTAACAGATTAGGCAATGTGGAAGAAATGGATGCATTACTAGAAACTTATAAACTATTAAAGCAGAGACAGGCAGAAATGGAAAACCTGAACAGACTGATAGCCCACAAGGAAATTGAAGCAGTAATCAAAAATTTCCCAAAAAATATAAGTCCAGAGCTGGTTGACTTGCCAAGGGAATTCTACTAAACATTTAAAGAAAAACTAACACCTGTTCTTCTGAAACTATTTTAAAAAATAGAAATGGAAGGAAAACTTCCTAACTCTATGGGGCCAAACCAGAGAAATATCACACCAAAAAGGAGAATTACAGGCCAATATTCCTGATGAACATGGATGCCAACATTCTCACCAAGTCACTAGCCAGTAGGATCCAGCAGTACATTCAAAGGATTATTCACCACAACCAAGTAGGATTTATTCCTGTGCTGCAAGGTTGGTTCAACATTTGCAAATCAACCAGTGTGATACATCTCATTAATAGGACAGGACCCTTAGGATCCTCTCAATTAATTCAGAAAAAGCATTTGACAAAGTAAAACATCCTTTCTTGATTAAAACTTTCCAGTGTTGGGATAAACAGAACATACCTCAATAGCATAAAAGCCATCTTTGAAAAGCCCACAGTGAATAATATTCTCAGGGGGGAAATTCTGAGAGCTTTTCTCCTGAGGTCAGGAATATGGCAGGTTATATCTACTCTCACCACTATTACTCAACATAGTAGTAGAAGTCCTAGCATCAGCAATCAGACAACAAAAAGTAATAAAAGGCACTCATATTGGCCAACAGAAGTCAAACTCTCTGTCTTTGCAGATCACATGCTATTCCATGTAGAAAACCCAAAAGACTCTATCCTCAAATCTCTAGAAATTATACAGGAATTCAGCAATGTGGCAGGATAGAAAATCAATGAACAGAAGTCAGTTGCATTTCCATACACTAACACTGAGACAGAAGAAAGAGAAATGAAGGAATTAATCCCATTTACAATTGTACCAAAAACCATAAGATACCTAGGAATAAACCTGACGAAAGGGGCAAAGGATCTGTACTCTAAACACTACACTTATGAAAGAAATTGAGGAAGACACAGAGAAATGGAAAAGCATTCAATGCTCATGGATTGGAAAAACAAATATTATTAAAATGCCTGTGCTACCTAACAGTCTATATATTCATTGCAATCCCTATCAAAATACCATCAACTTTTTTCCAGAGTAGGAACAAATAATCCTTAAATTTGTATGAAACCAGAAATGACCCTGAATAGCCAGAGGAATGTTGAAAAGGAGAACGAAAGATGAGGACATCACAATGCTGGACCTCAAGCTCTATCTTGCTAGAAATGTCTCCAAAGGAAAGGGAAGCTGAAGCAAAAATGAACTGTTGGGACTTCATCAAAATAAAAAGCTTCTGCACAGCAAAGGCAGCTTTCAACAAAACTAAAAGGCAACTTATGGAATGGAAGAAGGTATTTGCAAATAACAGATCAAATGCTGGGATCCAAGACCTATAAAGAATGTACCAAATGCAACACCCAAAAAACAAATAATCCAGTCAAGAAATGGGCAGAAGACATGAACAGACATTTCTGCAAAGAAGACATGCAGATGGCCAACAGACACCAAAAAAAAATGCTCCACATCACTTGGCTTCTGGGAAATACAAATCAAAACCACAATAAGATACCACCTCTCACCAGTCAGAATGGTGAAAATTAACAAGACAGGAAACAACGAATGTTGGTGAGGATGTGGAGAAAAGGGAACCCTCTTACACTGGGTGGGAATGCAAACTGGTGCAGCCACTCTGGAAAACAGTATAGAGGTTCCTCAAGAAGTTAAAAATAGAGCTACTCTATAACCCAGCAATTGCCCTACTAGGTATTTACCCCGAAGATACAAATGCAGTGATCCAATGGGGCACCTGTACCCCAACATTTTGGGGAGTGATGCCCACAGTAGCCAAACTAGAAAGAGCCTATGTGTCAATGAATAGATGAATGGATATAAATGTGTGTGTATGTATATATATACACACATATATATACATATATATCTATACATTGGAATATTACTCCGCCATCAGAATGGGTGAATAATTGCTATTTACATCTAGGTGGTTGGAACTGGAGGGTATCAGAATGGGTGAATAATTACCATTTACATCTAAGTCATTGGAACTGGAGGGTATTAGCTAAGCAAAATAAGTCATTCAGAGAAAGATTATCACTTAGTTTCACTCATTTGTGGAATATAAGAAACAGTGCAGACGATCATAGGGAAGGGATGGGGAAAGTGAATCAGAGAAGTCATCAGAGAAGGGGAAAAACCATGAGAGACTTTTAACTATAGGAAACAAACTGAGGATTGCTGGAGTGGAGGTGGGTGAGGGAAAGGGGTAATTGGATGATGGGCATTAAGCAGGGCATGTAATTTGATCAGCAGTGAGTGTTATATACATCTGATGAATTTTTGAACATGACATCTGAAATATGAAGTAGGATATGTTGGGTAACTGAATTTATTTTTTTTAAATATTTTATTTGAGAGAGAGAGAGAGTGTGTATGTGGGAAGAACAGAGCATGAGCAGAAGTAGAGGGAGACATAGAAGCCCTTCTGAGCAGGGAGCCTGACACAGGACTTGATCCCAGGGCCCTGGGACCATGACCTGAACTGAAGGCAGATGCTTAACCAACTGAGTCACCCAGGTGCCTGACTAACTGAATTTAAAAAAAAAAAAAAAAAGACTGGATAAAAATGCATCATCTCCTAATTCATCTGACTTTTTCTTACTGAAAACATGGATGGAATCATGTTTGTCTCATGGGATGAGCCATAAATATCATTTACTCTCTTATTTTTTTTTTTTTTCCATCATTTACTCTCTTAAATAAATTGCTTAGAAAATACCAAAAGCCATGTGAAGTGATGTCTGTTAGCTTGGAGCAATTTCAACAAATATTTTAAATTTTAAATAGAAAAAAAATAGGTTATAAAAACTCAGTAGAACCTGAAAACTCTTTTCGAAAATATTGTAAAACAAAAATCTTTTCTGCTTCTTTCTGAATACCCAGTCCTACTGAAAACTGGAGAGGAAGCATATTTATATAATGATTTCTATAAACTACACTGAATTAACCACTTTCAGAACTATTTGTTGATTTATAAAAAGAAATATATAGAATCTAGGGGCATTTATTTCTATACATTTTTAAAAAATTAATATACTTTGTATTTTAGATTTTTAGGAAATTGAGCAGTGCTAGAGAGTCTGAATCTGGATATTTATACTTTGGTAATATTTTATGGAAAACCAAGGCTTTTTTCTTTGGAAATAGTACACTAAGAACTATGGAAAGAATTCTCTGAAGCTTTTTCATATAGAGCATCTGCTGTTCGTTTCTCTGGGTTTAATTGATATTTCCAGGACTATTATTTCTGCTTCCTGTCTTCACCGTCCAACCACCATTCTTAGGAAATGAACTCTGGATACTAATCTACATGTCTCAGAAAAGTGATAATTTGCAAGAAGTGTCACAAAGAAAAATCATGGCACCATTGAAGCTGCACTGATCTATTTAAATAAAATTCACACTTTCTCTTTTTAAAGTGGTTTGATAGGGACATCATCAAAGCTGGAACACAGTGTATCCTGCTTACATGTAATGTGATGTTTAGAAATGTAGTGTGATGTTTCTTAGAAGTTGTTAAGTAGAGAAATATTTTCAATAAACTTTCAAAAATACATACATTACTATAGACAAAAGATTCTTCCTGAGAACCATGGCATTGAAACATTTACTTAATTTTCTGTGTGTGTGTGAGAGAGAGTGGGAGAGAGAGAGATGGATGAAAAGTACTTATGTGCTCTATAAACTCAATGATTTGGCTTTATACAAGTATTTTCAGTAACAGAATCAAGACTATATTTTCAAAAAAAATTCTTTTGCAGGAAGTATTTTGAAATATTGCAAAATCTAAATACTTTATCAAACATTACCAATTGATTTTTCATAAATTCTAAGCAAATACTGTCAAATTTTATATTAAAAATGAATCAGCATGCCAGGATGGCTCAGTCAGTTGAGTGTCCAACTCTTGGTTTCAGCTCAGGTCATGATCTTGGGTCATGAGATTGAGCCCCACGTCAGGCTGTGCACTCAGCACAGAGTCGGCTTGAGATTCTCTCTCCTTCTGCTCCTCTTCCCTGCTTTTGTTCTCTCTTTAAATACATACATAAATACATACATAGTATCTTAAAAAACAAAAACAAAAATGAAGGAACTACAAAGAGGTAACTGCTAGTTCTCCTTAGCCCCAAACTTCTTATCTGGCTCTCTCCTTCACTGTGTACTTTTTCCATTTCTAGACTTAACTCTACCCATGTCTTTCCTATTCTTGCCCATTCATACATATCCTTCCATCTAGCCCTTTGAGAAAGGTTCAACTTTGTCTTGAGAAACTCCTTTCTGATGTGGAACTCCTTCCTTCCACTTCTTTCTCCTTCACCGCCTTTTATTCCTACTGATGTCACCAATGGAGGACCTACATAGGGGGATACCCCTAACCCAATAATTAATGGTCTTTATCATTTATTTAATTACCATCCCCGTAATTAGGATGCCCTCCGAATATTTTATATTGAATAGCCATAATGTGTCATGAGAACACAACTTTAAGTGTTTCACCAAATTTTCAAGATAGGAACATTATTCACATAATATTAAATTTCACAGCCATGACTACCCTTAACTCTGCTAATACCATTACCAATACAGTAAGAACTTACTTGAGGAGTCCTCTAATACCACCCTAAAGCAAGAGGTAGGGAAATTAACCTAATCTTATTGCCTATTAATTTGTAGACTTCACATGACTAAAACTTTCAAAATTAAATTTCCTCTTGAATTGACTCATTCCATTCTTTCCTAATCTTTTTACCAAGGGCTTCCATATCCATCTCAAATGTTCATTTCTTCCAGGTCATATTTTGTCATCTTGATAACTGCAGCATCCTCACTGGTGACCCATGAAACATGAAAATTTCATAATCCCTCCGATCCACTGATACTTCATCTCAGCTATTTCATCCTTTGCCAGCACAACATACCATTGAATTTTATAATTATTTAAAGGAATTCCACTAGAAAAAAATCACAGGGCACCTGGGTGGCTTAGTGGGTTAAGCCGCTGCCTTCGGCTCAGGTCATGATCTCAGGGTCCTGGGATTGAGTCCCACATCGGGCTCTCTTCTCAGCAGGGAGCCTGCTTCCCTCTCTCTCTGCCTGCCTCTCTGTCTACTTGTGATCTCTGTCTGTTAAATAAACAAATAAAATCTATTAATTAATTAATTTATTTATTTGACAGAGAGATCACAAGTAGGCAGGGAGGCAGGCAGAGAGAGAGAGAAGAGGAAACAGGCTCCCTGCTGAGCAGAGTGCCCGACGTGGGACTCGATCCCAGGACCCTGAGATCATGACCTGAGCCGAAGGCAGCGGCTTAACCCACTGAGCCACCCAAGCGCCCCAACAATAAAATCTTTTAAAAAAAATAATCACAGAATCTTAGTAATCAGCACCAATTTAACTTACATCTGTCACATTCCTTTATTCCTCTCTTCTTGATTTTCGATCCTTTTTTCCCTATTAAGAATGTCCTGTAATTTCTCAAATCTCTTATGCAGAAGATTTTAATATATGGCTCTGTGCAGTTATCTTAAGCTTCTCCAAATTTTTGCTCTCCTCCTGAGGTTATTTTGATTCATAGTACTCTTTTCTTGGCCTAACTCTTCAAACTGTGCTTTTCTTGCCTGCTGTTTTGCACTTTGGGAAGATTGTTCTATCAACGCTCAGTTTCTCTTGCCTCTTCATTATTTCCTCTTTTTCTGACTGAGTGATCCTCAGAACCTGCTGTTCTAAAATTTTGTCAAAGCCATAAATGATGGAAGGAACAGAACCAAGGGGGAAAAATAACAAACCAGTATTAAGTTTGATGTTTGTGTGGCCTGTGGCTGGCTTGACTATTACATGTGTCACTAATTTACCTTCTGACTTAAAATCTCATTGTATAGATCATGTGAATATAAATCTCTTTTATAAATTCTGGGAAATTGCTTTTTTTGACAGTTATCTAGTTGGCTTCCTGATTTTTTTTCAATAAAAGAATGTAGATGTGAGTTTTGCAAATACACCGTGACAACATTATAAGCTCCAGTGGGGCAAGCACTCTAATGACCTATTCTCCACTTTAAATCATGAAAACAAATGCCACTGGATTCTTCCCTTTTCAAATTACAAAGTGATGGTGTCATTGGAAAGGACTAAGCCTGGGAATGAAATTAATCTGTTTCCCCATTATCACTCTGCACATTAACCTTGATGTATTTGTTCTTTCGTGGTCATTAATTCTTGTTTAATATGGAAACATACAGGTCTGATGCTTGGGTCTCCTTCAGGGCTTTACCTTTGACAATCCTGCTTTAAATATGCATTTATTTGGCAGATCTGCCTGAGGTTTTCCTGGGTTGTCCATTAATATTTGCAGGTTTCACAATGATACAGCCAAGGAAAATGAAATCACAGTTCTTTTTAAGGTTTTTATTTACAAGAGGCTTCAAATGATAATTTGAAAATAATTTCCATGTCAGTTATAGGTAAGAACTTAAAATTGAAAAATCAATCCAATCAATGTATCATATTATAAATAAATATATATAGATATATTATAAATATATAGATATAAATATATCTAATATATTTATCTTTCATAAATTTTCTCTAGCCTTTTATTTTTTCTAGTCAGGTATGGCATGAATTTTTAAAAAATGATTTCATGTTTTTAGTTGAATTTTGATAGGCATTTGGTTCAGCAACTAGTATAATTGGCTTTTTTTAATTTCTGTAAACTCAGGCCAACATTTTACCTGTATTTCTGAATCCACACAATATGGCACAGATATTGACATTAGTGGCAGAGATGCTTTGGATAGAGTTCAGTATTACATCAAATGCTTCAGAGAGTAAAGTCTTATAATTCTCTTTCTTTGCTGTAAACTTAACAATTTTTCAGGGTATTAGGACTACTTCAAAAGATACATTGATTTTATCTTTAGGAATGGGAAAAGAAGCATAAGAAGAAAAATGATTGATGCTAGTACATCGAACTCAACGTACTGTCCCCCTTAAGGCAAAGGAAATCTATACTACAGAAGTTTTCGGGTGGTAGCAACACCTGTAGAGACTGCTGAGTATAGGATGAACTCAAGGCAAAGAAAGTATAAGGCAGGTTCATGGGCCCGTGAGATAAAGAGCTGATGTTGATTAATGAATGAGAAGCAGGACAAAATGTGAGATTGAAGACGGTATTCATAAAGATTTAGAATTAGAAACCCCAACTTTGGGGAAAGTTATTTAACACCTATTTCTGAGTGTTTTTTAAAATACAGATTAGGGGTAATACCTTTATTGTCATGGTTTATACGCATAATGATTGATCATCATGCTTACTCTGTGTTTTTGGGAGGCACAGTTGAGAAGAGTGGTCCCAAACCATTCATTACTGATGGGAGGGCCAATGGAAGGGTTGAAGCTTTGGGGGGAGTTGTCTATGCTATAAATATTTATATTTAACATTTTTAGATATTTTTTCAGTTCTTCATAAACTGTCATTAAATGTAATGTGTTGGTGTTGTTGTTTTTTAATGCAATGTGAGTCATCTCTAATCCATTGTTTTTTTTTTCACTTGAACCCAAATACCCTTTTCTCTTGTCTTTTGGCTGGAAATTCACTAAATCATGGGAATGCAAGATATCATTTAGAAGTGCAAAAATAACCTTCGTTTTATCTTCTCTAAAATTTTATGAAAATACTGGGTTTGACCAGATGGAAAATCGGTGGAAAATCAAGAAGTGACCAAAGCCAATGTGAGACAACAATTATCTTAGCATGAGATAATGTGTACTGTTTCTATGGAAATCAGAAGAAAATAATATGCAAAGAAATTACAAAAGTGAAGGGATAAATTTATGGAGATCGTGTTAATGAAAAATAATATTTTTAGGAATCTGGTTTTTTATTTTTATTGAACTTTCGTGAATTTCCCTTTTGGTTTATATTTTAACTATGCTGTATTCCATTTCCTTTATATTCTTCAGCTATTAAGATAACACACAAGTTATGAATTCTTATTTTTTCAATCTTACTAATTTATGAAACACAGGTTACATGACATTTTTTTTTATTACTGACAATGATGGACTTTCCTTTTAAGTGGAATATCAATTGGGAAGCAGATATATGCCATTTTTCATCATAAAAGTATAGGATATATGACTATGGCTCCATAAATGCATGGAGAATATTGATAACTCTTCTTCATCCTTATCATTGAAAAAGGTTATCTGATCCTTTATTGATACACACTTCTACATATGTGTTCTCAAAGTCATTGTAAAAAAAAATTTATTATCATTTGCATGTGAATTTCAGATTGTCTGCCTTCAAGAAGGTATCTCGCTTATAGGGTTATTCTTCTGAAATTTACTAACTTGGGTTCCTATGTGGCTCAGTCCTTTAAGCATCTGCCATAAGCTGAGGTCATGATCCGAGAGTCCTGGAATGGACCTCAGGTTCTCTCAGGTTCCCTGCTCAGCGGGAGGTCTGCTTCTCCATATCCCTCTGCCCCTCCCCCTGCTCATGCTCTGGTGAACACGCTCTCAAATAAATAAATCTTTACACTTGAGCTTAGCCAAAAGCCCAAGAAGCGATCAAATAAATAAATCTTTAAAAAAATAAAGTGATTCGGGGTCTCTTCTGATTCCATACAAATTTTAGAATATTTGCTCCAGCTCTTTGAAGAATGCCGGTGGAATTTTGATCGGAATGGCATTAAAAGTATAGATTGCTCTAGGCAGTATAGACATTTTAACAATGTTTATTCTTCCAATCCAAGAGCATGGAATGGTCTTCCATCTTTTTGTGTCTTCTTCAATTTCTTTCATGAGTGTTCTATAGTTCCTCAAGTATAGATCCTTTACCTCTTTAGTTAGGTTTATTCCCAGGTATCTTATGGTTCTTGGTGCTAAAGTAAATGGAATCGATTCTCTAATTTCCCTTTCTGTATTTTCATTGTTAGTGTATAAGAAAGCCACTGATTTCTGCACATTGACTTTGTATCCTGCCACGCTGCTGAATTGCTGTATGAGTTCTAGTAGTTTGGCAGTGAAGTCTTTTGGATTTACCATATAAAGAATCATGTCATCTGCGAAGAGAGAGAGTTTGACTTCTTCATTACCAATTTGGATACCTTTTATTTCTCTCTGTTGTCTGATTGCTGTTGCTAGGACTTCTAATACTATGTTGAACAAGAGTGGTGAAAGTGGGCATCCTTGTCTTGTTCCTGATCTCAATGGGAAGGCTGCAAGCTTTTTCCCATTGAGGATGATATTTGCTGTGGGTCTTTCATAGATAGATTTGATGAGGTTCAGGAATGTTCCCTCTATCCCTATACTTTGAAGCGTTTTAATCAGGAACGGATGTTGGATTTTGTCAAATGCTTTTTCTGCATCAATTGAGAGGACCATGTGGTTCTTCTCTCTCCTCATATTAATTTGTTGTATCACATTGATTGATTTACGAATGTTGAACCATCCTTGTAGCCCAGGGATGAATCCCACCTGATCATGGTGGATAATATTTTTAATGTGTTGTTGGATCCTGTTGGCTAGGATCTTGTTGAGAATCTTAGCATCCATATTCATCAGTGATATTGGTCTGAAATTCTCGCTAAGGAAATGTTGAAAAACGAAAATAAAGCTGGCGGCATCACCTTACCTGATTTCAACCTTTATTACAAAGCTGTGATCACCAAGACAGCATGGTACTGGCATAAAAACAGACACATAGACCAGTGGAACAGAGTAGAGAGCCCTGATATGGACCCTCAACTCTATGGTCAATTAATCTTCGACAAAACAGGAAAAAATATACAGTGGAAAAAAGACAGTCTCTTCAATAAATGGTGCTGGGAAAACTGGACAGCTATGTGTAGAAGAATGAAACTCGACCATTCTCTTACACCATACACAAAGATCAACTCAAAATGGATAAAAGACCTCAACGTGAGACAGGAATCTATCAGAATCTTAGAGGAGAACATAGGCAGTAATCTCTTTGATATCAGCCACAGCAACTTCTTTCAAGATACGTCTCCAAAGGCAAAGGAAACAAAAGCGAAAATAAACTTCTGGGACTTCATCAAAATCAAAAGCTTCTGCACAGCAAAGGTAACAGTCAAAAAAACAAAGAGGCAACCCACGGAATGGGAGAAGATATTTGCAAATGACAGTACAGACAAAAGGTTGATATCCAGGATCTATAATGAACTCCTCAAACTCAACCCACATGAAACAGACAAACACATCAAAAAATGGGCAGAAGATATGAACAGACACTTCTCCAATCAAGAAATACAAATGGCTATCAGACACATGAAAAAATGCTCATCATCATTAGCCCTCAGGGAGATTCAAATTAAAACCACATTGAGATATCACCTTACACCAGTTAGAATGGCCAAAATTAACAAAACAGGAAACAACATGTGTTGGAGAGGATGTGGAGAAAGGGGAACCCTCTTACACTGTTGGTGGGAATGCAAGTTGGTGCAGCCTCTTTGGAGAACAGTGGAGATTCCTCAAGAAATTAAAAATAGAGCTCCCCTACGACCCTGCAATTGCACTCCTGGGTATTTACCCCAAAGATACAGATGTCGTGAAAAGAAGGGCCATCTGTACCCCAATGTTTATAGTAGCAATGGCCACAGTCGCCAAGCTATGGAAAGAACCAAGATGCCCTTCAACGGATGAATGATAAGGAAGATGTGGTCCATATACACTATGGAGTATTATGCCTCCATCAGAAAGGATGAATATCCAACTTTTGTAGCAACATGGACGGGACTGGAAGAGATTATGCTGAGTGAAATGAGTCAAGCAGAGAGAGTCAATTATCATATGGTTTCACTCATTTGTGGAGCATAACCAATAGCATGGAAGACAAGGGGCGTTAGAGAGGAGTAGGGAATTTGGGTAAATTGGAAGGGGAGGTGAACCATGAGAGACTATGGACTCTGAAAAACAGTCTGAGGGGTTTGAAGTGGCGGGGGGGTGGGAGGTTGGGGTACCAGGGGGTGGGAATTATAGAGGGCACAGCTTGCATGGAGCACTGGGTGTGGTAAAAAAATAATGAATACTGTTTTTCTGAAAATAAATAAATTGGGGGAAAAAAAAATAAAGTAAAACTTACTAATCTTAGAGTACTTTGATTTACTTTTTCTATCTATCCTGAAAAAGGGAGTGAAATGTTTGGGAAAAGAATAGATTGAAACGATGGCAAAGATTGATGTGACCCACTTACTTTTCCTTTTCTTTATCACTGAGATTCACTGTCATTCACCCCACATGCAGTCATTTAGATTTCACTGATTATGTTTTCAATTTTATTTAATTTGCTATTAAGGATGTCAAAAATCATTCAGATGTAAGTTACTCATCATACATTGTCTTTCCAACTACATTTTGAAAAAGGTAGTAGATTGGCTTTTAATGAAAAGTACTACTTCCAAAACTCATTTTAATATAAATTACATCAGGTTAAACTATTTTAAGAAGCTGCAGGGACGCCTGGGTGGCTCAGTTGGTTAAGCAGCTGCCTTCGGCTCAGGTCATGATCCCGGCGTCCTGGGATCGAGTCCCACATTGGGCTCCTTGCTCGGCAGGGGCCTGCTTCTCCCTCTGCCTCTGCCTGCCTCTCTGTCTGCCTGTGCTCGCTCTCTCTCCCCCTCTCTGACAAATAAATAAATAAATAAATCTAAAAAAAGAAGCTGCAACAGGTATGATTTCATAGAGCATTTTTTTTGTTTGTTTTTGTTTGCATGTTTTTGAATGAGCTAGCTCTAATAACACAGATTTCCCTGTGCTGTGAATTGATCATGAAGCCACGTATAAACAATGGGTTAACTATATATTCACATAGGTATATTTTATCTTTAGATGTACTTTTTGAAAAATTATGGGACAGGAAAGGTGAGGCATGTTCAAGAAGTTCATTGGATTTATCCTTTAAGAAATGATTAACAGGCCCCTGGCTGGCTCAGTCAGAAGAGCATGCATCTCTTGATCTCAGGATTGTGAGTTCAAGTCCCACATTGGTTGTAGAGATTACTTAAATAAATAAACTTAAAAATAAAAATAAATGTTTAAATGATTATGGGAGGCACTTTTTTTTTTTTAAGATTTTTATTTAATTATTTGTCAGAGAGAGAGAGGGGGAGAGAGAGCACAGGCAGACAGAGTGGCAGAGGGAGAAGCAGGCTCCCTGTGGAGCAAGGAGTCTGATGTGGGACTCGATCCCAGGATGCTGGGATCATGACCTGAGCTGAAGGCAGCCGCTTAACCAACTGAGCCACCCAGGCGTCCCTGGGAGGCACTTTTGATGCCCACCATATATAACTTCAACTCTGAGTAACTGAGTAACTCTGAGTTAATTTGCAGGGTATTAGCTGTCCACGTCAAGTTTCTGAATCTTTCTTCATCTTTGCTTAAATGTTTTCTCCAGCATCATGGTGGTTGTAATGGAAATGGAAATGTTGTAATGGAAATGGCCCAAGAAGCAGAACAGTGGAGTATTAGTCTGGAACTGAATTACTCATTAGTTGGATTGCAACAGGGGATGCTTCTTGGTAATAAGTGGAATGAGTGTTAATGACCAATGAATACTGTAGCATCTTTCTTGCCATGAGCCCCATGAGTGATAAATTGAGATGACATTTAGATGCAAGGGTATGTAGAGGTTTATACAATCAATATATCCAGCAACTGAAAGATAAAGGAGCAGTGGTGATTGTAAGGACTCTGCTCTTTGCTGAATTTTGTTAACTGCTGAAAATTTTTTGAAAAAAGAAAACAATAGCATCAGAGCATGAACTCTTTGTTCAGAGCATTCTCTAAAAGCTAGAAGACATCTATGGCCTTATCTAAATCTATTCTCATTTCCTGAAGCAGGAGAGATTATGCCAAAAATTTGGTCCAGGATTTGAATCTAAGAGTGATAGAGCTCCTAGTAGTAGATGGGATGCATGGCCTTGAATGCATCCTGTATTAACAGTGGAGGTCCTGATAGGGAAATATATGAAACCCTAAAACATTTGACCAATCAGGAGGTATTGGATATCCTGGTGTGGTAGGAGCCGCCTGTGGTGAGCACACACATCCACTTTCATTGAAGCTTTAGAAAAGTTGTTGTTGTTTTCTGGAAAAAACTGAGATTAATTGTTGATGAGCGGAGTGAGAAAGTTGGAACTCCTCCTTGGTAGCATATAAAGAAGCTCATCTCTCCTGCATTGGGAGAGAATATCATTGCTGAGAATCAAATCAGGTCCTAATTATAGGAGAAGACACTTTCCACAAGAGGTCAAATTCAACAAAGACAGGATCTGCTTGCTAAGGTAAGGACCCTAGCTGGGAAAGCATGGGACCTAAATATATAAAAATGGGAGTGATTGATGTCCCCCCTAATCAAGAATTCTCATATTCCTCTATGACTCCACAGACATAGTGTATTATTCGCTGTTAAGAGAGAGATTTTTCCCATTGTTGTAAGATGGTGCAAATGCTTCTCTTCTGTAACTCATGTATGGCACTCAGGATTAGTTTCTGTTGCCCTTTCTGCTCACTAGATTTTACGCTGGGCTTAAATTATAACCGAAGACATCCAGGGGTGTTCTGGGTCTAACAAGGAAAAAAAATAACTATACCCTTTAAGAATTGCAAAACATAGCCATCATGAATTGTCAGGACCCACCACAGTTTAATTTATTTGGGACAACTCTCCTGGGATATCAGACTAAACACCTGGTAAAGATCTTTGGGAAAACCGATGGCTCATCCTAGGTGAAGTAGAATTGGCAGCATTATGTGACACTTGGTGGATGGAATGAGGTGGAAGTCTGTCAGATGATGATATTTATGAAAAGGCCAAGAGGCTAAAGACACGCTCAAAAATACAATAAGAATGATGGTATATCCTGGGGCAGGGGTGGGGAAGAGGATGCCTAGGATCACTTAACCTCCATTAGCTGGTGGATGGAATCATCATGAAGGGCCGTAGGGGAGGAGCAGCAACCAGGGGAGGTTGGCTACAGAGTGCTATGGAGGTGGTTAACAGAGTATGTCACCTCTAGAAGAAGAATAAGTGGGTAGCCAATAGGGGTATTGTTCATTTTGTGCCCGCAGATGGACATCTTAAGGGTTCAGTGCTAGCTTTTCCATCAAAAGTCCCAACACTAATCCAGTTCCCAGAAGAGAGCAAGTTTTCCAACCCAGAACTCTCTGTAGTGGTCATGATGGCAGAGAAGGCTATCAATAGGCCCAACAGCATGAACTCCTTTTTACCAAGGCTCTTTTAGTTATTCCTGTCACCAGATGGCACTCTTCCTCAGGAATTCCTGTTGTTCATTGGGCGGCAAGTTGATGTATTGAATCCTTTCTGTTCTGGAAAGGTCATATATTTAGTCTAATAAGAACAGACACATCCTGAATATACAATGGCTTTTTATCCTCTCAAGGCTTCAATTAGTACCATTTTTCAAACAGAGTGTTTCGTGTTTGGTTTACCACCATGGGATATCACATATCAAAACAGATCAGGAGTTCCTTTTTCTCTCAATGCAAGTATGGAATCGGGTGTAGGACTTTGGGATCCCTCCCCTTTTTACCACCTACTGAATCGCTCAGGAGATGCACAGATGCTAGAATATTGGAATACCCAACCAAAGGTGCAATTAAAATGCCAAGTTATGAGCATACTCTGCACGATTACAGAACCTCTGTAGATACCTCTGCTAAGCAGTGTATTAGTTGTAGCAAAACCTTTAATGCTATACTTTGTCCCTAGTGGGAAGAGTAGAGGGGATGGAAGAGGTAAAGTTAGCATCACTCCTGATGACCCACTGGGGGACATTTTGTTTCTTCTTTCTGAAATTCTATACTGTGCCTGATTAGAGATCCTAGGTCGCCAAAGTGTCAGTCTTTTTCTAGGAAGCACATAGAAAGTCCTATTGCACTCTAAACTGTGGCTGCTACTTGCTTTCTGTGGACTCCTTGTGTATACGGACTAGTGGGCAAGATGAGAAATTGCCATCTTGCCTCTTTTTACTTCTTCAGCACAAATTATCCTTGATCGGATTTTCTGGAGGAATGTAAGATGTTAATTAGTGACTAAAACCTATCAAAAGAGAATAAAAGCAGGGTTGGGTATAGAGAGAAGTTGAACTGTGAAACTTATTTTACAGCCATTGCCTACTAGTGGGGAGCTTTGGAGCAAATATTTTTTGTCAGAGTGGTCCTGCACCAAGTAGAAATGCCTGGGGATTTACACCCCTTCCCCGTTCAGTTGCTAAATACTGACCACTCTCAGCATATGCTGAGAACTGATACATGGCACTGTCTGTTGATTGTACCTGCCAGAGTGAGCCATGAGTTCCTCCTGGAAGGGAGATCAGAGTAAAGCATCTATGTGTCTACCTTACATGTGATCTATCATATCACTGCCTTAGACCCAAGGGCCAGTTTTACGATAAGCAGGTAGGACAGGCGTGTAATCGTATCCCATCACCTGGAAGCTGCTTCCTCAGAAAACATTGGCTCTCAGCCAAGTTACTAAACAGAGGGATGATTGTTTTGGGTGGGAGCCTGAAAGTATATTTGGTAGAGGATACAGCATTGAACTGGTGGCTGTTGAATAGTGTTATGTCTCTAAGAGTTAAAAAAAAAAAAAAAAAAGAAAAAGAAAAATCTAGTCTTTCTTACAGAGCAGCAGAGAAAGAAGTTATTGTATTCTTGGATGTAATCAACCCTGATAAGCATGAAGATCTAGGGACCTAAGACTGTTACTAGATACCGCAGAAAGGATCAAGTGTGTCTGGAGGCTGGCCATCCCTAGGATACCCTTTGGTATGTCCACAATCAGGGAAAACGGTAAATGTGCAATTGCAGCAATCCAAGATAACTAGGGGCTCATACTTCTCAGAGATTAAATCTAGGCCATTCCACTGGGTAAACAACCTAGGTCAGTAACAGTAATGAGGCAGGGAAAAAGAAATGTAGAACAGGATACAGAAGAGGGCTGATGAATAGCACGTAACTACCTTGGCACCTCTTGGAGCCATGGAACTTGAGCTTGTTTAACAAGTTCTAGCTTTTTACTGATCCTGTCATTGTTGGTGTTTGTTTTTGTTTTTAGAGAGATTGTGGCTGGCCAATGGTTTGAGATATCAGAGATTCCCATTAAATACAGCTTATGCTATCAGGTCCTCCCATTTGTATCATTTAGACTTTGAAAAAAATCATTCCTTGGACTTTGGAATGCATTCTTCTCTGCAGTTAGAGACTCATGAATTGATGGTGACTTTTGGGGTTAAGACTTTTGGGGATATGGCTGTGGTAATGACAACATTTGGGTCATTTAGAGAGAGGATATGGAGTCTAATTGTCCTGGAAGTAAATATTCTACATAGAATGCTAAATCTACTACCCTTGAAGAAGAAACATCCTGAATTTGACTATCTTGTTGAATATCTAGTGTTACTCTTTTTTTTCCCCAGTAGTCCATTTGTACACCAGCTTTCACAGGTGGCAACATGAACTAAATTTAAGTATTAGCTTTTATCTATGAACAAACCTCAGGAACAGTGAGTTTATTTATCTACCTTCTTTCTTCTAATTTTACCATCACTTCTCATGCATAACTGCATAACATATCATAGTCAACTTATTTGCAGTCTAGCAGGTCTGAAAAAAATGTATAATTAAGACCATTTCTGAAAACCAGTTGGAGCCTGAGTCCTGTCCCTGTAGGAGGATTCTTCAGCTACTATGTCAACTGGCACAGATGTTTCTCTTTCTTCATATGATGAAGATCAGGGATCTAAACTTATCTGAACAGCTAGAGAGGCACCGTTTGTTCCCATTGCAGTGGCCGGGTTTGCAGCAATTTTTGCATATGGATTATATAATTTGAGGAGCAGGGGAAATACTAAAATGCCTGTTCACTTGATCCACATGCCTGTGGCAGCCCAAGGCTTTGTTGTGGGAGCAATGACTCTTGATATGGGGTATTCCATGTGTAAGGAATTCTGGGCAAAGCCTAAACCTTAGAGTAAGAGAAGCTGTCTCAGTTTTGTTGGTGGTATTTGCTTTACTTAGACATCTCATATTGAGTTTATATGTTTATGTTGAAAATAAATAATTTGAATCGGTCAGATAATATGGTAGTTTAAGAATTGGCTTCCTTTCTTACAGGCTTGATTTGCCTGGTTACCAAAGTACTAGTGACCAGTCGACTAACTAGGTTATTCAGGGGAGTCACATTAGCACAAAAGAAGAAACATGTCACTTTTAAATGGACTGGACAGTGGTAAAATATGCTCCTCCTTAAACTCTTATGATAAAATCAGTTATAAAGAGGACATTGTGCCAGTCCTGAAGTACTCCTAGTTGCCGATTTGATTCTAGTATCAAAACATGCTTTTGATGTTATGTAGGAATCCCATTTAACTTTTTTCTGCCTATTTTGCAGATTGATTGGGTACTTCAGTTTTTAGGACTGGTTGGCTCTTAATCCTTTCAGAACAGTGCATGGAATATAGTAAGCTTCCCCACAACCTAAAATACATTTATTTAAGCCAAACCTAAAAAGCTATAAAGAGCTGTTTAGAAGTAATATTTATTTCAGAATCATACTTGTAAACATGAGAATAACCTAACTGGTTCCCAGTTTAGCTTTTTTTGTAATTGCAGAGTTATATTTATGCTGCTGTTGTATTAGAATAATTTTTAAATGTTGAAATGTGTATTTTAAGTACTAAAGCAAAGGTTAAGTGAAAAATACTTTTTTAAATGTATGAAGCTTGTTTATTTTCTCTGTAAGAATCATAAATGTTAACAAATTTAAAAAAAAAAGACCAATTCTACCTAAATAACCAAATTTTTTTCCTCCCCAAATTTCCTTTTACCTAGGTGAGTATCATTTTCATTCTCTCCAGCACTTTTCTATGGTTTTCTTAAACTAAATTACCAGACAACAAAATAATAGATGAGTTGTAACTAAAGGACAGTGGAGGGCCCATGGGTGGCTCAGCCGGTTAGGCATCTGCCTTCAGCTCATGTCCCTCATCAGGCTCCCTGCTGTTCTGGGAACCTGCTTTTCCCTCTGCCTCTGTCTCTCTCTCTCTCTCTCTCTGTCTCATGAATAAATAAATAAAACCCTTAGACAAAATGAAGAACAGTGTAAGAATTCTGTATATGCATGCTGTGCTGTAGTGTTAAGTGCCCTTCTTCACCCTGTATTATATTGAAAATGATTATATTTTACTACATACTATAATAAACAGAAGAGACTAGTTTCTGTTGGTTGGGATCCCCTTTGGGAATCTGGCTAGTCCAGCCCCTTCTTGAATCCACAAGGCCGATGAGGTTGATATCTTAGTGTGGTTATAACCACTAGCACCACAGTAGTGTGCTCTGAAATATTGGTTAGGAAGCCCTCCTCTGTTGTTTTGTTAGACTTGATAGGACACAGTAGTCCATTTCCTGCCCGCCGCCCCCTGCCCCAGCCCGCAATGTTCAGTTTATGATTCAGGATGATTTAGGTGTGGAAGGTAATATTAAATCTCTCTTTTTTTCACTTTTAATGAAAGTGATCTATCTTTTCACACAAAATTTGTAATATTTCTATACAATGAGAAATGTTAAAATGAGCGAGCTTCTTCTTTCCTTCTATTCTCCTTTTCTCTACCACCTGATATAAAATAGTAATATTATATTTCTATAATTATTTCCTTGAAATTGTTAAATATATTAGTACACCTTCAATTTTTTAGTTGTAAATGATTTACTTTGAATCCTGTCTATATTGATTATAGTACATTAACTGTTTTCCTCTAAGAGTTTTATGGTTACCTTCAAAATTTTAACCCATTTCCAGTTAATTTTTGTGTATGGCATAAGATAGTAATGATAGTTTTATTCTTTTGCAAGTGACTATCCATTTTCCCTGCATTATATTTACTGAAGAGATGGCACTTCCCCCCTTGTATATTCTTGGCTCCTTTGTTTTAAATTTATTGATCATACATTGGTAGGTTTATTTCTGGGCTCTCTTTTCTGTTCTATTAATCTTTGTATGTTTTTATGGTAATACCATACTGTTTTAATTACTATAGATTTGTAATATAATCTGAAATCAGGGACCACAGTGGCTCTAGCTTTGTTCTTTTTTTTTTCCCCTCAAGATTTTTCAGGGTCTTTTGTGGTTCAACGCAAATTTTAAGATTGTTTGTTCTATTTCTGTGAAAATTATCATTGGAATTTTGATAGAGATTGAACTGAGTCTATAAATTTTCTCTGGGTAGTATGGCCATTTTAACAATATTAATCCTTCTAATCCATGAGCACAGTTTCTCTCTCCATTTGTTTGTGTCATCTTCTGTCTGTTTCATCAGTATCTTGGAGTTTTCAGAGTACAGGTCTTTCACCTCCTTGGACAAATTTATTCCTTGACATTTCATTCTTTTTGATGCATTTGTAAATGAGATTGTTTTCTTAATTTGTCTCTCTAATAGTTCAGTATTAGTATATAGTAATGCAGTTGGTTTTTGTGTATAGATTTTGTAACTTTACACCTTTACTGATTTTATTTATCAGAACAGATTTTTGGTAGAGTCTATAGGGTTTTCTATCAATGAAATCATGTCTTCTGCAAATAGTGACAATTTGATTTCTTCCTTTCCTATTTGGATGCCTTTTATTTATTTTTCTTGCATAATTTCCCTGGCTAGGATTTCCAATACTGCTGAACAGAAGTGGCAAGAGTGAGCATCTCTTTCTGGTTCTGGATCTTAGAGGAAAAGCTTTTAGCTTTTCATCATTGAGTATGTCTACTGTGGGCTTCTCATACATAGCCTTTATTATGCTGAGATGCCTTCTCTCTGTACCTGCCCTGTTGAGGGTTTTTATCTTAAATGGGTGTTGGACTTTGTGACATACTTTTTCTGCATCTGTAGAGACCATCTTCACTATTTCTCTTATTTTGTTAATGTCCTATATCAGGTTGACTGACTTGCAGCTGTTGAGCCGTCCTTCCTTGCCTGGGATAAATACCCCCTTGATCATGGTATATGATCCTTTAAATATATTGTTGGTTTCCCAGTGTTTTTTTGAGGACTTTTGAATCTATGTTCATCAGGAATATTGGCCTATAGCTTTTTGTTTGTTTGTATGTTCATTTGGTTTTTGTTCATTTGTATTTTATTGTCGTTGTCCAGTTTTGTAATAGTATTGGTAGCCTTGTAGAATGAATTTAGCAGCATTCCTTCCTCTTCAAGGAAGAGGAAGTTCTTCAGTTTTTTGTTTGTTTCTTTGTTTTCTTTTTTGGTTTTTTTTTTTTTTTTTTTTTTTTTTTTTTTTTTTTGAAGAGTTTGGGAAGGATTGATATTGAATCTTCTTTGAATTTTGAATTTTACTAGAAATCAGCAGTGAAGCCATGTGGTCCCAATTGTTGAAGGTTTGCCCAGACTTGTCATTGTTCCAATGAAAGGAATCTCAGTTAGCACCCCGTTTCAGGCTGATTGGAAGCCAGCGGCTTTTAAAGTATGAAAATATATGCAATCCCCTGGAAACAGAGTGGTAAATCCTGCTGACCTCCTGTCCAGGAGATCAGGAGGTGTTTGACATTCGCAAAACTTGGGTCTCCCGATGAGCTGATGAGTGTGTAAACTCTTTTCTGAGAGGTACTGCCATGCTGTAACCAGTCCTTAGGAAAGTGCAATGATGGCTTTCCCTGGCTTACATTCCCTGAGAGCACTTCTGTAGCCTCTTCCTATGTGCCCACCTGAAAGCCTGCCCTTTAGGCTGAAGCTCTAAGACAGGTAAACAGATTTTTTTCATAGGAAGGCTCAGGATACATTTCGGTCTACTGTCTTTGAAGTGCCTGGTGGTGATAGCCTGCCAAGAACTGTCTGCTCAGTTGTTTTAGGCCTGTGAGGCCCAGAGAGGCAAGCACCCCTGGCCACCAGAGCCAGGGAGTCCTTTGTGCAGCATGTGGGTCTGCCAGCTTTTGCAAGGCAGGTTGAGTGCAGGACCCAGAAAGGTCCACTCATTTTAGCTTTAGTGAGGCCGGAGGAGAGCACAGTTATTAAGACAAATCCACTGGTTTTGGTGAGGGAGTGGTAGAGCTCTGGGGTGAGGCATGCCTGCCAGCTTTAGTGGGGCAACAGCTGTGGCTGTGCGAATCTTCTGGCACTAGTCAGGTGGAAGGGAGTGCAGAAATGGTGCTTACCAGTGCCTGTGTTCTGGACAGAATCCCAAGAGGCCCTATCTCTCAGGCAGAGATTAACAAATGAATAGTCTAAGGCACTTTTCAAAGAGCTGGTTTTGCAGTGGGGTCTGGGATGCTGGAGCCCTTGGAAATCAGAATCTCAGCGCCTTGCAGCCCTTTCTGTCTTTGAGATGTGAGACAGTTGGTTTCAAAAGTCAGATGTTTGGGGGCTTGCATCTCTCTGGTTCAGGTTGCAAGAGTTGGCATGCCTTATGTGGGACACAAACCTCTTACTCCTCAGGGAGAAGCTCTGCCCATATTCCTGAGATCCCTACAGCCCTGGGAGTGGCACTTTTGGTGAGACTGCATCTCTTGCTCTCCTTCCTATCTTAATGTGGCCCTTTTATCCTTTGTTGTGGAAGAGCTTTTTAGCTGGTTTTCAGGTCTATTTCAGAAGGAGTTATTTGACAGGTAAACAGTACAGTTGGTGTGTCCAAGCAAGAAGATGAAGTAAAGGTCTTTCCTTGCTACCATGTAGGACTGCTTCTTCTGTCTGTAGTCCTTCTGTTGTTTAATTACGTTTCTTTTTGGTTGCTTTTGAAATTAAGTTTGCATAATGACTGTTTCTTGTATGTGTTGCCCAATACTGTTTTCAATTCCCCGAGATATGTGTCTTTTTATGTCTAACTTCTGGCAGTCTTGGATCATCTCTCTGCTCCAAGCCCACTTTATCTTGATTTATAAGATCTTACACAGTCTTGCTTTCCTTGATCTCCATTGACATAGTTTCCTCCTCCCTTCCCCTGATTTTCTCAGTTCCAGGATACTGCTCCTTGGTGTTCTTGGCACCTACCAGGCATGCTCTTGAGAGACTTGGCTGTTCTCTTTTGCTGGAATGTTTTCCTCTCACATGTCAACACCCCTTGCTGTCTCACTTATTTGCTTCTGGTCTTTTTCTCAAAATTCATGCTGAAGCTTTCTACCCACTCTACAACTTTAGTCTTCTTCCAAAATCTCATAATCTCCTTCCTGTTTTTTTTCTCCTTAGTTATTAACACTGCCTGGCACTATTGACTTCTTTACGTTGATTATGTCTTTCCCACTAGAAAGAAACCCTTCAAGAAACTTTGTCTTTCTACTACTTTATCTCCTGCACCAGATACAGCATAAGAGTTTCTTAAATAATGTTAAGCAAACAAAAATGATAGAAGAATTCCGGGTCTTCTCAAATTTATTTTCCATAGATTTCATTTAAATGGTACTTTTTCACCATCAGATTTTTCACTTGAACGTGTTCTTTTCCATAACCCAGTGTTTTGTTTCTTATACCTTTCTATACCACTCAGTTTTATGGATGTTATATTTTCCTTATTCTTTCCGAAGCTTGGATGCCACTTTGATGCTTTTGTTCTGTTCATTGCTTTCCACTAAACTTCAACTTCCTTTTTTTTTTTTTTTCCTCAGAACAATACAGGGGGCCCTAAAATAGCTGATTGGAAGTTATTGTGCATGTGGTTGCTTATGGATTACAAGGCTTCATTGTAGAATATTAGGGCTAGAACTTTTTTTATTGTCAGATATCCAACTGTTAGTGTCTTAGAGCTTTTCTCTGGGGCTGGTAAGGTACCTAGTACCTAAGAGGCTGCCATTGTTCTTAGGTCAGATAGAGGGAGGATAGAACATCTCACCCCTTGAGAGGAATAATCAATCTCTATTTCTTTCCCTCCCTTCCTTCCTTCCTTCCCTTCTTTTCCCCTTCCCTTTCCTTCCATTATTCCTTCCATCTATTCTACCTTCCTTTCTCTCTCTGTCTCTCCTTCTCAGTCCTTCTGTCTTTCTTTGAAGAATTTTCTCCTTCAGTATGGTTCCAGCTCCTCAGTGGGCGCCATAGGTTTCCCACTACCTCTTTCCCTGGCTAAATCTTTCCAGAGAGGAAAATTCTGGTTTTATCCTGACAGGGATAAAATTGTTTCCTTACTTCTGGGATAGGGGAAGAGATCTCTAACGCAGCTTCGAGAGCTCCGTTCCCTAATACTGCCTGGTGTTTCTGTGATTCTTTGACATAGTTTTCCCTGTAATTCTTCTGTAGAGACTTTAGAATCTGTCTTTCCCAAGTCTGTGTCATGTACTACCAATATATCTGTCTTCTGGATTTCACATTTCAGTTTGTGATTATCTTTCACATTCTTGTCCTTTTTGTTTATCCCTTTTTTTCACTCTTAAATCTCTAGTGTAATTTCAGGACCAAATGGAGAAAAACACATGGTTCAGTTCATTCATTTAAAATGGTAACACTGGGGATACTGGGTGGCTCAGTCATTAAGCATCTGCCTTCGGCTTAGGTCATGATCCGGGGTCCTGACATCGGTAGCTGCATTGGGCACCCTGTTCAGCAGGAAGCCTGCTTTTCCCTTTCCCAGTCCCCTGGCGTCTGTTCCCTCTTTCTCGTAGTCTCTCTCAAATAAGTAAATGAAATCTTTAAAAAAATAATTAAAAAAATAAAATGGTAACACTATTTAAAGGATTCTTATTGGGTAGGCTGTGTTCTGAAGATGAGGTCTGTTGGTCAGAATGTGGACAGACCTCTGAAAACTTTTGTGAAATGGGCCAGCAAGGACCAGCTAGAGCATGTAAGGACAAACCAGTAGATTTCCCTTTTTTCCCTGAAGAGTGAGCTCCTTAGCATATGTCCTTTCATGGGTGAAGAAGGGGCAGAGATTTGAAAGGGTCCTTAATTTCTTCCTCTAGCAACCTCCTACCCTCATAAAAACACAGAAATCTTTATTCCATCACACCCACTGCTGGACTTAACCCAGTGTCCTCTCATATTTACCCGTTTACACTCATCCCTGAATTTCTCATTCTCCGCTCCCATATCCTTGCACTCTCAGACACACTCATAATCTCAGATCCTCATGTCTTAAACATTTACATCTCATTTTGCAGCATATGCATTCCTCAAGTTTCCTTTCTCTAATGTCCTTCCTTAGCCACTCTAATGTTGAACTCACACAAATAATCTCACACTTATAGGACTTTGTAATTTCACAATAACAATGCATGAAGCCAATACAGTTATTTAACATTTTATAAAACTCCCGTTTCCAGTCCCCTAGACCCCCCATGTAATTCCTCAGTCAAGGAGCTCACATGAAGTGCCGCATCCATCGTTCACCTGGTCAGTGTGTATTGCTTTCCCGATCTCAGCAGTTATCACAAAATCACCCAGCTCCATACTTCACTCACAAACCAAATAGATAGTCTGCAACTACTTAAACTTTAGTACTATGTGACACACAGGTCACTTGTAATACAGGGAAGACATTCTGCTGTACGTCTCTAGAATGCTGCAGTGTCACCCACGACTCTCATGCTACCTTCACATGCAATGGCCATGTCACCTCTACAGTCTCTGCATAAAATTGTTGAGGACACGTGACAGACACATACTCACATCAGACTGTGTTCACAAACATGGCACACATACTAAGTCCCTAGAAAATACAGCACCCCCACTGAACTATCTCATTTCTCAACCAACATGACCTATCAGACACTCTCCAGCGACCTAAGAGACAATATAGGTGCATTTTGTCAAGTAAACATTGAGTTATAAGCTTCCCTGAAGTTTTTAAACTCAGGAGGAGACTTAATATGTTTGAGTTATTTTCTAAGGAACAAATGTAGATTAGGAGGAAGAGAAACTAACTGGTGATTTTTGTGATATGTTTAAATTCGTGGCAGAGATCGAGATGATCCTAGAAATACACATATTTTAACAGGGAAATAACCAACAGCCTAGAATTTCGCTTTTCATTGGTAAGGTTTAGAGGTAGGCTTAGGCGTACGGTGAGTACAGATGCAAAAATTAATCAGAATAGTGTGTGAGAATGTGAGGAGGGTGACACCACCAACTGGGCCAAGTGACAGCTGAGCCATTTGGCAGTAAGTAGCTCCTCGGAGGGGAGCTGTGCCCAATGTGGGGAGGTGTGGCCTGGAGTCAGCCTTGGGGATCCTACTGGAGTCTCCTGGTCCCACAGAGCTGTGCAGCAGAGCTCTCAGGTAAGGTCCGACCCAGGTACCTGAAGGAGGAGGCCAAAGAGCAGCAGTGGAAGTCGATCAGTTCCTTCCTGTAAATTCGAACCCTCCCAGGAAGCAACAGGACTTTCATATCATAAAGCACAGCTGGCAGACCAAAGACCTTTACTGACATGCTCCAAATTTATTCTTGTGGTAAACAGAATAGTGAGAGTGCAGGCGCCTTCCCATGTACTAGGCAAGAATTTGAGCCTCTGATCCATGGCAGAAAACAACATAAGGCTTTCAGAGGTAACCAGACATTTCATTCCAGAAAATGTTTTTAGATACGTAAATTTTAGAACTTTGAACAGAAGCTGGACTATAATCTTCATGGGGACAAGTACCCTGTGGGTTATTATACATACTATTTCTTTAAAGTTTAGTGAAGGCAAAAAAAAAAAAAAAAAGTCACATGTCTGCTTTTCCTTCTCTTTTCCAGAAGTTTTAAGCACAGATGAAGATGTTTTACCTGGATCCTCTGGGTTGGCCCAAGGCCATGGCCAGATGGCAGCAGATTCAAACTCAGAATACTCCTGTGTGTCTGCAGACAGTGTCATTCCCTATGGTATGTGGTGGGTGAGAGGTGGGTCTGAGGGGGAATCAGGCAGGGAGGTAAGGCAACATGTTAACCAAAAATTAGAATTAAGTGCCAGTGCTCAGCTATGGCCATAAATGACCCCTTTGCTCAAGAACTGCCCAGGGTCTCTGTTCTTTATTAATAGGCAGAAATGTACCATTTCGGGATTCCTGTCTTCTTTGGACGACGCTCTTAAAGGATCTGAATGGGAAGAGTAAAACTCTAAGAGAAGTATAGAAATACAATTCTAGAAGAGGAGTTTGGGGCAAGTTTGTGAAGTCTTAATTTGAGCATCTCCAGCACCATGATTCCCAGGAAGCCCTGAAAATTTATTTTGTCTCTATCTATAATATCGTTATATCTATCTGTCCTTTCACTCTACATATGTGTGTATAGATAGACACCAACATAGAAGTAGATAGATACACATGCAGAATTCTTCATAAAACTTGTACCCCATCCTCCCTAATTACACAGTTACTCATGAGGAAAATCAAGCTGAAAATATCCAACTTTAGTGACTGCATGCTGTTTTACAGACATGGTTCTTTCTACATGTTCAGTGTTCTTTACCCATCTCCAGAAATCCCACATGCAAGGTACTCAGTATTATGGGCATCCACCATAAACACAATTTTGATCATTATTTACTTCTCTTTTGGAGTAAGTGAAGTTTTAATTTCACCTTAATATTAGAGTTTTCTACTGAGGAAATCAATTTCTGTGAGAGCAAGTGTCATGTGTGGTAATGTTGTCTAACTTAGAGTGTTCATTCAGTGTGGCTCTTTTGAAAGGATACAGACTCCAGAAGATGCCGCATCTCAATATATTGTTTTTTTTTTATTCCATTCACCAGTACTCAAGACGGCAACCCAACAGGATGCAGCCCATCCTAAGTCCTCTGCCGTGGTCCCTCCTGGTGGTGAGGCAGCAAAACAACAATCCTCTGCCTCAGAGTATTTCTCCTGTTTCTCAACTCTATCTGAGCTGATTCGTGCTAATGAGGATGGTAAGGGAAGTACACAGGTGGGGTCTGAGCATGGATGGGAGGTACAACTGAGCTGCTCAGCCCAAGCCCTCTTATTTAAGTCTCCACTTAAAAATCTGAAGAGGGCTTCAGGGCAGAGGCACTAAGACTGACGGCTCTGCAGAGGGACAAATGGGAATGTGCCTCCAGGGTTAGGACCCAGTTACTCGTGAGAGTACTGGGACAGCTGGGGGTCGGGAAGAGCACTGTGCTGGTGTGGGCCTTTCATCATAGTCTTCCCCCTCAGGTGAGCATGAACTCCTCACACACACTCCTGCATCTGTCTGCCTTCCTACCAGTTATGGTCCCATTTCTCCTTCCCTTTGCTTTTAGACATGCCTTCATTCTTCATCAATCTTCCCTTTCCCTTGTATGTGAGGGCGCAGCTATGCCCCCATACCCTCACTCCTTCACACAATCAGACTCACCCATTTACACACTAATGCCATACGGAATTTACATCCCCTCACACCAATCACCCGGTTTAACTACCTCACACTAAGCCAAATTGTGGAAAATTGGTTCACCCTGAGAGGGGTGCACTTTCCTATAGAGCCTTACTCATCCACGTGCCCCTTCATGCACGAAGACATTGGCACTTCACAGAGCTGCATCTTCGGGGAGTTCAGGTCACTTCTGGTAACAACACTCTAAGTCCTGTTGTCTCACGACAAGGAACGGCACCAGTCCCGCACTTGTTCATATGCTCTGCCACACTGTGGAATACGCATGCACACACTCATCCGCCGTCACCTTGCACCATCATCAGAAACACTCATCAGGGTCTCCTGGGTGGCTCAGTCATTTGGGCAGCCAACGCTTGGTTTTGGCTCAGGTCATGATCTCGGGGTCATGTGATCAAACCCTGCATCAGGCTCCATGCTCAGCAGAGAGTCTGCTTGTCCCTCTCCCTCCACCCCTCTTGTCTCTCAAATAAACAAAATACTGAATAAAAAAAAAGAAGAAGAAAGAAAAAACCAACCACTCACCAGATGAGTCCCAAAACATACTTGCAACTCCACAAGACACACCACACCCTCATTCCCACATAGTTAGACCATGTACACACCTCAAAGTATAGCACTCAGAGAATTCTGAAATATCACATGTGTATATACTTAGGCTCCACATGTCTACATAGGAATAGTCTCATGGGCATCTCGCCTCCTCCAGATACCGCGGACTTATTCTATTTGTCTTACACTTGTAATTTTCTTCCCTAGGAGTTCCTCAAACAAACCAGCTTGTTTCTTGTTCCAAGAAACGTGAGACTTCCTCACCCTTTCTATATAGCTCCTTTCCATTCCATGTGGCTGATGATCCTAAGCCTTCTGTGTCCTCAGCAAACACAGAAGAAGAAACATTCATGAATGTCTACTATATGAATGTAAGAACAAAAAGGGGGGTGGCTGTCTTCGATGATGAGCAGGAAAGCCTGCAGCCTCCCACCAAAAAACCAAAAAGAGAAAAAAAGACCTTTTCTGATCTCCAGGGAGTAGTCACCCCCTCTTGTACTACTAAGGAGCCAACAATTGGCAGTGCATCAAGGCAGACAATTGAAGAGCAGGAGAAAGGGAAGGAGGCTGACAGTTCCACACACAAAGCACCTTACATCCATCACACCATCATGATACAACAGGTGCCCAGTACACGTATCAGACACACCCATAGGAAATGATGGTATTATTAAACAGTTAACTAGGGAGCAGTGAGCTTGTTTACCATGGCAACAGAAACACTGACATAACAGTGAGGAATAGGTTCTTCAAAAATAACTCCACTGGTTGTCTCATTTGAGGTTATAAATCTCTAGGAGTTCAGAACGCAGAGGGTAAAAGGGTAACAGATGTGAAGGAAAGCAAATGGTACTGAAACTCCTAACCACAGTGAATGACACAGAAAGACAGGATAGTGCAATAGGCCAATTCTTTGCCCATACTAAAGATAACTGTTTAGGGCAAAATAAGTATTTCCATGGGGGATGGGGAGAGTGGGGATAGTAGATTAGGGATAAGAGTGTAAGAGGGGAACAGAATGGGACCAACTGTTTTTATGAGTTTTGTTCAATTTTTTAGGACCATCGTAGGATCCACAACCTGGCCACTCTTTGAAAGACAGTCCTCCAGGCCCTGAGGCAAGAAGTGAATCCTTCACTTGTTATTCCTCATTCTCTCGTAAGGAGAAAGGAAGGGCATTTCAAGTCCAGGCAGATGAGGGTAGAGGGCGTCTGAATAGACCTATAGGTATCCAGCTCAGCATCTCTCCAAAGCCAGAGGGAGAAAGGTACACATGAGGCCCAGTTATAATCTTTTTCTCTGCCCTGATTTGGGAATATGAGTCTCCTGTTTCTGTACCCTCAATAGGAACTCATTACAAACACTTTTCACATTTAGTGGGTAGAGAGGAACTGTGTGCCTACATTTTGGGGGAAGATATTTACTGAGGGAAGAAGTGGAATTCATAGGCGCAGTATTCACAGGAATTGTGTAAATAGAGCCTATCCATTTGTAAAACCTCCCCATCCATCCAGAGTATGTGGGGATCCTTAGTTTAAGGTTAATATATTTATTATCAGCTCTCAAATGATTGAACAAATTCTGCCCATCAGTTGATACTAGGCTGCCTGATGCGGAAACTCAGGTCCAGTCTGTAGGGGCCTGGTTAGCCAGAGGGAGCCCTTTGGTTGTAAACTTAGATTGACCCCGCCCCCCCCCAGAGGAGCTTACTTGCAACCCCTAGATATAGGGACGGGTCAGGCCAGATGGAGACATCCAGTCAGTGGGGTGCGTATATATTTACTGTGGTGTGTTGCAATCTCATTGGCCACCTGTGAGTGGGGCGGGGGAGTGTTAGGAGGAGTTAGAATAGCCGTTGGGATAGCAGTTAGAATAGCCGTTGGGATAGCCGTTAGAATGGCCATATGGAGACATCCAGTCAGTGGGGTGCGCATATATTTACTGTGGTGTGTTGCAATCTCATTGGCCACCTGTGAGTGGGGCAGGGGAGTCTTAGGAGGAGTTAGAATAGCCATTGGGATAGCAGTTAGAATAGCCGTTGGGATAGCCGTTGGGATAGCCGTTAGAATGGCCATTAGAATAGCCGTTAGGTTAGTCCTTGGAGTAATAGTCTTCCAGAGCAGCCTCCTTGGGGGTGGCCTTTTCATGAGAGACGGCCCCTACTGGTCTGTTTGGTTTCTGATGCTTGGCAGAAATAAAGCTTTGCTTGACTTTCGGTTTGCGTCAGTCTTGGTCCTTTGATCATGGACCCTAACACGGTTTTCTTCCGTGAGCAACAGAAACCATCAGTTTCCAGGGAAAAGTCCTTACTAGGACTGGAGTAATCCCAAAAAGATGAGCAGAGAGCAGTGCTCTTTCTTGAAGAAATGCTGGGAGAGGGTCTGGGTATGAAAATGTTAGCAGAGAAACGTGGAAGGGTATGTCAGTATGAAAAACCAAAGCATTTATGTTATCAGGAAGGCGTGAAAGTACCAACAGCTTTAAGTAGGCCAGAAGCGGTCAGATTCTCAAGAGCTGGACTTGAGGTGGAGTATAGAGACATCCAGTCCAAGACCCATCCCTTCCATGTACTTTGGTAGCCTGTGTTCTGGCATTCATCTCTTTCATCCCATTTCATCCCATTCATCCCTTTACAGCCCTCTGCACTCCTTATCCTCATCATTCAATTCCTTATAATCTTCCACATGCTTCTGCATTCTCTATGCCATGTGGTTGCCCCTGCCATAAAAACAGTGGTGATTTCTCTGTCTTCTGAAACTCTAGATCAGTTACTGTTTTTAAATTTCACAGAAGCATACAATGTATAGTTTGTGTCTAGTTCCTTTCATCATCAAATCTGTGAATTTAATATTTTATATATATATATATATATATATATATATACACACACATATATTTTCTTACACAGTCTTCTCTACATCTCCATTTCCTTTAGATCTTTACACAGTCTCAAAGCTCATATGTTCTTTCTCTTACAACTTTTGACTTTTATGTCCTCTAATGTTCTTTCATTATTTCCTGAGATTACAGAAATACACCAATTCTACTCTCAAAGACAGTATTCCTAATAATTTTCTGGTACATCTAAATCCTGTAACAACCTATACACCCCCCCCAAATCCGTAGTCACAGGATGTGGAATCTACACATGTGGATATGTGCAAAACTAAAACACATAAAGCATGCATACCATTCTCAGTCACACAAAATTCACCCCGTATTCAGATTCACAAACACCAAAGCAGTTACACATTAGGCCCTGGCCCTGTTTGAACCAACGTGTTAGGAACTTTCACACACAAAGCACCTTACATCCATCACACCATCATGATACAACAGGTGCCCAGTACACGTATCAGACACACCCATAGGAAATGATGGTATTATTAAACAGTTAACTAGGGAGCAGTGAGCTTGTTTACCATGGCAACAGAAACACTGACATAACAGTGAGGAATAGGTTCTTCAAAAATAACTCCACTGGTTGTCTCATTTGAGGTTATAAATCTCTAGGAGTTCAGAACGCAGAGGGTAAAAGGGTAACAGATGTGAAGGAAAGCAAATGGTACTGAAACTCCTAACCACAGTGAATGACACAGAAAGATAGGATAGTGCAATAGGCCAATTCTTTGCCCATACTAAAGATAACTGTTTAGGGCAAAATAAGTATTTCCATGGGGGATGGGGAGAGTGGGGATAGTAGATTAGGGATAAGAGTGTAAGAGGGAAACAGAATGGGACCAACTGTTTTTATGAGTTTTGTTCAATTTTTTAGGACCATCGTAGGATCCACAACCTGGCCACTCTTTGAAAGACAGTCCTCCAGGCCCTGAGGCAAGAAGTGAATCCTTCACTTGTTATTCCTCATTCTCTCGTAAGGAGAAAGGAAGGGCATTTCAAGTCCAGGCAGATGAGGGTAGAGGGCGTCTGAATAGACCTATAGGTATCCAGCTCAGCATCTCTCCAAAGCCAGAGGGAGAAAGGTACACATGAGGCCCAGTTATAATCTTTTTCTCTGCCCTGATTTGGGAATATGAGTCTCCTGTTTCTGTACCCTCAATAGGAACTCATTACAAACACTTTTCACATTTAGTGGGTAGAGAGGAACTGTGTGCCTACATTTTGGGGGAAGATATTTACTGAGGGAAGAAGTGGAATTCATAGGCGCAGTATTCACAGGAATTGTGTAAATAGAGCCTATCCATTTGTAAAACCTCCCCATCCATCCAGAGTATGTGGGGATCCTTAGTTTAAGGTTAATATATTTATTATCAGCTCTCAAATGATTGAACAAATTCTGCCCATCAGTTGATACTAGGCTGCCTGATGCGGAAACTCAGGTCCAGTCTGTAGGGGCCTGGTTAGCCAGAGGGAGCCCTTTGGTTGTAAACTTAGATTGACCCCGCCCCCCCCAGAGGAGCTTACTTGCAACCCCTAGATATAGGGACGGGTCAGGCCAGATGGAGACATCCAGTCAGTGGGGTGTGCATATATTTACTGTGGTGTGTTGCAATCTCATTAGCCACCTGTGTGTGGGGCGGGGAGTCTTAGGAGGAGTTAGAATAGCTCTTGGGATAGCAGTTAGAATAGCCGTTGGGATAGCCATTAGTATGGCCCTTAGAATAGCCGTTAGGTTAGTCCTTGGAGTAATAGTCTTCCAGAGCGGCCTCCTTGGGGCCGCCTTTTCATGAGAGACGGCCCCTACCGGTCTGTTTGGTTTCTGATGCTTGGCAGAAATAAAGCTTTGCTTGACTTTCATTTTGTGTCAGTCTCGGTCCTTTGATCACGGACTCTAACTCGGTTTTCTTCCATGATCAACAGAAACCATCTGTTGCTAGGGAAAAGTCCTTACTGGGACTGGAGTAATCCCGAAAAGATCAGCAGAGAGCAGTGCTCTTTCTTGAAGAAATGCTGGGAGAGGGTCTGGGTATGAGAATGTTAGCAGAGAAACATGGAAGGGTATGTCAGTGTGAACCACCAAAACATTTATGTTATCAGGAAGGCGTGAAAGTACCAACAGCTTTAAGTAGGCCAGAAGCGGTCAGATTCTCAAGAGCTGGACTTGAGGTGGAGTATAGACATCCAGTCCATGTGCTTTGGTAGCCTGTGTTCTGACATTCATCTCTTTACAAACCCTCTGCACTCCTCGTCCTCATCATTCAGTTCCTTACAATCTTCCCCATGCTTCTGAATTCTCTATGCCATGTGCCATAAAAAGTGACGATTGCTCTGACTTCTGAAACTCTAGATCAGTTACCCCTGTTTTTAAGTTTCACAGAAGCATACAATGTATAGTTTGTGTCTAGTTCCTTTCATCATTAAATCTGTGAATTTAATATTTTATATATATATATACACATATATATATTTTCTTACACAGTCTTCTCTACACCTCCATTTCCTTTAGATCTTTACACAGTCTCAAAGCTCATATGTTCTTTCTCTTACAACTTTTGACTTTTTTTTTTTGAATGTGACATAAGAGTTTTATTTTTTTTTCCAATTTATTTATTTTCAGAAAAACATTATTCATTATTTTTTCACCACACCCAGTGCTCCATGCAAGCCGTGCCCTCTATAATACCCACCACCTGGTACCCCAACCTCCCATCCCCCCGCCACTTCAAACCCCTCAGACTGTTTTTCAGAGTCCATAGTCTCTCATGGTTCACCTCCCCTTCCAATTTACCCAAATTCCCTACTCCTCTCTAACGCCCCTTGTCCTCCATGCTATTTGTTATGCTCCACAAATAAGTGAAACCATATGATAATTGACTCTCTCTGCTTGACTTATTTCACTCAGCATAATCTCTTCCAGTCCCGTCCATGTTGCTACAAAAGTTCGGTATTCATCCTTTCTGATGGAGGCATAATACTCCATAGTGTATATGGACCACATCTTCCTTATCCATTCATCCGTTGAAGGGCATCTTGGTTCTTTCCATAGTTTGGCGACTGTGGCCATTGCTACTATAAACATTGGGGTACAGATGGCCCTTCTTTTCACGACATCTGTATCTTTGTGGTAAATACCCAGGAGTGCAATTGCAGGGTCGTAGGGAAGCTCTATTTTTAATTTCTTGAGGAATCTCCACACTGTTCTCCAAAGAGGCTGCACCAACTTGCATTCCCACCAACAGTGTAAGAGGGTTCCCCTTTCTCCACATCCTCTCCAACACATGTTGTTTCCTGTTTTGTTAATTTTGGCCATTCTAACTGGTGTAAGGTGATATCTCAATGTGGTTTTAATTTGAATCTCCCTGAGGGCTAATGATGATGAGCATTTTTTCATGTGTCTGATAGCCATTTGTATTTCTTGATTGGAGAAGTGTCTGTTCATATCTTCTGCCCATTTTTTGATGTGTTTGTCTGTTTCGTGTGGGTTGAGTTTGAGGAGTTCATTATAGATCCTGGATATCAACCTTTTGTCTGTTACGTCCTCTAATGTTCTTTCATTATTCCCTGAGATTACAGAAACACACCAATTCTACTCTCAAAGACAGTATTCCTAATAATTTTCTGGTACATCTAAATCCTGTAACAACCTATACACCCCCCCCAAATCCGTAGTCACAGGATGTGGAATCTACACATGTGGATATGTGCAAAACTAAAACACATAAAGCATGCATACCATTCTCAGTCACACAAAATTCACCCCGTATTCAGATTCACAAACACCAAAGCAGTTACACATTAGGCCCTGGCCCTGTTTGAACCAACGTGTTAGGAACTTTCACACACAAAGCACCTTACATCCATCACACCATCATGATACAACAGGTGCCCAGTACACGTATCAGACACACCCATAGGAAATGATGGTATTATTAAACAGTTAACTAGGGAGCAGTGAGCTTGTTTACCATGGCAACAGAAACACTGACATAACAGTGAGGAATATGTTCTTCAAAAATAAAACTCCATTGGTTGTCTCATTTGAGGTTATAAATCTCTAGGAGTTCAGAACGCAGAGGGTAAAAGGGTAACAGATGTGAAGGAAAAGCAAATGGTACTGAAAATCCTAACCACAGTGAATGTCTATCAGGAGCCATGGTAGCAGCATCCAGACAGAAAGACAGGATAGTGCAATAGGCCAATTCTTTGCCCATACTAAAGATAACTGTTTAGGGCAAAATAAGTATTTCCATGGGGGATGGGGAGAGTGGGGATAGTAGATTAGGGACAAGAGTGTAAGAGGAGAACAGAATGGGACCAGCTGTTTTTATGACTTTTGTTCAATTTTTTAGGACCATCAAAGTCCCACAAATATCCACAACCTGGCCACTAATTGGAAGACTATCCTTCAGATGATGAGTCAGAAAGTGAATATTCTGAGTCAGAAAATTCCTATTACTCCTCATTCTCTGGTAAGGAGAAAGGAAGGGCATTTCAAGTCCAGGCAGATGAGGGTAGAGGGCGTCTGAATAGACCTATAGACATCCAGCTCAACATCTTTCCAAAGCCAGAGGGAGAAAGGTACATATGAGGCCCAGTTATAATCTTTTTCTCTGCCCTGATTTGGGAATATCAGTCTCCTGTTTCTGTACCTTCAATAGGAACTTATTACAAACACTTTTCACATTTAGTGGGTAGAGAGGAACTGTGTGCCTACATTTTGGGGGAAGATATCATTTATTGAGGGAAGAAGGGGAATTCGTAGGCTCAATGTTCACAATTGCTGTAGTGTCAGTTCAACCTAAAAGGGAAGAATAAGTGTAAAATTAAACCATAGCTTGTAGTACTCTAGAAATAGCTGACTGTAGAATACGTAAAAGCTCCGAATTGATAGTCATCCATGTTAAGTGTCCTATGGTAATGACTTCCTGAACATGACCTCCGTCTAAAACTACAAAGCACACAATCTAAGTCAGATTCTGCAAACACAGTGAGCATTTAGGTTTAGCATCAAAGAAGATCATTTAATTGAACAGTACTATAGGGATGATAGATAAGAATGTTTAAAGTTATTAAAGATGTAATGTCATAAAACACTACCAAGAAAAAAAATTAAAAATCCTAAAGTTTTAGAAGAGAAAAATAATGTTCTAAAAAGTATAAAAAAAGTAGATGAGTTAAACATCACACTCAACACAAGTGAAAAGAAACTTTATAACTTGGAAGGATAGAGCTAGAGAATTACCTACAAATATAAATCAGAGAGATGAATAGAATATGAAAGAGGGATTAGGATAAATGAGGATATAATGTGAAAGTATGGCATATCAAACTGAGGTTTGTGAAGAGTAAAAGAAAGTAAGACAAATAGATAATTGCCAATTTTTCTAAAAGAATGGAAGATACGAATCCTTGGAATCAGGAAACATTTGGAAGCTCATTATAGGAAAGGCAAAAATAAATCCACACCTAAGTACACTAAAACCACCATTCAGAACCTCAGTAACAAAGACCTTAAAGCAAATGGAGAGAAGCACACAATCGAATAGTGATTTGTCAGAATACAGTTGTTGAAACCTAATGACAATACAAAATAATGTGCTGAAGGCAAAGAACAGTCACTTCCTAAAGAATAAGGGTGGAAAAAGACATTCTTCAGATAAAAAGTAGAAAAAATAAAATATAAAAGGCTGAAAACACTGAATCATTTCAGAAAGATGAAATGGAGCACAGGAACAAAAGGTGAGCTGAGAAGTCTCTGAATGTAGATCGGTTTTGATGATTTACACACAAGCCAGTGATCACTAATTGAGCGATGATAAGAAAACAGGTGTAACTGAAGTACTAGATGACAGTCACATACAATATGACTGGGAGTTCAAGTGTTCCAGGCTCCTTATTTTGCACAAAGAGTGGGTAGCACCATTGGCTCAAATTCTGTACTCAGAAAACAAAGGGAATTGGGTAAATAGAGCCTACCTACTTGGAAAACCTCCCCATCCATCCAGAGTATGTGGGGATCCTTAGTTTAATATATATATATTATTTATATATATTTATCATTTTATATAATTTATATATTAATAAATATATAATATATTTATTAATATATTTATTATCAGCTATCAAATGATTTAACAAATGACCACAAACTTAGTGTATTTAAGACAACAAAAATGTGTTCTGCTATAGTTCTAGAGGTCAGAAGTCTAAAATATGGCATATGGAACCACCCATCTAATCGGAAATAATCTCCCCATCTCAGGGTCCTTAATTTAATAATATCTACAAAGCCCCTTGGTGCTTATAAGGTAACATTACAGATTCTGGTGATAGGATACGGGCATCTTTGGGTGAGGCATTATTCAGCCCGTAACAACTAAAGTAAAACTCATCTGACACAGTGATGTATGTATAGTCAGGTAAGCAAATATTAAAATACATTGACTGTGCTCTGTGATAGCACAGATCCAGGACACACTCTTGGGATTCCATAAAGACAAATTACATATATTATGTCCATCTAGCCATCAACTCTTGGGACAATGAAATATTGTCCAGGACTTTTATTTTGGAGCTTTGGCTAGAAAAGAGACCATAGTGTCCATGTGTGTCTGACGTAATGTGAGCATTGAATGTATGAAATATTGGATATATTTCCTTAACTTTAATTCAATTTATAGAAATCATAACAGAGCAAGACACTGCTGCAGAGCCTGGTCCTAGTACCTAGCAAGAAGGAAACAATGCCATTTTCTCAGGCGTATCAGGCAATAAGAGTACTCTTAAGTAGAGAGGCCTGAACTGGAGGTCGGGGGTGGCCAAGGGAATTTTAAGTATGGCTGAGGGTCCAGCTGAGCATTAGCTGTCTACACACTGATAGATGAGAGATGTAAACTGATTCAAACCTATGATTGGATCCCAATGAAAATGCAAGGTCTTTTCCTTGTCTAGGAGGAAGTACATCTGAATAACAAACTGAGGGTTGCTGGGGGTGGAGGGTAGTGATGGGGTGGCTGGGTTATGAATGTTGGGGAGGGTATGTGCTGTGGTGGGTGCTGTGAAGTGTGTAAGCCGGAGGATTCACAGACCTGTACAAATAATACATTATATGTTATATATAATACATTATATGTTAATAATAAAATGCATTCTTGAAAACTAAAAAAAAAAAAAAAAAAAGAAAACAAAAAACAGCCTGGCGATACAAGGGAAGTCTCAAAAAAGACAAATACCCAAAATGCAAGATTATCAAAACAGGGCTGTATTTGCTTGCTCTTCTCTGAAGAGTGAACTCCTTAGCATACGTCCTTTCATGGGTGGAGAAGGGGCAGAGATTTGAAAGGGTCCTTAGTTTCTCCCTCTAGCAACCTCCTACCCTCATAAAAACACAGAAATCTTTATTCCATCACACCCACTGCTGGACTTAACCCAGTGTCCTCTCATATTTATCCGTTTACACTCATCCCTGAATTTCTCATTCTCCGCTCCCATATCCTTGCACTCTCAGACACACTCATAATCTCAGATCCTCATGTCTTGAACATTTACATCTCATTTTGCAGCATATGCATTCCTCAAGTTTCCTTTCTCTAATGTCCTTCCTTAGCCACTCTAATGTTGAACTCACACAAATAATCTCACACTTATAGGACTTTGTAATTTCACAATAACAATGCATGAAGCCAATACAGTTATTTAACATTTTATAAAACTCCCGTTTCCAGTCCCCTAGACCCCCCATGTAATTCCTCAGTCAAGGAGCTCACATGAAGTGCCGCATCCATCGTTCACCTGGTCAGTGTGTATTGCTTTCCCGATCTCAGCAGTTATCACAAAATCACCCAGCTCCATACTTCACTCACAAACCAAATAGATACTCTGCAACTACTTAAACTTAGTACTATATGACACACAGATCACTTGTAATACAGGGAAGACATTCTGCTGTACGTCTCTAGAAGGAAGCTGCAGTGTCACCCATGATGCTCATGCTACCTTCACATGCAATGGCTAGGGCACCTCTACATTCTCTGCATAAAATTGTTGAGGACATGTGACAGACACATACACACATCAGACTGTGTTCACAAACATGGTACACATACTAAGTCCCAAGAAAATACAGCACCCCCACTGAATTGTCTCATTCCAAAACCAACATGATCTATCAGACACTCTCCAGTGACCTAAGAGAAAAAATAGGTGCATTTTGTGAAGTAAAGTTGAGTTATAAGCTTCCCTGAAGTTTTTAAACTCAGGAGGAGACTTAGTATGTTTGAGTTATTTTCTAAGGAACAAAAATGGACCTATTTCCTGAACGTTGAGTTTGGAAATGTAGATTAGGAGGAAGAAAAACTAACCGGTGATTTTTGCGATATGTTTAAATTCATGGCAGAGGTCGAGATGATCCTAGAAATACATATATTTTACCAGGAAAATAACCAACAGCTGAGAATTTCACTGTTCATTGGTAAGGTTTAGAGGTAGGCTTATGTGTACGGTGAGTATAGATGCAAAAATTAAACAGAACAGTGTGTGGGAAAGTGAGGAGGGTGACACCACCAACTGGGCCAAGTGACAGCTGAGCCATTTGGCAGTCAGTAGCTCCTCGGAGGGGAGCTGTGCCCAATGTGGGGAGGTGTGGCCTGGAGTCAGCCTTGGGGATCCTACTGGTCCCACAGAGCTGTGCAGCAGACTCTCAGGTAAGGTCCGACCCAGGTACCTGAAGGAGGAGGCCAAGGAGCAGCAGTGGAAGTCGATCAGTTCCTTCCTGTAAATTTGAACCCTCCCAGGAAGCAACAGGACTTTCATATCATAAAGCACAGCTGGCAGACCAAAGACCTTTACTGACATGCTCCGAATTTATTCTTGTGGTAAACAGAATAGTCAGAGTGCAGGCACCTTATTACCATGTACTAGGCAAGAATTTGAGCCTCTGATCCATGGCAAAAAACAACATAAGGCTTTCAGAGGTAACCAGACATTTCATTCCAGAAAATGTTTTTAGATACCTAGATTTTAGAACTTAGAACGGAAGCTGGATTAGAATCTTCATGGGGACATGTGCCGTGTGGGTTATTGTACATGCTATTTCTTGAATGTTTAGTGAAGGAAAAAAGAAAATAATGTCACCTGTCTGCTTTTCCTTCTCTTTCCCAGAAGTTTTAAACACATCTGAAGATGTTTTATCTGAACCCTCTGGGTTGGCCCAAGGCCATGGCCAGATGGCAGCAGATGCAGTCTCACAATACTCCTGTGTGTCTGCAGACAAGCTCATTCGCTGTGGTATGTGGTGGGGGAGAGGTTGGTCTGAGGGGGAATCTGGCAGGGAGGTGAGGCAGCATGTTAACCAAAAATTAGAATTAAGTGCCGGTGCTCAGCTATGGCCATAAACGACCCCTTAGCTCAAGGACTGCCCAAGGTCTCTGTTCTTAATTAATAGGCAAAAATGTACCATGTCAGGATCCCTGTCTTCTTTGGAAGACGCTCTTAAAGGATCTGAATGGGAAGATTAAAACTCTAAGAGAAATATAGAAATAAAATTCTGGAAGAGGAGTTTGGGGCAAGTTTGTGAAGTCTTAGTTTGAACATCTCCAGCACCAGGATTCCCAGGAATCCCTGAAAATTTATTTTGTCTATATCTATAATATCATTATATCTATCTATCCTCTCTCTACATATATGTGTATGTATAGATAGACACCAACATAGAAGTAGGTAGATACACATGCAGAATTCTTCATAAAACTTGTACCCCATAGTCCCTAATTAGACAGTTTCTGAAGAGGAAAATCAGGCTGAAAATACCCAACGTTAGTGACTCCATACTGTTTCACAGACATGGTTCTTTCTACATGTTCAGTGTTCTTTACACATCTCCAGAAATCCCACATGCAAGGTACTCAGTATTATGGTCATCCACCATAAACACAATTTTGATCATTGTTATTTACTTCTCTTTTGGAGTAAGTGAAGTTTTAAAAGGTAAACTCACCTTAATACTAGAGTTTTCTACTGAGAAAATCACTTAATTTCTGTGAGAGCAAGTGTCATGTGTGGTAATGTTGTCTAACTTAGAGTGTTCACTCAGTGTGGCTCTTTTGAGAGGATACAGACTCCAGAAGATGCCGCATCTCAATTATGTTGTTTTATTTTTATTCCATTCACCAGAATTCAAGAGGACGACTCAAGAGGATGCAGCTCAGCCCAAGTCCTCTGCCATGGTCCCTCCTGGTGTTGAGGCAGCAGAAGAAAAGTCCTCTGCCTCACAGTACTGCTCCTGTGTCTCCTCTCTATCTGAGCTGATTCGTGCTAATGAGCATGGTAAGGGAAATACACAGGTGGGGTCTGAGCATGGATGGGAGGTACAACTGAGCTGCTCAGCCCAAGCCCTCTTATTTATTCTCCACTTAAAAATCTGAAGAGGGCTTCAGGGCAGAGGCACTAAGACTGACGGCTCTGCAGAGGGACAAATGGGAATGTGCCTCCAGGGTTAGGACCCAGTTACTCGTGAGAGTATGGGGACAGCTGGGGGTCAGGAAGAGACTGTGCTGGTGTGGGCCTTTCATCATAGTCTTCCCCCTCAGGTGAGCATGAACTCCTCACACACACTCCTGCATCTGTCTGCCTTCCTACCAGTTATGGTCCCATTTCTCCTTCCCTTTGCTTTTAGACATGCCTTCATTCTTCATCAATCTTCCTGTTCTCTAGTATGTGAGGGCGCAGCTATGCCCTCATACCCTCACTCCTTCACACAATCAGACTCATCCATTTACACACTAATGCCATAAGGAATTTACATCCCCTCACACCAATCACCTGGTTTAACTCCCTCACATTAAGCTAAACCGGAAAATTGGTACACCCTGAGAGGGATGCACTTTCCTATAGAGCCTTTCTCATCCACGTGCTGCTTCATGCATGAAGACATCGGCACTGCACAGAGCTACGTGTTCTTGAAGCTCAGGTCACTTCTGGTAACACTCTAAGTCCTGTAGTCTCAAGACACGAAACCGCACCAGTCCTGCACTTGTTCATATGCTCTGTCACACTGTGCAGTATGCATGCACACACTCATCTCTCATCATCTTGCACCATCATCAGAAATAGTGATCGGGGCTCCTGGGTGGCTCAGTCATTTGAGCAGGCAATGCTTGGTTTTGGCTCAGGTATGCTCTCAGGGTCATGAGATCAAGCCCTGTGTCAGGCTCCATGCTCAGCAGAGAGTCTGCTTGTCCTTCTCCCTCCACCTCTCCTCTCTCTCAAACAAACAAAATACTGAAGGAAAAAAAAAAAGAAAAAACCAACCACTCACCAGCCTTGTCCCAAAACACACTTGCAACTCCACAAGGCACAACACACCCTCATTCCCACATAGTTAGATCATGTACACACCTCAAAGCCTAGCACTCAGAGAATTCTGAAATATCACATGTATATATACTTGGGCTCCAAAAGACTGCATAGGAATAGTCTCGTGGGCATCTTGCCTCTTCCAGATACTGTGGACCTATTCTATGTCTTACATTTGAAATTTTCTTTCCTAGGAGTTCCTCAAACTGACCAGGTTGTTTCTGGTGTTGAACACTGCATGGAACGTGAGACTTCCTCACCCTTTCCATATAGCTCCTTTCTATTCCATCTGGTTGATGATCCTAAGCCTTCTGTGTCCCCAGCACACATGGAAGAGTAAACATTCATGAAAATTTATTATATGCTTGTCAAAATGAAAAGGGAGGTGACTGTCTATAAAGTGATCAACTGGAAAGCCTGGAGCCTCCCACCAAGAAAACAAAAACAGAAAAAAAGACCTCTCCTGAAAATGTCCAGGGAACAGTCACCCCCTCTTGGGCATATATGAAGGAACTGCTAGTGGCAGTGAGTCCAGGCAGAAAATTGAAGGCCAGGAGAAATGGAATGTGGTGACAGTCCACCAGTGCCTCCTGCTGCAGACGAATATCCCAGAGTCAAGACCCCTGAATGGCTCGTGGCCCTGGATAGTGGTTTCAGGTGCATGGCCTGCTGCTGGGTCTTTCCCAGCTTGGAGGTCCTCCAGGAACACATGAAGCATGGAGTCCGTGAGGGCTTCAGCTGCCATACTTTCCATCTGACGTTGACTTTGCTGAAGAGCAAGAAAAGGGTAGAGAAGGAAAAGAGTAGGCAGACAAAGAATACTAAGAATACTGGCATATAGATGCCAGAAAGAGAAAAATTTTGGCTTGAAGTTGTCTTCATACAAATAAACGGAACTCTTTCCAGCCCCTCCAGAGAAGCAGTAGAGAAGGCCAGATCTACTGAGGGGGAACCTTCATCTTCTCTAAGCAGCCCTAGGACCCACCTTTATTTATGCACATCTCCCACCACCACCACTCCCAGCACACCATCACCAGGAGCAGACACCCCTTTCCCCTATCTCCACTGCTCTCCCAAGAAGAAGGGAGAAGGCAGTTCACACCATGCAGAACAGCAAGATGGTCTCATACAAACTAAAGAGCAATGACCACCCACATATTGTCTCTACCTGAAAAAAGGAGATTGACTGGAAGGGGAAACTGCTAGGGGCTGGATTGTAGAAGAGGTGAGGGCCCTAGGAGTAAGAGAACGTCTCAAGTGTTCTTGGGACTCAGGTTTCTGCTGGAGATGCCTCCCAAGGTTCCAGGATAACTGTGTTGAATAATTTCCTTCAGAGGAATACATACTTGGAAGTAGAATGCTTGCTTGATGTCAGCTTAAGGAGATTGCATCCTTTCTATGCCCTTTGAGGAGACAGGAGTTAAGACCTGACTAGCAGTTCAGCAGGGCTGAGAAGCCTGGGCCCACCATTCCTAGATTAACCAAATGTCATGGGAGTCACATCCCTTGGCCTGTTTCCCTTTCCAAGGGCTGCAGGGCAAAGCAAAGACAAACTTTGTCTGCTGGAGGAAGGGTTGGTATGCAGGCTAGATGTAGTCCTGCCCTTTTCCTGAATGAGAGATCTCAGATGTCATTTTCTAAGTTTCATACCTAGAAGACCTGCTGAAGAGTTATAATCAGAGGATTCCTTTTCTTCCCCACCCCCCCCCTTGATATATACTGGCTGCTTCCTTTAAAGTGTCAGAAGCAACTGGAGAAAAAGAGGGATAGAGGACCATTTGGACCATTTCTGGCAACTTTTTTTTTTTTTTTTTAAGAGCAAGAGCAAATAGGTGAAGAGAGAAGAGAGAGAGAGAAAAGGTCTTAAACAGGCTCCCCACCCAGTGCAGAGCCTGACTTGGGGCTCCATCTCATGACCCTGAGAAAATGACCTGAGCTGAAATCAAGAGTTGGATGCTTAACCAACTGAGCCACCCAGGCGCCCCAGTTTCTGGCAACTTTTAATGTGTTGCTTTCTTGAGGATCCTCATGTTCTTTTATGAAAGTTCATGATTCCTGCATCTTATTCTTTATTTTTGTTATAGCATCAAGTGCCTTGTTATAAGGGATCAGTAGAGGGGTTAAACATAGATGAGACTGCAAAGACTAGCAAAACCAGCTTTGTACCACAATGAATGAGAGTCTATCTTAGAAAGAAGGGCTCTTCTTCTAGGGTCCAAGAGTCATAATGGAACCTGGGAATTGCCCTAAATCTTTTGAATCACATAGAGTGAATGAATGTATATCAGTAAAATAAAAACTGCCTTCCTCATTGAAAGGATCTCCTTCCCTGTTTTGGTTTTCTTGTAGCAACACAGACCCATTGGCCCAAAGATTTCAAATGAATGTGTCCAGCACATCCCTGCAGTCTGATGGGAGCACAGAAGTTCTCTTGAGTCCCCTAGCATCAAGGGATGGCTGGCTGAAGATAGATATACCTGATACTCTGCAGCTGCTCCCAGTTGACCTGGTAAAATGCGGTGCCCAGCTCTAGGCAAAGTATCCGCCTAGAGCCGTGAGAAGTCCAAGGAATGAGGGGAATTACTGGGCACTCAGGAGCCCCGTGGAATAACTCCTGCTGACCCTCCCCACCCTGCCAGGAGGCAGGCACCACTGAAAATTCCTGCAAGATTGCCTTGTTGAGAAGGCCTTATAGGTAGAGATGTTAGTACTGTGATCAGGGCATGTCTCCTTCCTAGAGCTTTGGCCAGTGGAATAAGAAGATTGATGACAGCTTTGCAGAACTCAAGGGAGGAGACTGTTAGCTTGACAGAGGATCTAAAAGGATATTTCTGATCTCTTTCCTCCCTTTGACTTCTACTTGTAGCTTCTCAAGTCCCTCGATTTACTGTAGGTTTGAAGACCTGGCTTATAGTCTTACTCTCCAGCCCGGCCCTTACTCTTCACTCCTCCACATCTTCTATCTATGAATATGTGCCTGAACACTCCAAATATCAATGGTCCAGACTGTAATCCATATTCTTCCTCCCCTCCACTTGCACCCATACATTTGCTCCACTGTAGTCTCTGTTAACTTATCCTTATTTTTCTACATCCTTTTCTTTATATGAACATACACCTTTCTCCTTATCTTTTTCTAATATACTCACTTGCACAGTTATCTGGCTGACAGATAGGCATTCTTATTATTGAGAGAGAAAAACTATTTCACAAATGAAACAAAAGCAAAGAAATCCCCCCACTTGACTTCTGTGAGCTTGTGCACACATAAGTGTGCAAATACTTCTTATACAGTCACAGGAGGATGGAACATGTAAATAAAACATCATGGATGATCAAGTATGTGTACACAAGGGTGTCACAGAAATCATAATGCAGCCTTAAGCTTAATTTTAGAAGCATAAAAGACACCAAGTTTTGAAAAATATAATTTGCATGTTCAATTATTTGCAAGTAACTTAACTTCATTTGTGCATTTTCAAAGATAAATTTTTTTAATGATTTTATTTGACAGAGATCACGAGTAGGCAGAGAGGCAGGCAGAGAGAGAGAGAGGGAAGCAGGCTCCCTGCTGAGCAGAGATCCCGATGCGGAACTCGATCCCAGGACCCTGAGATCCTGACCTGAGCCGAAGGCAGCGGCTTAACCCACTGAGCCACCCAGGCGCCCCTCAAAGGTAAAGTTTTAATTTTTCTTTTGTCATTCTGCCATCGTCAATCAGAGGGTTAGAAACTGAAATTTTCAAGTGTTCTTTTTTTTTTTTTAATCCTTTTTTTTTTTTAAGATTTTATTTATTTATTTGAGAGAGAGAGACAGTGAGAAAGAGCATGAGTGAGGTGAAGGTCAGAGGGAGAACCAGACTCCCCATGAAGCTGGGAGCCCGATGCGGGACTCGATCCCGGGACTCCGGGATCATGACCTGAGCCGAAGGCAGTCGTCCAACCAACCGAGCCACCCAGGTGTCCCTCAAGTGTTCTTTATAGTTCGCAAATAATATAAGGAAAATTAAAATAGTTCAACTTTGAAATGGGATCCTTTATAATTTTTAGCTTTACACTTTCAGAAGTGCATGTTTCAGAAGTTCATGACAGCTATATGGCGTTTGGGACATACATATTTACATAGGTATATACAGGTTTATATAAGTTTATATATGTATAGATACACAAACCTGTATATACCTATGCCTATACATGTATTTCCTTATCTCTATGTATATATCTCAGATATAGTGAAGCTGTCCCCATGGATATGGACATATAAGAGGTTTATGTGCAGCTGTGTGTCATTGAAGCCAAGAGAAGGATTATAATTGTTTTTGCTTTCATCTGCCTAGTTCTTTATCCTTCTTCCTGTGATAGTGTCTTCACTTTCTGGCCAAATTTATGGGCAAGGAAGTCAGACTAGCCAAGTGAAGTCCTTACTTCAACACTTGGCTTACATAGTTTACCTAGGTGTAGGACCTGTGTTAGAACAGTCTGTACTGATAGCTTAGACAATTGAAACAGGAGCTAGAGACTGGGCAGTTTCCTGGTGAGTGATCTTTTGTCCGCAACCCAAATTAAAGTCTGTGAGGCTGCACTGCACTCCTTCAGTTCTTCTTTTTTGGATGACCTGGCCATTTCAGCTAGTACTTTAATATGCTAAGCATCTCCACCAACCCTTCAATAAATTCTTTTGTTTCCATTAACCTGAGTCATTTACTGTTGTTTGAAACCTAATGTCCCTTAATTTGGATGCAGATTAGCTTCAATTTGATCATTTCTTCCGTTTTATTTATTGAAACTATTGAAACAGTATGGCCTAGAAAGAAATAATATTATATTCCTCTGACTTTATACTGAAACAGTAAGGGATATACTTAAACTCAGTAGGTATCCTATATCCTTGATTAATTAGGGAGGTGCAGGAAAAATGTTTGGGTGTATAAGCAAAAGATCAGACTTCAAAACAGTCAAACTGGATTATATCTCTTACTGCCACTAAGCAAATATGCAGACTTTCTGAGTCAATGTTCTGTCTTAAAAATGGATTTTGTAATACTAAAGTAATACTAGTGGGGAGGATAATAAGACACAAGTAAAAACACCTTCTTAGCTACTCAAAAGATTCATTCATTTTTGGTATTTACTTTCCTTACCTTTGATTATCAGTAGTTTGAGTAGGATGTGTCTGGGTAGGATTTTTTTTTTTTTTTTAGTATTTGAGATACACTGAGCTTTTTAAAAAGGTTTTAATTTTGATAAAACGCATCAGAGAAGTCCCATGTATACCCATCACCCCCTTTTCTTCAACATAGTTATAGTTCATTACCAAACAAAGGAAATTGACTGGAACAAAACAACAAAGCACATTGCAGACTACTCAGATGTTACTGTTTTTGGGTGTGCTCATATTTTTGTCTGTCTTTATAATTCCATGCCATCTTATGCCCTGTAAAGAATTGTATACATATCACTGCAGTCACAATACAGAAACGTTCTGTCACCACAAAGCACTTCTCCGAGGCTGGTCTTTATGACACACCTCCCACCCCCACCTCCCAATTGTCCCTTGCCCCAACTCCTGACCGCCACTTCTGTTGTCCATCTCTGTAGTGTTTTCATTTAAAAATTTATGGAAAAGTAATTACCCTGTGTGTCAACTGAAACTGGCATTTTCCACTAAGCATAATTTTCTTAAGATCCAGCAAAATTGTTTGAATACACTGATACTTCATTACTTTATTGCTAAGGAGCATTCCATTTAACTCTGTAGAGCATTGCGACACATCCCATGTTCTAAAGTCCTTGGCCATTCATGACTAAAAAGCTGCTGTGACATTCGTGCAAAGCTTTTTATGTGGATATCAGGTTACTTCCTCCTAGTGTAATGCCTAAAAGTTTTATAGTATAATGTATTATACATTATAATTATTAGTATAATGTATCAGTATAATACATTATAAGTATAGATATAAGTATTTTTAAACCATTTTAAGAGATATGCAATAGTTATTTGTGGTGGTTTGAATTCGTGTTTCCTTGTGACTAAGGATGTTGAATATCTCTCTTCATGTAATTGACATTTGCAAACTCCTTTTTGTGAACTGTGTGTGGTAGGTCTTTTATTTCTTTTTAAATTAGGTTGCTTTATTATTTGGAGAGTGATTTGATGTTTTAGGTATCAGTTACCTGTTGGTTATGTGGTTTGCAATATCTCTCTTCTGGTGGCTTGTCTTTTTGTCCTCTTAACAGGGTCTTAGGCCTAGCAAAAATTCCAACTTTTAGGAAGCCAAATATATCAACTATTTTCTATTATGGATAATACTTTTGGTGTCATGTCTGAAAACTCGTTACCTAAATCTAAGTCCCAAAGATTTTCTGTGCTTTCTTCCAAAATTTTTAGGCCTTTCCATTTTTCATGTACATTGATGATCTATTTGAGTTAATTCTTATACAAGGTATGAGGTATAGATGGATAATTTATGGTCCCTGATGTCCATTTGTTCCAATACTGTAAAAGAGCTTTTCCTTGGGGCACATGGGTGTCTCATTTGGTTAAGTGCCTGCCTTCATCTCAAGTCATGATGCCAAGGTTCAGATCCAGCCCCAATCCTGCCCCCTGCTCAGCAGGGAGCCTGCTTCTCACTTTCCCCTCCCCCTGCTTGTGCTTGCTTTCTCTCAAATAAAATCTTTAATTTTTTTTTTTTAAAGGGATGTTTTCCAACACAGAATTGGTTTTGTAATCTTGCCCCCAAATGATCTAATCACATTCGTGTGGATCGTTTTCTGTGTTCCCTATTTCAGGTTCCCTTGATCTGTGTGTCTAGATATTGATTTGCTATTGTATTGATTGCTATAGATATTGAATAAGTCTTAAAAATGGACAGTATGGTTCTTCCAGTTTGATGTTTCTTTTTTAAACTGTTTTAGCCGTTCTAAGTCCTTTTGTATTTCCACATAATTCTAACGTAAGCCAGTACATGTATATACAAAAATCTCGGGCTTAATATTGAATCTGTAGATCAAAGAACTGACATCTTTAATATGCTGGGCATTCCAAACTTTGAATATTGTATGTGTCCCCATTTATACTTACTATGTTTCGGTCTTCTTTGAGCTTTTTTTTTAATTACCTTTTTTTCCCATTTATTAACATATAATGTATCAGTAACCCCAAGAGTACAGGTCTGTGAATCGTGAGGCTTACACACTTTCCAGCACTCCCCATAGCACATACCCTCCCCATTGTCCATAACCCAATGCCCCTCTCCCTTCCCACATCCCACAGCAACCCTCAGTTTGTTTTGTGAGATTAAGAGTCTCTTATAGTTTGTCTCCCTCCCAATCCCATCTTGTTCATTTCTTCCTTTCATTACCTCCCAGACCCCCACTTTGCTCTCAAATTCCTCATATCAGGGAAATCATTTGATAATTGTCTTTCTCTGATTGACTGACTTCACTCAGCATAATACCCTCTAGTTCCATCCGTATCATTGCAGATGGCAAGATTTCATTTATTTTAATGGCTACATAGTATTCAATTCTATATATATACCACTATTTCTTTATCCATTCACTGTTGATGGACATCTAGGTTTTTTCCCATTATTTGTCTATTGTGGATATTGCTGCTATAAACATTCAGGTGCACGTGCCCCTTTGGATCACTACGTTCGAATCTTTAGGGTAAATATGCAGTGCAATTGCTGGGTCATAGGGTATCTCTATTTTCAGCTTTTTGAGAAACTTCCATGCTGTTTTCCAGAGTGGTTGCACCAGCTTGTTTTCCCAACAAGAGTTTAGGAGGCTTCCCCTTTCCCTGCATCCTCACCACCATCTGTCATTTCCTGACTTGTTAATTTTAGCCATTCTGACTGGTGTGAAGTGGTTTCTCATTGTGGTTTTGATTTGTATTTCCCTCATGCCAAGTGATGTGGAGCACTTTTTCATGTGTCTTGGCTGGCCATCTGGATATCTTTGCAGAAATATCTGTTCATGTCCTCTGCCCGTTTCTTGATTGGATTATTTGTTCCTTGGGTGTTGAGTTTGATAAGTTCTTTATAGATTTTGGATACTAGCCCTTTTTCTGATATGGTGTTTGCAAACATCTTCTTCCATGCTCTCAGTTGTCTTTTAGTTTTCTTGACTGTTTCCTTTGCTGTGGAAAAGCTTTTGATCTTGAGGAAGTCCCAATAGCTCCTTTTTGCCCTTGCTTGCATTGCCTTTGGCAGTGTTTCTAGGAAGAAGTTGCTGAGGCTGAGATCAAAGAGGTTGCTGCCTTTATTCTCCTCAAGTATTTTGAAGGATTCCTTTCTCACACTGAGGTCTTTTCCTCCATTTTGAGTTTATTTTCCTGTGTGGTGTAAGGAAATGGTAGAGTTTCATTCTTCTACAAAGGCTGCCCAATTTTCCCAACACCATTTGTTGAAGAGACTGTCTTTTTTCCAATGAACATTCTTTCCTGCTTTATCAAAGATTAGTTGACCATAGAGTTTAGGATCCATTTCCAGGCTCTCTATTCTGTTCCATTGATATATATCTTTTTGTGCCAGTGCCATGCTATCTTAATAATGACAGCTTTGTAATAGAGCTAAAAGTCTGGAATTGTGGTGCCACCAACTTTGGCTTTTTTTTTTTCAACATTCCTCTGGCTATTTCAGGTCTTTTCTGTTTCCATATAAATTTTTGGATTATATGTTCCATTTAATTGAAAAAATTGATGGTATTTCGATACAGATTACTTTAAACGTGTAGATTGCTTTAGATAGCATAGACATTTTCACAATAATTGTTCTTCCAATCCATCAGCGTGGACCATGAGTGTGGACCATTTTCCATTTCTTTGTGTCTTCTTCAATTCCTTTCAGGAATACTTTATAGTTTTCTGCATACAGATCCTTTACCTTTTTGGTTAGGTTTGTTCCTAGGTATCTTATGGTTTTGGGTACAATTATAAATGGGATCGACTCCTTAATTTCTCCTTCTTCTGTCTTGTCGTTCCTGTATAGAATTGCAACTGATTACTGTCCATTGATTCTATATCCTGACACTTTACTAAATTCCTGTATGAGTTCTAGCAGTTTTGGAGTGGAGTCATTTGGGATTTCCACATAAAGTATCATATCACCTGCAAAGAGTGATAGTTTGACTACTTCTTTGCTGATTTGGATGCCCTTAATTTCTTTTTGTTGTCTGAATGCTGAGGCTAGGACTTCTAGTACTATGCTGAATAGCAGTGGTGATAATGGACATCCCTGCCGTGTTATTGACCTTAGCGGAAAAGCTCTGTTTCTTTCCATTGAGAATGATATTTGCTGTGGGTTGTTCATAGATGGCTTTGATGATATTGAGGTATGGACCCTCTATCCCTAAACTGTGGAGAGTTAAGGATGCTGTACTTTTTCAAATGCTTTTTCAGCATCTGTTGACAGTATCTTATGGTTCTTGTTCTTTCTTTGATTAATGTGTTGTATCACATTGATTGATTTGCAGATGTTGAACCAACCTTGAGTTCTGGGATAAATCCTGCTTGGTTGTGGTGAATAATCCTTTTAATGTACTGTTGGATCCTATTGGTTAGTATTTTGGTGAGAATTTTCATGTCATTTTATCAAGGATATGGATCTATAATTCTCTTTTTGGTGGGTTCTTTGGTTTTGGGATCAAGGTAATGCTGGCCTCAAAAAATGAGTTTGAAAGTTTTCCTTCCATTTCTATTTTTTGGAACAGTTTCAGGAGAATACGAATTCATTCTTTAAATGTTTGGTAGATTTCCCTGGGAAGACTTCTGGCCCTGGGCTCTTGTTGGGTTGGGAGATTTTTGATGACTGCTTCAATCTACTTGCTGGTTATGGGTCTATTCAGGTTTTCCTTTTTTTTTTTTTTTTTAAGTACTTTTTTTTTTTTTTCCCAATTTATTTATTTTCAGAAAAACAGTATTCATTATTTTTTCACCACACCCAGTGCTCCATGCAAGCTGTGCCCTCTATAATACCCACCACCTGGTACCCCAACCTCCCACCCCCCCGCCACTTCAAACCCCTCAGACTGTTTTTCAGAGTCCATAGTCTCTCATGGTTCACCTCCCCTTCCAATTTACCCAAATTCCCTACTCCTCTCTAACACCCCTTGTCCTCCATGCTATTGGTTATGCTCCACAAATGAGTGAAACCATATGATAATTGACTCTCTCTGCTTGACTGATTTCACTCAGCATAATCTCTTCCAGTCCCGTCCATGTTGCTACAAAAGTTGGATATTCGTCCTTTCTGATGGAGGCATAATACTCCATAGTGTATATGGACCACATCTTCCTTATCCATTCATCCGTTGAAGGGCATCTTGGTTCTTTCCATAGTTTGGCGACTGTGGCCATTGCTACTATAAACATTGGGGTACAGATGGCCCTTCTTTTCACGACATCTGTATCTTTGTGGTAAATACCCAGGAGTGCAATTGCAGGGTCGTAGGGAAGCTCTATTTTTAATTTCTTGAGGAATCTCCACACTGTTCTCCAAAGAGGCTGCACCAACTTGCATTCCCACCAACAGTGTAAGAGGGTTCCCCTTTCTCCACATCCTCTCCAACACATGTTGTTTCCTGTTTTGTTAATTTTGGCCATTCTAACTGGTGTAAGGTGATATCTCAATGTGGTTTTAATTTGAATCTCCCTGAGGGCTAATGATGATGAGCATTTTTTCATGTGTCTGATAGCCATTTGTATTTCTTGATTGGAGAAGTGTCTGTTCATATCTTCTGCCCATTTTTTGATGTGTTTGTCTGTTTCGTGTGGGTTGAGTTTGAGGAGTTCATTATAGATCCTGGATATCAACCTTTTGTCTGTACTGTCATTTGCAAATATCTTCTCCCATTCCGTGGGTTGCCTCTTTGTTTTTTTGACTGTTACCTTTGCTGTGCAGAAGCTTTTGATTTTGATGAAGTCCCAGAAGTTTATTTTCGCTTTTGTTTCCTTTGCCTTTGGAGACGTATCTTGAAAGAAGTTGCTGTGGCTGATATCAAAGAGATTACTGCCTATGTTCTCCTCTAAGATTCTGATAGATTCCTGTCTCACGTTGAGGTCTTTTATCCATTTTGAGTTGATCTTTGTGTATGGTGTAAGAGAATGGTCGAGTTTCATTCTTCTACACATAGCTGTCCAGTTTTCCCAGCACCATTTATTGAAGAGACTGTCTTTTTTCCACTGTATATTTTTTCCTGTTTTGTCGAAGATTAATTGACCATAGAGTTGAGGGTCTATATCAGGTCTCTCTACTCTGTTCCACTGGTCTATGTGTCTGTTTTTATGCCAGTACCATGCTGTCTTGGTGATCACAGCTTTTTAATAAAGCTTGAAATCAGGTAAGGTGATGCCGCCAGCTTTATTTTTGTTTTTCAACATTTCCTTAGCGATTCGGGGTCTCTTCTGATTCCATACAAATTTTAGGATTATTTGCTCCAGCTCTTTGAAGAATGCCGGTGGAATTTTGATCGGAATGGCATTAAAAGTATAGATTGCTCTAGGCAGTATAGACATTTTAACAATGTTTATTCTTCCGATCCAAGAGCATGGAATGGTCTTCCATCTTTTTGTGTCTTCTTCAATTTCTTTCATGAGTGTTCTGTAGTTCCTCAAGTACAGATCCTTTACCTCTTTAGTTAGATTTATTCCCAGGTATCTTATGGTTCTTGGTGCTATAGTAAATGGAATCGATTCTCTAATTTCCCTTTCTGTATTTTCATTGTTAGTGTATAAGAAAGCCACTGATTTCTGCACATTGACTTTGTATCCTGCCACGCTGCTGAATTGCTGTATGAGTTCTAGTAGTTTGGGGGTGGAGTCTTTTGGGTTTTCCATATAAAGAATCATGTCATCTGCGAAGAGAGAGAGTTTGACTTCTTCATTACCAATTTGGATACCTTTTTATTTCTCTCTGTTGTCTGATTGCTGTTGCTAGGACTTCTAATACTATGTTGAACAAGAGTGGTGAAAGTGGGCATCCTTGTCTTGTTCCTGATCTCAACGGGAAGGCTGCAAGCTTTTTCCCATTGAGGATGATATTTGCTGTGGGTCTTTCATAGATAGATTTGATGAGGTTCAGGAATGTTCCCTCTATCCCTATACTTTGAAGCGTTTTAATGAGGAACGGATGTTGGATTTTGTCAAATGCTTTTTCTGCATCAATTGAGAGGACCATGTGGTTCTTCTCTCTTCTCATATTAATTTGTTGTATCTATTCAGGTTTTCTATTTCTTTCTGGTTCAATTTTGGTAGTTTATATGTCTTCAGGGATGCATCCATTTCTTTTAGATTGTCAGATTTGTTGGTGTAGAGTTGCTCATAATATGTTCTTATAATTGTTTGTGTTTCTTGGTGTTGGTTATGATCTCTACTCTTTCATTCATGATTTTATTTGTTTGGGTCCTTTCTCTTTTCTTTTTGATAATTCTGGCCAGGGGTTTATCAATCTTATTAATTTTTTCAAAGAACTAGCTCCTAGTTTCGTTGATTTGTTCTACTGGGTTTTTTTTGTTGTTGTTGTTTGTTTGTTTCTATTTCATTGATCTCTGCTCTTGATATTTATTACTTCTCTTCTCCCACTGGGTTTAGGCTTTTTTGGCTGTTCTTTCTCTAGCCTCTTAAAGTATAGGTTAGGTTGTGTACTTGAGACCATTCTTGTTTCTTGAGAAAGGCTTGTATTGCTATATATTTTCCTCTCAGAACTGCCTTTGCTGTGTCCCACAGATTTTGAACCATTGTGTTTTCATTATCATTTGTTTCGATGAGTTTTTTTCAAATCTTCTTAATTTCCTGGTTGACCCATTCATTCTTTAGTAGGATGCTCTTTAGCCTCCATGTATTTGGGTTGTTTCCAATTTTCCTCTTGTAATTGAGTTCTTGCTTCAGAGCATTGTGGTCTGAAGTATGAAGATCTAACTGCTTAAGACATGATTTGTGACCCAGGATGTCATCTATCCTGGACAATATACCATGTGCACTAGAGAGAATGCATATTCTGTTGCTTTGGGATGTAATGTACTGAATATATCTGTGATGTCCATCTGGTCCAGTGTGCTATTTAAGGTCTTTCTTTCCTTGTTGATCTTTTGCTTGGATAATCTCTCCATTTCAATGAGGGGGGTGTTAAAATCCCCTGCTATTACCATATTATTGTCGATGTATTTCTTTGATTTTGTTATTAATGGTTTATATGATTGGCTGCTCCCATGTTAGCGGCATAGATATTTAAAATTGCTAGATGATCTTGTTCAACTGACACTTTGAGTATGATATAGTGTTCTTCCTTGTCTCTTATTATAGTCTTCAGCTTTTAAAATCCAATTTATCTGATAAAAGGCTTGCCACCCCAGCTTTCTTTTGATGTCCATTAGCATGGTAATTTGTTATCCACTCCCTCACTTTAAATCTGGAGGCGTCTTTGGGTCTAAAATGAATTTCTTGTAAACAGCATATTGGTGTTTTGTTGTTATTGTTGTTTTGTTGTTGTTGTTGTTGTTGTTGTTTTAGTCCATCCCAATACCATATGTCTTCTGATTGTGGGCATTTAGCCCATTTTCATTCAGGGTAACTATTGAAAGATATGAATTTAATGCCATTATATTGTCTTTAAGGTGACTATTACTGCATATTGTTTCTCTGGTCTACTACTTTTAGGGTCTTTCTTTGCTTAGAGGAACCCTTTCAACACTTCCTGTAGGGTTGGTTTGGTGTTTACAAATTCTTTTGGGTTTTGTTTTGTTTGTTTGTTTGTTCTGGAAGGTTTTTATCTCTCCTCCTATTTTCAATGTTGGCCTAGCTGTACTGCCATGCTGTAGCCAGTCCTCGGGAAAGGGCAAAGACGGCTTTCCCTGGCTTACGTTCCCTGAGAGCACCTCTGTAGCCTCTTCATATGTGCCAAATCAAAAGCTTGCCCTTTAGGCTGAACCTCTCTCTCAAATAAGTAAATGAAATCTTTAAAAAACAATTTAAAAAAATAAAATGGTAACACTATTTAAAGGTGTCTTATTTTGCATCTTTAACGAACTCATTTTAGTGTACCTGATACCTAAATAATTTTTAGTTAAGATATTTAGGCCAGTAGAAGATTTTGGTCACTTAATTTCCCATGTTTCTTATTTAGAAGAAAGTGATCTATCACAATAGAGGGAGGGAAAAACAGTATAACTTTAGGACATCAAAGGCCAGTGTTTGAGTTGTGGCATTAACTCTGCCCTCAGCCATTTCTCTACCTTACCAGTCATCAGTTTCTCATTCTATTTAGTTGATAGGTTTAGACAGCTGGTCTCTGAAATCATTCTAGAGTAAATATTTTACTTCATATTTATATAAATAGGCTTCCGTTGGGGTGTGTGTGTGTGTGTGTGTGTGCGTGTTTAAGATTTTATTTATTTGACAGAGAGAGATCACAAGCAGGCAGGTAGAGAGGGGGAAGCCGGCTCCCCGCCAAGCAGAGAGCCCGATGCAGGGCTCGATCCCAGGACCCTAAGATCACGACCCTAGCCGAAGGCAGAGGCCCAACCCACTGAACCACCCAGGTGCCCCCTGGTTTGTGTGTTTTAGCACAGGTTCCTCTGAGTCACTCCAAAAATATGTAAACTGCTCATATTGTGTCGCCACTTTATTGAGAATATTTCTGACTCCCTTTTTTATTGGATGTATTAGGACTGAGTTCTGACATTTGCTTCTCGTTAGCAGTACTGGAAAGAATTTAATCATCCTCAGTTAGCAAAAACTTGTGTTCACTGGCTCTGTTGAAGTTGTCTTTTGTCAGATGAAAAGGGAAATCATTAGAGGTAGACAGTTTCTTAGGGATCATTGATCCACCCCCCTTTTTTTCCCTGAGGAGGAAACTTAGGCATATACAGCTGATCCCTGATCAACCTAGGTTTGAAGTGAGCAGGTTCATTTATGCCCATTTTTGCGTTTTAAAGAGTTAACAGCAAGCAAAAGCCACAAGGTATTTATTTACAATTGGCTGCACAGGCTCCACAGGACCAAATGGAAGGCGACTGACACAGTTTGTATGTGAGTACTGCGGGAGACCTGCCAGGCCAGCAGCAGCCCCCAGGGGCCCTCGGACCAAGCAGAGCTGTAGGTTGCCTCTCTGCTCACAGGGTGGTCTGGTTGCATGCCTGAGGTTGGTGGCCATTGGGCTGCAGTGGGGGAATGTGCCTAGAGGGTGGGGATGGCACTGCCTGGGTAGCCCTGAGCCCCTTGGCCCTTCTGCCCCCGTAGTCCTTTATGTCTCAGGACAGCCATGGTCCTCAGATCCCTCTCTGAGTGGTACCCCAGCCTCAAGACCAGGCTCTCGCTGCTGATGGCCAGAGGTTAGTAGTACACCTCCAGGCAGATGGGGAAGCTGGATCACACTTGTAGGCCCTCATTGCCATCTGTGGGCCAATCTGGCCATAGATGCTGCTGGAGAGAAGCTACCAGTCCCTGGAAGGTCACCATCCTGGGGCTAGCCCTGCCACTGATCCTGTCCCAGAAGAGTGAGTTGGCCCACCTCTACATAATTTCTGTTTTCAGTGTATATATGTGCAGTACTGTTAACATGTTCTTTTTCTTCCTTATGATTTTTTTAACAGTTTTTTTCCCTCTAGCTTACTTATTTTACGAATACAGCATATAAGACACATAAAATGTAAAATCCGTGTTCATTGACTAGGTTATTGGCAAGGCTTTTAGTCAAAAGTAGGCTATTAGTAGTTATGTTTTTAGGGAGTCAAAATTCATATGTGGTTTTTTGACTGTATTGGGGATTGGCGGCCCTAATCCCTGCTCTGTTCAAGCGTCAGCCATATGGTGATGGCAATTGCTTACTGTCACAGTGAGATTCAATTAAGCAGTACTGCCAAGGTCTGAACTCTTACTATTCCAGATCCTGACGCATTCAGGATTCTGGCTCTGCTGTTGTAGTCAGTTTCTTCACTTGTTTTAATACAGTTTTGTTCTATTTTTGTTTTATTGGCCCATACACTGATTGTAAATAGGGCACAACACTGTCCAGCCTGACTCAGCTCTTACATTGGTAATTCAGCTTGGTTTCTCAGCAGTAGCCACACAGCGTACTCTTTCTTGTCGATGTGCCTTACTCTCCATTTTTTGGTATTAATTCTTTAGTTTCACCTCTTTTTGTTAAGACACCGTCAAAGCATAGTAAAATAGAGCTTACCAAATAACAAACTGTTCCTATCAGAAATTGTAAATGATAGCTGGAGAAAATGAGAATCCTTCTTAAAACATCAAAGAATTTTCTCTTTAGATTTGTCCAATAATTAGAATTACAAAGAAGATATATTACAGAGAAATAATATTTTAGCATTTTTTGCTCTCTCAGAATTCTATCCCTTGTTAATATAGCAAAAATGATTTCTTTACCTTAAGATTTATATATCTATATATTTATATAGATATATTTTTCCTTTCAGAAATCTTGAAGAAAGTTATTTTCTTTTTTTTTTTAAAGATTTTATTTATTTATTTGACAGAGAGAAATCACAAGTAGATGGAGAGGCAGGCAGAGAGAGAGAGAGGAGGAGGAAGCAGGCTCCCTGCTGAGCAGAGAGCCTGATGTGGGACTCGATCCCAGGACCCTGAGATCATGACCTGAGCCGAAGGCAGCGGTTTAACCCACTGAGCCACCCAGGCGCCCAAGAAAGATATTTTCAATGGTAGGATAAAAGTTAAGGGCTGAGGATATGAGGGAGGGATTCAGTTTTACTTAAAATGAATTTACCGGAGTGTAGCTCTTTTCCATAGGTAATAATACTCATTTGGGAGATTTCATTATTGCGTATTTTTATTTAATTTATTATTTTTTTAGTTTTTTATTTTTTATAAACATATATTTTTATCCCCAGGGGTACAGGTCTGTGAATCGCCAGGTTTACACCCTTCACAGCACTCACCAAAGCACATACCCTCCTCAATGTCCAAAACCCCACCCCCCTTCTCCCAACCCCCCTCCCCCCAGCAACCCTCAGTTTGTTTTGTGAGATTATGAGGCACTTATTTATTTTATTTATTTATTTTTTAAGTAAGCTCTGTGCCCAGCATGTGTCTTGGACTCATGACCCCACAAGCAAGAGTCACATGCTCTACCAACTGATCTGGTCAGGCACCCCTATGCTTAATTTTAAGCATAATGAATTGTATAAATTCCATGAGGAGTGTCACTAAAAGTGTTAGAATAGTAATTAATAAATATCAGAAAACCTACTCGTTTTCATTAATATCTATGAGGTATCTAATTAGATCCTGTATATTAAATAAGAAACTGGCACATTTGGAAAGGTTTTTTATGAAAATGTATTTATCATCAAAATGTTTAAATTCGTAAGTTAAGAATTTTCATTTTGGTCATGACAACAGTTCTCTTGATGATGCCTTCAACTCTTCAGAGTGAGAGAAAAAAATGCTTCCTACTCTATGGTCAAAATAAAAATGAGAATCCTGCAGTCCTACTTTTTCTTTAAGGTTTTGCAAGCTAAGTGTTTGTATAAATTAAACTTTTCAATAAAATGCAGAAAAGACTGAATAATTATAAAATGATTTTCCGTTTTGGAATTTTTTTTTCTTTTCTTTTTCTTTTTTTTTTTCTTTTAGAGCAAGGAGCTCTGGATCCCAGAACCCTGAGATCATGACCTGAGCTGAAGGCAGACACTTAACTGACTGGGCCACCCAGGCGCCCCTTCTATTTTGGAATTTTTAACCCACCCCAGTGGAATCTAGGATGTATCATCTAAGTATCAGTATCTTTAGTATTTGCTTCTGTCATGTGGTTCTGGAGAAGTGATGTGAGTAAGTGCTATCTATTTCATTTGTATTCACTTTTGTCTTTTAGAGTTTTGCAACTTTCAGCTTTCTTCCAGTCAGTTTCTTTCTGTGGCTTTCACTCTTGTGAAGGAGCACTTTATTTTGTTTTGTTTTGTTTTGTTTTGTTTTCCTTGAAGAAGAGTTCATTTTCCACTAACATTACAAATCTAACCAGGTGGCCTCACAGAAATTGAAAGTTAGGAGGTTCTAGAAAGCAGAAAAAAGACATGACTACTACAACTTACGGTACTCATATAAAAAATTTCATATATATTAATCCATAGTTTTTCTTTCTCTAACTTGTAGGGTTGCTTAAATCAGATGCAGATAGAGTTCACATGCTAAAATGGGGAATTCCAGAGTGGGGAAGGATCATTCCTGAAGAAAATAAAAACAGAGTGTTTTTCTGGTCATGAATGGGAGGCTGTTCTTCCCTGTATCAACAGTTCTCACCAGTAAAGGCAGCATCTTCCCTAGGGTCATGCTGGTATGTCTCTTCACTGGTGGAGTGAGGTGGAGTGTGGAAAATTTTTTAATTCCTTATGCCATCTTCCTATTTCTTCCTCCAGTAAAATAAATAAATAAATAAATAACTGTATAAAGCCAAAAAAATGATGTGCATAAAAGGGTAGCCTGAAAGGGAGTTTTTGAGCAGTGTGTGCTTGGAGCGGTGTGTGGAAATGCAGAAATCGTAACATTGACTTTCTTAATGTCCATCACCCAGCCACCCCATCCCCATCCCTCCTACCTTACTCCCTTCCAGGAACCCTCAGTTTGTTTCCTGAGATTAAGAGTTTCTCATGGTTTATTTCCCTCCCCTGTCCCATCTTGTTTCATTTTTCACTCCCTTCCCCCATGAATTCAGTAAGACTAATGATTCACAGGGACACCTGGGTGGCTCAGTAGGTTAAGCCCCTGCCTTTGGCTCAGGTCATGATCTTAAGGTCCTCGGATCGAGCCCCGCATTGGGCTCTCTGCTGAGCAGGGAGCAGTCTTCCTCCTCTCTCTCTGCCTGCCTCTCTGCCTATTTGTAATCTCTCTGTCAAAAATAATAATAAATAAAAAATAATCTTTAAAAAAAAAGACCATTAATTCACAGATCTTTGCCCCTGAAACAAATAATACGTTATATGTTAATTAAAAAAATAATAAATCTGTAGTAGAGCAACAACAAACAAAATAAAACATTGGCTTTCTCAGAATTTCACACTCCTCATAGACCCTGTTCACTTTTTTATCCCACTGCTCAGCACAGGGCCCAACACCTAAATGGTCCTCAGGAGCTGCTGTTACTTGCTACGTGTAATTTCCATAAGTTATTGGGGACCGTGTAGTTGTCACAAGACAGGGAGTCCTTGCTTTGTCCCCTCATCTTCTCATACAGATAGTTTTCACATTTTGAAGTCAGAGGCCTGTTGAGACTCCAGGAAAGACTTTAGGTGCAAGAAAGAGACCTCTCTAGTAAAAGGATGAGTGGTATGATTCCCTTTGTGCTGTTCATATCCAGAAAGCTTTTCTTCATAGAATTTGTTTTACATTTTTCTAATTAGAAAGATGTTATTTTATACCATTTATAAAGTTTTCCAGACCTATCACAAACCATTTAATCAATATGGCTTGTTTCGAATCAACAAGGCTACCTGGGTTTTATTGAGTTGCGTTTCCGGAGGTTGGGCCGGGAGGATACCTGCATGTTCAGCAGCCCTTCCAGGTGTTTCTGATATGCATGGAGTAGGAAGGTAAGTAAGCCAGATAATAGGACACCTGGATGTTTGCCCTTGGTGACACAGAAAGAGGGAAAATAGTTCTGTATATTTAATGTTTGACAGTACTATCCATTGCTTTTATAAACTTCTCAGAGGAAAGCATATAAATGTGAGGCTGTTGTCATTGCTTAATGCTAATCTGAACAAAACATAAGATTGGAAGAGTACGTAAAATCTCAAGTTGAGTAAGCTCTGTATAAAGTAGTATTTATATGAATAAGCAAATAATGACCTTCCCCAAGGAGTAATATCCACCTGAATAAATTGTATTATTTACTTTCTAACCCATACATCTGAAAAAGTTGGCCTCAGTAGATAGAATGAATTGGATAGAATTCTAAAGGAGAAAACTATGTGATATATAAATAAAATTGTGCCTTTATACTCTTTTCCTCTTATATATAGAAGAAAACATATAAACTGAAAACACACTTTTATTGGAACACAACCAAGGAATCTCAAGTTTTACTGTGTGTATGTCTGTGTCCTTGGGTCTGTCAAGTTGAAGGTGTGAGAACATTGAGCCAGCTAAATGCTACCATGGACAGGAAATTTTTATTATGATGATAGCCATGGAGCTGGGCTTAGGGAATAATTTCTTTCTTAAAATCTGTCTCTAAGTATGGTAATTTTCCTGAAATGTCATTATTATGTATTTGGAAGTTAATAAAAATGTTAGGGGTAGTCACAGAAGCAATAACTCAAACACTTTTCACTTTTGCAGGATTGTTCAGTGGTTGGTTCCACCATTAAATTTGAATTTAATTTTTCTTTTGTGCAGAGTGAATAAGCTGAGTCGCTTTTGCTTTGAGTCATTTATCTTTGTGCTAATATACATTGGTATCCCTTACCTAACACTGGTATATCTTTGGCTTGACTGAGGAATGAATAGGCTTGAAAATATATTCAGGTGTAGCCATTTTTGTATGTGTGTAAAAACAGATGCAATGGCTATGTAAATTTACTTAATAATTGCAAATGAATCAGTTAAGAATCACAGTTTTCTCTCTCTCGTGTGGTAATACGTGTAGGGAAGTGCTCTATCATTCTCTTTATTCTCTTTTCTTCCTCTTTATTTTTTCTCTCTCTCCCCTTTACTCCCCTTGTCTATTGCTCTTCATCAGCCCAATAGAGAACCTGCTGGTCATTTGCAGTGACTTTGTTTCTTATGATCTGATGGACCCAAAGAAGAAGAGGCATCTATTGTCTTGCCTCTTCTAGTACTGAATCTTCTTGGCAAATTGGAAAATTTGATTTCTAAAACAGAGATAATTGAAGGAAAACTAAGTCTTTGGATCCAGGTACTATAAACTTTTTTTGGAAAAATGACTTTTTTTACTTGAAAAATATTTTGCTGCTGGGATGCCTGGATGGCTCAGTTGGTTAGGTGGCTGCCTTCAGCTCAGGTCATGATCCCGGTGTCCTGGGATGGAGTCCCACATCGGGCTCCTTGCTCAGCAGGGAGCCTGCTTCTCTCTGTGTCTCTTCCTGCCACTCTGTCTGCATGTGCTCGCTCGCTCTCTCTCTGACAAATAAATAAATAAAATCTTAAAAAAAAAAAAAAAGAAGAAGAAAAATATTTTGCTGGAAACAGAAACCTTTGTTTCAGTGAATACTTAAATGAATATGTTTGCCTCTAATCATCATGTAGAACAAAGCAGTCAGAAGTTCAAAGAAAGAGAAAGTCTACATGAGGTGAATTCAGAAAATTCGTTGGAAGAGAATTCTCTTCATAGAAATTCTACAAAGAATTACAGGCAAAAGACATTGTATTGGCTTAATATTTACTAACAAAATTTCATATATATTTAAAACAATAATGCATTTGGTTTAAAGGAAGAGGAACATGGCATACAGATTGCAGATAATAAACGGATTACCAGTGTGTAGTTAATCTTGTCAAAGAAAAATGCACTGAACTGAGTTAACAGACAAGGAAGCATTTATTCAGGACCAGTACAATAAGGTAGAGGGAGTAACTTCACCATAGTTCAAACAACAGGGTAGTGGAACAGTGGTGGAGAAGTTAGGTGGGGAATTGATCAGTGTGGGTAGGCCCTTGCACTTCTTTAAGTTAGGATCCTACTCTTGCACAGAGACTAGGAGATAGGGGAACCGTCTTAGTCTGCTTGGGCCACCGAAACAGAATACCATAGGCTGGGTGGCTTTAACTACTGAGATTTATTCTCTCTCGCTTCTGGATGCTGAGAAGCCCAAGATAAAGGTGGCAGCAGGGTCACATTCTAGTGAAGGCTCTCATCCTAGCTTATAGATGATAGCTTTCTTGCTGTATGTTCACAAAGCAAACCGAGAGAAAGAGAGAGAGAAAGAGAAGGAATGGTATGCCTGTCTCTTCTGTAAGGACACGAGTTCTGTTGGATCAGGGTTTCACTCTTGTGATGTCATTTAACTTTAATCACCTTCTTAAAGTCCCTGTTTCCATGACTGTCAAATGAGGGCTTAGAGATTGAATATATAAATTTGGGTACATGCAATTCAGTCCATAGTAGGCACTGTGTTCCTTGATGATCACATTTCAAAGAGACGGCTCCCAAGTCCTTGGGAAAGACATTTCTGGGTCGTAAATATGGTGAGCGACTGGGAGAAGATTTATATCCTGAAGAGGTAGAGAAAGAATTTACAATTACCAGTTTTCCAAAGTAAATGATCTAAGAAAAGGGAGGTCAGGGACTCTTGTCAGGAAGAAATCCATCCAAAGTTTAGTCAAATTGAGAAGTTTAAGGCCGTCCTGGCCAGTCTATGGGTCATCATTGCTTCATGTACTCTCTAAAAAAGAAATTGCCACAAGTCCTTTGTTTTTTCATTTATTCATGGTAAAGCTTGCAAAGAATATTCACGCATTAGCCAAATTATGTCCTGGAGGACCCAGGAAGTGCTGCAGAATGCACTAATGTAATGTTTAGATTAGTATTTTCAGATTATGTTGCTGCTTGTTAGCCACAGGGGGATAGAAGTGGGATCTTTGTTTAATAATAAATTCTTTGTGTCTCTAAGGATTTTGTTGTCCTTAGGCCAATTATCCATTTCGTGTGTGTGTGTGTGTGTGTGTGTGTGTGTATAAATAAAATAATAGGGTAGGACTAAGCACCCAGATATAAAAGCAGAGGTCCACTCTCTATTTATCTTTGAATATAAGGGGCAAGACCACATTGTATATCTGTGTTTTGAGTGGAAACAGGCTCAAGGGAATATAAAAAGAGAGGACCAAAGTAGGAAAAGGGAAAAAAAAAAAAACCCACAACAGAGGGAAGGTTTTCTTGAGTTGGTATTATTAGTATCAACTCTGGGTGCTGTTGTTGGCAAACTTCCAGGTGTTCTCCCTCTGTTGCAAGTCAGCTGCTCACAAAGGGGCTTTTCAACTTACTTACCATTTGATGAACTCTAGTTAACCAGATAAAGAGCAGGGATGGGACTGGAATGAGGTGAGGGGGTCACGTGGTTCTGGGTACAAAATTTAAAAGGACACACACAAAAAAACAAAATTAATTCAAAGTGGGATTGAGATTACTGATTTTTGTTTTGGCTCAGGGTCTAGTATGGCTCTATAAAAGGCACGTGAGTGAGCTTGCCTTTGTTGAAAATTGTGATATTTTGTTTCCCATGTATTTTTGCATTCATTTTGTTTTTTTTTTTAAAATACCACCTCCAACATTTTATATTGTTTGCCAAACTTTTTTTTTTAAAGATTTTATTTATTTATTTGACAGAGAGATAGAGAGCACAAGTAAGCAGAGCAGCAGGCAGAGGGAGAGAGAGAAGCAGGCTCTCTGCTGAGCAGGAAGCCCGATGTGGGGCTCGATCCCAGGACCCTGGAACCATGGCCTGAGTTGAAGGCAGCTGCTTAACCAACTGAGCCATGCAGGCACCCCTGTTTGCCAAACTTTTTGGCATACTCTTAAATTTTCCAGCCAACATACATGCTTCACTGTGTCAGCCTATCCTTACCCAGCTAGAGGAAAAAGAAATGGTACTTTCCCTCTAGATTTAGAGTTTATTTTCAGTCTTTCTAGTTGGGTAGAGTAAGTCTAGAAAGTATCACTAAAGCAGTGCTTATCTTCATGTGTGCTAACAGAGAATAACATTGGTGTAGTTAAAAAGAGCATTCTTCATTTCCCCACAGGTCACTCAAGGACACTCAGGTTGGGAGGACTTTTGTCATGAGGGAAGTTTGATAAAGAGAAATGTCTCTGAGAATGTACAGGTAATTCAAAGCACATAATTTAAAGTCATCAACAGGGAATGTTAAAGGGATAAACTGTTGATTAAGAGACAGTGTATGTGATTCTAATGCTACAATTTCATCATCGTGTTAGGTTTGTAAGTCTTCGAAACCTATCTAACTATCTGTAGTCTTCTAAAGAGAGGATTTATTGACATTCTGAAGAGAAAGTGTACCCAAGCGTGATCTAAAAATGTAAATTCAAGGTGCTGTAGGTTTAGGTTTTTAAATCTCTCACTGTTTACTTAGTTGGGTACCTAGCAACAAATTAAAGCATATATATGTTACTTATTTAAAGAATCCTTTCTTTTTCTGTTAAGTTCATAGTCATCACATGTGTAGTTGAAATGCACAGGATTCAAATTTTAAAAGCAAAGTAAGTGAATGAGAGAAGAGAAATACAATATTTCTATTGGCTTAGGGGGGACCTTTACAAAACTGTAACAGTTCAAATAACTCTTGTGCAATTTATAGGGACTACTACTATGGTAGCATGAATTAATGTTTATATCAGGTTGGCAAACTTTTTGTAAAGGGCCAGATAGTACATATTTTCAACTTTTCAGGCTATGTAATGTCTGTTGCAACTACTGAGTCCTGCCATTGCCATAGGAAAGGAGCCACAGGCAACAGCAAACAAGTGGGCATGTTCCAATAAAACTTTATTTACAAGAATAGGCACTGGGCTGGGTTTGGTCTAAAGACCAGAGTTTGCCTACCCTTGTGTTAGAACCTTCTACATACTTTATTGAAAACTCTAAACTAGGTTATCTACAACAGTGGGCCATAAAGGAGTCCTGTCATTTATTGAGCTGAGTGTCCAAGCCATTATCTAGACACAAATGAACCTTCATAAGACTTTGGAACAGTTAGTGTATCTGTACCTAATCTTATCTCTTAGCATTCTGTATCCAGCAAGATTATTTAATGTCAGATGTTCATTTTAGGTAGATATGCTAACTCTGTTTTGCCATATTTTTCCCTCTTAAAAACTCTTAAAATGTCCTGAAAATTTGATACTTTACTGAAGACCATGAAGCTTAAGGACATTTCTACATGAGGACAGTTTGTTTTATTGGCTGTAATAAATGCTTCTTAATGGGTCAGTGAATTAGCTAAAACCACAGAATCGAGGTGGCCTAATGTGGAAAGTTGGCTAACTAGATATTTGTTTTTCACTTGTAGTAAGTCATCTTCCCAATTTAAGGAGAATTTATTATCGCTGTAGAGACAGAGCTTAAAATGGTGCTGAAATGACACATTTTTAAAATCAGTCTTCATGTTTGGGAAAGCTCTTATGAAAGAGATAGCACTTTGCTTTATGCACTTAACAGTCTTTGCTGTTGATTCCAGTTATTTCCAGTCAGATATTATAAATGAAGAGCAGGAAAAGTATTTAATAATCAATGCAAACTATCTTTTTCTTTGCAAGCTTTATCATATGGAGACAGGTTTCATAAAACAGGATGAAATACTAGAATGCTGATGGCTTGCTTTTCTAAAGATTATTGTAGGAATGATGCATATTTGAATTTAAATTACTAGGGCTCTGAAGTATTATCATGGCCGTGCCTTTGGAAGGCCTTTGGGTAACCCTAACCGTTACATCTTGGGTAAGGACAGGAAAATTAGTGATTCCCCTGAAGAATTTGAGGAAAAGTGATTGTGTCAGTCACATGACTGAAATCACATGGAATGGCCAAGATTTCAAAGAACTTTCAAGTCAGAATAAACCTCAGAATTTATTTTCTCAACCCTTTAATTAGAGAACAAGCTGATTCCCAGAGAATATGAGATTTTACTAAAGGTTACACACAGTATATTGCCAGATTCACCATTAGTATTCTGGTCTCTTTTATCCGTGGGCTCTGCTCTCGGTGTCATCCACCATTAGACATGGTCACATATGATCGCAAGTTGAAACCATGCAGTTGTATGAAAACAAAAGTCCCAGGGTCAGAATTCAGACACTTGCAGTGAGTGTTTGCAATGTTTCGTGCATAGCTAGTTTCATGAGATTAGAAAGTTGGTATTTCCACTTATAACTTCCTAACTTAGTTTTAATTTCTTTAACTCAGTAGGCTAGATAGGTTAAAATGTCTAGGACCAAAATCTCAGGTGAGTTGGATTTCCTGGAAACCATCTTGATTTATAGTTGAATGGGTGAGTAGATGTTTGGCAGGCGGCCTGTTAATGTTAAAACACTCAGTTGAAGTAGATGGTGTTATATTTTCTTTTTTTTTTTTCAATTTATTTATTTTCAGAAAAACATTATTCATTATTTTTTCACCACACCCAGTGTTCCATGCAAGCCGTGCCCTCTATAATACCCACCACCTGGTACCCCAACCTCCCACCCCCCACCCCCCCGCCACTTCAAACCCCTCAGATTGTTTTTCAGAGTCCATAGTCTGGTGTTATATTTTCATATCTTGGTTGCTCTTTTTGGTGTCCCCTCATATGGACACGCTTTTCTCTCCACACCTTTTTCATGGCTAGAATTAGAGTGAGGCACCTCAGACACACAAGTCAAGAAGAGTTGGACTTGCCAGAATTCCCAAAGGAAGCACCTCTTTGGATTTTGTAGCTTGGGAGTCTCTCACCCATCACGTTCTTGGCCCTTCCTTTGGCTGTTGATCTCTTCTCTGACAGTGTATGGAGAGAATGACAGGCAATTTCTGTATGCAAGGCAGTTTTAGCTCCAGAGAAGAGACATGTGGCAATAATATCATATAGTATTGATAATATTTTAGTCAGAATGTCTTGCAACTAAAATATTCAAATTGTGAGAATTAAGTAGATGAGATACAGTGTATAGTTCAGATAACATTCTCCTGGATATGTAACATAGATTAGCAAATAACCAATGGTTTCCTCAGAAGGATCTCACCATGGGAGGAGTCTCCTGATCTTTTTTTTTTTTTTTTCTTAAGAGTTTGTTTATTTATTTGACAGGCAGAGATCACCAGTAGGCAGAGAGAGGCAGGTGGGGTTGGGGCGGGGAGCCTGATGCGGGGCTCCGTCCCAGGACCCTGAGATCATGACCTGAGCCAAAGGCAGAGGCTTAACCCACCCAGGCACCCCAAGTCTCCTGATCTTAACATATTGAGTCACAGAGTTTTAGCTAGGCTCTCTGTGATGTTCTGTATTCCCTGGTTTTATTCAGGTGCCTCATCAATTTCATACTCTTATTTCCTTTTCTGAGTTTTATTCTTCTTCCTGTTTAATATACTGTGTACACTGAAGAGAAAGGGTGGAAGGAAAGAAATATTTATTGAGCTTTCTGCTGGGGAATCCCCTTGTTAGATTCTGTCCATCTGATAATCTCATGTATTTACTTATTGTATTCCTAAAATGTCACAATATATTTATTTTCTTTCCTGTGAAAAGATTTCTTAAGAGTCCTAGAGTCCATGACTCACTATAATAAAGGCTTTATTTCTCCCTCTTCAACAGATTTTAATAACAAACATATTTTTATAGTTATATATGTATAGCTATAAAACTTAAATATCAGTGAGCAAATCTGGCATTGCTTTAATCTAGCTTTAGCTCAAGAATAATGGGACTCTCTCTTTTCATCCTTAGGAGTTAAGCACAGGTTTCTTACTTAATTCAAAGATGTAGACATAGGTAGATAGATAGATAGAGATAGGTAAATAGTCCATTGTTGAGGTAAATAAAGTGAAAAACACTTTAGCACAGCATCTGTGTTGCAGCCACAGTTATTCATCTTGGCTGGAGATGATTGATCAGAATTGACTCAAAGCAAGAATGGTCTGCATATGGTGAATGTTGTTCCCTTGTCACCTAGTAGGCCACATTACAATGAGTTTACCCTTGTACATATATACCTGGCAAGAGAAATGGTTAAATGTTTTCTCATGTATATATCAGAACAACCCAGTAATGAATGAATGAGTACACACACACACACACACACACATTTCCTTGCCACTGAAGGCTAGAGAGGCAAAGGATATAGTCAGTAAGTAATGAAACGGATTCAAACTCAACCCTATTTGACTCCAAAGATCAGTCTTAAATCCATTCATGAGCTAAATACCATTATTATGTCTTTGTTTTTGGTGCTCCTTGAATGAAAAAAAATATTTAGTGAAATACCACATAAAATGTGCCATCTTAACCACTGTTAAGTATACACTTCAGTGCCATTAAGTACATTAACATTGTTAGGCTGCTATCGCTATCATCCATCCGTAAAAGTCCTTACATCTTGCAAAACTGAAACTCTACCCATTAAACAATAACTCCTCATCTTCCGTAACTCCAGGCCCTGGCAACTACCATCCTACTCTCTCTCTCTGGTTTCAACTACTCTCGTATATATAAATACGTAAATATAAATGGAATATATAAATATATATAAATGTACATATAAATGTCATATAAATAGAATCATAACAGTATTTGTCTTCTTAAAACTGGTTTATTTCACTTAGTGTAATGTCTTCAAGGGTCATACATCTTACAGCATATGTCAGAATTTCCTTCCTTTTTGAAATTTAGTATTCATAGTTGTGTATACCACATTTTGTTTTCCATTCATCCATCAGTGGACGCTTACGTTGCTTTCAGCTTTTCACCTTATTTATTTATGTGACTTTTTGTTAGAATCCCATAGGTTCTTTGCTGTGCATACTTCTAAATTAACATTCTAAATAACAGATCCTTAATCCTAACAGAACGAAATTATGAGTTGATCCTAAGACAGCTGTGGAATTATTTTGTGTGTTACAAGTAACTGGTGGAGAGTTTTTGAGAGTCAATTTTAATATCTTAGGAAAAGAAAATAAAGAGCATGGATTCATTTGCTCTGTGTGAAGGAAAGCAGCACATGCTTCCATTTTACCACAAAAACAAAAATGGTTATGTCTCCCTGGAGCAGCATTTCAAAGACTTTTGGAGATTTGGGTCATGAAACATGTTGTAAATTCTTACCTTCCCCCCATTCCTGGTAAGCCAGTATAAGTAAACACATTATATAGGTAGCCTTAAGGACAACTCACTGGGGAAGAATCAAGTAAATTCTAGAAGAAAAAAAAAAAAAAATTGGGGCGCCTGGGTGGCTCAGTGGGTTAAGCCGCTGCCTTCGGCTCAGGTCATGATCTCAGGGTCCTGGGATCGAGTCCCGCATTGGGCTCTCTGCTCGGCAGGGAGCCTGCTTCCTCCTCTCTCTCTCTGCCTGCCTCTCTGCCTACTTGTGATCTCTCTCTGTCAAATAAGTAAATAAAATATTAAAAAAAAAAAAAATTGAAGACTTCTATTTTACTTATCTGATAGAACACAAGTAGGAGGAGTGAGAGGGGGAGAAGCGAGCTCCCCACTGAACTCAGGGCACGTGATACCTGATGGGACTAGATCCCAGGACCCTGGGTTCATGACCTGAGCCACAGGCAGATGCTTAACCTACTGAACCACCCAGTCGCGCCTGGAAAAACATTTAAATCAAAACATATGCAAAAAATATTTTCTGATAATCACTTTGATTTGAAGTTATTGAAGCCATTTTTTTTCTTTTTTTTTTTAAGATTTTATTTATTTGACAGAGATCTCAAGTAGGCAGAGAGGCAGGCAGAGAGAGAGAGAGGAGGAAGCAGGCTCCCTGCCGAGCAGAGAGCCTGATGCGGGGCTCGATCCCAGGACCCTGAGATCATGACCTGAACCGAAGGTAGAGGCTTTAACCCACTGAGCCACCCAGGTGCCCCAAAGCCATTTTTTTCTTAAATAAAATTACTTTTTTATTTATAAAGTTGTGTGTATAACATGCCTGTTTAGTGTATATCTTCTTAGCTTAGAATTTTGAGTCTTGGGTTTATACCACAAGCTCAGCTTAAAGGGTCAGAACCCAAATTATTACAGTTTTATACTCAGAATGAGTAGAGTGCTGATAAAAAATAATTTTTATTAAATGCTCTTAAATCTGCATAATAGTGACATATTTTAAAATTGACATTTAAAGAAAGATTACTTTTTGGTTGAAGATAATTCTAGAATGTCAATGTTAAATTTTATAGCATTTTTCTTTATTAATTCATATTATTCTAAAAGGTATTTGGAATACATTTAATACTCTTTTCATGAGTTTATCTAATATTCAGAATTAACTTGACTACTATGAAAGAATTGTTTTACTTATGAGCATTTCATATTTTAGCTTAAGAAAGTAGTTATGAAAATAGGAAGCCAAATGATGATTATTTTATTTTTTCATTGGAAATATTCAGTGAGGAATCATTATTTTATTCTTTATTTTGGTTTTAAACACATGTAAAATACTTTGATCTACACACCTTGAAATTTATGAATTACATGAACACTGATTATCTTACATTTTTATTTTCCTTATTTTCTGTGCATTTTCAATAGTTTAACTATCTCTTAAGAAGACATGTTTTAAAGATGACTTTCTTAAATTTGTTAAAATTGTCAAAGCACTCCATTTCCTTGTTAACCCTGTAGTACCATATTATATTATTTATTTATTTTTTTAACATCACACTTTTAAATAAAATTTATAAATTTTTTCTAATATCATCTTAAGACTATTTTTAATTTAGTTTCCTGCCAAATTACCAAAGCAGCCTGTCAATTTAGTTGAAGTAGCTCATTTTCTTGAGTGGAAGATATCACTGACAATTACTATTTAGTGTTGTTACCTCTAAAATGATCAAATGATAGACTGAGATTTTCATTTTTCCACTTATTAATAGTTATTAATTAACAAATAATAATTTCCACTATTTTATTTTCTAGGCACAAACTAGATAATACATTTTTATTTGCAATTTCTAAAGTATGTAAGTGTATATTAGTTTTTGGAATATGTTTCTCATTTCCAAGGATCTATTAATGTAATAGAAGAGATGAGTTGGGTAATAGAAAATCATTGAAACAAAACAAAGCAATCATAGTAGCTATAGGAGTGAATCAAAGTGTCTTATAGGAACTTAGGATTTGGTACACTTTGTACCAAAAAGACTTTGTCTCTAAAAGACTCTGGGCACATAAAGTCTGAGAATATAAATGTATCCTGAGTTTAGTCATAGAAAGTTATGTGTTCTAAGAATGTTTACTCTAAGTAGGTCAATAGCTGAGAGACTGTGATTTCCATTGGTCTCTATGCCAGAATCCTGTGGCTCATCTCAGTTCAATTATATAGGCACAGATTCTGAATTTTTTAAAAATTGTTGATGGCAGTTGTCCTTAATTTGTTACTCTACTGTTCTCTCAATGGCTCTGGCATCCTTTGCTCTTAATACTCTACATCTGCCCTACATGTGCCTACATCTACATCATCTACATCTGCCCTATGGAGTTCAGGGCACCTAAAACTAAATTTCACTATGAAAATTCAACAAATTGATAAAATGTGAAAAAATTGACTGGGATAATTTCCCAAATATTACATTAGAAACTAAAAGTAGTTTTCAGATAAAAAAAAAAAATAGTTATAAATAGTAAGGCCTTTGCTTGCATGTGGAGGAGAACTGGCTTGGACTGAGCTTGAGCATGAGGTTAAGAATGGAGGTGCAAAAGAGAGGAGGGATTACACAAGATATATTTCCTTGGAAAAGTAATCATTCATAAATGCTTGCTTCTGGGGGTATTTGGAAGCCAGAACCCTTGGAATGAATTAAAGGAAAAGACCATTATAAACCTGCATAAAATCACGAAAGTAAGAAAAGTTAACTGGTGATATTCATGTTCTATAATTTTTTAAAGATTTATTTATTTGAGAGAGAGAGAGCATGCATAGGGGTTGGGGAGGGCCAGAGCGAGACAGAGGAGCTCAAGCTGACTCCACATTGAACGTGGAGCCCTACAGGGGGCTCTATCTTACTACCCTGAGATCATGACCTGAGCCAAAACCAAGAGTCTGACATTCAATTTACTGAGCTACCCAGGCCCTAGTGTTCATCTTATATTTAAATCCATGAAAGGGGTAGAACTAATGAAAAACATACACTAATTATTCTAGAAAAAAAATGGAATTTACTCATGGTTTCTTTGACCCAAGGTGGTATATTCTTTTAAAAATTTGAACTCAGGCCACTAAATGTATTATTGTGCCAAAATTAGAAATAGATTATTCTCTTATTTTGAATTCTCCCCCAGGGAACAAGGTTTTACCAGAAGATGGATTTGTGGTTGGTAAAGGTATTTTTACTATTCAGTTTGTTTGATCCATGTTAAATTCCCACCACAAGATACGCATTTTTTTTTTCCCAAGGAAACTGTCCTGTGGAATGTATGTTTGTTTGAATCAATATTTAAAACATATGTCAACTGCCTTAGAAGAAAAACTAGCTTGTGAGATTTGAACACAGTACTGATACAGAAGCTGAGGAAAATGTTTGCATTTACTTCACATAGTAACAGGCTGCTCTGTGTTCCTGACTTCTGTTTCCTTCTTTCCCTTTGCCTTTCACACATTTCCTATAGCTAAACAAACCTTCAAATCTCATGAAAGGAAGGAAGAAAGAAAGAAAGAAGAAAAGAAAAAAATTATGTGCACTAGGTTTTTTTTCCTTTGTCACAATGATTACATTTGTCTAAATAATGCTTCATTCAGAATTATATCTGCCTTTCAACATATGCAATAATATCCAGTTTTACTGAGAGTTGTACAATAGGTTTCTAGCATCGCATTCAGCATCATTAGGATCAGAATTCCAAGACAGGGCTTGTCCGATGATGCTGCCCACAGGATCAGTCATTCTAGTTCCTGTGACAAAACATGCATATATATTAAACCACCCATCATCCATAAGCATTTCGTATTGGTTTTCTAATCTACAAAATATTGACTTACCAGCAGAACAGAATAGAGTAAAATATAATTTTTTTTTTTTAAATTGTGGATTGACAATAAGGGGGAATTCAGCAAAGAATAGAATAGAATTGATGCCATCAAGGAAAACTTTATTTAGGCATCTGGATTTGAGCCAGACTTGAAAGAACATGGCTAAAAAGAGAGGAAGGAAATATTTCAGCAAATTCTAGTGTATCGGTTGCCACAGACCAGGTGGAATTCCGTTAACCTGTTAGCTTTATTATCACCTCTCTCATATTAGTGGGCCTTTATTTTCCTTTTCCATTGCCCCTGGCAGCTGAATTCCCAGAAGGGATTTCATATCTGCTTGCCATATAAATGTCTGCTCTGGTCTAGTGAGGTTTAAGGTCTCCCTGAGATCCTGACTGAGCAGCATTTCTCCCAGTTTATTTGACACAGCATTCTGTCACGGTATCTCTGACTCCTTCCCCATTCCCTGTGTGTGGTAAATCCTCTTCACACCACAAGGTCAGCTGGGTATTAGATGCAGATTCCTGTCAAAGATGCTGACAGCTCCAACTTTCTGAGGGAAAGGGAGTTTTAGGTCCTCAAATTCTGTTGCAGTCCTGGCCCAAGAGTCAAAAAGGTTTTCATCTTGAAGGATCTCATGATTATTATAGACTATATCCTTAAATCTCTTCCTAGACATGCATTTTGTATTGTTCCTTCTTAAAGTTTTTAGAAATGCTAGGAGAGAGAAGAAGCTGAAATTGAAATGGACAGGTGTGGTGCTCGCTTCGGCAGCACATATACTAAAATTGAAATGGACAGGTGTGGCAGGAGGAAAACAAGTCCAGAACGTCATGCAAAATTACCTATATTTTCTAAGTATCCAGAAGTTGTGTTATACATTTTTCTTTAGCCCATGAAAGGAGATTTGTTTTAAGAATACCAACTACTGGGGCACCGGGTGTCTCAGTGGGTTAAAGCCTCTGCCTTTGGCTCAGGTCATGATCCCAGGGTCCTGGGATCGAGCCCCGCATCAGGCTCTCTGCCCAGCAGAGAGCCTGCTTCCCCTTCTCTCTCTGCCTCCCTCTGCCTACTTGCGATCTCTCTCTCTCTCTCTCTGTGTCAAATAAATAAATAAATCTTTAAAAAAGAAAGTCACTAAAATGTCCCAGCAACAACCAAATAAGGAAAGGAGGACAGGGCCTACTTCAAAAAGGACTGGCCAAGGAGGGGAGATAGGAGATTCTCCCATGACTCAGTTTGCTCTTGGTAATACCACCTTTACTACCAAAGCCAGGGTAAGGTGTGAGAATAAGAAAATGCCATCTGAAGAATAAGTGAATGGGCTAAGGAGACTGAGTAGGGAGACAGAAATATAATGGAAGAAAAAAACAATACACACAAGAAGAAAAGCAGGTTACCCCAAAGATACAGATGTCGTGAAAAGAAGGGCCATCTGTACCCCAATGTTTATAGCAGCAATGGCCACAGTCGCCAAACTGTGGAAAGAACCAAGATGCCCTTCAACGGATGAATGGATAAGGAAGATGTGGTCCATATACACTATGGAGTATTATGCCTCCATCAGAAAGGACGAATATCCAACTTTTGTAGCAACATGGACGGGACTGGAAGAGATTATGCTGAGTGAAATCAGTCAAGCAGAGAGAGTCAATTATCATATGGTTTCACTCATTTGTGGAGCATAACCAATAGCATGGAGGACAAGGGGCGTTAGAGAGGAGTAGGGAATTTGGGTAAATTGGAAGGGGAGGTGAACCATGAGAGACTATGGACTCTGAAAAACAGTCTGAGGGGTTTGAAGTGGCGGGGGGGTGGGAGGTTGGGGTACCAGGTGGTGGGTATTATAGAGGGCACAGCTTGCATGGAGCACTGGGTGTGGTGAAAAAATAATGAATACTGTTTTTCTGAAAATAAATAAATTGGGAAAAATAAATAAATAAATAAATAAAATTTAAAAAAAAAAAAAAAAGGAAGAAAATCAGGTAACTATCACCATTGGGTCTCAGGCAGGGTTAGCTTAATGGACAAGATGCCTGTGCGTAGTTCAGACAGATCCCAAGCTGGATTTAATATTCTTCTGTCCTAGACTTGAAATTTTTAACAAGTCTTGGATAAGGGGGTCTGCATTTTCTTTTTGCACTGTGCAGCCCAATTTATTTAGCCAGTCCTGATCTGTGGGAGAAAACCCACATCTGGTTCGCAAGAGGGATTAGATACAGTCTGGAAGAAAACTTCTAAATGAGACACTAGCCACTCTGACCACATACTAGAATCATCTGGGGGGCTTTTTAAAATCCTAATGCCCAAATCATGTTCCAGACCAATGAACTAGAGGTTAAGGGCATAGAGAGTGGGGTGGGACAAGGTACCAGCATTTGTAAAAGTGCCCCAGGGAGTACCAAGAAGAACAACCACTACAGCGAGGAGGAATGAGCCCACCCAAATATGCAGCCAGAGAAGACAGGCGCAGTGAAGCTCAAGTGAAGTATGAAAAGTCACCTGTGTATTATTATTGTTGAGTTATCATTCCTTGGGTTTCTGTTTGACCTAAAAATTTTTGGTGCTAGAAGAGGGTGTCAGAGGGACATGAATAATGAGATGATTTTCTTGGGTGGGAGATTTATCATAAGAGATCTACTCTGACTTAGCAGAAGGAAATACAGTCTCATATCCCACCACCAGTGTTGTAGGGAGAACCCAGTACAGGACATTTAAATTTCAGTGGAGATAGCAAAACCCACAGTTTTCCAGTATTTGGCTATAGCTGAGATTTGTTGGTAATACCCAGTTATCATACCCAGTTATCATACTCCAGCTCATAGGGAATTTCCCCTAGTCTGACTACAAATTAGCTGATGGTAGTGGTGAAACTAGACATGGATATTTCTCTCCTTAAATGAATGGACCTGTATACTGACATATAGATTTATAAATTGTGAATGATGTAAGTTTTAATGCTCTTCCATTGATAGGGTGGTGAAGGAAGCAGTCTGTTTCTAGTCAAATTAAGTCTATAGGGTTACATATTCTCAACATTCCAGGGAATGCGAAAAAACTACAAAACAGGAAGTAGGGGGCACGTGGGTGATTCAGTGGGTTAAGCCTCTGCCTTCTGCTCAGGTTATGACCTCAGGGTCTTGGGGTCTGGCCCCAAATCTGGCTCTCTGCTCAGTGGAGCCTGCTTCCCCTGCCTCTCTCTGCCTGCCTCTCTGCCTACTTGTGATCTCTCTTTGTCAAATAAATAAACAAAATCTTAAAAAAAAAAAAAAAAGAAAAAGAAAAGAAAACAGGAAGTGGGAGATAGTGTTCTAAAAACCTCTAAGTCACCAAAGAAGTGGATGCTTCTGTTTGGTGAGGAAAAGTACTTTCATCAGAGAATTTCAGCAGCTGTACCAGTACCAATATGAACTAATCTCATAGACAGTTCACTTAGTTTCTTGGGAAAGATAGTCATTGGGACACATCTTGGGGAACTGAATTCAGTTACAGCTCTTAGCTGAGTGTGGCTAGGCATTTTGGGATTGGACAGTCTTGGCCTTGGTATCTTCTCAAACCTGGTAAAATATTAAACTAAAATAAGTCAGTCTTTTACTTCAGATATACTAGTGGTGCCTAAACTCAATTGCTAGGAGTATTATCAAGTTGCCTCAATCACTTTTCAGCCCTGAACTACTTTACATCAGTCTAATGACTTAAAAAAAATTCTGAGTAGAAATGCATTGAAGCTTCTATTTCCTCCAAATATGATGAACTAGCATGGACCTGCATTTTTCCTTGTACAATCACTGTTGTGGACATGGTACCAAAGGCTTAAGGAGGCTGATGGGTTTGTTAAACTATGATAAAAAATAGGAAACACTAAGGGTGAGAAATACAAGTGGATGGGTAGAATCCAAGAGTGGGATAACATCCAAGAGTGGGATATAGAAAAATATTGCATATATGAATATGAGTGAGGAAGAGGTTTTTATTTTGTTTAAAAGATTTTATTTATTTCTTTGACAGAGAGAGACACAGCAAGAGAGGGTACACAAGCAGGGGAAGTGGGAGAGGGAGAAGCGGGCTTCCTGCCCAGCAGGGAGCCTGATGCGGGGACTTGATCCCAGGACCCCCGGAACCATGACCTGAGCCAAAGGCAGATGCTTAATGACTAAGCCACCCAGGTGCCCCAGAGGAAGAAGTTTTTAAGTAAGATCTGGTCTTCCTATCACTGCCTTTTGTGAGTCAGTGCCACGATATTTGTTTCCTAAAGCAGAAAATAAAAACAACCAAAAAAAAAAAAAAAATCTAGCACTGGGCTAACCAGGACTGGTGAGGTAACATCAGAATTATTCTCAGATGCCCCAGTTGAAGATGGGAGTAAGTAACAACATAACACAAGGGATAGTGATTTACCCATGGAAAAAGAATTGTCAGTGGTCTTTGCCCTGAGTAGCAATGCCATTTCTATCCTTCAAACCTGGAAGCTGTACATGGGTTCAGATTACTAGGCTAAGGAACCAGTTTCCCCAGGAAAATATGAAATCAGAGAGAAAACATTAAAGGCTGTTTTCACAGAGCAACCATTAGTGAAAAAAACACAATAAAACAGACCATTTGGGGGGCACCTGGGTGGCTCGGTTGGTTAAGTGTGTTAATTTGTCTCAGGTCATGAACTCAGGGTCCTGAGATTGAGGTCTGAATTGGGCTCCCTGCTCAGTGGGGTGTCTGGCTCTCCCTCTCACTCTGCCTGCTGCTCCCCCTCCTTGTACTCTCTCTCTGTCAAATAAATAAACAAAATGTTTTTTAAAATGCACCATTTTAATAGGTGAAAGTAGATTTATAGGAGGAGGCAGAATAGATACAGGGGATGATAACAGAAACATTAAGCAAGAAAAATAAGACGTTAGAAATCGTCACTGGAAATTCTGAGTCTGAAAAATAATTGAAGAAATAGTTGATGAAAAAAACCAACTCAAGAAATAAGTTGAATTGCAGAATGGATACAACCCAGGAAGAAATACGTCAACTAAGAAAAAAGGCAGAGTAACTCTCCCATAACACAAACAGTACATCTTCTCATAATTTAACATCTGTTCTTGATTTTCATTTGATTAGTAGTTACTATTTACCTAACATGACAAAAATATTTATTGTGACTTAAAATCCAACAACTTAGGAGGAAAAAATGGGATATTCCTTCTATTAAAAAAAAAAAAAAAAGTATATCGGGGAGCCTGGGTGGCTCAGTGAGTTAAAGCCTCTGCTTTCAACTCAGGTCATGATCTCAGGGTCCTGGGATCCAGCGCCACATCAGACTCTCTGCTCCTCAGGGGGCCTGCTTCCCCCTCCCTGCCTGCCTCTCTGCCTACTTATGATCTCTGTCATATAAATAAATAAAATCTTTTTTTTTAAAGTATAAAAGTGATCACTATTACCATTACTACTATTACTATTTGAAGTATTAGTGACCACAGCTAGCCAAGTTAAGTAGGAGAACAGAATTGTGGGTTAAGATAAAATTAATGTATAAATCAATAATCTTCACATGTTAAAGCATTTTGCTACAGAATATATTGAGTATATCCCCTTTAAAACAGCAAAGTAAAATAAAATTATTTATTATTATTATTTATTATTACTTATTTTATCATTTTATTTATTTATTATAATAATAAATTATTTTTAATTTTTAAATATTTATTTGTTTTAGAGAGAGAGAAAGCTGCACATGGTGCGGAGGGGCAGAAAGAAAGGGAGAGAGAATCTCAAGCGGACTTCTTGCTGAGTGTGGAGCCCAACTTGGAGCTCAGTCTCGTGATTCTGAGATCAGATCTGAACTGAAACCAAGAGTTGCATGCTTAACCGATTGGGCCACCCAGGCACCCCATAAAACACCTTTAAATACTCTTAAGTAGCAGTAAGCTAGATGTGAAAAATTAAAGTGTATCTGAAGAAACCAAAAACCTAAAGGAGACTTGAAAAAAATGAAAATGCTTTCAATATTTTTTAAAAGATTTTATTTATTTATTTGACAGATAGATCACAAGTAGGCAGAGAGGCAGACAGAGACAGAGAGAGGAGAAAGCGGGCTCCCTGCTGAGCAGAGAGCCTGATGCGGGACTTGATCCCAGGACCCTGAGATCATGATGTGAGCCGAAGGCAGAGGCTTAACCCACTGAGCCACCCAGGTGCCCCTGCTTTCAATATTTTGAAATATGTAGGATTTAACACCAAAAAGACATCAGTTATCCATAAGTTGATTTATAAATATAATATCAGCCTGATAAATACCAACAGAATTCTCTCATTCCTCACCCGACCCATTTGGCGTGATTGAAGCTGAAGGGACACTGGGTAGGGGAGAAAACAGTGTCCACTTGATAGGCCATGGGAGAGTAGTGTCATCAAGGTGATGGACAGGGAATGCCCTGAGAGGAAGTTGGAGCAGCATAGGGAGTTGGTGTCAGTGGGGCAGTCCTGAAGACAGTGAAAAGGATTTTAGGAAATAAGGAATTTGGGCCAGAAAAAAGTCAAATAGGGACCAATATGAGGATGCTGAATGGTATATGGTAGAGAGATTTCTGATGATAGAAACTCTTATGGATATAATCTTCTTCTGGAAATGTGTAATAGCCTTCTCAAGTTGAGGGTTATTCTAATACAGTATGATTGTCAAGAAGGAGGTGGAGAAGGAGGAAATTCTCATCACTTACCTAAGCACGTATGGTAGCCTTACCTGCATCAATGTGGAGTACTATGTGCTCAAGGGCAATCACTTAAAAAAATGCTCTGAGTGAACTCTGGTCACAGAGCTGCTGAGCTCTCAGTAATCATACTGATGAGAACAGGGAAGGTATGATGGGGAAACATTGTCATGAGGTAAAATAATACCTCATGAGGTAAAAGGAAAGGCTGGTTTTGTTTTGGCAGTGTTCAAGTTTACTGATCTCTGTACTCCTGGAAAACAGCAATGATTAAGAAATCCCCCTACCTTTTTGCATTCTGGTAAACAGCTTGATGCAAAGAACTACCCTTCTCTGTATGATGTAAGTTCTGCAGTGCTCCCCTCGATTACCCTTGACAAGTCTAGACACAGCAATTCTAAATCCCCATTCTTTGCCTCATGAAGGATTAACTGCCCTATTTGTTCTCACTGATGGACCTGAACAAAATACCCAGGCATGTGACTTCACTAAAATTTAGTTGGACTCTTCTCCTCCCCTCTGATCTCTGGCTTGCTCCTGAGGTTCTCCAAGGCAGTGGAACATAAAACAGCTCTTCTTTTATGGCCCCTCCCAAGAATGAGGACCAAAGAGAAGGTAGGTACTCATAAAAATATTCCTTGCTCACCTGTCTGATCATGCCACCTGTTCATTCTCCCACACCTGGTTGGTTGTGCTCTTGTTTATTCCTCCCTAAAAATGTCCTTTCTGTCTGACCTTTAAGACACTTAGGGATCAAATGGCCAGTGCATTCTCTAATTGCAGTAGGCTCCCCACCCCCATAACATTTTCCTTCCTGATGCCTGGACTCAATGTGTTTTTTTGACACTTTGTAACTCTTGTTTTCTTTTGCTGTCTGACATCTGCGGTGTTGTTTGTTCACCCAAAGTGATATCTGAAGAGTGGCTAAAGCCAGAAAGGGGCTGCAGATACACACTGGAGACCTCTCTTCATGGAGGTGGGAGGTGACAACCGGCAGCTTGAAGTAATGAAGTAAAAGAATTTTCAGAAGAGTTCAGAAAGAGAGAATAGACTTGGGGTTAGAACCTTCAGGCATATTAGATATTTGAGGAAAATCAAGAAATCCTAGTACTGCTGACATTCAGACAACACAAGCGTTGGCACACCAACCCCTTCTTCATAGTGGAAAATACGTGTACAACTTGACTCCCCCAAAACTTACCTACGAGTTGCCCACTGTTGACTAGAAGCCCTACCAATAACATGAACAGTTGGTTAACACAGATTTTGTATGTTAGATGTATTCTCTACTGTATTCTTACAGTAAAGTGAGGTAGAGAAAATTAAATGTTATTAAAGCTATAAGGAAGAGAAAACACGTTTATATACTGTACTCTTTTATTAAAAAAATCTGCGTGAAAGTAGACATTTGGAGTTCAAACTCATGTTTTTCAAGGGTGAACTACAGAGGGAAAGCAATAAAGTAAGAAATCTTTCCTCTTCCTACTCTTTCTCCTCCTCCCCTACCTCCTCCTTTCTTTTTTTATTCCTTTTTAAATGATTAACTCCATGAATAATTAGACAATATAAAGGAATCCTTAAGCAGCAGTTATGATACAGTGGAAGGAGCATTAAAAATGAAGATATATGGAATCTTCTCTTACTTTTACAATAGTTACCACTTTGATACTAAAAGTAATTTTATGTATTTGACTGTTAAATGAAGGGAGTAGAATTGATATTGTGAACAGAAGCATCTAAAATGAAGTAAAACATGTCAAGAGGCCATATATTAGAGCTGGGGGGCCCTGGGCAGGTTAGGCTTATGCTCAATCATACTTGGATAGAACATGAACTTTTTAGACTGCCAACCACAAATAGCATATCCTGTTGGAATTCTCAGAATGAGATTTATTTTTGCCATACTTCAGCCTAGCAGTTAGCATAGTAACCTGGCCTATCTAGATCAGTGTTAATTATTTTTACCTATGTCTGTCATCATTTTTTCAAAGCAACTTAAACAAGCATTTGGTTTTGCCTTTATAAGCTCTTTCTCCTCCCTCCTTGGAGCACATTTCATTTTCCTTCTGAATCTCTGACTCACCAATTCAAATTCCTAAAGACCCCAAATAAACTTTAGGTTTGCTTTATTGCCTGGGCCTTTCTTCTTCAAGGTATTATCTGTCTAAAAATCTAAAAATCCAAGTTCTGTTTTGTCTTCAGCAGGATTCACTGGCTTTCATAAAATATGAAAAGGCTGCTGTCAGAGCTTTCAAGGATGCAATACAGAATGATATTGAAGTCAAGTCCTTAAAGAAAGCTTTGGAAGAAAATTATTCTAAGTACAAGTAACGTAATGATTATGATTATGATACAACTAAATGATGGTGTGAAGTAATTATCTGAAGTGAGCAAACATGAAAAGAAGCCAAAATATTGACAAACCAGTAAGTCATTTAAAAGATAAAACAGCCAAGGTGGAACTTGGGCCCAAATGCTGCCCATTTCAAATTTTCCATCATTGCCTTCTGAAAAAGACTTTGTAGTTCCCCCTGAACTCTAGAAGATACCAGCTGACCCCAACATAAAAACATTAAGTGAACAAAAAAAAAAAAAAAAAAGAGAGAGAGAGAGAGAAAGCCTGAAAGCCCTGTTAGCAGTAGGAGTGATGGGGAAGAAAGATATGAAGAAGAAAAATTTTACCATCTTCGCTGCCTGAGGATAGTGATTTGACAGTGGTGATGGCTTCTTCATTGGGAAAATTATTGTTCATATCGAAAGAGGGAAAGTGGTTGCCATTCTTCAGTTAAGGAACAGAGAAGCCCCAAAAAGCATTACCCTAAAAAGACATCCTTGAAGCCTATGGAGTTAGAGGAAATGGCAAAAACTGTTCAAGGATTGAAGACAGGAAGTCTGAATCCATGCTTTCCTCTTCTTTCTCAGGATCCAAGAGCTCTGGAAAAAAATTATGAGGGAAAACTTGACTCTGAATAGCAAAACGGCAGTCATAAATCTAGAAATTTCAGGAAAAACCATTACAGAAATTAACCTCACTTTTCCCTTTTCCTTCCAGCTACATATTCAATATGAAGTTGTGGCAGAATTCAAAAGAGAGGACTGGAGGAAGGTTAGGGATATCAGCCCTCCCTCACAATTTTCTTGCTTATTCAATCCTCATTCTGCCTCCCATCAGTGGCCAGCGACAGAAAATAAGCAGACAAAGATTGGGAAGGCTGACTTTCAGCCTTCTTTTTGCTTTCTTTTTTCCTTGTACTCTCCCTTGTACTTCTCCTTGGATAGCTTTGCATCAGTAGGGAGATTTGTTAACAGGAGGGTGTGACATTTATTATTTAAATTTCCCCTTGAGAGCCGGCATCAAAAGTGCCATTCTACTCTATATTTTTGACCTATAAAATCTGCTTTTGGGGAGTGTTAAAAAGATAAGCATTGTTGCGGCGCCTGTGTGGCTCAGTGGGTTAAAACCTCTGCCTTCAGCCCGGGTCATAATTTCCGTGTCCTGGGATGGAGCCCCACATTGGGCTCTCTGCTTGGCAGGGAACCTGCTTCCTCCTGTCTCTCTGCCTGTCTCTCTGCCTACTTGTGTTCTCTGTCAAATAAATAAATAAAATCTTAAAAAAAAAAAAAAAAGAAGAAGATAAGCATTGTTAAAAAATCCCATAGCCGGTTCCTTAAGTCAAAATGTCCACTCATGCATTAACCTGCTAAGTAGTGGCTCTAGTAAGCTTACACTGTATTTAGAGCAGCATTCAAAACATACCACAGCTTCTCCTGGTTCAAGAAGAAACCAATTTAATTTCAGGTTAATTTAGCAGAAAGACTTTGCACACTCAATAGTCATGTGACCAGATTGCTTAACTGTCGGAGGCTTTCTTAACCTTTCCTGTCGATAAATTATAACTAAGATCCTTTCTTTTCTGAGAAGAAATTATGCACGTAAATGAGTTTTAAAGTTAAACTATTCTTTGTCAGAATAGATATTGATTATGAGAAACGTTTCTCTTTATTTCAAAAGATTTTATTTACTTATTTGACAGAGACACAATGAACACATGCAGGGGGAGTAGAAGAGGAGGATGCAGGCTTCTTGCTGAGCAGGGAGCCTGATGCGGGGCTCAGTTCCAGGACCCTGGGATCACGACTGGAGCAGAAGGCAGAAGGTTAACGCCTGAGCTACCCAGGCGTCCCTGGAAACATAGTTTCTTCACATGCTGTGTTAATTAAAGCCAGAGAAAAGCTCAACACACTTCTGGTTATCTGAATTCATCTTTACTCATTTATGGATTTATATATATTTTTGTTCTGTAAATCTCGAATGTCTACTACTGTTGCTGATACTAGAGTTAGAGTCGTTAACAAGGTTGATCATAGATCCAGCTTCTATAGGGTTTACATTTGGATGGACATGTTATTTCTGGACGATATTTTTTTCCTATTAAAAATTCAGTAGGAGGGGCACCTGGGTGGCTCAGTGGGTTAAGCCGCTGCCTTCAGCTCAGGTCATGATCTCAGGGTCCTGGGATCGAGTCCCGCATCAGGCTCTCTGCTCAGCAGGGGGCCTGCTTCCCTCTCTCTCTCTCTCTGCCTGCCTCTCCACCTACTTGTGATTTCTCTCTGTCAAATAAATAAATAAATAAATCTTAAAAAAAAAAAAATTTCAGTAGGAAGCAATTTATCATTGACTCACCCAGCTCTATGTATAATTATAGCTGTCCATTCAGAAGAATTTGTGAATTACTATCAATGTTAGAGGGTCTGTGTAAAAATAAATAAATAACCTGTGTTGACCTGTGAGAATGTCTTCAGGTCAGGGTACCTCAGGGGGCAATCAGTTACATAATTAGGTTCATATGCATTTCACGATCATTAGATCCTGTACCAGGTTAAGTATGTAAGTAACATTATTGAATGTGTTGCGGTGCTTTCACGGATTACTTTTAGTTGGTACTTCACATAAGTACAACCTAATCCATTATCACATAAATTCCATCTTGTATTTATAAGAGAGCAGTCACATAGAACTTTATCAAGGCTTTTATACTTCTTTAAACCTGGAAACTTGGAAAGATGTGATTACTTATTCTTAAGCAAAAGTACTTCAAAAAGAGGAAGGAATCATAATTATCCAAAGTTTGCAAACTGTTTTCCCCAGGTTTACATGATTTTTTTTAAACTTTTAGGATGAAGTTAGTGTTTTTGCATAAGTACTACATAATAAACTGGGAATTCAAAAGTTCTTGAAAATTATAAGTTTAAAAATTAATCCATATTACTAAAATGTAACCATTTTCAACATCTGTGGAATATCAAGCTAGTTCAATATGTTCATCTGTGTCTGTGTACAAGTGGGTAGGTAAATGGATGGATGGAAAGAGGAGCAGAAGCTATTTTGTAGAAATTGATTTACACTACAATTAATTAAAATATTTAACTTAACTATACTTGAACTTAACAAAAAATGAAATGGGAATGAAGCTAGCAGCGCTGAACTTTAAATGTGTTTCATAAACACAAATTTATTCATTCTTTAAAAACTCTTTATAATTAAAGGTAAAGAGTTAAAAAATACTGAGATCGGTATAATTTTAAGTTTCATTCTTAGATAGTATCAGTTTAATCCTGCCATTAAAGATGAAAGTAACACATCTGTACTCACCTCTTTCTGTGAGCTATTTCTGTTTTGTAAACATATTTAAAATCTGCATTTACTTCGTAACCATAATCTCTGTACTTGTTTTATTTTTGTATTTTGGATTTAATGGATCCACTGCCCTTCCCCAGTCACATTCATAATATTTGAGGGACTTTTAAAACACCATCTCCAGGTTGGCTGGATTTCATTGTCATAGGAATTTTATTTAATGCCTTTTCAGTTAAGACTCACAGTGTTGGGATTTCTGCTTGCTCTTAAAATTTTATAATTATCTATTTGTGGCTTTTTTTTATTTGTAAGAGGATACTGAGCACTCATTACTGTGTTAGACTGAGTGTACAGAAGATGTACACTTTGAAATTCCTGACCTGGGAAACTTTAAAGTTGAACAGTTGACTATATACTATACTAAATACAGTAAAAGTTATGTCACGGATGTTGTATGGATTTTCAAAAAGGGAAGAAGTGTTTGGACAGAAGCACAGAGATGAGAAACAGTCATGCAGTCACATACAGAAGTATCATCAGAATTTTGACAGTGTCAGGAGTACATGGTAAGATCCAGAAGGATGGCTGAAAGTCAGGGGCAGGGGGTGTAGACCAGCCCCTAAAGGCCCTGAAACCCAAGCTTTCTTCATAAGCAGGTGTATCACAAAACTGTGTCCATCAATTCCTGCCCCGCTCCTACCCCACCCTGAGTTGTATGCTGTCGAAATTCAACTGCCTTTTGGCACGGAGTATTACATTTGTCCTTTTTTCATGGCATTTTTAAGTTGGCTCTATCACAGAGTTGACATTTTTAGGAATGGCTCTGATAACACACATATTCCCTAAAAAAAAAAAAAATTTGACACACATTTGACAACGTCTGCCAGTTGCTTTTGCACTGGAGAACAACTTGGCTACAAATATATCACAGTTTCACACCTTTCTTTCAATATCTACTATTTTCAAGCCATGGATTTTGCTTTATGGAATGGTGAAGACAGCTTAATGTTAAGCCCTTACAAGTGACTTGCTTCTTCTCTTAGGATACCTGAAGAATTTTGTCTGTTATATCCTTTAAGATTTATCTGTGTGTGTGTGCGTGTGCATGTGCGCGTGCACGCGTGAATGTATTTGGGGGTTATGAATTTCTGTAAGTTGTCATCTCTTGTTTTTTTTTTTCCTGAAAATAAAAATGTGTACCCTTTCATTTGTGGTTTCAGTTCTTTCTGTACTCTGTGAATATTTTGCTGGATTATATCTTGGATAATTGTCTGGTTTATTTGTTAACCTCTTTATTGTTAAGTATCATCATCTGGCCTTTTTTAAAATTCATTGTCTTCTAATTAATTATATATTTCTCTCTTCCCTTTACACTTCCGTTAAATCAATATGCCAGGTCTTTTGGTTTGTTTGTTTTCTTTTTTTCATTTTGAAACCTTTCTTTCTGGTTCTAATTGTTTACTTACCCTGTTTTGACCTTGTTTAGAATCTTTATTTTCCCCTCATCTTTAAATTCCTCCCTTTTATATCTTTGCATTGACTTGTCATCTTGTCCTGGAGCTCTTGTTTTGTTGAATCTAGTTGCTTAAATTCTGTAGCATGAGGACTTCTCATGTAATTATTCTTCTATTCCTTGGGTTGTGTTTAATTTCAAGCTGGGGGTGGTTGCATTATTTTTCCTGTTTTTGTTTTACTCGGTGTGTTTATACAGTGACTGTGCCTTTTTCTGCCCCTATCACTCTTGTTTCATTTGGGATTTATATTCTTACCTCATCATATTTTACTATAGGTGGGAATTTCCTCAGACATCCTTTGTCTTTGTCTTGCTGTGGTAGCTGAAATATTCACTCACCCTGGCCCTGGAAGAAGATGTCCACTCCCCAGTCCCTAGAGCCTTTGGATATGTTACTTGAAGTGTCAAAAGGGCCTTCAGGAAGGGAGCAAGTTAAGGATTTTGAAGATAAGATCCAGATTATTTCTGGATTACCTGTGTGGCACTGGTATAATTGAAAGAATCCTTAGAAGAGGGGGGTAGGAGAGTGATCCACCAGAGAAGCAGTGGAAGCAGATACAATGGAAGCAGATGTTGACATGATGTGTTTTATAGACGAGAGGAGGGAACTAGAGCCAAGGAATGCAGGCGGCCTCTAAAGCCTGGAAAGGAAAAGAACCGATTCTCCTCTAGAGTCTCGAGACTGAACCGATCCTCCTAACACCTTGATTTCAGGCTCTGAGACCCGGATGGGACTTCTGACCTCCAGAACTGTAAGAATAAATTTGTATTTGAAGCCACTAAATTTGTTCCACTTTACTATAGCAGAAATAGGACATGGATACAGTAAAGGATCCTTTGGACAATTCTTTCTCTTAGATCTGGACATCATCTGAACCATTTTACTTGTGGGTGAAATTATTCTTTTTTTTCCCTTTCCTAAGAGTATTGACTATTAAGTTCATAATTCTCCTTAGCCACTAGCCTGGTCAAGGAAGCAGTTGTGATTATTCATTGATTATATGTTCTTTTTATCTCTGTTTGTCAATCCCTTCCTGATGCCCTGCTCTGTGGGCATGTGTTTTAAGGGGCATGACTTCTCTCCTTAGGAATGAATTCTGTCATATGTACCTACCATACTATGTTTGCCCATTCCTCTTGAGTTAGAAACTAAACTAAACTAAAATTACAACTCCTTGCTAGTATAGATAATGGCATAGGTATAACTCTTGTAACAATCCCTTTATGGAATGAGATTATAGGTCATGGGTTAGATGCTTATTTAATTTTGTAATAAGTTGACTAACTGTTCTTCCACATGGCTGCATAAGACATTTTAGATCATGAAGATTCTTTTTTTTTTTTAACCTGTATCCTTATAATCCTTTGTATAGTTTGACCTAATTTTTTACCAGTGGGTCCATGTAAAATAGCATCTAACTTTTATTTTCATTTTTTTCTGATAGCTAACAAGGCTGAATGTTTCTGGGTGATTGTGCCTGCCATTCAGTGGCTCTAAAAGGCTGAGTCCCTAGTTAGTGAGGGGTATGTATAGAGGCGGCTCCTACTATAGCCAACGGAGACTGAAGGAGACTATAGATCTTGGCCTGGTCCTAGTACAGCTGATAAGGTGGCTGTAAATGCAGATTGTCCCTAAGGGAGGGGGTGTATGCAATGGTGGATGGGAGGTGGGATGGAACCCAGACCTGTACCATGTTCAGACCCTGCACAGAGCCCAGCTGGTTCCAGACAACACAGACTGGGACCTGGAACAGAAGCCTAGAGAGTGAGACCTTCAGGCTTGACAAGAACAGGACTCATTATGAGGGCCAGGGAATGTATTCAGGGGCTTTCTCTTTCCCCAAACCTCTGGGAAAATAATTAGTAAAAGAGTAGCAAAAGAGTGGCTTGTTGTAAAAATACATGAGACTATTCCCAGTAGTGGGGGAAATTGAGTGTATTTTTAGGGTTCTATAGAATTACGTCCTCAAATACACGCCTACACAATATATACTTCAGCTGTAACTGTTTCACATAAGTTACATAGTATTACTAATAACATCTAACACTAACTGTTTTCTATCATTCAGGCATGGTTCTAAGCCTAGTTCTCTCAGGTACAACCTTATCTTCTCTGTGGGGAGACTTAGTAATGTGGTCACTGTAGACACAAAGGAATGTTCTTTGTTTAATCCAAGTCATCTATTCTCTTGTTTGGATATCAAGCGCAAGTTATACAAATTCAAGTTGAGGATAGTTTCCACTGGATGACACAATTGCTCTAGTCTGTTGGTTGTGGCAGTCCTTCAGTCCTGTGAGTACCAGCTGGGCCCCTGGGATGCAATGATGTAATCTCTAGGTCATAGAATAGTGATGCTGACTTACATCATAATAGCCCTTGATGGTATATTGAGTGCTGGTCAGGACAGTGGTCTAGTGAGAAAGTAGTTTCTCAAGTGATTTGTTGTTCTTGATCATACTGGTTTGATTCTTTGTTATCATAAGTTGAGTTTTTGAAAGTAGAATTTCAGAGAGAAAGATACTGTCTGGAGTCCCTCGCTGAAGAGGTGAATCATGAAGAAGAAACAAAAAAGGAAACATCTGGAAAGCCCATCGTCCCCCACAAATGCCAAAAAGTCAAGAGGTATGTATTAAGCATGTTCCCTGAGAATAAGGTAAGAAGGAATTGCCTCTAAAGAAAGGGCGAGGAAGAGGGAAGAGAGGGAAAGATGTGTTTATGCTGGTCTTTCTGAGGACTCAGGTGGTCTGAGAGTAGAGAAAGTTCAAATCCTTGTCTCTGCAGCTGAGGACCTGTGCCATCTATACATGTCTCCCTGGGCTACTGCATCATATGGTGGTTGATGAGTACAAGTTTTATTGAAAATTGTTTTCCTTTATGTTATTTCTGCCTAAGGGCATTGGTTAAGTATATGATGTTATTAAAAGTTTTCTAGTAGTACATTCTCCTGTTAATGAAGAAGAAAATGTGACTCATGGAGGTGAGGAATAACTTTTAAAAAGCACTTAAAACTGGTTGTACAGGGATGAGAGTATAAGGTAAGAATTTATTTACTCAGAAGCAAAAAAATTGTTTTGTCTCAGAGGATGAGAAAATGAGTGTGGGGCTCCTACGTGAATTGTAAGGAACGGGCAGAACACACGCACACCACTGTTTAACGATAAGTTAAATTGAGGAAGTAGTTTGTTTCTTTCTGAAGAAACGGAAAAGTGAAAGAGTTCTGGTTACTATGGAGATTAAAAGTAAACAGGTAACTGCTGTGAGTCAGAACCATTGTTCAGTGGTGGGAGGGGGACAGATCAGAGCTAACCCCAAAGTTCCAAGTGGTGTCTCCTACTCCAGGTGGATAACTTGGTATTTCCAATAATGTTTGGGGTTTCTGGGAAGTGAGGTTGTCTGCAATTCACCTTCAGTAAAATTCGTGCATGTTGAGAGTTGTTCCTGAGTGTAAAGTAAACATGCACTCAGAACCATGTGTTCACATAGATACACGTATAGAACATTAATACCCCAGGAAAAGGTAATTATTATCAAACATAATTGTCCATTTACTCTGTACCAGGTCCAATTATTTGCCTCTCAAAAACACATTATATCCATGCTTCATTAGCTAGAGTAGATCTGGTCTTTGAAGCTAACACGAATAAATCTATTTCTTGCTTATGTAACAATTCAGAGTATAGTAGGGCAAGTCTCCTGGGCTGATGGAGACTTTGTTTTCATTAACAGGAGCTTTCAAATAGATGCTGGGTGATCCACATCTTAGCTGGAAAAGTGAAACGTGTGGAGGGACATAGAGGAGGTGTTTATGATTCTGTCTGGAAGTGGCACATGTCAATTCCACTCATTGCTCAGTTCAGAAAACTTAACCACATGGTCAGAACTGCTACAAGAGTTGTCAATAAATGCAGTCTAGAAGTATGTCCAGGTAGAAAGGAGATAGCTTGCTCTTACTGTTCTATTTACGAAGAGCACGGCTTATACAAAGCCAGCTACTCCTGATATGAACACAATAAATGAACCATATCAGGCTCTTCATGAAAATGGAGGCCATGTGTATTCACTAAACATCTCACGTTGTGGACTCTTCTTGTTTGCTTTATGGGTGGATAAGCTAACGTGGACCACATCTCTCTTATTTTTGTGTAATTGAATTTACAAGAAGATCTGGAGAATCAACAAAAGGCAGCAGCCTCAAATTCAGTCCAGACGACAAAGAAGGCTTCATCTTCTTCCTCAGAGTATTTCTCCAGCAACTCTTTAGAAAACAAGCTCACTGGTGCTGGTAAGGAGAGTGTGTTGAATAAATTGTGACGTACTGCACAGCCAAATTACCTTCTTTTATTCGGCTTTCAGTAAAAACACCAACCATGTCAAATTTCTACACAAGACTTCTATAAAGCACAGCAGACCCCGACGCAGACAGGGTGGGCATGAGGCGCTCCCTCCATCAGGGTTTGAGGCGTGTTGAGTGCCGCAGTAGTGGGGGCAGAGGGGGTTGGACTGTCACCTTGCTGGGGGTTGTTGCTGGGTACTGGGTGCTGGGCTGGGTGGATGTGTGGCCATCAGAAGTGAACAGAGCAGTCAAGGCGTTGTGGGTGTTGATCTGCCCATCAGTTGATACAAGGCTGCCTGATACAAGGCTGCCTGGTCTTCTTCCATGATCAACAGAAACCATCAGTTGCCAGGGAAAAGTCCTTACTAGGACTGGAGTAATCCCAGAAAGATCGGCAGAGAGCAGCGCTTTTTCTTGAAGAAATGCTGGGATAGGGTATGGGCATGAGAATGTTAGCAGAGAAACATGGAAGGGTATGTCAGTGTGAACCACCAAAGCATTTATGTTATCAGGAAGGCGTGAAAGTACTAACAGCTTTAAGTAGGCCAGAAGCGGTCAGATTCTCAAGAGTTGGACTTAGGGTGGAGTAAGAGACATCCAGTCTGAGACCCATCCCTTTCATGTGCTTTGGTAGCCTGTGTTCTGACATTCATCCCTTTACAAACCCTCTGCACTCCTCATCCTCATTATTCAATTTCTTGTAATCTTCCACATGCTTCTGAATTCTCTATGCCATGTGGTTGTCCCTACCATAAAAACAGTGACGATTTCTCTGACTTCTGAAACTCTAGATCAGTTACCCCTGTTTTTAAATTTCATAGAAGCATACAATGTATAGTTTGTGTCTAGTTCCTTTCATCATTAAATCTGTGAAATTTAATATTATATATATATGCACATACATTTATATTTTCTTACACAGTCTTCTCTATACCTCCATTTCCTTTAGATCTTTACACAGTCTCAAAGCTCATATATTCTTTCTCTTACAACTTTTGACTTTTACATCCTCTAATGTTTTCATTATTCCCTTAGATGACACAAATACACCAATTCTACTCTCAAAGACAGTATTCCTAATAATTTTCTGGTACATCTAAATCCTGCAACAACATATATACCCCCAAATCCGTTGTCACAGGATGAGGAATCTACACATGTGGATACGTGCAAAACTAAAACACATAAAGCATGCATACCATTCTCAGTCACACAAAATTCACCCCATATTCAGATCCACAAACACCAAAGCAGTTACACATTAGGCCCTGGCCCTGTTTGAACCAACGTGTTAGGAACTTACACACAAAGCACCTTACATCCATCACACCATTATGATCCAACAGGTGCCCAGTACACGTATCAGACACACCCATAGGAAATGATGGTATTATTAAACAGTTAACTAGTGAGCAGTGAGCTTGGTTACCATGGCAACAGAAACACTGACATAACAATGAGGATATGTTCTTCAAAAATAAAACTTGTTTGTCTCCTTTGAGGTTATAAATCTCTTGGAGTTCAGAACGCAGAGGGTAAAAGTGTAGCAAATGGGAAGGAAGGCAAATGTTACTGAAAATCCTAACCAGAGTGAATGACTATCAGGAGCCATGGTAGCAGCATCCAGACAGAAAGACAGGATAGTGTAATAGGCCAATTCTTTGCCCAAACTAAAGATAATTATTTAGGGCAAAATAAATATTTCCATGGTGGGTGGGGAGAGTGGGGAAAGTAGAATAGGGACAAGAGTGTAAGAGGGGAACAGAATGGGACCAGCAGTTTTTATGACTTTTATTCAGTTTTTTAGGACTATCAAAGTTACACACACATTATCCCCAACCTGGCCACTCTTTAGAAGACAGTCTTCCAGACCATGAGGCAAAAAGTGTATCACCTGTATCAGAATACTTCACCTGTTACTCCTCATTCTCTTAAGGAGAAAGGAAGGGCATTTCAAGTCTAGGCAGATGAGGGAAGAGGGAGTCTGAATAGACCTATGGACATGCTGCTCAGCATCTCTCCAAAGCCAGAGGGAGAAAGGTGCACATGAGGCCCAGTTATAATCTTATTCTCTGCCCTGATTTGGGAATATGAGTCTCCTGTTTCTGTACCCTCAATAGGAACTCATTACAAACACTTCACTTTTACATCCTCTAATGGGATGGCGAAAGATCGGCAGAGAGCAGCGCTTTTTCTTGAAGAAATGCTGGGATAGGGTCTGGGCATGAGAATGTTAGCAGAGAAACATGGAAGGGTATGTCAGTGTGAACCACCAAAGCATTTATGTTATCAGGAAGGCGTGAAAGTACTAACAGCTTTAAGTAGGCCAGAAGCGGTCAGATTCTCAAGAGTTGGACTTAGGGTGGAGTAAGAGACATCCAGTCTGAGACCCATCCCTTTTAGTGGGTAGAGAGGAATTGTGTGCCTACATTGTGGGGAAGATATCACTTATTGAGGGAAGAAGTGGAATTCATAGGCACAGTATTCACAATTTGTGTAGTGTCAGTTAAACCTAAAAGGGAAGAATAAATGTAAAATGAAACCATAGCTTGTAGTACTCTAGAAATATCAAACTGCAGAATACGTAAAAGCTTCAGATTGATAGTCATCCACATTAAGGGTCCTATGGTAATGACTTCCTGAATGTGAACTCAGTCTAAAACTACAAAGCACACAATCTAAGGAAGGTTCTGCAAACATAGTGAACATTAAGGTTTAACATCAAAGAAGATCATTTAATTGAACAGTGTATAGGGATGGTAAATAAGAATGTTTACAATTAATAAAGATGTAAAGTCATAAAACACTACCAAGAAAAAAAATTTTAAAAAACCTAAAGTTTTAGAAGTGAAAATTAATGTTATAGAAATTATAAATAATGTGACACACAGATCACTTATGATAAAGGGAAGACATACTGATGTACGTCTCTAGAAGGATGCTGCAGTGTCACCCACGACTCTCATGCTACCTTCACATGCAATGGCCATGTCACCTCTACAGTCTCTACATAAAATTGTTGAGGAAACGTGACAGACACATACTCACATCAGACTGTGTTCACAAACATGGCGCACATACTAAGTCCCTAGAAAATACACCACCCCCACTGAATTGTCTCATTCCTAAACCAACATGACCTATCAGACACTCTCCAGTGACCTAAGAGACAAAGTAGGTGCATTTTGTGAAGTAAAAATTGAGTTATAAGCTTCCCTGAAGTTTTTAAACCAAGGAGGAGATGTAATATGTTTGAGTTAATTTCTAAGGAACAAAAATGGACCTATTTCCTGAACATTGAGTTTGGAAATGTAGATTAGGAGGAAGAAAAACTAACGGGTGATTTTTGTGATATGTTTAAATTCATGGCAGAGTTCGAGATGATCCTAGAAATACACATATTTTACCAGGAAAATAACCAACAGCCTAGAATTTCGCAGTTCATTGGTAAGGTTTAGAGGTAGGCTTATGTGTACGGTGAGTACAGATGCAAAAATTAAACAGAACATGTGTGGGAATGTGAGGAGGGTGACACCACCAACTGGGCCAAGTGACAGCTGAGCCATTTGGCAGTCAGTAGCTCCTCGGAGGGGAGCTGTGCCCAATGTGGGGAGGTGTGGCCTGGAGTCAGCCTTGGGGATCCTACTAGAGTCTCCTGGTCCTGCAGAGCTGTGCAGCAGAGCCCTCAGGTAAGGTCCGACCCAGGTACCTGAAAGAGGAGGCCAAAGAGCAGCAGTGGAAGTCGGTCAGTTCCTTCCTGTAAATTCGAACCCTCCCAGGAAGCAACAGGACTTTCATATCATAAAGCACAGCTGGCAGACCAAAGACCTTTACTGACATGCTCCAAATTTATTCTTGTGGTAAACAGAATAGTCAGAGTGCAGGCGCCTTACCATGTACTAGGCAAGAATTTGAGCCTCTGATCCATGGCAGAAAACAACATAAGGCTTTCAGAGGTAACCAGACATTTCATTCCAGAAATTGTTTTTAGATACCTAGATTTTAGAACTTCGAACAGAAGTTGGACTATAATCTTCATGGGGACAAGTGTCGTGTGGGTTATTATACACGCTATTTCTTGAATGTTTAGTGAAGGAAAAAAAAAAGTCACCTGTCTGCTCTTCCTTCTCTTTCTCAGAAGTTTTAAACACATCTGAAGATGTTTTATCTGGACCCTCTGGGTTGGCCCAAGGCCATGGCCAGATGGCAGCAGATGCAATCTCACAATACTCCTGTGTGTCTGCAGACAAGCTCTTTCACTGTGGTTTGTGGTGGGGGAGAGGTAGGGCTGAGGGGGAATCAGGCAGGGAGGTGAGGCAGCATGTTAACTCAAAATTAGAATTAAGTGCCCGTGCTCAGCTATGGCCATAAATGACCCCTTTGCTCAAGGACTGCCCAAGGTCTCTGTTTTTAAATAATAGGCAGAAATGTACCATGTCAGGATCCCTGTCTTCTTTGGAAGACTCTCTTAAAGGATCTGAATGGGAAGATTAAAAATCTAAGAGAAATGTAGAAATACAATTCTGGAAGAGGAGTTTGGGGAAAGTTTGTGAAGTCTTAATTTGAACATCTCCAGCACCAGGATTCCCAGGAATCCCTGAAAATTTATTTTGTCTATATCTATAATATCATTATATCTATCTATCCTCTCTCTACATATATGTGTATGTATAGATAGACACCAACATAGAAGTAGGTAGATACACATGCAGAATTCTTCATAAAACTTGTACCCCATAGTCCCTAATTAGACAGTTTCTGAAGAGGAAAATCAAGCTGAAAATACCCAATGTTAGTGACTCCATACTGTTTCACAGACATGGTTCTTTCTACATGTTCAGTGTTCTTTACACATCTCCAGAAATCCCACATGCAAGGTACTCAGTATTATGGGCATCCACCATAAAAACATTTTGATCATTGTTATTTATTTCTCTTTTGGAGTAAGCGAAGTTTTAAGACGTAAACTCACCTTAATATTAGACTTTTCTACTGAGAAAATCACTTAATTTCTGTGAAAGCAAGTGTCATGTGTGGTAATGTTGTCTTAGAGTGTACACTCAGTGTGGCTCTTTTGAAAGGATACAGACTCCAGAAGATGCCGCATCTCAATATATTCTTTTATTTTTATTCCATTCACCAGAACTCCAGAGGGCAACCAAGGAGGATGCACCCCTTCCTACGTCCTCTGCCGTGGTCCCCCCTGGTGGTGAAGCAGCAAAACAACAATCCTCTGCCTCAGAGTACTTCTCCTGTTTCTCGTCCTTATCTCAGATCATTCGTGCTAATGAGGATGGTAAGGGAAATACACAGGTGGGGTCTGAGCATGGATGGGAGGTACAACTGAGCTGCTCAGCCCAAGCCCTCTTATTTAAGTCTCCACTTAAAAATCTGAAGAGGGCTTCAGGGCAGAGGCACTAAGACTGAAGGCTCTGCAGAGGGACAAATGGGAATGTGCCTCCAGGGTTAGGACCCAGTTACTCGTGAGAGTACTGGGACAGCTGGGGGTCGGGAAGAGCACTGTGCTGGTGTGGGCCTTTCATCATAGTCTTCCCCCTCAGGTGAGCATGAACTCCTCACACACACTCCTGCATCTGTCTGCCTTCCTACCAGTTATGGTCCCATTTCTCCTTCCCTTTGCTTTTAGACATGCCTTCATTCTTCATCAATCTTCCCTTTCCCTTGTATGTGAGGGCGCAGCTATGCCCCCATACCCTCACTCCTTCACACAATCAGACTCACCCATTTACACACCAATGCCATACGGAATTTACATCCCCTCACACCAATCACCCGGTTTAACTACCTCACACTAAGCCAAATTGTGGAAAATTGGTACACCCTGAGAGGGGTGCACTTTCCTATAGAGCCTTACTCATCCACGTGCCACGTCATGCGCGAAGACATTGGCACTTCACAGAGCTGCATCTTCGGGGAGTTCAGGTCACTTCTGGTAACAACACTCTAAGTCCTGTTGTCTCACGACAAGGAACGGCACCAGTCCCGCACTTGTTCATATGTTCTGCCACACTGTGGAATACGCATGCACACACTCATCCGCCGTCACCTTGCACCATCATCAGAAACACTCATCAGGGTCTCCTGGGTGGCTCAGTCATTTGGGCAGCCAACGCTTGGTTTTGGCTCAGGTCATGATCTCGGGGTCATGTGATCAAACCCTGCATCAGGCTCCATGCTCAGCAGAGAGTCTGCTTGTCCCTCTCCCTCCACCCCTCTTGTCTCTCAAATAAACAAAATACTGAATAAAAAAAAAAGAAGAAGAAAGAAAAAACCAACCACTCACCAGATGAGTCCCAAAACATACTTGCAACTCCACAAGACACACCACACCCTCATTCCCACATAGCTAGACCATGTACACACCTCAAAGCATAGCACTCAGACACTTGCTCTGTGAGAGCAAATGTCATGTGTGGTAATGTTGTCTAACTTAGAGTGTTCACTCAGTGTGGCTCTTTTGAGAGGATACAGCCTCCAGAAGATGCCGCATCTCAATATATTGTTTTATTTTTATCCCATTCACCAGAACTCCAGAGGGCAACCAAGGAGGATGCACCCCTTCCTACGTCCTCTGCCGTGGTCCCCCCTGGTGGTGAGGCAGCAAAACAACAATCCTCTGCCTCAGAGTACTTCTCCTGTTTCTCGTCCTTATCTCAGATCATTCGTGCTAATGAGGATGGTAAGGGAAATACACAGGTGGGGTCTGAGCATGGATGGGAGGTACAACTGAGCTGCTCAGCCCAAGCCCTCTTATTTAAGTCTCCACTTAAAAATCTGAAGAGGGCTTCAGGGCAGAGGCACTAAGACTGAAGGCTCTGCAGAGGGACAAATGGGAATGTGCCTCCAGGGTTAGGACCCAGTTACTCGTGAGAGTACTGGGACAGCTGGGGGTCGGGAAGAGCACTGTGCTGGTGTGGGCCTTTCATCATAGTCTTCCCCCTCAGGTGAGCATGAACTCCTCACACACACTCCTGCATCTGTCTGCCTTCCTACCAGTTATGGTCCCATTTCTCCTTCCCTTTGCTTTTAGACATGCCTTCATTCTTCATCAATCTTCCCTTTCCCTTGTATGTGAGGGCGCAGCTATGCCCCCCATACCCTCACTCCTTCAAACAATCAGACTCACCCATTTACACACCAATGCCATACGGAATTTACATCCCCTCACACCAATCACCCGGTTTAACTACCTCACACTAAGCCAAATTGTGGAAAATTGGTACACCCTGAGAGGGGTGCACTTTCCTATAGAGCCTTACTCATCCACGTGCCACGTCATGCACGAAGACATTGGCACTTCACAGAGCTGCATCTTCGGGGAGTTCAGGTCACTTCTGGTAACAACACTCTAAGTCCTGTTGTCTCACGACAAGGAACGGCACCAGTCCCGCACTTGTTCATGTGCTCTGCCACACTGTGGATTACGCATGCACACACTCATCCGCCGTCACCTTGCACCATCATCAGAAACACTCATCAGGGTCTCCTGGGTGGCTCAGTCATTTGGGCAGCCAACGCTTGGTTTTGGCTCAGGTCATGATCTCGGGGTCATGTGATCAAACCCTGCATCAGGCTCCATGCTCAGCAGAGAGTCTGCTTGTCCCTCTCCCTCCACCCCTCTTGTCTCTCAAATAAACAAAATACTGAATAAAAAAAAAAGAAGAAGAAAGAAAAAACCAACCACTCACCAGATGAGTCCCAAAACATACTTGCAACTCCACAAGACACACCACACCCTCATTCCCACATAGCTAGACCATGTACACACCTCAAAGCATAGCACTCAGACACTTGCTCTGTGAGAGCAAATGTCATGTGTGGTAATGTTGTCTAACTTAGAGTGTTCACTCAGTGTGGCTCTTTTGAGAGGATACAGCCTCCAGAAGATGCCGCATCTCAATATATTGTTTTATTTTTATCCCATTCACCAGAACTCCAGAGGGCAACCAAGGAGGATGCACCCCTTCCTACGTCCTCTGCCGTGGTCCCCCCTGGTGGTGAGGCAGCAAAACAACAATCCTCTGCCTCAGAGTACTTCTCCTGTTTCTCGTCCTTATCTCAGATCATTCGTGCTAATGAGGATGGTAAGGGAAATACACAGGTGGGGTCTGAGCATGGATGGGAGGTACAACTGAGCTGCTCAGCCCAAGCCCTCTTATTTAAGTCTCCACTTAAAAATCTGAAGAGGGCTTCAGGGCAGAGGCACTAAGACTGAAGGCTCTGCAGAGGGACAAATGGGAATGTGCCTCCAGGGTTAGGACCCAGTTACTCGTGAGAGTACTGGGACAGCTGGGGGTCGGGAAGAGCACTGTGCTGGTGTGGGCCTTTCATCATAGTCTTCCCCCTCAGGTGAGCATGAACTCCTCACACACACTCCTGTATCTGTCTGCCTTCCTACCAGTTATGGTCCCATTTCTCCTTCCCTTTGCTTTTAGACATGCCTTCATTCTTCATCAATCTTCCCTTTCCCTTGTATGTGAGGGCGCAGCTATGCCCCCATACCCTCACTCCTTCACACAATCAGACTCACCCATTTACACACCAATGCCATACGGAATTTACATCCCCTCACACCAATCACCCGGTTTAACTACCTCACACTAAGCCAAATTGTGGAAAATTGGTACACCCTGAGAGGGGTGCACTTTCCTATAGAGCCTTACTCATCCACGTGCCACGTCATGCACGAAGACATTGGCACTTCACAGAGCTGCATCTTCGGGGAGTTCAGGTCACTTCTGGTAACAACACTCTAAGTCCTGTTGTCTCACGACAAGGAACGGCACCAGTCCCGCACTTGTTCATATGCTCTGCCACACTGTGGAATACGCATGCACACACTCATCCGCCGTCACCTTGCACCATCATCAGAAACACTCATCAGGGTCTCCTGGGTGGCTCAGTCATTTGGGCAGCCAACGCTTGGTTTTGGCTCAGGTCATGATCTCGGGGTCATGTGATCAAACCCTGCATCAGGCTCCATGCTCAGCAGAGAGTCTGCTTGTCCCTCTCCCTCCACCCCTCTTATCTCTCAAATAAACAAAATACTGAATAAAAAAAAAGAAGAAGAAAGAAAAAACCAACCACTCACCAGATGAGTCCCAAAACATACTTGCAACTCCACAAGACATACCACACCCTCATTCCCACATAGTTAGACCATGTACACACCTCAAAGTATAGCACTCAGAGAATTCTGAAATATCACATGTGTATATACTTAGGCTCCACATGTCTACATAGGAATAATCTCATGGGCATCTCGCCTCCTCCAGATACCGCGGACTTATTCTATTTGTCTTACACCTGTGATTTTCTTCCCTAGGAGTTCCTCAAACAGATCAGCCCTTTTCTTCTTCCACGATAAGTGAGACTTCCTCACCCTTTCTCTATAACTCCTTTCCATTCCATGTGGCTGATGATCCTAAGCCTTCTGTGTCCTCAGCAAACTCAGAAGAGGAACCATTCATTAATATATACTATACAAATGTAAGAACAAAAAGGGGGGTGGCTGTCTTCGATGATGAGCAGGAAAGCCTGGAGCCTCCCACCAAAAAACCAAAACAAGAAAAAAAGACCTTTTCTGATGAGCCACCAAGTGTCAGTGCATCCAGACTGACAGCTGAAAAGCAGGAGAAAGGGAAGGAGGCTGACAGTCCACCAGTGCCTCCAGCTGCCGAAGAATATCCCAGGGCCAAGACGCCTGAATGGCTCGTGGCCCCGGATAGTGGCTTCAGGTGCATGGCCTGCTGCCGGGTCTTTCCCAGCTTGGAGGTCCTCCAGGAACACGTGAAGCATGGAGTCCGTGAGGGCTTCAGCTGCCATACTTTCCATCTGACCTTGACTTTGCTGAAGAGCAAGAAAAGGGTAGAGAAGGAAAAGAGTAGGCAGACAAAGAATACTAAGAATACTGGCATATAGATGCCGGAAAGAGAAAAATTTTGGCCTGAAGTTGTCTTCATACAAATAAACAGAACTCTTTCCATCCACTCCAGGAGAAGCAGTAGAGTAGGCCAGACTCTACTGAGAAGGGCTTCATCTTCTCTAAGCAGCCCTAGGACCCATTTTTATTTATGTGTCACATCTCCCACTACCACCACTCCCAGCACACCACCACCAGGAGCAGACAACCCCTTTCAACTATCTCCACTGCTCTCCCAAGAAGGAGGGAGAAGAAGGCAGATCACACCATGCAGAACTGCAAGATGGTCTCATACAAACTAAAGAGCAATGACCACTCACATATCATCTCTACCTGAAAAAAGAAGACCTACTGGAAGGGGAAACTGCTGGGGGCCGGATTGTAGAAGAGGTGAGGGCCCTAGGAGTAAGAGAACGTCTCAAGTGTTCTTGGGACTCAGGTTTCTGCTGGAGATGCCTCCCAAGGTTCCAGGATAACTGTGTTGAATAACTTCCTTCAGAGGAATACATAATTGGAAGTAGAATGCTTGCTTGACGACAGATTAAGGAGATTGCTTCCTTTCTATGCCCTTTGAGGAGACAGGAGTAAAGACCTGACTAGCAGTTCAGCAGGGCTGAGAAGCCCGGGCCCACCATTCCTAGATTAACCAAATGTCATGGGAGTCACATCCCTTGGCCTGCCTCCCTTTCCATGGGGTGCAGAGCAATTCAGAGACAAACTTTGTCTGCTGGAGGAAGGGTTGGTATGCAGGCTAGATGCAGTCCTGCCCTTTTCCTGGGTGAGAGTGAGATCTCAGATGTCATGTTCTAAGTTTCATACCTAGAAGACCTGCTGAAGAGTTATAATCAGAGGATTCCTTTTCTTTTCCCCTTGATATGTACTTGGAGCCAGTAGTTCTGGCTGCTTCCTTTAAAGTGTCAGAAGCAACTGGAAAGAGATAGGGATAGAGGTTACCCTTCTGTCATGGACCATTTCTGGCAACTTTTTTTTTTTTTTAAAGAGCAAGAGCAAATAGGTGAAGAGAGTAGAGGGAGAGAAAAAGTCTTCAACAGGCTCCCCACCCAGTGCAGAGCCAGACTTGGGGCTCAATCTCATGACCCTGAGATAATGACCTGAGTTGAAATCAAGAGTTGGATGCTTAACCAACTGAGTCCCCCAGGCACCCCAGTTTCTGGCAACTTTTAATGTGTTGCTTTCTTGAGGATCCCCATGTCCTTTTATGAAGGTTTATGATTCCTGCATCTTATTCTTTATTTTTGTTATAGCATCAAGTGCCTTGTTCTAAGGGATCAGTAGAGGGGTTAAACAGATGAGACTGCAAAGACTAGCAAAACCAGCTTTGTACCACAATGAATGAGAGTCTATCTTAGAAAGAAGGGCTCTTCTTCTAGGGTCCAAGAGTCATAATGGAACCTGGGAATTGCCTTAAATTTTTTGAATCACATAGAGTGAATGAATGTATATCAGTAAAATAAGAAAAGCTGCCTTCCTCATTGAAAGGATCTCCTTCCCTGTTTTGGTTTTCTCACAGACCCACTGGCCCAGAGATTTCAAATGATGGTGTCCAGCACACCCTGCAGTCTGATGGGAGCACAGAAGTTCTCCTAAGCCCCCCTAGCATCTAGGGATGGCTGGCTGAAGATACATATACCTGATACTCTGCAGCTGCTCCCAGTTGACCTGGTAAAATGCGGTGCCCAGCTCTAGAGAAAATATCCGCCTAGAGCCATGAGAAGTCCAAGGAATGCTGGGAATTACTGGGCACTCAGGAGCCCCGTGGAATAACTCCTGCTGACCCTCCCCACCCTGCCAGGAGGCAGGCACCACTGAAAATCCCTTCAAGATTGCCTTGTTGGGAAGAGGGCAGTATAGGTAGAGAGATGTTAGTACTGTGATCAGGCCATGATACCTTCCTAGAGCTTTGGCTGGTGGAATAAGAAGATTGACGACAGCTTGGCAGAACTTAAGGAAGGAGACTGTTAGCTTGACAGAGGATCTAAAAGGATATTTCTGATCTCTTTCCTCCGTTTGTCTTCTACTTGTAGCTTCTCAAGTCCCTTGATTTACTGTAGGTTTGAAGACCTGGCTTACAGGTCTTACTCTCCAGCCCGGCCCTTACTCTTTACTCCTCCACACCTTCTATCTATGAATATGTGCCTGAACACTCCAAATATCAATGGTCCAGATTGTAATCCATATTCTTCCTCCCCTCCACTTGCACCCATACATTTGCTCCACTGTAGTCTCTGTTAACTTATACTTATTTTTCTATATCCCTTTCTTTATATGAACATACACCCTTCTCCTTATCTTTTTTAACTTACTCACTTGCACAGTTATCTGGCTGACAGATAGACATTCTTATTATTGAGAGAGAAAAAGCTATTTCACAAATGAAACAAAAGCAAAGAAAACCCCCCACTTGGCTTCTCTGAGCTTGGGCACACATAGGTGTGCAAATACTTCTTATACAGTCACAGGAGAGAGGATGGAACATGTAATAAATCATCATGGATGATCAAATATGTGTACACGAGGGTGTCACAGAAGTCATAATGCAGCCTTAAGCTTAATTTTAGAAGCATAAAAGACACCAAGTTTTGAAAAATATAATTTGCATGTTCAATTATTTGCAAGTCACTTACACTTCATTGTGCCTTTTCAAAGATAAATTTTTAATTTTTCTTTTGTCACTCTGCCATAATCAATCAGAAGTTCAGAAACAGGGAAATTTTCAAGTGTTCTTTATAGTTTGCAAATAATATAAGGAAAATTAAAATAGTTCAACTTTGAAATGGGATCATTTATAATTTTTAGCTTTACACTTTCAGAAGTGCATGTTTCAGAAGTTCATGACAGCTATATGGCATTTGGGACATACATATTTACATAGGTATATACAGGTTTATATAAGTTTATATATGTATATATACACAAACCTGTATATACCTATGCCTATACATGTATTTCCTTATCTCTATATATATATCTCAGACATAGTGAAGCTGTCCCCATGGATATGGACATATAAGAAGTTTATGTGCACCTGTGTGTCATTGAAGCCAAGAGGAGGATTATAATTGTTTTTGCTTTCATCTGCCTAGTTCTTTATCCTTCTTCCTGTGATAGTGTCTTCACTTTCTGGCCAAATTTATGGGCAAGGAAGTCAGACTAGCCAAGTGAAGTCCTTACTTCAACACTTGGCTTCCATAGTTTACCTAGGTGTAGGACCTGTGTTAGAACAGTCTGTACTGATAGCTTAGACAATTGAAACAGGAGCTAGAGACTGGGCAGTTTCCTGGTGAGTGATCTTTTGTCCGCAACCCAAATTAAAGTCTGTGAGGCTGCACTGCACTCCTTCAGTTCTTCTTTTTTGGATGACCTGGCCATTTCAGTTAGTACTTTAATATGCTAAGCATCTCCACCAACCCTTCAATAAATTCTTTTGTTTCCATTAACCTGAGTCATTTACTGTTGTTTGAAACCTAATGTCCCTTAATTTGGATGCAAATTAGCTTCAATATGATCATTTCTTCCGTTTTATTTATTGAAACAGTATGGCCTAGAAAGAAATAATATTATATTCCTCTGACTTTATACTGAAACAGTAAGGGATATACTTAAACTCAGTAGGTATACTATATCCTTGATTAATTAGGAAGGTGCAGGAAAAATGTTTGGGTGTATAAGCAAAAGATCAGACTTCAAAACAGTCAAACTGGATTTTATCTCTTACTGCCACTTAGCAAATTTGCAGACTTTCTGAGTCAATGTTCTGTCTTAAAAATGGATTTTGTAATACTAAAGTAATACTAGTGGGGAGGATAATGAGATGAGGGTAAAAACACATTACTTAGCTACTCAAAAGATTCATTCATTTTTGGTTATTTGCTTTCCTTACCTTTGATTATCAGTAGTTTGAGTAAGATGTGTCTGGGTAGGATTTTTTAAAAATATTGTTTGAGATATGCTGAGCTTTTTAAAAAAGTTTTTAATTTTGGTAAAACTCATCAGAGAAGTCCCATGTATACCCATCACCCCCTTTTCTTCAACATAGTTATAGTTCATTACCAAACAAAGGAAATTGACTGGAACAAAACAACTAAGCACATTGCAGGCCTTACTCAGATGGTACTGTTTCTGTGTGTGCTCATATTTTGTCTGTTTTTATAATTCCATGCCATCTTATGCCTTGTATAGAATTATATACATATCACTGCAGTCACAATACAGAAACATTCTGTCATCACAAAGCACTTCTCTGAGGCTGGTCTTTATGGACACCATCCCCCCACCTCCCAATTGTCCCTTGCCCCAGCTCCTGACTGCCACTTCTGTTCTCCATCTCTGTAGTGTTTTCATTTCACAAATTTTATGGAAATGTAATCATACTGTATGTCAACTTCTGAGACGGGCATTTTCCACTAAGCATAATTTTCTTACGATCCAGCCAAATTGTTTGAATACACTGATACTTCATTACTTTATTGCTGAGGAGTATTCCATTTAACTCTGTAGAGCATTGCGACACATCCCATGTTCTAAGGTCCTTGGCCATTCATGACTAAAAAGCTGCTGTGACATTCGTGCAAAGGTTTTTATATGGATATCAGGTTGCTTCCTCCTAGTGTAATGCCTAAAGGTGTTACAGTATAAATATTAGTATAATGTATTATACATTACAAGTATTAGTATAATGTATTAATATAATTATAAGTATAGATATAAGTATTTTTAAGCCATTTTAAGTGCTATGCAGTAGTTATTTGTGGTTGTTTGAATTCGTGTTTTCTTGTGACTAAGGATGTTGAATATCTCTCTTCATGTTATTGACATTTGCAAATTCCTTTTTGTGAACTGTGTGTGTAGGTCTTGTATTTCTTTTTAAATTAGGTTGCTTTATTATTTGGAGAGTGATTTATATGTTTTAGGTATCAGTTACCTGTTGGTTATGTGGTTTGCAAATCTCTCTCTTCTGGTGGCTTGTCTTTTTGTCCTCTTAACAGGGTCTTAGGCCTAGCAAAAATTCCAATTTTTAGGAAGCCAAATATATCAACTATTTTCTATTATGGATAACACTTTTGGTGTCATGTCTTGTAAACTTGTTATCTAAATCTAAGTCCCAAAGATTTTCTGTGTTTCTTGCAAAATTTTTAGGCCTTTCCATTTTTCATGTATATTTATGATCTATTTGAGTTCATTCTTATACAAGGTATGAGGTTTAGATGGATAATTTATGGTCCCTGATGTCCATTTGTTCCAATACTGTTTTATAAAAAGAGCTTTTCCTTGGGGCACATGGGTGTCTCGTTTGGTTAAGTGCCTGCCTTCATCTCAAGTCATGATGCCAAGGATCAGATCCAGCCCCAATCCTGCCCCCTGCTCAGCAGGGAACCTGCTTCTCACTTTGCCCTCCCCCTCCCCCTGCTTATGCTTGCTTTCTCTCAAATAAAATCTTTAATTTTTTTTTAAAAAAGGGATGTTCTTCCAACACAGAATTGATTTTGTAATCTTGCCCCCAAATGATCTAATCACATTTGTGTGGATCATTTTCTAGTTCCCTATTTCAGGTTCCATTGATCTGTGTGTCTAGATATTGATTTGCTATTGTATTGATTGCTATAGATATTGAATAAGTCTTAAAAGTGGACAGTATGGTTCTTCCAGTTTGATGTTTCTGAAACTGTTTTAGCCATTCTAAGTCCTTTTGTGTTTCCACGTAAATTTTAACATAAGCCAGTACATGTATGCACAAAAATCTTGGGTTTATATTGAATCTGTAGATCAAAGAACTGACATCTTTAATATGCTAGGCATTCCAAACCATGAATATTATATGTGTCCCCATTTATACTTATTATATTTCGGTCTCCTTTGAGCTTTTTTTTTTTAATTACCTTTTTTTCCCACTTATTAACATATAATGTATCAGTAACCCCAAGTGTACAGGTCTGTGAATTGTGAGGCTTACACACTTCCCAGCACTCACCATAGCACATACCCTCTCCATTGTCCATAACCCAATGCCCCTCTCCCTTCCCACCTCCCCCAGTAACCCTCAGTTTGTTTTGTGAGATTAAGAGTCTCTATAGTTTGTCTCCCTCCCAATCCCATCTTGTTCATTTCTTCCTTTCACTACCCCCCAGACCCCACTTTGCTCTCAAATTCCTTATATCAGGGAAATCATATGATAATTGTCTTTCTCTGATTGACTTCACTCAGCATAATACCCTCTAGTTCCATCCATGTCATTGCAAATGGCAAGATTTCATTTATTTTAATGGCTACATAGTATTCCGTTCTATATATATACCACTGTTTATTTATCCATTCACTGTTGATGGACATCTAGGTTTTTTCCCATAATTTGGCTATTGTGGATATTGCTGCTATAAACATTCAGGTGCACGTGCCCCTTTGGATCACTACGTTCGAATCTTTAGGGTAAATATGCAGTGCAATTGCTGGGTCATAGGGTAGCTCTATTTTGAACTTTATGAGAAACCTCCACTCTGTTTTCCAGAATGGTTGCACCAGCTTGCTTTCCCAAAAAGAGTTTAGGAGGCTTCCCCTTTCTCTGCATCCTCACTAGCATCTATCGTTTCCTGACTTGCTAATTTTAGCCATTCTGACTGGTGTGAAGTGGTTTCTCATTGTGGTTTTGATTTGTATTTCCCTGATGCCAAGTGATGTGGAACACTTTTTCATGTGTCTGGCTGGTCATCTGGATGTCTATGCAGAAATGTCTGTTCATGTCCTCTGCCCATTTCTTGATTGGATTATTTGTTCCTTGGTGTTGAGTTTGATAAGTTCTTTATAGATTTTGGATACTAGCCTTTTATCTGATATGGTGTTTGCAAACATCTTCTCCCATACTCTCAGTTGTCTTTTAGTTTTCTTGACTGTTTCCTTTGCTGTGCAAAAGCTTTTGATCTTGAGGAAGTCCCAATAGCTCCTTTTTGCCCTTGCTTGCATTGCCTTTGGCAATGTTTCTAGGAAGAAGTGGCTGCATCTGAGATCAAAGAGTTTGTTGCCTTTGTTGTCCTCAAGGATTTTGGTGGCTTCTTTTCTCACACTGAGCTCTTTTCATCCATTTTGAGTCTATTTTCATGTGTGGTGTAAGGAAATGGTACAGTTTCATTCTTCTACAAGTGGCTGTCCAATTTTCCCAACACCATTTGTTGAAGAGACTGTCTTTTTTCCAATGGACATTCTTTCCTGCTTTGTCAAAGATTAGTTGACCATAGAGTTTAGGGTCCATTTCCAGGCTCTCTATTCTGTTCCATTGATATATATCTGTTTTTGTGCCAGTGCCATGCTATCTTGATGACGACAGCTTTGTAATAGAGCTTAAAGTCTGGAATTGTGGTGCCACCAACTTTGGCTTTCTTTTTCAACATTCCTCTGGGTATTTCAGGTCTTTTCTGGATCCATATAAATTTTAGGATCATATGTTCCATTTCATTGAAAAAATTGATGGTATTTTGATACAGATTGCTTTAGCAACCTAGATGAAATGGATGCTTTCATGGAAAAATATAAACTACCAATATTGAACCAGGAAGAAATCGACAACCTGAATAGACCAATATCTAATAACGAGATTGAAGCAGTGATCAAAAATCTCCCAAAAAACTAGAGCCCAGGACCTGATGGATTCCCTGGGGAATTCTACCAAACCTTCCAAGAAGAAATAACACCTATTCTCCTGAAGCTGTTTCAAAAAATTGAAGCAGAAGGAAAACTTCCAGACTCTTTCTATGAAGCCAGCATTACCCTGATCCCCAAACCAGGCAAAGACCCTACCAAAAAGGAGAATTTTAGACCAATATCACTGATGAATATGGATGCTAAGATTCTCAACAAGATCCTAGCCAACAGGATCCAACAGCACATTAAAAAGATTATCCACCATGATCAGGTGGGATTCATCCCTGGGCTTCAAGGATGGTTCAACATTTGCAAATCAATCAATGTGATACAAATTAATATGAGAAGAGAGAAGAACCACATGGTCCTCTCAATTGATGCAGAAAAAGCATTTGACAAAATCCAGCATCCTTTCCTGATTAAAACGCTTCAAAGTATAGGGATAGAGGGAACATTCCTGAACCTCATCAAATCTATCTATGAAAGACTCACAGCAAATTTCATCCTCAATGGGAAAAAGCTTGCAACCTTCTCGTTGAGATCAGGAACAAGACAAGGATGGCCACTTTCATCACTCTTGTTCAACATAGTATTAGAAGTCCTAGCAACAGCAATCAGACAACAAAGAGAAATAAAAGGTATCCAAATTGGTAGTGAAGAAGTCAAACTCTCTCTCTTCGCAGATGACATGACTTTTTTTTAAGATTTTATTTATTTATTTGACAGAGAGAAATCACGAGTAGGCAGAGAGGCAGGCAGAGAGAGAGAGGAGGAAGCAGGCTCCCCGCTGAGCAGAGAACCTGATGCGGGACTCGATCCCAGGACCCTGAGATCCTGACCTGAGCCGAAGGCAGCAGCTTAACCCACTGAGCCACCCAGGCGCCCTGACATGATTCTTTATATGGAAAACCCAAAAGACTCCACCCCCAAACTACTAGAACTCATACAGCAATTCAGCAACATGGCAGGATACAAAGTCAATGTGCAGAAATCAGTGGCTTTCTTATACACTAACCATGAAAATACAGAAAGGGAAATTAAAGAATCAATTCCATTTACTATAGCACCAAGAACCATAAGATACCTGGGAATAAACCTAACCAGAGAGGTAAAGGATCTGTACTCGAGGAACTACAGAACACTCATGAAAGAAATTGAAGAAGACACAAATAGATGGAAGACCATTCCGTTCTGTGCTCTTGGATCAGAAGAATAAACATTGTTAAAATGTCTATGCTGCCTAGAGTAATCTATACTTTTAATGCCAGATTGCTTTAAATGTGTAGGTTGCTTTAGGTAGCATAGACATTTTCACAATAATTGTTCTTCCAATCCATGAGTGTGGACCATTTTCCATTTCTTTGTGTCTTCTTCAATTCCTTTGAGGAGTACTTTATAATTTACTGCATACAGATTCGTTGCCTCCTTGGTTAGGTTTACTCCTGGGTATCTTATGGTTTTGGGTACAATTGTAAATGAGATCAACTCCTTAATTTCTCTTTCTTCTGTCTTGTTGTTGCTGTATAGAATCACAACTGATTACTGTCAATTGATTCTATATCCTGACACTTTACTAAATTCCTGTATGAGTTCTAGCAGCTTTGGAGTGGAGTCATTTGGGTTTTCCACATAAAGTATCATATCACCTGCAAAGATTGATAGTTTGACTACTTCTTTGCTGATTTGGATGCCCTTAATTTCTTTTTGTTGTCTGAATGCTGAGGCTAGGACTTCTAGTACTATGCTGAATAGCAGTGGTGATAATGGACATCCCTGACGTGTTATTGACCTTAGCGGAAAAGCTCTCAGTTTTTTTTCCATTGAGAATGATATTCGCTGTGGGTTGCTCAGAGATGGCTTTGATAATATTGAGGTATGTACCCTCTATCCCTACACTGTGGAGAGTTTTGATCAAAAAAGGATGCTGTACTTTGTCAAATGCTTTTTCAGCATCTATTGAGAGTATCATATGGTTCTTGTTCTTTCTTTGATTTTTGTATTGTATCACATTGATTGATTTGCAGATGTTGAATTAACCTTGGAGTTCTGGGATAAATCCTGCTTGGTTGTGGTGAATAATCCTTTTATTAATGTACTGTTGGATCCTATTGGTTAGTATTTTGGTGAGAATTTTCATGTCCTGTTCATCAAGGATATGGGTCTATAATTCTCTTTTTTGATGGGGTCTTTGTCTGGTTTTAGGATCAAGGTGATGCTGGCCTCATAAAATGAGTTTGGAGGTTTTCCTTCCATTTCTATTTTTTGGAACAGTTTCAGGAGAATAGGAATTCATTCTTTAAATGTTTGGTAGAATTCCCCTGGGAAGACTTCTGGCCCTGGGCTCTTGTTTGTTGGGAGATTTTTGATGACTGCTTCAATCTCCTTACTGGTTATGGGTCTATTCAGGTTTTCTATTTCTTTCTGGTTCACTTTTGGTAGTTTATACATATGTCCAGGGATGCATCCATTTCTTCCAGATTGTCAGATTTGCTGGTGTAGAGTTGCTCATAATATGTTCTTATAATTGTTTGTGTTTCTTTGGTGTTGGTTGTGGTCTCTCTTCTTCCGTTCATGATTTTATTTGTTTGGGTCATTTCTCTTTTCTTTTTGATAAGTCTGGCCAGGGGTTTATCAATCTTATTAATTCTTTCAAAGAACTAGCTCCTAGTTTTGTTTATTTGTTCTACTGTTTTGTTGTTGTTTGTTTGTTTCTATTTCATTGATCTCTGCTCTGATGTTTATTACTTCTCTTCTCCTAATGGGTTTAGGCTTTTTTGGCTGTTCTTTCTCCAGCCTCTTTAGGTATAGGGTTAGGTTGTGTACTTGAGACCATTCTTGTTTCTTGAGAAAGGCTTGTATCTCTATATATTTTCCTCTCAGGACTGCCTTTGCTGTGTCCCACAGATTTTGAACCATTGTGTTTTCATTATCATTTGTTTCCATGAATTTTTTCAATTCTTCCTTAATTTCCTGGTTAACCCACTCATTCTTTAGTAGGATGCTCTTTAGCCTCCGTGTATTTGGGTTGTTTCCAATTTTCCTCTTGTAATTGAGTTCAGCTTCAGAGTATTGTGGTCCAAAATATGAAGATCTTACTGATTAGGACTTGATTTGTGACCCAGGATGTGATCTATCCTGGACAATATACCATGTGCACTAGAGAGAATGTGTATTCTGTTGCTTTGGGATGGAATGTACTGAATATATCTGTGATGTCCATCTGGTCCAGTGTGCTATTTAAGGCCTTTCTTTCCTTGTTGATCTTTTGCTTGAATAATCTGTCCATTTCAGTGAGGGGGTATTAAAATCCCCTACTATTATCATATTATTATTGATGTATTTCTTTGATTTTGTTATTAATTGGTTTATATAATTGGCTGCTCCCATGTTAGGGGCGTAGATATTTAAAATTGCTAGATCTTTTTGTTCAATTGATATTTTGAGTATGATATAGTGTCCTTCTTTGTCTCTTATTATAGTCTTGCTTAAAGTCCAATTTATTGGATATAAGGCTTGCCACCCAGCTTTCTTTTGATGTCCATTAGCGTGGTAAATTGTTATCCACCCCCTTACTTTAAATCTGGAGGTGACTTGGGGTCTAAAATGAATTTCTCATAGAGAGCATATTGATGTTTTGTTGTTGTTGTTGTTGTTTTAATCCATCCCAATACCGTATGTCTTCTGATTGGGGGCATTTAGCCCATGTCCATTTAAGGTAACTATTGAAAGATATGAATTTAGTGACATTGTATTGTCTTTAAGGTGACTATTACTGCATATTGTTTATGTTCCTTTCTGGTCTACTACTTTTAGGCTCTCTTTTTGCTTAGAGGAACCCTTTCAACACATCCTGTAGGGCTGGTTTGGTGTTTACAATATTTTTTTTTTTTTGTACGTTATGGAAGGTTTTTATCTCTCCTTCTATTTTCAATGATAGCCTAGCTGTATGTAGTATTCTTGGCTGCATGGTTTTCTTGTTTAGTGCCCTGAATATATCATGCCAGTTCTTTCTGGCCTGCCAAATCTCTGTGGATAAGTCTGATGCCAACTAATATTTTTACCATTGTATGTTACAGACCTCTTGTCCTGAGCTGCTTTCAGGATTTTCTCTTTTTTGCTAAGACATAAGTTTTACTATTAGATGACAGGGTGTGGGCCTATTTTGGTTGATTTTGGGGAGGGGTTCTTTGTACTTCCTGGATTTTGATGGTTGTTCTCTTTGCCATTATTAGGGAAATTCTCTACTATAATTCGCTCCAATATACCTTCTGTGCTGCTCCCTCTTCTTCTGGGATCCTAATTATTCTGTTATTGTCTCCTCTTATACTATCACTTATCTCTCGAATTCTCCCCTTGTGGTCCAGTAGTTGTCTCTCTTTTGCTAAGCTTCTTTATTCCCTGTTATTTGTTCTTCTCTATCACTAATTCTCTTCTGCCTCATTTATCCTAGCAGTAAGAGCCTCCATTTTTATTGCACCTCATTAATACCTTTTTTGATTCCAGCTTGGTTAGATTTTAGTTCTTTTATTTCTCAGAAAGGTATTTTATTTCTCCAGACAGGTTCCTCTAATATCTCCCATGCCTTTTTCGAGCCCAGTTACCACCTTGACAATCGTCATTCTGAACCCTAGATCTAACATGTTACCAATGTCCATATTGATTAGCTCCCTAGACTTCAGTACTGCCTCTTGTTCTTTCTTTTTTTTTTTTTTTTGTGGTGAGTTTTTCCACCTTGTCATTGTTTCCAGTTAAGAATATATAAACGAGAGAGTAAAATACTAAAAGGGTGGCAAAGACCACAGAAAATGGTATGCTAAGCAAATCAGAAGAGACGCCAAACTGGGGGGATAAGAAAGGGGGTACAAAAAAGTCTAAAAAAAATTTTTTTTAAATTAACTGTGTGTAGGTATATATATTAGACTGGTGAATAGAACAGAGTCACTCACTTGAATTTGGGTGTATTTTGGTCTCCTAGAAGAAACTACATACCAAAATTTTAAAGAAAGAAAAATTTAAATGTATACAAAAAAAGGATAAACACGATGAAGGGATGGAATATGACTGTAAAGATGAAATAAAAAAATTAAAAAAATCTAAAAAAGGAATTGATAAGAAGTTGGTTCAAAAAAGAAAAAAAAAGTGGAGATAATTTGCTCAGTCTGGAAACTAGAACAACACCTTGTGCTAGATTTAGGCTATATTTTGATCTATTAGGAGAAATTGTATCCCAAATTTTTTTTAAAGGAAAAACCCTATATGTATATGAAAAATAAAGTTAGATACAATGAAGGATAAAAATGACTATAATAGTGAAGGTTTAAAAATATATTTTTAGAGTGTATTGTTAAGTTAAACTAGGTAAACATTAAAAGAGGAAAGAGGAAAGTTTAATAAATTAGAATAAGAAAAAAATAAAACTAAATATATTAACTTTGCAAGACTAAAGGATCATGGGGAGAAACCCATGAATTCCATGCTTTGCTTTCCCCTCCTCTGGAATTCCTTCTGTTCTCCTTGATCAGTGAGCTTGGTCTTAGCTGAATGTTCTTGAGGATCTTCTGGGAAGGGGCCTGTTGTAGTGATTCTCAAATGTCTTTGCCTGAGGCAGAATTGTGCCACCCCTGCCAGGGGCCGGGCTACATTATGTGTTCGAGTTAGCTCTCGGGAGCTTTTGTTCCCTGAATGCTTTACATAGAGCTCTGAAGAAGGGAAATAAAAATGGCATCCTCTTAATCTCTGGCCTGGAATAGCCGAGAGCTCTGGATGACACTCTTCAGTGCATGCACCCTCAGGAAAAGTGCTCAATTCTCAACCACTCCTGTCTCCCTGGTCTCTGATCGTGCTCCAAGCTCACCCGGCCTATGACCGAATGCCTCCATCTGTGGCACACAGCTCCATTTGGAGTCTCCAAACCCAGCAGATTCCTGCCTCCAGAGAAGGAAGGTAAGTCTCCCTGGATCTGCCTCTTGTGGTTTCCCTGCTCAATGAGCAGTGACCTGACTGTGCCAATCACAGTTTAAGGTAATCCTGAGTTGAGAGCTCACTCCTCAGCTCTGTCTCTGTAGCTGGCTTCCCTGCTCTGATATCTGCCAGCTCTGCCACACTCAGACAACCCTAATCTTTCTGTGACACCATGGGACCTGAGACCACAATGTCCCCACAAGGGCTCCACCCCCACTAGGCCTCTGGAGCAATGTCCTTCAGTGAAGCAGACTTTTAAAAGTTAGAATTTTGTACTCCGTTCCTCCTCTGCTTGCCGAGGACTGATCCCTATCTTTCTGTCGCTTTGGATTTACTTTTCTGCATGTCCTACCTTTCAGAAAGTGGTTGATTATCTGTTTCTAGAATTGCTGCTCTTTTTCTCTTCAGTCTCCTGTTGGGTTTGTAGGTGTTTGGAGTGGTTTGATAAATGTCCAGCAGAATTCCTACAACCTGATCTCATCTCAGACTGCTGCTACTATGCCATCTTGAATCCTCCCTTGAGGTTTTTTGTTTTTTGTTTTTTGTTTTTTATCAGCACTTGTACTTTTCATTATACAGATCCTGTGCATGTTTTAAATGTTTCATGCACAAGCTTCTTGAATTGGTAAATTTGTCTTTTACACAATTTGAAAAATCTTTAGCCCTTATTTCTTGAGATATTTACTGCACTAATCTCTTCTTTCCTTCTGGGACACCAATGGCCTGAATATTAGAGCTATTGACATTATTTGACAGTTGTCAGAGGCTCTGTTCACTCTTTTAACATTTTGTTCTTTCCCTTTTTTGGATTGAATTTCTGTTTATCTGCCCTCACATTCATTGACTCTTTCCTTTGTCATTGCCATCCTGCTCTTTGGCTCCATTCATAATTTTTATAATTTAGGATATGGTAATTTTCAGTTCTAAAATTTCTAGTTGGCTCTTATTGCTTGTCAGTCTTTTTAATACTGTCATTTCCCACTCCTTCCAAGTTAATCTTTACCTCATTAACCACAGTTAATAGTAGATGGAGTAAAGTCTTTTCCTGAAAATTCCAGCATCACTGTCATCCTTAGATGGGCATCTGTTGGTTACCCATTCTCTTGAGAGTTGATCATACTCTCTGGTCTTTGTTTATTGGGTAATTTAGGATGTATCTTATATATTTTAAGTATTACAGAGAAAGATTCTCAGTGCTATTAAAGTTCTCTGGCAAATGTATTTTATATTTTTGTGTGCAAATGCTAAGTTCAGAGTGCAAGTTTTGTATCATTATATGTGGGTGATGGTTTCAATGTCAGTTCAGTTTTCAAAGCTTTTGCTATGCTCCCTCTATTCCCTCTTGTGGGACATGCATTACTCGGGTTAGGGACTTGGCACAAAATATTCAAAATATTTTTTCATTCATTTTCAATTTTTAGTACAGCTTATTTGAAGCTAAATCATTAAAGAATTCTTAGCTGTTTAAAAATATACCATTTTTATCAATCTGATATTTGCAACCAACTGGCATATTTCTTTAGCAACTGGAATATAGCATGCATTCTGCAAAGTCATAAATATTAAAGAGTTCCATAGTAGATTTTGTTAAATGGGCAAAGAAAAAAAAAATTTCTTATATGCTCCCAAGTTCATTTTTGACATGCTATTTATTCTTATTTCCTTTACAATGACTAATAATTCTAATATGTATTTAGATTATATCAACTTGATTTTTTCCCATTTGCCTATAAAGGTGTACTTATATTTGGTTCTGAAATTAAAAATCCTCCTCATGCTTATCTTTATTTTCCCCCTCACTTCCAGTATACTTAATGTTAAGTACAGAACAAAATAATTTTTTTAAAGTCTACTACTTTCTACAATGGCTACCACAGAGTGACTTAAGTATGGAAAATTTCTGTTTGGTGTAATAGGGAGAGCTCTTTAGTTTTCCTGCATGGTGAAAATTGTGTCCATTTATAAAACACTTATTTGTATTATAGTATCATGCCTTCATTTTAAGTCTACACTATTTTTTAAACCATGTAACTTTTTTTTATGTGGCATGGATTTTTAAAAATGTTTGCCATTGCTGATAGCATGACTTAGGAAGAGTTTGCTTTATTTTTATCTTTAAAATTAAAAATCCAGGGTGCCTGGGTGGCTCTGTGGGTTAATCCTCTACCTTTGGCTCAGGTCATGATCTCAGGGTCCTGGAAGTTAGTCCCACATCCAGCACTGCACTCAGTGGGGAGCCTGCTTCTACCTCTCTCTCTGCCTGCCTCTCTGCCTACTTGTGATCTCTCTCTCTCTCTCTTTGTAAAATAAATAAGTAAAACCTTTAAATTTTTTTTTTAAAGTTAAATTAAAATTCAAAGAACTCTGCTATGTCTAACTGCTGTAAATCCCATCCAGTGTATTTTTTTAAGATTTTATCTCAACATGTGTGATTTTTGAGTCTCTTTAATATGTTCTATGTCTCTACTTTATTCAATATTTTTTTTAGTTCCTTGAACATATGGAATATTACTAGTATAATTATTTTAATGTCCTTATCTACTAATCTACCTTCAGTTTGGTGTGATTTTTGGATCAGTGTTGATTAATATGTGTCTTATTTTCTTGCATCGCTGCATGCCTGATAATTTTTGTTTGAAGATCAGGCATTGTAAATGTTATACATTGACTGTTGAATATTTAAATCAATATTATACATATTGTAGAATGTTTTCCTAGGATAAGATTATATTACCTGGAAACACTTTGATCTGTTTGGCCTCACCTTTAAACTTTGTTAGGTGGAACCAAAGCTACATTTGTTGTAGGGTTGTAGGGTTAAATTATCCCCTTCCTACTATTAAGGAAAGACAAGTTTATACTCCAATCATTGCCCATATATTGATGAATATTCCACTATAGCTTTTAGGTATAGGAATTGTTTGCAACGCTGTGTCAACTACAAACTTTCCTCCCTCTAATACTTTCAAAGTATTTTTTTTTCTTTTTGCTAATATTGATTAAGTTCATCACATATATTCCCTTATTTGTACTCAGCTCAGTATGTGAATGGGACTTTCTGAATAAATTCAGACTCCCCTCTCTGTGCAGCCTCTTCTCTTGTTCTTATATTTTACAATCTTATGGTTCGCTGGATTCCTTTCACTGCCAACCCTGCCTCAACTTCAGGGACTCCAGAAGACTTTCCCTAGAGTTTCCCTCCCATTGCCTTGTCCTTGAAATTTCCTCTAGGATGTAGGCTGGAGCAGTTTTAGGGTTTCCTTAATTAATTTCCTGTCAAGTATCACTGATTCACACCGCCTGATATTTTAAGCCCTGTTAAATATTTTGCCCCTTTATTATTATTTTAATGAGAGATCTGGCTGCTTTAATCCTTACTTTAACTGTAAATTTTATTTTTATCAAAGTAAACCATAGTAATTTAAAATAACTTTCTTAAAAAAAAAAGAAAAGAAAAGGGTTGCCTGGGTGGCTCATTCAGCTAGAGTCCAGCTCTAGATTTCGATCACTTCCTGATCTCAGGGCTATGAGATCGAGCTCCACAGTTGGGCTCTGCCACAGGGTTTGATCTCAGGACTGTGAGATCCAGCCCCAAGTGGGTTTCTGTGATGGGCATAAAGCCTGCTTAAGATTCTTTCCCTATCCCTCTCCTTCCCTTACTCCCTCTCCCCCCTTTTTTTAAATTATTTTTATTAACACATAATGTATTCTTTGCTCTTGGACTACAGGTCTGTGAATCGTCAGGCTTACACACTTCACAGCACACACCTTGTCACATAGATTCCCCAGTGTCCAAAACCCAATGACCCTCTCCCTATCCCCCCACGCCCAGCAACCCTCAGTTTGTTTGGTAAGATTAAGAGTCTCTTACAGTTTACCTCACTTCTGATCCCATCTTGTTTCAATTGTTTTTTCAAACCCCAGAAACCCCCATTCTTACTCGTAAATTCCTCATATCAGAGTCAGTTGATAATTGTCTTTCTCTGATTGACTTATTTAACTCAGCATAATACCGTCTAATTCCATCCACATTGTTGCAAATGGCAAGATTTCATTTCTTTTGATAGTTGCACAGTGTTCCATTGTATATATATACACCACTCCTTTTTATCCTATCTTCTGCTGTTGGAAATATGCCCTGTGCTAGATTTAGGGCATATTTTGATCTATTAGAAGTAATGGTATCCCAGGGCGCCTAGGTGGCTCAGTGGGTTAAGCCGCTGCCTTCGGCTCAGGTCATGATCTCAGGGTCCTGGGATTGAGTCCCGCATCGGGCTCTCTGCTCGCAGGGAGCCTGCTTCCTCCTCTCTCTCTCTCTCTGCCTGCCTCTCTGCCTACTTGTGATCTCTCTCTGTCAAATAAATAAAATCTTAAAAAAAAAAAAAGAAGTAATGGTATCCCAATTTTTTAGGAAAAAAAAAAACCCTGTGTGTATACAAAAGATAAGGTTAAATATAATGAAAGATAAAATATGCCTATAATAATGGTTTAAAAAAATTTAATAAAGGTATTGTTAAGATAAACTAGTTAAGAAACATTAAAAGAGGGAAGAGGAAAAGTTTAGAAAAAGAAAAAAATAAAACTAAAAAAATGTAACTTTGCAAGATTAAAGGATCATGGGGAGAAAGCCATTAATTCCATGCATTGTTTTTCCCTAGCTCTGAAGTTCCGCAGTTCTCGTTAATGTTTGAACTTGGTCTTGGCTGGTTGTCCTTGCTGATCTTCTGCAGGAGGGGCCTGTTGCCTTGATTCTCTAATGTCTTTGCTGGAGGCAGAATTGTGCTGCCCTTCCCAGGGGCTGGGCTAAGTAATCTACTAGAGTTCACTCTCAGGAGCTTTTGCTCCCTGAACACTTTCCTTACAGCTTTGTAGAACAGGAATGAAAGTGGCAGCCTCCCAATCTCTGGCCTGGAGGAGCTGAGAGCTCAGGACCCCACTTCTCAGTCCGACCTCAGAAAAAAGCAGTCAATCCCTTCCATCTCCCTGGTCTCTGGCCCCACTCTGGGTTTACCAGCCTATGTCGGAGCATTTCTTTCTGGTGCACGGCCCTCTTTGCAGTCTCCAAACCAAGCTGATCCCTGCCATGCTGCACCTCTAGAGGAAGGTGAGTCTCCCTGGATCTGCCACTTTGCCACTTGTGGGGTTCCTGCTCAAAGAGCAGTGACCCAACTGTGGCTCAGATCATGGTTTAAGGTAACCCCAAGCTGAGAGCCCCCTCCTTGGCTCCGCCTCTGCAGCCAGCTTCCCTACTCCAATACCTGGGAGCTCTGCCACACTCAGACACCCCCGGTCTTTCTGTGACCTACAGGTCCTGAGATCACACTGTCCCCGTGGGGGCACCACTCCCACTGAGCCTCTGGAGCAATGTCCCTCAGTAGAGCAGACTTGTAAAAGTTCCCATTTTGTGCTCCACTGCTTCACTGCTTGCTGGGAACTGACCCCTCCCCCCACAGTCTGTCTTCCCATCCCTTCGGATTCAATTCTCCACATGTCCTACCTTTCAGAAAGTGGTCAATTTTCGGTTCCTAGAATTGCTGCTCTTCTCATCTATCTCCTGTTGAGTTTGTAGGTGTTCAGAGTGGTTTGATAACTATCTAGCCAAACTCCTGTAACCTGATGTCATTGCAGTCCCCTAGTCCTCTGCCATGTTTCCTCTCTCTTTCCCCCAGTCCCGCTCTTTAAAAAATAAACAATTATTTTATATAAAATTATGAAAGTAATCTTAACATTTTATTCTAAAAAAGCAATTGTTTTCCATCCTTTTAGCTTTTCTTGGGTACTTGCTGCCATATGTTGGGATAATATGCTTTTGCCGATCTTTATAAAATTTTAGGTTAATAGATAAATTAACTCATCCATGTTTGATCATTCATTATTTATAATATTTGCTTAAACTTTTTTTTTATGTTTTTAAATATTTTTAAGGTTTAAAAAGTGTTTAAAGTTTGTAGTTCTTAGTAGGAAAACATTATCTGAATGAATACCCTAATGGCAAACCATTGTAGAATGTTTCAGTTGCATGGGGAGCAGAGGGGTAGGAACTCTCTTCACAGCACCCCAGCTTTCTTCATGAGAAGGTCGGAGGTACACTGGTTTGTATTATTGCAACATCCATTAGGTGATCGAAGTTGCTTTTCCTTCAGCAAGGGCTTTCTTTGTCAGAAGGGCATTATGCTTGACCTCCAAATTTGGCTGACAATTTACTAATGAGATTCATAACCTTTGGGTTGCTCTGATATTTTGACATATTCGCTGGGTTCTGGGCCACATCCTGGAAGGCCACCATAACTTCTGGATCCTGCATGGCTGCAAGAACTTCCAGATCACTAAGAATTTCTTTGAGCCCAGGCATTCCTGCCATTCCAGTCATCCCCCCTGCCATTCCAGGCATTCCTCCAGGAAAATTACCAGGCATTCCCCCAGGAAAGCCACCTGGGAAAGAGCCATACTGAGCTCCTGATTGTCATCTGGCTTCTTCCTCCCTCTGGGCTCTCTCGTGTTCTTCCCGAGCCTTCTTAACCCTTTCTATTCTTTCTTTGATCTCTCGCTCTTCACGTTTTTGCTCATATTTTCTCTGATGTTCAGCAATTTTCTGGGCCCTCGGTTGAACTTCTTTCAGCATCGCACTAGCATCTTCATCATAATCCAGTTTGCAAGCAAGGGCAAGATCATGCGCTGCTTCTTCCCAATGGCCCAGAAGTCTATGTGCTTTCCCGCGCCACTTATAAGGCTGAGCTGAATCAGGATTTATTTCAATAGCTCTGTCACAGTCTCGAATGGCAGCATTTGGCTTCTGTAATTTGATGAAGACACTGACTCTCTTGGCCTACAAAATGGCCAAGCGAGGATTTAGTTTGATGGCATCTGTGAACAAGTCAATGGCTTTCTGTAGTTCAACATCATTTAGGGCATCAATGGCAGCCACTTTTTTATGCCTGATCCATCATTTCCTCGTTTATCTCTGCATTTTCATCTCCCATTTCTTGAGGGGCATCGGTATCTGGTTCAATCACACCTTCATTGTCAATTTCTAGACCACTCTCCTCACTTGATGGTTCATCTGTCTTTATGTTTTCCTCCGCCTTCTTACTATCTGGTTTTCCTTCCTTGATACTGTCTTCTGATTTAGTTTTATGAGTGGCAGGTGGTATTTTACCCCCCATGCTCTCCACCCACTCCCGCAGGAAACGCATTTCCTCGGTGTGCAGAACGCTCGGATCCTGCTTACACATTTTCACGAAAGCCCGTAGCTCGCTCACTTTGCGGGGGTCCATGGTCTAGAGGCAGTGGCAGGCGGCAGGCGCAGCTGGGGTTGCGACCCGATTCTAGGCGCGGGTACTAGCTCAGCATGATCGTGTAGAAGGGGGCGGCTGCTGCGAGGCAGAACTTTGCTTAAACTTTTTATGTGTACATATGCATGTACAAAATTCCCAGATTTCTTTTAGTTCCATTTTTGCAAACTTAAATTCTCTAATCTTTTGCTTTGAAGGCTTGATTTGACTAAATCAGAATTATTTACTTTATTATAGCTCCATAATTTTTCTTCCCTAAGAAAACATGTAATTATTACAATTACATGTCTTCTGTTTACAACTTCTTTTTTCTGGCATTTTTTTCCATTTCTAGTTCAGGAATTCTTGTGTGACTATTCAACAGAACTAAAAATCTCTCTGAATGTCACTCTTCACATATTCTGAAACATCAGATGAACAGCCTCATGTTTTCCTTTGAGGCATTCCAACTACAGTCCTTTCTTTCTGAAAAACAATCTAGAATAGTTACTTGCCATATCTGCATGAATATACTCATGGGATACATTTTCAGTGCTCTTATTGGAAGTTAGGCTTGATGGATCCCTGGTCTGTCTGTCTTTGGGTCTATTCTATTGCTTTAGTGGAGTAAAACTTAACAGGAATTTTCTAAGAAAGAGAGTGTTTGGAGAACTTCAAAGTCTGCAAATGCCTTTATTACTTGTGTTTCACTGAGGGTTTGGTTTGTAAAATGTTTTAGAGCAAAGCCTAGAAGGTTGGCTGGAACTGCTGTGACTCTAGGCGGGACTTGCTAGCTCATGGCTTGACCATGGCGTGAATGAGAAAGTACTGGCCATTTTCAATTTCACGTCTGTAGGGATTGCCTTTGGTGTCATTTCACTTCTTGAGGAGGGTGGGGAAAAAAACACCAAAAACCAAAAAACAAACAAACAAAAAACCTTAAAATTTCCATCTTGGGAAAATGTGTGCTTACCAGAATATTCTTGAAGCCAAATTATTGAAAGAGAAGAAAGAAGAACAATTCTGTCTGAAGTAGTTTAATCAATTTTCCCATTTTCATAATGTATGTTTCCCTCCCCATTCATCCTATTTTTGGTTTTTCTATTTTTCAAGCCAGCTAGGGTGTTCTCCAACAGTGGTTCTTAAATATTAGCATGCATCACAAACACCCCGAGTGCATAACCTAATTAGCAGGGACACATTTCCAGAGTTTGTGATTCAGTAGTAATGGGACCTAAAACTTGCATCCTGTTGATGTTGCTGATGGAAGGACTGCATTCAGAGAAAAACAGCTCTACACAAAACTTGCAAATGTTACCTATTCTTTCCCTGCAAATGTAAAATTTCTTTTGCATGTGTTTCTCAGTATGTGTTATTAAAATACAGTAGCAAAATTTGTCCATCCCATGTGTTCCAACGAGGGGCCATTACCTGTTGGGGTGGGTTTAAGTCTTTGAAAGGGAAATTTGACCAGTTGTCTCTCAGAGTTCCAGATTCCAAACCAGAGGTCACATCTTCATGCAAAAAGGGACCTTAGTGGAGTGATCACAAAACTGAGCTCTGGCACCAGGCTTCTAGGATTCGTTTTCTATAAATTTAAGTTAATTAAGCCTTCTGCTTAACTTATGCCATCCAGTCTGGGAATAGCTCAATAGATCGTAAATCTTGGTGTGATTGTGAAGATTTCTCTAGATGATAAATGATGAACATTTAGAGCCGAGCCTGGTCCACAGTAGGCTTCCACTGGGCTACTTGTGGATCATCAGCCTTTTCCTTATCATTATGGCTAAACTTGTGTGACTAGTAATTGAATTTGGGATTCCAGGTTGACTTAGCCTAAAGCAAACTTTTAGCCATCACAGCATCCAGCTGAACAGCTGTGTCTCAGCCATGCAGCACATAAGGAGCCAGGGGGCCAAATGTGAATATCAGAACCCTGTTGTCTTCTCTGCTTGTAGGTAATAAAATCCTTTGTTGCTATCCCACAGGTCTTGTATCTTCTGCCATCATTCATGAAACTGGCTAGGGGTGCCTGGGTGGCTTGGTGGTGTTAAGGGTCTGCCTTTGGCTCTGGTCATGATCCCTGGGGGTCCTGGGATTCAGCCCTGCATTGGGCTCCCTGCTCAGTGACAATTCTGCTTCTCGCTCTCCCTTTCCCCCTCCCCCTGCTCTTGCATGCTTCCCACTCTGTCAAATTAAAAATTTTTAAAATAATAATAAAATTTTAAAAAGAAAGTGGAACTGGCAGTTAACTTTCTGGCTTTCAAGTGATGCAAAACTCAGAACTTCCATAGGTTTTGATAATTTTTTTAATGCTGGTAAAAAAAGTTACATTATCCATTTGTTGTAGCATTAATGGTGGTCTTTTTAATTTTTTTTTAAGATTTTCCTTATTTATTTGAGAAACAGATCACAAGCAGCAGGAGTAGCAAAGGGAGAGAGAAAAGCAGACTCCCTGCTGAGCAGGCAACCTGATACAGGACTGGATCCCAGGACCCTGGGATCTTGACCTGAGTAGAAGGCAGATGCTTAACCAACTGAGCCATCCAGGTGTCCCCAATGGTCTTTTCAAAAATACTCTCCCTATAGCATGAAATTGTAAAACACAAGTCATGACACACATACACACACACACACATACACACATACACATGTATATATGTCTTTATGTTCTTTGAAGCGTAATAGTTTCTACAACTATATATCAATACTTACTTTTTAAATCTTTTGTGCTCAGATATGATTAAAATAGGGGTTATTTGTATATATGACTTTGATAGTATATTTTTGATAGCCAAAAATACTGGTTACCAAGGCAGTTTATTCTGATTTCTTTTAAACTTTAATAACTATGAAATTAAGGTCTTACAATTTCAAAAATAATAATTATTATTTTTATTATTTTTTTTTTTTTGCAGAGGATTGAGTTTACAGTTCTGTAATTTAATTCTGCTTGGGTATTTTATTTAGGCTTAAAATTGGTGCCTATTTATCTGTGGCCACATTCTTTGATGATAATTTATTTTTCTCCCAGGTGTTTGGGAATAGATTCTTCTGATAATTTGCACAATGTGAAATATCTGTGCCTTAAATCTAGCACCAATAAGGTAGATAGTATGTTGTCTTAAGACGGTAAAATTTGTTAAGTGTAGAGTTTAACAAACTATTTTAAGTAGTTATTATTTCACTATTTTATATTACTTCGCTATTCATTATTTCAGTATTTTAAAATTTTCAAATTTATCTGTCTTACTGTATTATCTCCTTTCTAAATGCTTACATTTATCTTGAATATTTGTTATATTCTCTACCAGTATCATTTGGGAGGTCAGTATTTGACCCAGACTTACATGAAAGATTCGTACATCATCTCATTGCTCCACATTGTGTTTTATAAATCACGCTTTTAGCATGTCTGATATAACCAAACATTTTTTTTATGCATTCCAACATTTCACAGTAAATCTTCAGCTTCAACAGCTTACCAAAAGACTAGTTTTTGTCCTTACTATCTGTATATTCACCACTTAGTTTCAAAAATTACCTTAAATATTTTCATTATCTACGGTAGAGAAAGGCTTGGTCCTTAATGTGTTAAAAAATTAGTGGAGTTGAGGACAATCATGTTGATCAGCACCAGTGTGTGCACAATGCCTTCCTGGCTGCCAAAACGATTCTTCCTTGTTCAAATTTTTTATTTGAAATGGACTCTCAACCAGGGATGAGAGATCAGCTCTACTGGTGGAGTCCTACATTAGGGTGAAAACTTTCCTGGTTTTTTGTGCCTTAGGACTTAGAGTTGAAAATAGTGAAGCAAATCTTCCTGATGGTCAAGAACAGTAGAAAGAATGCAGTGCCATTAGTGATCTGGAAATATTCATGCTGTTGCTATAATCCCTTGTGAGCACAGCATGGACTTTCTGCATTAGTACAGGATAGCTTGTTGGTGTGATTTCAGGCACAGTAAATCACTGCTTTCCCAAAATAACAGTCTTCTGCTCATTCCTTAGTTGAAATCACCAGAGAGGCAGTGGTTCAAAATATGGGATATAATGGCTTGTTAAAATTTAAATACAACATACAGGTACTGTGATCTCTGTACTTGCTTATTTTGCTCCATTATAATCATTTTCCTGTGCTGTCATTCCCATAATGGTTCACCACTGCCTTTTGATGTCCCTCTCATGACATCTTGATTTTCTTCATCTACTCAAAAATTCATAAAGGCTCCATAGACAGATATTTCCCCAAATAACAAATACTTACAGCTTTATAAAAAGAGAAGATGGTGTGATGTCTGTCTTTTGACTTTTACAAGAAAAATTATTTTGCTTATGACAAAACTACTTCTGAAACCCCCTCCCCCATTAATAATCTGTCACATTCTTTTTCTCTGTTGAAATTTAATTCTTTGATGAGATACACTGGCTAACAGGGCCCATGATTCATGATTCACACTTGTAAAGTAAGGGAAAAATCCATTTTGTTTTGTTTTTTTTTTTTTACTCAGAAAAAGATAATAAAACAATAGCTTTGGAGAATGTAGAAGGAGAAAGAAAATGCTCAATGACACCTTAGTGTACCTTCTTTTACTTTCTCTGTCTCCAGGTAAACTTAGGGATTGGTCATATTTAATACCATTAGTTAGTTTTATTGTTTATCTGTTTAGCTTTTGGTTTTGCAATGGGAATTTTTTGTTTATCTGTTTTATTGTTTATCTGTTTAGCTTTTGGTTTTGCAATGGGAATTTTTTGTTTACTGTTTAGCTTTTGGTTTTGCAATGGGAATTTTATTTTTAATCCACTTGAGCCTTTCCAAGAAACCCGAGCTAATCTTTGGTGAACAACTGGGTTCAAAAAAAACCTTGTAACATATGCAGTGTCCTTAGATCACTTACCTTTATTTGTGCCACAGTGAGCTCACACCTTGGTTCTTGACTTCAACTGCTAAGTACGTTTTTCTCCACCATATCCTCTGTTAATGTGAATTACACTTCAGGTTCTGACTTGAAGCATCATCCTTTGACCTTGGTATACAACCATGTGCATCTGCTATTCTGTAATGAAGTTTTATTCCTCTATAGAAGATTTTTTTCAATTTTGGCACTTTGAATATTTTGGACCAAATAATTTTTTGTTGGGGTGGGCAGTGGGGAGCTGTTTTATCCACTGTAGAATGTTTGCGTCCCAAGCCTCTAACCAGTACTTGAAAGTAGTGCTCCCTTCCCCTCACTGCCCTAGTTACAATGATCAAAAATAGTGCAATACAAGGGTGCCTGGGTGGCTCAGTCAGCTGAGTGACTGTTTTCAGCTCAGGTCATGATCTCAAGGTCCTGGGATTGAGCACCAAGTCAGGATCTCTGCTCAGTGTGGAGTCTGCTTCTGCCTCCCCTGCCATTTCCCTGCTTGAGCTCTCTCTGTCAAATAAATAAATACAATCTTTAAAAAAATATTGTACATTGCCAGATGTGCCCTTGAAGAGAAAATATTGCCTGATTGAGAACCTATGCACTGTGGTGTTATTGCGGTTTTTTGTTTGGTTTTCTTTATGCTTTGCAAGAACAACTTATCTTTTAGCTGAGCTCCTTCCCTTAGCTCTTCCAATATATCTGCACCAATTCCTTCAACACTAGATGTAGTTAAGTTGTTTTTTCCTCAGCTGATCAGTGTCCAAATGTGTAGTGAACCCCCCCCCAACCCCGTGTTGGATAATTATTCACATGCTTATATCTTTTTTCTAAAAGTTGAAAAGGAATCCAAGTAGATGACTTTTGTTTTCATTAAACAGTGAAGACAGTTTGAATAAGAAATCACCTGAAGGTCTTAAGTCAAATTACTTCAACTTACATCTTTATTTTCTGACAAAAGTCTTAGCAGTATCTTTTAAAAAAAAGATGTTATTTTGGGGCACCGGGGTGGCTCAGTGGATTAAAGCCTCTGCCTTCAGCTCAGGTCATGATCCCAGGATTCTGAGATCGAGCCCCGCATCAGGGTCTCTGCTCAGCAGGGAGTCTGCTTCCCTCTCTCTCTGCCTGCCTCTCTGCCTACTTGTGATCTCTGTCTGTCAAATAAATAAATAAAATGTCTTCATAAATAAATAAATAAATTTGGAGGGCGCCTGGATGGCTCTGTTGGTTGAGCGGGTGATTCTTGATTTCGGCTCAGTTCATGATCTTGGGGTCCCGGGATCAAGCCTTGCATGGGGCTCTGTACTCAGTGGGGGAGTTTGTTCTAGGATTCTCTTTCCTGTCCCTCTGCCCTTCCCCTGCTCATGCTCTCTTTTTCTCAAATAAATAATCTTTAAAACATATTTTAAACATATTTTAAAACATATTTTTTATTTAAAATTTTTTTAAGATTCTATATTTATTTATTTGACAGAGATCACAAGCAGGCAGAGAGAGAAGAGGAAGCAGGCTCTACGCTGAGCAGAGAGCCTGATGTGGGGCTTGATCCCAGGATGCCAAGATCATGGCCTGATTTGAAGGCAGGGCTTTAACCCACTGAGCCACCCAGGCACCCCTAAAACATAATTTAAAAGACTTTTTTTTTTAGACTTACCACAAAATTGAGTAGAAGGTACAGAGATTTTCAATATACTCCCTTTCCCATCCCTACACACATAGTCTTACCCATTATCAGCATCCCCCACCAGAGTGGTAGATCCTTTACCAAGGGAGAATACATACAGTGATACATGATAATCACCCGAAGTCCATAATTTACCTTAGGGTTCACTTTTGGTGCTGTACATTCTATGGATTTGGACAAATGTTTAATGACATATATCCATTCTGACACAGACTATTTCACTGCCCTAAAAATCTTTGTACTCTGCATATTCTCACTTCACAATTCTCCCCCATCCCACTGGCTCCCCAGCAGACACAGATCTTTTTCATTATCTCCATGATTTTGCCTTCTTCAGAATGTCCTAAGTTGGAATTATACTGGATGTAGCCTTTTCAGATTGGCTTCTTTCACTTGGCAATATGCATTTAAGTTTCTTCTGTGTCTCATCGTAGCTTAATAGTTCATTTCTTTTTAGACTGACTAATATTCCATTGTCTGGATGCACCATTCATATCGATCCATTCATCTACTGAAGGACATCTCAGTTGCTTCCAAGTTTTGACAGTTATAAAAGCAGAATGTTTTAAAATATACAGATTCTCTTATAATCCTGTGTTACTATATGAACAGCAGTTTGTTTTATATGCCATATATTTGGGCTTGGATTTTTCTTCTCATCGATGCAGTTATGTGTCTTTAGTTTCAGAATATTTCTCAAAAACTAGTTTGCATCATAGTCCACCTTTAGAGTTGGGCAATTTTAACTGCTACAGGCTGCAATGCATCTTTACAGTTGGGATGCCAGCACTGTCTACATGCTGAGGGTCTAGGAGACATATGTTCACAGGACATGAAATCACTTAAGATGGTTCCTGCCAGTGACTTCTAAAGGGAAGAAAAGCTGTGTGTATGGGTGGGTGGGGTGGGAGTAACATCCCCACCATGGGTCTAAGCCTTTCTCTGCTTTTCTTTCCTGCTGCTGTCTCCCATTTATTATGAGGTTTCTCTAGCAATTGTGATTACAGCATGTCTTCTGTACACAAATAACAGAGGAGGATGCATCTACACTTGAGAAGAGAGTGGCCAGTTCACATTGCAGTCAAGGCCGGCCAAAGCTCTGGAGTGAGAAGCCAGAAGAGCCTCTGGATATGTAAGTGGGAAAGGGAGGAAATGAGACTGGGGATGCAGAAAGAAGAAATTGTAGCTAATAGCTATTGAATATGTTAGAGGAAAATGGATTCAATTAATTCTGACACTTACAAAGAATGCTTTCTTATCCTATTACGGCATACAGAGTGTTTGAAATGAAGTTGTCTCACAGTCCAGGCTTTTAAATTTTATATATATCTCAGAATACTATTCCTTAGGGGAATATCTTAAATTCTCTGAAGAAGTGAGGTGAAGCATTAAAACGTATTGCACACTGAAACTTACCTTCTAGTTCAAAAACTGTGATTTTCAAATAAACTCTAGCTTCTTTTGGATATAAATTATTAGATATAAGTCAAGAAGTTGGCAACATAAGAATTATCACTCTGTAAATGCCAAGAATAACAATAATATACTCATCAAAAATGTAAATATAATCTCAACTTCATTGGATTAATATTTATGCTAACACACTATTAAAAAAATGAGTAGATAAGATAATGGTCTTTGAAAAATTGGGTCTGTTAGTGACTGATGTAAATAATTCCCCATCAAGAAAAGGTACTATTTTGGGTCTGTTAGTGACTGATGTAAATAATTCCCCATCAAGAAAAGGTACTATTTTAATGGAAGTTTTGTTTACTTTAATTTTTACTTTTACATTTAATAGACATATTCTTCATTTTTGGCTTTTGTTCACTCTATTCAATTTTATTTTCATAATGTATAAGTTTTACTTTCTTTACAATTTGGGGATTTAGTATCTTCTAACAACAAATGAAAATATACCCAGGACTATGTAGATCATCCTGTTTTGTCTACCTAGGAGATTATATTCTCCTCCTCTCTTTTTTTTCTTTTTTGGTTTCTGACCTCTTGTCTAGTGTGTATTTTGATTAGGTTGTGACATACATTTTTGATTTTGCTCTCTCAGTGATCCATTCTTCTCTGGGCAAAATGGAATTCACAGCAAAGGAAAGAACCAGTGGTAATTCTCCCTGCCACATTAGGTCATGATCCTAGGGTCCTAGGTTTGAGCTCCATATCAGACTCCCTGCTCAGTGAGGAGCCCATTTCTCTCTCTTCCTCTGCTCTATCAGATTAAAAAAAACAACAACAACAACAACTTTTAAAATACACTCTAGGCCACAGATCTAATCAATATGCACATAAGTAAAATATCAGAGCTGGAATTCAGGTTAATGTTTATAAAGTTACTAGCTGGGCTTGAAAAAAAAAAGCATAAAGACACTAGAGAATCTTTTAGTGCAGAAAAAAAATTTAACCAGTCCAAAATTAAAAATGCTTTAACTGAGGTGCAGTCTAAACTGGATCCTCTAACAGCTAGGGTAAACGAGGCAGAAGAGAGAGTCAGTCATATAAAAAAACAAGGTGCTTGAAAGGAAGGAAGCTGAGGAAAAGAGAGAAAAACAACTAGAGAACCATGAGAGGAGGCTTCAAGAAATCAGTGATACCATAAAGTGAAACAATATTAGAATTACTGGGGTCCGAGAGGAAGAAGAAAGAGAAAGAAAAGGTTAATTGACCAAATCACAGCTGAGAGCTTTCCTACTCTGGGGAAGGAAACAGGCATTCAAGTTACAGAGAACCCTCCTCATAATCAATAAGAATAGATCAACACCCTGACATATAATAGTGAAACTTTATCTGTTTCAGAGATAAAGAGAAAATCCTGAAGGCAGTTTGGGACAAGAGGTCTTTAAGTTACAAGGCTAGGAGCAGTCAACTGTCAGCAGACCTATCCACAGAGACCTGGCAGGTCAGATAGGGCTGGAATGATATATTCAAGGTACTAAATGAGAAAAAAATTCTGCCAAGAATACTTTATTCAGTAAAACTGTCATTCAGAATGGCAGGAGAGATGAAGAGCTTTCAGGACAAACAGAAACTAAAAGAATTTGTGAACCCTAAACTATCAACACCAGAAAAATAAAAACGATTTTAAGGACATATTATGAGCAACTGTATGTTAACAGATTAGGCAATGTGGAAGAAATGGATGCATTACTAGAAACTTATAAACTGTTAAAGCAGAGACAGGCAGAAATGGAAAACCTGAACACACTGATAGCCCACAAGGAAATTGAAGCAGTAATCAAAAATTTCCCAATAAATATGAGTCCAGAGCTGGTTGACTTGCCAGGGGAATTCTACTAAACATTTAAAGAAAAACTAACACCTGTTCTTCTGAAATTATTTCAAAAAATAGAAATGGAAGGAAAACTTCCAAACTCTTTCTATGGGGCCAAACCAGAGAAAGATCCCACCAAAAAGGAGAATTACAGACCAATATTCCTGATGAACCTGAATGCCAACATTCTCACCAAGTTACTAGCCAGTAGGATCCAGCAATACATTCAAAGGATTATTCACCACAACCAAGTAGAATTTATTCCTGAGCTGCAAGGTTGGTTCAACATTTGCAAATCAACCAATGTGATACATGTCATTAATAGAAGAACAGGAACCTTAGGATCCTCTCAATTAATGCAGAAAAGGCATTTGACAAAGTACAACATCCTTTGTTGATTAAAACTTTCCTGTGTTGGGTGGCTGAGTGCCTGGGTGGCTCAGTGGGTTAAAGCCTCTGCCTTCAGCTCAGGTTGTGATCCCAGAGTCCTGGGATTGAGCCCCATGTCGGGCTCTCTGCTCAGCAGGGAGCCTGCTTCCTCCTCTCTCTCTGCTTCCTCCTCTCTCTCTGCTTGCCTCTCTTCCTGCTTGTGATCTCTGTCTGTCAATTAAATAAGTAAAATCTTGAAAAAAAAAAAAAACTTTCCAGTGTTGGGATAAACCGAACATACCTCAATAGCGTAAAAGCCATCTTTGAAAAGCCCACAGTGAATATCATTCTCAGTGGGGAAATTCTGAGAGTTTTCCCCTGAGGTCAGGAATATGGTGGATATGTCTACTTTCACCACTATTACTCAACATAGTAGGGACGCCTGGGTGGCGCAGTTGGTTGGACGACTGCCTTCGGCTCAGGGCGTGATCCTGGAGTACCGGGATTGAGTCCCACATCAGGCTCCCAGCTCCATGGGGAGTCTGCTTCGCTCTCTGACCTTCTCCTCGCTCATGCTCTCTCTCACACTCTCTCTCTCAAATAAATAAATAAAATCTTTAAAAAAAAAAAAAACAACATAGTAGTAGAAGTCCTAGCATCAGCAATCAGACAACAAAAAATAATAAAAGGCACTCATATTGGACAACAAGAAGTCAAACTCTCTCTCTCTGTCTTTGCAGATCATATGATATTCTATGTGGAAAACCCAAAAGACTCTACCCCAAAATTGCTAGAACTTGTACAGGAATTCAGCAATGTGGCAGGATAGAAAATAAATGAACAGAAGTCAGTTGCATTTCCATACACTAACACTGAGACAGAAGAAAGAGAAATGAAGGAAATAATCCCATTTACAATTGTACCAAAAACCATGATACCTAGAAATAAACCTGACCAAAGGGGCAAATGATCTGTACTCTAAACACTACACTTATGAAAGAAATTGAGGAAGACACAGAGAAACGGAAAAGCATTCAATGCTCATGGATTGGAAGAACAAATATTATTAAAATGCCTGTGCTTCCTAACAGTCTATATATTCAGTGCAATCCCTATCAACATACCATCAGCTTTTTTCACAGAGCTGAAACAAATAATCCTAAACTTTGTATGCAACCAGAAATGACCCTGAATAGCCAGAGGAATGTTGAAAAAGAGAATGAAAGATGAGGACATCACAATGCTGGACCTCAAGCTCTCTTTTAAAATAGAGCTTGAGGTAATCATCAAGACATTATGGTAGTGGCACAGAAACAGACTACATGGATCAATGGAGCAGAATAGAGAATCCAGAAAAGGACCCTCAATTCTGTAGTCAACTAATCTTCTACAAAGCACAAAAGAATATCCAATGGAAAAAGGACAGTATCTTCAATAAATGGTTCTGGAAAAACTGCACAGCCACATATAAAAGAATGAAACTGGACCGTATTCTTACACCATACAGAAAGATATCCAAGGGATGAAAGACCTCAATATGAGATAGGAATCCCTCAAAATCCTAGAGGAGATCACAGGCAGAAACCTTTGTGACCTTGGCTGCAGCAACTTCCAAAGGAAAGGGAAACTGAAGCAAAAATGAACTGTTGGGACTTCATCAAAATAAAAAGCTTCTGCACAGCAAAGGCAACTATCAACAGAACTAAAAGGCAACCTATGGAATGGGAGAAGGTATTCGCAAATAACAGATCAAATGCTGGAATCCAAGACCTATAAAGAATGTACCAAATGCAGCACCCAAAAACCAAATAATCCAGTCAAGAAATGGGTGGAAGACATGAACAGACATTTCTGCAAATAAGACATGCAAATGACCAATAGACACACACACAAAAATGCTCCACATCACTTGGCTTGTAAGAAATACAAATCAAAACCGCAATGAGATACCACCTCACGCCAGTCAGAATGGCGAAAATTAACAAGACAGGAAACAGCACATGTTGGTGAGGATGTGGAGAAAAGGGAACCCTCTTACACTGTGGGTGGGAATGCAAACTGGTGCAGCCACTCTGGAAAACAGTATGGAGGTTCCTCAAGAAGTTAAAAAAAGAGCTACTCTATAACCCAACAATTGCCCTACTAGGTATTTACCTTAAAGATACAAATGCAGTGATCTAAAGGGGTAACTGTACCCCAACATTTTTGGGAGTGATGCCCACAGTAGAAACTAGAAAGAGCCTAGGTGTCAATCAATAGATGAATGGATAAAGATGTTTATATATATAGAGATAGATACATATATAGATAGATAGATACATATATAGATACTTATATAGGTATATATGTATCTATCTATCTATATATATCTACATTGGAATATTACTCCACCATCAGAATGGGTGAATAATTACCATTTACATCTAGGTCGTTGGAACTGGAGGGTATTATGCTGAGCAAAATAAGTCATTCAGAGAAAGATTACCATATACTTTCACTCATTTGTGGAATATAAGAAAAAGTGCAGAAGATCATAGGGAAGGGAGGGAAAAGTGAATCAGAGAAGTCATTAGAGAAGGGGACAAACCATGAGAGACTTTTAACTATAGGAAACAAACTGAGGATTGCTCGAGTGGAGGTGGGTGAGGGGAAGGGGTAATTGGGTGATGGGCATTAAGGAGGGCATGTAATTTGATCACCAGTGGGTATTATATGCATCTGATGAAATATTGAACAGTACATCTGAACTATGAAGTAGGATATGTTGGGTAACTGAATTTATTTTTAAAAGATTTTATTTGAGAGAGAGAATGTGTGTGTGTGGAAAGAGCAGAGCATGAGCAGGGGGGAGGGGCAGAGGTAAAGGGAGACAGAGAATCCCTGCTAAGCAGGGAGCCTGACACAGGACTTGATCCCAGGGTCCTGGGACCATGACCTGAACTGAAGGCAGACGCTTAACCAACTGAGCCACCCAGGTGCTTGACTAATTGAATTAAAAAAAGAACAAAAACAGACTGGATAAAAATACACCATCTTTTCTTAATTCATCTGACTTTTTCTTACTGAAAACTTGGATGGAATCATGTTTGTCTCATGGTATGAGCAATAAATATCATTCACTCTCTTAAATAAATTGCTTAGAAAATACCAAAAGCCATGTGAAGTGATGTCTGTTAGCTTGGAGAAATTTCAATAAATATTTTAAATTTTAAACAGAAAAAAAAAATAGGTTATAAAAGATCAGTGGAACCTGAAAACTCTTTTGGAAAATAATGTAAAACAAAAATCTTTTCTGCTTCTTTCTAAATACCCAGTCCTACTGAATACTGTAGAGGAAGCATATTTATATAACGATTTCTGTAAACTACAATTCATTAACCACTTTCAGAACTACTTGTTGATTTATAAAAAGAAATATATAGAAACTAGGGGCATCATTTATTTCTATACATTTTTAAAAAAATTAATATATTTTGTATTTTAGAGTAGTTTTAGATTTTTAGGAAATTGACCAGTGCTAGAGAGTCTGAATCTGGATATTATACTTTGGTAATATTTTATGGAAAACCAAGGCTTTTTTTTTTTCTCTTTTGGAAATAGGACACTAAGAACTATGGAAATAATTTTCTGAAGCTTTTTCATATGTAGCATCTGCTGTACCTTTCTCTGGGTTTAGTTGATATTTCCAGGATTATTATTTCTGCTTCCTGTCTGCACCCTCCAGCCACCATTCTTAGGAAGTGAACTTTGGTTACTAATCTACATGTCTCAGAAAAAGGTGATAATTTGCAAGAAGTGTCACAAAGAAAAATCATGGCACCATTCAAGCTGCACTAATCTATTTAAATAAAGTTCACACTTTCTGTTTCGAAAGTGGTTTGATAGGGGCATCATCAAAGCTGGAACACAGTGTATCCTGCTTACATGTAATATGATGTTTAGAAATGTAGCGTGATGTTTCTTAGAAGTTGTTAAGTAGAGAAACATTTTCAATCAACTTTCAAAAATACATACTCTACTATAGACACAAGATTCGTCCTGAGAATCATGGCCTTGAAAAATTTGTTTGCTTACTTTTCTGTGTGTGTGTTTGTGTGTGTGAGAGAGATGGATGAAAATTACTTATATGCTCTATAAACTCCTTTATACAAGTATTTCCAGTAACAGAATCAAGACTATATTTTTCACAAAAAAATTCTTTTGCAGGAAGTATTTTGAAATATTGCAAAATTTAAATGCTTTATCAAACATTACCAATTGATTTTTTCATAAATTCTAAGCAAATACTGTCAAATTTTATATTAAAAGTGAATCAAACATGCTAGGATGGCTCAGTCAGTTGAGTGTCCAACTCTTGGTTTCAGCTCAGGTCATGATCTTGGGTCATGAGATTGAGCCGCACGTCAGGCTGTGCACTCAGCACAGAGTCTGCTTGAGATTCTCTCTCCTTCTGCTCCTCTTCCCTGCTTGTGCTCTCTCTTTAAATACATACATAAATACATACATAGTATCTTAAAAAACAAAAACAAAAATGAAGGAACTCCAAAGAGGTAACTGCTAGTTCTCCTTAGCCCCAAACTTCTTATCTGGCTCTCTCCTTCACTGTGTACTTTTTCCATTTCTAGACTTAACTCTACCCATGTTTTTCCTATTCTTGCCCGTTCTTACATATCCTTCCATCTAACCCTTTGAGAAAGGTTCAACTTTGTCTTCAGAAACTCCTTTCTGATGTGGAACTCCTTCCTTCCACTTCTACTTTCTCCTTCACCGCCTTTCTTTATTCCTACTGATGTCATCAATGGAGGACTTACATAAGGGGTACCCCAACCCAATAATTAATGGTCTTTATCATTTATTTAATTACATTCACCCTAGTTATGGTGCCCTCCCAATATTTTATATTGAATAGCCATAATGTGTCATGAGAACACCACTTTAAGTTTTTCACCAAATTTTCAAGATAGGAACATTATTCACATAATATTACATTTCACAGCCATAATTACCCTTAACTCTGCTAAAACCATTGCCAATACAGTAAGAGCTTAAATGAGAAGTCCTCAAATATCACCCTAGCTTAAAGCAAGAGGTGGGGAAATTTACCTAATCTTATTGCCTATTAATTTGTAGATTTCACATTACTAAAACTTTCAAAACTAAATTTCCTCTGGAATTGACTCATTCCATTCTTTCCTAAATTCTTTCTCAGGGGCTTCCATATCAGTCTCAAATGTTCGTTTCTTCCAGGTCATATTTTGTCATCTTGATAACTGCAGCATCCTCACTGATGACCCAAGAAACATGAAAATTTTGTAATCCCTCAGATCCACTGATACTTCATCTCAGCTATTTCATCCTTTGCCAGCACAACAAACCATTGAATTTTATAATTATTTAAAGGAATTCCACTAGAAAAAAAAATCACAAAATCTTAATAATCAACAACTAATTTAACTTACATTTGTCACATTCTTTTATTCCTCTCTTCTTGACTTTCAATGCTTTTTTCCCTATTAAGAATGTCCTGTAATTTCTCAAATCTCTTCTGAATTTAGGTCTCTCTTATGCAGAAGATGCAGAAGTACATGACTCTGTGAAGTTATCTTAATCTTCTCCAAATTTTTGCTCTCCTCCGGAGGTTATTTGGATTCACTGTACTCTTTGCTTGGCTAACTTTTCAAACTGCACCTTTCTTGCCTGCTGTTTTGCACTTTGGGAAGATTGTTCTATCAGCACTCAGTTTCTCTTGCCTCTTCATTATTTCCACCTTCCCTGATAGAGTGATCCTCAGAACCTTGCTGTTCTAAAATTTTGTCAAAGCCATAAATGATGGAAGGACCAGAACCAATGGGGGAAAAAAAATACCAAACCAGTATTAAGTTTGATGTTTGTGTGGACTGTGGCTGGGTTAACTATTACATGTGTCACTAATTTACCTTCTGACTTAAAATCTCATTGTATAGATCATCTGAATTTAAGTCTCATTTGTAAATTCTGGGAAATTACTTTTTATGACAATTATCTAGTTGGCTTCATGATTTTTTTCAATAAAAGAATGTAGTTGTGAGTTTTGCAAATACACCGTGTCAACATTATAAGCTCCAGTGGGGCAAGCACTCTAATGACCTCTTCTCTACTTTATCATTAAAAAAAAAAATGCCACTGATTCTTCCCTTTTCAAATTAAAAAGTGATGGTATCATTGGAAAGGACTGAGACTGGGAATGAGATTAATCTGTTTCCCCATTATCACTCTGCACATTAACCTTGATGTATTAATCCTTATGTGTTCATTAATTCTTGTTTTTTATGGAAACATACAGGTCTGGTGCTTGGGTCTCCTTCAGGGCTTTATCTTTGACAATCCTGCTTTAAATATGCATTTATTTGGCAGATCTGCCTGAGGTTTTCCTGGGTTGTCCATTAATATTTGCAGGTTTCACAATGATACAGCCAAGGAAAATGAAATCACAATTCTTTTTAAGGTTTTTATTTACAAGAGGCTTCAAATGATAATTTGAAAATAATTTCCAGGTCAGTTATAGTTAAGAACTTAAAATTGAAAAATCAATCCAATCAATGTATCATATTATAAATACAGATATATAGATATATTATAAATATATTAGATATAAACATATCTAATATATTTATCATTCATAAATTTTCTCTAGCCTTTTATTTTTTCTAGTCAGGTATGGCATGGATTTTTAAAAAATGATTTCATGTTTTTAGTTGAATTTTGGTAGGCGTTTGGTTCAGCAGCGAGTATAATTGGCTTTTTTTAATTTCTGTAAACTCAGGCCAACATTTTACCTATATTTCTGAATCCACACAATATGGCACAGATACTGACATTAGTGGCAGAGATGCTTTGGATAGAGTTCAGTATTATATCAAATACTGAAAAGGAAAGTCTTATAAATACAAGACTTACAAAGTCTTATAATTCTCTTTCTTTGCTGTAAACTTAACAATTTATCAGGGTATTGGGACTGCTTCAAAAGATACATTGATTTTATCTTTAGAAATGGGAAAAAAAAACATAAGAAGAGAAATGATTGATTCTAGTACATCAAACTCAATGTTACTCTCCCCCGTAAGGCAAAGGAAATCTATACTACAGAAGTTTTCGGGTGGCAGCAACACCTGTAGAGACTGCTGAGTATAGGATGAACTCTAGGCAAAGAAAGTAAAAGGCAGGTTTATGGGCCTGTGAGATAAAGAGCTGATGTTGATGAATGAATGAGAAGCAAGACGAAGTGTGAGATTGAAGACGGTATTACATAAAGATTTAGAATTAGAAAACCCAACTCTGGGGAAAGTTATTTAACACCTATTTCTGAGTGTTTTTTAAAATACAAATTAGGGGTAATACCTTTGTTGTCATGGTTTATACGCATAATGATTGATCATCATGCTTACTCTGTGTTTTTGGGAGGCACAGTTGAGAAGAGTGGTCCCAAACCATTCATTACTGATGGGAGGGCCAATGGAAGGGTTGAAGCTTTGGGGGGAGTTGTCTATGCTATAAATATTTATATTTAACATTTTTAGATATTTCTCAGTTCTTCATAAACTGTCATTAAATGTAATGTGTTGTTGTTGTTGTTTTTTAAATGCAATGTGAGTCATCTCTAATCCATGTTTTCTTTTCACTTGAACCCAGATACCCTTTCCTCTTGTCCTTTGGCTGGAAACTCACTAAATCATGGGAATGCAAGATATCATTGGGAAGTGCGAAAATAAGATTTGTTTTATCTTTTCTCTAAAATTTTATGAAAATACTGGTTTTGGCCAGATGGAAAATTGGTGGAAAATCAACAAGTTACCAAAGCCAATGTGAGACAACAATTATCTTAGCATGAGATAATGTGTGCTGTTTCTATGGAAATCAGAAGAGAACAATGTGCAAAGAAATTACAGAAAGTGAAAGGATAAGTTTGTGGAGATTGTGTTAATGAAAAATCATATTTTTAGGAAGCTGGGTTTTTATTTTTATTGGACTTTTTATTGTGAATTTCCCTTTTGGTTTAAATTTTAACTATGCCATATACCATTTCATTTATATTCTTCAGCTATTAAGATAACACACAAATTATGAATTCTAATTTTTTCAGTCTTAGTAATTTATGAAACACAGGTTATATAACATACTATTTTTTTATACTGGCAATGATGAACTTCCTTTTAAGTGGAATATCAATTGGGAAAGTAGATATATTCCATTTTTCATCATAAAAGTATAGGATATATGGCTGTGGCTCCATGAATGTGTGGAGGATATTGATAACTCTTCTTCATCCTTATCATTGCAAAAAGGTTATCTGATCCTGTAGTATTGATACACACTTTTACTTATGTGTTCTCTGATCAAGTCATTGTAAAGAAAAATTTATTATCATTTGCATGTGAATTTCAGATTGTCTGCCTGCAAGAAGGTATCTTGCTTATAGGGTTATTCTTCTAAAATTTATTTACTTGGGTTCCTGTGTGGCTCAGTCCTTTAAGCATCTGCCGTAAGCTCAAGTCATGATCCCAGAGACCTGGATGGAGCTCAGGTCTCCTCAGGTTCCCTGCTCAGCCAGATGTCTGCTTCTCCCTATCCCTCTGCCCCTTCCCCTGCTAATGCTCTGGTGCACATGCTCTCAAATAAATAAATCTTTACACTTGATCTTAGCCAAAGGCCCGAGAAGCAATCAAATAAATAAATCTTTAAAAAATTAAAGTGAAACTTACTAATCTTAGAGTACTTTCATTTACTTTTTCTATCTATCCTGAAAAAGGGAGTAAAATGTTTGCGAAAAGAATAGATTAAAACGACGGCAAAGAATGATGTGGCCCACTTACTTTTCCTTTTCTTTATCACTGAGATTCACTGTCATTCACCCCAAGTACATTTAGATTTCACTGATTGTTTTCAATTTTATTTAATTTGCTATTAAGAATGTCAAAAATCATTCAGATGTTACTTATTGTACATTGTCTTTCCAACTGCATTTTCGAAAAGGTAGTAGATTGGCTTTTAATGAAAAGGACTACTTCCAAAACTCATTTTAATATAAAGTACATCAGGTTAAATCATTTTAAGAAGCTGCAACAGGTATGATTTTGTAGAGCATTTTTTTTGTTTGTTTGTTTGCTTGTTTTTGAATGAGCTAGCTCAAATAACACATTTTTGCCTGTGCTATGAATTGATCATGAAGCCAGGTAATAAACAATGCGTTAACTGTATATTCACATTGGTATATTTTATCTAGATGTACTCTTTGAAAAACTATGGGACAGGAAAGGTGAGGCATGTTCAAGAAGTTCATTGGATTTATCCTTTAAGCAATAATTAATAGGCCCCTGGTTGGCTCAGTCAGAATAGTATGCATCTCTTAATCTCAGGATTGTGAGTTCAAGTCCCACATTGGTTGTAGAGATTACTTAAATAAATAAATAAATTTAAAAATAAAAGTAAGTGATTAAATGATTGTAGGAGGCACTTTTGATGCCCAACTCTGAGTAACTGAGTAACTCTGAGTTAATTTGCAGAGTAATAGCTGTCCATGTCAAGTTTCTGAATCTTTCTTCATCTTTGCTTAAATGCTTTCTCCAACATCATGGTTGTAATGTAAATGGAAATTTTGTAATGGAAATGGCCCAAGAAGCAGAACAGTGGAATATTAGTCTGGAACTGAATTACTCATTAGTTGGATGGCAATAGGGGATGCTTCTTGGTAATAAGTGGAATGAGTGTTAATGACCAATGAATATTGTAGCATCTTTCTTGCCATGAGCCCCATGGGTGATAAACTGAGATGACATTTAGATGCTGAACTCTTTCCTCAGAGCATGCTCTAAAAGCTAGAAGACATCTATGGCCTTATCTAAATCTATTCTCATTTCCTGAAGCAGGAGAGATTATGCCAAAAATTTGGTCCAGGATTTGATTCTAAGAGTGATAGAGCTCCTAGGAGTAGATGGGATGCATGGCCTTGAATGCATCCTGTATTAACAGTGGAGGTCCTGATAGGGAAATATATGAAACCCTAAAACATTTGACCAATCAGGAGGTATTTACCACAGTCGGATATCCTGGTGTGGTAGGAGCCGCCTGTGGTGAGCACACACATCCACTTTCATTGAAGCTTTAGAAAAGTTGTTGTTGTTTTCTGGAAAAAACTGAGATTAATTAATTGCTGTTGATGAGCGGAGTGAGAAAGTTGGAACTCCTCCTTGGTAGCATATAAAGAAGCTCATCTCTCCTGCAGTGGGAGAGAATATCATTGCTGAGAATCAGATCAGGTCCTAATGTTAGAAGACAATTTCCATAAGAGGTCAAATTCTCAATAAAGGCAGGATCTGCTTGCTAAGATAAGGACCCTAGCTGGGAAAACATGGGACCTAGATATATAAAAATGGGAGTGATTGATGTCCCCCTTAATTAAGAAGTCTCATATTCCTCTATGACTCCACAGACATAGTGTATTATTCCCTATTAAGAGAGATTTTGCCCATTCATAAGATGGTGCAAATGCTTCTCTTCTATAACTCATGTATGGCACTCAGGATTAGTTTCTGTTGTTCTTTCTGCCCCCTAGATTTTAAGCTGAGCTTAAATTATAACCCAAGACATCCAGAGGTGTTCTGGGTCTAACAAGGAAAAAAAATAACTAAACCCTTTAAGAATTGCAAAAACATAGCCATCATGAATTGTCAGGACCCACCACAGTTTAATTTATTTGGGACAACTCTCCTGGGATATCAGACTAAACACCTGGTAAAGATCTTTGGGAAAACCGATGGCTCATGCTAGGTGAAGTTGAATTGGCAGCATTATAGTGACACTTGGTGGGAATGAGGTGGAAATCTGTCAGATGATGGTAGTTACAAAAAGGCAAAGAGGATAAAGACAGGCTCACAAATACAATAAGAATGATGGTATATCCTGGGGCGGGCGTGGGGAAGAGGATGCCTAGGATCACTTAACCTCCATAAGCCGTGGATGGAATCATCATGAAAGGCGGTAGGGGAGGAGGAGCATCCAGAGGGGTTTGGCTACAGAGTGCTATGGAGGTGGTTAACAGAGTATGTCACCTTTAGGAGAAGAATAAGTGGGTAGCCAATAGGGGTACTGTTCAGTTTGTGCCAGCAGAAGAGGGTAAGATAGACATCTTAAGGGTTCAGTGCTAGCTTTTCCATCAAAAGTCCCCAACACTAATCCAGTTCCCAGAAGAGAGCAAGTTTTCCAACCCAGAACTCTCTGTAGTGGTCATGATGGCAGAGAAGGCTATCAATAGGCCTGACAGCATGAACTCCTTTTTACCAAGGCTCTTTTAGTTATTGCCGTCACCAGATGCCATTCTTCCTCAGGAATTCCTGTTGTCCATTGGGCGGCAAGTTGATGTATTGAATCCTTTCTGTTCTGGGAAGGTCATATATTTAGTTTAATAAGAAAAGACACATCCTGAATGTGCAATGGATTTTTATCCTCTCAAGGCTCCAATTAGTACCATTATTCAAACACAGTGTTTCGTGCTTGGTTCACCACCATGGGATATCACATATCAAAATAGACCAAGAGTTCCTTTTTCTCTCAATCAAAGTATGGAATTGTGTTTAGGACTTTGGGATCCCTCCCCTTTTTACCACATACTGAATCACTCAGGAGATGCACAGATGCTAGAATATTGGAATACCCAACCAAATGTGCAATTAAAATGCCAAGTTATGAGCATACTCTGCACATTTACAGAACCTCTGTAAATACCTCTGCTATGCAGTGTATTAGTTGTAGCAAACCTTTTAATACTATACTTTGTCCCTAGTGGGAAGAGTAGAGGGGGTGGAAGAGGTAAAGTTAGCATCACTCCTGATGACCCACTGGGGGACATTTTGTTTCTTCTTTCTGAAATTCTATACTGTGCCTGATTAGAGATCCTAGGTCGCCAAAGTGTCAGTCTTTTTCTAGGAAGCACATAGAAAGTCCTATTGAACTCTAAACTGTGGCTGCTACTTGCTTTCTGTGGACTCCTTGTGTATACGGACTAGTGGGCAAGATGAGAAATTGCCATCTTGCCTCTTTTTACTTCTTCAGCACAAATTATCCTTGATTGGATTTTCTGGAGGAATATAAGGTGTTAATTAATGACTATAACCTATCAAAAGAGGAAAATTAAAGCAGGGTTGGGTATAGAGAGAAGTTGAACTGTGAAACTTATTTTACAGCCATTGCCTACTAGTGGGGAGCTTTGGAGCAAATATTATTTGTCAGAGTGGTCCTGCACCAAGTAGAAATGCCTGGGGATTTACACCCCTTCCTCATTAAGTTGCTAAATGCTGACCACTCTCAGCAGATGCTGAGAACTGATACATGGCACTGTCTGTTGATTGTACTTCCCAGAGTGAGCCAAGAGTTCTTCCTGGAAGGGAGATCAGAGTAAAGCTTCTATGTGTCTACCTTACATGTGATCTATCATATCACTGCCTTAGACCCAAGGGGCAGTTTTACTATAAGCAGGTGGGACAGGTATGTAATCCTATCACATCACCTGGAAGCTGCTGCCTCAGAAAACATTGGCTCTCAGCCAAGTTACTAAACAGAGGGATGATTGTTTTGGGTGGGAGCCTGAAAGTATATTTGGTAGAGGATACAGCATTGAACTGGTGGCTATTGAATAGTGTTATATCTCTAAGAGTTAAAAAAAAAATCTAGTCTTTTTTACAGAGCAGCAGAGAAAGAATTTATTGTACTTTTGGATGTAATCAACCCTGATAAGTATGAAGATCTAGGGACCTAAGACTGTTAATAGATACCACAGAAAGGATGAAGTATGTCTGGAGGCTGGACATTGCTAGGGTACCCTTTGGTATGTCCACAATCAGGGAAAAGTTAAATGTGCAATTGCAGCAATCCAAGTTAAGTAGGGGCTCATACTTCTCAGAGATTAAATCTAGGCCATTCCACTGGGTAAACAACCTAGGTCAGTAACAGTAATGAGGCAGGGAAAAAGAAATGTAGAACAGGATACAGAAGAGGGCTGATGAATAGCACTGAACTACCTTGGCACCTCTTGGAGCCATGGAACTTGAGCTTGTTTAACAAGTTCTAGCTTTTTACTGATCCTGTCATTGTTGGTGTTTGTTTTTGTTTTTAGAGAGATTGTGGCTGGCCAATGGTTTGAGATATCAGAGATTCCCATTAAATACAGCTTATGCTATCAGGTCCTCCCATTTGTATCATTTAGACTTTAAAAAAAATCCTTCCTTGACTTTGGAATGCATTCTTCTCTGCAGTTAGAGGCTCATGAATTGATGGTGACTTTTGGGGTTAAGACTTTTGGGGATATGGCTGTGGTAATGACACCATTTGGGTCATTTAGAGAGAGGATATGGAGTCTAATTGTATTGGAAGTAAATATTCTACATAGAATGCTAAATCTACTACCTTTGAAAAAGAAATATCCTGAATTTGACTATCTTGTTGAATATCTAGTGTTACTCTTTTTTTTTTTCCCAGTAGTCCATTTGTATACCAGCTTTCACAGGTGGCAACATGAACTAAATTTAAGTATTAGGTTTTATCTAATGAACAAACCTCAGAAAGAGTGAGTTTATTTATCTACCTTCTTTTTTCTAATTTTACCATCACTTCTCATACATAACATATCATAGTCAACTTATTTGCAATCTAGCAGGTCTGAAAAAAATGTATGATTAAGACCATTTCTGAGAAACCAGTTGGAGCCTGAGTCCTGTCCCTGTAGAAGGATTCTTCAGCTACTATGTCAACTGGCACAGATGTTTCTCTTTCTTCATATGATGAAGATCAGGGATCTAAACTTATCTGAAAAGCTAGAGAGGCACCGTTTGTTCCCATTGCAATGGCCAGGTTTGAAGCAATTGTTACATATGGATTATATAAATTGAAGAGCAGGGAAAATACTAAAATGTCTGTTTACTTGATCCACAGGCGTGTGGCAGTCCAAGGCTTTGTTGTGGGAGCAATGACTCTTGGTATGGGGTATTCCATGTTAAGGAATTCTGGGCAAATCCTAAACCTTAGATTAAGAGAAGCTGTCTCAGTTTTGTTGGTGGTGTTTGCTTTACTTAGACATCTCATATTGAGTTTATATATGTTTATGTTGAAAATAAATAATTTGATTGGGTCAGATAATATGGTAGTTTAAGTATTGGCTTCCTTTCTTGCAGGCTTGATTTGACTGGTTACCAAATTACTAGTGACCAGTTAACTAGCTAGGTCATTCAGGGGAGTCACATTAGCACAAAAGAAGAAACATGTCACTTTTAAATGGACTGGACAGTGTTAAAATATGCTCCTCCTTAAACTCTTATGATAAAATCAGTTATAAAGAGGACATTGTGCCAGTCCTGAAGTACTCCTAGTTGCTGATTTGATTCTAGTATCAAAACATGCTTTTGATGTTATGTAGGAATCCCATTTAACTTTTTTCTGCCTTTTTTGCAGATTGATTGGGTACTTCAGTTTTTAGGACTGGTTGGCTCTTAATCCTTTCAGAACAGTGCATGGAATATAGTAAGCTTCCCCACAACCTAAAATACATTTATTTAAGCCAAACCTAAAAAGCTATAAAGAGCTGTTTAGAAGTAATATTTATTTCAGAATCATACTTGTAAACATGAGAATAACCTAACTGTGGATCCCAGTTTAGCTTTTTTTGTAATTGCAGAGTTATATTTATGCTGCTGTTGTATTAGAATAATTTTTAAATGTTGAAATGTGTATTTTAAGTACTAAAGCTAAGGTTAAGTAAAAAACACTTTTTTAAATGTATGAAGCTTGTTTATTTTCTCTGTAAGAATCATAAATGTTAACAAACTTAAAAAAAAAAAAAGACCATTTCTACCTAAATAACCAAATTTTTTCCTCCCCAAATTTTCTTTTACCTAGGTGAGCATCATTTTCATTCTCTCCAGGACTTTTCTATGGTTTTCTTAAACTAAATTACCAGACAACAAAATAATAGATGAGTGAGTAACTAAGGGACAGTGGAGGGCCCATGGGTAGCTCAGCCGGTTAGGCATCTGCCTTCAGCTCAGGTCCCTCATCAGGCTCCCTGCTGTTCTGGGAACCTGCTTTTCCCTCTGCCTCTCTCTCTCTCTCTCTGTCTCTCATGAATAAATAAATAAAACCCTTAAACAAAATGAAGAGCAGTGTAAGAATTCTGTGTGTGCATGCAGTGGTGTAGTGTTAAGTGCCCTTCTTCACGCTGTATTATATTGAAAATGATTATATTTTACTACATACTATAATAAACAGAAGAGACTAGTTTCTGTTGGTTTGGATCCCCCTTGGGGAATCTGGCTAGTCCAGCCCCTTCTTGAATCCACAAGACCGATGAGGTTGATATCTTAGTGTGGTTATGACTACTAGCACCACAGTAGTGTGCTCTAAAATATTGGTTGGGAAGCCCTCCTCTGTTGTTTTGTTAGACTTGATAGTACACAGTAGTCCATTTCCTGCCTGCGCCTCCCCCACCCCAGCCTGCGATGTTCAGTTTATGATTCAGGATGTTTTAGGTGTGGAAGGTAATATTAAATCTCTCTTTTTTTCACTTTTAGTGAAAGTGATCTATCGTTTCACAAAAAAATTTTTAATATTATTTCTATACAATGAGAAATGTTAAAATGTGCAAGTTTCTTCTTTCCTTCTATTCTCCTTTTCTCTACCACCTGATATAAAATAGTAATATTATATTTCTATAATTATTTCCTTGAAATTGTTAAATATATTAGTACACCTTTAATTTTTTAGTCATAAATGATTTACTTTGAATCCTGACTATATGGATTATAGTACATTAACTGTTTTCCTCTAAGAGTTTTATGGTTCCTGATGTTACCTTCAAATTTTTTTTTTGTATTTTTTTTCCAATTTATTTATTTTCAGAAAAACAGTATTCATTGTTTTTTCACCACACCCAGTGCTCCATGCAAGCTGTGCCCTCTATAATACCCACCACCTGGTACCCCAACCTCCCACCCCCCCCGCCCCTTCAAACCCCTCAGATTGTTTTTCAGAGTCCATAGTCTCTCATGGTTCACCTCCCCTTCCAATTTACCCAAATTCCCTACTCCTCTCTAACGCCCCTTGTCCTCCATGCTATTTGTTATGCTCCACAAATAAGTGAAACCATATGATAATTGACTCTCTCTGCTTGACTTATTTCACTCAGCATAATCTCTTCCAGTCCTGTCCATGTTGCTACAAAAGTTGGGTATTCGTCCTTTCTGATGGAGGCATAATACTCCATAGTGTATATGGACCACATCTTCCTTATCCATTCATCCGTTGAAGGGCGTCTTGGTTCTTTCCATAGTTTGGCGACTGTGGCCATTGCTGCTATAAACATTGGGGTACAGATGGCCCTTCTTTTCACGACATCTGTATCTTTGTGGTAAATACCCAGGAGTGCAATTGCAGGGTCGTAGGGAAGCTCTATTTTTAATTTCTTGAGGAATCTCCACACTGTTCTCCAAAGAGGCTGCACCAACTTGCATTCCCACCAACAGTGTAAGAGGGTTCCCGTTTCTCCACATCCTCTCCAACACATGTTGTTTCCTGTTTTGTTAATTTTAGCCATTCTAACTGGTGTAAGGTGATATCTCAATGTGGTTTTAATTTGAATCTCCCTGAGGGCTAATGATGATGAGCATTTTTTCATGTGTCTGATAGCCATTTGTATGTCTTGATTGGAGAAGTACCTTCAAATTTTTAACCCACTTCCAGTTAATTTTTGTGTATGGCATAAGATAGTAATGATAGTTTTATTCTTTTGCAAGTGACTTTCCATTTTCCCTGCATTATATTTACTGAAGAGATGGCATTTTCCCCCTTGTATATTCTTGGCTCCTTTGTTTTAAATTTATTGATTATACATTGATAGGTTTATTTCTGGGCTCTCTTTTCTGTTCTATTAATCTTTGTATGTTTTTATGGTAATACCATACTGTTTTAATTACTATAGATTTGTAATATAATTTGAAATCAGGGACCACAGTGGCTCTAGCTTTGTTCTTTTTTTTTTTTCTCAAGATTTTTCAGGGTCTTTTATGGTTCAACACACATTTTAAGATTGTTTGTTCTATTTCTGTGAAAATCATCATTGGAATTTTGATAGAGATTGAACTGAGTCTGTAAATTTTCTCTGGGTAATATGGCCATTTTAACAATATTAATCCTTCTAATACATGAGCACAGTTTATCTTTCCATTTGTTTGTGTCATCTACTGTCTGTTTCATCAGTATCTTGGAGTTTTCAGAGTACAGGTCTTTCACCTCCTCGGACAAATTTATTCCTTGACATTTCATTCTTTTTGATGCATTTGTAAATGAGATTGTTTTCTTAATTTGTCTCTCTAATAGTTCAGTATTAGTATATAGTAATTCAATTGGTTTTTGTGTATAGATTTTGTAACTTTACACCTTTACTGATTTTATTTATCAGAACAGATTTTTGGTAGAGTCTATAGGATTTTCTATAAATGAAATCATGTCTTCTGCAAATAGGGACAATTTGATTTCTTCCTTTCCTATTTGGATGCCTTTTATTTATTTTTCTTGCATAATATCCCTGGCTAGAATTTCCAATACTGCTGAACAGAAGTGGCAAGAGTAAGCATCTCTTTCTGGTTCTGGATCTTAGAGGAAAAGCTTTTAGCTTTTCATCATTGAGTATGTCTACTGTGGGCTTGTCGTACATAGCCTTTATTATGCTGAGATGCCTACTCTCTGTACCTGCCCTGTTGAGGGTTTTTATCTTAAATGGGTGTTGGACTTTGTGACATACTTTTTCTGCATCTGTGGAGACCGTCTTCACTCTTTCTCTTATTTTGTTAATGTCCTATATCAGGTTGACTGACTTGCAGCTGTTGAGCCATCCTTCCATGCCTGGGATAAATACCCCCTTGATCATGGTATATGATCCTTTAAATATATTGTTGGTTTCCCAGTGTTTTGTTGAGGACTTTTGAATCTATGTTCATCAGGGATATTGGCCTATAGCTTTTTGTTTGTTTGTATGTTCATTTGGTTTTTGTTCATTTGTTTTTTAGTGTCCTTGTCCAGTTTTGGTAATAGTATTGGTAGCCTTGTAGAATGAGTTTGGCAGCATTCCATCCTCTTCAAGGAAGAGGAAGTTCTTAATTTCAATTTTTTGTTTGTTTCTTTGTTTTCTTTTTTGGTTTTTTTTTTTTTTTAAGAGTTTGGAAAGGATTGATATTGAATCTTCTTTGAATTTTGAATTTTAGTAGAAATCAGCAGTGAAGCCATCTGGTCCCAATTGTTGAAGGTTTACCAAGACTTGTCATTGTTCCAATGGAAGGAATCTCAATTAGCACCCCGTTTCAGGCTGATTGGAAGCCATACCCTTAGCGGCTTTTAAAGTATGAAAATCTTTGCAATCCCCATGGGAACACAGTGGTAAATCCTGCTGACCTCCTGTCCAGTAGATCAGGAGGTGTTTGATATTCGCAAAACTTGGGTCTCCCGATGAGCTGATGAGTGTGTAAACTCTTTTCTGAGAGGTACTGCCATGCTGTAGCCAGTCCTCTGGAAAGTGCAATGATGACTTTCCGTGGCTTATGTTCCCTGAGAGCATCTCTGTAACATCTTCATATGTGCCCAACTGAAAGCCTGCCCTTTAGGCTGACAGGTAAACAGATTTTTTTTCATAGGAAGGCTTGGGATACATTTCGGTCTACTGTCTGCAGTGCCTGGTGGTGATAGCCTGCCAAGAACTGTCTGCTCAGTTGTTTTAGGCCTGTGAGGCCCAGAGAGGCAAGCACCCCTGGCCACCAGAGCCAGGGAGTCCTTTGTGCGCCATGTGGGTCTGCCAGCTTTTGCAAGTCAGGTTGAGTGTAGGACCCAGAAATGTCCACTCATTTTAGCTTTAGTGAGGCCGGAGGAGGAGCACAGGTTTAAGACACATCCACTGGTTTTGTGAGGGAGTGGTAGAGCTCTGGGGTGGGGCATGCCTGCCAGCTTTAGTGGGGCAACGGCTGTGACTGTGTGAATCTCCTGGCACTAGCTAGGTGGAAGGGCATGCAGAAATGGTGCTTGCCAGTGCCTGTGTCCTGGACAGAATCCCAGGAGGCCCTATATCTCAGGCAGGTAGTTTAAAGATTAACAAATGAATAGTCTAAGGCACTTTTCAAAGAGCTGGTTTTGCAGTGGGGTCTGGGATGCTGGAGCCCTTGGAAATCAGAATCTCAGCTCCTTGCAGCCCTTTTTGTCTAAGAGAGTTGGTTTCAAAAGTCAGGTGTTTTGGGGCTTGCATCTCTCTGGTTCAGGTTGCAAGGGTTGGCATGCCTTATGTGGGACACAAACCTCTTACTCCTCAGGGAGAAGCTCTGTCCATATTCCTGAGATCCCTACAGCCCTGGGAGTGGCATTTTTGGTGAGACTGCATCTCTTCCTCTTCTCCCTATCTTAATGTGGCCCTTTTATCCTTTGTTGTGGAAGAGCTTTTTAGCTAGTTTTCAGGTCTATTTCAGAAGGAGTTATTTGACAGGTAACAGTACAGTTGGTGTGTCCAAGCAAGAAGATGAAGTAAAGGTCTTTCCTTGCTTCCATCTAGGACAGCTTCTTCTGTCTGTAATCCTTTTGTTCTTTAATTGTTTCTTTTTGGTTGCTTTTGAAATTATGTTTGCACAATGACTCATATGTGTTGCCCAATACGGTTTTCAATTCCCCGAGATATGTGTCTTTTTATGTCTAACTTCCGGCAGTCGTGGATCATCTCTCTGCTCCAAGCCCACTTTATCTTGGTTTATAAGATCTTACACAGTCTTGCTTTCCTTGATCTCCACTGACATAGTTGCCTCCTCCCTTCCCCTCATTTTCTCAGTTCCAGGATGCTGCTCCTTGGTATTCTTGGCACCTACCAGGCATGCTCTTGAGAAACTTGGCTGTTCTCTTTCGCTGGAATGTTTTCCTCTCACATGTCAATACCCCTTGCTGTCTTACTTACTTGCTTCTGGTCTTTTTCTCAAAAGTCATGGTGAAGTTTTCTACTCACTCTACAACTTTAGTCTTCTTCCAAAATTTCATAATCTCCTTCCTGTTTTTTCCCCTTAGTTATTAATACTGCCTCTGCACTATTTGACTTCTTTACCTTGATTATGTCTCTCCCACTCGAAAGGAACCCTTCAAGAAACTTTGTCTTTCTACTACTTTATCTCCTGCACCAGATACAGCATAAAAGTTCCTTAAATAGTGTTAAGCAAACAAAAAAGAGGAGTTCCGGGTCTTCTCAAATTTATTTTCCAAATATTTCATTTAAATGGTTCTTTTTCGCCATTAGATTTTTCACTTGAACGTGTTCTTTTCCATAACCCAGTATTTTGTTTCTTATACCTTTCTATACCACTCAATTTTATGGATGTTATATTTTCCTTACTCTTTCTGAAGCTTGGAAGCCATTTTGACGCTTTTGTTCTGTTCATAGCTTTCCACTAGTCTTCAACGTCTTTTTTTTTTTTTTTCCTCAGAACAATACAGTAGGCCCTAAAATAGCTGATTGGAAGTTATTATGCATGTTGTTGCTTATGGATTGCAAGGCTTCATTGTAGAATATTAGGGCTAGAACTTTTTTTATTGTCAGATACCTAACTGTTAGTGTCTTTGAGTTTTTCTCTGGGGCTGGTAAGGTACCTAGTACCTAAGAGGCTGCCATTGTTCTTAAGTTATATAGAGGGAGGATAGAACATCTCACTCCTTGAGAGGAATAATCAATCTCCATTCCTTCATTCCTTCCTTCCCTCCTTCCCTACCCTTCCCTTCCCTTCCCTTCCCTTCCCTTCCCTTCCCCTTCTTTTTCCTTCCATTCTTCCTTCCATCTATCCTTCCTTCCTTTCTCTCTTTCTCAGTCCTTCTGTCTTTCCTGGAGGAATTTTCTCCTTCAGTATGGTTCCAGCTCCTCAGTGGGCACCATAGGTTTCCCACTACCTTTTTCCCTGGCTAAATCTCTCCAGAGAGGAAAATTCTGACTTTATCCTGACAAGGATAAAATTGTTTCCTTACTTCTGGGATGGGGAAGAGATCTCTAACCCAGCTTCGGAGAGCTCCAATCCCTAATACTCCCTTGTGTTTCTGTGATTCTTTGCATAGTTTCCCCTCTAATTCTTCTGTAGAGACTTTAGAATCTGTCTTTCCTGAGTCTGTGTCATGTACTACCTATATATCTATCTTCTGGATTTCACATTTCAGTTTGTGATTATCTTTCTCATTCCTAGTCCTTTTTCTTTATCCCTTTTTTTGCCCTTAAATCTCTAGTGTAATTTCAGGACCAAATAGAGAAAAACACATGGTTCAGTTCATTCATTTAAAATGGTAACACTGGGGCATCTGGGTGGCTCAGTCATTAAGTGTCTACCTTTGGCTTAGGTCATGATCCCGGGGTCCTGGGATCAGGCCCTGCATTGGGCTCCCTGTTCAGCAGGAAGCCTGCTTCTCCTTTTCCCAGTCCCCTGGCTTCTGTTCCCTCTTTCTCGTAGTCTCTCTCTCTCAAATAAGTAAATGAAATCTTTAAAAAACAATTAAAAAATAAAATGGTAACACTATTTAAAGGATTCTTATTGGGTAGCCTATGTTCTGAAGATGAGCTCTGTTGGTCAGAATGTGGACAGACCTCTGACAACTCATGTGAAATGGGCCAGCAAGGACCAGCGAGAGCATGTAAGGACAAACCAGTAGATTTCCCTTTTTTCTCTGAAGAGTGAGCTTCTTAGCATATGTCCTTTCATGCGTGAAGAAGGGGCAGAGATTTGAAAGGGTCCTAAGTTTCTCCCTCTAGCAATCTCCTACGCTCATAAACACTCAGAAATCTTTATTCCATCACACCCACTGCTGGACTTAACCCAGTGTCCTCTCATATTTTCCCTTCTGTACACTCATCCCTGAATTTCTCATTCTCCCCTTCCGTATCCTTGCACTCTCAGGCACACTCATAATCTCAGATCCTCATGTGTTGAATATTTACATCTCCTTTTGCAGCATATGCATTCCTCAAGTTTGCTTTCTCTAATGTCCTTCCTTAGCCACTCTAATGTTGAACTCACACAAATAATCTCACACTTGTAGGACTTTGTAATTTCACAATAACAATGCACGAAGCCAATACAGTTATTTAACATTTTATAAAACTCCCGTTTCCAGTCCCTAGACCCCCCATGTAATTCCTCAATCAAGGAGCTCACATGAAGTGCCGCATCCATCGTTCACATGGTCAGTGTGTATTGCTTTCCCGATCTCAGCAGTTATCACAAAATCACCCAGCTCCATACTTCACTCACAAACCAAATAGATAGTCTGCAACTACTTAAACTTTAGTACTATGTGACACACAGATCACTTGTAATACAGGGAAGACATACTGCTGTAGTCTCTAGAAGGAGGCTGCAGTGTCACCCACGACTCTCATGCTACCTTCACATGCAATGGCCATGTCACCACTACAGTCTCTGCATAAAATTGTTGAGGAAACGTGACAGACACATACTCACATCAGACTGTGTTCACAAACATGGCATACATACTAAGTCCCTAGAAAATACACCACCCCTACTGAATTGTCTCATTCCTAAACCAACATGACCTATCAGACGCTCTCCAGCGACCTAAGAGACAAAGTAGGTGCACTTTGTGAAGTAAACATTGAGTTATAAGCTTCCCTGAAGTTTTTAAACCCAGGAGGAGATGTAATATGTTTGAGTTATTTTCTAAGGAACAAAAATTGACCTATTTCCTGAATGTTGAGTTTGGAAATGTAGATTAGGAGGAAGAAAAACTAACCAGTGATTTTTATGATATGTTTAAGTTCATGGCAGAGATTGAGATGATCCTAGAAATACACATATTTTACCAGGGAAATAACCAACAGCAGAGAATTTCGCTATTCATTGCTAAGGTTTAGAGGTAGCCTTATGTGTACGGTGAGTATAAATGCAAAAGTTAATCAGAATAGTGTGTGGGAATGTGAGGAGGGTGACACCACCAACTGGGCCAAGTGGCAGCTGAGCCATTTGGCAGTCAGTAGATCCTAGGAGGGGAGCTGTGCCCAATTTTGGGAGGTGTGGCCTGGAGTCAGCTTTGGGGATCCTACTGGAGTCTCCTGGTCCCGCAGAGCTATGCAGCAGAGCCCTCAGGTAAAGTCTGACCCAGGTACCTGAAAATGGAGGCCAAGGAGCAGGAGTGGAAGTCGGTCGTTCTCTAGTATGTGAGGGCGCAGCTATGCCCTCATACCCTCACTCCTTGACACAATTAGACTCACCCATTTACACACTAATGCCATATGGAATTTACATCTCCTCACACCAATCACCTGTTTTAACTCCCTCACACTAAGCCAAACTGTGGAAAATTGGTACACCCTGAGAGGGATGCACTTTCCTATAGAGCCTTTCTCATCCACGTGCCGCTTCATGCACAAAGACATCGGCACTTCACAGAGCTGCATGTTTAGGGAGCTCAGGTTACTTCTGGTAACACTCTTAAGTCCTGTTGTCTCATGACAAGAAACGGCACCAGTTCTGCACTTGTTCATATGCTCTGCCACACTGTGGAATACGCATGCACACAGTCATCCACCGTCACCTTGCACCATCATCAGAAACACTCATCAGGGTCTGCTGGGTGTCTCAGTCATGTGATCAAGCCCTGCGTCCGTCTCCATGCTCAGCAGAGAGTCTGCTTGTCCCTCTCCCCCGACCCCTCCTCTCTCTCAAATAAACAAAATACTGAAAAAAAAAAACCACTCACCAGATGTGTCCCAAAACACACTTGCAACTCCACAAGACACACCACACCCTCATTCCCACATAGTTAGACCATGTACACACCTCAGAGCATAGCACTCAGAGAATTCTGAAATATCACATGTATGTATACTTGGGCTCCACGTGTCTGCATAGGAATAGTCTCATGGTCATCTCGCCTCCTCCAGATACTTCAGACTTATTCTATTTGTCTTACACTTGAAATTTTCTTTCCTGGGAGTTCCTCAAACAGACCAGGTTGTTTCTGGTGTTGAACACTCCAAGGAACCTGAGACCTCCTCACCCTTTCCATTCCATCTGGTGGTTGATCCTAAGCCTTCTGTGTCCTCAGCACACATGGAAGAGGAAACAGTCATGAAAGTTTACTACATGCACATCAAAATGAAAAGGGGGGTGGCTGTCTTAAGTGACCAACAGGAAGGCCTGAAACCTCCCACCAAGAAAACAAAAATAGAAGAATTTCGTGAAAATGTCCAGGGAGCAGTCACCCCCTCTTGCACATATATGAAGGAACTCCTAACTCCTAACTGGTGGTGAGTCCAGCTGGCATAATGAAGCCCAAGATAAAGGAAGGAGGCTAACAGTCCAGCAGTGCCTCCAGCTGCCGAGGAATATCCCAGAACCAAGACCCCTGAATGGCTCGTGGCCCTGGATAGTGGCTTCAGGTGCATGGCCTACCGCCGGGTCTTTCCCAGCTTGGAGGTCCACCAGGAACATGTAAAGCATGGAGTTTGTGAGGGCTTCAGCTGCCATACTTTCCATCTGACCTTGACTTTGCTGAAGAGCAAGAAAAGGGTAGAGAAGGAAAAGAGTAGACAGATGAAGAATACTAAGAATATTGGCATATAGATGCCAGAAAGAGAAAAAAATTGGCATGAAGTTGTCTTCATACAAATAAATAAAACTCTTTCCAGCCCCTCCAAGAGAAGCAATAGAGAAGGCCAGACTCTACTGGGGGGTGGGGTGGCTTCATCTTCTCTAAGCAGCCCTACGACCCACCTTTATTATTTTTTTTATTCTATTTATTTATTTGACAGAGATCACAAGTAGACAGAGAGGCAGGCAGAGAGAGAGAAAGAGGGAAGCAGGCTCCCTGCCGAGCAGAGAGCTCGATGTGGGACTCGATCCCAGGACCCTGAGATCATGACCTGTGCCGAAGGCAGTGGCCTAACCCACTGAGCCACCCAGGCGTCCCTAGGACCCACCTTTATTTATGCACATCTCCCACCACCACCTGGAGCAGAGAACCCCTTTCAACTATCTCCACTGGTCTCCCAAGAAGAAGGGAGAATAAGGCAGTTCACTCCATGCAGAACAGCAAGATGGTCTCATACAAACTAAAGAGCAATGACCACCCACATATCGTCTCTACCTGAAAAAAGGAGACTCACTGAAAGAGAAAACTGCTGGGGGCCAGATTGTAGAAGAGATGAGGGCTCTAGGAGTAAGAGAACGTCTCAAGTGTTCTTGGAACTCAGGTTTCTGAGATAAGGTTCCAGAATAACTGTGTTGAAAATTTTCCTTCAGAGGAATACATACTTGGAAGTAGAATGCTTGCTTGATGACAGATTAAGGAGATTGCTTCATTTCTATGCACTTTGAGGAGACAGGAGTAAAGACCTGACTAGCAGTTCAGCAGGGCAGAGAAGCCTGGGCCCACCATTCCTAGATTAACCAAATGTCACAGGAGTCACAACGCTTGGCCTGCCTCCCTTTCCAAGGGGTGGAGGGCAAAGCAGAGACAAACATTCTCTCCTGGAGGAAGGGTTGGTATGCAGGCTAGATGTAGTCTTGCCCTTTTCCTGGGTGAGAGTGAGATCTCAGATGTCATGTTCTAAGTTTCTTTCTTTTTTTTTTTTTTTGATTATGCACATTTTATTATGGATTATTCACCTGAGAAAGTAGAACTTATTTGAGGATGCAAGGGTGGGTGAAAATAAAAAATTCAATTAGTATGATACAACACATTAAAAAAAAAGGATAACATTATATGATTATAAAGAAAAAAAGCACTTGACAAAACTCAGGATCCATTGATCATAAAAATCCCCAACAAGATGGATATAGAGAAAACATAACTTAAGATAATGAAGGTCATATATGAGAGAACTGTAGCTAATATCATACTCAATGGTGGAAAGTTGAAAGATTTTATTCTAATGCAAAAATACAACAATGCAACAAAGAAAACTCCACCTTTATTCAACATAGTACTGGATTTTATAGTTATAGTAATCAGAACTGAAAAAAAAATCAAATTAGTAAGAAACAAGTAAAACTGTCATTATTTGGAGATGAAAGAATATTATATATACAAAACTCTTAAAACTCCCTCGAATTAATAAATAAATTCAATAAAGTTGTGGGAGACAAAAGTTATATAAAGAAAGACGTGGCATTTCCATATACTAAAAGTAAACTATCAAAAATTAAGAAAATACTATGCACAAGTACATCAAAAGCAATAAAATTTTTAGAAATAAATTTAACCAAGGAAGTGAAAGACTTGTACCTTCAAAATCATAAAAAAATTGGAGAAGACAAATAAATGGAAAGATATATCATGCTCCTGAATTGGAAGAATTAATATTTCAAAACTATGGATAGTAATTTTTAATATTTAATGCCTTTTATTGAACTCTGATCTTTTTTTTAAATTTCATTTCAGCATAACAGAATTCATTGTTTTTGCACCACACCCAGTGTTCCATGCAATATGTGCCCTCCCTAATACCCACCACCTGGTTCCCCCAACCTCCTACCCTTGCCCCTTCAAGACCCACAGGTTGTTTTTCAGAGTCCATAGTCTCTCATGGTTCACCTGCCCTTCCAATTACCCTCAACTCCCTTCTCTCCATCTCCCCACGTCATCCATGTTATTTGTCATGCTCCACAAATAAGTGAAACCATATGATAATTGACTCTCTCTGCTTGACTGATTTCACTCAGCATACTCTCTTCCAATCCCGTCCATGTTGCTACAAAAGTTGGATATTCATCCTTTCTGATGGAGGCATAATACTCCATAGTGTATATGGACCACATCTTCCTTATCCATTCATCCGTGGAAGGGCATCTTGGTTCTTTCCACAGTTTGGCACCCATGGCCATTGCTGCTATAAACATTGGGGTACAGATGGACCTTCTTTTCATGACATCTGTATCTTTAGGGTAAATACCCAGTAGTGCAGTTGCAGGGTCGTAGGGAAGCTCTATTTTTAATATCTTTCTTTTTTTTTTTCAATTTATTTATTTTCAGAAAAACATTATTCATTATTTTTTCACCACACCCAGTGCTCCATGCAAGCCGTGCCCTCTTTATAATACCCACCACCTGGTACCTCAACCTCCCACCCCCCCGCCCCTTCAAACCCCTCAGATTGTTTTTCAGAGTCCATAGTCTCTCATGGTTCACCTCCCCTTCCAATTTACCCAAATTCCCTACTCCTCTCTAACGCCCCTTGTCCTCCATGCTATTTGTTATGCTCCACAAATAAGTGAAACCATATGATAATTGACTTTCTCTGCTTGACTTATTTCACTCAGCATAATCTCTTCCAGTCCCGTCCATGTTGCTACAAAAGTTGGGTATTCGTCCTTTCTGATGGAGGCATAATACTCCATAGTGTATATGGACCACATCTTCCTTATCCATTCATCCGTTGAAGGGCATCTTGGTTCTTTCCATAGTTTGGCGACTGTGGCCATTGCTGCTATAAACATTGGGGTACAGATGGCCCTTCTTTTCACAACATCTGTATCTTTGGGGTAAATACCCAGGAGTGCAATTGCAGGGTCATAGGGAAGCTCTATTTTTAATTTCTTGAGGAATCTCCACACTGTTCTCCAAAGAGGCTGCACCAACTTGCATTCCCACTAACAGTGGAAGAGGGTTCCCGTTTCTCCACATCCTCTCCAACACATGTTGTTTCCTGTTTTGTTAATTTTGGCCATTCTAACTGGTGTAAGGTGATATCTCAATGTGGTTTTAATTTGAATCTCCCTGAGGGCTAATGATGATGAACATTTTTTTCATGTGTCTGATAGCCATTTGTATGTCTTGATTGGAGAAGTGTCTGTTCATATCTTCTGCCCATTTTTTGATGTGTTTGTCTGTTTCGTGTGGGTTGAGTTTGAGGAGTTTATTATAGATCCTGGATATCAACCTTTTGTCTGTACTGTCAATTGCAAATATCTTCTCCCATTCCGTGGGTTGCCTCTTTTTTTTTTTTTTTTGACTGTTTCCTTTGCTGTGCAGAAGCTTTTGATTTTGATGAAGTCCCAGAAGTTTATTTTCGCTTTTGTTTCCTTTGCCTTTGGAGACATATCTTGAAAGAAGTTGCTGTGGCTGATATCAAAGAGATTACTGCCTATGTTCTCCTCTAGGATTCTGATGGATTCTTGTCTCACGCTGAGGTCTTTTATCCATTTTGAGTTTATCTTTGTGTACGGTGTAAGAGAATAGTCGAGTTTCATTCTTCTACATATAGCTGTCCAGTTTTCCCAGCACCATTTATTGAAGAGACTGTCTTTCTTCCACTGTATATTTTTTCCTGTTTTGTCAAAGATTAATTGACCATAGAGTTGAGGGTCCATATCTGGGCTCTCTACTCTGTTCCACTGGTCTATGTGTCTGTTTTTATGCCAGTACCATGCTGTCTTGGTGATCACAGCTTTGTAATAAAGCTTGAAATCAGGTAAGGTGATGCCGCCAGCTTTATTTTTGTTTTTCAACATTTCATTAGCGATTCGGGGTCTCCTCTGATTCCATACAAATTTTAGGATTATTTGCTCCATCTCTTTGAAGAATGCTGGTGGAATTTTGATCGGAATGGCATTAAAAGTATAGATTGCTCTAGGCAGTATAGACATTTTAACAATGTTTATTCTTCCGATCCAAGAGCATGGAATGGTCTTCCATCTATTTGTGTCTTCTTCAATTTCTTTCATGAGTGTTCTGTAGTTCCTCAAGTACAGATCCTTTACCTCTTTGGTTAGGTTTATTCCCAGGTATCTTATGGTTCTTGGTGCTAAAGTAAATGGAATCGATTCTCTAATTTCCCTTTCTGTATTTTCATTGTTAGTGTATAAGAAAGCCACTGATTTCTGCACATTGACTTTGTATCCTGCCACGTTGCTGAATTGCTGTATGAGTTCTAGTAGTTTGGGGGTGGAGTCTTTTGGGTTTTCCATATAAAGAATCATGTCATCTGCGAAGAGAGAGAGTTTGACTTCTTCATTACCAATTTGGATACCTTTTATTTCTCTCTGTTGTCTGATTGCTGTTGCTAGGACTTCTAATACTATGTTGAACAAGAGTGGTGAAAGTGGGCATCCTTGTCTTGTTCCTGATCTCAATGGGAAGGCTGCAAGCTTTTTCCCATTGAGGATGATATTTGCTGTGGGTCTTTCATAGATAGATCTGATGAGGTTCAGGAATGTTCCCTCTACCCCTATACTTTGAAGCGTTTTAATCAGGAACGGATGCTGGATTTTGTCAAATGCTTTTTCTGCATCAATTGAGAGGACCATGTGGTTCTTCTCTCTTCTCATATTAATTTGTTGTATCACATTGATTGATTTGCGAATGTTGAACCATCCTTGTAGCCCAGGGATGAATCCCACCTGATCATGGTGGATAATCTTTTTGATGTGCTGTTGGATCCTGTTGGCTAGGATCTTGTTGAGAATCTTAGCATCTATATTCATCAGTGATATTGGTCTAAAATTCTCCTTTTTGGTAGGGTCTTTGGCTGGTTTGGGCATCAGGGTAATGCTGGCTTCATAGAAAGAGTCTGGAAGTTTTCCTTCTGCTTCAATTTTTTGAAACAGCTTCAGGAGAATAGGTGTTATTTCTTCTTTGAAGGTTTGGCAGAATTCCCCAGGGAATCCGTCAGGTCCTGGGCTCTTGTTTTTTGGGAGGTTTTTGATCACTGCTTCAATCTCATTATCAGATATCGGTCTATTCAGGTTGTCGTTTTCTTCCTGGTTCAATTTTGGTAGTTTATATTTTTCCAGGAATGCATCCATCTGTTGATAATAACTTCTGATGATTGTTTCTACTTCTTTGCTGTTAGTTGTGATCTCTCCGTTTTCATGTTATTAATTTCATTCATAATGTTATTAATTCATAATGTTATTAATTTGTCTCTTTTCTTTTGGATTAGTGTGGCCAATGATTTATCAATCTTATTGATTCTTTCAAAAAACCAGCTTCTAGTTTCATTGATACGTTCTACTGTATCTCCGGTTTCTATCTCATTGATCTCTGCTCTAATCTTGATGATTTCCCTTCTTATGTGTGGAGTTGGTTTGATTTGTTGTTGGTTCTCCAGCTCTTAAGATGTAGAGACAGCTGGTGTATTCTGGATTTTTCTATTTTTTTGAGGGAGGCTTGGATAGCTATGTATTTCCCCCTTAGGACCGCCTTTGCTGTATCCCATAGGTTTTGGACTGAAGTGTCTTCACTCTCATTGGTTTCCATGAATTGTTTCAGTTCTTCTTTTATCTCCTGGTTGATCAAAGCATTCTTAAGCAAGGTGTTCTTTGGCTTCCAGGTGTTTGAGTTCCTTATGAACTTTTCCTTGTGACTGAGCTCCAGTTTCAAAGCATTGTGATCTGAGAATATGCAGGGAATAATCTCAGTCTTTTGGGATCGGTTGAGTCCTGATTTGTGACCCAGTATGTGGTCTATTCTGGAGAAGGTTCCATGTGCACTTGAGAAGAATGAGTATTCTGTTCTTTTAGGGTGGAATGCTCTGTATATATCTATGAGGTCCATCTAGTCCAATGTGTCATTTAATGCTCTTGTTTCTTTATTGATTTTCTGCTTCGATGATCTATTTCTGAGAGAGGCATGTTAAGGTCTCCTACTATTAATGTATTCATATCAATATGACTCTTTATCTTGATTAAGTTTTCTTATGTAAGTGGCTGCTCCCATATTGGGGGCATAGATATTTACAATTGTTAGATCATCTTGGTGGATAGTCCCTTAAGAATTATGTAGTGTCCTTCTGTATCTCTGACTACAGTCTTTAGCTTAAAATCTAATTTATCTGATGTGAGAATCATTACCCCGGCCTTCTTTTGAGGCCCATTGAAATGAAAGATGCCTCTCCATCCCTTCACTTTCAGTCTGGGTGTATCTTTAGGTTCATAATGGGTCTCTTGTAGACAACATATGGATGGGTCCTGTCATTTTATCCAATCTGATATGCTGTGTCATTTTAAGGGTGCATTTAGGCCATTCACATTGAGAGTGATTATTAATAGATACGTTTTTATTGACATCGTGTTTGTTACCTTTGAGGTCTTTCTGCAGACTATATTTCTGTTCAATGCTATTCTTAGGATTTTTCCTCTTTTATAGAATCCCCCCCCCCTTAATATTTCCTGCAATGTTGACTTGGTGGTTGCATAGTCTTTTAAGCCTTGCTGGTCTTGGAAACTCTTTATCTCTCCATCAATTTTGAATATCAGTCTTGGTGGATAAGGTATTCTTGGCTGCATGTTCTTCTCATTTAGTGCCCTGAATATATCTTGCCAGCCCTTTCTGGCTTGCCAGGTCTCTGTGGACAGGTCTGACATTATTCTGATGGGCTTTCCTCTGTAAGTAAGGAGCCTCTTTGTCCTAGCAGCTTTCAAGAGATTGTATCTACAATTATGATTCCTCAATTTGACTATCAGGTGCCTTGATTTTTTTCTGAATCTATAATCTTGGGTGGAGACCATTCGGCCTCTAGTACATGAACACTGGTTTCATTTGCGAGATTGGAAAAATTTTCATGAAAATTTTCATTTTCTAGACTTCTTTCTTTCTCCTCCCCTTCAAGGAATTCAATTATTCTGATGTTGGAGCGTTTCATGGCATCATTTATTTCCCTGATTCTGTTTTCATGGCTTCTAAGCTGTTTGTTCCAGGCTTCCTCCTGATCCTTTCTTTCTCTCTGTTTGTCCTCCAGATCACTAATTCTATCTTCTGTCTCAGTTTCCCTAGCTTTTAGAGAATTTAGATTAGATTGAAACTCATTGAGAGCATTGTGAACATCATCCCTGGTCACTTTCAGTTCGGCCCTAATCAATTCCGTTTGGTCATCCATGGCTTTCTCCAACCTAGCTATTGCCTGGATAATTTTTAGCCTGAATTCTCTTTCAACATATTGTCTATGTTGATAGCCGTTAGCTCTGTTGCAGAAGGCCCATCCTCTGTATTTTTCTTCTGTTGGGCAATCCTCCTCCTAGTCATTTTGGTGAGAGATGACTGAATGGATGTAGCTGGATATATTGACTGTGGTGCAGTCAAGGTGCACCCTGGAACGGTTCTGAGCAATCAGAATTCCCCACCCAAATGAGAGAAAAAAGAAAAAAAAGAGAGAGAGAGAGAAAGACAGGAAAAAAAGGGAAGATAAAAGAGAAGGTTCAGCCCAAATGGGTCCCAAGGTAAGATTTATGAAGTATACAAACAAAAACAGACAAACAAAAAGACTAACACAAGTATATGACAAGAGAAAAATATATATATATGTATATATATATAAGCAAATAAAGGAAGAACCTCTTCATAAAGAATCCGAAACATAAGACTTATATACTATCAGGACAAACAAAAAATCACAGAAACACTGGTGGAAGGAAAAAGATGGGAGAGTGGTTATAAAGTCTCAGTGTAGGCAAGGAAGGTTGTTCTTATTCTTCCTGGATATATCTTGATATATTTGTTAAAGGACTCAACTTTCCTAAGATAAAGGGGGATTAAAAATTGGTTTACCTATAGGGGTAGCATTGATTGGGGAAAGGGGATTACCTTGAAGTTTAACTCTTTGTGAATATTAGAAAATAAAAATTAAAAAAGGGGCGCCTGGGTGGCTCAGTGGGTTAAGCCGCTGCCTTCAGCTCGGGTCGTGATCTCAGGGTCCTGGGATCGAGTCCCGCATCGGGCTCTCTGCTCAGCAGGGGGCCTGCTTCCCTTCCTCTCTATCTGCCTGCTTGTCTGCCTACCTGTGATCTCTGTCTGTCAAATAAATAAATAAAATCTTTAAAAAAAAAATTTAAGAATAAACTAGACTAAATTAAACTACATTTTTAAAAAATTTAAAAAATAGAAATGCAAAAGAAAAACACAGGTGTATGTATCAAAAAGTTCAGGTTAGAAGGTTATTATGAAATTTGATGTACTGGACATCTCAGTGTGATGGTAAATAAGTTAAAAAATATCTCTCTATAAAAAAATGAACCAGAATAGTGGGAACGAGTTAAAAATAAGTTGTCCTATGAAGTAGTGGTGGTGGTTCTCTTGTAGTCTTTTTTTTTTTTTTCTTTCCTGGTTAGTTTTGTTGGGGAGGGGCCTGCCACGTGGGTTTTCAGTTAAAGATATTCCCTGAGTTAAATCTTCCCGCCCCCCTCAAGGGGGTGGGCTCTGTGGAAACTGGTTTTTTCAGGCTTTTGTTCTCTGGAGGTTTTTATGTTTGTTCACTTTTATTTTCTGTCACCTTGACTGCTTTTGATGTTTTTTGTAGGTTTAGAGGAAAGCAAACTGCACCCTGACCTCCCTCTCAGAGAGAAGCCTCAGTTTGGTCCCCTGTGGGTCCTGCAGAACCCATATAAATTCCCCCTTGGCCGCTGGCAGAGCGGGTTCCAAGTCGTGGTCTCCGGGGACGCGGGATCTTCTGCTTGTACCCAAAACCACGGCAGCGGCAGCTGTCTGGGCAGCTCCAGACCACCAGAGAGGTTCCAAGCAGCGAGGTTCCAATCACACTGAGATTTTCCCACTGACCTGGGCTGGGAGTGCCTGGTCTTTCTGGGTCTAAGAGCACCGGGCTTGCATGCACTTCTCTCGGGGGAGGCTGTGGGTCACGCGCATCTCAGGTTCTGATAGTACAGCGCGGGTCGCAGAGCACCAGGCTGGGCCGTCGCGCACCTCTCTCGCGGGGGGGTGGGGGGGGCGGCCGCACACATCTCAGGCTCTGTTAGCAGGGCTCGGCGTTCTGCTGTCTGGTGAGGCTCCCAGCCCCTCACAGGAGCCGGACCCCACGCATTCTCAGGCGCGCTGGCGGCTCAGGGACCAAGACCTGGTTTCTCTGCCGCACTCTCTCTGGCTCAGCACCAGGGGAGGCTGTCCTGGGTCTGGGGACTTCAGCCCCTGTCCCTAGCCGCCCTGATTCCCCCCATGATCCTTTGCTTTTTTTGAGTGCTTTCAACCAGTCTCCAAGTTAATGCCGGTCCCCAGATGCAGGGTACTCTCATATTAGGGGTATTACTTTCCGATCGGCCACCTCTGGTGGCTCCCTCCCCCTTTTGTTTATCTTCCAATATCAGTCCGAAGTTCCCGCTCCGCTTTACCTGCCCACTGGCATCTTCTGCCCCTGTAGAGATCCAGGCGTGTATAATTCTGATCTCAGGCTGATTTTGTGGGTGATCGGAGTTCTTTGGTAGGTAATCAGCTCACTTTAGGGTACAGGTTGAAACGGCGCCTCCTCCTACTTCCCTGCCATCTTGTCTCCCCCACAGCTGCCTGCTTTTAACTTGCATTAATGTACCCGGCTGACCTGCATCTGACCCAAGCTCAGGCTTTTCTTCTTCAGTCCTCTGGTTGTAAAAGATCCTTCATAATGGCTATAGGTATGAGCCGAGGGGGAGCTTGTTGTGCAACAGTGATGATATGGAAATGTGGTCTACAAGCTCTTGCATTTTGCTTGTGATGGCTGGTTCTGCTGATGCTTCACCTATCTCTCTCTTTAAAAAAAAAAAAATACAAAACAAAACAAAAAAAAAACATTTATTTATTTGACACAGAGAGAGAGAGAGAACAAGCAGTGGGGAGGGGCAGAGGGAGCAGGACAGAGAATAGGAGATTCCTTGCTGAGCAGGGAGCTCAATGTGGGACTCAATCCCAGGACCCAAAGATCACTACTTGAGCCAAAGGCAGGCACTTAACCAGCTAGGCACCCTACTCTACTGATAGTAACAATAATTGTTGCTGGCCCGCTTTTTCATTTGAGTTGATGTGTCTGAAAATCCCATACTCATGGTGGTAAATATGGCAGCAAGATCACTTAGTTCCCCAGGGGCAAGCTCTCTATCTTAGTGGAATGCCAAGAACTGTTTTTCAGAAGTCCCAGAGAGCATCACTTTGCTCAAGACCTTTAGTTTGCGTTGTGATGTCACTGAAACTTTCCATAACTTCCACATGTCATCTTTACCCACTACCAGAAACTTTAATACCATAGAATCTGCCAGTTGATTGGCCCAACTAACCAATTTGCTTGCATGGAGTGGGTACACAACAGTGCCTTGTCTGTGCTGAGTCCCGTAGAGAGCTGCTTCTTTCACAAAGAGAGCTTTCAGTTTGGCAGGACAGAACTGCCTTGATTGATGGTTTAACTTTCTTTGGACTTCAGCTACTCCAAATATTAAGTCTTGACCCTGACATTCAACTTTCTTTACCCTCTGCAAGAGATTAGTGACTGCCAGCTGGTGAAGAGGCCCTATGACTTTCACTTAACTATCCATCAGGGACCAACCCCTCTTAGCTTTTCTTCATCTTTTCTTGGAATACCCATCCTTCTTACTAAGAACCACCCAATGGCATTGTCTTATTTATTGTTACTATGCCTCTCCTTCTTCTCAGATACTTCACACAATGCACCAGTGAACGTATTTTCCCCCACTGGCATGTCATGTCCCCCATGACACCTGGAGAGGTCAACCACTGGACCTGCCACCTGTGCCAGAGATTGTAGTGCCCCATGTGTCACTAGCAGGGAAGGTCCTGGTTGCCAGTGGGTAGCAAGTGATCCAGTTCTAAAGCTCCAACTTATCGATTTCTGTCTTGACCTTTCCCAGGATCACCCGTTGCACATCATGCCCTGGGAAGCACACTCTGAGATGCAGTTGTTTTTTTTTTTTGACAGAGAGAGAGAGAGATCACAAGTAGGCAGAGAGGTAGGCAGAGAGGAGGGGGGGGGAAGCAGGCTCCCTGCTGAGCAGAGAGCCTGATGCGGGGCTCGACCCCAAGACCCTGAGATCATGACCCGAGCTGAAGGGAGAGGCTCAAGCCACTGAGGTGCACCCCTGAGGTACAATTTTAATGTACTGTCCCTCACTCTTTCCAAGATTGTCTTAGCTTCCCTATGTCATTCTTAAATTTCTGTCTTTCTGATCAGAAGCGCCCAAATTCTGCTAAGAGTGCATTGACTACAGGAACTCCCAGACCACAGCGCTGAAATCCCAGGAAAAATTTTAAAGCCTTAGAATGAAAAAGAATGTGTTAATTAAGTAATTAAAATACACACACGTGCACACACACACACACACACACACACACACACACTTTGTCACTACAGTGTTGACGCATGTATATTTTCCCATACACAGAATGCTAGGAATAGTTACCTGAATATGACTGCCAAATTCATGGTGATTAGAAGTACGAATACAGGCTTCCAATGCAAATATTTCAGAAAGCTGTTAAAATTTGTAGAAACTCTCCTATCATTACACCCGTGGGTCCTTATTATAGACTCTATCCAGAAACAGGCAGTGTGGTCAAGTGTTGAGTTCTGTTTATAGTTTAGAAAGCTGTGTACATTAGGAAAATGATTGAAAGATAGGGTGGGTGTCTCAGGTCCTTCATTATGTAGAAGAGAAATAATTTATTTGCTTATTCATTCCCCAAGGTTAATGTAAGCATTAATTATGATAGTATCCATAAAATATTTGGAGCTTTTTAATGATAAATAGAAAATATTACTGGTAACAATTTTATTTTTATTTTTATTTATTTTTTTTGTGGATAATTATTTTCTTTTTTTTTTTCCAAATTTACCCAATTTATTTATTTTCAGAAAAACAGTATTCATTATTTTTTCACCACACCCAGTGCTCCATGCAAGCTGTGCCCTCTATAATACCCACCACCTGGTACCCCAACCTCCCACCCCCCCGAACAATTTTATTTTTTAAATTTTATTTTTATTAACATTATTCTCTAATAGTGATTTAAGACTTTTTCAGTACAAATAAAAAACTGTATCATTGCCAGACAGTATTGGTTCCTTTACTGATTAACTCCACTTGTTGATTTAGGAATTCACCTCTTTAAATTATTGCAAGGTTAAAGCATACTAGCATGGTAGAAACCAAAACCTTCTTGAAGTTGCAAAAGAATTTTTGTAACAAATGAACTAAAAAGACTTTATTTTATCAAAAGTTGAAAAAATGTGGTTTATAGGTATTTTTTGCAGTGTGAGACTGGTGAATTTACAGAAATTCCAGAATGAATGCTGAAAATATAAAAATGGTTAAGCCAGAACAGAAATACTGGTGTCAATCAAGATAAAAATTTGATTGAGGCAAGTTTACCTTGGGTAATTCTGGACCCTTTTTATATTGTCATTTCTTTCACTGATAGCTCAGGGGTATCCTTTCTATACTATTTTTAAGATCTTTTTAAAAAAAATTCAACTTAGTGTGTTTGTTTGTTTGTTTGTTTTTGTGAGAGAGACCAAACAGGGTGAGGGGCAGAGGGAGAGGGAGAGAGAATTCTAAGCAAGGTCCACACCCAGTGCAGAACCTGACATGGGGCTTGATCTCACGACCCTGAGATCATGACCTGAGTCAAAATAAAGAGATGGATGCTCAACTGACTGAACCACGCAGGAGTATCACCGCCCCCCCTTTTTTCCTATGTGATAATTATTTTCATCTTTTTCCCTCTGGGACTGTTTGGAGTTTAGCAAGGTACAGAGTCAATTCAAGAATGGAATGGAGGGGGTGCCTGGGTGGCTCAGAGGGTTAAGCCTCTGCTTTCAGTGCAGGACATGATCTCAGGGTCCGGGGATCGAGCCCTGCTTCAGGCTCTCTGCTCTGTGAGAGTCTGCTTCCTCTTCTCTCTCTCTCTGCCTGCCTTTCTGCATACTTGTGATCTCTATCTATCAAATAAATAAATAAAATCTTTAAAAAAAATAAAAGAATGGAATGGAGTATCAGATGTCAGAAAGCAGGCAGATATTTTGCTAGGGTATTTGGACTTGTTGATCTTTCCTTCCATCAGGGTCTTTGAAGGGTCTGAGGTTTTACTTTACTTGCCAGCTAACAAATAGCCTGCTTCAGTTTCATAGATGATAGCAGAAAACACAAGACCCTCTAGGTCAGGGAAAGTTAAGCAGTGAGGAGAGGAGAGAATGGAGGGGAAAGATTCCATGCAGACAGAACATTCTGTGCAAAAGCCTGGAAGCACCAGGAAATCTTGGAATGTTGAGCTTCTACAGTCACGAATTTTGACGACCTTGCTAGAAACTGTTCCCTGTTGGAAGCAAGGCTGGAAAAGGTAGCTCTTGGCAAAAAAGTAGTGCTGAACACTTGATGATATAATGCAGTTTGATCCATGTCCTGCCTTGGTATGGGATTTTGGCTGACAAACATGGAAATTTTCCTTGCCTTGTCTAAGAGTATGTGTTATGGTCCTGTAATGGCAGCTCAGGCATTAGGTTTATTTTCAAGAGGACTGGAGAGTGGGATGCCTGCGTGGCTTAGTTGGTAAAGCACCTACTCTTGATCTCAGGTCAGGTGTTGATCTTAGGGTCACGAGTTCAAGCCCTGTGTCGGGCCTCACATTGAGGAGTGATCCTATTAAAAAAATAAAATGTACTGCAGATCTTCAGTCGCTATCCTATTACACAGAAACACACTTGAAAACAAAATATAGTAATGGTAACCCCCTTAAGTCAACTTCATTTTCTTCTTCTTTTCCAGAAATCTCTGCATTGATAGTAGATAAAACTTGGACTGTTAATAACAAGATCATAATAATTCTACATGTTGGTGTTTTTTAGCATCCTATACTCAACCCACAGCTGTGTGTGCCTTAATTTTCCTGGGAGACATAATCCATATCCCTGGCCCAATGTACACCTTCCTATTCGTTCATGACTCTTGACTTCTTGGAATGAGATTCTTCGCTGCTTTCTCAACTCATCTACGTGGTTACACCACAGCCACTCAGCATTCTAAAAATCCCAAACTGCATTAATTTATGTACCATGGGACATTTTTCTCCGTATTTCTTACTTATTTATGTGTTTAACTAATGTTACCATTCTCAGCCTGTTACCTGGTGTCTTCTCATCACTCTATATCTCACCTGTATTTTCTTGAATCCATCCTCTCTATCTCACCTGTGCCTACCTGGCAGGTTCCCATTTTCCTACCTATGTCATTCTGTAAAGAAACTTAAAAATGGAAGAAAGAAAATAATGAATGAGATAGAACCTGAAGAGGAAGGTGTGGTTAGCAGAGAATGGGAAGATGTGGTTAACTGAAGGGGTAGGACAGTCTGAGAAGAGGCAGGACCTGGTGGTGTTTTGAGGCTTTGGCTTGGTGTCCCCAAAAGGCTTTACTCAGCTGCAGTGCCAACAGCGTTGAGTGACAGAGCCCATTCTAGCCTGCTGTTAGGATATAGATTGTGATGGTGTCACTGTTCTCAGAGATAAGCAGGATATTATGTTGGAGTGCAACATCTAAAGAGAGTTTCCACTCCATGGTCTTAGCTTCTCAGTGGAGACGTCAGGGAACTTAAACCAAAGATGGAGATGGAATAGAAAGATGGAGCCACAAGGATCATTTTTTGTAGCATATACAAGGGCAAGGGTTGTGTTAGGTCACTAAACAAGATGGCTATTGAAGGACACAGGGACATGTGAATCAAGGTGACAATCATAGCTACAACCATGTGAGGACAATTTTTTTTTTTTAAGATTTTATTTGAGAGAAAGAGCATGAGAAAGAGAGAGATCATGGGTGGGTGAGGAGGGTCAGAGGGAGAGGAAGAAGCAGAGGGGATCCCGACTTGGGGCTCGATCCCAGGACCCGGTATAATGACCAGAGCCAAAGGCAAATGCTTAACTGACTGAGCCACTCAGATGCCCCAACAAATACATTCTTTTTTTTTTTTTTTTTAATTTTTAAAATTTAAATTCAATTATCATATAATGTATTATTTGTTTAGGGGTAGAGGTCTGTGATTCATCAGTCTTATATAATACTGGGTATTATATAAAGTGCTTATTAAAACACATACCCTCCCCAATGTCCATCTATCACCCCATTCCTTCATCTCCCTCCCCTCTAGCAACCTCAGTTCGTTTCCTACAATTGTCTCTTGTGGTTTGTCTCCCTCTCTGGTTTCATCTTGTTTCATTTTTCCTCTCTTCTAAGATCTTCTGTCCTGTTTCTTAAATTCCACATATCAGTGAGATCACATGATAATTGTCTTTTTCCTGATTGACTTATTTTGCTTAGCATAGTGTGATCTTGTCAATGACCTTCCCTATGGCCCAATACAAAACAGCTTCTCTCTCACTCTCTCCATGATTTTTTTCCCCAGCACTTACCACTGCTTGAAATTCTACTCCTAGGAGAGAATTCTACTTTGTTGTCAGACTCCACCACAAGGAAGGTGGATAACTGCTGTGCATTCTTGTTCACAGCTATTTCCACAGGACCTGGACAAGCCACTGGTGCATGGTAATGACTCACGAAATGTGCTGAGTACATTAGTTAATCCACATCGTAAAGACTCTATATTCTTTTTTTAAAAAATATTTTATTTATTTATTTGACAGAGAGAGATCACAAGTAGGCAGAGCAGCAGGCAGAGAGAGAGGGGGAAGCAGGCTACTCACTGAGCAGAGAACCCAATGCAGGGCTTGATCCCAGGACCCTGAGATCAGGACCTGAGCTGAAGGCAGAGGCTTAATCCACTGAGCCACCCAGGTGCCCCAAAGAAATACATTCTTAAGCAAGAGATAGATATAGCAAGATATATATATCTATATATATAGATATATATTACAGATATATAGATATAGATATATAGCAAGATACTAATATGATTTTAATATTAATATAGCAAGATATATAATATATAACAAGATATTATAGATATATATAGATATATATATAAATATAGATATGTAGCAAGATGTAATAGGGAACCAAACCATGCAGTGATCTAGATGAAGTAAGTTCCACAGCGAGCCATTAGCAAGTTCAGAAAACTCTTTATGTTCTGGTTCTGTTGGTCAGGTCAGGATGCTGTTTGAGAGAGCGGAAGACATGGCAACTGTGAGACACCTGCAATTTCTCTGCCTTTCTGAGAGAAGAAATAATGCAACAAGGTCAGTGCCTTTCTGAGAGAAGAAATAATGCAACAAGGCCAATTCTCCTGGTGTGCTGTTAACCACCAACACATTTTGATGACCCTACTGCCGTTGCTGTGTTTGATTGCTCTGTCCCCAGTTCCATATGCATTTCATGGTCTTACTTTGTATGCAGTGCCAGACACACAGTTGCTTACCATTAAGGCTGGAGAGACACCTGTGAGACTTCCTGAAGCCTCCGTGGTCTCCCTTCACTCAGCGAGCACTCCTTCCCCACCAGTGTTCTCCCCACACAGTGCGATGATCTGATGACTTACATGGCTTCTCCACCCTCCCCCACTCCCAGTACCAACACAGTGACCTCCTTGAGGGTAGGGGGTGTCCCCTACTAACAGTGCATATTGCCTTCATTTTGAGTGTAGGTCCACTCCTGATAAGATGGGGATGCCAGTGTCTTTGTCATTAGCAGAAATAATGTATTTTTCATATGCGTGTTCCAGTTACAGATATTAGAAAATATCTTTATGCTCATCATTACCTTGAATTTATGATGGTTCCAAGACCCAACTCCATAGATATCTAGTGCATAAAAAATAAGAAACCTATTCTATTACAGACTTTTATATTTTGATAAGCATTTTTCAAAAATAATTGGTTTCCTTTATTGTCCCACGGATTGTACCTTGTGCATCTAGAAACTTATTCTGAAATGGGGTCCTTCAGTTTTTTTGTACCACGAAAGGTGTTTACGGCACAAAATATTGTAACTATTTCTGTTTTAAACTCAGTTGAAATATGTGGGAATGATCTGAGTAAATCAGAGACAACCTTTTGTCACTCACACACTCTCTCTAGGTGATCTCATCAATTCTCCTGGTGTGCTGTTAACCACCAACACATTTTGATGACCCTACTGCAAGGTGAAGCCACTTCTCTTGAGTGAGGGCTTAGGGATTTTGTTGCTTATTTGCCGTCTTCACCTGATGTCTCTGAGTCATCCCAAGTTTAGCATAACGAAGATGGAACCCCTGACTTTCGCCTCCCAAATCTGTTGCTGCCCAGTCTGGCCCACTGAGGAGCATTTAGCCTGTGGTTCAAGCTGGAGATTAGTAATTGGCTTTGGTTCACCTTTCCTGTTACTCAAACATCCAATCCATAAGAAGGTCCTCTCAGTTCTACCTTCAACTTGAATGTGCCCACTTCTCTCCATCTCTGCTGTTCCCACCCTAATCCAAGTCACAGTGCTGGGTATCTTTCTTATCTTTGTGCCAATTGTTCTTCTGTTCTTTCTCCAACCTGCTCTCTGCCCTGGGAGGCTGCCCTTTATAGACTACATCAGTGGTTTCCTTGCCTTGGAAAGGCAAGGGGGTCCCTGGGTTAACTAGTAAAGTGTCTTGGCAGGAGATCTGAGGAAGAGGTTATTTCTTGCTTCGTTTCCTCCCTGTGCACTCACCTCTGGCTGGCTCTCTTCTTTAATTGGTCAAGGCCTCTCAAGACTGACTCCTTCCTTCTGGGTTCTGGTAACATGTGCCTTCTCTCATCTTTTTGGGTTGGAGTGTATAGAGTACCTCTCTTATTAGGCCCATGCTGCTGCATTCCCTGCTCACAATTTTGTCAGCAGTTGTTTCATTAACTCCTCCCTTATTAGCCTAACTTGGTTGTGTCTCTTGTTTCTGCTGGGACCTTGACTCTCTATATTGTTTCCTATTTCAAGGCACTTCTATGTCCTGTTCTTCTACCTGGAATATGCTTTCCCAGATTCTTGGCATGGCTGGCACCTATCGTTCTTTATGTCTGTTCTTTCTTTCTTTTCTTTTCTTTTTTTTTTTTTTTAAGATTTTATTTATTTGAGAGAGAGAGCACAAAGAGGTAGGGAGGGAGGGGGTCAGATGAAGTGGGAGCAGCAGATTCCCTGCTAAGCAGGGTGGCTGGCGCACGACTCCATCCCAGGACCCCAAGATCAGGATCTGAGCCAAAGGCAGATGCTTAACCCACTGAGCCACCCAGGCGCCCCCTGTTTGCTCTTTAAATATCCATGAAAGTTTCTTCTGAGGTGTTCCCTTTAGCCAGCCTAGATACAGTGGGCCCCCTACTGATGTGTGACAGCAGTACATTGTTTTCTTTAGAGGTTTTTTTCCCCCCAATTTATTTTTTTTAATTTATTTATTTTTAGCATAACAGTATTCATTGTTTTTACACCACACCCAGTGCTCCATGCAAGCCGTGCCCTCTCCAATACCCACTACCTGGTTCCCCCAACCTCCCACCCCCGCCGCTTCAAACCCCTCAGATTGTTTTACAGAGTCCATAGTCTCTATGGTTCACCTCTCCTTCCAATTTCCCCCAACTCCCTTCTCCTCTCTAACTCCCCTTGTCCTCCATGCTATTTATTATGCTCCACAAATAAGTGAAACCATATGATAATTGACTCTCTCTGTTTGATTTATTTCACTCAGCATAATCTCTTCCAGTCCCATCCATGTTGCTACAAAAGTAGCTTTTAGGTTTGCAGTTGTATCTTGGACTTATTTATGTCTTGCTCCCAGGGAACTGTTAATTTCCTTTTTTTTTTTTTTTTTTTTTAAGATTTTATTTACTTATCAGATAGAGATCACAAGTAGGCAGAGATGCAGGCGGGGGAGAGGGGGAGGGGCAGCAGGCTCCCTGCTGAGCAGAGAGTCCTTCAGATGCTGGGCTCAATTCCAGGACCCTGGGATCATGACCTGAGCCAAAGGCAGAGGCTTTAACCCACTGAGCCACCAGAGCAGAGAACTTCTGTCATGTTCTTGGTGTATGCATCCCCACTAAGTAGCATAGGACTTAGCATGTAATAATGATAATGAATGATGACAATGTCTGAAGCAGTTTTAAAATTTACTCCATGCCAAGATTTGTCCTAAAGGTTTTATGCATGTTAACTCCTTTAATCTTTGAAATAACTCTGTGTGTGTGTTTGTGTGTGTGTGGGGGTGTGTGTGTTTGTTATTTTTCACTTTTTATTTTTAAGGGCTCTGAGATGCATCTGAAGTTAAGCACTTTATCCAAGGTCACAGACTTCTAAGTTACGTCAGTGGAAGCTTCATATACAAAGATACACTGTGCTTGCCTAGATAACATATTTTATAGGCTGTATTTTTAAGTATTATCTAAGGAAATAATACTTCAATAGTTTCTCTAAATGGGAAGACAAACCATTTAGGTTATACTTTGCATGTTAACTAATTTTGTATCTATTAGAGGAGATAATTGGCTTATTTAATGCCTGACTCTCATTTTATGATTGGAATAATTTCACAGTGATTACTAAACTAGGTTGTGTTGCATTTTTCCAAATAACCTTCACTCTAAATTACATCATAACCCCCAACACGAGCTTATAATCTAAAATCTGTCCTAGCTTTTCCTTTTTAAAAAAGGTGTGGATTAAAGGGCTGATGAACTTTATTCATATTGGTCTATAGAAACTGTCAGGCAAAAAGTTAAGTCTTCGTTGAAAGTATCTGCCATTTATTAGTTTCCATCAACTTGCAGAGAATAACTCCATTTCTACATGCACAGACCAATGAACTCTCAGTTTGTGTTATGATTAAAAGAGTAGAGCTGCTCTGTTTCATGATCTCTAACACACAACATCCTAGAAATAAAAAGTTTATATGTCTGCGGTTATAAATTTACCTGTTCAAGTTTTATCTGTTTCATGAATAAATAGAATGGCATTTACCAACTGTGTTCTGCAGCACACTAATATCACAGAATGGATACTCACTGCAGCGGTTTCCTGATCAAGTAAGACATGAAACTCTACACAGTGTATTGCCTTTGAAATTTACTAAATGTTTGAGCATGTCAAATCTTCTGAGAAGATCTGAAGTAAAAACAAAAACAAAAACAAAACTTAATTTAGTGCTTGCAAACTTAGTTGAGCAAGGTCCATTTATCTCTAGAACATTTGCTAACATATCACAGAAAAATTATATAGAACATACCTGGGGAAATACTCCTAGTCTTTTTTAAAATCTGTGTATATTGGCACAAAATCTTGTCTTATAAGAATGGGAACAGAAGTTGACCTTAACATAACCTATAGAAGGCCCTGAAGAATTTCCTTTACTATTGTGGGAGGAGAAATAAATTATGTACCTTTAACTTTGGTCATTCTTCCTATTTGTACCTCCCTGTAGTAGCTGTGAACTCTGGTTCTCATAAAACATGGCAGTTAACCATAATAAACGTCATACACCTAATAGCAATATTCTCTTTTATAAAATGTGGAAACAAATTAATTACAGGTGGTAAAGATGAAATGGTTTTGTGGGGTTTTTAAAAAATGTATCCTAAGCTAATAATTTCTGTTTTAAATTGTTGACAAAAGTAATCTTCATTGACAAAGTAGTTTCGATTTCTACATTTATCATTTGGGATACATTTGAGAGAAAGGGAAACTGAGAAGAAAGAGCTGTCCCTCTGAGTCCCGGACCATTTTTAGACAGTATGTATCCTGCCAATTATTGAATTAAGAGTTAAAAGATTGTTTTAAGTGTAGAACTTAAGCACAGGATGGGAAGAGTGACTATTTCTATCCATGTAACTGGATGGTGGTCACTCTTAACATTCCCCCTTCTGGTCAGTTATATTTGTGCATATGCGTGACTCTGCTTCTTCTCTGTTCTTTGCTCTCCTAAACTCTTTCTCCATCACATACATTTTCTATATGACTCAAACTATATATTCATATTGGCTCTCCATTTCTTTCTCCCTCTCCCCAAAGAAATACCTCTCCAAACCGTGGTATAAGTGAGTCGTAAAAAGGACAGTCTTTTTTTATAGATAGTCCTTCCAACGTTCCTTATTTCTGTCTGTGTTGTTTAGTTCTCAGTAGCTGTTCCCTGTGCCTAATGAATCCTATTTCCAGAAAAAATGAATTGAGAGATGATAATGCTTCTGTACATGTTTTCTACCATCCTCTGTATGACTTTTGCCACCTATGCCTGTGGTGTATTAAGCTGGTGATCTGGGTTTGGGAGGTTAACTGAATATCGTAGCTTCCTGATTTGAATCCATGTAGACTGGGACATTCAGTTGTTGGAAGAACAGTGGATGCCTTCTCTTGTGAGTCACATGACTCTTCTGTTTAACTTTATTTTGCCAACAATGAAGCAGTTTTCATTGTTGGGTAAGAGAACACATACCCTGCTAGATCACAAAATCATCAATCATTGGCACAATTTTATTGGTGGGGTGAAATCCTCATAAAGCGAATTGTGTGGAAGGGAACTATGCATCCTTCCATATGTGAGGGACTTTTGGCATGAAATCCATTCGTTACCCTAATGGGATGAAATGTAGTTGAGAATTTACCATACATTTAAATCATTAATGAATTTCTTCAACAATGTGTTCAAATGAATCTTATTTTAAGTCTTGGATAAATTATAACATTACAGTGTGGGCTTAATTCCCCAAGAAATGAAGTCCATTTTAAGTTCAGGGTTTTTTGTTTGTTTGTTTGTTTGTTTGTTTTAAGATTTTATTTATTTGACACACACACACACACACAGAAAGCATCAGCAGGGGGAGCAACAGCAGAAGGAGAGGGAAAAGCTGGCTCCCCACTGAGCAGGGAGCCTGATGCCAGGCTCCATCCCAGGACCCTGGGGTCATGACCTGAGCAGAAGGCAGACAGACACTTCACCGACTGAGCCACCCAGGTGCCCCTTAAGTTCATTTTTAAAATAAATTTTATGAACATGATATTCAAACTGTTCCAGGGTTATCTTGTGTTGGGACAATAGCTTTTTGGTGAAAGGTGGTACTGCCTTGCTTAATTCTGAAAGTAGGGGTCTATCGAAAATAATACCCGATTCAGTCATTAGCACTTCCTCCTTCTTCACCTCTTCTGTTAATCCCTCATTCACCAGGGTGGCACAGTCAGTCCTATTTTCCCAAAGGAATAATCCCATGCATGTGTCACTATTAGCAATGCTATATCTTCTACTTAAAATGGCAGAAAGGAGAAGGACAAGGAAAAATGTATCACACACCCCACAGTAATTATTGAGAAGAACACATGGCTCTTTCCCATTTCACCTCTGACACTTCTACCTCTTTCCTTCTTTTGTGCAATACCCACATTGACTTAGTCCTATCTCAAAGATTTTCTTCCCAGTACTTCCAAATCCTTTTTTTTTTTCTTTTTATGCCTAATTTCATAGAGCATACCTAGGGAAATATTTGTATAAACTTTTTCAAGTCTGCATTTATATATTAGCATGAGTCAAGTATTATCTTATAAGAGAACAAAGTTCATCTCTATCTCCACTCATGGTTCCAATTTTATTTTCCTAGCCCTCAGCCAAACTGAGAGTCTTCCCTTTTATTGAAGCCACACTCCATAGTAAAGAGTTAAAAGTAGAAATGGAAAATTTATTTCCAAATAAGGTTAATTTAACTTTGAAGTAATACTGTTAACTGGCATAGAATATATACTCTGACCCTCAGAAATTTATTTGTTGGGATTTTAAGTTAATCCCAAATGCAAGTTCATTGTTATACATGACCGGTAGCATTAGTGCTTAAAAGTTCATAGGACCATAGCTTTGTATTCCTAGATAGCAATGATTTAGAAAGGAACACTAATGAGTATTAGAAAATCAATTAACATTTGACATTAACTTACTTTTGATACTTGTTTATTTGAAGGCTACAACAGAATACTTGAGATTCTTACATAATGGAAAAACTCTGAGTTACCTGAAAAGTAAAGTGTTGTTATTATTATATGAATGAATTGAAATAACTCAAACAAGTATAAGCCATTATTAGCTTATTATGGAAAGATAATAACCAAGAACATTATGAAAAATTTCCGGAAGAGTTAGACTCATGTCTAAAATGTTCCCATTGGTACCCACAGTGTATCAGATAGATGCTTCTAGGTGACAGTTGAGTGCTGACCATGTAACTCCACTGTGCACAAACAGTTTGCTTAGGAAACGAGGCTTTTCTACTTTATTGAAGTCATGAGCCCTTAGCAGAGATCAAGTTAAATTTATTTAAAAAAATTGCTATGTAAGTTTTGATAATGTTATTCCTACTTTAGAAATAGTTTCTTATTGTGCAGTTTGCTTTAGGGAAAGGAATTTATTTTATTTCTAGAAGGCGGCTACTTCCTGACAGCAGTTGCCCCTGAAGTCACTATTTCAGCATGCACTTTCTTTAATTGGAATGAGTTAAGTTTCAGGAATGCAGTTAACTCCCTTTTGTTCTAAAACTCTCTTAATATTTGTTTGACTTGCCAAAAAATGAAATTATTTATTGACTGCACTGTTTCTGATGATGGATAGGTACATAGTCTTGGTTCTGAATAATAATTACTGGATTCATCATGTTAGGGTTCAGGACACATTTGGAATTTAACCAATGTTGAATGATTATCAGCTTTCAATGGAGCACGGTTACAGACACTGAAACCATAGCAATAAATAAAACTAGCATAATTCCTACACTTATAAAGTTTATATGTAACAAAAAATTATTTATTTTGAGAGAGAGCGGCAGAGAGAGGTAGTACATGTGCAAGTGGAGGGGCAGAGGGGAAGGGAGAGAGAATCTCGAGTGGACTCCCTGCTGTGCATGGAGCTTGATGTGGGCTCGAACTTATAACTATGAGATCATGACCTGAGCCAAAATCAAGAGTCCGATGCTTAACTCTACCACACCAGTGCCAGAAAGCTTATATTTTAACTATGGATAAAATAATCATGTGAGGGCGCCTGGGTGGCTCAGTGGGTTAAGCCGCTGCCTTCGGCTCAGGTCATGATCTCAGGGTCCTGGGATGGAGTCCCGCATCGGGCTCTCTGCTCAGCAGGGAGCCTGCTTCCTCCTCTCTCTCTCTGCCTGCCTCTCTGCCTACTTGTGGTCTCTCTCTGTCAAATAAATAAATAAAATCTTTAAAAAAAAATAATCATGTGAAACAGTATCAGGTAGTAGTAAGTGATAAGAAAGAAGTAAATTAACAGGCATAGAATGGATCAAATTTTTGTGATTGGGATCAAAGTTCTATGATTGCAAGTACGGTAGAAGTGATCACTTCCCTGAGAAGGTGCAAGACCTAAGAGAACTGAGGGGGTTAAGTGCATGTCTGAAGGAAGAGAAACCTAGGCAGAGAGGCTAGCAAGGACAAGGGTCCTGTAGGGATGTGCTTGTTGAGTTCTTGGAAGAAACAGTGACTAGACTGTGGTGAGCAAGGGAGCGAGCTATCAGATAATAGGTCTGAGAGGTATCCATGGACTAGACCATGTCTAATTTTGTAGATCAAGATTAAGGGTTTAGATTTTTAAGTGTGGAGGGCATCTGTGGAAGGCTTTATGTTTAGGAATCACATAATCTTACATAATTTTAAACACTTATTTGGACTGATTATCTAATCCCAATGCTTATTTATGACTCTATGTGACATATAGAGAAAGAGAATTTGAGTCTACTACATTATTTCATGTGAAAATGGATAAGGACTGAGAGTGGTGTAGTATTAGTAGAAACTAAGCCAAAATTGGTTCAGTTCTGCTTACATCCTGAAGAAAAAGATGACACAGTCTGTTCTTGGATTGTATGTTGGTAAGCAAGGAAGAGAGAAGTAAAGGATGACTCCAGGGTCTTTGATCTGGGCACCTGGAATAATATTGCTGCCATTTACTGAAATAGAGAAATTTGGAGAAGAGAAGGTTTGAGGGGAAATGAAGAATTTGACGTTGGATGTTAAGTGTGTTATGCCTATTAGACATCAAAGAGTCAATACCAAATTAACCTGTTGGATGTACAAGAACAGAGCTCGGAGGAGAGGCTGGGGCCAGATAAAAATAATGTATTAGTGCAGAAGTCTTATTCACCCCAGGAGTATTTGCAACCACAAAGAGAGTAAGTGTAGAGAAGAAAGGAGAGATGAAGGCTGAGAGCTGAGTTCTTAGAAAGTCAGGGAGGACCATAAAGGATCAGCTAATAAGATTAAGAAGTAATAAAGAGCGTGTGGTGTCTCAAAAGTCAATTGAAAAAAAAAAAAATTTCAAGGAGGAACAAGTGTGCTAAAAGCCCTGAGAAGGAGAGGTAGATGGGGCAGATAAATATTCGTGAACTTGGCAACATGGAGATCAGTAGGCATCTAGGTAAGTGCTTTTCATGAAGCAGTAAAAATGAACATCAACTTTGGATGAGGGCAGTAGAGGAAGTGCACAGAGCTATTATTATTCCTTGTCAGAATTTTGCTGTACAGGAAGGAAGACAAATGAAGAAGAAGCTAATAAGGGATAAACAGTCAAGAATGTTTACTAATTTTTTTTAGATATACTATATTACAATATGTTTGTATAAAGACGGAAATAATTCTTCAAGTGGAAAAGGTGATGATGCAGAAAAAAGAGTACGTGATTGCAGAAGTAAAGTCCTTGATAGACAAACTAGGATTGGGCCCCCTGCTGAAATGTAGGGCTTTTTTTAAATTTTAAGATTTATTTATTTTTGGGATGCCTGGGTGTCTCAGTTGGTTAAGCAGCTGCCTTCGGCTCAGGTCATGATCCCAGCGTCCTGGGATCGAGTCCCACATCGGGCTCCTTCCTGGGCAGGGAGCCTGCTTCTCCCTCTGCCTCTGCCTGCCTCTCTGTCTGCCTGTGCTTGCTCTCTCTCCCTCTCTCTCTGACAAATAAATAAATGAAATCTTAAAAAAAAAAGATTTATTTATTTTTGAGAGAGAGAGAGTGAGAGTGAGCACAAGTTGGGGGACAGAGAAGGGAGAGGGAGGGAGAGAAAGAGAATCTCAAGCAGACTCTGCACTGAGAGTAGAGCCCCAAACAGGCCTCAATCTCATGACTCTAAGATCATGATCGAGCGCTGGATGGTCAGCTGATTGAGCCACCCAATTGCCCCATGGAGGGCTTATTTTTATTATTTTTTATTTTTAATTTTTAAAAAAGATTTTATTTATTTACTTGACAGAGGGAGACAATGAGAGAGGAAACACAAGTAGGAGAGGAGGGAGAGGGTGAAGCAGACTCCCCACTGAGCAGAGAGCCCAATGTGGGGCTCAATCCCAGGACCCTGAGATCATGACCTGAGTCGAAGGCAGATGCTTAATGACTGAGCCACCAGTCATAAGCCCCAGAGGGCTTATTTTTAAACCTCTGTGACAGAAGTGAGATCCAAGTATCTGAGTGTAGTTGCCAGTAGGTTGTCAGTTTTAGGAAAGGAAAGATCTGGAAGTTCCCTTCCAATTTTTCATATTTTCTCATTGAAATATTGAAAACAATATTTGCAGACAGGGAGAAGGTTTTGGAAAATGACAGGTCTAGGAGAAGGTAGAACATAAATGATCCACCCAGAGAGAGGCGGTGTGGATTGACTGAGGAAAATAGTAAGATGGCAAGGCAATTTTAAGAGCCTACTCAATGTTCATGACTGTTAATTTCAAGTCAGAATTGGTTGGGTGGTTTTGTTCTAGCCATATTCAGTTTCTCAGGAACAGGTCAAGGTAATCAGAGTTGGCTTTAATCTTAACTGGGGCTTGTCCAGGTGGGTTTGAAATCTAAAAGAAGAGTAGGAGAATGGAGGGTGAAAGAGAGTAGAAGGATAGACAGTGGGAAGGCCACTTGGGTAAAACGAAAATGGTGGCATAATTTGTATTTACCAAGTGTATTACAAATGATTGTAAGACCTCTAATTTCTTTCCTTCTGTGTATGCTCTTTGAAAACAAAAGTAGTAACTAGTCTTACTAGCAAAGAGCCAGAGCAAAAACTCAGCTCAACATCCTCATGTCCAGTAGACCTAGGATTCTGTGTTGACAGGGTCACTCAGGAAATAGAAATTGCCCTATTCAATTCAATATGCAAATAATGAGGATTTTTCATGAGACTGGATTGTTTTAGAAAGTACTAGGAATGCAATTTCTACACTGAAAAATTTTGATTTTGATTTTTTTTTTTTTTTAATAACTCTTACCTCTTGAAGGCATCTTGAACATGCTACCGAAATGACATGCTCATGGAGATCAATCCACTGGTTCTTTGGTGTCCCATCGAAGCAGGGTGTTTTTTCCTGGAGTTTGATTATCTTTTGAGGAAGCAAAGAATACTCCTGCTAGATAGAAGTCAGAGATGACAGCTTTAACGTCTGTGGAGCTGTAAGAAGAAATAAAAACAGCAGGATTTTGGGTGAGGAGTTGTCGAGGACAAGGGACTGAAGTTGCAGTTAATTGCAGTACACAGCTGGCTTGTTGACACCACATGCGGGCTTTGTGTTCTCTGGGTGTCAGTGCCCATATACGGCCCCCCCGCAGAGGGCTCCATGTGGCCTTTCTGAATGTCATAACAAAATGATACATTTTTTGTAACACAAATTGATTAAATACATTTTCATTCTTTAAAGAAAGGACCACCTGTAGTGCTCTCTTGGAACTACACAAAAGCAATTATATTTTGTTCTTCTGTTTATTTGAAAAAAGCTGGTAATAAGGCATTCTGTCTTTCTCTTAGCTAGTGGCTGAGAGATAGGATGAAGGGCAACCACTAAATGTTTCATTATACGGCCAAAGAAAATGTCTATTCTTAATGACACTTCTTTTTAAAAGGATTTTTAGAAACTTATTAGTACCTTAAATTCGTCTAGACTTAAAGCACAGATACCTATTATATTTTGTTTAATATGTTTTTATGTTGGAATCATTTATTAAGCCCTAAGAGCAACTGCAGAAATATCCTTAATAAAGCAGCACATTGTAACCGTCAAAGATGCTCATGGAGAATCGTCCTCATAACAGAGAATAATAGTTCTCCGTTGAAAAAGTTCCCCACCTGTGGTCTTAGGAGTGCTTGTAATGTTACGTATCATTTTGTGTATATGTGCATTTTCAGGAAAGAAAAACCTTAGCTTTTATCAAATTCTCATGAAAGTCTCTGATCTCTTTAAAAGTATTAATAATTATTACAGTTGTAAAATTGAGATAATGATCTCTTTTGCAGACTGTTTGACTCTACGTATTAGAAACAGTATTTTAAGAGACAACTACCACATTGCCTAATCGATGTTCAATACATGTTAATTAAATTTCCATTGGCAGGGCTAAGGCAAATACTGCTAAAGATCATTTGGAAAAGGAGGAAGTATCAATACATTTGGAAATAAGAGAACAAAACAGAATTTTGAATAGATGGATGAGAGAAAGCAAAAAGATGTACTTGTTGAAGGAAGTGATGATTGGTTCATGTACTCCTGGGTGAGGTCCAGGATCTTGTCTGTTTTCAGGTGTTCTCAGGACATGTCTCACTCCAGGACAAAGGGAATAGGAGAATGTTGTTGATCATAATGATGATTTTATAGGTCAACGGCATGCTTTATTTTTATTTGTTTTTTTTACTTTCTCATTTTTAAAAATACATTTAAAAAATTGCTTTTGTTTATTTGACAGGGAGGGAGAGATTACAAGTAGGCAAAGAGGCAGGGAGGGAGAGAGGGGGAAACAGGCTCCCTGCTAAGCAGAGAGCCCGATGTGGGGCTCAATCCCAGGACCCTGAGACCATGACCTGAGAGGAATGCAGAGGCTTAACCTACTGAGCCACCCAGGCTCCCCTTTTAAAATATTTTTAAAAGACATATTTTTTTTATTTTAGAGAGAGCATGAGCGGGAGGAGCAGAGAGATAGGGAGAAAGAATCTTAAGCAGATGCCATGCTGAGCTTGGAGCCCAACATAGGGCTCAAGCTCACAATCCTGAGATCTAGACCTGAGCTGAAACCAAGAATCAGACACTTAGTTGACTGTGCCAACCAGATGCCCCAAAGATATGTTAAAAAGAATAATAGTAAAATAATTAGAGAACTATTACTTCTTCCCAGTTTTAAATCCTGTTTCCAATTCTGAAACTTAATGAATGTGTTATTTATTGTTTATCAGTGGATTTACATTTTTCCAAATTAAGTTTTAAAGTTGTGATTCTGGATGAGTTCAAAAGGAAGAGGCTAGATTGATAGCTGGTTGATTTAAAAAAAAAAAACTATTTTCAAAGTATAGTAGAAAAAAGGATGATTTTCAATAAATAGTGCTGGATGGATTTCATATGGAGACAAAAGTATCTTCTATCCTGTATCATACTGTGCACAGTAAATCAGTTCCACATGGCTTGCAATCTAAATGCAAAGAGCAAGCCACTATTTTTTTTTTTTTTAACCGTAAGAGAACATCATCATGATCCTTTGTGGGTAAAGATTTCTTAAACTGGACACACACAAAAAGTGCCCATTATGGAAGTAAGAATTTATACAGTGGTCTTTAGTAAAATTGAAGAATTTTTATTCATCAAAAGACAGCATATTAAAAGGATTGAAAAGGCAATGCTCAGAGTGGGAGAAATATTCACAATACATTTATTTATAAAGTACTTATCACCAAGGTTTTTCAAGAACTATTGTAAGTAAAAGAGAAAAAGGAGAGGGACCCAGGAGAAAAATTGACAAGATACTTGAACAACAACGAAGGTATGGCAAATTAACATATGAAAGGTGACCTAACGCAATTATCAAGGAAAAGCCAATCAAACCCAATTCCATCAGAGGACACAACTATCAGAATAGCTAAGATGAAAATCACAAACAATACTAAGTATTGATAAGTATGTGAAGCAACTGGAACCCTCAAATACTTCAGAGTGAAAATTGGTACAACCAATTTGTAAAACTAGTGTTAGTCACTAAATATGAATATATGTATGAATATAAATTACATCTAACAACCCATATATATAAGTACATACAGCCCCTATATATAAAAATATATATATACTTGAATATATATATTTGAAATTAAAAAAAAATATGGATATAAATTACATATAACGACCCAGCAGTTTCATTCCTTGGCAGGTATCCAACAGAAACACATAATTACTACCAAAAAATGTATAGAATGTTCATCAAAGCACAATTTGTAGTAGTTTCAAACCTAAAGCTACCCAAGTGTTTGTCAATGATATAATGGATAAATAAATCATAGAGTATTCACACAATGGAATGCTGTTGTGTAGAATGAGAATGAACGTTCTATAATAATGCGCAGCAATAGGGAACTATGTCACAAACATGTTGAAGGAGAGAAACCAGACACAACAAAATGTACCTTATATGATCCTATTTTTATAAAGTCTGAACACAACAAATCCACCCACAGGGACAGAAGTCAGAAGGGTAGTGAGCTTAGAGGTAGTGATGGAACGAGGGGCAGGAGGGTATCTCCTGGGCACCAGTCATGGTCTGTTTCTTGATCTAGGCATTGGTAACACAAATATGTACCATTTGAAAAAGCTCCATAGGTGCCCTACGTATTTTTGGAATACATGTATTTCAATAAAGAGTAATGAATCAATTTAAGTTGTCTGGAAATAAAACTCATAGCTTTGAACTCTATTAATTTAAAGGTATAAATGCTTTGGTACATTCCAGTAACTTGTTTTTAGTGACGAAAAATTGCAGCATTGGGCAAAATATCTATGTGCTTTTTTATGACCTCCTTTTGCCCAGTGGACTAAGAGGCCACGATATGTCACCAGGGAAGTTTCCCAGGAAAGATTTCTGTAGTGATGTGTGCTTCCGCAAACATATTATTTGCTGAAATAAACACTTCAGCTCCTCTCAGGATTTGAAGTAAGTGTTCATTAAACTGCTAGGGAAAGGCACAAGAATTCACTGAACAGAAAATAAATAGCCTGCTGTCTAGCTTTTCTCTCACAGATAGAAAACTTGAAGATTAATCAGATTATGTTGGTGAACATTGCTCCCTTCTTCCCAATCCAAACCAAATATAAACAAACTAATTGAAAAACACATCATCTCTGATGCATTTTAAAGGCCTTTCTTTTTTCCATTTTTAGGAGGGAAGTCAGTTTAAATTCCTTTTAAAACATATACGATATTGAATGCATTTAGAAAAACAATGTGGTGATGGGGTGAGTGGGGGTAGTTATCCCAAGAAGTATTACTGGGCTTATTAATGAAACAACGTAAGGCTAACAGCTTCTAGGAAATGAGCCATCAATGTGCTTCTCAAGCTCTTTCTTGGAAAGAACTGTCTCAATGTGCTCTTCCTATCTACATTTTTTGGTTTGGATGGATCGTTCTGCTTAGAATCACCACCCTGTGATTATTATTTTTTTTTTCTGAAATGGAGAGTATATAGATTATGATTTAATTTTTAAAATTTTTTTAATTACTTTTCAGTGTACTAGAATTCATTGTTTATGCACCACACCCAGAGCTGCATGCAATACGTGCCCTCCTTAATATCCACCACCAGGCTGGCCCAACTTCCCACCTCCCACCCCTTCAAAACCCTCAGATTGTTTTTCAGAGTCCACAGTCTCTCATGGTTCATTTCCCCCCTCCAATTTCCCTCAACTGCCTTCTCCTCTCCTTCACCCCATGTCCCCGGTGTTATTTCTTATGCTCCACAAATAAGGGAAACCATATGATAACTGTCTCCCTCTGCTTGACTTATTTCACTCAGCATAATCTCTTCCAGTCCCCTCCATGTTGATACAAAAGTTGGATATTCGTCCTTTCTGATGGAGGCATAATACTCCATAGTGTATATGGACCACACCTTCCTTATCCATTCATCCATTGAAGGGCATCTTGGTTCTTTCCACAGTTTGGTGACCATGGCCATTGCTGCCATGAACATTGGGGTACAGATGGCCCGTCTTTTCACTACATCTGTATCTTTGGGGTAAATACCCATGAGTGCAATTGAAGGGTCATAGGGAAGCTCTATTTTTAATTTCTTTTTTAGAAATAATTACTTTATACAGAGCCTCCTGGAAAACCCAACTTAATATCTTGCTTTTTATTTTCTTATATGTTGATTGATGAGGTTTAGGCCACTACTGAAGGAAGATAATAAAATATAATCAATATCAATATTCAAAACATAAGAGGAACCAATTCATGAGAAGGCTAAAGTGTACATTACAAATCCTGTTATTCAGGATTAATTAGTACAGTTATCCATTCAGAGGGTAAGGGTTAGTAAATGAAAGACAAAAGCACGTCTGAGTGTTCAGTTAAAAGAGTTGAGTTGACAGCCGACAGAAGTAGCGTAGCGTTCAAAAATCTTCGCTGAGATACCTGGGAAATGCTGCATTTTGCTTCTCCCCAATTTGTATAGTATGAATCATTATGTATAATAACATGAAACTAATTTTCTAAAGGTTTTCTCTGAAAACTGGGGAATGTGCCCCTATTGCCTCTTCACTCATTATGGAATGATAAGCCTTTGATAAATTAGAGTCACTGCTGTTAATGTGGATAAAACCAGAGCCTGAAGAAGGAGGGTTCAGAAATAAAGAGACAAGTGTAGGGAGAGATGGGAGTGTGGACCAAAACTAGCTGTATCAGTTACTCGGATGCCACCCCGGCTCCTGGAGGAGAACGTTGTCCTAAGGGATGTGGAAGGTCAAGCAAGGGGAATGTCTTCCTCATGGGGAGCTGATCTGTAGAAGTTTCCTGAGGCTGCTCTAACAAATTACTAGAGACTGGGTGGCTTATAATTCTGGAGGCCAGGAACCTGAATCAAGGTGTGGGCAGAGCCACACGCCCTTCTGATGCTCCATTAGAGAAAACATTTCTTACTTCATCCATATGCCTTGCTTTCTTTGTCTTGAGACCACATGACTCAAGTCTTTGTGTCTTTCTCATGGCCCCCTCCTCTTTTCTGTGCCTTCTCCAAACTCCCTCTGCCTCTCTCTTTCTGTGATTGTATCCAGAGCCCAGCTGGACCATCCAGAATAACCTCCTTCTCTCGACTTTTTTAACTGAATCACATCTGCAATGGCCCTTTTTCCAACTAAGATAATAGTCTCGGGTTCTAAGGATTAGGACATGGGTACCTGCCTATCTTCTTAGCCACCAGGCAGGCCCCCTACATGATCAGCGCCCCCCCCCCAATATATAGCTTCAGTTGTAGAATCCAAATGAGAAAAGAAAGCCCTCTTTTTGCTTGCATTGTAACCAACTCTCATAGTCCTGTTTAGGTAGTTCTTTCCATTATTAATTAGTTTGGAGTAGTGAGCCACAGGTTTACAGACGTGGAAAGGGACTTTCAGAGTCTAATTTTTCCACTCAACAGCTGACCAGTTACATGGTCATTAGCAAAGATAACAAGGTTCTCTGAAGAAATGGAACTAGGACCGAGGACCTTGGTCTATGGCACTTCCTACTTCATCAGTTTGAATGACTGTGGCATTGCATACTACTTGGGTTAAGCAATTCATTCTTGAATACTGCTCTATAAAGTTTCTTTTTTTAATTTGTCAAAACCAACAAATTTGGGGTGCCTGGGTGGTTTAGTAGGTTAAGCCTCTGCCTTCGGCTCAGGTCATGATCTCAGGATCCTGGGATCAAGCCCCGCATCGGGCTCTCTGCTCAGCGGGGAGCCTGCTTCCCCCTCTGTCTCTGCCTGACTCTCTGCCTACTTGTGATCTCTCTCTCTATCAAATAAATAAAATATAAAATCTTTAAAAAAACCTAACAAATTTGATATTTTTTGTGACAAACTTGATTATTAAGTTAATAATGCTGAAGTACACAAGTTATATATGTGCAATAATAAATGAAATTGTCTTTTCCTCTCCAAAATGGAGAATATGCCAAGCAAACCTTTCAAAGACACTCCTGTATTTGTCAGTTCTCATTTGTAGTTTCCTTATCCATTCGAGCGTTTGCAGTACAACTTCAAAAGAGGCCATTACTCTGAAGAAATGAAGAAATACTTCGTTTTTGTTTTAACTTTTGTAAGGTCTATTACTAGCCCACTAGGAATACTAATGTGAATTGCTTTGTAAGAATGGCATTGTTCAGAGACACAATAAATACCAGATCAGAGCATATACTTTCATAACGCTAAATTATGCTATCTATTTTCAGAATTTAGGAATGCATGGCTTTACATAAAAGTACATGTGGTTGTCTTTTCTCCTCATGAAGAACTTCTTTTGAAACCAAAGATAGAAGTGGATGTCAAAGTGAGCCTTCTCTCTCATGGGAGGTTTCTGATGTCTACAAGATAAAAACAGAGAATCCAATTAGAAAATTAATGAGATAACTGTGTGTCTGTGAAGGAAAGGAAAAGGGTGTAGAAAGGAGGTGTAGAAAAGGAGGTGTAGAAAGAAAGCGAGTGAGCCAGAGAGACATTGAAAAAGGAGCATTATAAATTCAGAATCTCAGGGGAAGAGAAAGGATTCTTTTAAGTGCTTTGACAAACCTGTCAGTCGGCTGTGTAGCTTTTAATGTTAATAATCAACAGTGTTATTTGTGTGATACTTTGATAAATAAGTCTAATTTGACTGAAAGCTAACTTAATGTGATAAATTTTGTTGTGGATTTGGCAGTGTCCTTTGCACCTCCCCCCCATCTGAAACACTTTGAGATCAAGGAAGTAGATTAGACTTTGAGAGTTAAAGTTTAATCAACACCATGGATGTTAGGAAAACACCAGGAAAAAAAAATGTGTATCTTCCAGGATGCCAGGCCTGATATAATCTGTCCAAAGTAACCTTTTACAGATAGGATGTGTGAGACGTGGAGTGGTTTTGGAGATGAACCAGGTAAATATACATAGAAAAAAAAAGTTACAGAGACAACTGTTTTTAACACTCAATGTAGTGCCGTCCAAGGAAAAGACTAGGGCCCACAGACTATAATATCTCCAACCTCTTGTCTAGTGGCTTCACTTGGTTACTTATACAGATGAGGGTAAATAAAATATAGCCTCTTTTAAAATAAAAAAAATTAGGGGCAGCTGGGTGGCTCAGTGGGTTAAGCCTCTGCCATCGGCTCAGGTCATGATCCCGGGGTCCTGGGGTTCACGTTTTGCTCTCTGCTTGGAGGGGAGCCTGCTTCCCTTCCTCTCTCTCTGCCTGCCTCTCTGCCTACTTGTGATCTCTCTCTGTCAAATAAATAAATAAAACCTTTAAAAAAATGAGATAATATAAAAAAATTAGTCATTTGTACTTTCATCATAAATGTCTTGCTGAATAATTATTTGTATGGGGATGTCAACTAAATATTCAAGTGCAAACTGATAATTTAATCTAATGGTGTAATGAAAGAACCTTTTAGATAAATGCTCAGTCTTAGAATCCTATCCTCTTTCCTATAACTTTTCCAGCTGGCATCTGGTCATGTGGGAAAGGGAATGACATGTGTCTTCTTGGTGATGAAGGGCAGGAAGAGTCTTCAGACTAATGTAGCAGTTTATGGAATCTTGCTGAACCTAGCTAATCTGGATTATGACCTAACTAATAACAGTGAGTCTGTTTCTATGTTGTGTCAAGGCATTTCCAAGATTTTTCCCAGCTAATCTTGGCTCTTGGTTATACAATAACCTCTCTAAACAGGTCTGTTAGATTCTTAGATTTTGCCTTGGGATCTCCCTCTGTTTTGGTACAGGAGACAGCCAGGGGCAGGCCCATCATCCCAACTCAGCTATCTTCTGGGAACCCACTGGGTGTATAGGTTTTTGTATATCATGCTGCATGGGAATTAAAGGAGGTCTGGTGTTTCCCTCATTGCTTAGTTTATTTTGATAATGGCTGCTTCTAGATTTGCTTCAGTGTAGTTTATAGGACAACTGACTTTAGAATCCTCAATTTTTTTCAAAAAAATTTTTTTAAGATTTTATTTGTTTATTTGAGAGAGTGAGAGAATGAGAGAGAGAGTTTGAGAAGGGGTAGGATCAGAGGAGGAAGCAGACTCCACAGGGAGCCCGATGTGGGACTGGATCCCAGGATTCCAGGATTATGACCTGAGCTGAAGGCAGTCGCTAAACCAACTGAGCCACCCAGGTGCTCTTTTTCAAACTTCTTAACATAACTCTTCTTTTTTGTGGTTTTGGCCATGAGGATGGATATCAGGCATGAGTCTGAGTATCTGCTTCTCTAAAAACAGAAATCTTACCATCTTCTCCTTGATCTTTGACCAACATTTTAAAATAAAATTTCCATATTGAGGCCATCATGTCTACATCCCAATTCCAAAATGGCAGGTATGGAAATTTTAGAGCATTCTTTTTTCTTTTTTCCTGTACACAATTAGTCTTTCAAAATGATTGTCTTAGAGCAGAGAGAAGTGGGTTATATATTTTTTCTCTTTATACTCTTGCTGTAACCAGTTGTCGCCCTCTTTTCATTCCCATTTAGGTGGACAGAGGCTTCAGGCTAACTCTAGGCATGTCACATGGTTAGGGATGTCAAAGAGGAAAACATTCAAGTAGTTAAAAAATATTCTGCATTTTACAACCCCCATTAAGATGACTACAGTACATTACAAGAGGGTCAAACCTGACTAGGGATAAATGAGGGAGGGTGCGCCTGGCTGTCTTAGTTGATTGAGCGTGGGACCCTGATTTTGGCACAGGTCATGATCTCAGGGTCGTGAGGTCAAGCTCTGAGTCAGGCTCTACACTCAGCCCAGGATCTGCTTACCCCTCTCCTTCTGCGCCTCCCCCTGCTCTTGCTTTTTCACTCTTTCAAATAAATAATAAATAAGTAAATAAATAATTTTTTTAAAAGAGAGAGACAAGTGATGGAGAAATCTGTCATGTATTTTCAATCCTTGATAGAGCTTATGTATAATTTCAGTGTAGGTTTCATTTCCTCTGATAATCTTAAGGGGTTTGATACGCCTGCCCTGAGAAATATTTTCTAAGGTTGAAAGTCTTCCTAGACATGCCATTAGGCTGTGTTTTAATGGTGTGTCTGATTCTCTCTATGTGGGTGTTGAGGTGATGAAAAGGCATTTTTGTGTGATAGTTTTCCTTTTCTTCTTTTAAGCATTAATTCTCTTATACTATTTGAGATCATAAACACAATTTCTGGAAATATGACTTTGAAGAGGAATTACCTAATTTAGTGTTTCTATGACTTTGTTTCTGTATTTCCCCAAATCAAGTTTTATTTTGTGCTTCCTCCATATAGCTCTCTATTTTCTCTATCTTTCAAAGGTAATCAACTTGAGATAGACAATAGAATACACTATTTGGGTGATGAAGCCTGTCAAAGTCTCAGTGTGGTTTTTATTATCATTTACACTTAGAAAGTAAAGGGTAGGCTCCCGGCTCTCAGTTCAGTTTTTGCCTCGTTCCTAGTGTTGGCAGCCTAGAAGATTTGTTTGTATGGATTCCGAAAGTGAGAAGAAAGTGGAACCATGATCTGTAGGCCGTGGCATATTCTCCTGATCTTTTATATATTCCTAGTACCCGGCAACCAAATTTAAGTATGACCTCCTCCTTCAGCCATATTAGCCTCGTTTGTGTTCTCTGGGACTTTACAATTCCGTCTTCTTTCCCAGCCATGTGGCTACCCTGGGTCTGGCATGGTTTTTTCATATCGCAATGGCATCTCTTCACATGGCACTGGACTGACTTCTCTAACCAAGCCGCGCTTCTCCCCCCAGACTTCTTCCCGTCAATCATGTGGTATCAGATCATGGTTTTATTTCCACAGAACTCTTCTCATTACTGTTTGCTAGCACTGCCCTAGCAAAGTACCATGGACTGGGTGACTTAAACAATAGAAATGTATTTTCTGGGGCCACAGAGTTCTGAGATGGCTTCTTCTGAGGCCTCTCTCTTTGACTTGTAGATGGGCATCTTCTCACATATTGTTCCTTCTGTGTCTGTGTCCAGCTTTCTTCTTGTGAGGATTCCAGTCGTACTGGATTAGGGCACATCCTAATGATGTCATTTTAACTGAATTACCTCTTAAAGACCCTACCTCCAAATACAGTCACATTATAGGGTACTGAGGGTGAGGATTCCCAGTATGAATCCTATGAATTTTGGGGGCACACAATCAACTATCTGTAACAATAAATAACTATCATTTGATTCTTTGTTTTTGGATTCCTTCCTTGCTTCCTTCCTTGCTTCCTTCCTTCCTCCTCTTCTTCCCTCCCCCCTCCCTCCCCTCCCCTCTCCTCTCCTCTCTTCTTCCCTGGAAAGAAGTACAGCAAAGTCACGGCTTTATCTGTCTTTCTTCACACTAGCACCATGCCCTCGGAATTGGTGATTAGTGCCTGATTCCGATCACTTGTTCAATGATCTTTATTTTTCATGTAAATTATTTGTGTCATTAAGTAAAAATATGATACATGATTTCCCCCACATTCTAAAGACTTACTCATTACTGGCCTTGCTAAAATTCTCTTTGCTGCATCCCCTGATTTGCAAAAATAAAGAAATATCAGAAAATGATGTAAAGTTTCAAAGTTTCTTGTTCTAAGCTCATCACCTGAAATAAGTGGGTGTTGCTCAGGCAGTAGCTATCTTTTTTTTCCATTGTCACCTTTTCTGTGTGACTATAATTACAGATTTCTGGAGGTCAGCTCAGGTTTTCTTGCTATATCAGTAAAACATAAAGCTTATCTTCTTATTTTAAGAGGGCATTTTCACTTCTGAAATACCTTTACTACTAAAACAGCTTTGAAGTTATTCCTTTAGGCTAAAACCTTACTAGTATTATTTTTCTATACCTCAAACAAATCCGGTTCTCCCGTGACACACACTGGCAATATTGTTGAAGTCATGCATTTCCACATGACCTAAAATATTTTGTTCCTGCTGTTTCCTGTATGCTCTGATAAGGTTGGATTTGATCAGAGCTCTGTAATCTTGGAGTACAGGGATAATTAAGGGAGCCCCCTTACACACACCATGTTTATGTCTGTGGAATGACTTACTGCAAAGAAACCTCCTAGCCCAGATGACTTAAGTCAGACTCAGGGATGCCCCTGTGACAAGACCAGACATGTGATTAGCTCAGCTGTTTTGTCCCCAAAGATAACTTCAAGAAAAATGCTTGTTCATCACACCTCACATTTCTGTCCTTCCCCTAGGCCCCTGAACTTTGACCCTCTCTCTGCTCCTGCCAGCACATAGCCTTTCATGAGAATTGGCTGATCACAAGGTAAAATCGTGTCATAACTACAGTCAGGTCATGCCACCTGCACTCATCCTACATGTGATGGCTACTTGTAGGTGTCAACTTAACAGCACTAAGGGATGCCCGGAGTGCTGGTAAAACACTATTTCTGGATGTTCCTGCAACTGTGTCCCTGGAAAAGATCAGCACTCGAATCAGTAGATTGAATAAAGAAGACAGCCCTCACCAGTGCACTTGGCCATCATCCAATCCCCGAGGGCCTGAAGAGAGCAAAAAGGCAACATGAGGATGAATTCAGTCTTTGAGCTCAGACAAGACTGTTGTCCTGTTCTTCCCTTGGACATAGGTGCTCCTGTTTCTTGGGCTTTGGACTTGCACCAGGGGCCCCTGGATTCTCAGGCTTTTGCACTCAGACTGAATAACCCCACTGCCTTTCTTCGTGTCCAGCTTTTGCTCTTATTTATCTCTATACATTCTATTGTTTCTGTTTCTCCAGGTCTTTCTAGTATAATCGATTCCTTCCTTTCTGTTAGCTTTTGAGAATCTTGCTCACCTTATGTCAGAGCTTTCTCCCTATCGCGGTTGCCTCCCTCCCCCATGGAAATAATATATATTTTTAAAGATTTTATTTATTTATTTGACAGAGAGAGATCACAAGTAGGCAGAGAGGCAGACGGGGGGAAGCAGGATCCCTGCTGAGCAGAGAGCCTGATGCAGGGCTCGATCCCAGGACCCTGGGATCATAACCTGAGCCAAAGGCAGAGGCTTAACCCACTGAGCCACCCAGGCACCCTGAAATAATATTTTCAAAGAAAGCCTTTCCTTAGCTAAGTCTGCATTTTTTTTTTTTACTTTATAAATGTATCATTGGAACATTATTTTTATATAGTTTGAAGACAAGCAAATGCTATATGTAGATGTGGCTTTCAGTAATCTCTCTTGACCTTTCCATGAGCTCAAAAATTAGAAAATAAAGTTCACTTCAGAGGACAGGTTCACTTCATCCTGTTTCTTTTCTTTTCTTCTTCTTCTTCTTCTTCTTTTTATTTTTTTTAAGATTTTATTTATTCTTTTCAGAGAGAGAGAGCACAAGTTGGGCGGGGTTGGGGGCAGGGGTGGAGGGCAGAGAGAGAGAGAGATAGAGAGAGAGAGAAGCAGACCACTTGCTCAGCTGGAGGCCATGACACGGGGCTCCATCCCAGGACCTGAGGATCTTGACCTCAGCCAAAAGGCAGACACTAATGGACTGAGCTGCTCAGGTCCCCCCGTCCTATTTTTGATAAGATTATATTTGGTCTCCATTACACTTACTCAGTTCTGCCATTATAGCACAGAAGCAGCCATAGATATTATGTAGAGAAATGAGCACGATTGTTGCTTCCAATTAAGTTTTATGTACGAAAACAAGTAGAAGGCCCAAACTGACCCACGGGCTGTGGTTTGTGAACTCCTGGCATAGAATATGCAACAGAAAATTGAATGCTGTGTGTTCGGGATTGAGTTCCACTGAGCAAATAACCTTGCTTTATCTTCATTTCTTTTCTCAGAGACCAAACATAAAATGCTACAAGGAATTGCTTCTAACATGATGAAGAACTGGTAAGCTTTAAAGAAAACAATACCTTTCTAATAAATTTAAAACTATTTATCAGTTACATAGATAATAAATGACAAACCTCATACTTGTGCAAATAAACTCGATTTCCTCTTTAAAAAACATATCAAATTCATCTGAAATTATGCCAAAAAGGAAATTATAACATTACTAGATAAAAAGATTATTTATAGTAAAAGAGGATGGTGGAGTGTTTAATTAATTTGGCAAAATTGATGATTATGTCTCATGGTCTGTTTACTTCATTGAGAATCCTCATTTTAATTTTTTTCATGAGTTAGTAAAGCTCCTAGGCTCCATCTGACAAGTTTTGATAATAACATTTTTTTCATTATTATGTGGGGTTTTCAGATCATAAACCATCAGAGAAAAACCAAGCACTTTTGGTTTTAATTTCTTAATAGAACTAAGAAATCATGGTCTAAAATGACCCAACTGACTGTCCAGTACAGAAGATCCCAACTCTGCAGATGGTCCTCTGGTCTGATAGACACATGTTGATAGGCAGAGCTCACAACTGTGGCCTGAGAAAGATGGTCGGGGTTGGAATCCCTTCAACTACATTCAAAAATCAAGTCCTGACCTTGGGTGTATTCTATTTCACCCTGAATCTCATTTTTCTCTTTTGTAACAGATTAGACTGTTCTCAAAAGTTTGTGAAAAGATGCAAATATAATTAAAAGTTCTTGGCACATCATAGAAACTCAGTTGTTATTCTTTTAACTGAGATTGACAGAGTGCTGATTGTGTATTCGGCGTGATGCTGTAGTACCTTCCATACTTTTCCTCATTTAACCCCCAGAACAACCCAATGGGGCAGCTCTACTGTTACTCCCACTTTACAGATGAGAAGCAAGTTCAGCTTGATTAGAGACGGAGGGGAACACATCAAACAAATGATTGGTAATTGAGCTGTTTATTGAACATTGAGTTCTCTCTCCCCGAATCCCCAGTTCATGCTCTGTACCACTATCCCAGAACAAAATGGCAGCCTGAAGTTGTGTCATGACCATAGTGCTTTGTTTTGTTGTTTCCTCTTCTAAAACTCATGGAAGTTTACATAAGTGTTAAATTTCTGGATTCTCTTACGTACTCTGAACATACATAGCAGCAACCATCTAGAGCTGAGTAGTAACTACTTCCCCTTGGGTGAGGTGAATGCTTTCCAGTGTGTCTCTACTTCTTACTGCCTTATGCTGGGTAGTCTTTAATCTTTCCCTTACCTACTCATTTTAACACCATGCTACCTTCATGTTTCTTAGTTTCTTTCCATCAGAGAAGTTAAGGGCCAACGTTAAAATAGTAAGTTAGAAAACTGCAGATTAAGGAAGGCCCTCCAGCCATCTCTTTTAATAGTCTCTAAATGTTTTGATTGCATGTCTCTTTTAGAAATGTTTTGGGATAACTGGGTGGTGCGATTGGTTGAGCAGCTGACTCTTGGGTTTCAGCTCGGGTCATGATCTCAGGGTTGTGGGATCGAGCCCTGGATCAGGCTCCATGCTCAGCCTGGAGTCTGCTTAAGATTCTCTCTCCCTCAGTGCCTCCTCCCTCCACCCCCCTCCATGCTCTCTCTTTCTCTAATAAATAAATCCTTATATAAATTAACAAAAGAAATATTTTGAATTTCTGCTTATAGTACATGTGTATTTGATACATATAGTACCTTCAGTTCATATATTAGCTACCAGTAAAACTTCATTTCTGTTAGATCATGTTTTATGCAAAATATTTTCAAGTATTTTCTTCCTATAGTCAGTTGATTGTGCTGCACAGTTCTGGTACTGTATGCCCCTTGCTTTGGTATTCTCTTAAGTGGTCTAATTACAAAAGACAGTGCCTTATCTGAAACTAGATCTGGCATTACTGATTTCTAATGTAGTCTCTTTGGCTTTGCTCTGTAATTCCTTATAGAAGAGTAAAAATTTGACTTTGCAATCAAAGTTATGTCTGATGACAGAAATGTTCCAGCCAACACTGTTTTTTAATTTTTTTTGATGGAATAAGTTTATGCTTATTTTTACAGGAATATTTAAAAAAATCAGATGATATGTTATTACTAGTATGTTATTACCAGCTTATCCTCAGTCTGTGGCCAGGTTTTGAAATAACTGTGTAAAGGTAACTCTTGTTTTAAAAATCTTAGTATCTTCTTAGTTTTAGGCTACTATTAGAGATCTCTGGACAATTTGAGATAATGAGAGAAGAAAGACAGTTTTTGACTACTTTGAAAAATTGTGAAGGACATTTTTTATTACATTTACATTAAAATTCTCATCTTTAAAAAATAGACAGATGGCTTTTCAACTACTCAGAAGAAGAAGAATCTACAAGATTTATAAGAATGTAATGATCTACAACTGGAACAATCTTTTCAAGATGTAACATTCTATCATTTATCAATATTGGCTCAATGTTTCCCAATTTTATCACTTTTTTTAAAGATTTTATCTATTTATTTGACAGAGAGAGAGAGAGAGAGAGAGATCACAAGTAGGCAGAGAAGCAGGCAGAGAGAGAAAGGGAAGCAGGCTCCCCACTGAGCAGAGAGCCCTATGCAGGGCTCCATCCCAGGACCCTGAGATCATGACCTAAGCTGAAGGCAGAGGCTTAACCCACTGAGCCACCCAGGCACCCCAGATTTTATTACTGTTAAAGGAATTCTTTAGTTGCTTTTCTTCTTTTAATTTAAGAAATTTAATTTTTGGAAAAAGTTTTGGCCCTGCAGCCCCTATTGAATAATAGTTTACTTTTCCATTTTTAATTAATCAATGGCACATAAAACTGAATACTAACATTTGGTATTATCACAACAGAATCAGTTTTATTATGTTAAATTGATGATATGGTTTCAAACAAGGAAATATGCTCGTTTGTCAATTCGGTATTTTTGACAATAAATTTCCAATTTCCTTTTTTTATAGTTGTTAGCCCTTGTGAATCACTAAAATAGTTTTACACTTTAAAATTATTTTTGTGATATACCTCTACCCCTCAGAGTACTGGGTATGGATGCCTCCTTGGCATCCACAGTCCTGGGAATTGGTCTTCCAGTCTGGGATTACCTCTATGTAAGGGCTCTTACACACTTACAGTTTATTTGGTATTACTCATCTCTAGTGCTTGGTCTGAATTTTGCTGTAACATTGTAATTTTTTACTAAGAGTTGTGAGGTTTAAAATATGTTACAGATATGAGGTAAGACAAACCAATGATGGGTGGTGACCAGCTACTAAACAGTGATGATTTCTTCCTGTCCATCTAATTGAGAAAGACTTTGGAAATGAGCACAGAAATAAGAGTAGTCTAAGACAGGTTGGATGCTACAGTGTTTCCTACAGAAATGAATCTTTTGTATCTTGTACCAATTACGAGTTGCTCAGTGGCTTCTCCTGTTTCATTCCTGTCTCCTGTTCCCAGCATAAGTCTCTATGTTGCCTGTCTAGATTTTCCTAGAAGATCTAGCTCACTTTATGGTTACTCATTATGTCATTGTCTTCCATTATTTCCTTATTTATTACAGAGATATTAGCATTGTTAAGTGCCAGTGTTGCTTTCCACATGAGGTTCTAAAGTCTTATATGGAACTGACCATTAAAGAAAAAAGATTTGGGGGGTACCTTTTAGGGCCCCTAGCACTGTTCTCATTTTAAATTAAGTAAAGTCCAAAAATATATTTTAATATTAACTTGACTTAACAATGAAATCTTCACTTTGTCAGTCTCTATTTGGGCACTAGAATTTTCTAGAGCACTAAGAATCTTGGTCACACCTTTCCCAGTTGCATGCTTCCTTCTCTAATTGGGTTTGATTTTTGTTCTTTATCTGATTGTTTTCCCTGCTGATGAAGATCTATATATTCCTTCCTTTTCCCACACTGAGGGCATGTTATTTTCTCCCCTCCACTTTGCCTCCTAACTTCAATCTTGGGGAGGTTGGTTTTAATTCTTCCCTTTGTTATTTCCCAATTTGTCCATTCTGCAGGATCGTCTTATTAGTTTGCTGTCTATAAATAATGGGTCTTCAGTTTATTTTGATACTACCAAAGCATTTTTAAATAACACAATTAATCAAATGATGTGGCAGAAAACAGCAGAGGCTCTTCCGTTGCCCATTCTCCCCTTGTCCCCTATCATAGGAAGCCCATGTTTCAGCAGAAGCAGACAAATGTCAGAATAAAAAGAACATTTTTCTGCCTTCATTGCAACCAGGAATGACTGCGTAACTAAATGTAAATATGGGGCAACTTCTGGGAATCCTAATGTATAATAGCCTGTTCTTTCCCCCATTTTTTTTTTTTACCTCTCTTTATTCCTGCTGTCCAAAACTTATACCTGAATCCTGGGATTCTAACATCCTTTGTAAACCATGAAGATGAGGACTACAACCTAAAGATGATAAAGAGTGGGAAGGGATCTTGGACTCCCTGGACTAGAGCTACCACTTTCCTCTAACCTATTAAGCCATAAAATTCTTTTTTGCTTTAATCAGTATTATTTTAGTTCTATGTTACTCTTAAGTAATTCTAAGTGAAATCTACAGCATTCAATATATTAACATACAAAATACCTGAATTCTCACAGGAGTCCTTTAGAGTTTCTCAGATAGGTCACTTACTCCGCAGAATTACTGTAGTCTTCCTAAAAGAATATCATGTATATATATGTTACATACATGAGATATACATACATAAATACATGAGAGATACATACTAATATATTTATATATGTAGTTTACTCGAATTTATGGAGAATTGTTTATTCATAATGTAATAGAAAATTTCTTATCTATAGAAATATGACAGGAGTATGCCAGTTATTTTTAGCGACAGATCCTTTTAGAGCCACGTCTCCCCAGTAACCTTGTTTTCAAGTTCTCCTTTGCAATCATGAACAGTGTTTTCACATCTTCTCCTGGGTCCTTCTTTATAATCTGCAAAATTTTAATTAATGCCTCAGTTACTTGAGTTGTATTGTATAATTTTTAAACTGTGTGACAGAGATGACTTGGCAGTTTTATAAACTGGTAATTGGAAATCAATGTGCTTTAAGCTTAGGGCAGAAAACATAATGAAAAGGCCACTCTATGAGGACAAAAGATTATATGTTAATACTATAAAAAGGTCAGAACTATACTAATTAAATTAAAGCTGTGAGGCATTCCCAGAACCACCTCTGAATTATAATGTTCCCTTAGAGAATATTGGGTTGGGCAAGTGATGGTTGTATCCCACTGAGCTACTAGATATCGTGTATACATTTAAGTACAGTATGGGCTAACAGTGCCTTTAAGAACAATAAGCATATATAATCAGGTGAAACAAAATTTCTGTTAAAAATAAGAGAGGACACTACCCTTTAGAATAATATTCAGATATGCAAATATCAGATATGCAAAATAGAAATACACTCTATATGCCTAATTTAGATCAAAGTTCATTTCTTTAGGAAGGCTCCCTATTGGTTATACTTCCATAGCTGCTTATCTTTACCTATTTTGTAAAGCCTCCTAAATTTTTTCATAGTTAGTTGTATTTAATTCTGTCCCTTCTGATCGAGTAAAAGTGTTCTTTGTAGCAGGGTTACACTTTTTTATATTCTTCAAAGATCAGTGTTAGGCACATAGTGAATAATCAGATAATGTTTGTTGAAAACATTGGATGAATAAATACATAAGTGAATGACTTAAGAAATGACAGAATTAACTTGAAGAATAGTCTTTGTTTACCCCAAAATTTGTGAAAGTTGGTGTTAGTGAGGTGTATTTTTTCTGTTGTGTACAAGAGTGTAGAAAAGTGCTTGGCTCATAACAATGCTATTTTGTGGAATAAACATTGTTCCAGCCAAAGTTATCTGGAACTTTGTTTTAGTTCATTTAATCATAACAACAGTTTTATGAAGCAGATGATATTATGATCCCACACTCTTCACGTAGTATATTCACCACAGTTGCCTTTCTGGAAGAGTCCCTCAGTGGATTGCTATAAGTCTCCTAGGACAACAATAGCATTCATTTCTGTAGCCTGCCCCAGACAATAACCTAGATCACTGTTGTGACAAAGATTCTGGAACCTCATCAAGAAAAGATACTATCTTAAACCAGTTAGAATGGCAAAAATCAACAAGACAAGAAACAACAAATGTTGGAGAGGTTATGGAGAAAGGGGAACCCTCTTATACCGTTGGTGGGAATGCAAGTTGGTACAGCCACTTTGGAAAACAGTGAGGAGGTTCCTCAAAAAATTAAAAATAGAGCTACCCTATGGCCCAGCAATCGCACAGGGTATTTATCCCAAAGGTAAATATGTAAGGAAAAGAAGGGGCACATGTACCCCAATGTTCATAGCAGCAATGTCCACAATAGCCAAACTGAAGGAGACAAATGCCCTTCACAGACGAATGGACAAAGAAGATATGTCCATATATACACTGGAATATTACTCAGCCATCAGAAAGGGTGAATATCTAACTTTTGCATCAACATGGATGGAACTGGAGGAGATTATGCTGAGTGAAATAAATTAAGCAGAGAAAGACAATTATCATATGGTTTCACGTATATGTGGAACATAAGAAATAGCATGGAGGACATTAGGAGAAGGAAGGGAAAAATGAAAGGGGAGAATCAGAGAGGGAGACAAACCATAAGAGACTATGAGCTCTGAGAAACAAACTGAGGATTTCAGAGAGGAGGGTTTGGGGTGATGGGTGAGCCTGGTGGTGGGCATTAAGGAGGGCACATATTGTGTGGAGTACCGGGTGTTATACACAAACAATGAATCATGGAATGATATCAAAAACTAATGATGTACTGTTTGGTGACCAAAATAACATAATAAAACAAAACAAAACAAAACAACCACAAAAAAACCCTGATACCTTGTAGGTTTTCCTGTCAATATGGTCTTGGGGGGAACAGGGCAAAGCATATCATACTTCATAGAAATGTATCTGGGAAATATATTCTTTAGTCTATTTTTATATAATTGAAAACCTCTCATTTTCTCATCTTCTCTGAGTGAGATTGGTGTTTAGTTCGTGGGGTTCCTTGTTAATTTCTCATAGAATTAAACATCAATCCTGTCTCAGCACCAACACATACAGATAATGTAATCTTGAGTAAGTTATTCATAAACCTTAAAAACTCAATTTCTTCCTTTCAAAAATGACCTTCATAATAGTACTTAACAGATTTTTGTGATGATTAAATTTAAAATATATAAAGTACTTTGCATTGTTGCTTGGTTAATAGTAACACCTCAATAAATATTAACTATAATAATTTTATTCTCATATTAGAGCTTAAAGGTTTTAAAACCAATAAGGAGGCTTTACTACCAAGTAGGTTTCTGGCTTTTTTCCCCCTCTGAGGGTGGCCATGCTTCTAAAAGCAGGCAATTTTGTGGAGAGGATTGCTAGGAAAGAGAAGCTTGACTTTCTAAAAAATAAATTGGAAAATGCCTATGAGAGATGAGCCTTCATGACAAGTATTTTGGAGAAGTGAAATAGAAGTTAAGAAATTCCAAAGTTAATGCAAGCTGGTGCAACCACTCTGGAAAACAGCATGGAGGTTCCTCAAAATGTTGAAAATAGAACTGCCCTATGACCCAGCAATTGCACTACTGGGTATTTACCCTAAAGATACAAACGTAGTGATCCAAAGGGGCACGTGCACCCGAATGTTTATAGCAGCAATGTCCACAATAGCCAAACTATGGAAAGAACCTAGATGTCCATCAACAGATGAATGGATCAAGAAGATGTGGTATATATACACAATGGAATACTATGTAGCCATCAAAAGAAACAAAATCTTGCCACTTGCGACAACATGAATGGAACTAGAGCATATCATGCTTAGCGAAATAAGTCAAGCGGAGAAAGACAACTATCATATGATCTCCCTGATATGAGGAAGTGGTGATGCAACATGGGGGCTTAAGTGGGTAGGAGAAAATCCATGAAACAAGATGGGATAGGGAGGGAGACAAACCATAAGTGACTCTTAATCTCATGAAACAAACTGTGGGTTGCTGGGGGGGAGGGGGGTTGGGAGAAGGGGGGTAGGGTTATGGACATTGGGGAGGGTATGTGCTTTTGGGTAAATTGGAAGTGGAGGTGAACCATGAGAGACTATGGACTCTGAAAAACAATCTGAGGGGTTTGAAGTGGCGGGGGGGTGGGAGGTTGGGGTACCAGGTGGTGGGTATTATAGAGGGCACAGCTTGCATGGAGCACTGGGTGTGGTGAAAAAATAATGAATACTGTTTTTCTGAAAATAAATAAATTGGAAAAAAAAAGAAATTCCAAAGTTTAAATTTGATAAATTTAAGCACCTGAATGAGTTTTGTAATATTTTAAAAATTAAAGCCAATGCCAGACCCAAGCCATAGCTGTGTGCTTAGCCCAGATATGTAGCAAACAGCTAGACACTGAGATGGGCAATCTACCATTTCCTTGTAGTCAATTTAAAGAGGGTAGGCAGATAGTGTCCCTGGGTCTTTGACTGTGAAATTGACATTCTGAATTGAAATAGATGAATAGGCCTTCCTGGGTGGACAGAGAATAATCTGATATAGTGTATATTGGCTTTAGGGTTTGACTGGCTTGCATTCTTCAGTAGATGCCAAGGGTAAGTGCTCTGCTAAAGAAAAGGTTTTATATCCAAACATTCTTTTAAACATCTGAAATTATATTCTGTAGAGAATTGATGTCCAGATAAACATGTATTTCTCCTAATAGCTAATAGCAGGAGGGGCACCTCAGTGGCTCAGTGGGTTGGGGCCTCTGCCTTCAGCTCAGGTCATGGTCTCAGGGTCCTGGGATCGAGCCCCTCATCAGGCTCTCTGCTCAGTGGAGAGCCTGCTTCCCCACCCCGCCTCTCTGCCTGCCTCTCTGCCTACTTGTGATCTCTCTCTAGCAAATAAATGAATAAAGTCTTTTTAAAAAAAAGCTAATAGCAGGAAATGGGCTTAAGTATGTTTTGTCACTCAGTTAATAAAATGCTATGAAGCCATGAAAATGATAATTATTTAGGTATCACCATGGAAAAATTACATTATTAAAATTTTAAATGAAAAGATAGAGCAAAGCAATAAATATGAAATTTGTACATAATTACATAAAATATGTGCTTAGACAAATACTAGAAAGCAGTCTGCAAATATGAGCATTGGTATACTATTAAAGTGAGGAGAGATGTCATAGTTTTCCCCAAAACTTAAAGCAGTACAAATCAGTAAAGCTACTTTTGATAATTTTTGTTTTAAAAGATTAAAACAAAATGATATTGTTGGGTGATCCAAAAACTTTCTGTTGCAAGTATATGCTATATTAAAAATACAAATCTTGGGGCTCCTGGGTGGCTCAGTGGGTTAAAACCTCTGTCTTCGGCTCAGGTCATGATCCCAGGGTCCTGGGATCGAGACCTGAATTGGGCTCCCTGCTCAGCAGGGCACCTGCTTCCCCCCTATCTCTCTGCCTGCCTCTCTGCCTACTTGTGATCTCTGTCTGTCAAATAAATAAATAAAATCTTTTAAAAAATACAACTCTTTAATTTTTCTCTAGTCTAACAACATTGCATGCACTTTCATTTCCAAGTAGCCACATACCAGCACCTAAAGAGATGATTTAAGTCTTTCTCACATTACTAAACCCCCAGTTAGGATGGAAAGACGCCCAGGTAATCGAAGGAGAATCTGCACTGATTCTCAAGGATTTCTTTTATAAAACTCCCAAGGTATATGACAACATATAAAAGACACTTATGTCGTGCATTGTTATGGAAAATAAGTTTTGCCAAATACTGTACTTTTATACTGCTGTGAGATGCCCCCTCAAGAAATGTCATGAGGTTGAGGACAGTGAGACTGAGTGAAAGTGTGAGGGAAGAGTTTATTACAAGATAGGAACTGCCTCGATGCCATGTAATTCCCACAAAAGATCCAGAAGATGGTATAGGCTACTTAGCATCAGTTAGCACTCTTTAGTAAATCTCACCCTATAGTATAAAGAAATAAAATAAATAGTTAAATAGTGGGTTCAAAGAGCTGACCAAAACACATTTCTCTGCTCTGCTTCCTTGGTGTTCACTTGATTTTCAAATTGACTCTCTCCTTGTGACCCCAATGTTGGCTACAAAAGTGCCAGGGTCTAGATCAGTTAGACATTTAGAACCAGCAGAGAAAAGGACATCCATTTTGATACTCCCAATTAAAAAAGAAAGAAAGAAAGAAAGAAAGAGAAAGAAAGAAAGGAAAAATTTAATTCACAGTAAATGTTTCTCCAAATCTAATTGATTCCGAATGACCCATCTCCATTCTTGTGCCAATCACTGTGGCCAGGAAAATGGAAAGATAAGATTAACCTAAAATAAAGAGAATTTTCTACTGGAGCAGGGTGTTGAATCAATGCTCCTAAGTAAAATCTGATAAAAGTATATTTTCTGATGTAATTCAAAATTCTTTTGGTAGAAGAATAGATAAATTGATACTGAAAAGACACCCTACAATAGTTTATTACAAATGACATAATGACCATATCCATGGTGGCAAAAACTAAAAGTTCTTTCACTGTTTAAAAATAATGATGACTGTCATAAAACATTGTGTCTTAATGTGGTTATATTTTAATTCATAGAGTAGAAGACTTTAATTAAATAGTAGGAGACTTTAATATCTTACTTACATCGATTGGTGAATCATCCAGACAGAAAATGTATAAGGCAATACTGATCTTAAATAACATGTTAGACCGGATGGACTGAATAGTTATATATAGAACATTCTACCCCCAAACAGCAAAATAGCCATTCTTCTCAGTTTACATGACAATTTTCAAGGATAGATTATATGTTAGGCCATGAAGCAAGTCTTAATAAATTTAGGAGGAATGAAATCATATGAAACATCTTTTCTAACCACAGGGCTATGAAACCAAAAAGTTTCTATTCTATAAAGCTGCAAAATTCACAAATATGGAGAGGACAACCAAATGCTACTGAAAAAGTAATGGGTCAAGGGAGAAATTTAAAAATACCTTGAAATAAACAAAAGTAGAAATGTACCAAAAACGGTGGAATACAGAAAAAGCAGTTTTGAGAGGGAAGCTCATAGCTGTTAATGCCTATTTCAACAAACAAGATAAGTCTCCAATGAACAACTTAACTTTACATCTTAAAAGAACAGAAAAAGAAGAACAAAGCCCCAGGTTAGTAGAAGGAAGAAAATGATAAAGTAGAAAATAAATGAAATGGAGACGGAAAAGGCAATAGAAAAGATGAATGAAACTAAAAGGTGTTTTTTTGAAAGAAAATTTTTGACAAAATTGACAATCCTTTAGGTAGACTTACCAGGAAAAACAAAGAGAGAACTTAAATAAATAAAATGAGAAAGGAAAGAGCTATTACAATTTATGCCACAGAAGTACAAAGGATCATAAAAGCACTATGAACAATTATACACCAACAAATTGGATAACCAAGAAAAGGATAAATTCCTGGAAACATGTGACCTTCTTAGACTGAATCATTATGGAATAGAACATCTGAACAGACCAATTATTATTAGGAGATTGAATCACTGATCAAAACCTTCCCAGAAAACTGAAATTCTAGACCAGACAGCTTCACTGCTGAATTCAATCAAATGTTCAAAGAAGAATTAATACCAGTCCTTCTCAAACTCTTGCAAAAAAGGAGAGAACTCTTCAAAACTCAATGTATGAGGCCAACATTATCCCAATACAAAGCCAGACAAGGATGTCACAAGAAAGGAAAATCATAGGCTATTATCTCTGAAGAACATAGAAGCCAAAATCCTCAGCAGAATATTAGCAAAGCAAATTCAACAATATGTTAAAAGAATCATACACTATGATTATGTGGGATTTTTTACAGCCATGCAAGGACATTTCAACATCTGCAAATCAGTCAGTGTAATATACCATATTTACAAAATGAAAGATATAAGTCATGTCATTGTAGTAGATACAGAAAAAGGCCTTGACAAAATTCAACACCGATTTTTTTTTCAAAATCAGAAAATAGGAATAGAGGGAACATATTTCAAAATAATAAAGGCCAAGTTTCCCATTCTCACCACTTCTATTTGACATAGTATTGGAAGTTTCAGTTAGAGCAATTATGCAAGAAAGAGAAAGTAGAGCATCCAAACAGGAAAGGAGAAAGCAGAATTGTCACTATTTGGAGATAATGTGATGATAGTGTATATAGAAAATCCTAAATAGGGGATGCCTGGGTGGCTCAGTCAGCTGAGCATCTGCCTTTGGCTCAGGTCATGATTCCCGTCTCCTGGAATCAAGCCCAGCATATGGGTCCTTGCTCAGCAGGGAGTCTACTTCTCTGTCTTCATCTCCCTCTGCCTGCTGCTCCCCCTGTTTGTGCTCAGTAGACACTTCTAAAAGAGCCAACAATTTCCAGTGAGGATAGGATAGTCTCTTTAATAAATAGTTGTTGGGACAACTAGACAGTCACATTGAAAAGAATGAAACTGAACTACTATTCTAAGCCATAAACAAAAACTAACTCAAAATGTATTAAAGAGACTGTCTTTTTTCCACTGTATATTTTTTCCTGTTTTGTCGAAGATTAATTGACCATAGAGTTGAGGGTCCATATCAGGGCTCTCTACTCTGTTCCACTGGTCTATGTGTCTGTTTTTATGCCAGTACCATGCTGTCTTGGTGATCACAGCTTTGTAATAAAGCTTGAAATCAGGTAAGGTGATGCCGCCAGCTTTATTTTTGTTTTTCAACATTTCATTAGCGATTCGGGGTCTCTTCTGATTCCATACGAATTTTAGGATTATTTGCTCCAGCTCTTTGAAGAATGCCGGTGGAATTTTGATCGGAATGGCATTAAAAGTATAGATTGCTCTAGGCAGTATAGACATTTTAACAATGTTTATTCTTCCGATCCAAGAGCATGGAATGGTCTTCCATCTTTTTGTGTCTTCTTCAGTTTCTTTCATGAGTGTTCTATAGTTCCTCAAGTATAGATCCTTTACCTCTTTAGTTAGGTTTATTCCCAGGTATCTTATGGTTCTTGGTGCTAAAGTAAATGGAATCGATTCTCTAATTTCCCTTTCTGTATTTTCATTGTTAGTGTATAAGAAAGCCACTGATTTCTGCACATTGACTTTGTATCCTGCCACGTTGCTGAATTGCTGTATGAGTTCTAGTAGTTTGGGGGTGGAGTCTTTTGGGTTTTCCATATAAAGAATCATGTCATCTGCGAAGAGAGAGAGTTTGACTTCTTCATTACCAATTTGGATACCTTTTATTTCTCTCTGTTGTCTGATTGCTGTTGCTAGGACTTCTAATACTATGTTGAACAAGAGTGGTGAAAGTGGGCATCCTTGTCTTGTTCCTGATCTCAACGGGAAGGCTGCAAGCTTTTTCCCATTGAGGATGATATTTGCTGTGGGTCTTTCATAGATAGATTTGATGAGGTTCAGGAATGTTCCCTCTATCCCTATACTTTGAAGTGTTTTAATCAGGAACGGATGTTGGATTTTGTCAAATGCTTTTTCTGCATCAATTGAGAGGACCATGTGGTTCTTCTCTCTCCTCATATTAATTTGTTGTATCACATTGATTGATTTACGAATGTTGAACCATCCTTGTAGCCCAGGGATGAATCCCACCTGATCATGGTGGATAATCTTTTTAATGTGTTGTTGGATCCTGTTGGCTAGGATCTTGTTGAGAATCTTAGCATCCATATTCATCAGTGATATTGGTCTGAAATTCTCCTTTTTGGTATGGTCCTTGCCTGGTTTGGGGATCAGGGTAATGCTGGCTTCATAGAAAGAGTCTGGAAGTTTTCCTTCTGCTTCAATTTTTTGAAACAGCTTCAGGAGAATAGGTGTTATTTCTTCTTGGAAGGTTTGGTAGAATTCCCCAGGGAATCCGTCAGGTCCTGGACTCTTGTTTTTTGGGAGATTTTTGATCACTGCTTCAATCTCGTTATTAGATATCGGTCTATTCAGGTTGTCGATTTCTTCCTGGTTCAATTTTGGTAGTTTATATTTTTCCAGGAATGCATCCATTTCATCTAGGTTGCTAAGCTTATTGGCATATAACTGTTCGTAATAACTTCTGATGATTGTTTCTACTTCCTTGGTGTTAGTTGTGATCTCTCCCTTTTCATTCATAATTTTATGAATTTGGGATTTCTCTCTTTTCTTTTGGATTAGTGTAGCCAGTGGCTTATCGATCTTATTGATTCTTTCAAAAAACCAGCTTCTAGTTTCATTGATACGTTCTACTGTATCTCTGGTTTCTCCCTCATTGATCTCAGCTCTAATCTTGATGATTTCCCTTCTTATGTGTGGAGTTGGTTTGATTTGTTGTTGATCCTCCAGTTCTTTAAGGTGTAGAGATAGCTGGTGTGTTCTGGATTTTTCAATTTTTTTGAGCAAGGCTTGGATGGCTATATATTTTCCAGTCTCTTCAATAAATGGTGCTGGGAAAACTGGACAGCTATATGTAGAAGAATGAAACTCGACCATTCTCTTACACCGTACACAAAGATCAACTCAAAATGGATAAAAGACCTCAACGTGAGACAGGAATCTATCAGAATCTTAGAGGAGAACATAGGCAGTAATCTCTTCGATATCAGCCACAGCAACTTCTTTCAAGATACGTCTCCAAAGGCAAAGGAAACAAAAGCGAAAATAAACTTCTGGGACTTCATCAAAATCAAAAGCTTCTGCACAGCAAAGGAAACAGTCAAAAAAACAAAGAGGCAACCCACGGAATGGGAGAAGATATTTGCAAATGACAGTACAGACAAAAGGTTGATATCCAGGATCTATAATGAACTCCTCAAACTCAACCCACACGAAACAGACAAACACATCAAAAAATGGGCAGAATATATGAACAGACACTTCTCCAATCAAGAAATACAAATGGCTATCAGACACATGAAAAAATGCTCATCATCATTAGCCCTCAGGGAGATTCAAATTAAAACCACATTGAGATATCACCTTACACCAGTTAGAATGGCCAAAATTAACAAAACAGGAAACAACATGTGTTGGAGAGGATGTGGAGAAAGGGGAACCCTCTTACACTGTTGGTGGGAATGCAAGTTGGTGCAGCCTCTTTGGAGAACAGTGTGGAGATTTCTCAAGAAATTAAAAATAGAGCTTCCCTACGACCCTGCAATTGCACTCCTGGGTATTTACCCCAAAGATACAGATGTCGTGAAAAGAAGGGCCATCTGTACCCCAATGTTTATAGCAGCAATGGCCACAGTCGCCAAACTATGGAAAGAACCAAGATGCCCTTCAACGGATGAATGGATAAGGAAGATGTGGTCCATATACACTATGGAGTATTATGCCTCCATCAGAAAGGACGAATATCCAACTTTTGTAGCAACATGGATGGGACTGGAAGAGATTATGCTGAGTGAAATCAGTCAAGCAGAGAGAGTCAATTATCATATGGTTTCACTCATTTGTGGAGCATAACCAATAGCATGGAGGACAAGGGGCGTTAGAGAGTAGTAGGGAATTTGGGTAAATTGGAAGGGGAGGTGAACCATGAGAGACTATGGACTCTGAAAAACAGTCTGAGGGGTTTGAAGTGGCGGGGGGGTGGGAGGTTGGGGTACCAGGTGGTGGGTATTATAGAGGGCACAGCTTGCATGGAGCACTGGGTGTGGTGAAAAAATAATGAATACTGTTTTTCTGAAAATAAATAAATTGGAAAAAAAATGTATTAAAGACTTGAATGTAAGACCTGAAACCACAAAATTCCTAGAGGAAAACATAGGTCTTGGCAATTACTTTTTTAATCTCACATCAAAACCAAAAGCAACAAAAGCAAAAATAAACAAGTGACCCCATCAAACTAAAAGGAAACCACCAATAAAATTTGTGAAAAGGCAACCTATGAAATAGGAGGAAATATCTGCAAATCCTATATTTAATAAGGGATTGAAAGGCATAATGTATATAGAACTCATACAACTCATTAACAACAACAAAAAACCCAATCTGATTAAAAACTGGGTAGATAATTGCAATAGAATTTTTTTCCAAGGAAAACCTACAAATGGTCAAGAGATATGTAAAAAATGCACATCATCATTAATCATCAGGGAAATGCAAATCAAAACCACAGTGAGATATCATGTCACATCTGCGAGAATGGCTAGTATTAAAAAGACAAGAAATATCAAGTGTCAGGGGGAGAAAAGGAACATTTGTGTACTCTTGATAGGAGTGTAAATTGATGCAACCACTGTGGAAAACAGTATGGCGTTTCCTCAGAATAAAAATGAAACTGTGTGGCCCAGCACTTCTGGATATTTACTTAAAGAAAACACTACACACTGATTTGAAAAGATATCTGCACCCTCATGTTCTTGGCAGTATTGTTTACACTATTAAGATAAGGAAACAATGTGTCTATTGAGGGATGAGTAGACAAAGGAAGTGTGTGGAGGGTATATACAATGGACTATTACGCAGCCTATAGAAGAGTGAATTTTGCCATTTGTGATAATAAGGACATATATATACCTTGATATATATATATATATATATATATATATATATATTTATAAATAAGTCAGGCAGGAAAGACAAATACCTAGTGATATCGCCTACATATGGTATCTAAAAAAAGAAAAACAAAACAAAACTCATAGGTTGATGATTGCCAGAGGTAAGGGGTGGTGGGTGAGAGAAATGGGAGGTGGGGGTCCAAAAAGTAACTAGAAAAAGAAAAAAATTTTAAATATAGTGAAAATAGTGATGACTATCAAATAACATTGTCTTAATATGGTTATACTTTAGATCACATAGACAAGAAAGTAGGAAAATGGTTTTGTTGGATAAACCTAATAATTATTTTTACTTCTTTTTATAATATTTTATTTATTTATTTGACAGAGAGCGAGGGAGTATACAGAGTATACAGAGAGGCAGGCAGAAAGAGAGGGGGAAGCAGGTTCCCTGCTGAGCAGAAAGCACGACGCGGGGCTTGATCCCAGGACCCTGAGACCATGACCTGAGCCACAGGCAGAGGCACAACCCACTGAGCCCCCAAGGTGCCCCTATTTTTCCTTTTAATTTAAAAAATTCCTATGGGGTATATGCAACTCACAAATTAGTAATAGGGCTATTGTTTTTTGTTCCTGACATGGACTGTTGATTAAATGTCCCCCATATGTACACTGATTTAAAAGAAATCCCTTACATATTTTGATCTCAGAATTTATTGTGGTATAGCTTTTTTAGCTTATTTATTATTAATTAATATTGTTCTACTTTCCATTATAATGTAAGCTCCATGAGGGCAAAGGCAGGAACTGTATCTTTTTTACCCCATCTATCCTAATGTTGGCTCCTAGGAGATTTGTAATAGTGTTGAGTTATGAATGACTGAAATAGACTTCAAAAATACACTTGGTGGGGCACCTGGGTAGCTCAGTGGGTTAAGCCTCTGCCTTCAGCTCAGGTCATGATCCCAGGGTCCTGGGATCAAGCCCCACATCGGGGGGTCTCTGCTCAGCAGGGAGCCTGCTCCCCTTCCTCTCTCTGCCTGCCTCTCTGCTTACTTGTGATGCCTCTCTCTCTCTCTGTGTCAAATAAATGAATAAAATCTTTAAAAAAAACACATTTGGTTTTATTATGTTAGACTGAACCTTGATGTAATAGTATCTATGCCATTTTTCATTGCTAAAACTACCATGAATAAAAACAAAGTCCCATCCACATTGTCACCCATTTTGTTTTCCCAGAATTTATAAATTCTTTGATGTTTGCTTTTAGCAAAAATAAATAAATAAATAAAAATTGAATTCCTGGTTTAATTTCTACTCTAGTAAATTACCAGTCTCAGAGTTTTTTTATTGTAGTTCTTAGCACAAAATGTAACTGAAAATCAATTAAAAGAGTCATTCATAATAAAAAATATACATGAATTTCTTTCTGTGCCTATTAGAGAAAGATTTGAAGCTGCTTGTCTTTCTCTGTTCTGAATGTTCTTTACTTTCAGATCAGTTTTAATTGTTTTAGATTTGTATATATATATTTTGAAGAACTTATAAGTTAGATGAGAAAATAGCTATTGTCAAACATCCTAGTTAGGCGGTTACCATTTTTTTTTTCATACTGTAAGATCAGAAACAGATTGATTTACTAGTAGAATGTGATTAAGTGACATAAAGATCAATGGCAAATGTTAAAATAGGTCCTAAATTCCTTGCGTCCATTTCACTTTCTTATGTGTGTATATTTTTTAATGTCACTGGCATTAGAGTTCTGATGACAGTAGACTTTAAACAACCTGTGTTTGCAAGATTAATTTATTAAATAATTTTTGCATAAATTTGGTACTTTAAGTTCACTTAGAGAGTTTCCTTTTTAAGAAAGTCTTTGATAAATGTACTGAAAATAATCTTTTATAATATAAGCAATATTGCTTTAAATTAGTTATTTTGTAAAAAGCACAGAGATAGGGAAAGTGTGAGATCTGAGGTGGAAATCCTTTGAGTTTAAATGCTGTTCTATTATTTACCAAGATAGATTGATCAAATCATTTGCCTTCTGGTTTCTTTTTTTTTTTTTTTATAGTTTGTCATCTATAAGATAATCATAATAATCACTGCATTTGTACTTCTGAAGATTAAGTTAAATAATGTTTATAAGGTGCCTGACATGTAGGGACTCAACTGTAAAATCCACCCCCTCCGTTTTTAAAAGATTTTATTTATTTATTTGAGAGAGAGCAAGAGAGCAATTGGGGGGGAGGGACAGGCAGAAGGAGAGGGAGAAGCAGGTTCCTCGACATGGGGCTCTATCCCAGGACCCCAGGATCATGACCTGAGCCAAAGACAGATACTTCACCATCTGAGCCCCCCAGACAACCCATAAATTCTTCTTATTCTTTCTAGAATTTTAATAAATATATTTTCTTGTATTTTTTGCTACATCAAAAATAAAATAAAACAGGAAGGTTGTGGATTATGTGGACCACTAAGTTGCAGGAGAAAGAAAGGATACCGAAGAAATGAAAAAAAAAAAAAAAAACCTAGATCCATTTTTCTTTCCCTAATCTATTTATTCCGTACCAAGTTATTTCCATGATTCATGAGATCAGGCTTTTAAACGGTAAGATCTTTCAAGATTTTTGAGGTCTGTAATCTCCTTAGCTGGTTTTGGAAAATGTGTACGTGTTTTCACACTGAAGTATTTTTATATTGAGTACACTTTATTTAGTACCTACTATGTGTAAGGCGCTGCACTTAACATTGGAAGAACAAAAATCAGGCTTCATTACCCCTGCTCTTAAGGAACTCAAGAAAACATGTGTTGGATTTATAGATGCAGAAATTTTTGGAAAATACAAGCAGCCAGTTCACTAATGTGTCCTGAATGTCTATTTCAATCCCATGTACAAAGGAAGGATTCAATCAATATTTGTGGAATACATAAATAAATAAATAAATAAATAATTCAGTCATTGTGCTCAGCTGCCATTAGACAGAAATGAATGAGTCACTCTACCTGGAAAGATCATGGTCTGGAAAAAAACAGAGGCTCCATCCCTGGTCCCCTAAGTAGACTGATTTAGTTTCATGGTCACCCAGGCTATTCATTCTTGACATTGGTTATTCTCTTTACTACTGATATAGTCTGTGGGCTCCACTCAAAGATAGGAATAAACAGGGAGTAAAAAAAAGTCTTATATAATTTTATTTTTTCTTGAGAAGTAACTGGAAAGGAAATGAAAAACCATTCTCAGGGAAACATAATGAAGTTAAAAGTTTTATAACATTTTTATCTCACTTTAGTCAGGGGAAAAGTGTTTTTTTCTCTCCACATAATCACCTCCCCCTTTCAAGAGTCCAAGTTGTTCAAAATCTTGGCCTCTGGGTAACACATTATAGACATTGACGGTGGGTCTGAGGGAGCCTATGGAGGGACAGAGTAGAGTCCTAGCTAACTAAGTCATCAACTGATGAACTACGCATGACTCTTGGCAACCGGTCATACCAGAAGGTTACATATATAATAACAGCATGAATCCTGCTTGGATTCCTGCCCTCGATATGGTTGGTGTTATTGTGGTTTCTGTCTCTTGCTGTTTTATCTGTGTGATTTCTCTCTCCTTAATTTCCCCAGTAATTGGCATCTTTTTAAATTCTTCGTTCCAAAATTAGGAGGAGAGAACATTTGCTGTGTGCCATTCTGAATTTTCTACTTCCCACACTTAAACTTTAATTTTTGAGTTTTGTAGTTGAGTGTTTGTAGCCTTCATTTTTGGTTTTAGAGTCTTTTGTAGCTGAGGAGGGAAGAATGGCAAAGTCAGTGAGGGGAGGGTTTGGGAGTATAGGGACTCTGGTTAAAACAAGGAATTCCCGGGTCAGAAATTAGAGATAAATTCCTAGTGAGTGCATGTGTATGCACACTCACACTCCTACTCACTTATACACACAGTATTAAGGCATATAAATGTTTTCTTTCTGTGCCCAACCCATAGGATTACAATTAACTTATCTTCTATGCTAGAGTATGTCTGAGAATTACATAAGAAACTACTGGTAATTATCTGCTGATGATAAGCATAAACCAGTGTTGGATTGGGTCAGTTGGGACTACAGTCCCCCTAATAGTAACCCACTCATCTGATTCACAACCTCAAATAGAAATGACTTCCAGAACCTCAAGGTTTTGTTTTTTTTTTTTTATATTAAAATCTTTCATGGATGGTCACATCAATTTTATATTGTATGTCCTGCAAGAATCATATGGGCTAGTTGAGCAGTGATTGAGGTGTTAGGGAGTTTCTAGTTGATTAAAGCTTTTTAATTTTTGTAAGATTTATTTATTTATTTTAGAGAAACAGAGAGGGAGAGCGCAAGTGGGAGAGGCAGAGAGAAGGAGACGGAGAGTCTGAAGCTGACTCCCTGCTGAGCCATGGAGCCCAGCCCGAGGCTCATCTCAGCACCCCCAGATCACAACGGAGTGGAAACCAAGAGTCAGACCCTAAACCTACTGGGCCATGGAGGCACCCCTGAATAGTTTTGTTGTTGTTGTTGTTGTTGTTTTTAAATAAATACCTTAGGACATGCATTTGCTTCTCAGGAACAGTTCAGAAACTATGGCAACAATATGACATTCTTTGAAACCATCTTGAACCAAAACAAAATATCAGAAATTCGTCTTTACATGGTTTCTGTATTACCGAGAAACTTTCAACATACCGGCCGAGACTGCTGTCTCTGGAGACAGATACTTACAGTGCACCCTAAATTGTGTGGTCTCGGGCAAGTTATTTGACTTGCCACGTCTTCGTTGCCACAAGAGTAAAGTTGGGATAATTCTAGTACTTGCTTCATATGGTTTTTGTGAAGAGGAAATTCTTCGATATGTAAAACAAGTATCATACTTGGCACAAAGTGCTTGATTTAGCGTTTATTGTGAGATCCCTTGCTTCCGTGAAAGGCGTCACTGCCCATAGTGCTCTGGAAATCATGATCATATCCTCCTTTTATGTCTCATCTCTAGGTGTCCACAGAATTGCCAATTATCAGTGGAGCATTTGCTCAGTGAGCTTTCCTCATTCCCATATTGCTTGTTGTCCATGTGATCTCCACAGACTAGCCTGCCTGACTTTTATAATATGTAATATTAGAAACCCTGTTGCGGCCGGTGCGACAAATCGACCAGGAACGTGAGGGTAAGAGGATGAAGAAAAGAACTCGAGAAGCAGAGAAGTGGGGGCAGGAGGAACATTGAGGAGGATGTCCAACAGTGCTAAGTTTATTCAAAGCATTAAGGCCACATATATAGTAATAATAGGAGAAGAAATACATTTGTGTCTAGTTAAACAACCACGAGTTCCCATAATAAGTTTCACACTTAACTATAAGCAGATCTTGTGATGCCAAATGGCCGATGCCAGTACAATTGTTCTATATTGATACGGCAAGCCTGGAAGTAATTTATGGGCTGTACTAGGGTAGCAAGGACCAGCAACAAACTTACGACCCCAACCGAATTGTTCTCATTTGTTTAGCAAGCGTGTGGGAAGTCACGTAGGCGAGCACACAACACATAACACACACCCTTTCTCAGTGCTACTCAACTTTTCCCGTCCTAAACCTTTTAGTTAGGTTATTCGGACTCTAAAGGAGGCCCAAGTCAGGGCCTGGTTTGGTCCTCTTCTCAAGCCTTATTGCAGCCTCCCACAAAACCCCTTTTCAATAAATCATTCCAGTAGCTCCTCATCCTTGGATCGGCATTACTGGGACCTTCAAAAAATTTGGCTTCTGCATATTTTATTTCCCAGCCTTATTCTTGCCATATTTTCCTCCTAGTAAGAGACCAGCCAAACCTTCTTAAAGCTCCATGAAAAACAAAATGTATCATTTGAACCCGCCTTTCATGTTTGTTTGTTTTTCCCCTCTCTTCCCTTACTTTGGCTTTAAAATGTCTTTTGATTCTTTGGGGCTCAGCTTAGCTGTTATAACTTAAAGAGCTATTTGGGTCTCTTAAGTGAGGTTAGGAGCCTTCTTGCTGCCTCTCTACATGGCCTGTGCCTCTTTTTCTCAGAGAACCTTCTAATATGAATACAGGCAGTGCACAGTCTGCTGCTTCCGATAGAATATACACTTCTGGGGGCGAGGCTGGGATGTTCTTTGTTGCGTTTATGCTCCGTGCACGACATATGGCACGCCATGTCTATTTGAAAAATGCTGGTTGAACGGACGAATGACGACAAAACTGTGGTGTTGCCTAATGAATTCTAGGAAGAGATTGTTGTATTGGTTTTGGCTTCTTCAAGTAAAAATGCTTGTATCACGTTCCTCTCAAGTGTAAGGCTTTTCTAAAATGAACTTTTTTAAAAAGTCCCTACTTTTCTACTTAGAAAATCCTTATGATGAAGTCAAATCTCATTAAATTTGTAGAGTTGTTTAGAGATAAGGAGACAGGGGAGCATAAAAAATTAATTAAGGAAATAAGAATTCGTGAAAATGTTGGGTCAGCCCTGAAATTGCAGAGAGAATTGAAAATACACTAATTCTTAAGCCTCATTGTTATATATTCTTTCGGCTGCATGTACTTTTCCATTAACCTGTCATCCCTTGTCCCAGAGCCATATTTCCATGGAGAAACCCAAGGCAGCTTTATGTGACACACCCAGCCAGATGGATGCCTAGAAAGAGAGAATTCAAATTTTCACTGGGCAGCCATAAGAATTCAGAGCTATAACTCGTGATTACTGGACTACTGAGGACTTGTTTTTTGAGGAGATTAAAATCCTTTTAATTTATTTCAGAATATTTTAATAAGCATGAAATTTTGTCTCATTTTCTTTAGGGGTACCTTCTCATTATAGAAATAATTCTTTCTGTAGGAAATGGATAATAAATATCCATTCCTATCAGTATGTCATTTGGTAACCTCATGAGGCTACTGAGTGCTTGAAAAGGGGCTAGTCCAAACAGAGATGTACTCTAAGCATAAAATTTCAAAGACTTTGTTAAAAAATGTAAATTATTACAATTCTTAACATATCGTATTATATTTTAAATTTAATTATATTTTACATATAACTGATACATTTATGACATAGTGTTTTGGATATCTTGGGTCAAAAGAAATCTCTTATTAAAATTAATTTCACCTTGGGGCACCTTAGCTCAGTGGGTTAAGCATCTGTCTTCAGCTCAGGTCATGATCCCGGGGTCCTGGGATAGAGAGAGCCTCATGTAGGGCTTCCTGCTCAGCGGGGAGCCTGCTTCTCCCCCTCCCTCCCTCTCTTCCCCCTGCTCATGCTCTTTCTTTCTCTCTGGAATAAATAATAAAAATTTAAGTAAACATTAAAGAAATAAAATCTTTAAATTTAATCCCACCTCTACATTTTTATTTTTTAAGTATAGATACTAGAAAATTTGAAATTATGTATGTGTCTCACCTTATATTTTTATCAGATATCTTTGCTCTAAATGGGTTAATTTTATTTGTTTTGTGTGCATGGGGTCCTGAACAAGTCTGAGATAAAGGGGCTTCAGCCCACGCACCACTGACAAAGTTAGTACATATGTTTATGTCATTGTGTACCGTAATTAGTCTATACTATAGGTTAATGCACATGGATAGAATTTTTTTTCTTCTTTAAGGATATTTATTTAAATATATAGATAGATATAGATATCTATCTATATAGATATAGATATTTTATATATATATACATATGTGTGTGTGTGTATATATATATATATATATGGTATTTTTTTTAAGTAATTATACCAGGGAGCTCAGAATCATGACCCTGTGATCAAGAGACATGTGCTCTACCAACAGAGCCAGCCAGGCACCTTTAAGAGTTTTTGAAACATGTCAGTCATCAGTCATATGACCTAATCTTGTGAATGGCTATAGTCTACTGTTTGTATCTTGGTCAGAGTTAATGTTTCTTTAATTCTTTTGATATAAAAATCATGCTTCTGAATCTTCAACTGAATTTGTACTTATTTACGTTATTTACTCTAAAATCCCTGAAGGAAGTTGAGAAACTATAACTTGTATTGCACTAACATTGACTCTTCACTGTCAGTTTCCCTTCCATCCTCAGGAGCAGGGACTCCAGCCTGGGGACGACCACCAGAGAAGTTGGTGGGCTGGCAGGGATTGCCTGCGAGAGGCAATGTGTGAAGCAAGGCAGTCTGGGAGTTCTGCTAGGGGAAGCTGAAACCAAAGCCCAGCAGACAGCCCAACTGTGCTGTTAGTAAAAGGAGTGACAGATTCTGCAGAGGATGTAGCTGTTGGGAACTATGGGAGCTACACTGGACGGAAGGTAAACAAGGGTAGCAGACAGGGCTGGAAGATCCCTTGAGCTTGTGGGTCCAGAGGCCGATGGTGTTTTTAATAGGGCTTCAGTGGCCCTGAGCTGTGTGCAGAGGGGTGCGGAGGTCATTAGACACCAGCCCATTTCAGACAACGATTAGTATTTGTATAAATTTAATTGTATCTGAAAATAAAATGTGTATTGGATCCAGAAATAGTGAATTTAGTTTGTGAGTTGTGTCAGGCAGTTTTTCTGCATTCTAAAATTGATCTAGTGGTTGTACATAATAAAAAGCTATGGCTGTGCCCCACATAAGGGTAAAATCAAATACAATCTTTTGCTTCAAAATGCTTAACTGAGCTCTCTTGTATTTGCTTTTCATCTTGGCACCATTGTCAAGTGTCAGCCCTCTGAGTTCATTTATATATAAAATATGGTTTTCTGAAATAGACGATAAACCACTGGTTTGGTAGCTTCTCAGAAATGTACTTCACAGCCACAGAAAATAACTACAACAGTAATTTGTGTTTGTACAATTTTAAGTTTATTTAAATATACTCTTTTCAGATACAGCTTTAGAAGAATCAATTTGGGTGTGTTAATATTTTGGTGTCTTAACCAGTTCCTAGGTAATTACTCTAAGAATGATGTCAGTTACCTATTCAGGTTATCTCTAGAGGGATAAAGTAATTGAATGCAAGTGACTCATTGTGTTAAGGAGAATGCAGTCAAGCTGGAGTATTCTTTGGGAAGAGTTTTCCCCTCAGGGTGCTGCATTTTAATTTGGGATAGAGTTGCTGAGAAGATAAATTTTTATCCTTTACAAATGGGAGAAATTCTTTCTTTATTGACTATTCCTCTATGAGGTCATGGAAGCACATTCACAAATATGTTTTCCTCCTTAAAACTTTTGGGCAAACAATGAAGAGTTAAATACTCTCTGACTCCAAGAATCAGATGAAGGCTGAGAGGACAACTTATCAGACTTCTTAATTTACTTCTCAACCTGATGAGGCCAAAGCAAAAGTCAGAAATTGTAGAACCATCTCTCTGGAATTTCAGGAGAGACTTCCTGGCTGCCAGTCTTGTCTCTATTTCTCCCACATCACAGAATTCTTACATCTCCAAGTCCCCTTGGGCCTCTAGCTTCCCCCAATACCTTTATTTTCACTTCTTAGCATTGAGGACAGAGATGGGTACAATATGGTGACCCAGTTCAAGATTGATCACATATTGGTTTTGTTCACTGTCTCTGGCTAAACGCCAGGAGGAAGGGTAGGTAGGCGCTATCGCTTGCTTGAGAAAGCATGGATTCTAGAATCACACAATGATTTGGTTTGAACATGTGCTCCAGTACTTTCTAGTTAGGAAGGTAATTTTCTTAACTTTTTTTTAAGATTTTATTTATGTATTTGACAGACAGAGATCAAAGTAGGCAGAGAGGGAGAGAGAGGAGGAAGCAGGCTCCCTGCCCAGCAGAGAGCCGGAATGCGGGACTCCATCCCAGGACCCTAGGATCATGACCTGAGCCAAAGGCAGAGGCTTTAACCCACTGAGCCACTCAGGGGCCCCCTTTCTTAACTTCTTTTTGTTTGTTTCCCTATGAAAATGAAATTAAATTAACACTTAACTTAGAGGGCTGCTATGAGGTTGAATGAAGATTAAATGGGAAGTGTTGAGCCAGTTCCTTGCATGTGATAATTACTAAAAATGCTGATTAGTGCTCTTGAAGAAAAAGACTATCTCAGCTCACCGTCGCATCTTCTCTGAGCTCCTTCTGGGTACTTCCGTAGGTGGACAGGGTTATAAAGCGGGTTGGACAGTATGCAGTGTACTGACAGTAGGCAGTTGATGGACAAATATAATCTGAGGTCATCTTCAGGGAATCCTGTCTTTCATACTAATGCACACCATAATGGAAGCTTGTAACTATCATTACACTTTGTATATTCAGAAGCCCCATGGAACTCAGTTATTTTTAATGAAATTCCCACTTTCTCAAAACATAAATCATGAACAAGTGTAAACATTTAAGGCTGCCTTAGAGACCATCAAAATGTGACTCTACACTGACTTAGAGTTATCAATTCTATGTATTCATCTTTTCTCTTTTAATTAAAAGCTGGTGGGTAGTCAATTATGCCATGAATTGTACACTCTATCACTTCTATCAAAGCTTTTGATATGAGACACAGAAACAATTTCCTGATTGGAGATTTTGTTGTTGTGTTGTGTTGGCATGACTTCTGTTTATCAGATTAAATACTACAAAGAGAAGAGCATGTGATAGATTGAATGTCATCTTCAACCTTGATGAATCACAGCATAGCAAAAAAATGAAACCTCAGGAATTAATAAGGACACCTGATGAAGGAGTCAAATGAAAAGACCCCATTTGTTCAAACATTCCAGAAAAAGTACTAGCATATTTTATGTTACTAAAATCATAAATCCTTCAAAATGGAGGTTGTGTGAATATTACAAATCTGCCTTCATCTCTTATTGTTGAAAAGGGTTTTTTAGACCACTTAGCTCCAGAGATTTGCAACTTTTCAGTGAATATTTGATGACTAAAGAATGGTAAACTGTTTTTCTCTGTTTTCCACTTTTAGAGATATGAGCCAGATGTCCCCATAGAAATAAGACTCCATTTCTGAGAAAGTAATGGATAGAAAGGCATGCTAGATAAAAACAAAGCCTTTGAGTCAGACATTTATGGTTAGAAAATACTGTGTGCCCTTAAGCAAGTTTATTAGCCTTTGAGCTTCACATTACTTATTTGTAAAATGGATTTGATAATAGAATGCACCTTACAGGGATTTTGTCTGATATTAATGAATTCATCAATGCAAAAGCCTTAGAAAAAGTTGTCTCATAGGAAGCATCCTGCCAATTAATGTAATCATTATTGTTAATATTATTGTTATTCCATATAAAGGATATTTTTGAACTTTTAGAAACTAGTTTTCATCTATTCAAGGCTTACTTTAGGATTCAGTTCCTAGTTGTTTGTTCTAAAGTAGCAGGGCAAAAAAATGAGATGAGGTTGTAACAGACCGGAGGCTGCTTCTCATCGTCCAAATAAACCAACACTAAAACTCTAATAACCAATAATAATTTTGGATAAATATGCCTTATTCTTACATTATTTGAATTGGTGGTATATTGTTACATGTCTTGGGTTATGAGAGAAGCTAGGGATTAATATTGCTTAATTTTATTTCCTATGTCTTTCAGAAACACTCTGGCCCTAAGTGTGTGTGTGTGTGTGTTTTTTTTATCTATTTGAGTACTTATCATGTCCCTCTGGTCCCTAATTCTATAATTCTGAGTAAAATAATGGAGTTATTGGGACACCTGGGTGGCTCAGTCTCTTAAGTGTCTGACTACTGATTTCAGCTCAGGTTGTGATGTCAGGGTTGTGAGATTGAGCCCCACGTTGGGCTCTGCATTGGGTATGGAACCTGATTGAGATTCTCTCCTGTCTCTGTCCCTCCTCTCCTTTCCATCTCTAAATAAATAAATAAATAAAGGAGCCTTATTATATGGACTCTAATTCACAGTAACAAATTAACATTGTATAATTACTTCCAAGCCAAACTCAATAAAAAAGCATAAAGTCTTCAATTATACAAAGAAAAATAAGATTTATAATATAGGGAATTTTATTTATGATAAAAATCTATAGTATATAAATTTTTAGGTGCACCAGGATGGCTCCATGGGTTAAAGCCTCTACCTTTGGCTCAGGTCATGATCCCAGGGTCCTGGGATTGAGCCCTGTATCGGGTTCTCTGCTCACTGGGAAGTCTGCTTCCTCCTTACTCTCTCTGCCTGTCTCTTTGCCTACTGGTGATCTCTGTCTGTCAAATAAATAAATAAAGTCTTAAAAAAAATTTAAAGACATTCTCTACTGAGTATTTAAATTCAACTTCCACATGGGCACAGGGGAGGGAGGTTGTTCAAGCATATATCTACTTAATTTTTAAGTCTGTATTCTATTTCCTTAGTTATGTGGTGTATGTCTCAAAATTAGGAAGCTCAAGGTATGTATAACCTAAGTGGAAAATGGAATGTATACTTAAAAGTTATATATAGATAGTTTTATTCAATAAATGGCTAATGTTCTTTAAAAAATGTATCTAAAATGGTATAAATATTGTATATTCTCAAACATGTATTATTCTACTTAGATACATTTAGTTCAGGGAAGTATACATTGCAGGCAAGGGAAATGATGAGAGCTGAGGCTTGGTAGTAGAGATATATATGCTTTGTGTGGGAGTATTGTGTAGACTAGCGTGGATGGAGCAGAAGGTTTGGGGGAGTGGACGGAGAGCTTCAAAGTAGGATGGGGAACATATTGCTGCATGCCTTGAATACCTGAAAGGATATACAGCATAGTTCTGCAGAAAAAGTGGCATGATTACAAATTTTTTAGAAGGAACATAACATTGCAAAGTGTTTTTGCTGAGATTAATCTGGCAGCAATTTTTAGGATCAATTGGATAGGAGAGAGAATGGAGTCAAGAAAGCTGGTTGAGCTTGGTTTAGGAGCAGTAAAGATATAGACGAAGGAGTAAATGCAAGCGTTTTGAATTCATGAAGTACAAGTATGATCATAGTCATCTTTGTCCTCTACACACACAGAGTACAATAAATGCTTAACTTCTCAAATGTAAAATCTTGATTATTGACTGGGTGTGTTGGGAGCATACGAGAGAGGTAAGTCAAGTAATTCCAGATTTTCAAGTCTGGGTGATGGAAAATAATACTGGCAAATATATTTGCTTTTGAGGTTAGCTGATCTGGGGAATGATAACAAATTCAGTTTTATACATTTTGAGTTTTAGCTTAAAAGCAGCCAGTGACTAATCTATACTGAATTGAACGGAGAATAAATATATCAACATAGCCACTCAGATGATGGAGGAAGACTTAAAAGATATACTCATGAAACTAGTTTCTCTATTTTAGAACTGGAATTAAAATTTCAGTGATTAGGGGCACCCGGGTGACTCAGTCGGTTAAGCATCTGCCGTCGGCTCAGGTCACGATCTTAGTGTCCTGAGATGGAGACCGGTGTCAGGCTCCCTGCTCAGTGGGGAGCCTGCTTGCCCTTCTTCCTCTGCCCTTCCCTAACCCCCTTGCTTGTGTGCTCTTTTTTTATCAAATAAATAAATAAAAATAAAATCTTTTAAAATAAATTCCAGTTAGAAAGAAGGTCACTTAACTCAATTGTCAGTAGTCACTGATTTACATACCCATCATGTGCCTACTGTTTTGGCTCCATAAAAGATTTATTTAAGTACTTACTGTAGTTATAATGATCCAAGATGCCACAATTATTATGCATGATTGATAAGAATTGGAGATTCAAAGGTATACAGTAGATAGGACAACTTCATTAGCTATGAATAAATAGGCTGATGACACAATGGACATTTTATTTCTATACTATATGCCATATCTTCTTTATCCATTTGACTAGCAATAAGTTGCTTCCATATCTTCGCTATGGAAAATAACATTGCTATGAACATAAGGGTACATCTATCTCTTTGAATTGGTGTTTGTGTTTTCTTCAGATAAATACCAAGAAGTGGAATGGCTGGATCATATGGTAGTTCTATTTTTAATTTTTTTGAGGAAACACCATGCTGTTTCCCACAGTGCCTGCACAAATTTACATTCACACCAACAGTGTGTGACAGTCACCTTTTCTCCATATCCTCACCAATGCTGGCTGGCTGGTACTGGAGGTGGGGTACTGGCTAGGGAGTCCTGGAGTGCACCATTCTGGGGCTCGCTTGGCAGAATGCCCAGAGCTGGAGCCAGTGGGGGCCACGGCAGCAGAGACAGATGGATCAAGCATGGACTGAGATGTCCCAGTGTGCACTGCACTGTGCCACCTTGAGGGGCAGCTGGAGCTGGAGCAAAAAACATGGCAGGCATCAGCCTTGAGAAGACAGCTGCAGCTGGTCTGACCAGGGGCCTGGAGTATGTTGAGGCAGCCTTAGAAGTCTGGCTAGAGCCCCTGGACCCTGCTTCTGTATATGTTATTAAGGTGGAAGTGGGATTTAAAAAATGACACTTGTCAGCATCTCTGACTCCAGAGATAGTTCTAGTAGCTCCTTCATCTATTTGGGGGGTTATTTGCATTAGACATTGTATTTCTTTAGAGTGTAGTTTCCCTTCAAACAACTGTTATTTTGCTGTGCACACTTGCTGTGTGCAAGTATGTGTGTGGGTCCTTCAGTGGTATTCCTTTCTATGATGGGTTGTAACATGAGGCATGGGATTCCTGTCCTCACCGTGTCTTCATGTCTCTACCCTTCTCTTTGTGGTCCGTGTATAATTTACTGTGAGAAGCACTGGCCCTTAGTTCTTCTTGGAACTGGTTTATATGTAGGTGAAGATTCAGTATGTACATGGGAGGAAGGGAGTTCAGGGTCTTCCTACTCCACCATGTTGGATCACCTCCCCCACAACTGGCATTTTAGAAAATACGGTAGATAGAAAACAGATGTTCAGCTGTAAAGTATTACCATTCACACACCATTTCTAAATAAATACACATTACCAGAATAAATGAATTCGGCAGACAAACCATGTTTTGGGATATACTTTCAGAGTTATCTGTTATCTGACACAAGCCAGGCTCTAATTGCTCTTCTCTCATGAGGAGGAGAGTGAGTGATTAAGAGTCATTCCATTCTCCTGGAAGAGGTCTCGTAGGGCCTAATTCACAGAGATGGTAATTCAGTTACCTTCTTTATTAAGCCATTTATAATATCAAATAGTGATTCCTCTCTGCCATACAATATTCTTTTCAAAAAGAAGTTTCCAGGCTGACTGAAATGACTTGTAACAAAAGTAAAGAAATTTGAAACAACACTTTTGTGTCCAGTTTATGAAGACTGAAACTTCAGGGGCGCCTGGGTGGCCTCGTTGGTTAAGTGACCGACTCTTGATTTTTACTCATGTCGTGATCTCAGGGTTGTGAGATCACACCCCCAGGCTCTGTGCTGGGCATGGAGCCTGCTTAAAATTCTGTCTCTACCTCTCTTTTTACCCCTCTCCCCACCCGCTGTGCGTGGTATGTACATGCTCTCTCTCTCTCTCTCAAAAAAAAAAAAAAAAAAAAAGGAGATGAAGATTGAAGCTTCAAATAATGGGTTAACTGATTAATAATAAGTTCATTATATGACGTTTGTATCTCATTATACTCATCTTCTTAATAAATACACATTTTACTTTTTTAGAAGAAAGAGTTATTTAAGCCCATGGAAGGGGTAAAACTGTTTTATTTCGCAGTGATTACATTGTCTTCATGTACTCCAAGTTGTTTTCTATGGTAACAGATCTACTTAAATCAAGGGAGAAAGTGGCTTTCACTACCATCTATTTTTTAAAAAAGATTTTATTTATTTATTTGAAAGACACACACAGAAAGCGTGTGAGAGAGTGAGCACGAGCAGGGCGGAAGGATAGAGGGAGAGGGAGAAGCAGGCTCCTCCCTCAGCAGGGAGGCTGGTGCAACCGGGAGCCAATCCCAAGACCCTGGGATCATGACCTGAGTGGAAAGCAGGCACTTGACCGACTGAGCCACCCAGGTGCCCCTCAATATCATCTTTTTTTTTGAAGGTAGCACGTTTTTGCCTCTGGCTTTATCCTCTGCCCTGAACTTCACACTGATATACATAAGAAAGTAAGCTCTGTATCTCCTTTTGTGTGTCTAAAAGAGGGATCAAGGTAATATTTAAAACAGAACTCTCCATGATCCCTTACAACCCTGTTCCTCTACCTCTTATCTGTAGTTCTGTAAATGGTTCTTATATACGCCCTGTTGCTGAGTCTAAAATTTTTGAGATATCCTTACTTTCTATAATCCCGTTAATTAGTCTACCATTGGGTAGATATGGCAAATCCCGTGGCTATTCTTTACGACAGTGACTTGAATCTTAGCAGATTTCACCATTTTACTTCTACCATAGTTAACATCATGTATCAGTTGAAATAAAGATAGTGTGTTCATTTTCCTGGAAACTCCTTATCTATTCTCTTTTCCTAATCATATCTTTCAACCACGTGATATCAATGGGATTAACTCCACTCCAACACCTAAGAAAATCAGGGAATGGGTTCACTTTCTCCTAATGTCCACATTCAAAGGTTAACAAGGGAATTGGTTGGTTCAAAGAAAAGGAAGCCAGAGACTTAGTGCAGGAAGAGAACATATTCCTGCCCACCTATACTAAGGATAAAGAAGCATATAACTCTGGTTGAAGCCAATTTGAGACTTGAGAGCGCAAAGATTTGGGGATTTAGGTAAAATTCTCATGGTGGAAAAGAGTGGAGATTCGGAATGAAATCAGCTTATTAACATTGGGCAACTACATCTTTAATTTTTCAGTTACTTGAGCCTCTAAATGCCTTGTTTTCCAATATGTTCAATGGAAGCCAATTTAATTAAATAGAGATTTAATTTTATGCTTCTTCCTTATGAGGAATAACTTTTGAACATGTATATATTTAAAGAAATTGGAGCCAGACTTATTTATTAGTCATCTGTTACTATCCTCCTCCTGTGTTAGAAATGAAACTTCATAATTCAACAGAATAAGTGGGAATAATCTGAAAATGATAAAAAATTTTGTGGTTTGAATACGGTATCAGATTGACATTTCCTGTGTACATAGTGGCAATTTGAGTGAATAATGGTGATTTTATGCTCATAGCAAAACACACAGACTGTTTCATTCCTTGATTGAGTTAATATTCAGTGTCACCAAGTTCGGTTTGTGTGCCACAACAGCCCGGCGTTAGAGGGCATAACTGTTGGTAGCAGCTCAAAAATAGTGATTTGCAGCATGCTTAACAGTCAAATTCAATTTGACTTTTCAAATCAATTTATATATGTAAATATTGGAAATATTACCTCAAACTTTTTTAACAATACTGCTAAAGAAGTTTTTTTTTTCCACACAATGTAAAAAAAGAAATCACTTCATATACTCTTTCACTGACTACCTATTGTCACCATATAAATTATATATACATATATGTATGCTTATTTATATAATCATTCTCTTTATACATACATATAAATTATACCCTTCAAACAGCTGCCTAAGGGTATTAGATAAATTTTGCAGTGAAATTTCCTTTTTTTTTAAAAAAAAAGATTTTATTTATTTATTTGACAGAGACCACAAGTAGGCAGAGAGACAGGCAGAGAGAGAGGAGAAAGCAGTCTCCCTGCTAAGCAGAGAGCCTGATGCAGGGCTTGATCCCAGGGCCCTGAGACCATGACCTGAGCTGAAAGCAGAGGCTCAACCCACTGAGCCTCCCAGGCACCCTGCAGTGAAATTTCTAGGTCAAGGACTGTTTATGTCAGGGCTGTCTAGGTTATAGTAACCATCAGTCCCAAAGAAGACTTAAAGCATAAGAGTTTAATTCTGACTCATGAAACATGTTCATCCATAGTCACTGGAGGTCCCTGTACTGCCCAGAGTAGTGGAACAGCCAGTATTGGGACATCACCAGTCAAGATTAAGGTATAGAGTTGATTCTCACTTCTGGATTCTTTATTTTACAATTCACCTTCTTGCTAAAGTGTACCTGGAGCTCCCAAGCCAGTGCTCACGGAGCTACTGTGGTCTTTCTCAGACATGCACAGAACAGGGAAACATTTCAGTTATCCAATGTACATTTTTCCAGCTGAGGTCAAACAAGGTAACCCTCTGCCTTCTCATTTCAGGTCGCAAATTATAAATGAGTGGATTTTGTTGTGGCAACTTTAGTGACATTTTTTCACATTTTCCCCTATTTTGTTAGTGATTTTTCTGCTTAAAATCTCCCCAAGCATGGTGCTAAAGTGCTTTCTCCTCTTCTAAAGTACAAGGAATCTGTGATGTGCATTATAGAGAAAATAATTTGTGTTAGAGACGCTTTATTCAGGCATGAATGGTGAGGCTGTTGGCTGTGAGTTTAGTCGTAAGTCAATAATACAGTACCTCTGGGGAGGGGAAGGGGAAATTTGCCAATCTGTACCTGACGCTGCTCCAGAAAGGGTTCCAGTAACAGCTATAGCATAAATATCCAAGCCATACAGCCGTATCCAAAGTTATGGAAAGTATGGTTACATTTGTGGGTTCATGAGATATGACCAACAGTTGTACTGACAGGTTGACAAAAATGTGACCTGAGGCTCAAAGGAACATAACCCTTTATTTCTCTTAGGAGCCATAAGTTAGTATTTGCTACTTTGTTATTTGTAGGCTTTACAGAACATAACTAATTTGAATCATGAGAACTGACTAGAGTTTGCATTTGCTCTTAAAGCTCAGAAATGACACAAGTCATCTCTGCTCATGTTTCATGGTGCAAAGCAAGTCCCATGGCTGTTACTGACATCAAGGGCAAAAGGAGGGATAATTTTCCTCTAGGAAAAAGAAGTGGATGGTGAAAAATAGTAATGCATCTATCAAGAAATGGTCTGAAATAGCCACAGCTCCTCCAAGCAGGCTGTATTCCTAACCATGGTTGAGAGTACTTGCTTCCCTAGACACTCACTACAGATACTGGTAGGGTATCAAAAGTTGGTCAAATACTGCCTTTCTCCACGTACTCTGTAATTTCTTGTAAATGCAAATAACCAAGGACAAATACCCTTCTTCTTATTAGAGTTTCCCCTGATAAATTGTTCCCCCCAATGGTCATTTGTTTGCTTGCCAGACTGCTTCTAACTCTGTCATGCATGGGGGAAATATTAGGAAAAGATTATTTCTCTGATTGGCAAAATAAGATTATATATATGTTCATCTTATCTAAATAGTTATCTTTTTAAGATATAATGAGCATGTTTAGGGTCTTAGATTTATTTTGGGATGTGATGGTGTACACGGGCCTTTGGAAAGCTGCTGGGGGAATAGATTCTAGCCTGTTGTCTGTTTAAGGTATTAAGATCATAAAAATACCCCTTTAAAAATTGTTATTCAGACTAGTGAGTGATTCTAACGTTAGCCGTTATACTGAGGATAAGAACTCAAGATCCTTCTTGTCTTTTTGTTCTATCAATTACTGAATGAGATGTATCTTTTTTTTTTTTTAATTTAATAGAGAGAGAGAGATCACAAGTAGGCAGAGAGGCAGGTAGAAGGAGAGGGGGAAGCAGGCTCCCACCAAGCAGAGAGCCCAATGCAGGGCTTGATCTAGATCCCAGGACCCTGAGATCATGACCTGAGCCGAAGACAGAGGCCCAACCCACTGAGCCACCCAGGTGCCCCAAGATGTATCTTTCTATTGTGTTTGTATCTGTGTATTTTTTGTAGTTTTTTTCAGTTTTTCCTTTATATGTTTTGAAACTGTGTTATTCAATGGGAAGAATTTTAAATTATGATATCATTACTGTGAGTTGAATCTTTTTATTTAAAACAAATTTTATTACCTTAAAGTATGTTTGTTTGAAATTAATAACTTTGGTAAATATTTGCATGGCATATCTTACTCTATCTTGTTTAGTTTCAGTTTTTCTCTATGTTTTACGTGTATCAAAAAGCATTTTTATACACTCTGACAATCTTTTTATTTTGTTTTGTTTTGTTTTTTTTACTGGGATATCAACTGAAACCACATTTAATTCAATTACTGATTTTTTACTGATACATTTGAAATAAATTCTACCATCAAACCACCTCTCCTCCAACTTTATTGTCCTGCCTGAAAGGCAGGGCTTCTTAGATTTAAACTTCTTCTTTTTTTTTTTTTTTAAGATTTTATTTATTTATTTGATAGACAGAGATCACAAGTAGGCAGAGAGACAGGCAGAGAGATTGGAGGAAGCAGGCTCTGCACTGAGCAGAGAGCTGGATGTGGGGCTTGATCCCAGGGTCTTGGGATCATGACCCGAGCCGAATGCAGAGGCTTTAACCCACTGAGCCACCCAGGTGTCCCTAGATTTAAACTTCTTGAGTGTATATCAAATATTGGTCATCTGTGTCAATTAATTAAATTATTGAAGATGTATATAGAGTCTTTGAGAGGGCGCCCTTCATTTAGATTGTTGCAAGAGGAAGATTTGTCTTTCTGCTTCCATGGGAAAGTTCTAGCTCACTGACAAGGTTCTTGAAGGAAATATTCTCTGACTGTTCAGTCTTCACTTTCTTTCTCCCTCTCTCTTTCTTTCTTTCTTTCTCCCTTCCTCATTCCCTTGTTTCCTTCCTTCCTCCCTCCCTCCCTTCCTTAGATTTATTTTGGGATGTGATGATGTACACTAGCTTCTTAGATTTAAACTTCCTTCCTTCCTTCCTCTCTCTCGGTGAAGAGGCTGATCTTGTAGGATCCAATAAATATATTTCTTATGCTCTAGCTCTAGCACTGGTGAATTAATATCTCACTGTACAATATACAGGTACTTGGCACCTGCACTGTTGTTCTCAGCCTTTGGAGCCTTAGCCAAACCCAAGGTAGAAAGGTTACCATTGTATTTTATGAATTTTTAATTGAAATACCCCAAGATACACTGTCATATTAGTTTCAGTTGTACAATGTGGTGATTCAACATTTAGATGCATTGCAAAATGATCACCACAATAAGTCCTAGTTATGAAACATTGTCATTTTAAACTCCTATTGCATTATTTACTTAAGGATGAGCTGTATCCCTAGATTTTTTTTATAGGTTTATATTTTAAACTTAAGAATTGGTAGAGATTTTTGTATTTCCTTTAATATTACTTGCCTAGATTGAATTGCAGGAGTTTCCCTTTTTTGATAGAGACTGTAGTGTCTTTTGTAATAAGTATGTCAGAATAGTTCAAGTATGGTTCAACTGAAATTAAAAACCTACAGGTCAAGGCCAGCCCAAAGATTATGTTAATGGAATGACCTTTAGATTTGTTGAAGTTCAGCTAAAATTCATAACTGCAGTTTGAAAGAAGCTGTTGTCAGTAAAACTCAGTCCTTAAGTTCTGCAACAGAAAAGACCATTTTCCTTACAAATTAACTACTCCTTGCCAAAGGCCAAGTAAATTGATCTAATGAGAATTTCAAACTTGTGACTGCTGTCTCATCTCTTGCATACCAGGATAAGAATATATACATACGTGTGTGTGTGTGTGTGTTTAAAGATTTATTTATTTATTTGACAGAGATCACAAGTAGGCAGATAAGCAGGCAGAGAGAGAGGAGGAAGCAGGCTCCCTGCTGAATAGAGAGCCCTATGTGGGGCCCCATCCCAGGACCCTGGGATCATGACCTGAGCTGAAGGCAGAGGCTTAACCCACTGAGCCACGCAGGTGCCCCAAGAATATATTTTTATACAACATTCAGACCACTGGACTGCAGATTATATTGTAATTGGCTTGTGCACAGCAACTCTTTTTCTCTTTCATATTACGTCTTTCCCTGTTGCTTACATACGTTATATGTACGTAATACATGTATATAATAAATTATGTATATTAGAAAGAGAATATATTTGTAATATAAGAAAAGCTGTTTGAGATGTTTAGAGATCTCATCTCTCTTCTTTAGGATGCTTTTCACTGATTTGTAGAAGGTGTGAAAAAATTATGAACCACATTAATATTTAAGATCATAGGTAAAGATAAATTCGGCGATTAGTAAAGATAAAAGATAAAGTTTCTCTTAATTTTGTAATGGAGTCAATGGATGGTGCGATTTTATTGGGGATGACGTTAATGGGTAATGAAAAGGAAATCTGAGCCTCTTTGCTTTTTTTACTTAAGTTCTACAGGCAACTACAAAAATCATTGTACATTTTGCTGACATTCAGTAAGCATCGGTTTAATTGGAGCTGGAGGAACGGTTTCCACGTGATCGCTGGTGTATCTGAATGACGATGGTAGTCTATTGGCTTTGGCCAACTTCCTTTCATCTTCCTCTCCCCAAAGCAGATCTGCTTTGGAAGCAGCTTAATATGTGTAAGTTAAGGGAGTTTTACTTTGCCAGCCTACCTTCCATTGACCCTATTCATTGACTCCATTTCCAGCCATCCTTGTCAGGGTTATTGGCTTCTTAGAGCCCTGGGGAATGTGGACACAAAAACTTTTCAGCCTTGAAAAAACTTTTCAACCTTGCACATAGAAGGCAAATTGTGAGCTAGATATTGGGATTTATGGATTTTTCTCTCTCCCGTTGTACATTAGGTTGGCTGGAGAGCAAGAAAAAGCACTTCTTCAATTCATGCCCAGGCACTCAGAGTGTATGGCAGGGAGAAGAAAGAGACAGGCTTTCTGCAACAAAACTTGAGGTGAATAGCGTTTGTTATTTTCATTTCCACATGGATGAATGAAGCGAGGCTTAAGGACTTTGATGCTTTTTTTTTTTTTTTAAAGATCACATGGAAACATATTATTCTTTTTACAAGTTTCCTAACTTTATTCTTATACAACACTGGTTTGTAGATCTTTAGAAATTGCCAGAGGAAATAGCAGTAAACCTTCTTTTCAAATGTGTGTTTCCAGGAAGTATCTTAGAGTGATTAGCATTCAGAAAGAACCATATAATTTTTAATTTCTGGATCTATAAGATCACCAGCTGCCCTAATTCCTTATTCATGGAGAAGGAAGTTGCTAATCTAAATAACTAGAGAATTTGCTCAAGGTCACACAATTAACTTGGAAGGCATTCTGATTCCTAGGGTTTTCCTTTTTTATTACACCTGCCACTTTGGGGATTAGAGTTTTTTTCCTCCCGTCACCATGTGCTAATTCTTAGCAATGAATATCTGAATCTCTTGATACTTAAGAAAGAGCTTAAGATCTGTGCCCAGACTAGGCCTGTTGGATGGCTGCTATTGTATGAGATGATGATTATGCAGTGCCACTATATAATAGGCACATAATACATACTGTAGATTTTCATCCATATGTATTTATATTCTTCATATTTTGGTGTTATACCTCAAGCAAGCTATCTTACCAGCAACTTGAGTGACATAAAGCAGAGAAGCTTTTCATTGGTTTTTCCGTGAATTATATCAGAAAGTCCATGTAAATTTTAATGAAGCGAATATGGGTGTGGAGTGTAAGGTTGAGGAGTCAGATTGACAGAATAGACATAGCTACAGGAGAAATTCAAAGAAGGACAATTTCTTGTCACCTGCTGGGTTATGGTCTAAATGAGTAGTAGTCCACTCACCATGGTCCCCCAGCATTCAGTTGTAAGAAGTGGGGTCCTGTGCCTACCTCCACGTTCATCAGGGAATAAGGATCCTTGGAAGGTGGCCAAGGCAAAAATGAAGTTTCTCCATATTCCAACATGTAATGAAAGAAACAGAAAATATTGAAACGCAGAGACCACACAAGCTAGCCCTCAGTGCCTAGAACAGTGACAACAGTGTCAGTCCACATGAGGGGACTAAGAGTTCGGACCTGGATGCAATCCAGCAAGAATCTTCCCTGGAGCTTGGAAATGGGTGCGCCTCACCACCCTTCTCCAGAGAGATCAGCTTCTCCTTGCTCACGGATGACAGGAAAGACCGGTGATAACTCTGTTCCAAAACGTCACAGGCTCTCACATTTGGTGTGTGTGTGTGTGTGTGTGTGTGTGTGTGTGTGTATTCACGTATTGGGATAGGAAGGGACCAGTGAAGAGTGCAGAACAAAATGATAGTGTTATTTCACAAATAGAATAGTTTGCATCTGCTCTATCTGCTTCCACCATAGGATGTGACTCTGGTGTTATTGAATTTAGATCTGTGTGTGTGCACATAAATATTTATACTATATGTTTATATATGCATAAAGTATATGTGTATACATATGTATGTGTATACAAATATGCATGATATATAAACCTCATATGTATAAAATATATACAACTCTATTTTATACTTAAAATGTAATATAAATCTCCCCTGAAACAAAGGCAGAAGAATTTTTAAGCCCCGGGTTGAGCTAGTGAAAAAAGTAATGAAGGACTTTATCAGGTTGGTTAGTGATTAGACTGTCTATACTTGCCAAGGGCGCCTGTGAAAGTCAGGATCCTGTTCTCTCACAGAGGTGGAAGACAGGGGGCTCTACCTTTCTTGATGACCACCTTTCAAAGCGATGGCTCCTGGGTTCCTGAGAAAGGGACTCCTGAGTCAAAAAAAAAAAAAAAAAAAAAAAAACCTGGAGCAAGATTTACATCTCAAAGGACAGAGGAAAAATTTTTAATTGTAAGTTTTCTAAAGAAAATCCATTAAAAAACAGAGATCAGGGCCTTTAATTAAGAAAGAACCTATCCAAATTTTAAGTGGAGGGGAACATTAAGGTCATCTTGGTAGACTTACAGGGTATAGTCTTGGTTAACTTCAGAGTGAGTTGGTTAACTTCAAACAGGAGTCGAATGAAGTGAATATTCTAATTTTTGTAATAAAGCTATAAACATTTAAATTTATTTCTATTGTCTTGCTTTCCAGAAATATTTAGTTTTTCTTATCATCTAAAAAGAAGAAAGGAGGAAGACTAATGAAGCTTGCACTCAAGGGAAGCACATAGACTTAGTTGATTAATGGCAGTTAAAGGGTCAACTTCTTAAAGAACATTGAATCCTTCCCCTTTCAAGCTCTGGTGTTTAAAAGCTTCATGAATCATTAATGTTGGACCACACACCATGAATCATGCAAAAACAACGGAATTAACAGATACTTTGTCAGGATTTTTGCAACCAGTACTAGAAATAATGTAGGCAGCCAACACACACACACACACACACATCCTGAATAAATAATAAATAGGTAGTTACAAGAAAAAAAAGTAATTAAAAGCTAATCAAGAAAGCAAGAATAATAAAGCTTATATTTTAAAATCTTGAAGCAGAAGCTAAAGATTCTGGAACAAATAAGACTGTCTCATTCAGGCTGTCATGCTCCCAATGTCTTTTTGCATTTACTCTAGTAAATTTACTCAGAGTAAATTTACTCTGTACTTTCTCAATATTTGTGAAAAGAAAGAAAAATGGTAAGAAAGAAGGCAAAAAGAAGGAAGGATTGGGGAAATGCAGTGATGTCCACACCAATGTAGGAGAGAGAAAGAACACATCTTTTTTTTTTTTTTAAGATATTAATTATTTATTTGACAGAAATCACAAGTAGGCAGAGAGAGGAAGAAGCAGGCTCCCTACTGAGCAGAGAGCCCAATGTGGGGCTTGATCTCAGGACCCTGAGATCATGACCTGAGCCCAAGGCAGAGGCTTACCCTCTGAGCCACCCAGGCACCCCAAGAAGGAGCACATCTTATTATCAAGTAGGCATTAGCAGAGCTACATGGATGCCAGTAGTAGAAAATAGAGGACCGAATCTGGCCAGGATTTCTCACAGACTTCTGCAGTAATGTAGAACAGAATTTACACGTATCTGCTCAGGATACAAGAAGACTCATTTTGTGATGGTCTCATCTCCTATGTATCTTGTGAGAGACGTGGTGGCTCTTTGAGGAGAGATGGGTTTACAGTCCTAGGAGCCAGTGGGCTCTGGATCTTGCCCTACAAATGTTTGGGCAAGTTGGGTCTCTAAAGTTTACAAGAGGACCCGTTAAGGTAAACGGGTGGGGAGCCAATTACCTGCTTCCTCTTTATTAAGCAAAGAAAATATTGTTTCTGTTTGCTATGGAGCTGAAGGCAGATCATTTCTTTAAGAAGGGAGAGAAGAAGGGAGGTCAGGAGGGAGGGGGAAAGGGTGGAATGGTGGGATTGGGGGTGGGGAGGGAAACTGAATGGAGAGAAGTGTGCTCAGATGGAGAAGTTGAATCAGGTCCTATGGGAAAATGCACATCCTTTTCTTAGCCTGGGTAAGGGGAATTTTCCAAGAGGAATAGCGTTCTATTTCTCTCCTCCTGTGAAAAGACAAAGTGCCCAGATTTAGCAAAATGTTCCCTTGCCCTCTGGTCCAAGCCTGACAGAAGGGGCTAGGGTTTATGAAGAGATGGCAGGGGATGTTGATGTTCTGTTGAGATCAATTCTGTCTTTCTCAGGCAAACACTGGGGGCTGTAGCACCGCAAAGTGTTTGCCCCTGCTATTTAGGGCACCTCGGTGGCTCAGCTGGTTAAGGGTGTTCCTTCCACTCAGGTCATGATCCCGGAGTCCCAGGATCCAGTCCTGTGCCAGGCTTCCAGCTCAGCAGGGAGTCTGCTTCTCCTTCTCATCCTCCCCCTTCTCATGCTCTCTCTCTTTCACTCTCTCTCAAATAAATAAATAAAATCTTTAAAAAAAAGGAACCGGCTTCCTTCTCCATTGCTCTTTTATTCCCCATCTCCTGTTCATTCCCTCTCTCCCCAGTCACTGAGGGAGTCTTTCTATGAAATGGCCGTAATTCTATTCTCACATGCACGACAGTAAACAAGTAAATGGCTAGAATCTGCCAGTGGGACATTCAGAGGGGGCTTGCTTTATGGGACAATCTTAAATGGGGACCGTGGACTGGGCTGGTCATTCAGTGGTTTGTGATCTCCCAACTGAGATAAGGTACAGAAGGAGAAAATGCGTTTTCTCCATCTGACAGCAATGAGGGAGGTAACACACTCATATTTTCACCATCATTTCAAATTTGATGGTAACAATTGTGGTCATTTATCTTAATTTATTAAAAAAACTTAAAAAAAAATCCTCAAATACCTCATTGTCCAGAAAGATAAATTTTTAGAACCGAAAATGTGGTTGTCCATTTGTGAAATTATTTTCTTTTCTTTTTTTTTTTTTTTTGTAGAAATCCAAGGAATTGCTTCTGTAGATACACCAATATGATTTACAGAAAAACATTTTTGCCTGGTATCAAAATAAGAAATATTTGTCATTTGCTGTATTATATTCTTTTCTCCAACAAACCAGTTTTTGTGCTTTATTTCCTGTCTAGGGACTGATTATATTTTTAAAATTGTATATCAAATGCAGATTTATTTGACCCTCTCAGAGACCTTGTTTCATAATTTCTTTATTTTATTTTATTAATTTTTTCAGTGTTCCAAGATTCGTTGTTTATGCACCACACCCAGTGCTCTATGCAATATGTGCCTCCTTAATACCCATCACCCAGCTCATCCAACCCCAACCCTCTTCCCCTCCAAAACCCTCAGTTTGGTTCTCAGAGTCCACAGTGTCTCATGGTTCACGTCTCCCCCTCACTAATAAACTCATCTTCTATTAAAGATGAAATCTTATTTGAAATATAAGTACCCTCCTTTTAGAAACCCTATTTCCTTTGTTAGTGAGAGCAAGAAATTATATTCATTTTAATATGTCATACCCTCCTGCTCCTTGAAATTTCTTGGTTTGGTAGGCTGCCTATGTAATTCACCAATGTGGCTGTATTACGGATATTTTTTTATTTCATAATCCTCCGAACAATTTAAAAACTAGGCCAATGTTTGAAGTAAAATAAATCCACAAATTCAAGCACAAATGAAGCTTTTCAATAAGTCCCAGTAATATTTTCCTTGTCCTTTTAGTTAGGTGATTAAGAAAACATTTCTTGGGGTGCCTGGGTGGCTCAGTGGGTTAAAGTCTCTGCGTTCGGCTCAGGTCATGATCCTGTGGTCCTGGAATGGGCCCCAAGTCGGGCTCTCTGCTTGGTGTACCTGCTTCCCTTCCTCTCTCTCTGCCTGCCTCTCTGCCTGTCAAATAAATAAATAAAATCTTTAAAAAAGAAAGAAAAGAAAACATTTCTTTACTATATACAGTGTCCCTTCAAACAAACTCCAACATTTGCACATGACTGTCAACTTGGGTTTATTCAGTATCCATTAAACTCAGTGTGCTTATTTCTCTTCTTAATAAGAGAGATCGGATTACATATTTCCTTCTTTGTAAAAAAGATTCCATTTATTTATCTGTCACATAGAGAGAGAGAGAAAGTGAGCAAGAATAGGGAAAGGGGCAGAGGAAGAGTGAGAAGCAGGCTCACCACTGAGCAGGACACCCAATGTGGGGCTCGATCCCAGGACCCCAGGATCATGACTTGAGCCGAAGGCAGATGCCCAACCAATTAAGGCACCCAGGCACCCCGATCACATATTGGTACCAGAATTTCTAGAAAGCGGTGTGGCCAGAATCTTAACAAGAAAGGGTTCAACCTTAGCACAAAATCAGCAATAAGAAATTTTATCTATTAGCTAAATTGGAAGGAAATCAGAAATTCTGGGTTTACTTATGTTTTCTAAAATGGCAACTGCTTACTACTGAAATGAACGAAAAAAGGAGCATGTCTTTGAAATGCCCATTTTCAGAAATTCGTTTTAGGAAACAGAGAGACCTTGTCTCAGAAAGGAGAGTATCCCTTTTCTCCAGGTGACCAAAGTGTTTCAGGTTTTATATCAGAACCTGTTGACTGGGCTTCAGGTTTTTTGTTTTTTGTTTTAAATTTATTTAACAGACAGAGATCACAAGTAGGCGAAGAGGCAGGCAGAGAGAGAGGGAAGCAGGCTTCCTGCTGAGCTGAGAGCCAGATGTGGGGCTGGATCCCAGGACCCTGTGATCATGACCTGAGCCAAAGACAGAGGCTTTAACCCACTGAGCCACCCAAACACCCCTGGGTTTCAGGTTTTACTGGTACTTTGAGTATTGGTTCTTCTAAGAAAATTGATAAACTAATAACTGAGCAAAGAATGCACACTTTCAAGCTGTGAAAATTAGTCAAAATTACCTAAATTAAGAAAAAGTCTTCAATCAAATGCAAAATATATAATTTAGAAGACAGTAATTGGCCTTGCCTTATTCATCCACTTTGGCAATTTATCAAGTAACTATTTTTCTCTAAGACAAATGACAGCCACAGTAAAAATCAACTCACAAAATCGAAAAAACAGTGCATTTCTGATTTCTATAAAAATCCTCATGCTTAATGTTTTCTTTTCTATTCAGACTTCTGTTAATATAATACACATCTCAATTTCTTTACTATTTCACACACACACATTTGCCCTCACAAAAATACCATATATTTAAAGCAAAGTAATGTCTACATTTTAATACCCAAATATACTTACGCTAAACTGATGGTGAGTCTTGCCATTCTGAAACCACAGTGAGTTTACATCACGTGTGATAAGTAGAAACCCCGTGTAACTAAGAGAGACTTGCCATGAACTGTGTTAAAGAAAGACGTGTGGGCAGATTAACCATCTGATTGTGTGTGCCTTACCTGACATAAAGAAACAAGAACAAAAACAAAAGAAACAAAAAATAATAAAGAAAGAGAAAGAAAGAAGGAAAGAAAGAAAGAAAAAGAGAATGGAAGGAAAGAAGGAAGAAAGAGAATCAGAGGTTTTGATTTATCTCTTAAGGTAAATGACATAAAGGAAATCCTTGTTAGCTCAGAGTAATTGTTACCTGGTACAGTCACCTACAGAATTCATTGAAAATAGAAATAAAAATTTCATTGTGACTAATGAAAAATATTTAATTTCAATTGTATCTTAACAAATAACACAAACTCACATTGATTGTGGATATACCAAAAATGTGTCCTATTTAAAATATTCTGTAATTAAAAATAGAAATACTGTATGATCCAATAATTCTGCTACTGGGTGTTTGCCCAAAGAAAACATAATACTAATTTGAAAAGATATACATGCCCTAATATGTGTGTGTGTGTGTGTGTGTGTGTGTGTGAGAGAGAGAGAGAGAGAGAGAGAAATGTTTAATTACATGATTTGAACAGGATAATGAAAAAACAAAACAAAACAACCCAGCAAGACAGGCCCGGCTTTAAGATTTTTAGTATAAAATTTGTTTTACTTTTACATCATCTCCAATTAGCCAATCCACATAGGGGACAACTGTAGAAACCTGGATATCCATCAGCATGAATGAAAGGATAATATTTGTTTCCAAGGTATTATATGATCCAGTGGCAGAACTCGGGTTAATGTAAAATTTATTTTCATGCTCAAATGCTTCAAATTTGTGTGCGTGTGTCCCGAGATAAGGATGTCCGCATCAGACTGCCTCTGCAGCAGGGCTAGAGTGACCGTGCCTCCGCACGGAATAACTCGATGCCCATGGATCAGACCCATTTTGAACTGCCTAACATTCACCACTTTCTGTTCTGAATAATTCGGCTCCTCCTCAAAGTCGCCTCACAGTATGAAGTCTTGAGATAGTCGTTAACTCTTGGTGCAAAGGTTTCCAGGGAAGACAATGTGTTGAATCTTTCCTGGCACCAGCATTTTTTTTTTTTTTCAATTTAACCAAAAAACTGTTGCACTGGTGTGGGATGTGCAGGTCTCTCAATACCAACACCAACATCCTGTCCCTGGGCTCAGCTTAGTCACCACAACCGCCGCCGCCGCCGCCCTCTTCCTCTCTGCCCTCATTTTTACAGTGGACATTCCGTGTGGTTTTGCTGACAAATTTGTAAGACAACACATTACTAATGTGCTTTACAAAAGTAAAGTTTGCCACGGGAACTTAGGGAGTACAACTTTTGGGAAAAAAATAAAAGAAAGGAAAGAAAATAAGATCAAGGGTGCCTGGCTGGCTTAATTGGTTAAGGCTTTGACTCTTGGTTTTGGCTCAGGTCATAATCTCATGGGTTGTGGATCAAATCTGCAGTTGGACTCCATGCTTAGCGGGAATGTGCTTGTCCTCCTCCCTTTGCTCCTCTCCTCACCTGCTCATGCGTGTGCACGCTCTTGCTTTCTCAAATAAATAAATAAATCTTTTAAAAAAATCCAAGAATTTCATAAATTTTTCTAAAGGTCACTATTGATCTTTTGATATTCCAATCATTGTCTTTGGAAACGCTTTTTACCATTCTTAATGATTCTCCTTTTCAGTTAGCTGCTATAATTTGGTTAGATCCTCTTTTAAAAAAAATTTTTTTTTCCAAAGATTTTATTAATTTGTTTGACAGACAGAGATCACAAGCAGGCAGAGAGAGCAGGGGAAGTAGGCTCCCTGCTGAGCAGAGAGCCCCATGTGGGGCTTGATCCCAGGACCGGGGAGATCACGTCCGGAGCCAAAGACAGAGGCTTTAACCCACTGAGCTACCCAGGTGCCCCTGGTTAGATTCTCTTTTGTGAAGAGTTTCCATATGATTCAACTTGATCTCCAGTACTAATTTTATGTCGTCTCTGAAAAGATTTGCAAGTTTACTTTGGAATTACTTTGCCTCCCCCCCCCCCAATTTTACTGGTTGATGTTTAGAATATTCAGCCAACCATTGGACAATTTCTGACAAAGGACTCCGTGAGATAAGTTACTTACTAGTGATAAACCAAAACAGGGGTGTTTGAGCATAATTTAAATATTTACAAATATTCAGTTAACTGGTGTATATTTTCAACTTCTTCTCCTACAGACAATTCTGAAATGAATATTACATATATGGGAAATCTCAGAACTTTAAGAAATCTGGCAGAATATAAAACCTACTTTTTAAAATGATTACAACCAAACAACAGAAATTCTACCAGCAGCTGTCAAAGCAAGATTTATTTGATGTGCTTTTGCCACTTTTCATCTATAACTAGAGGTATAATTAGTGTGTAACGGATGATAGCTCCCATTACCATCCCAGGCTTTTTGAGCTCTTTAGTTTTAAATTGTCATTATTTAGCAAGCCAAAATACTCATTTCAGAAGGCAAAAGAGCTAGCAATGATTAATTATGGGAGGATTTTCAAAAAACTGTGTACAATATGGACAGTTTTCTTTTGTTCACAATGTTGTCATTAGCTTATATAATATTTCATATTGTAACATTAATTAGTTAACTATGACATAGTGATTTCAAAAGATAACAAATTGATCAAACTCAGAAAAATTACCTGGCAACCAAAGGAAATTGTTTTATCTTAATATAAAGAGAACAGTACTCAGAAACAAATAATTTAAATATTAGCTATCTTTTAAAAGGTACTAGTGGGATATAAAAGCTTAAGCACTAATGGTTCTATATTTCCCAAAACTACCTCCATTCTAATGTAATTTTCAAAAAGTGAAGATCAAGATATTTCCCAAAACTACCTCCATTCTAATGTAATTTTCAAAAAGTGAAGATCAAGATCTTCTTCCAAATGATTTCTTTGTACATTTTCTTGAAAAATGAAAGTTTATTTTAATGTTTTTTAGGCTATAACTATGTCCAAAGTGGCGAGAACTCAAAGCTCATGTGTGACTCACACCCTGAATGAAATGAAATCAAATATCATGAATTAATTATCAAGGCTACTGCCAGGTCAATATGTGGAAGGAATGCTTTGAGAGAGACACGTCTCTCTGTCCTTAGCCTCCTAAAATGCTGAAATCATTTAGCTGGTAGGTATTAACTTGAAATTTATGGTTTTATTTTATCTTGCTTTGTTAAGTGTATTTTATTCATATCTGTGCTCCATTTACAAGAATAATCAACAGGAGATGCAATTAGGTGTTGACTTTGATGGTGCAGACCCAAACACCAAGGCAATACTAATGGCCACTGGATTCCCTTATTATTTGGGCTTTTAAGAATTATTTTTAAATAGAACGGAGAGCTCTAGTGACTTTCCCGCAATTTAATTCCCCTCTTTAACTAGCCAGATCCTGTTTAAAATGCTGCAGCACAAACATAAAATTGCTTATGTAGGAAAAAAAATAAAAGAAAGAAAGAAAGAAAGAAAGAAAGAAAGAAAGAAAGAAAGAAAGAGAAAGAGAGAAAGAAAGAAAGAAAGAAAGAAAGAAAGAAAGAAAGAAAGAAAGAAAGAAAGAAAGAAAGAAAAGCTACCCTGTGTCAACTTTGGTCACAGTAATAATAAATTTCTGATCTTGAAGCTTTTCTCTGTCCACACGAGGCCATTCCAGGTAATATTCTCCACAATGTATGGACTTCAGGGATTCTTGCCCTGACACGGAAATTGTTGGGTTGTGACATCCCATTTCTCTCTTCTGGTTGCCGCACTCTCTTTAGGTTCATTCACTTTCTCTTGTTGTCATCCTCACTGCGGCCGATACCTGGAAGGGGATGGCAGGCAGGGAGTTCTCCCCATTCCTCAGTCATTTTCCACATTGTCTATTACTTTGGGTGCCTCCCCTTTTGAGAGTAACTGACGTGGACTAAGTTGGGAGGAAACCAAAGCCTTTGGTTTGCTTTGCTGCGTCCCTCACTTCTCCCAAAGCAGATGAGAGTAGTCCCATCCAACTCTCAGCCATGCCTGTGAAAGATACAAGTAGTTAATACCAGTGCTCTTTCCTGCCTCCGCAAAACGTGGTTTCAGAGCCCTTCCTCACACATCACTCCAACTGACTGATGTTGGCACATGGAAGAAAACCAATTTGCCATTGCCTTTCCTGAGATAGTCTAGAGTCTACTATTGGCTCTACCCAAAATACAAATAGCACAAAATGGTTGGTAGTGGGCTGCATTGCTTATCAATCATTTATTTGGTACTAGGAATGCCTTTTTGTTTTTGCACAAGACTGATGTATAATTGTGGTTGCAGTTCCAGGATGGTCCAAAACATCTTATGAAATCATTTATTGAATTTCACTTTTCAAACAATCCTATGATGTCATTTGTGGTACAATTTCTAGGGGATAATACATTTTAAATTTTAGCGCAGGTCTCTAGAAATAGCTGTAAGTATCCATTTCCCTCTTCCTTTCTTGGAGGTTTTGCTTTTCTTGAAATTTCATCTCATCATTCATGGCTTGATGGTACTGGCTTTTCATACACATTTTCCCTTCTGGAATTGCAAAAGTAAACATTGTATGTTTATGGTTAAAAATATAGATGATTAGGCTTTTAAAAAATATATATATAATGGAAGTGTGATAGGTTTAAATTTAATTTGGGGTAAAAATAGGCTAAGATGAAAGAAAATATAAAATAAAATATTTTATTAAAATTTTATTGCTAATAGAATCTAGGGAATTTTCAGTCAGATAACATTGTGCTTAAGGGTTGTTTTTACCACCCTCACTAGAATTTATGTGGGGCCAGTTGCATTGGGTTTAAAAATATACAGCGTAGGGAATGTAGCCAACGGCATAGTAATAGTGTTGTGTGGTGACAGATGGTAGCTACTCTTCCAGTGAGCATAGTATGACATACAGAGATGTCTAGTCACTATCATGTCCACCTGAGATTAATGTAACATTGTGCAGCAACTCTACTTGAGTTTTTAAAAAGACCAAAAAAGGAGTGCCTGGGTGGCTCAGTGGGCTAAAGCCTCTGCCTTTGGCTCTGGTCATGATCCCAGGGTTCTGAGATTGAGCCCCACATCGGGCTCTCTGCCCAGCAGGGAGCCTGCTTCCTTTCTCTCTCTCTCTCTCTCTCTCTGCCTGCCTCTCTGCCTACTTGTGATCTCTGTCTATCAAATAAAAAAAATAATAAATAAATAAATAAAAAGACCAAAAAAGATGAGATCCTTGAACACCTGTCAGTCTTGGTGACATTCTGTGGGTGGGAGCGTGATGTTAGGAACCCATCGGAGGTGGCACTAGAGTCACCATCCATAGGCAGAATTCACCCACACAGCTCCATGAGCGGGTACCTTTTCCTGCCCCACATCAGTCAGCCTCATGTAAATCGTCAAACCTTCCTCTCCTAGCATTTAAGTCTCCAGTCTTTCAGCAACATGTTTGGGTGGGAGTTGGATGGAGGAGGAGAGGTAGAATAGGTCTCCAGATAGAATGTCCCTGCTTTGGAAGGGCTAACACTCTATGACTGAAATGTCAGGAAGGTTTATATCCTTTCTAGATCTGTTAGCCCTGAAGATTTTGCTAGCGACGTTGCCTCTGTCTCTCAAAGGAGATGGCGGTTACCAAACACTAACTCTTAGCTATAACTTACTCTTCACCTCGAAGCACTGCTATCCATCTTGCTGCCTCAGAGGAAGTGCACAACCTCTGCAGCTTTTTGGTCTTCTTCCTCACAGTGCTCCATGTAAGTGTGCTCGTTTCCATCCCTCCTGTCTTCGCTCACTTCAGTTTCTCTCCTTCCATGGGCTTCTCCCTTTCTGCTACTCCTCATTAACAACAACAACAACAGATAACAAAAAAAGTCAAAGCCATCTCTGTGATAGCTGCTCTTAGTGCCATCCTAGCTCTCCTTTCTTTTCTCAGCTCAGTGTACGAGGCACTGATCCAAAACTCTTTCGTCTGAATTCCTTTATAATGCCCTAAAAAGGAGATTCATATTTCGACACATGAATGATGCTTTTTTCTTATTTGTTTCTATATATTCTCTAAACAAATTTACTCTTTTATTCCTCTTCTTGTAGAATTTGACATTATTGAATACTTTTTTTTCGAATACTCTCATGTTTTTGGTGTTTTTGCAATTTCTTTATTTTGATTCTCCTTAAATTATTGTCTCCCCTCTGATATTTCTTCCCCTTAAACCTAAATGTGAACATTCCTCCAGACTCCACCTTTGACACTGACTTGTCTTGTTATATTGTTATCATTGTCTTACCACTGTTGCTATGACATCCAAATATATATCTTGCTCCAGGTCCAGGTTTCCAGTTGTCTTTCTTGTTATATTGTTATCATTGTCTTACCACTGTTGCTATGACATCCAAATATATACCTGCTCCAGGTCCAGGTTTCCAGTTGTCTTTCTCAATTACTCCATTTTTATTCCTGCCATCAGTTGTCTCATCTGAATATTCCTGTGCCTCAGTAGATTCTGGGCACAGTGAGGTCACACCAACAAGCGGTATCTCAATGGCTCTTACCCCCATGTGCATACCCCAGACCAGCCGTGCATCCCAAAGTCTCCCAGTTGTTTTTGGGTTTACCTGGATATCCTGCGTTGCTCAACAAGTGTCTTGTCTTGTTCTTTTTTTTTTTTTTTTTTCTGGTTCCATGACAGATGTTCAGTGTCCACAAAACACCTTAAAAGGAGCTGTCCTGTTAGAAATGCCCTTAGTAAGACTCCCTTTTGTGCCAGGTGTCGCCCTGAGCACCCATGTCTTCCATGCTCTCTTCTCTTAACCTTGTTTGAGTTTTCTTTATTGCTTTTATGGCTACCAGTCATTATATTTTTTTTCCTTTTTTTTTTTTTTAATTGTCTAACTTTTGTTAGAAAAGATTGTCTGGTTTACTCTTCTATTCCCAATGCCATCAATAGTACTTGGCACTGGAAAGGCTTCATAAATACTTGTTGAATGAAAAAAGGATGAATTAATAAAGATCTAGGGTACCAACCTAGAATGCCAAAGTGGCACCATTTTCCCTACTTCTTTAATTGGTTTGGATACACTTTGAACTGAATTCAGAATTGGGAATCATGTATGTTTCAAACCTCGGTATCACGTTTACTCTCTGGACATCAAACCAATGCTTCTGTGCCCCAGACCCTCATGGGTTCCATGTGCCAGCCAAGGGCCAAACTTGAAGACTGTCCCAAATGTGACAGTCCCATGTCTACCATGTGACCATAAGAAATGAAAGCCAGTGAAGAAAACTTCAGTACATTTTTTTAAGTATAATTAACATACATTATGTTAGTTGCAGGTGTCCAGTGAAATGATCCAACAATTCTCTACATTACTCAGTGCTCAAAATAGGTATAGTCTCGATCCCCTTTATCTATTTCATCCATTACCCCCTCCCACCTCCCCTCTGGTAACCACCAGTGTCTTTTCTTTACTTAAGAATGTGGGTTTTTTCTTTCTTTCTTCTTTGTTTTGTTTCTTAAATTCCACATATGAATGAAATCCTATGGTATTTGTCTTGCTCTTAGACCAGCTTTTTTGCTTAGCATTATACTCTCTAGGTCCATCCATGTTATTGCAAATGGCAAAATTTCATTCTTTTTATGGCTGAGTAATATTCCCTTACACATATGCAATATGTATATATAATATACACACCACATCTTCTTTATCCATCCATCTATCCATGGACATTTGTATTACTTCCATATCTTGACTTACTGAAAATAATGCTGCAAAAAGGGTTGCATATATCTTTTTGCATTCATGTTTTCATTTCTTGGGTTAGGTAGCCAGTAGTGAAATTAATGAGTCATATTGTACTTGCCTAATTTTTTGAGGAACCTCTGTTTTCCAGGGTGCCTGCACCAGTTTGCATTCCTACCAGAAATGTATGGTGCTACCTTTTTCTCCACATCCTCGGCAACACTTGTTATTTCTTGTGCTTTTGATTTTCATCATGCTGGCTGGTGTGAAGCGATGCCTCATTGTGATTTTGATTTGCATTTCCCTAATGATTAATGGTATTGGGCATCTTACATCTGCTGGCCATCTTGATGTCTTTGGAAAAATGTCTACTCAGGTCCTCTGCCCATTTTAATTGGCTCATTTGGGGGTTCTTTTGGTGTTGAGTTATGTAAATTCTTTGTGTGTTTTGAATATTAATCCCTTATTGGATATATGAAATATCTTCTCCCATACAGGTTAAAACTTCAATAAAAACATTTAATTGCAAATGTTATACTGAATATATGTCTGAATCAAAATGGCTAAAGTGCCTATATTCACACGTGGTTGTATGATATCTAGTCTTTTAACAGGTTTTCCTCCTTCGGTATTATAGAAAATTTCTGTTTAGGCCTGGCAGTCACTGGCCACATCAACCACATATCACATTGTGGACTGTTCTTTCCAATGGTCACTCCTTCCTCCATTGGTTACTTGCTGCCATCTCAAGGCAAAGTCCTCACCCTGCTCATCCTCTCTCCCATGGAAACGGAGATAATTTTGTGAACTATTTTCAGAAGATAGAAGAGTTGGGAGAAGGGAAGGGAAATCTGGGGCAAATAAGCTATGACAGCTCTTGAACGGGACTACATGCCGATGCCACCAGCTGTGATTCAATGTCAGGGGACTTTCCAAGATGATGTTGGGCACAGGTGCTAGCCTGATGCTGCTTAACAAAATCAAGTTTACCGCTCAGGAGTGTTTTAAGCACCTCTATTCAAAACTGCCCCTAGGATGCTGAGAACAGCTTCTTTGGGACTTCCATTGAAAGGCTTACATCTTTGTCTTCCATTTTTGTCACGGAATAATTTGCAGTCAGGATATCCACTCTCCTTAGTTAAAATCCCACTCACACCTACAGGGATGTGGTCTGGTCTTACGCTGTCCATGTAGTAATTTGATATCAGAACATCTACTGTAGGCAGAATTATTCAGCCTGAAGTATGATCACGTTTGAGCTGGCACCAGGGCAGAACAATGTATTCTTGAGTAGAAGATCAAGCTAGCAGAACTTTCCTATTGTCTTTTGTGTCTTTGCTCCTGATCCCCTACAAGTAACATCTTGACAAAAATCTATACCTATGACCCTTTGAAAACAAGCAGTAACATACAGATAACTGGGAAGAAAGAAGCCATATAAGGAATGTTTTAAAGATATATGGTCCAGATAGTTGCAGATCTGCTCACCCTCTAGACAAACTTTTTTATTATTGTTTTATTTTTTTTCTCCCAAATGAAGGATAACTCAAGTCTTCACTTCTTGCAAAGATGAAAGAGTGGTGCTTAGAGTTCTGGAATCGGCATGACTTCCTTTTTTTTAACCTGCGACATTGACTTTCCCCACTGAAAAAAGAAAATACATGTTTCTCTACCATACATGGCTATGGCTTAAGCAAGATCAAAATTAATTACCATTTTCCCATTTTAACCATATTTATATTCCATGTTCTTGATTTGCAAAGTATGAGTGGGAAATATGACCCTGAAGGTGATCTAGGGAACACCAGAGGGATGTTATTTCAAGTTTTGATTAATCTAAGAAAATTATGCCACCTAGGTAATTTTTTGTATACACTCACACACACACAGACGCACGCGTGCATGCACACACATGTACACACACACACACACACACACACACACTTTCTAGAGACTTCCAGTGATTTTTTTAGCAAAGTCTTATTATGAAATTTGGGTTTTTAACTTAGTTTCAGAGTCTTGATAGTTTAGAAGTTACTACTAAAGAGAAGCAAGCATTTGCAAAGTAATACCAATGATATTGTGCAGAGTAATACTAATCTAGAGGTAAGAAATATGTGTCAGAAAACATAATTTTGAGTGTGCTTTGTAAGGGACAAGGACACCTTGCTGATTTCTTCCATTGCATTGATTTAATGTCAGGTTGTAAAACAAGGAATATTTCAGATCTAAAAATCTAATATTCACTTCTTACTTCCATCTTCAACCTCACAGATGCTTTGCCAATAAACTGAATAAATGCTTGTGAAAACTTTTGAAAGAACTTCTGGCAAATACGGGGAGAGGCAATGTAAAGCGTGTAAGAAGGTGGCTTTGCTGGGGGTGGAAGTGGGGTAGAGTTAACTCATTTTGGAGCTTGTGCTGACAGTGCTGGGTTGCTTGCTGGTCTGTAAGTCTTTCATTTAAAAAAAAAACACACACACATGAAAAACAAAAACCAACTTGTCAGTATTTCATTGCCAGGTTGAAAGTTTAATGCATTGGGGTTTTTTTTAATAATGGATTTTTAATTAGGACCTTAAAGAAAATTTGGCCCTCAGAGTTCATGGAAGCATTTAATTAATTTTGTGGGGAGTCTCTGACATGGTGAAAATGGATGAAAATGATTATTGCCATATCACTGTTTTGCAGACTGGCTTGTAATTATGTTATCAGATTGTAAATAAATATTAAAAAAAACCCTAACTGCTTATTTTTCTATCTCTTGCTTATGAGCCACAACTGCATGACATAGGACAGGTGAGTTGCCTAATGGAACTTATTAAACAAAAAATTAAAGGAAAATGATTTTAGGAGGCCAGACTACCTACTCCTCAGATGGAAAATCTAGCCAGTGGCTTGAGGTTTCATTAGAAAGGCCAAAAACGTAGGCCAGGCAAGGAAGCTGGAATTCTGTGACTTGGGTTCATGGCAAGTAAGCTGTCATTAAAGTTTCCTGGAAATTGAAATACCATATGGTTTCCAAAGTTAAGTGGGGAGGGGGAGATATATATATATAGAGAGAGAGAGATATAGATATGCGCCTCAAAATGGACTCTCAGAAAGGAAATTTTGCAGTTTGACTCCAACAAAAGTATAAAAGTTACAGGGAAATAGCACAGTGCTCTAACCACAGCCCCGGTTATGCTAGGTTTGATTTCCCCTGGCGATCATGGAAAATAATGAATGGGAATATTTATAAAATGGAAAGTGGTATTGAATAATTTGTGTTTTTTTTTTAAGTGAAGGAACAATAATTTACCAAATTCATAATCACAAGGTAACCTGCTTTAGTCACAATGACATATTAGAAAATTTGATTATTTTCTTTCTTTCCATCCTAACTTACTATTTCCTGATTAGAAAAATACTTTGTTTTCATTTGTGGTGAATTAAGAAAACACATAGAGGAATAAAGAACATTCTAATCATTCACAGTCCTTTCTCCAAAGCAGTAAACATTTTGATCTATTTTCTTACAGTTTTTTTGTTCAACAGATTTACCTGAGGGAGTGATGATTTACATTTACATTCCATTGTTGGGCAAATGGCTGGGTGCTAAAAAAAAGAAGAATTGCCCCTATTTTAAATGTAACTTTTCTGTCTTGCCCCCAGGTCACTGTTTCTATAAAAAAAGATTTTAAAGGCTGGCTTACTTTCCCTTTCTCCAGCACTCTTCTTGGTGATTAAATAGTCATATGTTTTAACCATTCAAACCTCCTTGCTGCCACTGATGTAGTCCTGCTCTCTCCATCAGCCCCTTGTCCAATGGTGACCCTCCAGATCTCACCAGTTTCCAGCGCCACACCTCTGACCACCACCTCCTCTCTTTTCCACTTGGAGCCTCTACTTTCCACATCTGCATAATGCGTTAACCCTATCAGCAGTGAGCTTACTAATTTTTCATTTTCTCTTTTATCCCCAGGTGCTCCCTGTCCTCCTCCATTTTATGTCCTTAAATTTCATGGTCCTTCATTTGAATCACCTCTTGGCATAATAAAACCACTGTTCTAGTTAAATCAGACTCTCTCACAACACATAGTGTAGGAGAAAACCACTTTTCTGGACTGACAGATCTAACTTTGATTTCATGGCCACTCATCTCATCCTAACCTTTAACGTGACCAATGTTATGCCCCCCAAAATGGGTCCGTGATTAAAGGAGCGAGACTGATATAAAGCGAAGGTCAAGCAAAGCTTTATTTCATGCCAACCATCAAGAATCAAAGGGACCGGCCAGGGCCACGCCTCTTACAGAGAGGGGAGACCTTTCTCTGTTTCCCAGACTAGCTTTTAAGGGCAAAGGCCACGCACAGGTGGCCAATGAGATTGTAACACACAGAGAAAGCTGCACAGTCATGCTAGGTGACCAATTGAATTACAATTTACCCTATAATAGACATTTGAACCAGCCTATCACCTTGGTCAGAATTGGCTCCCAAAAGGTGCTCAAAGGGCGGGGCCCATATTCCTTGGTAACTAGAGAGACAGTATGCATCCCCCCATTGATTGGATGTCTCCACATGACCTGACCCACCTTTGTATTTGAGCTTTGTTACCTGGAGCTGGTTTCCAGGACTTGTTTTTAAGTAAGTCCCCTGGGGGAAGGGGAGCAGGGATAGTTTAAGTGTTAAACAAAGTTAATGTTTTAACCTTGATGGAAGCCTCTAGCTAAATAGGTCCTTACAATCAACAGGGCCTTACAGTTTCTCTCAGCTTGATTAAACTTTTGGCAGGTTTCTTTGACACTATAGGTCTCTGACCTTCCTTTTCTAAAAAACAAACAAACAAACAAACAAAAACAAAAAAAAAAATTTGCTTTAGAAAAACTTCAACTGTGGATTCTTTCTCTGCGTCTATGAGACATCTCCCAGCCTCCTGCCAGTTATACAACCCAGAAATATCTTTCTTAGGGACCTGGGAACCCTCCCTTTGAAAGGTCATCTTCAGGAAAGGTGGGGTCCTGTCTTCTAGTGTCTGTAGGAGGATAGAAGCCTAACTTGGAAAAACACCAATTAATAAACACAGAGGCCCTCCTCCCTGCAAAAAATCCCTGCTCCTCCATTCTCACACTTTGCTTCCTATTTCACAGGGGAAATGGGAGAAATCAGAAGTAAACCTCCACCAGCCCCGCATCCCTTCTGCACCTGTTTATGTTTACATAGCCTTTTCTCCTGAGCCATGAGCCAAGAGCCTGAGCTCTTGTGCAAACTCCCCACACTGTCACGTTCTCTCTCTGCAGCTCAAGGACACTTCCACAGACTCCCCTCCTGCATCACCATTTTCCCCATCTCTCCAACCACTTTCTCATCACCCCACAAAAATGCTCCCTATGGTCTTATCACAAAACCCAATAAAACTAAGACATACAGAAATCATTGTTTTATCACTTTCTTCTTTCTTCTCTCTTTTTTATAGTAGGGGGAAAATAATTCTCTGTAAATTAAAATAAAAAAGGTGTTTTACAATTTCTAGTCTCCCTTTCTCTCTCAGTCTCGCCTGTACAATTATTCTCATTTGAACTCAAGCTTTATATTATTAAATCCAGGGGACTTAGGCATCATCTTACCTAACTATCTGTAGCATTGTGATCACGACTTTCTCTTTGGGATCGTTTCTTTACTTGTCTTAGAGGATTCCTTACTCTGTTTCTCTTCTTATGTCTCTGGACATTGTTTTACTACCTTCTTTATCTATTCTCTCTTACCTCTCTGGCCTCTTAATGCTGGATCATCCCAGCACAGAGTGCCCCCCCACCCTGCTTTTTTTTTTTCCTTTATTTTTCTTTACACATTCACTTCTGTGGGAATATCATAAAACCTTTAGGCTTTTAATATACATCCACAGGCTAATTGATCTATTGTGTACTCCACAGTCCACCTCCCTGCTCAACTGTAGGCATAACCCAACTGGCTTCCCAAATATCTCCTGCTGAGTGTCTCCTGGGCATCTCAGACTTGACACTTGAAACATTGAGGTCATAGTCTCTCTTCCTCTAGCACCACCCATGAAACCCTATTCTTCCATCCTAGGCAACTACCTCTTCCATGTGCCTTGGCCAAAACTTTCAGAGGCATCCTTTTCTCTTATTTTGTCATAACCCATGTTCTAACTGTCAGCAAAACTGTCTGTAACTCTGCCTTAAAATATGTTCCAAACCTAACCTCGTCTCCCAACTTTTAAGGCTAATGCATTGCCTGAAGCTACTACTGCTTCTTCTCCTATCTATTTTCTAGTAACAGGCTTCAGAAGTTTTTGTCCTTTTCTCTTTTGCCTTTCTTTGGCCTATTTCTCAGAGAGCCACCAGAGTCATATTGTTTAAAAAGTAAGATTATATGACATAAGATCATGACAGTCAAATACAGTGATGTCTTCCTAGATCATGAGACTAATATCCTTACAAACCAACCACAAAGAAGCATCACATCATACAATGATCTTTGACCCCACATTCTTAGTTGCTTGTACGTTACCGTAAACCTATGCCAGGCTCCTTATGATTCCTAAATCATTTCAATCAGATTTCTATCCCATGGTTTTGGTATTTGTTCTTCCCCCTACCTGAAACACTCTTTTTCTGAACATTCACTTGAATATCTCTTTCCTTCCTTCAGGTCTTTATTCAGCTGTCACCATCGGAGGGAAACCAGACCCTAGCCACTCCATTGCAAACTACACATATATGAATTTTGTATTCCTTCCATTGGTTTGTTTTTTCTTCAGAGCACTCATCACCTTCTAACAGATTTTTTTTTTTTAAACCTTATTTATTGTGTTGTTACCTAGTAAAGAGTGAGCTTTCTGAGGACGGGGATTTGTTTTGTTCTGTTTTCACTTGTAATGCCTGGAGCTAGAACAGTGAGTATTTCAATAGATAATCTTTCCATATTTGTTGACGGAGTGATAAAAAGACCACCACCAAGGTTAGAGCAGAATATAATCTGACATCGTTCTTAATAAAGTTTTAATTCTCTTAGAGGAGTTTCTGATACAGTATAATAAGAAAGGAAATAAATGGGAAACTTAAAACACTCTATGGAGACTGAGTGAAAACCGAGCCATTCTTGGAATTCAAACTGGGGAGTCTGCTAATGAAGATATTTGACCCAGAGCTGGGCCAAAATAATAGCACTAAAAATTTATCACGTGTGTCAAGTGATGCAAAATTACGTATTGTAAAATATCCCCTTGTACCCATCCCCAGGAAAATTTAGCCAAGGAAATGTCTTTTCATGCGGGTGGGTAAGAATTCCAGTCTCAAATTAAAAAATGACAATTTTAATATTCTCTCTATTTCATTGCTTGCAATGTGTGGCACACATCTGAGTGACTTACAGAATGCTTTGCACAGAACAACTGATCATCCTATAGAACTTAGCCTGCAGTCAAAATCTTAGCAACTGCACAGACACTTTAAGGAAACAGTATGGGGAAAGTTGTACTCTGTAGACAGTTTAAGTTGATACAAAAGGTCTGCCTGATTAATTAGTTAGCACAAAACAGAACTTGGGAACAACAGCAATACGGAAGATAAAGACCAGTTAGACAATAAATACATGTTGAACATGCAAAAGGAGATTTCTAAAAGTCTTTATCAAATAAAAAGTCAATTTTTAGACCAGAAGTTCAAAGAAAAGTTCAGCCTGAAGAAAAAGTTTTCATAGTATAATTACATACTGAAAATGTATTCTGATGATTAACATACTGTGAGACACTTAAAGTATCTGCAGTGCCTACAGGGAACTCTCTGGGTTTTTTTTTTGTTTGTTTGTTTGTTTTTGTTTTTGTTTTTTTGTTTTTTTTTTATAATTGAAGTAAGATATAGACAAGTTGGAAGAAGGAACACATAATCAAAGCCCAGGAGTAAAAGTGTTATATAAATGTAGTAATTGTCTAAAAGAAGAAAGCCAAAATTAAGCTAAGTTTTCAGAAAATTATATAAGGAAAATTTAAAAAGTTTTAAAGAACTGCTTGGAAAAAAACAAACAATATATATTTGATCTCATGCTTACAGAAAAAATTAGACGTGTGGTGACACAAAGAAAGAAAAGTAAGTCAAGTGTGCATATTTAAGGATAGTGGTTTTAAACAGAAAAATGAAAAAAGACCATAGTAAAACTGATCTGAAGTCTAAGATAAAGGAAAGATGGTATAATCTGAGTTTTGAGGAAGAGGTATCATTACTGAAATGAGTTTGGGAGAAACTTTTGCCTAAGTTCAAACTTCTTACTCTGAGCAGACATAGAAGAAAACACTCTTATAAAATGAGTAACACCATTTAAACTTCTCTTCCTTTGATCTATTTCCCAAGCCTTCCAGTCTTAAGTGAATAATGCATAAATCTAAGAGTCATCCTGTCAACATTCTTATTATTGCTTCTTTCTAGGAAGGTATATTTTCCAGCATGGTCTTTAACTTCCCAAATCATTCCAGCAGTAGTTATCAAACTATATTTATTTACTTCCTTTTCACCTTTAGTGAGAGTTCCCTTCTATGAGCCTGAAGACGCGGAACCCTGGGGAAGCAGCCCTCCACAGTGGCACCTTGTAGCAGACACATGTTATGGCAGTGAGGGCAGTGGCTATGAATACATACCAGGACCCTGCCTGGATGGACAGTCATCTCTCCCAGACTCTGTAAATGAGAAGATTTATTTATTTTTCCTGGGAAAGATTTAGGAAACGGGGACTAAAGCATGTGAAATATGCTTTCTGCCTCTGTGGAAGATGAACTCTGGAATTGGTATTAATTAGAGTTTCCAGACAACTGAGATGGGATTAGTATGTTCCCCAAACTGAAAAGCCATCAATAGCCCTGAAATTTGTAGTGGTCAAATATTTGCCATATCCTTTGTTATGCCCAAATTCCAAGACCCCCCCAAAGATGACCACCAGAGTCCAGACTCAAAGCCAAACAGCAAGGGTCGTTTATTACGAGTTTGAACCCGGACCTCCATGCACTTGTTGCCGGTGATGCTAAGAGGTCCCGAGCTCGGGATCACAACACCTTTTATACACTATTTTTGGGGAGGCAGGGACTTAGCATACATCATAGTATCTTGTAACAAATCACCACATACCACGGGAAAATCAAAAAGCAACTCTATAATATGACTGGCGCGCTACAGAGCAGGAAAAGGCTGGGAACAGATTATTGGTTAGGTCAAAAGGCTGTCTTTCTTCAAACTGCTTGGTTGGCACCACTAGGGTATGTGTCACCTCAGGATTGGCTGGGGTCTCCCTGTCAAGCCACGGGGCGCCAGATGGTTATTATCTCTTGCACCCAGAGCTGGGTGGGGGAGTCCAGGAGCAGTCATTCTGTCACGTCCAATTCTGGGTGGGGGTTTCTCTGGTGCTGTTATCTGGTTTCTCGGATGGCTGTTATCTCTCAGCCCAGAGCCGGGTGGGGGGTCTGGGAGCAGCCACTCTGCCAGGTTCAATTCTGGGCGGGGTATGTGTGGTAACAGAGTGTCCATAGAAAGTCTGCTGGTATTTTTCCATCTCCTCATGGGTTAGCAAGTGAAGGTACAGAAGCAGAAATAGCGGTTAGGTGTATAATGGTCATCATTTTATTCCCTAAGCATCTCACTTTCTTCCTCTTCCAAAGTTTTAGAATATTCAACTACAGGATGAAATTAATTGCCATTTGTTCTCCAGACTTTCTAAGTTTTGTACCCAGACAGGAAAAAAAAATTGAAAGCATAGTTTAGTTTTATTTAGATTACATGTCCTCTTTCAACAGGATTTCAGATTTTGTAATGCAGTGCTCGAAATTTGTCTGTTGGGTGACTGAAGGGCAGAGAACTTCCTGGTGAATCCTGTGAGAGACTCAAGTCACTTAGCTTCATAGTAAAAATTTGTTTTGTAAAGTTTTAGATCACTCTGCTAAAGCTGTAGACTTAGGGGATTTCTTACCCATTGTTTAAGGTTGACTTTATTATTTTCTTGTTCTGAAGAAAATTATTCGGAATGAAAAATAGATCTTATTACCCAGATACATGTAGTTACTGTTACAAAAGATACACTGTCTTGGTGTGCTTTAGCTCACTATTTAAAAAAAAAATTCTAGGACCGTCATTGCTGTCCTGAGATGGCACACAAATGGAAACTCAATTGTTTTTTTCTAATTTACTGAATGCTACTAGTTATCGTCGCTTGGTTAAAGCCCTCTTATGAAATTAGGTTTCTTATGCTGCTTATGTGTGTTCTTCTAAAGTACACACTTCTGATGCTAATAAAAACTATAAACCTGTTAGGAAGAATGTTGGCTAGTGTATTGAAGAATTCAAAGGTGTAAGTCCAGATTTAGTTAGCAGCCACTCTGGAAGTGACTAATTGTCATTATGGACATGTCTCATCATCTAAATGAAGGATTAGGCTAAAAGAAAAGTGTGAGAAACTTCCTCTGCTGATATTTTCTTTTCATTTAGAAAGTGATAGAACACAGGCAGTTTTTCAGATGGTATTTAATTTGATGGCTTAAAAACGGATTAATAATTATGTTTGCAATCATCAACAGAACCCAAACAAAAAATTCTAATTGATTAAGCTTATTATGAAAAAGTAATGGATACAGTAATTAGCCAATAAAATAGCCATTGCACCTTTTGGGGGAGGTCTTAGAAAAAAATGAACTAAGAAGAGATCAGGTCTTGCTCCCTGTGGAATAGATTGGGAGGAAAGGGATCAGTTAGAAGTGACTTCTTTTGTAAGGTACAGAATGGAGATGCAGAAGACCAAGTCCTGATTACAAATCAAAGCTGCACCATTAGCTTTCTGATTTCTTTTTCAGGGTGAGGGCATCAGTCCTAACTGTACTCTTATAGCTTTCCCCAAATGGGAAAGTGCAGACTTTCTAAGCTCAGCAGGTAATCCAGCAAGTGATAACACGGCATCTGTTCCCATCTGTATGCACAGTATTTTATTTTCATTCTTCCTTAGAATATGGTTTAGTTCGTGATGGTCTTCTGATGCAAATAACAAAGTTCATCCTGATAGCCAATATGAATCACTAATTTCCATGACCAGATTTGCTTGGAATCATGGCACTACAGGATTTTTCTTCCATTTCAGTAGAGATGTATCAAAAGCAACCACTTCTTGTGGACCGTGGCAATGAATCTTCCATAACTGAACCATTGCCATGTTTATTAACTTAGGAAAAGCTAAAACTAATCAACAAAAGTGATAAAATTTATTAATAAAGCTACTCAAGTTAAGTATAGAATAATTTGAAGTTATTTATCTTAGAAAACAGAAATACCTGGCAAGGGGGTAAAGGGATATTGAAGGGATAACCTTAGGAAACTTGGTTTGCAAGGTTGGCCATTGGCTTTTGTCTGGGCATTTGAATTTTGGGAGTATTCCCACTGTTCCGTAACTGATGAAGGTGGGTCCTTGTGTCTAGACTGTGCAAAGAGTGTGGCCTAATCTGAATATTTGTTTATCTTCAAGGAGTCAAGCATTTTGGTATGTGCTAAGTGGAATGAGCCTACGTGACCTACCCCTAACAAAAATCTGGAAGCTGAGTATCTAATGACAACATTTCACACGTGTTATCACAACTGGTGCTAGAGGAATTAAACATATCCTGTGTACCTCCACTGTGAGAGGACCCCTGGAAGCTTGAGCTTGAAGTTCCTTCCCTGGTTTACTCCATATGCCTTTCCTCTTTGATGGTTTGGCTTTGTATCCTTTTATTATAATATGATTCTGTAATTAATGAGTCCTTCTAAAGAATCACTGACCCTGGGGTAGTCTTGGGACCTTTATCACAAAGGGTTAATCGATCTGTCAGTACTCTCTTAGTTAAGTTCTTCAGGGTTATAAAGGGGAATCTTTTCCAGGAATCCTTTGAGAGAATATTTGTTCCAAAGCTACATAATGACCATGAAGGACCAAGAACTATAAAAGCTATAGCCCCTTTTTGATTACTAATCACTTGGAACTGAGAATTCCCAGAACTAAACTATACAAGAAATATTTAGGCAAATAAAATGATGGAATGTTTTGGTGCTTATTTTTATGTCATAAGCCCGAGGGATTGCTTCAGTTTATCACCATTAAATATACAGCTCCCCTATTGGGTGGAATTTTAGACCAAGCCACATCAGAAACAGGTAGCCTTCTTCACATTCAGCCTAGGCTTCTTTACCCTTGATTTAGGCACCAGCTTCTGATCTAATCATTTGTGGCCAATGTATCAGAGATAGTATGGCTTATATGTCATTAAGAGAATCAGAGAAGGTGATTCTTCTGGGTTCATGTTTTACTGATGGAGGCTTCAAATAAGGCAGATACATGGACCTTAATGGATTCTTTACCCAAACAGACAGGAAGAGATGTAATGAGTGCATAGTTATTCTCTCTTTCTTGTAAGGGGAGAGGCCAATAAGAAGATTTTCTGAAGCCAGGACTGGAAAAATGACATTGATTAAAAGAAGGGCACCTATTAGAGTTTAAACAAGAATTTCTTGATTCTCATAAGGGCAGTGAGACAGAGAAATATCGGAGACTCTAAGTTCTGTGAGAGAAGGAACGTGGCATCTACTCTACCCTCCTGTAAAAAAAAAAAAAAATTAGTCTATTTTTGTCCATCCTTTCAAACTCTGTATAAATTGAATCATATTTTACTTAGTCTTGCATATTTTCACAATTCACCTACAGTAATGACAACCTTTCATAGTTCCTTAAAAGAACATCTTTACATATAAGATGCTGTGGCAATAAAGACTCACAACCAGAATAAAAATTCCAATTCCTGAAGACGCAGCATTTAAATTACATTAACAAGGGATGAGTTTAGGCAGTAACAGGTTCTCCAGCCATGCTGAAAATTGAAGTAGCAAAAGAAGGATGAAATTTGACTGTAAAAATAAAGTGTTGCCTGTAAAAATAAATTCCATTCTTTAGAAGTACCAAAGCTTTCCTGAGAGGATCCGATGAAGATATACATTTCCTTTTTGCTTAGAGCTAACCAGAGTTGATGAGATAATTACAATAATACAATTTCTGGGGAAAGACCTTTTAATCAATAGAGATTACTGGCATAAATGAAAATCATGGAGTTTATAAGGGCTTAAACTATAAGGACATTTTGTGTTGAAAAACCACAATACACATTAGCAAATGTTAATGGTCCTTCTGCTTGGTAATCTGTTAAACAGTCCCACTGATGACTACAGGGTATTCAGAAAGACTAATTCCATTTAGGTCAAGTGCAGAAGGCTGCTCAAAGTGGCCCTGAACAATGAAAGAAATCAACATCAGAAAACAAAGTGCAAAGTTAAGTAGTGAAAAATAGACCATATCATTTCAGGGACTACAGTGATTATCTTTTTTTTTTTTTCAATTAACATATAATGTATTATTTGTTTCAGGGGTACAGGTCTGTGAATCACCAGTCTTAACACATTTCACAGCACTCACCATAGCACTTACCCTTCCCAATGTCCATCACCCAGCCACCTTATCCCTCTCATCCCCCCTCCCTCCAGCAACCCTCAGTTTGTTTCCTGAGATTAAGAGTCTCTTATGGTTTGTCTGCCTCCTGGTTTCCTCTTGTTTCATTTTCCCCTCTCTTCCACCTACGACCACCGCCCCCCCGCCCTGCCTCTCAAACTCCTCATATCAGGGAGATCATATGATAATTGTCTTATTTCGCTTAGCATAATACCCCCTAGTTCCATCCACATCATTGAAAATGGCAAGATTTCATTTCTTTTGATGGCTGCATAGTATTCCATTGTATATATATACACCATCTTCTTTATCCATTCATCTATTGTTGGATATCTAGACTCTTTCCATAGTTTGGCTATTATGGACATTGCTGCTGTAAACATTCGGGTGCACGTGCCCCTTCAGATCACTACACCTTCAGTGATTATCTTAAAAAGAACATCATAAGATAGAGAGGCAGGATGCCTGGGTGACTCAGTCGGTTAAGCATCTGCCTTTAGCTCAGGTTATGATCTCAGGGTCCTGGGATTGAACCCCATATCAGGCTCCTTGCTTAGCTGGGAGCCTGCTTCTGTCTCTGCCTGCTGTTCTCCCTTCTTGTGCTCCTTCTCTTGCACACTCTCTCTCTCGTCTCCCTCTCTCTCTGATAAATAAATAAATAAATAAATAAAATGAAAACAAAAAGTAGTTATAGAGTCAAATACATGGGAATTCTAACTTCAGTATTGCTTTAATATTGCCCAGTGGAAGATCTAGATCTCATGGAACAAAAACAAGGCATTACCATTGTATTCTGTCTGAATCCTCAACTCATAGAATCCTCGAAACTAATAAAATGGACATCTTTTATATACTAAGCTTAGGGGTTTTTGACTACACAACATCAATTATAGAAACACTAAACTATGTCTCTTTTCCCTTAGTTTTCCTTGACCCTTATTTATTCTTCTGTCTGAATGGTTCTATCGTATGATCAGGTCTTTCATTCACATTCAATAAAGTGTGCTCAGTAATGTGCACTCAGTAAATGATCAGCCAGTTCTTACTACTGACTTCTGGCAATGGTAGAGTCACATTTTAATTTCCCTAAGAAATCGGGAAAGCTTTGCTGTCAGAAGAAGCTAGTTCAGTAAATTTTAGTTCAGCCAGTTCCCCCACCATTGTGATAACAGCCATACTTACTGTTGCTAGTTTATTTGTTTGACATTGAGTTCTGTATCTAGTGTTCCTTTCTCCCCCCACCCCCCAAAAAAAAGCTTATTTATTACTCAGCTAACATTTATTAGAAACTTTCTCTATGTCAGACACCATTTCTGGCCTTAGAGAACTCTACCATGAAAAATGGCTGGCAGGTGTAAGACCAGCGTCATGGTCTGAAGTCACTCTCCGCCTACTCCTTCTCCCTCCCTTTATCTTTTACAGGCATTGCGTTGGAACAATCACTTACATTTCTAATTCTACCCTGGCACCTGCTTCTTAGGGGACCCAAGATGCCAAAATGCCCTTGTCAACCTTGTATGTCTGAATGATTCTTATTCATAATAAATATAAAAGAGGGCAAGTGTTGAGGAGTAGATTTTCAGTGATGCAGTCTTTTTAGAGATAAAAGAAAGTGAAGTAAAAGAAGGAAGTCTCTGGCCTTCATCAATTATGGAAGACAGAGATGGTACTTATATAAAGGAACTAATAGTTGAATTACACTTACTAAGGTTCTAGCTGAAGTAATTCTGGCTAGATTTACAAATGTTGAAGCCTGTGTCATGGGTAATGAGTTAACATCAAATCTGTGTGCAATACACAGTGATGTTGCACTTAAATACCTTCTCCAGATTTTCCCTCTGAGGCACTCATGTGACACAGACCTCCCTGAGAACTCTAACATTGTGAAACATGATATGCCATGATGTCTATCTGTTTTTCAAGATTTAAAGCTCGAGTTTGTTACCTTACTCTGTGCATGTTGCTATTAAGGACTATTTACTTAATTTACAACTTCAGTGGTTGATGTATCTTCCAGTGACAGTGCTAGACTGCCATTTCCTTGAAGAAAAGAAAGGAGGCTGGTCCTTCACTACATCGTTATCCCTTATTCCAGTGACTGGCCCATGATGTGTCCCTGACACATCCCAACATGTAAACGCTCTCTTTGTTGAGGTGAATTTTCTTCAGGTAATGTCTTTGCTGCCAGAACTATTTAGTTGGGAGTTTGTGTTAAGAAAACAAAGAAAAATAAGAAGAAAAACAATGACAAAAAGCTAATTGTAATGGGATATTTAAGATGCTGCATTGCTAAATGATCTCTGTAGTAATGTAAGTATCATTGTCAAAACATATTGAGGAAAAATAAGGATGAACAAAGATGGTATTTAAATTTAGAACATTATTTATTAGCCATACCTCCTCAATTGTTGAAAATTAGCATAAGCGTCTCTGCCAATACAATGTGAAAATTATTCTTTTCTTATTAATTACAGACTCCTCTGGTTCATGGCATGCAAATCCACTTATAATATTACCATTTAAAAAATAGAAATTTAGAAAAGGAAAACAACATTTTAGGCTTCAATTCTGGGTTGATTTTCTCACAGGGCAGAATTCTTTTTTTTTTTTTTTTCCAATTTATTTATTTTTAGAAAAACAGTATTCATTATTTTTTCACCACACCCAGTGCTCCATGCAATCCGTGCCCTCTATAATACCCACCACCTGATACCCCAACCTCCCACCCCCCCGCCAATTCAAACCCCTCAGATTGTTTTTCAGAGTCCATAGAATTCTTGAACATATGGTTACTTGATTATATAAATCTATGATTGGTATCTACGATATTATATATCCATTAGTTGTATGCTTTTCCTTTTATAGAAGAAGTAAATGTCAAATTTAGGAATAACTCAATATGTAAAATGCTGGCTGAAAAGCTAAATAGGAATTTTTCTAGGGATGGGAAAAAAATGAAATCATGTCTCTTCTGTTTCTGTAGGCATTTGAGTATGCCCAAGGTTGTGATCTGTTTATGGGACAATCTCGCAGTAAATGCAAGGGAAGGGCCCATAAAAAGGTTGAGACCATGTGTCTTAGTGGTGTAGCTCCTTTGAGAAGGGTCCTGCTAGAAGCAGGTTTAACTGTGCAGACCAATCCTGCTGTAGAAACCTGGGAACAGATTTTTAAAAATCTCTTAATTAGCTGATGAATCATTGAATACTACATCAAGAGCTAATTATGTACTGTACGGTGGCTAACTGAGCATAATAAAAAAATAAATAAAATAAAATCCCATATCCAATTCTCTGAAATCAATCAATCAATCAATTCCTTATCCAATTCTCTGTATTCTAAGGTAAAAACAGCCTAGATTTTATACTTTTATCCTTTGTTTCTTATGATAAATTCTTTGTTTTTCATGCCTAGTGCTCCTTTTTTTCATGCAGTGAATTGTAGATGATTTTTGTGTCCACAAACCCACTAGAACCACCCTCCTATCATCTGTTTCAAGGTTGGCAGAGATTTGAGGTTGAGTGTGGTAAGAGGGTAGAGCTTTCTCCACCCAACACCACTTCTCCAGTACCTATTGGGCAATACATAGGGAACTCACTAGGTACTCAATCATCATATGACCAGGTCACCTCCTTCTAGGACATCCATGGTTTTCCTAGAAGGAGGTGAGAAATATTTAGGTAATATCGTCTAGGAACAAGAAGTGCCTCACACACACCAGCAAAAAATGAGGTACAGTACCTCCTGTCCATCATGGGTGCTGAGACAAGGGTCACATGGGATAAAGAGGTGCCCCTGGGGCAGGAGGAAACCCTCAGAACCTAAGGGGCTCTAGATTCTGCAGGTAGGCTTGACTTCATGAGCAGACACCTGTGCCTGAGGTGCTTTCCTTAGATCAGTCACCACTGTGGTGGGCCAACTTTTATAGCTTCTTGCTCTCTTACAATGCTTTCCCTATTTTTATTTACTACAACATAGTAAGCATACTTAATTCATTTTCTGCTTGATACTTCTTGTGTTTTAAGTCTTGCAAAATCCTATGCTTCTAGAATCTACCTTATAACTAGAATTATTATGATCATTTCTCTAAATATACAAATATTCAATCATATGAGCTTTCAGTGTATAGCATAATATTACATGTTAATTCGATGTAAGTTAGAAACAGTTTTGAAAGCTGTCTACACTTAAATGTCAGATTTAAAACATGGTTCTTGCATTGGCATAAGCATCTAGAAAAGCATAAATCTCTGCATTATAAAAATAAGGACATATGAGAAAATTATAATGTGCAAAGTGATTTTTTTCTTAAAATCACTCCAAAAAATCATTAGTCATTTCCTTGGCCTCAGTTATGTAGATACCTTTAGGATGAAATGAAAAGAATAAATACATTGTTTTGCTTTAACAGTAAGTACACTGTCCTAATTTTAACTATCATTCATATGTCTAATTATGAACCAAATTCATGTTCTCTATTTTCATTCACGTTATAAATTTGTACTTACTATCAGGGTAGCGTTTCCAGGCAGGCTTTCCATAACATTTACATATCAATTCAGTGTAGCACCGGTGTGTCAGGGCCAACTTTCACAAACTGGATGTAGTTATGGTAACAAAGAAGGGACATTTGGTTTCCACTCTGTCCTAACAAGGAAAAATTTGAAGAACTAAAAAACTAATAGCTGTTCTTAGTTCTGTCAAAGGAGTAAGAAAGAAATTTCTCCCCAAATCAATGGGACAGGAAGGGGAATACAGACCATCACACCCTACCTAAGTATAAACCTAAATGTCTGTGGCAACAGTACCCTGTGGTAACCAGGGTAGGAAAACCTGAACTCTAATGGACAAATTTCTGGAGGCTAAGTGTGTGATGAGCCTGTGAGATCGATGGCAGTCCCCACTGAGAGCAGAGCCCAAAGCAGGGCTTGATCTCACTATCCTGAGACCAAAACCCAGAGTCGGATGCTCTACTGACTGGGCCACCCAGATGCACCAGTGTGTGATTTTAAAGCCACCATTATTAATATGGTAAGGACTCTATGGGAAAAAATGAGACAGTGTGCCTTAACAGATGGGTAATGTAAGCAGAGAGTTGGAAATTTGGGGGAAAAAATGGAGTAACCAGAGAATGAGAAAGGTAGGATTGTTAAAGTATAATTCAATATCCCGGTCAACTAATCAAGTATGTTCATGCTTGTCAACTACCAAGAGAAAAATACATGAGGATAGGAAAGATCCTTTCAAGCTTTTGTCTGAACTGATTTTTTTTCTTGTATTTAGAGCTGATCTAAAACACAAACACCAAATTCTTAATAAAAAAGTGATACAAAGTAATAATCACTGTGCTGTAAATACTGACATACCACACAAGACAGTGTTTAGATGCCCTCAGTGGAAAAGGTATGTCCATTCTACTCCTGAAGAACTGAGCACAACATTTTGATTTTTCATTGTTCATGGACCTGGGGTTTGTACATATTTTGGTATTTAACATCTTATCCTATATCTTATATCTTCACTGTACTTATCCTTTAACATCTCCCTCCCCCAAATCACAAATTCAAAATTTTTACATTATCCTTAGATTACAGAACCAAGTTTTTCTCATTCTTATTTCTCATTCACTATTCTGTGAATAGCTCTTGATAAAGTTACTTTCTTAAGCATATGTGTTTTCATGGTGACTAACTCAGTTTCTCAAAGAAATAACCTAAGAATCATCGACATAGGGGAAAATGTGAATCACTTCTGTGAAGGAAAAATGTTATTTACTTTTAAGACACTTCAAAGATTACCTCAGAAGATAACATAAGTAAGAAGGAGTACATGAGGAGCATAAATGAAGGCTTGGGAAATGTGCCTCCCCTCCTGTGAGGGAAAAAGCCTTCTTTCCTAGGCGTGGAAAATATAAAACTGTCAGCAGAAACCCTGAGTTCTCCACTCAGGGTTTGTGGCCAGAGAATGAAAACAGGCCTGGGTTAGTATGTTGGAGGTACTGTCTCCTTCATGCATCTGGGGTTTATTTCAGATTTTGGAGAATCAGAAGGTGTAGCCTGGACACAGCTACCAATCCTGGGCTCGCTATGCAGGGTACAGAGTGGTGCTGACTGAAATCACCTGAAGCTGCTACAGGGAAGAAATGTCATGACAGCGCAAAAAGGTTCTTGCCCTGTCTACTGTCCCCTCTTAATTCCTCCCCCTTGTATTGGCACCTGAGATAAGAAAGTAAAATTACTCTAAACTGTTCTCCATTTGTTTGTATCTGAAAGACTTAGGTAGGGATACCATGATCTTTGAGAATCCATCTAAAATAATTACAGAGAGCACATCCACAATGTATTTTATAAAGATGAATTAGAGGAATAACATTTTTTCCTTCTTTGACATAGATGTAGTAAGGAACAAGAGGAACATTAAAATAATTGGTATTTCCAGTAAGATTTAAGAAACCCAACATTATGCAATTCTACAGAAAGGTCATGTTAAGAGAACATGACTTTACTAAATAAAGATTATTTAGTAAGAAAAAAAAGATAATTGATAGGGTGAAGGGGTGGCACAGTTGGTTAAGCATCTAACTGTTGATTTTGACTCAGGTTGTGATCTAAGGGGCATGAGATCAAGACCCATATGGGACTCCATATTCAGCATGGAGTCTCCTTGCTAAGGAGACTTTCTCCCTCTCCCTCCTCCCCTCCCACTTAAGTAAGTCTTAAAAAAATAGCTAATTTTAAAATGTGAGGAAGTTTAAACACGGTATCAGATTCTGAAGAATAATCAAAAGTCAAACAAAAATATTTTGATATACAGAGGAATGGAAAGTAATAAATGGTAAGAAACCTGTAGAAGAGACCTAATATTTTCAGTATAGATATTTACAAAGATATATTTCATAAACTTGGGAACAAAAATAGAGTTTTTTAAATGTCTATAGCAGCAATGTCCACAACAGCCAAACTATGGAGAGAACCTAGATTTCCATCAACAGATGGCTGGATAAAGAAGATGTGACATAAGCATAGTATATATATATATATATATACTATGCAGTATATATATATATATACTATGCAGCCATCAAAAGTTAAATCTCGTCATTTGCAATGTTGTGGATAGAACTAGAGGGTATTATGCTGAGTGAAATAAGTCAATCAGAGAAAGACAGTTATCATATGATCTCTCTGATATGAGGAATCTGAAAGGCAGTGTGGGGGTTCTTGAGGGGAAGGGGCGGAAAATGAAGATGGGACCAGGGAGAGAGACAAACCATAAGAGGCTCTTGATCTCAGGAAACAAACTGAGGGTTTCTGAAGGGGAGGGGGAATGGGAGGGATGGGGTGGCTGGGTGATGGACACTGGGGAGGGTATGTGCTATGTGGAATGCTGTGAATTGTGTAAGACTGATGAATCACAGACCTGTACCCCTGAAGCAAATAATACATTATTTGTTAATAAAAAATTTTTTTTTCTTAACTCATAATTAATTGCTGTTGTCCCTAACTGGCATGTGGTTTAGTAACTCTGCTGTGATCTGAATGATCTAAAACACAGGACATTTAGTCACTTAGAATCTTACTTCAAAAGCTACCAATGTCAAAAAAGACAGCTGTAAACTTCAAGCTGTTGATTCACAATATGGCCAATATGTTATTCATTACTGCGGTTCAGGCTTCACTGTCACATACTGTAACTTTCACATATTCAGAGGCCTACGGGCAACTGTTCTTGGGATGCTCTCCTGGTTTAGACTCTTGCACAGGTAATACAATCCACACCCCTTCCTTATCTTAGACTCACAGGCTCAACCACTCTCCACCAAGCCATGGTCTGTATCAGGATGTCCAAGCCCAACATCTTGGAAGGTTCATTCACATACTGAGCCAGAAGAAAACCAGACTCACGGTCTGCTTTCTAGAGTCTAAATACCCAGCTCGATCTCCTCCCTCCTGATTTAGGAGTCCTCCTTTGAGGCCAAAAATAACTTTACCTGCCTATAAATTTTGATCTGAGCCACTGAGACCTAATCCCATGAAGTTCCTTGACTTCTATTATGGAGACAGAGATCCTAGTCTGTTTTTGCATGAGTAATATGTTCTATCCTGGGCTTGGGCAGTTTGAGATAGTTAATGTCTCTTTTCCAAGGTGAACAGACAACCGCCAAAGATAAAAATGTCCTTGCCAAGAAATACTTGGCGCCTGATGGTAATGAATGACAGGCTCTCTCCAGGTTCCTTCTAAATACACCACACACAGTTGTAAGTATTTATGTGCCAAACATAGGAGCTCTGAAATTTATATAGCAAATATTTACATACTTAAGAGGAGAAATGGCCAGCGATATAATAATAGGAGGGGACTTTAATACCCCTCTTATATCAATGGATAGGTCATCCAGACACAATATCAATAAGAAAACACTGGCCTTGAAAGGACATGTGAGACCAGATGGACTTTACAGTTCTGTAGAGAACAGTCCATTCAAAAGGAACAGATACGCATATTCAACTGTACGCAAAATACTCTCCAGGATAGATCTGATGTTAGGCCACAAAACAACATGCTACAATGACCAGTCGCTCAATGAAGAAATCCAAAGAGAAATCAAAATACCTGAGATGAATGAAAAGGGAAATACAACTTAGTAAAATTGACAGATATGGCAACTGCAGTTCTAATGGGGAAGTACACCGTGATGAATGCCTACAACCATCGACAAGAAGAACCTCCAGCAACTTAACTTTATACATCAAGGAACTATAGAAAGAACAAACAGAGCCTGAATTTAGTAGATACAAGGAAAGAACAAAGGCCAGAGTGGAAATAAATAGACAATTGGTGCCTGATGACTAAAAAGACAAAAAGATCAATGAAACTAAGCTGGTTCTTCAAAAAGTAACAAAACTGACAAAACTTGAGCTAGAATCACCAAGACAGTAAATTACATGTTTAACATAAAGATGCGAAAGATTTGCACAAAGAAAGCTGTAAGACACTGATCACATTGAATAAGGCACAAATATGGGGAAAGAAATTAGAATAATTAAAATGATTGAAACATCCATACCACCCAAAGAAGTCTATAAATTCTAAACAATCCCTATCAAACTTCCCATGTCTTTTCTCACAGAAATAGAAGCAAAAATCCTAAAATCTGTATGTAACCATTTAAGATTCTGGAAGGCCAAAGCAATCTCAAGAAGAGCACATCTGAAAGCATCGTGCTCCACATTCTTTAGGCAAATGTAAATGGTCTCCTAGAGGATGGGGAAAGGGAAACTGAGACCCTCCCATTTTTGTCTCCTGCACAGAGAAGAAAGAAACTCTCAAGTTCAACCGACATGATTGACTTCTCTCTTAGATCCTCGACCTCCACCCTAGAGATAGCTGGAGTGTAGTCGGCATCTTCTTGAACGACTGTTCTGTTCACTTGGTCAGCAGGCTGGTTTTAACTCCAACTGTGGGCGGTAAAGCTCACTCATGTCAATGGTTGCACCAAGTATAGTAGATACGTGTGAATTTGTCTGTGTCTCTACATTTGTATGTATACATACATTAGCATAACCAACTCCGGGTTCTCCAGAGGAACAAAACCAACAGGAGGGGAGGGTGTGTGTATGTACGTGGGAAAAAATGTAATACATATTATATAATATATACATTTATATTATATATTCTAAAGCTATTATTTATACCTGATATAAAACAAAATCATAAATTATATATAAATATAAATTATATAAAATATAATTATATAGAAATGTATGTCTATTTATTAATTATAATGTATTTTAGAATTATGCAATTTACATATAATTATATACTTTTATTATTGTATATGATTATTTTATAATTATATACTAATTATATATATATATATTTTTTTAAGATTTTATTCATTTATTTGTCACAGAGAGAGATCACAAGAAGGCAGAGAGGCAGGCAGAGAGAGAGGGGGAAGCAGGCTCCCCGCTGAGTAGAGAGCCAGATTCAGGGCTTAATCCCAGGACCCTGAGGTCATGACCTGAGCTGAAGGCAGAGGCTTTACCCAAAAAATAATATAGGTGCCCCTATATATATATTTTTTTAAATGGAAACATAGATGCCTAGTCATATGGACTAATTTCTTTCCCACTGTTCTCCAGTACTTTTCCCCTAGATTTCACTGGTTCTTATAATCTCTCTTCTTGTGTTTCAGCAGGGTTGAGTTCAATCTCTTACTCCTATTATGATAGTCTTGAATAAATTCTCTTGCCATTTGAACAAGTGTCCAGTACAGTTTTTCTTTCACAGACAAAAGGAGAAAGTTTCAAGCCAATATGGCCATGTATGGGAATATGAGTTGACTAGTACTCTTTTGTATGATGTGTAAGTGTGGTCCCTTGAGTTGTTTGAAGATTATCTACTTAGGGTAAGAGCAATCTATCTGTTAAACAACTTTTTGCTGTGGGACTTTAAGAGAGAGTGAATGGAGAGCCTATTTATGTTAGAATTTGGCAAGTTGAATGAGTTGAAAAGATGTAAGAGCCGTAGAGTTTGAGTATGGGCAAAATCTTTTTGGAGTGATGAAGCATGAATTCCAGGTTAAACAAGGAAGACAGTGAAAATCAGAACATTCAAACAACTATGACATTTATAAATACATATTCAGAATGAATTCAGCAGTTGACTGTGGAAGTACACTGAGAGATTCATATTTTACAAAGACGAGAGCGATTAAAAGGAAATATACACAGGAAAAAATCAAAATATTCCTTTTAATTGATTTGGGGAACATATCTGATATAATTCAGGCTGATTTATGAGCAAACTCTTCATGAATAGAAGGTAAGTCCTTCATCCAGGACCAATGTTTTCAATAAATAAAGCAAATGAAATATTTTTTTTGCAGCACAATAAAAAAAATAGGACAGTCAGTTAACTTTTCCCTGTAGGTCCAGAACCAAGAAAAATATATTCGATTTGGGATTGTAATGGAAGAGACAAATAATTGCCAGTAAGATCAATGTGACAGCAGCAGTGAGAGAGGGAAAAGGTAGATGACTACAGGTATGACTCTCAGAGGATCCTGGTATTTGTGACTGGCTTTGTGTTTCCACAACAGAGTGGTTAATTCTTAGGAAGTTACAACGGAAAGAAAAAAGGAATGAGATTTTCTCTTGGTAACAAAAGACATAGTATGTAATGAAAAAGAAAGACACAGATTTAAAGAGAGAAAAGGAAAAGGAGTCATAGAGAATTGGGATGCCATTAATCAGTGACATGATAGAAGTTTCTTTTTTAAGGGGTGCCTGGGTGACTCTGTTAAGCAGCCAGCTCTCGATCTTGGCTTAGGTCCTTATCTCAGCATCCAGAGATCAAGGGGACCCGGGGCTCTGTGCTAACCAGGGACTCTGCCTCAGATTCTCTGTCTCCCTCTGCCCCTCCCCCCACACATACATGTGCTTTCTCTCCCTCTAAAATAAATACATCTTGAAGTTTCTTTACTGTAAAATATAATAGTAACTGCAGGAGGACCTTAAGAGTTAGGAAGACTTGTAGAACTACCTAGGTGAAAAGGAGTAACAGATTTAGCAAGATAAAGATAACCTTCATCAGTAGCCAGGAAACGTTACAATGCCTTGGGCTTTGATGAAAATAAGGGTCCAAAGCTGGATAGGGCTTGATCTTCTCTTCAGAGTGGAGAGATGCTGCTCAGTAACTTGACAACCTGTCCACCAATACCCTCGGAGTATCTCCTACTGTTAAGTGTACCCTTTCAACATAACCCAGCTTTTCCTCTTTAATATCACACATTGCTTCCCACCTTCTGTTGTCACACTCCAGCTACACAAAGAGCTACAGGGATTTGATCTTTTTTTCCCCTACCTTTGACTTTTCTTTCAAACTCATTTTTTAGAAAGATTTTATTTATATGTGTGTGTGAGAGAGAGAGAGTGAGTGAGCAAGGGAGAGACAAGCGGCCTCCTTACTGAGCGTAGAGCCCAGGAAAGGGCTTGCTGTCAGGATCCTGAGATTATGACCTGAGCTGAAATCAAGAGTCAGATGCTTAACTGACTGAACCACCCAGGCACCCCTCAAACTCATTTTAATAATATCTGATTGCAAGAAAAAGTAAACCTACTTTTTCTGTACCAAGTACCTATTCAGTTTTAACTTCACGAGTGCCATTTTCTACTCGCCTCTTTACTGGTCTATGCTCTCCTTACAACTAAAGGTATTTAGGGAGGAATTTATCTTGGCCACCAGAGTATACCTACCACCCTGAGCCAGGTACATAGTAGTTCTCAGTAAGTATTTACTAAGTGAATGACACAGCTAGCCATTTGAAGAAGTAGCCTGTAACAAAGGCACCACCTTTATTAAATGCTATTTAGTTCCCAATGAAATAGAGAATGCTAATTTCCTATCCCTATGTATTGGATAGGTTCTATACAGTCCTGTTTGTAAGTTGACCTATACCATATATATGATTGATATGGTAACATCTATGTAAAATTAACCAAAGGACTCTAGTGATTAATGTCAGTACAAACTCACACAAATGTGAGTCGCTTTCCTTAAATCGAATCTCTATCTCTCTTCCCATTTCAGTCACCCAGTATCTTCTAGTGGTATCCATATTCTTAACAATTTTGAGCTTATCAAAGAAATAGTGGGTTAATATGATTCAGGTTAAATAACATGACCAAAATGACAACGTGGTCATTCCTGACTTTATTCCCACTCACAAGAACAACTGCCATCTCTTTAAGAACAAGATATCACTGAGAGAATTCTAGAACACAGGAGGTGAAGCTGAAATACTCCTTTGCACCACAGAGACCAAGGCCAACAAAATTAGGAGGTTAGGAGAAGTGGCTACATGCTGAGGGCACTGTCCCTCTCCCAGGCCAGGGTAACACCACCTGGAGACGTCTCTCCTGAGACACTCTTACCTCCAGTGGGGGTGGCAGGGAATTGGTGGGGAACAGCCCACAGGGACTAGTTTGCTTCAGCATTGTACATCACTTTGTGAGTGACTGTACTCTGGTCTCATGGGGGATTGCAGGGCCATCTGTGGGGTTCAACCACTTCTCCAGTGCCACTGCCATGGAGAAGAGAGAGGGGCTTATAACACCCAACACTCACATCTAGGCATACAAAATTTTACCTGAAGAGCCCAGGAAAGAACCCTAACCACCTGCTGTGTTCATCTGCAGAAGCAAGTCAAAGGTGTACCCTGGGTAGGGAACTTGGCAAATCTGCCTTACTCAGATTCTCAAATGAGAGGTTCTGCTGGTCTTAGAACCTGGTTTGCTCAGGCCCAGGGAAGATGCGATCCCAGTCGCACCCTCTGGGCAGAGCGTCTCCTAACCACATCTGGCCAGAGGGGCTGGCAGCAGCACCTGGAAACCCCATTCAGGCAGCGAGGCAGGTCAGTAGAGCTAATTGCACTCAAAACAAAACCAGTACCAGTCATAGAGTGTGCTCCTACTCTCTAGACAGGGAAAGTAATTCATACCCAAGACTGAGGGCAGCTCCCAAACCCCCACTTCATGGGAAAGCCTACTTAGAAAAAAAGAGAGTTGCCTACAGTGGCCCCTCCATTCCACCCAGACAAGTGAATTGAAACTCAATCCAACCTGCTATGGCTTCTGGGTCCCATCTGGCTTGAGAGGCTCAAAAGAACACCTGGAAGCTGTGTAGCCAGAAGTACATGAGCTGAGAGGTAGGAAAGTGGAGATTACTGCCCCTGGAGCAAAGCTAGTACAGGGCTTGGAGGACTCCCCTGGAATGCCCAGGAAGAGTGATTAATTCATAGCCAAGCCTGAGGGAGTCTCTGGCCCCTCTTGATGGACCAGGCCTTTTGGGAGAAATTTAAAGATACTTGGAGAGGCCCATCCCCCTCCCATCCAGGCAAGAACAGAGACATAGTTTTACCCTCTCTGGAGAATGTCTCCCATCTCCATCTGACTGGTAGGGCTGGAAAGGACATCCGGAAACTACAAAAACCCAACCAGCACTTCTTTTTTTCTTTTTTTTTTTTTTTTTTTAAATTTTATTTATTTATTTGAGAGAGAGAGACAGTGAGAGAGAGCATGAGCGAGGAGAAGGTCAGAGAGCAAAGCCGACTCCCCATGGAGCTGGGAGCCCGATGTGGGACTCGATCCCGGGACTCCAGGATCACGCCCTGAGCCGAAGGCAGTCGTCCAACCAACTGAGCCACCCAGGCGTCCCCCTTTTTTTCTTTTTAAGATTTTATTTATTTATTTGACAGAGAGAGATCACAAGTAGGCAGAGAGGCAGGCAGAGAGAGAGAGAGAGGAGGAAGCAGGCTCCCCGTCCAGCAGAGAGCCCGATGCGGGACTCGATCCCAGGACCCTGAGATCATGACCTGAGCCGAAGGCAGTGGCTTAACCCACTGAGCCACCCAGGCGCCCCCCAACCAGCACTTCTTAACACAGATATCTGACAGGCGGATCCTATAGTCTGCAGAGAAAAGCCCTATTTATCTAAAGAGTTTGGGATGCAGGATGGATTAAGGCAACAAACCAATAGCTTTACTGACTCTATAGATAACTTCTGCTGCTTTCATACAGAGAAACTAATTTGTAGCCTGACTCACTGAAGGATACAGCCTTCAGCGTGTGAGCCCCAGAACCCAAGCAGGGCACACAAGCTGGGTAGCTCACCCACCAGCCCTACTTATGGTGGCATTTGAGTAGAGAGCACAGTCTCTGTCTTTTCCTAGATGCAGTACAAAACCAGTGGCCTCACCAGACTGGGTAATTCAGTACCCACTGAACTGATTTAAACCTTCAAACAATGAACTGTACAAGCTTTGGGTCTGGTTCTGTTGCCTTGTGAGGACAGGGAAGCAAATTCATAGCTCCCTCTATTATTCAATATAGTACCCAGTCCCAACCGTTTAGTGAGGCCGACCAGAGAATTCAGACAACCCCAGACCCCATCCTACAACCTCACTTGGGTAGGGACTCAAGCCAGCAGCACTATCCTACTGTTCACAGCCAACTGCATATCCTCCGATCCCCAACATCAGAGTTCAGATGCCTCACCCCAAAATAGAGCACATGAGCAGACCCACTTGTCCAGGACATTATTAGCATATGTGCCCAGACACCCAACTGAACAAACTTGGGAAGATGTATCTGGGCATCTAGATACCAAATAAGAAAACAAGGAAAACAGAAAATCAGGCAAATACAACATCACCAAACACAATAAATAAAGCTCCAACTACTGTCCCTAAAGACATGAAGATGTATGAACTATCAGACAAAGAATTCAGGATAATCCTCTGAAGAAAGTTTGGCAAACAAGAAAAACACACAGACCACTACACAGTTAGGAAAACAAGGCATGACTAAAACAAGTTTGGGGAAAAAAAAAAAAAACAGCAACCACTAAAGGGAAAACCAGAAAGATTTAATAACTGAATTTAGTAATTCCCTATAGCATTTTAGAAGCAGATTTGACCATCCAAAAGAAAGAATCAGTGACCTGGCTGGGTGATGGACATTGGGGATGGTATGTGTTATGGTAAGTGCTGTGAATTGCATAAGACTGATGATTTACAGGCCTATATCCCTGAAGCAAATAATACATTATATATTAATTAAAAAAAAGAAAGAGAAAGATAAAATACACACTCACACACACATGAATCACTGACCCAAAGAATAAGGCATTTCTAATCATTCAAGTACAGTAGGGGAAAAAGAAGTAAAAAAGCCTACAGGTCCTATATACACAATGCAGGGAAACGAGAGTACATGCATACCTTGGAGGTATCATTGGTTTGGCTCCAGACACCACAATTTAAAAAATATCACAATAAAGCCAACCAAAGCTTTTGGCTTCTCAGTGCCTATGATTTCAGCAAATATGCGCTAAAGTGACCACAGTTTCTCAGTGCATACAAAATTGTGTTTACCTATGCTGTCGACAATTAACTATAATAGCATTATGTCTAGAAATACAGTGCACATACCTTAATGAAAAAGTGCTTTATGGCTAAAAAATGCTAACTATCAAGTGGCCTTCAAGTGCAATCAGATGGAGCCATTGCCCTGTCTGGAACCAAGGCTGATACTTGGCACACAGTGGGTCGTATATAAATTTCACAGAATTGCATGTACAAGTCGATCTCATAATGAAGCCAAATCAACTGGTAATAGACTCCTATGCTTTAAAAATATTTACATATTTGAGAACACAGAAGTCACAAGAGTTTTGAGTTCCCTATTTTTTTATATTTATGAGATTTAAGTTAAAATTGGAATTACATGGTCTTAACAAAGTGAATGGTAAATCAATAAAATGTATGCTCATCTTTTTAATTTACTTTCTTCCCCTCTGCCCCCAGTATCTCTATCTCATTCCTAATTTAGATCACTTAGTAGATGGTCTAGTAAATTCACCTCCTAATGTTCAGCACTGTGTTCCCTCATATTTGACTGCTTGTAGGATTTTCAAGGACACTTTGCATAACACTCTAAATGAAAGAGAAGCAAGATTGTTTTATTATCCATCTAATTCAATATACCCATTCCCCAAATAATTTCATGCCTTTCTTGCTCGACAGGAAAAAAAAAATGCTATGTTGTTTATTGTTCTTTAAGACTGAAGAATACAACTGTTTCTTCAGGAACAACCTCTACTAAGGCAAAATCCATTCATAATAAGTCTGCTTTGATGCTTTTTACTATAAGTACAAGAATACAGTTCACTAAGAAAAGCACCTGCTTGTCTTTAAGGCTAGGAACAGTAGACCCTAGACACGCTTTCTGTGAGTTATACTGGAGGTAGTGTATAGTCTCAGAACACAGCTCCCTGCTTTCTGGAGCCAGCGTCATAGAATCAATCCACCAGTTGTGCTGGTATCATTTTATGTTGAAGAGTCTACCCTGTTCTGTCCTCTTCTGAGATGATTCACTACAATCTCAATATTATGTTTCTCCTTTTTCTGCTTGAACTTAACATCCATCACTACTGATCTTCCAAAGGGTTTTAACTGAGGTAGAAATACATCATAATTTTTTTATTAAAATCCTTAGAATTAGGTGCTTTTTGAAAAATCCCAAGTTGAAATACACAAAGCATCCCTTAATACTTATTTTTATTTAAATCTGATTTAATTACCATATAGTGTATTACTAGTTTCAGAGGTAATTTAGTGATTCATCGGTTATATATAACATAAAGACAATGTACATTTCTATGATGAATCCTTTATAATAACTAAAAATGTTATGAATGAGTAGTTGTTGTTAAGGAAAAACATTAACAATATATTGCCAAAAGAGAAAAACCTAATTATATAGTTTGAATCTTTGTGTTAATATAGATACATTTGTACAGAGAAGAGACAAGGAAGACAAATACCACAGTATTGACAGTGGCTGTTTCTAGGGGACAGTTTTGGTAGATATGGGGAATATGGAGAATGTGGTGCCCCTCCCTTTCTAAGCTCTCTTTTTCTTTCTTTTTTAATTAATTAATTTATTTTCAGCATAACAGTATTCATTACTTATGTTGAATGGCCCAAGACGACCAAGTGTGTTTTGCTTTGTTTGTTATGATATCAACAGTATTCCCAACACAGAATCATTACAGGCACAATGTCCAAATGGCTTTCCCCCCTTCCCATCTCCCTTCTGTTCTTCCCATTCTGTACTAGGGAATGGTTAACTGTTCCAGATGGAGAAAAGGGTCTCCAGGGTAGCCAACAAGGATATGGTTGCCTCAGGCCTGCTTTGTAAAGCTTGGGAATCAGAGGATGATGCCTTCTCAACCCTCTCTTGTTTTAAAGGTGCTTTGTTAGAATAATATCTCAGAACATTAGCCATTCATTTATAAAAGACTGGAGTAGAAAACAAGATGTGAATATAACCTACTTCATTTTATTATAGTTCATTTATCTTCTGAATTATATGAACATACATTAATATATGAGCTGCACACAGAAAAGATGTAATAAAAGAATAATCCAGGGTTTTAATGCTCATTGGGAGTTCTTTTCCATGTGGATCATTATCTATAATTAGTAAAAACTGAACTATCACTCTAAACATGAAAATGTATGTTTAGAAGAGTATTACGCCTACCTGGTCCTCCATGCCATAAGCTGTACCTTTCCTATCTCAATTGTTTGAAATTTGTAAATGGCATGCCATAGCCCAGTGATTTTTCTTAAAGGTAGTCAAGGGAATCAGTGAAGCATTGTAACATTAGAGCCTAAGACCTTTACATGGTTCTATTTGCTGATACTTTCTCTCATTTGTAGAGCATATGAAGACATCTTTTCTAACATTCATTCTTCAACTCTTCAATGTGAAACTTACACTTTCACATGTGGCCTGCTTTTCTCACTTTCACATGTGGTCCATTTCCTGGTTAGTAGTAAATGAGGCAGAGAGGACTATGAATATTATTTCCCTGCCAGATGTTCTGGAAGCCTTGATACTCACACCTGTAGGCTTCAATGCCCATTTCTGGCTTTCAACATGGTGTGCAGAGGGGGAAAAGGGCAGGGTTTAGCAAGAAGCAGCTTCTCCAACACCCGTCCACGAATTACAGCCTCATGTACATTATTTTGTAAACCATTTTTATTTTCTTTGTGGGTTTAAAGTTTTACTGGTCTGCTTTGGTACGAGAACAAAGTTTACATGAAATACTCCTACTTAGGAGCATTCTCTCAACACCCAGCAGTATCTGAATAATGGAGGATTCCTTGCCATATTCATCATAATCTTTCCCATGATAACCTTATCCATGACCTTGGCTTTTGAAAGCTAAGCTCTTTATACTTTTGCTTTATTTTCAGAACTACTAAATGGAAACGACAGAAAACTTCTTTGAGTTGTTAGTTATTGAAACCTTCATCTACCCTTTAAAAAAAGGTTAATACTGTTTTGAGTGCATAAAACAAAAAGATCTAAGTACAAACTTTTTTCCACTGATAGTATGGAAATTGCATTAATAACCAAAAAGTATTAATGACTAACCTCATTTTCTGCTAGATTCACTCTGAGCAGGTTCTCAGAGTAAAGTCAGGGAGCATGCAGAGAGAGGAGGGAGGGGTCTTTGGACAAGAGGGGGTGGTGATTTTCCTGTGTCCCATGTTTAATAGTGAGAGGTGAGCTCAAGCGGTCCTAAAACTGGGGCACCTGGGTGGCTCAGTGGGTTAAAGCCTCTGCCTTCAGCTCAGGTCATGGTCTCAGGGTCCTGGGATTGAGCCCTGCATCAGGCTCTCTGCTCCGCAGGGAGCCTGCTTCCCTGCACCCCCCTGCTTACCTCTCTGCCTACTTGTGATCTCTGTCAAATAAATAAAATCTTAAAAAAAAATAAAGAATGTGAACTTTCTTAAAAACAAACAGACAAACAAAAAGAGGTCCTAAAACTGCCAGTTCTCCCTTCTTCCTTCCCACTTTTCCCCCTTTCCATCCCTATTAAGTACGTACAAACAATCCAGTCCTGGGCTACAGTGACTTAAACCAAGATGTGCCAAGACATCCCAAGACAATAGACTATGACATACGTTCTGAACTCTTAGAAGTTAAATAAATATTAAAATACATTTATGGTACGTACTGATTTTTCTTTAGCTCCAAAATCAATCAAACTAGCTAAGGCCGGTCTTCATGGTTGGTTTACAACTTAAAGATGCCCATTCCACAGGAATCCTCACTGCTGGCAAGAAACCTATGACATTCACTCAGTGAGAACACCAATGGCGTGATTGTTGTAGAGCAGCTGCAGGACCTAAGAACTGTCATCCCATGTACACTGTGGGGCCCCATCTCACATCTACTGAATCAAAAACTCTAGAGATGGGGCCATGTGAGCTCATTTTCAAATTCCATGTGTTGGCAAACTGAAAACTCGTGGTAATTTTTATCATCAGCAGATACTGATCAAATGACCAAATGAATGTAAGATTGTTCACAGCATGAGCTGTAATAACCTGAAACTGGAAAGGCCCCAAATATCTGCAAGCTAACAATGAATCCATTTCATGGCCTTCATTCCCTGCAATGCTATGGAAAATTCTTGGTGTTCCTAATGACTACATCACAAGTAAGCATCTGGAGCCAAACTCCCTTGGAATGAGGACCTTGCCTCTATCAGGTCAGCACAATGCAGAGGCTCACCTGCCTGGGAGACTGGAATGGTCCAAGTATCAAATCCCGCCAGGCCAGCCTGTGCCCATTATTCCCTAGAAGCTGAGTGTGAAGAGGCTGCTCACTTCATTTAGCTTCTAGTCCACCAACTTTAGAATAAGCAGGCTAACATGGTCTCTGGGTCACTGCAAAGATACTCCAAGTTAAAACTTAAAAGCATGAGTGGAAGCCATTTGTGCACTGTAAGGCATCATAACTGGGAGAAGCACTGTGGAGTAGATGTTTATAGAATAATAACTAAGAAGCACATTTAGAAAGGATCCACTATTATGTGAATAAAAGATTACCAGGGGTTGTTCTTTCTGCCATATAATAGGCACAATTCCTCATTAAGGATGCTGAGTCAATATAACATTTTCTTTTTCAAAACGTGTTTAGCAGTAGTTCATTGTCAAACTTAGTTTAAACTGTCCAAATGAACCCAAGTATTTACATACACAGCCAATGAGTAAGCAACCTGATGGCACTACTTATCATTTTTTTGTCCCTTACTTTTATAGATTGTTAATATCCTTCAGAAGTCTATTGTCTTCTAGTATCTGATGAGAAAATAGGAGAGAAGCTGCTATGATGGGACAGATGGTAGCCCTATTTCCCACATACCCATGTCAAAATATCCTAGCCAGCTAAATACATATGTTATGTGCAATTATCCTTAAACTTGTTATAGTGCTGCCTATCTTCCTTTCCTTCTTTCTTTTCTTTCTTTCTCTTTCCTTCCTGCCTCTCTCTTTCTTTCCTTTTCCTTCTCTCCTTCTTCCCATGGATATAACTATGCATAGGCCTACCACAGAAATGGCTCAAAAGGCCTAACTTTGGGCCTGTCTGGGCTATTAACATGCCTTCCTCACTAAGCTTAGTCATTTCTAATTTTTTATTTAAAGCAAGCAATATGGGACTATTCCTTTCACTTGAGCACTTAGAGACCAATATAGGTTATAAATTACCCTAATTTCACTTGTTATCTCTCATGGACTAGGAAGGCCAAGGAGAGGAAGAGAGACCCGGGGGTGGGGCAGAGTGGACTGATAGTGGATGATGCAGCCGTCAGAACACATATGAGATTTATGATTACGTTCACCATTTTTTAGGGTGCCACAGACCATGCCCATATAATATTTAGAATAATAACATCAAAAATCACTCATCACAGACAACCATTACAAATATAATGATAATGAAAAAGTGTGAAATATTTTGAAATACCAAAATGTGACAGAGACACCAAGGGAATAAATGTTGTTGGGGAAAAAAGGCACCAGGAGATTTGCTTGATGCACGTTACCCCATTCCTTCAATTTTAAAGAAATGCATTACCTGTGAATCACAAGAAAGTAAAGTGCAACAAAATGAGGTATGCCTATATTTGATTCATAGAAATTCCAGAAGAGGAGAAAGGTCAGAATGCACATTTAAAGCAATAATGGCTGAAAATTTCCTAAACCAAGGAAAAGAAATGAACACCCAAATCTTTGAGGCTCAAAAAATTCCAAATGGGTAGAACCTGAATAGGGATATACCAAGATAAATTATAATTAAACTGACAAAAGTAAAAAATAAAAAATGAATTTTAAAAGCAGCAAGAGAAAACTTACATGGGGGGGTCTATAAACCAGTCGGCAGATTTCTCAGAAGTTATTATGCCAGGAGAGAAAGGGGTGATGTATTCGAAATACTGAAAGAAAAAAATAATGGCAACCCAAAATTCTATACTTAGTGAGACTTTCCTTCAGAAAATGAAGGGGAGGAATAAAGACTTTTCCAAACAAAAAAGGCTGAGGGAGTTCATTACTCTAGACCTGCCTTATGAGATGGTTCTTTGAGTGGAAGAAAAACAAAAACAAAAATGGTAGCATAAGAAGCACTGGCAATGGTAAATATATAAACAGAAATTCTATAACATGATAATGGTGGTGCACAATACACTGAAAGTATAATTTGAAAATTAAAAAATGAATGAGTGAAAACAACCATGACCACAATAATCTTTTATTAGTCATACAATATCAAAAATATGTCTACTATAACCACAATAACCTAAAATATGAGGGGGAGAAGTAGTAAAAGTATAAAGTTTAGGAATTCCATAGAAATTGAGTTGCTCTCAGCTTAAAATAGAATGTTACACTTTTAAGATACTTCATGTAAGCCTCATGGAAACAACAAGGGAAAATCGTATAGCAGTTACACAAAGGAATATGAGAAGAACGTCAAAGCAAAGAGATACAAAAGACATTGAACTATGATCAAAGAAAGCAGGATAAGAAATAAGGAACAATGGATTTACAAAGCAACCAATAAATAATTAATAGCCATTATAAATTGTTACTTACAAATAATTACTTTAAATGTAAACATTAAATTATTCAATCAAAACACAGAATGTCTGGAAGATAAAATAAGATCCAATGTTTTGTGGCCTAAAGAGACTCAGTTGAAATTTAAACACATACAGACCGAGAAGGAAGATGGATGAAGACATGTCAAGCAAATGGTAACCAAAACAACAATTACAACAACAACAAAAACCCACAAGGCAGGAATAGCTATACTTGTATCAGACAAAATAGACTCTAAACTGAAAATGGAAAAATAGACCCAAAAAGGCCATTATATTGTCATAAGGTGGTCAGCCTATCAAGATCTATGAACTGAGTATCTATATTCCCAACATTGGAGCAACATATATACAGTGAAAACTAACAGAGTTAGAAGGATAAATAAATAGCAATACAAAGATAATGAGAGATTTTAATGCCTCACTTTCAACAATGGATAAACCATCCAGACAGAGAATCAATAATGAAACAGAGGATTTGAATAACAATGCAGAGTAAACAGACCTAGCAGACATGTACAGAACTTTCTGTTCAACAACATCAGAATACATAGTATCCTCAAGAACACATGGAACATTTCCCAGGTAGACCATCCGTTAGTCCATAAAACAACTCTGTCAATTCCAGAAGAATGAACTCATACTAAGCATCTTCTCTGACCACAGTGACATCAAAGTAGAAATCAATAACAAACCTCTTCTTGGAGGTTGGAAAATTCATAACTGTATGGAAATTAAATAATACTCTCATGAATAGCCAATGGATCAAAGAAGAAATGAAAGGGGAATGAGAACACTTCTTAAGAGAAGTAAAATGAGGGGCACCTGGGTGGCTCAGTGGGTTAAAGCCTCTGTCTTTGGCTCAGGTCATGATCTCAGGGACCAGGGATCGAGCCCCCACATCGGGCTCTCTGCTCCTCAGGGAGCCTGCTTCCTCCTCTCTCTCTGCCTGCCTCTCTGCCTACTTGTGATCTCTGTCAAAATAAATACAATCTTTAAAAAGTTAAAAGAGAGAAGTAAAATGAACACATGGAATGTTCCAAACTTACAGAATGTTGCAAAAGCATTTCTTTTCTTTTTTTTTTTTTTTTTAGATTTTATTTATTTATTTGACAGAGAGCAAGAGAGGGAATACAAGCAGGGGAGAGCAGAGGGAGAAGTAGTTTCCTGGTGAGCAGGGAGCCCTATGTGGGTCTCGATTCCAGGACCCTGGAATCATGACCTGAGCTGAAGGCAGATGCTTCCAACTAATCTACACAGGGCCCCCTGCAAAAGTATTTCTAAGAGGGAAGTACATAAACAGTAAATGCTTAGGAAGAATTTAAGAAGCCAGGAATATTCCAAGTAAGCAACCTAAGGTTACACTGCAATGGAGAAATAACTAAATAAGCCAAGCTTAGATGAACAAGTAATGGAAATCAGAGCAGAAATAACTGAAATAGAGAATAAGCAAAAAAAACCCATATAAAAGATGAACCAAATTCACCATTGGTTCTGGGAAGAAATTAACAAAATTGACAAAACCTTAAATAGACTAAGATAGGTAGACTAATCAAAGCAGAGAAAGAACCCAAATTATAAATTTATAAATGAAAAAGGAGACATGACAACTGAAAGCACTGACATGGAAAGGATCATAAGAGGCTACTATGAACAACTACATGCTGACAGATTGGACAACAAAGAACAAATGGGAAGCTTCTTATAAATATACAACCTACAAGGACTGAAGTTTTGAAAGAAATAGAAAATCAGAATAGACCAATTACTAGGGAAAGGAGTGCATCAGTAACCAAAACCCTCCTGACAAAGCAAAGCCCATCACCAGATGGCTGCACTGGTGTATTTTACCAAGCACTTGAAGAAGAATTAGCCCCAATCCTTCTTAGACTCTTCCAAAATTTAAAGAGGGAGTACCCACAAACTCATTTCTCAAGGCCAAGATTACCCTGATACCAAGTCCAGTTATGGACGATGCCAGAAAAGAATACTATAGACTAATATTCCTGATGAATATGAGTGAAGAAATTCTCAGCAAAGTACCAGGCAAATGAATTCAGTAGTACAGTTAAAGGACCATTCACCATGATCGAATGGATTTATCCTGGAATACAAAAACGGCTCGACATAAACAAAGTGACCAATGTATTATTTCATATTAAGAGAAAAAGGATCATATGATCATCTCAAAAGACACAAAGAAACTATTTGAAAATATTCAATACTTATTCATAATAAAGTAACCCTAACAAAAAAGGCATAGAATGAATATATAAGAACATAATAAAAGTCCTATGATAAGCCCACAAGTAGTATCATCTTCAATGGTAAAAGACTGAAAGTTTTTCCTTTAAGATCAGGAACAAGGAAAGGCATCTCACTCTCTCCACTCCTATTCAACATAGTACAATATATTTTAGATAGAGCAGTCAGTCAAGGAAAAGAAATGAGAGGCATGAGAACTGGAAACAAAAAAGAAAAATTATTTTTATTTTCAAAGGACATACTTTTACTCCTAGAAAATCCTTAAAAAAAAAATCTTCAAGATTCCACCAAAAAACTATTATAACTAGTCAGCAAGTTCAGTTATACCACAGAAAGAAAATTAACATACCCAAATCAGTTGCATTTCTACACACTAACAACTAATTATTTCAAAAAGAATTTTTTAAAAATCCCATTTATAATAGCACACTTAAAAATACTTAGAAATGCACAGCAACTTCTTTCAAGATACGTCTCCAAAGGCAAAGGAAACAAAAGCGAAAATAGACTTCTGGGACTTCATCAAAATCAAAAGCTTCTGCACAGCAAAGGAAACAGTCAAAAAAACAAAGAGGCAACCCACGGAATGGGAGAAGATATTTGCAAATGACAGTACAGACAAAAGGTTGATATCCAGGATCTATAATGAACTCCTCAAACTCAACCCACACGAAACAGACAAACACATCAAAAAATGGGCAGAAGATATGAACAGACACTTCTCCAATCAAGAAATACAAATGGCTATCAGACACATGAAAAAATGCTCATCATCATTAGCCCTCAGGGAGATTCAAATTAAAACCACATTGAGATATCACCTTACACCAGTTAGAATGGCCAAAATTAACAAAACAGGAAACAACATGTGTTGGAGAGGATGTGGAGAAAGGGGAACCCTCTTACACTGTTGGTGGGAATGCAACTTGGTGCAGCCTCTTTGGAGAACAGTGTGGAGATTCCTCAAGAAATTAAAAATAGAGCTTCCCTACGACCCTGCAATTGCACTCCTGGGTATTTACCCCAAAGATACAGATGTCGTGAAAAGAAGGGCCATCTGTACCCCAATGTTTATAGCAGCAATGGCCACAGTCGCCAAACTATGGAAAGAACCAAGATGCCCTTCAACGGATGAATGGATAAGGAAGATGTGGTCCATATACACTATGGAGTATTATGCCTCCATCAGAAAGGACGAATATCCAACTTTTGTAGCAACATGGACGGGACTGGAAGAGATTATGCTGAGTGAAATCAGTCAAGCAGAGAGAGTCAATTATCATATGGTTTCACTCATTTGTGGAGCATAACCAATAGCATGGAGGACAAGGGGCGTTAGAGAGTAGTAGGGAATTTGGGTAAATTGGAAGGGGAGGTGAACCATGAGAGACTATGGACTCTGAAAAACAGTCTGAGGGGTTTGAAGTGGCGGGGGGGTGGGAGGTTGGGGTACCAGGTGGTGGGTATTATAGAGGGCACAGCTTGCATGGAGCACTGGGTGTGGTGAAAAAATAATGAATACTGTTTTTCTGAAAATAAATAAATTGGGAAAAAAAAATAAAAAATTAAAAATTAAAAAAAAAAAAATACTTAGAAATGGGATGCCTGGGTGGCTCAGTTGGTTCAGCTCAGGTCATGATCCCAGGGTCCTGGGATCGAGTCCCACATCAGGCTCCTTGCTCAGCAGGGAGCCTGTTTCTCCCTCTGCCTCTGCCTGCCTCTCTGTCTGCTTGTGTTCACTCTTTCTGACAAATAAACAAATAAAATCTTTAAAAAAATACTTAGAAATACATTTAATTAAGGATATGAAAGATTTCTACTCTGAAAACAGGAAGACACTGCTAAAAGAAATAGAAGGCAGTGTAAATAAAAAGGAAAGATATCCATGCTCATTAATTGGAAGAATTAATATTGGTAAAATGTCTCTACAGCCAAAAGCTATCTACAGATTCAGTGCAACCCCTATCATGATTACAAGGACTTTTTTTACAGAAGTAATAAAAACCTGTCCTCTGATTTATATAGGACCATAGAAGACCCTAAATAGCCATGCATATTTTAAGAAAGAATAACAAAACAGGAATAGTACACATACATTCGAGCTACATACAAAGCTGTAATAATAAAAACAATATAGTACTGGCATAAAAACAAACAAGTAGACCAATGGAACTGATTTGAGAGCCAGAAATAAATTCATATATATATAATCAACTAATATCTGATAAGGGAGTCAAAATTACTCAATGGAGGGAGAGAAACCATATGAGACTCTTAATCTCAGGAAACAAACTGATGGTTGCTGAAGGGGAGGGGTATGGGAGGGATGAGGTGGCTGGCTGGGTAATGAACATTGGAGAGGGTATGTGCTATGGTGAGTGTTGTGAATTGTGAAAGATAATTCACAGACCTGTACCCCTGAAGCAAATAACACATTATATGTTAATAAAAGATTTTTTAAAATACAAATCAATTACTCAATAGAGGAAAAAAACTGGATATTTATATGCAGTAGAACTTCCAATGCACACAAAAGAAACTTGACCCCTATCTCACACCACGACACCAAGTAAAGACCTGAAAACATAAGACTCATAGAATAAAACACAGAAATAAAGATCCTGGACATGGGTCCTGGTAATAGTGTTTTGGACAGCATATGAAAAGTACAATTAGCAAAAGCAATAATAAGTGAGGTGGGACTACATCGAACTAAAAAGCTTCTGCACAGCAAAAGAAACCATCAACAAATGAAAAAGACCTATGGAATTGGGAAAATTATTTATAATCATCTACCTACTTAGGGTTTTATATTCAAAATATACAATTAATTCAAACAACTCAAAAGCAAAAAAAAAAAAAAAACCCCAAAAAATTCCACCTCCAATTAAAATTGGGAAAAGGATGGGGCGCCTGGGTGGCTCAGTGGGTTAAAGCCTCTGCCCTCGGCTCGGATCATGATCCTGGGGTCCTGGGACTGAGCCCCACCTTGGGCTCTCTGCTCCGCGGGGAACCTGCTTCCTCCTTTATCTCTCTTTCTGCCTGCCTCTCTGCCTACTTGTGATCTCTGTCTGTCAAATAAATAAATAAAATCTTTAAAAAAAATTGGGAAAAGGACATGAATTGATATTTTTCCAAAAAAAGGTATATGAATGATTAAGAGGTAGAAGAAAAGATGGTCAATATCACTAGTCATCAGGGAAATTCACATTAAAACCACCATAAAATATCACCTCACATTTGTTAGAATGGACACCATCAAAAAATAAGCATAAAAATGCTGGTGTGAATGTGGAGAAAGGAAACCCATGTGCATTATTGGTGGGAATGAAAAAGTATAACGACTGTGGAGAATAGTAATGATGTTGCTCAAAATTACGTACAGAAGCACCATATGACCCAGGAATTCCACTTTTGGAATTGAAAACACTAACTCCAAAAGATATCTGCACTCCATGTTCACAGAAGCTTTATTTTACAAGAGCCAAAACATAAAAACAACCTAAATGTCCATTAATAGCTGAATATATAAGGAAGCTATCATGTGTTTATATAGTGGAATACTCTTCAACTACAGAAAAATAAGGAAATCCTCCCATTTACAACATGATGGACCTTGAAAACATCATGCTAAGTGAAATAAGCCAGAGAAAGTCATTATCTGTAGGATCTCTCTTAAATGGGTAATCTAAAACTAAACTAAAAATAAATAAATAAATAAATAAATAAAACCCAAAACACCACACTCATAGTAGAAGATAGTAGATTTGCTATTCCTAGCAGAGGAGTATATGGGGAGGAGGAACTGGAAAAATGTCTTCAGAAAGTCCCAGCTTCCAGTAATAGGATAAAAGAGTAATGAAGGTGTAATGTACACGGTCACTAGGGGTAATACTGCCCTATGACATACAGGAATATTTTAATTTTTGCTTTTTAAAAAAATATTTATATGAAAGAGAGAGAGACTGTGTGCACAAGCAGGGAGAGGGGCAGAGAAAGAGGGAAAAGCAGGCTCCCCGCTGAGGATGGGGAATGATGCTGGGCTCAACCCCAGGACCCTGGGATTATGACCTGAGCTGAAGGCAGGCATCCCTATAGCAATGTTTTTAAAACAACAGATCTAAGAGATTTCATCACGCAAACACATTTTTTTTCTTTCAGTGTATCTATATGAGATGATGAATGTGAGCTAAACTCATTGTGGTAATCATTTCACAATATATGTAAATCAAACCACTATGCTGTACACCTTAAACGTACACAGTGATGTATCTCCATTATTTTTCAGTAGAAGTGGAAAAAAATAACACAAAAAAGAGAAACGTATGGTGCACTGGCATTTAAAAAACAACAACAACAAAAAACATAAGCAACATATAATCCACAGAGTAAGAGAAACAAAATTCAGTGCTTGAGGCTAAAATAACTAAGAAGGAGTTCATATACTCTAGGTCACTGACAGGTAGAAATAATTTGCATCAGGCTTTGTCAATGAGAAATTCTCAAGTTCCTCTTTGTTTTTTTGACTGTTTCCTTTGCTGTGCAGAAGCTTTTGATTTTGATGAAGTCCCAGAAGTTTATTTTCGCTTTTGTTTCCTTTGCCTTTGGAGACGTATCTTGAAAGAAGTTGCTGTGGCTGATATCGAAGAGATTACTGCCTATGTTCTCCTCTAAGATTCTGATGGATTCCTGTCTCACGTTGAGGTCTTTTATCCATTTTGAGTTGATCTTTGTGTATGGTGTAAGAGAATGGTCGCGTTTCATTCTTCTACATATAGCTGTCCAGTTTTCCCAGCACCATTTATTGAAGAGACTGTCTTTTTTCCACTGTATATTTTTTCCTGTTTTGTCAAAGATTAATTGACCATAGAGTTGAGGGTCCATATCTGGGCTCTCTACTCTGTTCCACTGGTCTATGTGTCTGTTTTTATGCCAGTGCCATGCTGTCTTGGTGATCACAGCTTTGTAATAAAGCTTGAAATCAGGTAAGGTGATGCCGCCAGCTTTATTTTTGTTTTTCAACATTTCCTTAGCGATTCAGGGTCTCTTCTGATTCCATACAAATTTTAGGAAAAAACAAAGAGGCAACCCACGGAATGGGAGAAGATATTTGCAAATGACAGTACAGACAAAAGGTTGATATCCAGGATCTATAATGAACTCCTCAAACTCAACCCACACAAAACAGGCAAACACATCAAAAAATGGGCAGAAGATATGAACAGACACTTCTCCAATCAAGACATACAAATGGCTAACAGACACATGAAAAAATGCTCATCATCATTAGCCCTCAGGGAGATTCAAATTAAAACCACATTGAGATACCACCTTACACCAGTTAGAATGGCCAAAATTAACAAAACAGGAAACAACATGTGTTGGAGAGGATGTGGAGAAAGGGGAACCCTCTTACACTGTTGGTGGGAATGCAACTTGGTGCAGCCTCTTTGAAGAACAGTGTGGAGATTCCTCAAGAAATTAAAAATAGAGCTTCCCTATAACCCTGTAATTGCACTCCTAGGTATTTACCCCAAAGATACAGATGTCGTGAAAAGAAGGGCCATCTGTACCCCAATGTTTATAGCAGCAATGGCCACAGTCGCCAAACTATGGAAAGAACCAAGATGCCCTTCAACGGATGAATGGATAAGGAAGATGTGGTCCATATACACTATGGAGTATTATGCCTCCATCAGAAAGGATGAATACCGAACTTTTGTAGCAACATGGATGGGACTGGAAGAGATTATGCTGAGTGAAATAAGTCAAGCAGAGAGAGTCAATTATCATATGGTTTCACTTATTTGTGGAGCATAACAAATAGCATGGAGGACAAGGGGCGTTAGAGAGGAGTAGGGAATTTGGGTAAATTGGAAGGGGAAGTGAACCATGAGAGACTATGGACTCTGAAAAACAATCTGAGGGGTTTGAAGTGGCGGGGGGTGGTGGGAGGTTGGGGTACCAGGTGGTGGGTATTATAGAGGGCACGGCTTGCACGGAGCACTGGGTGTGGTGAAAAAATAATGAATAATGTTTTTCTGAAAATAAATAAATTGAAAAAAAAATAAAAAAAGAAATTCTCAAGTTCCAAGTTAGAAAACATAGTCCTTTCTGCAAGATCAACCAGACCATATTGGGAGGAGGGTCAAAACCAAGCCATATGCAAAAAGGTGAGTCTCTCCATGCAATTCCGCCTGTGTAAAAAGTAAACATCAAAGCCTGTATTGAACTGTGGTATGTTCATTTGTTATGCTGGAAACAGTGAAGTTTTTTGCTGAAGAATTTCTCCTCGCTGAAATCACTAATACTGAACACATGATGACAAATAAGTAAGATAAAAAGCAGTAAGACCAGATGGAAGCAGAGGACACATCATTCTGTAGTTTGAAGATAAAGGAGCTTAAACTTTTAGAATCATTAATCTGCTTGTTTTTTTAAAGTCTTTTTGCCAATATAACTGAACAAAAGAATAAACGCACAACAATAATGAGGACAGCTTTTACATGCTTCCCTTTTGTTTAATTTTCATCGCATTCTTGATGCATTGCCAGAATTTTGGTTTTTATGTTAATGTGGAGTGCTCCACATGTTGAAATTCTTTCTCCTTTGATTATGGCAAGAACTACCTAATTTCCTTCAAGAAGTGAATCCTTGGCAGCACCGTGTTTGTTTTAACCTTAAACTTCTAACAAAGAGGTACTCATGATCATGTTTAAAGCCTTTCTTGCCCTCTTTCCTATCTCTTCACAGCCCTGCAGGACAAAACCGAAGGCGAGAGATTAAGTCAAAATTGCTAAATCCATTTGTAATTAAGGGATTTTATGTTTTGCTCTGTGTTCTCTGAAATGCTCATCCAGCACACCTTTGCAAGGCTGGCTCTATTTTTTTTTTTTTAAGATTTTATCTATTTATTTGACAGAAAGAAGGAGAGAGAGAACACAAGCAGGGGGAGCAACAGGCAGAGGGAGAAGTAGCAGGGAGCTTGACACAGGGCTCAAGATCACAGCACCCTAGGATCTTGACCTGAGCAGAAGAAGGCAGAAGCTTAACCAAGTGAGCTACCCAGGCACTGTGGACTGGCTTTTCTAAACATTCACTTCATCGTGCAACATCACATCTCCAGAAAAGCTTTGCTCAACCATCCAGTCACTACTCCTTACTTAATCTTTGTCACAGAATTCTGCTTTGTTTACCTTAATGATCAAGAAATACAGACTTCATTTCCACGACTCTCTGTTATTGTCTGCTTCCTTCCACCAGAGTATAAGCTTCACAAGAAAAGACATCTAACCTCTTGTATAAATTTCTTTATTCTCCACTGCCTGGAACACCACCCAACATGAATGGGTGCACAATAAATACATCTAGTCAAAGAATGTGTGCATGGATGCACACATGTACCACCAGCAGCCATTTTGTCATGTTAAGTAGGAGAAGTGAAACAAGGTATGGTGAAATGGTAGCCTGATCCGCTTCATCTTAATCCTGACTCTTTTTCGAAAATGCATGAATAATTGACAATTTGTGAACAAAAGAACAAAGTAGTGATTCTTAGGACTTCTAGATTCTGGAAGAAAGGATGTCATGTTATGACACATGCTCATCAAACATATGAGAAAAACAACTGAGGAAAATAATAGTTAATGTAAGTTCATGGATAACCCTATCCTTCAGTGATATATAACCCCTGAAAGTTTTAGTCTCCACTAGAGTTTGAAAGTATAAGCCCTTGGGGCACCTGGGTGGCTCAGTGGCTCTGCCTTTGGCTCAGGTCATGATCTCAGGGTCTTGGGATCAAGCCCCACATCAGGCTTTCTGTTGGGCAGGGAGCCTGCTTCCCTCTCTCTCTCTCTCTGCCTGCCTCTCTGCCTACTTGTGATCTCTCTCTTTCTCTCTCTGTCAAGTAAATAAATAAAATCTTTAAAAAAAAAAAAAAAAGAGGTGCGCCTGGGTGACTCAGTGGGTTAAGCCTCTGCCTTCGTCTCAGGTCATGATCCCAGGGTCCTGGGATTGAGCCCCACATTGGACTCTCTGCTCAGTGGGGAGCCTGCTTCCCCCTTTATCTCTGCCTGCTGCTCTGTCTACTTGTGACCTCTCTGTGTCAAATAAATAAATAAAATCTTAAAAAAAGAAAAAAAACGAAAGAAAGTATAAGCCCTGAGATCTTATTATCTCACTAAGTCTTAGTTCTACCACTCAATAGCTTGGTGTACTTGTGCATGTATTTTAGTCTTATTAAATTTTAGGGTTTGTTTTTCCCACATATAACTTCATAAGGTTAGCGTCAAGACTGTTTAAGATAAACAATGTAAAATGCTTCCTGCATACTCAGGCATAGTGAAGTTCAATAAATGTTATTGTTGTTAGTGGTGTCACTGCTCATATCTAAACTCACACACAGAAAATTCTGTGAAGTTGCAATAATTGGGGTTATCTGTCTCCGCCTTTCTGTGCTACACTCTTTTCAACTGATCTGTCATGGTAACACCTTCACATTAACCAGGGTAAATTTAACTTTATTACACTATGGTATTCCATTTTGGAACACCCAAAGGTTTTTTTATCATTATGTCCATTGTTGAACATTGTTTCATTCATTCTTTTAAAGGGTACCAGACTGATAAAACATAGATAGAAAAGAATATCACTTGTTTGAATAAGAGCAAGTTAAAATGATAGCATGCACTTTACTACTGTTATGGTTAAAATGTAGAACTGGGACTTAATTGTCCCCAAAGAAACAAAAGAGTACTTCAGGTACCACTACTGATATTTCAAGGATATGAGCAGGATATATCTGAAGTCCCACAGAGGAAAGACCTCAGATCACAGAGGATGAAATCCTCTACCAGAAATCTGGATATGGGTCACTGGGGCTGGATTTAGCACTAAAGTCTTAGTGTTAGACAAAAGGCATCAATGCTGGCCCAAAATGTGACTATAATCTCTTAAACCTAAAACCACTTAGCTACTCTGGTACTATGGTGGCAATGCAGGGGGAAAGTGGAAAAGTAGAAACATTGGCCTCCAGACACTTGTACTCAATCTGTCACAGAGGGGCAAGATATACTTCTGCTGACTTTGCAGGCTTGACTTCCTGGGGGGAACTAGAGATGACTGTCCCTGGCCTGAACTACATGCAGAAATCTCAGTAGTGACTAAGTTCCTACAGATGTGCAAGGTCTGCACTAGTCAGTCTCTGATTGGCTGGCTGTGGCACACAACACCTCAGTGGGATTTCCAGCTCCCCCAGTTCATCAGCAAACCTCTGGGGTTACCCCCAGAACTCTTCCTGTAGCATCTCAAGATTCTAAGTCATGAGTGGCAAACCTAGAGTAGTCACTCTTACCAGCTGGTACACGACCTAATGGTGGACCATAAGGACTGTTGCCCAGGTATCCATTTATGAAAACTCAAATATTTTCTTTCATTCTTCCACATAAATATCATGTATCCTTTAAAAAAATATATTTATTTATTCAGAGAAAAAGTGAGCCTGAGCAGAGGGGAGGGGCAGCGGAAGAGGAGAAGGAGAAGCAGACTCCCTGCTGAGCAGGGAGCCCCATGTGGAATTTGATCCCAGGACCTCAGAATCATGACATGACCTGAAGGCAGATGCTTAACTGACTGAGCCACCCAGGCACCCAAATATCATGTATCCTTAAAGGCTCAATTTCATACATAGGAGTAAAGGAGTATTTACTAGCAATTTGTTATCCTTAATACATTACTACTACTGGGAGGGAACACATGCTGAATTTCTTCTCTGTGTCAGGTACCACTTGTTTGTACACTGATCAAGTTAACCTTTATGTCAACTCAGTTAAGTAAGGATTTTTATTAGCCCAAATTTCTCAAACAAGAAACAAACTCAGAGGTTAAGTGATTTGCTCAAGGTTATAAAAGTGTTGGAGCTAGGATTTTAGCCTTCAACTATTAAAATGTAAGAAATATGGCATTTACTAAAATAAATTTTAAAAAACTGCAGTTTTTCTTTTAACTTTTATCATATAAAAAGGTGTGGTCTTGGGGCACCTGAGTGGTTCAGTGGATTAAGCCTCTGCCTTCGGCTCAGGTCATGATCCCAGGGTCCTGGGATCGAGCCCCACATTGGGCTCTTTGCTCCAACAGGAGCCTGCTTCCTCCTCTCTCTCTCTCTGTCTGCCTCTCTGCCTGTTTGTGATCTATCTCTCTGTCAAATAAATAAATAAAATCTTAAAAAAAAAAAAAAGAATGTGGTCTTTAAGACTTTTCCCCCCATCTCAGCTGGGAGGATAGGCTTCCTATCTAAGAATCCAACAGGCCACGGACACAGAGCAAGAAGATGCAGACAGAATGTGCTTGTATTTCTACACAGACTAGTGGCTGTGGCAAGAGAATGGGGAAGTGATTCATATCTTAGAGGATGAAGGGAAATGTTATGCGAAGAGGATAAAGCAAAGAATGTAACAATATGAACGCTTAAGGAAGCAAGAGCTCAGAGTGTTGATGTTTGGGGATTTCGTTCACATCCCTAGTCTGTACTCACTACTAGGGGGAACACCTGGGAACGACATTCCCCTGTAGCCGAAAGGTGACTTAGGCCATGATTTCATATAGTGTCCGTCATCGTCAGCCAATAAATTCAATAGGGTCAAAATGGCTCTCTCTCCCAAAGGTGCTGTTGTTATCTTGCAGACTAGGCAAGTTAGGCTACATAATATAGGGAGAGTTCCAATCACGGGAAAACTAGGGGCTTGACAACGAAGAGCATCTGAAAACAGGTAGCTGCTGGGAAATTTGGTACTAAGCATTAATTATCCAAGTTGCCATGGTGATTATTTTAATTATAATCTTGTTCCTGAAGTATTTGGGGACAGTACCCAATTATTTTTGAATATAATTTCCCAGTGTCCCAAAGAAAGAGTAATATTGAAACATTTAACAATACATATGATTTAGAAGTTGAATTAATAATGGTTATAGCCTAATAACATGTCTTAAGACCTGGCAACACTCTGAAAGTCTTTGTGTTTGTTACATTTATTGATTATGATTTAATATTATGATTTAATATTATGACTTAATATTATGACAGAGGGTATTAAATAGTGTAAAAATAAAATATGAATGGGGGCACCTGGGTGGCTTAACTTGGTTAAGTGGCTGCCTTTAGCTCAGGTCATGATCCCAGGGTCCTGGGATCAAGCCCTGCACTGGGCTCCCTGCTCAGTGGAGAGCCTGCTTCTCCCTCTCCCTCTGTCTGCCACTCTGCCTACTTATGCTCTCTGTCAAATAAATAAGTAAATCTTAAAAAAAAAATCAATGAGTATAACTTTGGAAATAATTATCAAAGAGTTAATTGCTCTAAATTTTTTTCATCATTACTTTTGATAGTGAAGTATCAAGAAAGGTCTAATATTAGCTGACACAGAAAAAATTAAGCAGGTTCAGTGCTCAATTCTACAAATCACGAAACTCAGACCAACTACCACTGGCCACATTATTTTTTCTAATTAAAAGACATATAAAAGATTATTTATTAACAAAAATTAAAACCTTTCATGTTTGATGTTCCCATTAACATTTCATTTTTTTCCCCTATAGCTTAATTCAATATACAAGTAAGGTCTAAGAGTAAAAAAAAAAAATCTGTCACCATGTTATATTATTAACAAATTATATATCTGTCTTATTCATTATACAGATGATGCTGCATGAAACGCATTTCAGCAACCCAAGTCCATGCATACACAGTTTTCTTTTACGGTAAATATGGATAGTACTGTCAATTTATTTTCTCAGCCATATCATGTTCTTAACATTTTCTTCAACTTTATTGTAAGAATACAGTATATAATACATGTAATATGTAAAATGTTCTTGTCAACTATTTATGTTATCCGAAGAGCAGGCTATTATTAGTTAGGTTTCTGGGGAGTGGGGAGCGCAAGTTATATGTGAACTTCCAACAGCCTAGAGGGTCAGCATCCCCAACCTCCATACTGTTCAAGGCTTTGAGCACACAAATTTTGTTTGACTCTTCTATTTTCTCTAGTACCTACAGCTGTTTCTGATATAAAACAAGCACCAAGTTATTAATTTATGTGTAACTTAATCCACTAAATGCAAACCTTATGACTTTTAGAAAGCAAGACAAAGAAAGGAGACATACAGAATTCCAGGACCTCTGATGACACATGGAACAGAACTACCACCCGGCTGAGCCCTGCCTCAATTCCTGACCCACCGTGTCAGGTACAGAATAGACTGGTGGTTATTGTAAGCGTTGTGTTTTGGGGTAGGCTGTCACTCTGTAAATCATAGGTAGAGCAAATGGCCTTCTCTTCTAGTAGCCTTCATGTGATCTGAATACCAAACATATTTCCCATTGCTTTAAGATGGCAACACAAGTTGCTATAAAAAGAGCTTTATGAATAAAGATGAAATGGTTTTTCCCAAAATTTTTCAATAAAAAGTTTTAATAACTGACTTCCTATCCCCAGAAAAATAAACCAAAACCAAACCCCCAAAAATCTGTGTTATATTTTTTATCTACCTATATTAACAGATGTCAAAACAAAGGTAATAATTCCTACAGGATATTTTCTGTAATTTTCTTGTTTTTGACAGCCTGCTTCTGGCACTGATCTGAGCACTCAGAAATCATCAGATTTCCACACCATTTCAGTAAGGGAAGAAGGTAATTTTGCTTCACGTTCTCAAAACACAGCATCACCTACTAAGGAAACCAATCTTTTGTGAGCAATGAAACACAGTTTGAATTAATGGAGACAATTTCTAATTATTTCCTCTTACTCAGTTGATCTAACTGATAAAAGATGCTTTCAGTGAGATGAGACCCACCAGAGTCCAGCAGCATCTGTACATTCTTTTTATCTGCCTAGTACCCACATTGCCTTGGCTCCAGTAGGCCTGAGCTCAGACTCATGCAGTGTTAGCATAAGTTCAGCCTCTGATTACCTTCCTGTGGCATATAGGTATGGTTCACATTTGCCTCTGTGTACATGAGCACAGCTGTCAGTTAAGTAAAGACAAAGTCCTTACACCTTACACATATGTGCAGATGTGAAGATCATGGTATTTTCTGAGAGAATCTGTGCACAGCTTTCTCCTAGTCAGCATTGTTGGCACAGCTGTACCAGAAGATAGAAAAGAAGAGAAATTATCTGTTAGGCATGGAGTTTAACTTTCCTTATCCAGGGTCTGGGGAGACAACATACAGTTGATGGACATGAATAGGTAGAGGCTGCAGATCTATGAAAGCCAGCTACCTCGCCCACAACAGCAGCACAGAGATGAGAATGATACTGTTTTCCATGAAGTGTAATCTGTCCATTAGTCCATATAAATAGCCATGCAGTATTCATAGAATTCTAACTGGCAACTCCTGGAAGCTGTCCAAGTGTTTAATTTTTATTGTCCAATTCAGAAAGTAAGTGCCCTTTCATGTTACTCATTTGTAACAATCCACCAGAAATTTTTCACTATTCTCTGGCATATAATAAGAAGGTAATAAAAGCTAGTTATTGTGATTAATATTATTACAGTGTTTACTCTATGGAGGACCTGGTAGAATATAAAAACGTGTAATTTATGGACCTGCCAATATAAGGTCTTGCAATCAAGCTGCGAAGACCAAACACAGAGGCAAAAAAAATCAATATATTACAGGATATTTAATGAGCAAGAATAATGACTAAGTTATGGAAGGATTTCTGAAGAATGTAGTATTTCAGCAGGAACTGGAGGAATGACTAAGAGCAAAAAAGCAAAAAAAAAAATAGAACTTACACTGAGTTTACAAGAAAAACACAGGTACCAACAACAAAGATTAGCAAACTTGAATGACTATATCATGGTCAGTTTTGTGAGACCAGAAGTACAAATACAGTAACTTAAGTTTGTATCAGAAAGTTAAATATGTAATTTAATAAGTGTTGAGCGTGTCCCAAGGTCTTTGCTCATATTAGTCTTCCTACCTTGATAAATCCTTTTATTCTCTAGTCTGCAAGTACTGGATCTACATACGATAAAATGAAATCCAACTTTATCTTATACCATACATAAGCATCAACTCCATCTGGAGGCTTAAATATAAGATATCAAAGTATGAACTCCTAAAAGAAGACATAAGGAAAAGAGCACCTTGATTCTGATCTAGGCAACATGTGGTTTTTTTTGGATATGACATCAAAAGCACAGGCAATGAAAATAAAAATAGGCAAGTGGGATTTTATCAAAGCAAATTTATGCAAATAACAGTATTCAACATAATGAAAAGACATCCAACAGAATTGGAGAAAGTATCTGATAAGAGGTTAATTTCCAAAAATATTTAAGGAATTCCTACAGCTCAAAAGCAGAATCCAAATAACCCTCTTTCAAAATGGCCAAAAGATTTGAATAGACTCTTCTGCAAAGAAGCCACAGAAATGGCCAACAGTTAAGAACATCAAAAATCATCTGGGAAATACCAATCGAAACCACAGCGAGATATCACCATACACCAGTAAAGACAGCTGCTATAAAAATGACCACGGTAACAAATATTGGTGAGTTTGTGGAATTAAAGGAACCTCTTGTACACTTTTGGTGGGGATGGAAACCGTTACAACTATGAGGTATATTAGTATGGAAGTTCTTGCAAAAAAAATGAAAATAGAACTACCTTGTGATCCAGTATTCCTACTTCTAGGTACACACATAAAGGAAATGAAATGAGTATCTAGGAGAAATCTGCACACCCATGTTCACTGCAGCATTATTCACAGTAGCCAAAGTATAAACATGACCTAAATATTTATCAATGGATGAAAGATTTTAAAAAAATGATTACACACACACAGAGGGATATTACTCAGCCTTAAAGGAAATCCTTCCATGCACAAGAAAGTGGATGAACCCGGAGGACACTGCGCTTAGTGAAATATGCCAGACAGAGAAAGATGAGTACTGCATCACCTCACATATATGTAAAATAAAAACCAATCAAATTCATAGAACCGGAGACTATAATGGCGGTTTCCAGGGACCAGAAGGAGGACATCCACTGATACTGGCTAAAGGATCCAAGGCTGCAGTTTGACAAGTTCTAGAGAGGTCATCTATAGCAATGTGATGCTAATTCACATACAGATTTACATACAAATCTGCTTAGATGGTAGATCTTGGAGGGTAGATCTTCAATGTTGTCAAAAAGAAGGAAAGACAAGTGGACTGAAGGAGGAGTAGAGGAAAGGAAGGAATGGAGAGAAGGGAGAAGGAAGGAAAGAAAAGAAAGAAAATGATGAAAACTAAGGAAGGGAGGGAGTGAGAATGCATGGAAGGAAGGAGGGAAAGAAAGTGAGAAAGAAAGCAAGGGAGGGAGGAAGGAAAAGAATGAAAGAAAGGAGAAGGAAGAAAGCAAGGAGGGATGGAGGGAAAGAAAGGAAGGACAACATGTGGTATATACACACAATGGCATATTATTCAGCCATAAAAAACAGGAAATCCTTGTATGTGCAACAGGGATAAATCTTGGGAACATTATGCTAAGTGAAGGAGGTCAGACACATATGGAAAAATACTCAAGATTCCACTTACATGAGGTACATGTACATAAGCAGAAAACAGAATGGTGGTCACCAGGAGCTGGGGAGGAGAAAGAAGTCAAGAGCTGCTTTCTAATGGATATAAAGTTTCTGTTCACATGATGAGCAAATTCTAGCTATCCTCTGTATATTGTGCTTACAGTTAAAAATACTGCTTTGGAAAGCTCATGGCTGTTGCTAAAACCGGAATTTATCAGAACTCACTGTTGGTGAGGCCCTTGGTTAAAGTAGTGTAAGAAATGCTCATCTTTATGGGGACAAGAAGAAAAATGTATCACAATTTTACAAGCTAAAGATCATATTACATTCTGTTCATAAACAGAAACAACATACCGGTTTTCCCTCTTGAGAAATGTATTATTGTAAAAATCCATACAAATGTGATCAAACAATGGGTGAGAAGTGATATGTATACAAAGCTGCAAGATTGTAACAGATCTTTAGGCTGTTCTCATAAAACGATATCTATTAGGAGAGAAGGAGATGAACAGATCGGAAATTGACAGACTTTCATAGATAGGCACTTATTATTCTGAATAATGAGCTTCTATTTTGCACTTGTTCTCATTTGCTAAGAAATAAATTAAACAATTGGAGGGAATTAATAATGTGTGGAATTATGCATCATTTATGATTCAATGAAAAATGGTAACACATTAAACATCAAAATGAGAATGATTCATACTGTATCTGTCATATGTGAAAAACTGAATACACAAATTAATATGTTGTAGTCATAGATTAATGTTCTCCACTCATCTAGTGGTCACGTTTCCGTCCATAAGTTATCACAGTTGAGGATAAGAGCTCAAACTCAAGGCTTGGGAGAAATCTGAGACGATAATAAATCACAGAAGAAAGAAGAAACAGAAGATGCACTATAATAAATGGATGAGATGGTGGGGGAAAACACTAGAATAAAGCCCTATAGAGGACACTGTCTTTTATTTTTTATTTAGATTTTTTTTATGATTATATTTATTTATTTGTTATAGAGAGAGATCACAAGTAGGCAGGGAGGCAGGCAGAGAGAGAGGAGGAAGTGGGCTCCCTGCTGAGCAGATAGCCCAATGCGGGGCTCGATACCAGGACCCTGAGATCATAACCTGAGCTGAAGGCAGAGGCTTTAACCCGCTGAGCCACCCAAGGGCCTCTAGGACACGGACTTTTAAAACATCAGACCAAATAATAAAAAGAATAAAGAGAAAAAAATTAGTAAAGCCACAGGACAAACCATAAGAAACCGAGAGTAACTGATTAACACAAGGAAAATTGGGCCAAATAGAGGGAAAATCCAGCAGATATAGATCACCTGGTGTGCACAAGGCACAGAAGTTGAGAACATGGAGAAGGTTTTACAGAGTTCCCTTAGTAGGAGAGTGGGGTCTAGCATTCTTAGCCCAGGAGAACCTTTTCGCAGCACGTTCTACCTGCAGAAGGGAAGTTGTAATCGTCTAAGAAAGCACTGTACTGATTTAACAGAATCAGGGGGTAAACATCACCGAAATGAACAAATATGCAGAAATATAAATCAACATACACTTAAGCCCAATATGTAAAGGGTTTTGCCAGCAGACCACAGAGGGATCACCCACATATCCAAATGGTGGCATGGTACCTGAAATGAAAAATGCCCTCAGACAAAGTGCCCAGAAGATGACACAAACTGTGTAATGAAAAAGCACGTATGCCCAGATTTCTTCATAAAATGTACCTATGATATGCCTCAATTTCCTTAATCCTTAGATTATGGATATAAACATTAAAAAGCATAAACAGGGGAGCCTGGGTGGCTCAGTGGGTTAAGACTCTGCCTTCAGCTCAAGTCATGATCTCAGGGTGCTGGGATCGAGTCCCGCATGGGGCTCTCTGCTCAGCAGGGAAACTGCCCCCACCCCCCGCCTGCCTCTCTGCCTACTTGTGATCTCTCTCTCTCTGTCAAATAAATAAATAAAATATATTTTTAAAAAAGCATAAACAATGTTTAATGATAGATCTTCAAAATCACACAAAATCACACAGAGATAAATTGTAGTAAATGAATGCTACTATATGCCGGGGAAAACCAGAATATTTAACACGGTATGTTTCCTTAAGTCTTTGATGTAGGAAATAAAAGATTTCACTTAATAGTTTTAAAATATACTTCCCAAGGGGGGGTTGACAACACAGAACCACCAAGAAGTCAAGGAAGAAAATGAAAGATGTGTGTTGGTTTCGTCCGCAAAATGTTATACTTAGGAGGTAACTGCGAATGCTGTGTTACGCACAACATTTAGAAGCTGTGTGGTTAAAAGCTGAATAAAGAGAAGTGAAAGAATAGGAACAGACCCACAGCAACAGTAAGGAATATGGCAAGCTTGGAAAGAATGATGTGGGGCGCATCACAGAAAGCTCAAAAACCAGGCAGAGGTGTGGGTCCTCACGTTCCCTCACGTTCTCTGAAGCAGTGTAATTTACTGAGAAGACAGCAGACCTTGATGGTTTCATCCTGTCTTTCTTTAGAATTTTGCTCCTCATGCCTCGATTCAATAATATTTCTCAGTGGCACAAAGTCATAGCTTCTTGGTCAATGTCTATTCCTGGGTTTTATCAAAATTTAAACCCATTGTGAAGGATAGGAGTGAGTGTTCCAGAAGAACAGAGGAGAGAAGCATAACTTGAGGGTCAGCCAACAAGGAAAGAGAACTCTCCTGCAAGCAGATGAGTCCAGATGCCCCACAAGCAGCACGTGAACACTCGGAGGTACTCTCCCAGGGTGGGGACGGAAATTCTTCATAATACACTGTTTCATTTTTACAAGTTTGCAACCAATGGCTGATGTTAAATTTACAAAGTGCCTTTTTAACATCTATGGAGATAGAAATCGTTTTTTTTTAAATTAAGGCAGAGAATTACTTGAATAATTCTCAAATTCTTAGAAGAAGCCCCACTTCATTAAAAAGCATTCTAAAAAATGGTAAAACCATTTGTAGTTGTCTGCTTTGTGCTCTTTTTGTTGGATTTGGATGTCAATGTCATGAGGGCATCATCAAAAAATTTATAAAACTTTCCTTGCAAATAATTTAAATACCACTGAAATTTTTATTTCTTAGAAGTTTAATAGAATTGTCATTAAAACAACTGGGATTGTTGCTCTCCCAAAGAGTAGCTTTTCAACAATTTTCTCTGTTTTATTTATGGTGATGGGTGAGTTTGTATTTTGTCTTCTGAGGTCAGTTTTGGTAATTCTATGTACTAACAAAGTTATATATTCTATTCATATTCTAAAATCTATTTTTGTAGTTGATCAATAAGATTATTTTAACCAGCTTTTGTGTGTGTGTGCATGTGGTTATTTGATTAGTATTTCTCCTTTTGTGACTTATGCTTTTTCAATAAATTTTTAATAAACATATGATGTATTATTAGCCCCAGGGGTACAGGTCTGTGAATTGCCAGGTTTACACACTTCACAGCACTCACCATAGCACATCCCCTCCCCAGTGTCCATAACCCCACCCCCCTTCTCCCTACCCACCTCCCCCCCACAACCCTCAGTTTGTTTCGAGAGATTAAGAGTCTCTTATGGTTTGTCTCCCTCCTGATCCCATCTGGTTTCACTTATTCTTTTCCTGTTCCCCAAACCCCCCACATTGCCTATGGTAATTGTCTGTCTCTGATTGACTTATTATGCTATATGCTTTCTTTTTCTTTAGGTACTCTCTTATCTGAGGGTTTAGCATTCCCCTGCTCTGACCAAAGATCAAGGTCTTGCATTACTTTATTAGTGCTGCTTTTTTTGGGGTTTCTTGTTTTTATTTGTTTCTATCCTTATTATGCTTTGTTATCCTTCCTTTGGATTGATTTTATTGCCCTAACTACAGTTGGTTGCTCAGTTCACTTATTTTCATTTTATTTTGTTTACCAATATGGGCATTTCAGAAAATAAATGTTTATCTAAATGCTGCCTTACCTGTATCTAGGGCAATACCATAGAATGATTAAGGACCCCAACCCTGGATCTGAAATGTCTAGGTACAAATCCTATTTATTGTATTGACTAGTTGTACAATTAGGAAGCAATTCACTATGCTTTTCTGTGGCTCTATTTTCTCACTGATAAACTGTGGATGATAATAATTCCTTTACTGAATACTTATGAGGATTAAATGAGTTAATAGTTAGAGCAAAACCTGACACCTAGGAGGAGTTTAAAAAAAAAGTTCTCGAATAAAAGAGTTACATGACAAGATGTTTATTCTCAACTTAAAATTGTATTTTGCTGAGTCACTAAAAAGGCTAGGCTTTAAGCTACATACAAAGGGTATGTCAAATTTCTAGATCTTAAACATAACCCAAAATCTAAGAAGAACATTGGACCTGAGAGAAGTAGCTTGGACAAAGGATAACTTTCCTGATAACTATGATGATATGGTTAGAGCCTGTGGAGTAAAAAAGCAAAAATAACTGAATTTTATTTTATTTTTTTAAAGATTTTATTCATTTATTTGACAGACAGAGATCACAAGTAGGCAGACAGGCTGGCAGAGAGAGAGGAGGAAGCAGGCTCCCTGCTGAGCAGAGATCCCAATGCGGGGCTCGATCCCAGGACCCTGGGACCATGACCTGAGCTGAAGGCAGAGGCTTTAACCCACTGAGCCACCCAGGTGCCCCCTGAATTTTATTTTTAAATGATGGTAAAATAATTGGAATTTAGAACAAAAATTATGTTGCTATCGAGTATAAAAACAACCGTCAAATATCCCTTAGGGCAGTGGCATAAAAAAAATTATTTTTGTGTGTAGTGTAAGAAGGTGGTCCAGTTTCTTTCCTTTTTTTTTCTTTTTGCATGTTACTGTTGTGTTTTCTCAACACCATTTGTTGAAGAGAATTTTTTCCATTGAATATTCTTTCCTGCTTGGTCAAAGACTAATTGACCACACAGTTGTGAGTTTATTTCTGGGTTTTCTATTTTGTTCTATTGATCTTTGTATCTATCTTTGTACCAGTACCATAGCATTTGTTTACTTTAGCTTTATAATGTAACTTAAAGTCTAGAATTGTGACACTTTAAGCTTTTCTTTTCCTTTTCAAGATTATTTTATTTATTCACAATCTTTTCTGGTTCCATACAAATTTTTTGTTAAGATTTTATTTATATATTTGTTTGTGTGTGAGAGAGAAAGAGAGAGCACAAGCACAAGCAGGGGGAGCAGCAGGCAGAGGGAGAAGCAGCCTCCCCACCAAACAAGGAGCCCAGTGCAAGACTCGATCCCAGGACCCTGGGATTATGACCTGAGCGGAAGGCAGATGCTTAACTGACTAGGCCACCCAGGTGGCATCCCCGTTCCATATAAATTTTTTAAATTGTTTGTTCTAGTTCTGTAAAAAATGGTGCTGATATTTTGATAGTGACTGCAGTGACTGTGTACATTGTTTTCCATAGTATAGACATTTTAACAGTACTTGTTCTTCTAATCTAGGAGTACAGAATGTCTTTCCATTTCTTTTTGTCATCTTCAAATTTCTTTCACTGGTGTTTTATAGTTTTCAGAATACAGGTCTTTCACCTCTCTGGCTAGATTTATTCCTAGTTATCTTATTCTTTGCCTTGCAATTGTAAATGGGATTGTTTTCTTGATTTCTTTCTGCTGCTTCATTATTAATGTATAGAAATATATGACAGATTTCGGTACATTGATTTTGTATCCTGCAACTTTACTGAATTCATCTATCAGTTCTAGTAGTTTTCTGGTAGACTCTTTAGAGTTTTCTATATATAGTATCACACCATCCCAAGAAGTGAAACTTTTACTCCTTCCCTGCCGATTTAGATGCCTTTTATTTCCTTTTGTTGTCTGATTGCTGTGGCTAGGACTTCCAATACTATGTTGAGTGAAAAGTGATGAGAGTGGGCATCCTTGCCTTGTTCCTGATCTTAGGGGAAAGGGTGTCAGATTTTCCCCATTAAGGATGATGATGTTATGCTTATTCATGATGTAATTCATCATGAATGGATGTGGTATTTGTCAAATACTTTTCCTACCATCTATTGTAATAATCATATGGTTCTTATCCTTTCTCTTATTTATGTATCACATTGATTGATTTGCAAATATTCAATCACCCTTGCAACACAGGAACAAATCTACCTTGATTAATTAATTAATGCTAGTAGGTTTTTCCCCATTTCCATTCTTCATTGAATTTACCACCACTAAAAATAAGAAAACTGCATTTTACATTCACTTTTAGGATGAGTCTTCTCAAAATTATTTTTTTGTACTTTGTATTCAAATTTTTATTACATTCACTTCTCCCAGTCTTTCATATCAATCCCATTTATTTCTACCATCACTTGATCCTAGTTTCATTGATTATACTTTAATTATAGGCAGTTAGTTCTTTATGTAGAATTATCCCATAACCAATATTAATTGTCTATTCATATTTCATGTTTATATCCTCTCATATATCCTAGAATGGCACATTTTTGTGACTTTCTGTCTCAAATATAAATGAAGTTAACATTGGCTGTTTGCTATTTTTTTCTTTTTCTTTTTTAAATCCCCCTAGACTCCACACCCAGTATGGAGCCCAACAGAGGGTTTGAACTCATGACCCTGAGATCAAGACCTGAGCTGAGATCAAGAGTCAGATACGCAACTGAGTAAGCCACCCAGACACACCATATTTCTTTTTACACCCTCTATCTCAAGAGTTATATTCTTTAAGTTGAAATATATACAAATCTTGAACAATAATAACCCTTCTCCTGTAATTTGCTCTAATTATAGCATTTAGTAACATTAAAAATAAAATATGTTAGCTTGGATCCAAATAGCAATTTCTCATTCATTTTGTGACAAGAAATAGAGAATAAAATTAAGATTTTTATATGTTAATAACAATAAAAATATCTAGGAATAACATAGTATAGTGTAAGAATTTGGAGGACATAAATATTATAAAATAAAGCAAAACCTAGCAAAATGTATTTAGCCTTTGACTTGGGATATACCTTGGCTTTGTCTCAAGTATGAGAGGAAATGAGGAAAACAATAAAGGTGTTTGACTAATGAATCTTTCAACTTAACCACAAATACACTGTGAAACATTTCAGAAAACCATAAAGTCAAAAAACATGAGGGAGACATGGGGAATTGGGTTATGTGTATTTTCCTTTAATAGTGAATGTGGGGTCAGAGACAGAGACACAGAAAGAGAGAGAGATCCCGAGATAGACTAGCAATGAGAATAAAAGACTTCAAAAACTTCATCTTACAGTCAGCCGGTATGATGATCACTCAATTCTATTCCTGAAACTACAAATAATTAACTAATTAATTAATTAAATTAAAAGTACTATGGGATCAAATTTTTTTTAAAAAGTCAAAGTGCAGTGAATAAAGGGCATCACAGGGCAGAGTTTGGTGTTTAGAAGTTAATTCCCAGGCAGTAGGGAGATGGGCTTGGAATATGAGATGAGGAACAGAAAAGAGTGTGATTGGTCTGCTCTGATACAAGAAGGTAAGAAAAATTGGAACTAGTTACAACAGGGGTGAGAGGAATAAAAAGATTTAGGAGATATTTTTAAAGTTTTCTATAAATGCTATCAGAGATAATGTGAAGAGAGAGGAAGAAGAAAGTGGGGATGGTATTGGCTTTCTAACTTCAGAGATAAAGCAGTGTGAATGGAAAAATTTAAAAAGCTGGCTTGACTCAAAAGAAGGTAAGTTCAGCCAAAAGACACATAAATTTTCAGGGGCTGTGAGACATTAAAATAGAACTATCAAAAGGTAGCTGAATATTAGTAGAATGATAGGCATCTCTGTCTGTCCTAAAAGCTGTGGCTTGTATTTGCTTTTCAATCATTCTCTCAAGCATCCATGTAGATGACAAATTAAATGATGTAATGCCGTGAAGCTACAGAAATCTCTGTGCAGAGAAGTATCAGTTCTGTATGTGTGGAACATAAATGCTAGAGCTCCGGGCATGGATTAGATTAACCATGAGCGACATGGAGAACAGAGAGATGATGAAACAGAAAGAAAATAATTGATGGACACCAACATTTTGGCAACAGGCAAGAAAACTTGCAAAAGACTTTTCCTGAACTTTATACAATACTATAGAACTACACAAAAGTTAGTACTGAAGAGCTCATAAAAATACACTTGGGTTATTTCAGTGAGGAAGGCAGTTCCACACTTGGATTAAAAAAACTGATTAACACAGGGGAAGGGAAGGAAAAATAAAAATCAGAGGAGGTAAAGCAGAAGAGATTCTTAACTACAGGGAACTAACTGAGGGCTGCTGGAGGGGAGGTGGGGGGAGAATGGGATCACTGGGTGACAGGCATTGAAGAGGGCACTTGATGGAATGAACACTGGGTGTTATATGCAATGGAAAAATTACTACTTTCTACCTCAGACTAATAACACACCATGTTAACTTGAATATAAATAAAATCTAAGAATAATGGAGAGGATAAAAAGAGAGAGAAAGTTACTCTGGGATAAGAGGAAAACCAGAAGCTATGCTCAGGGCATTCAAACTTTGAAATTTTAGTCAAACAAATCATTCAACTCTCGAAGCTAAATACCACAGACATGATATTCCAGCATTTGAAAATACCATAAATTATTTATCCAGTCCACTGTTAGCTTTTTGGGTTGCACTGAGTGTTTCACTGCTAAGAATAATGCTGCCATACATTTCCTTGCGTAAGTCCCTGGGGCCTACGTGCAAGAATTTCAGCAGAGTATATTCTAAGACTTGGAACTGCTAGATATTAGGATATGTAAATGTTTAACTACAGTAAACAATATACAGTTGTTTTTCAGAGGGGCTTAACAAAAGTATGTTCATGCAAGCAGACTCTGAGAAGCCCTACTCTTGGTAATCCTCACCAGCACATGGCTTTGTCTGATCTGCACTCATAAAAAACCATTGTGCATCTGCTAGGCATGTAATGCCATCTCATTTAGTTTTGCTATCCATTATCCTAGTTGCTAATTAGATTGAATATCCTTTTAAACTTCCAAATTCATTCTATGAGGCAGACATGACCCTAATAGTAAAACCAAGAAAAGACACTACCAAAAAAAAAAAAAAAAAGAAGAAAAAAAAAGAAAGAAAGTATAGGCGAATGTGTCTGTCGAACATAGAAGCAAAAATTTTCAACAAAATATTAAGCCAAAGTTACCAATACATTTAAACAAGTCATTCACCATAACCACATGCAATTTGCTCCAGAGATGCAAGGGTGGGTCAGTACGTCAATCAATGTGAAACATTCAATTCACAAAATGATAAAAGCATAGCACCATCTCAAAGAAACAGGAAAAAGTATTCATAAAATACAGTAAGTGGATTTAGAGGGAACATACTTCAATGCACTAAGGGCCATGTATGAAAACCCCACAGCTAACAGCATACTCGATGATGAAAAACTGAGAGCTTTTTCCCTAAGATCAGGAAAAAGACAAAGATGTCCACTCTCACCACTTACATTCAACATAGTTCTGGAAGTTTTAGCCACAGCAGTTCAACAAAAATAAGTAAATAAAAGGTACCCAAATTGATAAGGAAGAAGGAAAACACATTATCTGCAGGGGAAGAACTATTAGAACTGATACATGAATTTAGTAAAGTTGAAGAATACAAAATTAATGTATGGGTAATCTGTTGTGTTTCTGTATGGTTACTCACAAGACAGCATAATGAGAAATTAAGAAAATAATCCAATTTACAATTACATAAGAAAGAATAAAATATCTAGGAATAAATTTAACCAAGGAGCTTGAAAACCTACACTCTGAAAACTAAGAAACTGAAGATGACACAAATAAATGAAAAGGTAAACCATATTAATAGAATGAAAGAATTAATGTTGTTAAAATGCCCATACAACTCAAAGCAATCGATGGTACTGGCACAAAAATAGACACATCGATCAATGGATTAGAATAGAAAGCTCAAAAATAAACCCATACCTATATGGTCATTTAATTTATGAAGGAAGCATGAATATACATGCGCAAAAGGTGGTGTTAGGAAAACTGAGCAGCTACATGCAAAAGAATGAAACTGGCCTACTTTTTTTTTTTCAAGATTTTATTTATTTATTTGATAGACAGAGATCACAAGTAGGCAGAGAGGCAGGCAGAGAGAGAAGAAGGGAAGCAGGCTCCCTGCTGAGCAGAGAGCCCCATGCAGGGCTTGATCCCAGGACCCTGAGATCATGACCTGAGCCGAAGGCAGAGGCTAAACCCACTGAGCCACCCAGGTGCTCCTGGTCTCCTTTTTTTAATACTACACCAAAATAAACTCAAAATAGTTTACAGATTTAAATGTGGGATCTGAGGGGAGACTCAGATTGGATTATATCCAAGATAAATAAAATACCCAAGAAAATACTGCCTTTGTTTTCTTTTAGGAGTTTCATGGTTCAGATCCCAAATTTATTTATTTATTTATAGATTTTTTTAAAAAATTATTTATTTGACAGAAAGAGAGAGAGAAATCACAAGTAGGAAGAGAAGCAGGCAGAGGGGGAGGGAGAAGCAGGCTCCCTGCTGAGCAGAGAGCCTGCTGCTGGGCTCAGTCCCTAAACCCCTAGATTATGACCTGAGACAAAGGCAGAGGTTTAATCTACTGAGCCACGCCACTGTTGAAAACACTTTCCGTTCCACACTCTGGGATTTTTCCAGAGCCTTTACTGAACCTACATTTTCCATGTAAGTCTGAGTCCATTCCTCACCTATTTGTCTCTGTTCTGCCAATACCTCACTGTCTTAATAATAGGAGCATATAGTAAGTCATGAAATCAGGCTTTATGAGTTTTCCAAGATATTTTCCGAGATTCTTCAAATTGCTGTGATAGAATCAGTATTGGGATTACATTCAAACTGTAAATCATTGTAAAATAATTGACAGCTTAAAGCTTTATATTCCAATTGATACTCTTAAAACTGTAATATGTATTTAAAAATGAATTTTAAAAATCACTATCATTCATCTTCCAACACAAGAAGAAACTATAAACACTTCTTTTAAACTAACCCCTTCCATTCTTGTTAGATATTTCTATTATTTTATTTCCCTTTTTTTATTCAACTGAAGTAGACATTTCAGTCAACTTTTGTTGAGATTTACCTACATATTTACAAATGAAAATTATTACTTAAAAAAACCTAGTATCAGATTAGAATCATTAGACACACCTGCTATTAACAAATTGCTGGAGGGCTTCTTTTTCTGTGAACTTGCTTTCATTTTAGAAACAGCATCCAGCGTTTTCATTCCAATTTTTCTGACATTTTTTTCTAAGCATTTTGAGGGTATTTCACTCTTTTCTGTATTACTACTCTTAATAAATCAGAGTATTTATCCTAATTTTTCAGGTTTATCATCTGTCTATACTGTTCATGTTTATGAAGTTTTTCTATGTTTTTTGTTTCTCAGTTTTGCTACCACATTTCTAGGTGTAGAACTCTTCTCACTTATCTCATTTGGGAATTTTCCTATTTCCTGAAACTAAATTTTCAAGTCTTTTATCTTTTCCTGGGAAATAGTCAAGCATCGTTTTAGCAAGACACCTCTGAGAGATGTAGGATGGCTTCCTAACATTTTGGGTAATGAGTTCTGAAATAGCAGGAAATTACATTCCATCTATTTAAATGTTTAAATATAGTAATTCACTTCCCACCTATTAATTAAACCCATCAAATTTTTCTAAATATCATTAAGATAATTTAAGCACCCCTATAACAATGTCCCTTTGACTTTTGCTAGATACAAAATATTCCTAACATCAGTTATCTATTTTGGCATTTGATGAACTCATCCTTGTGTTTATTTCTGTGCAAGTGTAATAATAGTGAGCAAGCGGTCATGAAGTAATACTAAAAGATTATTAAAGAGATATGGAAATAATATCCACTTTTCAGTAAAAGAGCTAAAAATGATGCGATTAACAAGTATTTTCTATCCTTAAAACAGTGTCTAAGTAAAATCTCTTAGTTGCTCTTTGGTGTTAGTGAAGCTTAGCAGAATATAGTTACAGTACCAAATAAAGAGATCTGGTAGAAAACATTATTTTTGCACTTAAGACTCAAAATAAGGAGGCAAAGCCACCACATTTTCAAAGCTACAGGATGGCAAATTATCAGAAAGAAAAACAAATACATAATGTGACTACATATTTACTTTCCTTGTCATTATTCCCTAATAACTTCAGCCTGCAATGGCAATTAAATCTTTGGGTGTGATGTTTCTGTCAAGGTAATGTTTGTCCTCACCTCAATTTGGACGTGTAATATAATTTTGTACTAAGATTTGGTGTGCAGTATGTGGAAGCTGCTTTTACAAATTATGTAGAATTTGAGTTCCCAAGTCTTTCAGGCCATCTTATATTTGCTTTGGCATTTAAGTCTGTGAACAAAACATTTACCAATCCCTCCTTCATCGTTTTCAGATATTCTAAGGTAGTCAATGATTTTGCTGTATTAACTTGATAATCTTTGACCACCCTCCCCACTCCCAGTTAAATGGCTGTCAGTCTACGAAACAAGGTGCTTCTCTAGGCTTTCAAAAGCCATTATACTAGGTGAAAAGCTCAAGCTTTATAAAAACAACAATATAGCCATGATTTTGTTTAAGTTTCCAAGAAGAGAAAAAGATTATGCATAGTGATAGGGTCACATGCACGGCCAATCTTACTTTTATAGGCGTTAATTCCAGTGAATATGCTTTACCACTTCAATTTTTTTCTCCTTATGCTTTATCACTCCTAATGTCTTCTCCTAAACTCCTTCTTATCTGATTTTCATAGTAATTTCAGTCATAGATGCTTTACTTACAGACTTTGACAATTTTCATAAACATAGAGGGAAAAAAAATGATGGGGGAAATTCAGAACTTCTAAAACCTGTAGGACGATATCAAATAGTTTCATATACATAAAATTAGAATGCCAGAAGAAAAAATAAGAATATGTAACAGGAGTATTTAAAGACAAAAAGTCTTGAAATTTTTTTACAAATTAATGACAGATCCCCAATGACAATTCCAAGAGATTCTATAAATAACAAGGATGAATGTCAAACAAAAATAAACATGCAGACATATCTTACTGAATTTGTCGAACACAAAAGAAAACAAAAATTCCTGAAGGCACTCAGGAAAAAAAGATACTACATAATCAAAAATAAAAATTACAGTTTTCTCTACACATTGATAATTTTATTTCCTTTTACTCAAGTAGTTTCATTTACTCAAATCAACCTTTTGTTTGCTGGGGTTTTGTTGATGTATTTTTAAAATAAAGGGACCATATTGAAACTGTCCCATTTAGTTTATTTTATCTCCTCAAACCTACTAATTTAGTTGAGAAGGAAGACAAGATCTACAATCCTCATAAAAATGGTTGTAGAAGGAAAAGACATACAGGAAGAATCCTGATCACCAGAACTGAGGGGAACAGCACCACAAAGGTGGAAGGGAAAAGTGCAGATTTAAGAAGACTATTTTAAGTTACCAGATCAAGATGTGGGAAAATTTTCTAAAAAGGCAGAAAACTGCCTTTATGGAATATATTGCTGAGGGAAAGGGACTGAATATTAACAGAAAGACGCATTTTGTGTGCATGTGTGTGGAAATCTCATGAAACTTCTTTTATTAATATCTAATTTTTAAAAAAATTTCAACAACTCTATTATTCTATAATATTTTTACATTAGCTGAAAAAAAGTCAAGCTACTCAAACCAGTTTAAAACTGTTGGGGTCCCTGGGTGGCTCAGTCATTAAATATCTGACTTCAGCTCAGGTCATAATCTCAGGGTCCTGGGACATGGTTCTGTATCTGGCTCTCAGTTCAGTAGGAAGCTTGCTTCTCCCTCTCCCTCTGCACCTCACCCCCCTGCTTATGTTCTCTGTCACTCTGACAGATAAATAAAATCTTTAAAAATCCGTGTCAAGATAGGAGATCGTAAATTGATGAGACACTAATGACACAAGACTTTATTAGTGTGAATTTATTTATTTGCAATTCAACTAGAAAACCATCTATTTGTCAAAAGAATTTGGAAATTACAAGTGTATGTAACATTTAAAGTCTTAAACTGAGAATTAGTAGGTTTAGAGAGTTTTAAAAACTTCTTAAAAAACTGTACCTGTGGTGCACCTGAGTGGCTCAGTGGGTTAAGCCTCTGTCTTCGGCTCAGGTCATGATCTCAGGGTCCTGGGAGCGAGCCCCACATCAGGCTCCCTGCTCAGCGGGGAGCCTGCTTTCCTCTCTCTCTCTCTCTCTCTCTGCCTGCCTCTCTGCCTACTTGTGATCTCACTCTGTCAAGTAAATAAATAAAATCTTTAAAAGAACAACAACAACAAAAAAAACTGTACCCATGGCAGGTGCTAATTAAACTTATTTTGGTAACTATTTCATTTTACATACAAATAGTGATTGTTATATTGTATACCTGGAATATACCCATTAGTTTTTCATATGATGAAAATACTGCCTATTGAATTATTGAACCGAGTGCCCAGGAAACTGGAATAATGTAAAACCTTCCAATATAGGAATTTTGAGTCACTGAGAGAGTTTTTCAGAATACTGAAAAAGAACTGAGCTGGGACTACAGAGTTTCCCCATTCAATAAGTCAGAGTCTGGAAAATAGAAAATCTTTCTCCTATTTTGAAAATGAATTAGAGATAATGAACATACTTATTACAATCAATTATATCTGTTAACTAATCGTGTACAAGAAAGAACTTATGAGAGGAGTCAAGATGGCGGAGAAGTAGCAGGCTGAGACTACTTCAGCTAGCAAGAGATCAGCTAGAGAGCTTATCTAAAGATTGCAAACACCTGCAAATCCATCGGCAGATTGAAGAGAACAGAAATTCTAGAAACAGAAAAACAACCACTTTCTGAAAGGTAGGACTGGCGGAGAAGTGAATCCAAGGCGACAGGAAGATAGACCCCGGGAGGAGGGGCCGGCTCCTGGCAAGCGGCGGAGAAACGGAGCACAAAATCAGGACTTTTAAAAGTCTGTTCTGCTGAGGGACATCGCTCCAGAGGCTAAACTGGGGGAAACCCACGTGGGGTCAGCGTGGCCTCAGGTCCCGCAGGGTCACAGAAGGATCGGGGGTGTCTGAGTGTCACAGAGCTTGCGGGTATTGGAACGGGAAAGCCGGTTACAGAGACAGAGCCGACAGTGAGCTCACAGCTCGGTGTTACCTTGAACCGGTCGCAGGCTCGGTGAGCTCGGAGCGCGGCCGGAGGTTAGGCAGACGGGAGATACTGGGCGCTCTTCTCGGAGGGCGCACTGAGGAGTTGGGCCCCGGGCTCTCGGCTCCTCCAGGCCGGAGACCAGGAGGCCGCCATTTGTATTCCCGTCCTCCGGAACTCTACGGAAAGCGCTCAGGTAACAAAAGCTCCTGAAAGCAAACCCGATCGGATTACTCAGCCTGGCCCCTGGTAAGAGCGGTGCCATTCCGCCTGGGGCAAAGACACCTGAGAATCACTACAACAGGCCCCTCCTCCAGAAGATCAACAAGAAATCCAGCTAAGACAAAGTTCACCTACCAAGGAGTGCTGTTTCAATACCAAGGAGAGCAGCGGAATTCCAGAGGAGGAGAAAGCAAAGCACGGAACTCATGGCTTTCTCCCTGTGATTTTTTAGTCTTGCAGTTAATTTAATTTTTTTCTTTTTCATTTTTTTTCTCTTTTTCTGCTAAATATTTTTTTAACATTAACCCTTTTCTTTTTTAACGTTTTTTCACTAGCTTATCTAATATATATATATTTTTTATTTTTTATACTTTTCTTTATTCATTTTCTTTTTTTAAATCTTTTCTTTTTTTCTTTTTCTTTCTTTCTTTTTGAACCTCTTTTTATCCCCATTCTCCCCCCTCACGATTTGGGATCTCTTCTGATTTGGTTAAAGTATATTTTCCTGGGGTTGTTGCCACCCTTTTAGTATTCTACTTGCTCGTTCATATACTCTTAGCTGGACAAAATGACAAGGCGGAAAAATTCACCACAAAAAACATAACAAGAGGCAGTACCAAAGGCTAGGGACCTAATCAATACAGACATTGGTAATATGTCAGATCTAGAATTCAGAATGACAATTCTCAAGCGTGATCCTGGAGTCCCGGGATCGAGTCCCACATCAGGCTCCCAGCTCCATGGGGAGTCTGCTTCGCTCTCTGACCTTCTCCTCGCTCGTGCTCTCTCTCACTGTCTCTCTCTCTCTCAAATAAATAAATAAAATCTTTAAAAAAAATAAAAAAATAAAACTGTCTTAATAGACATGGATTTGAGAAGTAAAGGGGTAGAGAATGACAAGTAAGGTAGTACAGCATTGGCAGGATCAAGGTAACACTCATGAGATGTGCGGGAAACTTTGTAATAGTAAAATTCACTCAGGGCTTATAAAATTGTTCGATGGCTAAAGTACTCTGAGTAGTAAGGGAAGAATGGACCTTTAGGACATGTTATGGGGTCGCTGTAAACAAATCCATCACACTTCCCTGATTTAATTATGGTAAGCATTTGTTAAATGATTTAAAAAATATGGACAATTTGAATGGTAGAGTAATGACAGGATCGACACTTACTTTGTAGACATGAGCATCTGATGTGATTTAAAGAGTCAACTAGAGGGGCGCCTGGGAGGCTCAGTCAGTTAAGCATCTGCCTCCAGCTCAGGGCATGATCTCAGGGTCTTAGGATCAAGCTCAGCAATGGGCTCCCTGCTCAGTGGGGAGCCTGTTTCTCCCTCTCCCTCTGCCGCCCCTGCCCCACTTGTGCTCTCTCTGTGTCAAATAAATAAATAAGATCTTTAAAAAAAAAAAAAAGAAATAAAAATGAAAAAAAAAAATCAACTAGGATTTTTGCATTATATGTAGTCTCCCGTCTGTCATCCAGAATTGGGCACTGTTAAGTATCACAACACAGTTACTCGCAACTGATATCCAATATTACAGTATAAGAAAATGGTACAGCAACACTGGCATTTATTTTATAACTGATCATCACACGCTTAACTCTATTGATGAAAAGAATATTTTAGACCACATTATGAGTTTCCCTTCAATCTATTTTAGCATTAGGTAAATGTCAGGGTTGTTTAGTCTATCTGGGAGATTGAAATTATGGCTATGAGAGCAAAGATGGTGCAATGATTACATAAGGTTGGCTGAAACAGATGCCATGCCTGCTCGGTCTTCTGGCAGAAGGTTCTTTAACTGCACACAGATTGTAGACAGGCTACAACCAGACTCTTCCTTATGTAACTTACCAAGACCCCCTGTCTCTTGGCATAAAAAGTCCTGGCAAGTGTTTGTGAGAAAACACTTCAGTGGAATTCAAATGAAGTGGCATAAAACCTTCGGATGTTCCGTTCCATTACCAAGCAAGGTATTATGCTTTTGCAGAAGCCTATTGTGATATATCCTCATTGGAGACATTAGATGAGGCTGACGGGTTCATTTAGATTGGCACAGGGACACAGCAGGACAGGCATTTTAGAAATGAAAGACATGAATCCAAAAGGCCAACGGCTTAGATATGAATCCTATCTTGTCTCCTTATTTGCACAGTGAAATCGGACAAGTTGTTGAGTGACTATGTGCTCCCATTTTCTTAATTATAAAGTGAGGTTAATTAAGGGCTGTCATGGAGATTAAATGAATCAACATTTCTTAGGGCTCTTGGAATAGGGTCTGGCACAGCGTAACCACCATGTGAGCTGTATTACTTATTTTTGTGTGATATTACTACAAATGTAGTGGATTAAAATTAAAATAATAATAATATTAAAAATATACATCTATTATCTTATAGTTTTCATGGATCAGAATTCTAGGCATAGCTCAGTTAGGTTCTTACCAAGGTGACCATCAAGGTGTCCTTTTGGTTTGCCATCTCGTGTCAAGGTTTGCCTGGGAAAGGATCTGCTTCAAATATCACCTGGTTCTTGGCAGAATCTGCTTCTCTGTGGCCCATGGGGCTAAGGACTGAGGTTTGTCTCAGTTCTTTGCCTCGCAGACTTAACACGGCTATTTGCTTTGCCTAATCCGGTAAGGGAGAAATCTGCAAATGGGCATTATAATCTTACACAACAGGATGGTGGACATGGCACACCTGTGGAATATCCTATTGGTTAAAAGCAAATCACAGCTTTTGGCCACACTCAGAGGGGAGAGGCTTATACAAGGGTGTAAACACCATGATGCGAGGATAATTGAAGATCATTTTAGAGTCCGCTGTTTACATAAGTGTTAAAGAAACAAAAATGTTCCCTAGAGGATGATGTATGTAAAAGAATTACTTTCTGTTGAATCTGGGCAGCTTACATGACATGATGTCCAGCTCATGCCTGCTGGGGAGTCAATCTGGTATCTCTTTCTAACTTCAAATTCGATGGCCATAATCTCATTAAATTAACATCAGCCACTGCTGGTTTATTTAGACCACTCAAACTGGAAAATGCTACAAATCACAGCTAGTTTTCCAATTAGAAGCCCAGTAGTTAAACATTTACCATTATAAACATTTTGCATATTGTAGATCTTCCTTGGATTCTTTAACTTTAAATATATCTACTAAGATAGTTACTAGGATTCTTTAGCTCTATCTACTTGGAAATAGCTTAATAAACATCTCAAACAATAACCCAGAAAGACTAGGTAATTTCCTGGCCTCGAATTTGCCAATTCTTTCACCTTGGTTAACATTTAATATGAAACAAGATGACTTCAAAGTATGGTCAAATCTCATTTAAAAAACTATGTATATGTTTCCTTCGTGTTGAACTTATTTTATACAACTAAATGTCATGTTACAAAGACATAATGGACACTTTGGTTGATTATGGTAACTATGTATAAGGATGACTTCGATAGTACAGCTCTATTTGCTAGATACCTTAAAACTTTAGGCCAACTTTGCGTGCAACAACTGTTGGTTATATTACCTAAAATATGTTCTTCAGAAAGAATATTTCTCAAAATATCTTACAGAAGAAGCAAGCATGTGGTAGTTCCAATGAATCTATTTCTGATGGATACATATTCTATCACTGAGAAAACTAGCACATAATAAACATTTTACAGCAGTCCATCCATTTCTCATGTTTAAATATCATAAACTAGTATATAATCACTAAAATATATCATTTTTTTCATGCTGTCAATTCTTAAGGTAACTTAGTGTCAATTGTAGCATAACAGTAATAACTTATTATTAGTTAATATCATTAATTTCATTATTATATAATTATTTGATTTCAGTTATTTTTTTATCATCCTACACTCTGCATTATTACTGAACAAGCCAAATCTCTGATATCAGAGGTGGGGGGGGAACTGGAAAGTAAGTATCCTCTAATATTTATTTTCTAGAATGGACATACTGAGATTCATTTATAACTCAGGCAACAGATTGCTGCTACCAAGTCTTAAAACTTTGCTGATCAAGGGAAGATTCTACATCCTTTTTAATGCTTTACTCTAAAGTTTCAATAAATACATGTGAAACGAAGAATATCTAAAGCCTCTATCTGAATGAACCTGTATGGGCATGAATTCAAGACAGACTCCCAAAGTGTCACAACAAATTGAAAAGTTTCCCTCTGTTACATCTGGCATAAGGATCTATCTTAAATAAACAATACAGAATACTGTCACAGACAGCAGCTATAAAATAATCTGACCACAGACTGACTATAATCTAGCACTTTCTGAGAGCTCACTTTAAACTTTTGTATTAGAGGGAGCTAAAGAGGGAATCTAAAGCAACGTTTCCAAATGTGACTGTGAATCAGAAATAATGAAATCTTATTAAAAATATGAACTTCTATATCCTAGACCAGACATAGAAAATCAAAATCTTGAAGAAAAGGACAAAAATCTATTTTGTCCCACATCGGGCTCTCTGCTCAGCAGGGAGCCTGCTTCCTCCTCTATCTCTGCCTGCCTCTCTGCCTACTTGTGATCTCTGTCTGTCAAATAAATAAATAAAATCTTTAAAAAAAAATCTATTTGTATGAAGTCTCATAAGAGATTTAGAAGAGATTACCAGTTTGGAGACATCTTGTTTATAGAAGCACACCTTTAAACTCTAAAAAATCTGCATTTAAGTAAATAGAAAACAAAACACCTGAATAATTTTTTCTTTCATCCTTGTGAAAAAAAATTCCCAAAAGCATGATTTATGCCCATGCCCTTGGCATCTTAGGAAATAGCTATTTGAAGAATGTTTTCCTTAGTCACATATATTACTACAGTCCATAGTCACATATATTTGTAATCCATAGTCACATATATTACTATAGTTGGCCCTTGAACAGCATGAGTTTACATGAGTGGGTCCAATTATACATGGATTATTTTTTAATAAATACGGTATAGTACTATCAATGTATAACAAATACAGTAGAGTACTATCAATGTATAATAAATATGGTAGAGTACTATCAATGTATTATCTCTTCTGTAATGATACATTAAGAGATCCATGTATGATCTCTTAGTAACATTTTCTTTTCTCTAGCTTACTCTTATGAGAATACATTGTATGATACTTGTAATGATGCTTGTAATGATGCTTTCGAATGTCTCTTCAGATTCCTTTTATAATGTAACAGCCAATATTGGTGTTTCAATAAGTAGCAAATATATGTAGTAAATATAGGCAATATACAAACACATTCTACTTAAACAAGGAAAATCTCTGTCCAATAGTGAGTTTAGAAGCCAGAGTTCTATAACCATGACTGAGAAGGAAATAGACAAAATATCCAGAGGTTAGCTATTTTGCATGAATTGTGTTTATGTGCATGTGCTTTTACAGTATCTAATCCTAAATATCTAGGATTAAGTTGTGGTCTCACCTTAAAAGTATGGAAAGAAACAACAATGGCTTTCAATGAATATAGGATAATTCTAGCCAACAAAATGAGATGCCTGTAGAGAAATTAGCTATCTGAAAGTATATTCTACTTTATACCAGTGCTTTATTTCTGGCCTTAAGTATGAATTTTAAAATTCAGGTTAATCACTTTTGACATGAAGTTATATTTATACATAGCGTGGTATGTAATATTTAAAAACAGGCCATTAATGTGGTTTGGATTTAGGTAGAGTATTTGATCTTTTAGAAAGACAATACACCGGACTCTTAAAGTAATCCATGCAATGACATAAACTAGTAATCATTGTTGAAATTAACTCTGTCTGCCCTATGAAAAGCTCTGAGTTAGTATGCAGCATGACCAGTCACATACTGAAGCCCATTCCATAGTGATTCATACTTAAACCTGAGAACAACACAGATGAAAAATGAACTCTGTGTGTGTAAGAACCTTAGCCAATGTCAAAGTCTCAAGGAAGAATATCGTGTGTCCAGTTTGTTTTTCTTTCTCTTTTTAAAAAAGTTTTTATTTATTTGACAGGGAGATAGAGAGCACAATTAGGCAGAGAGGCAGGCAGAGGGAGAGGGAGAAGCAGGCTCTCTGCTGAGCAGGAAGTCTAATGCAGGGCTCCATGCAGGACCCCGGGTTCATGACCCCAGCTGAAGGCAGCCGCCCAACTGACTAAGCCACCCAGGTGCCCCTCAGGTGTCCAGGTTTCTAAAGAACAACTCATTAAACCATAATCAAGTGACTTCTTAATATTTGAGGAGAAAAAATAAGAACATTATTTCCCAAGTAAATCAATCAAGTAATAGTAATCGGGTTTTCCTCCTGAAAAGTTTTCTGTTTCCATTATACCTTCAGTTTCCTTTGGACAAGGATTTAAGTATTTCAGTCTGTGATATAGTATCTAATTCTTCTCCCATGTGTAATCAATACAATCTGCCATATTGGTGTCTTATCATAATCAACCAAAGTATTCATTATGTCTTTGCAATGTGGCATTTAGTTGTATACAATAAGTTCAACACAAAGGAAACAGGATCCAATAGAGACAATATAATCTTCATTTCACTTTTTCCAGCTTTGTTGAGACATAACTGACCTATAATACTTGTAAATTTAAGGCATACAACCTGATGATTTGAGATACATATGCATCGTTAAATGATTACCTCAAAAACTTAATACATCCATCACCTCCCATGAATAAAATGTTTTGGTGGGGTGAGAACATTCAAGATCTATTCCCTTGTCTACTTTCAAGTATAAAATATAGTATCATTAACCAGAGTCATCATGGTAAATATGAGCTACCCAGATCTTACTAATTTTTATGTCTGGATGTTTATACTTTTAATGAACACTTCCCCATCCCCCTCACACCCCACCCGCAGGCTCTGGAAACTTCCATTCCATTCCATTCCATGAGTTTGGCTTTTTCTTTTCTTTTGTTTTGGGTTTTTTTGCTTGTTTGTTTGTTTGGGTTTTTTTTTAGATTGCACATATAAATAAGATCATGCAGTATTTGTCATTCTTGTCTGACTTATTTCACTTAGCATAAGACCCTCAAGTTCCATCCATAGTGTCCTAAGTGGGAGGAGTTCATCTTTTTAGAGATGAGTAATATTCTATCATACGTATTTACCACATATTTTTTGTTCACTAACTTGCCAAGAGACACTTAGTTTGTTTCCATGTCTTAGCTACATGAATAATAATGCAATGAAGATGGCAGTGCAGCTATTTCTTCTAGATTGTGATTTTATTTTCTTCAGATATATGTGAAGAAGTGAGACTGCTGGATGATATGGATGATATGGTAGCTTTATTTCAAATTTTGGGGGGAACTTCCAAACATTTTTCCATAATGGCTGCACCAATCTACATTCTCACAAACAGTACACAAGGGTTCCCTTTTCTCCACATTCTCATCAGCACTGAACTATCTTGCCCTTTTGATAAAAGCCATTCTGAGAGGTTTGAGGTAGTATCTCCTCTGGGAGCTAAAATCACCTAGTGGCCTCTTCACTCACATATTTGCTAAGTCATTTGGAGTGCCAATACAAAGCCACTTTCTGTGGCATGAGATTCCTCACAGTATGATGGTACTAAAATTTGTTACATTAACAGTTGAGGAAAACCAGTCTTCCAATGAACAAGTCAAAAGCTGATGGTCTCTTAGAGTATAGCCTAGGAAACCATACAGTATCATTTATGTTATACATTACTGCTAAAAAAAAAAAAAAAAAGAAAGAAAGAAAGAAAAAAGTCGCACATCTCATCGAAGTTTAAGGGGAAGAGACACAGACTCCTACCTTTTCATAGAGGTAGTGTTCTATCAAGTATTTTGCAGCAGTATTTAAAAAATAAAGTCACTAATTTTCAACAATGTTTTAGACATCTAAACGTATAAGACAAGAATACAAAATAAAAATTAAGAAATTTCGCAAGGAATGAAAAAAAAGAAACAAATATCATTTTATGCAAAGAGAATTATAGGAAATAGGTCAGTTTTACAAAATATAAAACAACTCAGTGAGGCAGCTAGATTAAAAATTAAACTTGACACATAAAACAATTTTATCTATATGTATCTCTTAAAAACTATAAAAATAATAGCAGAAAATGGCCCCATTTACCATAGCAAGAAAATGCTATCTACATTGTCAACATAAAATAAAATTAGATCACCACTTCCCAGCACATACAAATATTAATTCAATGTGAATTAAAGAGGTAAAACCAAAGGGAAATTAAAAAAAATGGAGAATACTTTAATCATGTTCTAATGGGGAAGGAATTTTTTCTGATGAGGCACAAAAAAACAAGGACATTTTAAGAGTAAAATATTCACAACTTTGACTTATATATCTATAAACTGTAAAGAATACAAATAAATTTATGAGAACAAAGTGGCAAGTAAATAAAAAATGAGCAAAGACCATGAACGGCAATTCACTGGAAAAGAGCCATGGTGACCAACACTCATATGAAAGGAGGTTTCATGTCATTAGTAATCAGAGAATTGCAAATTAAATCCACAATTAGATACTCTCTTATCTCCACTAGTCTGGCATAAATACATACATGTAGCAATATCATAACTATCTAAGTATTAATGTACTTGTGCAACAACAAAATTCTTACTTGTTTTTATAGTAGCTAAATATACCAATCAAGTAAATAGAAGATTTTTTCCAAAGATATTCCAAGGAAGGAATATAAATAATATATTGTAGCATGAGTCTATCAGGAATTATTTCATTGCTTAGGTTGTGATAAATGGAGGCACAAATAAGAATAGTTTACAACACAACACTTTGATTTATCTCACATAATAGGAACTCTGGAAGTAGATGTTTCTGGACTTGGTACAGCTCATCAATAAGGTCAAAGATCCAGCACTCTGCCTTTCTGCTTTACAGTATAAAGCAGTATACATGCTTTTCATTCTTAAATGTTTTTAAACATTTAAGATCACATCCACCATAGGTAAAAAGAAAATAAAAGAACTGTAGGTAAAGGACTTCTCTTCAGATTTACTCTTTTTATTCAGCAAGAAACATTTTCCCAGAAAGCAGCAAATCTCACTGATGATTCACTGGGCAAAACCCAACTGGGAGAGCCTGGAAAACAAATATCCTAGTGCAGGAGAAAGGCATTGGGATAATTACTTTATGGACAGCCACCCACAATGTCTGCTTCCTATGGTACAAGGTAGAGATTAAATCACCTATGGTGGGAATAACATAATGTATAAATGTGTTGAAATACTATCTTGTACACCTGAAACTAATATGGCATTGTGTGTCATCACTAAGAAAAAAAATAATTTAAAAAAATTATCTAGGAAGGAAGATGGCAGAAGAGTAGGGGAGCCACATTTCATCTGGTCCCTTGAATCCAGGTAGTTTCATTCTGAAAACGTGTTATTTCAACCTGGGTTCTATGAGAAGAATTACTGCTATTTTACAAATAGAAAAAAGACCACTTTTTGCAAGTGATGTGAAAAGCCTTCATGGAACAAGAGACACTTAGAACAACCCAAAGCAGCTTACACTGAGCCTGACCCCCTGGAGAGGGATGGTGCAACTCTGCCCAGGCAAAGACACTTGAGAGTCAGTGCAACAGGCTCCTTTGCCAGAAGATCAGCAGGAACATCTGGCAAATACCAAGTTAATGGATCAGACACTGAAAAACTCATGCACTAGGGGAAAACACTAGGTAGAACTCAAGATTTTTTTCCTCATGAGTCTTGGGTCTTTTGGTTTAAAATTTTCTTTTTTTTTTCTTTTTCTTTTTTTCCTTTTCAACTAGTTTCTTATTTTTTTTTTTAAAGATTTTATTTGTTTATTTGACAGACAGAGATCACCAGTAGACAGAGAGGCAGGCAGAGAGAGAGAGAGAGGGAAGCAGGCTCCCTGCTGAGCAGAGAGCCCGACGCGGGACTCGATCCCAGGACGCTGAGATCATGACCCGAGCCGAAGGCAGCGGCTTAACCCACTGAGCCACCCAGGCGCCCCATCAACTAGTTTCTTATTTTATCAATTCTTTGTTTTTAAGTCGTTTTTACTTTTCATTTCTACATTTACATCATATACATATTTTTTTCCTTTTTTGCTTCCTTTCAATGTATTCAATTTTATTTTTTTATATATGTAAGTTTTTCTTTCTGTAAAGAAATTGTAAAATTTTGGTATTTAGTGTCTTCTAACAAAAAAAATAAAAATCCACTGAGGACCAAGTGGATCACCCTGTTTTGTCTACCTGTGAGATTATATTCTCTCTTTATTCCACAACCCCCATATTTTGGGGTTTCTGACCTCTTCAGATTTGTCTAGTGTATATTTCACGGGAATCATGGTTGGTATTTTTAATTTTGTTCTCTTGCTCATCTATTCTTCTTTAAAAAGTGACTAGAAGGAGCAATTCCTAGAAAAGAAACAACCAGGCACCTCGGTGGCTCAGTGGGTTAAAGCCTCTGCCTTTGGCTCAGGTCATGATCCCAGGGTCCTGGGATTGAACCCCAAATCAGTCTGTCTGCTCTGCAGGAAGCCTGCTTTCTCCTCTCTCTGCCAGCTTCTCTGCCTACTTGCAATCTCTGTCAAATAAATAAATAAAATATTTTAAAAAAAGAAAAGAAACAACCAGAGGTAATATTCTCTACCATAGATTTAATTGATATGGCTATAACTAAAATGTCAGAACCAGCTGGGGTGAAAAAAGCATAAAAGACACTAGAGAATCTCTGAGTGAAAAAATAAAATCTAATCAGGCCAAAAGTAAAAATGTTTTAACTGAGATGTAGTCTAAAATGAATAATCCAAGCTAGGGTAAATGAAACAGAAGAGAGAATCAGTGACTTAAAAGACAAGATGATGGAAAGGAAGCAAGCTGAGGAAAAAAGAGAAAAACAACTAATGGACCATGATGGGCGACTTCGAGAAATCAGCAATAAGATTAAGTGAAACAATATCACAATTATTGGGGTCTGAGAGGAAAAAGAAAGAGAGAGAGGGACAGAAAGCATCTTTGAGCAAATCATAGCTACGAACTTTCCTAATCTGGGAAAGTAAACAGGCATTTAATTCCAGGGGGCACAGAGAGCCCCCTCAAAATCAATAATAATAGATCAATACCCTGACATTTAATAGTGAAACTTGCAAGCTTCAGAGATAAAGGGAAAAAAAATACTGAAAGTGGCTCAAGAACAGAGGTGCTTAATGTACAAGGGTAGGAACATTAGACTGCCACTGTACCTATCCAGAGAGACCAGGCAGGCCAGAGAGGGCTAGCATGATACATTCAGGGTACTAAATGAGAAAAACATGTAGCCAAGAATATTTTATCCAGCAAGGCTGTCAATCAGAATGGAAGGAGAAATAAAGAGCTTCCAGGACAAATAGAAACTAAAAGAAATTGTGATCACTAAACCAGCCCTACAAGAAATATTAAAGGGGATCTTGTGAGTGAAGAGAGGGCCCAAAAGTAACAAAGACCAGAAAGAAACAGTGACAATATACAGAAACAGGATTTGCAGGTAATACAATGACATTAAATTCATATCTGCCGATAGTTACTGTGAATGTAAATGGGCTAAATGCTCCAGTCAAAAGACACAGGGTATTAAAAAAAGCAAGATCCATCCATATGCTGTCTATGAAAGACTCATTTTGGACCTAAAGACACCTCCAGATGTGTCTGTGAAAGTGAGGGGGTGGAGAATCATTTATCATGCTAATGGACATCAAAAGAAAGTTAGGGTAGCAATCCTCATTATTAGACAAATTACATTTTAAACCAAAGACAGTAGTAAAGGATGAAGAGGGACTATGCCATACTTAAAGGCTCTATCAAACAAGAAGAACTAACAATTATAATTATTTATGCTCTTAACTTGGCAGCAGGCAATCATACAAACCAATTAATAGCAAAATTAAAGAAATATTGATAATATTACAATAATGGTAGGGGACTTTAAGATCCCACTTACAGGAATGGACAGATCATCTAAGCAGAAGATCAACAAGGAAACAAGGGTTTTAAATGACACACTGGACCAGATGGACTTCACAGATATATAGAGAATTCCATCCATCCTAAAGCAACAGAATACATATTCTTCTGGAGTGCACATGGAACATACTCCAGAATAGATTACATCCTGGGTTACAGATCAGGTTTCAACCAGTACCAAAAGATTGGGACTATTCTCTGAATATGTTTATACCACAGTGCTTTGAAACTTGAACATAATCACAAGAGGAAATTTGGAAGGAACTCAAACACTTAGAGGTTAAAGAGAATACTACTAAAGAATGAATGGGTTAGCCAGAAATTAAAGACAAATTTAAAAAACTCATGGAAACAAACAAAAATGAAAACACAACTGTTCAAAATCTTTTGGATGCACCAAACGTGGTCCTAAGAGGGAACTACACAGCAGTACAAGTCTTTCTCAAAAAAGAGACATACACAACAGTCTCAAATACATGAGTTAAACTTACAGCTAAAGGATTTGTACAGAGAACAGCAAATAAAGCCAAAACAAAGTAGAAGAGAAACACTAAAGATTCAAGCAGAAATCATGGAAACAGAAACCAGAAGAAGAGCAGAACAGACCAATGAATCTAGAAGCTGGTTCTTTGTCCAGAAAAGACCCCGGATCCTCAAGGAAATGCTTAAAAAGAAAAACAAAGCTGGGGCATCAAGTTGCCTGATTTCAAGCTTTATTACAAAGCTGTGATCACAAAGACAGAATGGTACTGGCATAAAAACAGACACATAGACAAATGGAACAGAGTAAAGCCTAGATATGGACCCTCAACTCTAAGGTCAAATAATCTTCAACAAAGCAGGCAAAAATATCCAGTGGAAAAAAGACAGTCTATTCAATAAACAGTGCTGGGAAAATTGGACAGCTATGTACAGAAGAATGAATCGTGACCATTCTCTTACACCATACACTAAGATAAACTCAAAATGGGTGAAAACCTCAATGTGAGACAGGAACCCATCAAAATCCTAGAGGAGAACATGGGCAGTAACCTCTACGACATCGGCCACAGCAGCTTTTTCAAGACACATCTCCAAAGGCAAGAGAAACAAAAGTAAAAGTGAACTTTTGGGACATCATCAAGATTAAAAGCTTCTGCATAGCAAAGGAACAGTCTAAAAAACAAAGAAGCAACCTACGGAATAGTAGAAGATACCAAATGTAGTACATGACACTACAGATGAAGGGCTAATTTTAAGATCTTAGAGAACTCCTCAAACTTAACACCCAGAAAACCAATAATCAAGGAAAAAAATGGGCCAAAGATTTAAGAAGACACTTCTCCAATGAAGACATACAAATGGCAGGCACATGAAAAAATGTTCATCATCATTAGCCATGGGGGAAATTCAAATCAAAACTACATTGAGATACCACCTTACACCAGTTAGAATGGCAAAGATTAACACAGCAAGAAACAACAAATGTTGGAGAGGATGTGGAGAAAGAGGAACCCTCTTACATTGTTGGTAGGAATGAAACTTGGTCCAGCCACTTTGGAAAACAGTGTGGAGATTCATCAAAAAATTAAAGATAGAGCCTCCCCATGACGTAGATATTTCACTACTGGGTATTTACCCCAAAGATATAGATGTAGTGAAAAGAAGGGCCATATGTACCCCCAATGTTCATAGCACCAATGTCCACAATAGCCAAACTGTGGAAGGAGCCAAGACGCCCTTCAACAGTTGAATGGATAAAGAAGATGTGGTCCATATATACAATGGAATATTACTCAGGCATCAGAAAGGATGAATACCCAATGTTTGCATCAACATGGATGGAACTGGAGGAGATTATGCAGAGTGAATTAATGAAGCAGAGAAAGTCAATTACCATATGGTTTCATTTACTTGTGGAACATAAGGAATAACATGGAGGACCTTAGGAGAAGGGCAGGAAAACTGAAGGGGAGGGGAAATGAGCCACGTTCATTTGGAGGGGGAGATGAACCATGAGAGACTGTGGACTTTGAGAAACAAGCAGAGTTTTAGAGGGGAGTGGTTGAGGAGATGGGTGAGCCTGGTGGTGGGTATTAAGGAGGGCATGTATTGCATGGAGCACTGGGTGCTATATGTAAACAATGAATCTTGGAACCCTACATCAAAAACTAATGAAGTATAGTGACTAACATAACATAATAAAAAAAAGAAGAAAAAGAAGAAGCTGGTTCTTTGAAAGAATTAATAAGATCAATAAACCCTTGGTCAGACTTATCAAAAAGAAACGAGAAAGGATCCAAATTAATAAAGTCATGAAAGTGGAGAGATCACGACCAACACCAAGGAAATACAACAATTTTAAGAACCTATTATGAGCACCTATATGCCAACAAATTAGGCAATCTGGAAGAAATGGATACATTCCTAGAAATTTATAAACTACCAAAACTGAGATAGGAAGAAATAGAAAACCTGAACAAACCCATAACCAGTAAGAAAACTGAAGCAGTAATCAAAAAAATCCCAACACACAAGAGTCCAGGGCTGGATGGTCTCCTCGGGAAATTCAACCAAACATTTAAAGCACCAATACCTATTCTCCCAAAACCATTTCAAAAAACAGAAATGGAAGTGAAACTTCCAAACTTGTTCTATTAGGCCAGCATTACCTTGATCCCAAAACCAAAGACCCCACCAAAAAGAGAATTATAGGCCACTATCCGTGATATACATGGATGTCAACATTCTCACCAAGATACTAGCTAAAGAATTACTCTCAAAGAATTATTCATTACAACCAGGTGGGATTTACTCCTGGGCTGCAAGAGTGGTTCAACATTCACACATCAATCAGTGTGATACATCACATTAAGAAAAGAAAGGACAAGAACGATAGTATCCTCTCAGTTGATACAGAAAAAGTATTTGACAAAATACAGCATCCTTTCTTGATTAAAACTCTCCACAGTGTAGGGATAGAGGGAACATACCTCAATATCATAAAAACCATCTATGAAAAGCCAAAAGCAAATAAGTCAAGCAGAGAGAGTCAATTATCATATGGTTTCACTTATTTGTGGGGCATAACAAATAACCTGGAGGACATGGGGAGATGGAGAGGAGAAGGGAATTGAGGGAAATTGGAAGGGGAGGTGAACTATGAGAGACTATGGACTCTGAAAAACAATCTGAGGGTTTTGAAGGGGTGAGGGGTGGGAGGTTGGGGAAGCCAGGTGGTGTGCATTAAGGAGGGCATGTATTGCATGGAGCACTGGGTGTGGTGCAAAAATCAATGAATACTGTTATGCTGAAAAGAAATTTTTAAAAAAATTTAAAAAAAGACAAAAAAAAGGAAAAAATGTCACGAAACAACAAATGTTGGTGAGGATGCAGAGAAAAGGGAACTCTCTTACAATGTTGATAGGGATGCAAGCTGGTACAGCAACTCTGGCAAACAGTATGGAGGTTCCTCAAAAAGTTAAAAATCGAGCTACCCTATGACCTAGGAATTGAACTACTAGGTATTTATCCCAAAGATAAATATGAAGGGGGCACCTGCACCCCAATTTTCATAGTAGTAATGTCCATACTAGCCAAACTGTGGAAAGAGCTGAGAATGTTCATTGACAGATGAATGGATAAAGAAGTGGTATACATATACAATGAAATATTACTCAGCCATCAGAAAGGATGAACACTTACCATGTGCAACAATGTGGATGAAACTGGAGGGTAATATGCTGAGAGAAATAAGTCAATCAGAGAAGGGCAGTTATCACATGGTTTCACTCATATGTGAAATATGAGCAACAACATTGAGGATCACAGGGTAAGGGAAGGAAAACTGAATGGGAAGTCATCAGAGAGGGAGAAAAAGAATGAGAATATAAACTAAGGGCTGCTGGAGGGGAGGTGGGGGCCATGGGGTAAATGAGTGATGGCCATTAAGGAGGGCATATGATGTGATGAGCACTGGGTATTATAAGCAACTGATGAATTACTGAACTCTATATCTGAAACTAATGATATATTGTATGTTGGCTAATTGAATTTAAATTAAAAAATTAAAGAGAATATACATACATAATTACATTAAAAATTACTCATGATGATTGCCTGAACAGATGAAATTAACCAGATCACTAAAAAAAAAAAAAAAACCAAACCACCATTTCTTTTCTATTGTATTATCTTAATAGTGAACATGTTTAAAACATTTTAATAAGAATTTATGTGATCATACTATGAATTTTAATCTTGTTTAGAATGACCCCATGTGAAAATCAGTTTGAATGAAGTAATACCACTTCCTAAGATGATTATATATTTTTCTCTGATGGTTAGTGATAAATGAACAAAATTTTAAAACTACAGCTCAATTTCTGATGTATTTTTCCTTCCTAGATTAAGAAAATTTAAAAAGCAGTATTTCCACATCATCTTCAATGTGATTTCACTGCATAAATTGTAATTAGACAGTTTAATTTTATTTTGCATATCAATACTCTTTTTATTTATTTATTTATTTATTTATTTCACAGAGAGAGATCACAAATAGGCAGAGAGGCAGGCAGAGAGAGAGGAGGAAGCAGGCTCCACTGAGAAGAAAGCCTGATGCAGGGTTCAATCCCAGGACCCTGGGATCATGACCTGAGCCGAAGGTAGAGGCTTTAAACCACTGAGCCACCCAAGTGCCTCTTCATATCAATATTCTTAAAACTAAATCTGAAGGAAAGATAAATAATTGAATTAAAGGTAAGAACGGGGGACCACATTTTAATTAAGGTATTTTTAATAGTTATGGTCTTGTATGATCTACAACAATGAAAATACTGAAACAGTGGTTTAAATTAGAGAATTGTGAATTTGCATTATTATTTTGAGTAACTTAGCAATTTTATTTTTTTTTTATTTTTTTGAATGAATATAATTGACACACAATGTTACATTAGTTTCAGGTGCACAACACAGTGATTCAATTTCTCTATGACATTACACTATGCTCACCACTTGTGCAGCGACCACCTACCACCATACAGTGATATTACAATAAAAATGACTATATTCCCTATGCCTTTTATTTCTATGACTTACTCATTTCTTAACTGGAAGCCTGTATCTCCCACTCCCCTTCACTCTGTGACTCCTCCCTATAACCCCATCCCCCTGGCAATCATCAGTTTGTCCCCTGTATTTATGGGCCTGATGCTGGTTTTTATCTATTAATTTGTTTTTGCTTTTCAGATTCCATATATGAGGGAAATCATATGGTCCTTCCATGCTATTATGAATAGCAAGGCCTCATTCTTTCATATGGCTGATTAATATCCTATCATACACACACAGCCCCCCCCCCACATCTTCTTTCCTCATTTGTCTACTAATGGACACTTAGGTTGTTTTCATAGCTTGGAAAATGCTGCAATAAACATAGGATATGTATATCTTTTGAAATTAGTGTTTTTGTTTTCTTTAAGTAAATAGTAGTGAAATACTGGATTGTACAGTATTTCTAATATTTTGAGAAATCTTCATAATGTTTTATGCAGTATCTGTACAAATTTACACTCTCACCAACAGTGCAAGAGTCTCCTTTTTCTCCACATATTCACCAACACTTGTTCTTTCTTCTTTTTGATTTTAGCTATTCTGACAGATATAAGGTGATACTCACTATAGTTTTGATTTGCGATTCTCTGATGATAAGTGCTGGTGAGCATCTTTTCATGTGTCTATTGGCCATCGGTATATCTTCCTTGGAAAATGTCTATTTGGATCCTTCCTTCATTTTTTAAACCAAATTATTTTCATGTGTGTGTACGTGTGTCAAAGACAAAGGCACCACCAAAAAAAAAAAAAAAAAAAGAAAGGAAAAAGAAAAAAAAAAGGAAGGAAGGAAGAAAGAAAACTATAGGACACTATCTTCAGTGAAAAGTCTTTAACAAATCATAAGAAAACTTCATTCAACTATAATTTAAAAGGATCATTCAACATAATCAAATGAGATTTATTCCAAGAATACAAACATGGCCCACTATTCACAAGTCACTCAATGTGATATACTATATCAACAAAACAAAGGATAAAAATCATATGAGCACGTCAATGAATGCAGAAAAAGCATCTGATAAAGCACAACACCCATTCATGATAAAAATTTTCAAGAAAGTGTGCTTAAAGCTAACGGACCTTAACAAAATAAAGGCCACATATGAAAGCCCCACAGCTAATATCATACTCTGTGGTGAAAATCTGAATTTTCCCTCAAAGATCAGGAGCAAGACATAGCCGTCCACCCTCACCACTTTTACTCAACACATTACTGGAAGTCCTGGCCACAGCAATCAGACAAGAAAAAATAAACAAAAGGCATCTATATGGGTAAAGAAGAAATTAAACTGTCACTATTTGCAGATATGATCTTATACATAGAAAACTCCAAGTATTAGGGTGCCTGGATGGCTCAGGGAGTTAATCATCTGCCTTCAGCTCAGGTCATGATCTCGGGGTCCTGGGATTGAGTTCCTACATCAGGCTCTATGCTCAACTGAGAGCCTGCCTCTCCTCCTCCCTCTGCCTGCTTCTCTACCTACTTGTACTCTCTGTCATCTAAATAAATAAAATCTTAAAATGGAAGAAGAAGAAGAAAAAGAATGAAAACCCCAAGTATTCCACCAAAAAGCTATTAGAAGGAATTTTATTCATAAGTATTTATTTTGTTAACTTTAAAGACCGATCAAAGCACTTACCAGTGATTTCTGAGGTAGTTTTGAAAGACCTCTAAATTTAATTCTCTCCAAAAATTTAAAGAAGACAACTGAGGAGAAGACTTTATAAAAATTTGTGGGGCTACCAGTACCATAGAGAGAACACTAATTATGAAATTAATCTGTACACTTGAGCAATTCAATTCTTTTTCTACATCTGTTTGTAGATAAATTTATTTAATACTAAAGTTGCATGGCTTAGGGTTCACTTGGGGTTCTCCTCCACTCAAAATCAACTTGCCCATTCAACTATATTTCCCCCACAACTAATTCCTTAATGTAAGGAGAGAGTGAGAATTAGAAAAACATAAAAAATGATTGCAAATGGCTTTTACTCTTTAAATATACACAAAATATCACAGCATGTGTGAGTGTATGCATCTGTATATATTCACTGATTAGATTCATCAATAATTCCACAGCTTCCCATGTTTCATTAAAGAGAACCAGAATCAATTATGACTCTATTATGACTTCTGTAGGTCCTAGACACTTTAACTTCCTTACCTCCTTCCTCACCTCCTTCCTCCATTGAAAACACACACATGCTCACCTTGGCAGCACATATAGATTATAACAGACACAAAAATACTCATTTTTTTTACAACTACATGGTATAAGCATGAATATATTAATATATTTAATACATATTGTTTGACCTAAAATATTATTATTTCCTTGTGAATTTAAACTAAATTAAAGCATTTTTGTGACTCCCTGAAAGTAATGAGCACCCCAGGCACTGTGCCTAAAGAAAAGTTGGCCACCAGATCAAAATAAAAACTTTTTCTTTGAAATAATTTCTATTTTAAGAGAAAAATTTGAAATTGGAGGCTACTTAGAAAGTATACCAGAACTTGATTTTAATAAAAACTTCAATCTTCAAAGTACCTCCCCCAAATCAATAAGAAGTGGTAAAATGGAGTGACCTGAGATCCATTTCTTCTCCTGTATAACATATGATGGCAAAAGAAAAAGAAAAAATATGGCAGCATAAGTATGACACAGTAAAACAGGAATGGTTATAGACTTAAATAGTCATCAAGGACACAGCCGAACTTCTAATAATAAACAATTGCATTATAACTACCTCAAAAAATTTGTCATAGTCAGCCATTCTCAATGGGAATGAGAAATCATGTGATTTCCTAAAATACATAGATTATATATTTCATTGGAGAATAATGCTATAAAGTCTGTACCTTTACTAAGAAATGCAGAGTAGAAAAAGACAGATAAAGATAAATTCTCATTGCTCAGGGAAAAGATACCAAACAGTACATGGCTTAAGTCATAAATTTAAAAATACCAAACAAGGATGTCCGGGCAGCTGGGTTAAGCGTCTGACTCTTGGTGTCAGCTCAGGTCTTGATGTAAGGGTCATGAATGCAAGCCCTGCATTGGGCTCCATGTGGGTATGGAGCTCACTTAAAAAACAAGAAAATACTAAACAATATACAGCTTTAAAGAACATTAGAATAAAAATAAATTAAGATTAAAGTGATAAATAGAATTATTTCCATGCAAATGAAATAGCCAGTTGATTTCCCATAATTCTGATAATTACAGATTTTCAATTAAAATTATGACCTATCATAACTGTCACCAAAATGACTAAAGTATCCCATAAAAATAAAACTAGCATAACAAAGTTATAATGTACATTTATGGGGCTCCCATTTGCTTTCACCCTGGATGCCTCAAAATATTTGTCAGGCAGATTATCATGTCCTTAATCTATGTTTTTAAAATTGTGTTTTCTATTATATCTTCATATTTCACAATAGTGCATGAAAAAGTAGTCAGTGCTAAATAAAATACATACCAAATGGATAAGAAGTGTAGATTACTCATCACCCTATTTTCTTCAGAATTTGTTAATATATAAACTTTGTTTATTTATTAAAATGACAAGTAACAGGAGTTCATGGGAGGCCATTAAGCATCTGACTCTTGATTGTGGCTCAGGTCATTACCTCAGTCTCATGGAATTAACTTCAGTGCTCAGTGCAGAGTCTGGTTGTCTCTCTCCCTATGCTCCTCCCCTACTACCCTACTAGAGCTCCCTCTCTCTTTCTTTTTTTTTTTCAATTTATTTATTTTCAGAAAAACATTATTCATTATTTTTTCACCACACCCAGTGCTCCATGCAAGCCGTGCCCTCTATAATACCCACCACCTGGTACCCCAACCTCCCACCCCCCCACCACTTCCAACCCCTCAGATTGTTTTTCAGAGTCCATAGTCTCTCATGGTTCACCTCCCCTTCCAATTTACCCAAATTCCCTACTCCTCTCTAACGCCCCTTGTCCTCCATGCTATTGGTTATGCTCCACAAATAAGTGAAACCATATGATAATTGACTCTCTCTGCTTGACTTAATTCACTCAGCATAATCTCTTCCAGTCCCGTCCATGTTGCTACAAAAGTTCGGTATTCATCCTTTCTGATGGAGGCATAATACTCCATAGTGTATATGGACCACATCTTCCTTATCCATTCATCCGTTGAAGGGCATCTTGGTTCTTTCCATAGTTTGGCGACTGTGGCCATTGCTGCTATAAACATTGGGGTACAGATGGCCCTTCTTTTCACGACATCTGTATCTTTGGGGTAAATACCCAGGAGTGCAATGGCAGGGTCATAGGGAAGCTCTATTTTTAATTTCTTGAGGAATCTCCACACTGTTCTCCAAAGAGGCTGCACCAACTTGCATTCCCACCAACAGTGTAAGAGGGTTCCCCTTTCTCCACATCCTCTCCAACACATGTTGTTTCCTGTTTTGTTAATTTTGGCCATTCTAACTGGTGTAAGGTGATATCTCAATGTGGTTTTAATTTGAATCTCCCTGAGGGCTAATGATGACACATGAAAAAATGTTCATCATCATTATCCCTCTCTCTTTCAAATGAATAAATGAATGACTGAATGAATAAAATTTAGGACACAATAAAAAGAAAATAAGACATAACAGTCATTATGCAAACTACATGTTTTGCGGGAGGCTGAGTACATATGGTAGAAGCTATTAACAAAACATCATAAAAGATGCCTTACAAAATGTAAATGAACTGCAAGGAATTAGCAAATACATTGTGCACTGTGTACCACCACAATTCTGACAGATCTTAAAAAGTAGCCAAGGATGGACTCAACTTTATAATTTTTGATTGAGGACATACTTTGGAGTAGCAAAGGGAATCAAACTATTTTTAACATTACATATCAAGTGAGACTTTAAATATAACTTAAGGTGTGTCACTATGTTTGTACATGTGTGTCTCTACTTGCTGCTGGAGATACATATATCAGTAGACAGACAGACAGATAGATACATATACATGGATATGTTAACATGGACTAAATACATAAAGGAACCAATTATATCCCTGTTTATCTGATGTTTCAAAAAAACTGTAATGGTCAACAGCTTAGAAATACAGATGGCTACATATATTTGTAGATTTTTTCCTGAGAAAATGAATCAGATATACCAGATAGTGTATGTATTATCCTGTCAAATCCTATCTGCTTATGAATAATTTGACATCATGTCATAAAATAATATTTGCAAAATTAGCTTAAACTGGTTTGGAGAAGAACAATTATAAAGACTGACAAAAGGCCCAAAATTTATAGAGAGGGTAATGACACCTGTCATTGAAAAGGATGTGGCAAGTGTCAAGGAGAAATTTTGGAAGGGGTTGGTGTAAGTCACAATCTTCTCTAGCATTAAATTAATGATATAGAAAAGGAAGCAAACTGCACCATAGTGGGATGTGAATGATAATGAATAGGTAGGTGTACAAAAGAGGAGACTAGACAGAGAAATAAATCGACCTGTGCAGATTAGGAATATAGTAATAAACATAAAAAATGAAATTTCTGTGGCTGAAGGACCTCAATGTGAGAAAGGAATCCATCAAAATCACAACCTCTTTGACCTCAGCTGCAGCAACATCTTCCTAGGAACATCGCCAAAGGCAAGGGAAGTAAAGGCAAAAATTAACTATTGGGACTTCACCGAGATCAAAAGCTTTTGCACAGCAAATGAAACAGTTAACAAAACCAAAAGACAACTAACAGAATGGGAGAAGGTATTTGCAAACAACATATCAGATAAAGGGCTAGTGTCCAAAATTAATAAAGAACTTAGCAAACTCAACACCCAAAGAACAAATAATCCAATCAAGAAATGGGCAGAGGACATGAACAGACATTTCTGCAAAGAAGACATCCAAATGGCCAACAGACACATGAAAAAGTGCTCCGTATCACTCAGCATCAGGGAAATACAAATCAAAACCACAATGAGATATCACCTCACACCAGTCATTATAGCTAAAATTAACAAGTCAGGAAATGACAGATGTTGGCGAGGATGCGGAGAAAGGGGAACCCTTCTATGCTGTTGGTGGGAATGCAAGCTGGTGCAACCACTCTGGAAAACAGCATGGAGGTTCCTCAAGGTGTTGAAAATAGAACTACCCTATGACCCAGCAATTGCACTACTGGGTATTTACCCTAAAGACACAAATGTAGTGATGTGAAGGGGCACGTGCACTCGAATGTTTATAGCAGCAATGTCCACAATAGCCAAACTATGGAAAGAACCTAGATGTCCATCAACAGATGAATGGATAAAGAAGAGGTGGTATATATACACAATGGAATACTATGCAACCATCAAAAGAAATGAAATCTTGCCATTTGCGACGACGTTGATGGAACTGGAGGGTATCATGCTTAAGGAAATAAGTCAAGAGGAGAAAGACAACTATCATATGATCTCCCTGATTGAGGAAGTGGTGATGCAACATGAGGGGTTAAGGGGGTAGAAGAAGAATAAATGAAACAAGATGGGATTGGGAGGGAGACAAACCATAAGTGACTCTTTTTTTTTTTTAAGATTTTATGTATTTATTTGACAGAGAGAGAGAGAGAGAGAGATCAAGTAGGCAGGCAGGCAGAGAGAGAGGGAGCAGGTTCCTCACTGAGCAGACAGCCCGATGTGGGGCTTGATCCCAGGACCCTGAGATCATGACCTGAACCGAAATCAGAGGCTTAACCCACTGAGCCACCCAGGTTCCCCCCATAAGTGACTCTTAATCTCACAAAACAAACTGAGGGTTGCTGGGGGGAGGGGGGTTGGGAGAAGGGGGTGGGGTTATGGACATTGGGGAGGGTATGTGCTATGGTGAGTGCTGTGAAGTGTGTAAACCTGGCGATTCACAGACCTGTACGCCTGGGGATAAAAATATATTATATGTTTATAAAAATTAAAAAAAAAGAAATTCAGTTTGGAAATATGCAATTATGTCAGACAAATAATCACCTCCAATAGTGATACTCATAGTACTTTTAAAAAGAACCTAAGTTAAAATTCAACAGCTTTATAGGAAGATCAGAAACAGAGAAGGCAATTGTGTATTTGTTTGTGTGGGTAGATTTCATTGTATCTAAAAATCCAGTCCAGCTCTATCAGCTTCTATTCTGGAACATTCTAGAACCACAACAAACTCAGAGCCTCATGCAAAGCATATTGACAAGAATTAGAGGTTTAGTGCCTAGAGTCTATAACAGAGTGAGGATAGACAGAGGAAAAATGTAGGCAGGCTAATTTTACTACTTAATAACCATGTTTCTAATCTATTTTTCTCCTGGAGTTACCTCACCACAACTTTTTTATTATTATTATTATTTTAAAAGATTTTATTTATTTATTTTAAGGAGGGGGCACAAGAGCAATGGGAGGAGCAGAGGGAGAAAGAGAGAGAGAGAGAGAGAACTTCAAGTAGATGTCACATTGAGAGAGTGGCCCTACAGGGGGCTCGATCTCACAACCCTGAGATCACAATCTGAGACAAAACCAAGAGTCAGACACTCCACCAACTGTGCCACCCAGGCAGCACCCCCCACACCTTTTAATGTTCAAATGTAACAAAACACAATAAGCATCCGAACTTTCTACATACCAATTTACTCAGAATTGAAGTCTCCAGTTCAAACGAAAGCACTTTCAGTTTTTTTGCCCATTTCTTGTCATTTGTCTCAGAACTCTTTCCCTCATCCACCCTCATAGTCCATATTTTATAGATAATTTCCTACCTAACTGAAAATAGATATAGAGGCAAGAGCTAAAATTCACAGAATATTCCCAAACGATGTTTTAATCAGTAATAAATCTCCCTCCCAACTGTTACATGTGATTAATGTTAGTAGTTAAATTAAGTGATTTAATTATAAAATCTCTTTATTCAAAAGATGGGTAATGATATAATGCAGTGATCCTTCCCTCATAAAATCTGATCAACTTTAATTACTCTTATCTACATCTCAGAGCTTTTTCAGAACTCAAGGGTTTAAGGTTTCAAGGATTTCACAGAGATTTATTTATACAAACAGCCTTCATGACTCATAACTCAGAATTTCCCAAAGTGTTTCATGAACTACCAAATTTATATACATTTATATATACATGTATTTTTCAAACAGTTCTGTGAGCCAAACATTTATGGAAATTTTGTGTTTATAACATTGGTGAAGAGAATTAAACCAGCTTATTTACTACACAATTTACCAGTTCTCTTTGCTGTGATGGATATGCTTATGTCATTGATTGTGGTGATGCTTTTATGGGTGTTTATCTCCAAACTCATCAAGTTGCACACATTAAATATGTGCAGCTTTCTGCATATCGACCATACCTCAATCAAGTGATTTTAAAAAAAGATTTCATTGTTGATCTCACTTTTTCCCAAACATATTAGGCCCAAACTTCATTAGTAAACTTTTTTTTAATTAAAAAAAATATGAACAAAAGAGCACACAAATCTCAAGTACAGATTTGAATGCATTTTTCACAAAATGGAAACACTTAGAATCGGATCAAGAAACAGAACACCATAAATAATTCAGAAGCTCTGCTTATGATCATTTTCATTCATGACCCTCCCCCAATCTTGACATGCAACACCATACATTATTTTTGCCAGTCTGAATTTATAAAAATGAAACTGCACAGAATGCAGACTTTTGTGGCTGCCTTATTTTAAAACTGAAAAAAAAATTTAAACTATTTTGCAATGGTTGTAAATGCACATGAAGATTTAAGAAACAGTATACAGAGATTACATATATCCTCACCCAATATCACCATATGATAATTGACTCTCTCTGCTTGACTTATTTCACTCAGCATAATCTCTTCCAGTCCAATCTATGAGGAGGGTATGCATCTCTGCTTATTTAGCTCTTTTCAAAAATTTATTTCATTAGCATTTTATAATTACCATATAGATAATGTACATGTTAAGGTTTTAACTGAAGTAATTTATTTTTCTTTAAATGGTGTTTCCTTCTATACTGAAAGAGTTCCACACTTTCCCATCTTCCTGAGAACTTGATATTTGCTGTTTGTCTTCTTAATTTCTTTTTACTTTAGTGGTATAATATTATAATGAAAATATTTCTTGGGGTGCCTGGGTGACTCAGTGGGTTAAGTCTCTGCTTTCAGCTCAGGTCATGATCTCAGGGTTCTGGGACTGAGCACTGCATTGGGCTCTCTGCTCAGCGGGGAGCCTGCTTCCCCTTCTCTCTCTGCCTGGCCTCTCTGCCTACTTGTGATCTCTCTCTCTGTCAAATAAATAAATAAAATCTTTTAAAGAATTAAAATTAAAAAAAATATTTCTTGATCATTAACAATGTCAAGATTATTTTCTTGTTTCTTCTCTTCTACAAAGTATCTGCACAATTCATTTTCCTATTTTTCTATAGAGTCGTCTGTGTCACTGATTGGGAGTAATGAACACACACACAAAATTAAGTATGTACACACATACATGTATGTACACACATTAAACATACATATTCTAGATATGTTTTTTGTGAAATATATATATTGTAAATATCTTCTCCCCACACTTTTTGTCTAGTGTATATACTGTAAATATCTTCTCTCCATATGTATTTTATTTCTTATTCTATAAGTGGGTATTCTCCTCTAGTGCTTTTTAAAGATACATGTGTACGTTAGCCTTGGTGATGGCATGGTGGCTTGGGGAGGGTGAGTGTTTTGCATAAGCATGTACTAAGGAGCCTAGAATTAAAATAATGCTCTGTGTCAAGCAATTCTACATAACTTTCCTTATCCTCGAATTTGTTAAAGAGTTTCATGTCTTAGATGGCATACAAAGTATTTTGAGCTTTTATTCTAACTCTTCTGTTGGATATATTTAGCCCAAAGGAGAATGTTCCTTTAAGCTTTTCAGTTAACTTACACATACTGCAAAGGAATAATCCTAAATACATCCTTTAACTGAACTCCCCAACTGTAAAAACAGATGGTAAGGCTTAGACCTACTGTAGCAGAAAATGCTTTCCGGAAAAGTTGGACGTTGGGGCACCTGGGTGGCTCAGTGGGTTAAACTACAGACTTTTGGTTTCGTCTGAGGTCATAATCTCAGGGTCATGAGATTGAGCCCTGTGTTGGGCTCTGTGCCAGGCACAGAGCCTGCTTGAGATTCTCTCTTTCCCTCTCCCTTGCACTGCCCTCCTCCCCTACCCTCCCCCTCTCCATAATTAATTAATCAATTAATTAATTATTAAAATGAATCTTATGATGAACTAATTGTTTAGAAAATCACTGTCAAAACTGCATAAACCACCCATATCCAGCACTTTCTCAGAAAGTTTCCAAGACAAGGAGCATTTCCTATCTCTTGTTTGTCCTTGACACCTTTATTTTTTTCTACTCACGCCCATTCTCTAAACACTTTCACCAGTATTTCTTTATCTTCTGAATTACAAAGATCTTAACTCACTCATGTAGCCTCCATCGGAATTATTCTTTTCTATGGGCAAAGACTGTATTTTAGAATGTACAGCGATTTCTTTTAAATAAACCAGTGGAGAACAAATAAACACTGGGAAACAATAACACTAGAAAAGTCTGACATTGGATTTATCTTCTGCTTGTTCCAAAGCCATATTTTAGTGATCACATTAAAAATGAAGACTGCATTTGCTTGAACAGAGATTTATTATTTATGCCCTTGGACTACAGTTTAATTTTGTACTACAGACAGATGATGTTTCCACTATATTTTATTAATTTAGGAAAAAAACAATTTTTATTGTCTTTGAAAGCTAAAAAGTCGTGTCAACTGGCATGTTATTTACACAGATGGTTTAAGAAGTACTTCGAGTTGCTTTTTGAGAAATTGTTTACTAGCTTTTTTGAATAATTGAGAAAAGTTTCAATTATTCAATTATATCAGTCCCTGCCAAATCTCTGATTATTTCAATTCGATGGCATAAATAAAATGGCAATGTACTTATTTTTTTTTTTTATTTGACAGAGAGACATCACAAGTAGGCAGAGAGGCAGGCAGAGAGAGAGGAGGAAGCAGGCTCCCCGCTGAGCAGAGAGCCTGATGTGGGGCTCGATCCCAGGACCCTGAGATCATGACCTGAGCCGAAGGCAGAGGCTTTAACCCACTGAGCCACCCAGGCACCCCGGCAATGTACTTATTTAACAGTAGCTACAAGACGTTCTCCAGGCACTCAGTAAATGCTGAATGATTCTATAAAGGGAGTATAAGAGACTTAATGCAGTAAATTCACAAAACTCCTTCCTGTAGAATTTATGGTTTGTGTGAGGAGAAATACACACATAATAAAACATGTGGAAGTTAACTTAGATATAGGAGTTTTGAGTTAAAATGTAATATACACAGAAGTATATTTGGGACAATTGGAAAGGAGGGAGTTCCCTGAGAAACTGTGATCTGACCAGGTTTTTGAAAATCTTAGAGAGAGACACATCAAAGACAGGTAATACTTCAGTCTGGTCCTAGCGACACAGAAGTGAAATTACCATCACCGCTGCTCTGTGCCTCACGTGGGCTTCTGTCATTCCATCCCCAACAAAACTCCACTCAGGGTTTCCTAACATCCACCCTCCAGGGCTTTATAAAACTGACACATCTCACTATTGTTTCATCAACCATGTCCTGCGAGCCCAGCATGGAACCAAGTGTTGTATACGGATTAGTTATTTATTTAGATGCGGTTACAGCTCTGTAAGTTAAATACTAAGCAATAAAACCAAGATTCAAACTTTGGTCTCTTTTTATACTTTAAACAATTATTCCCAGGTCCCAGATTCAGAAACAAACAAAGCTTTTTTTGTTTTTTTTAAGATTTTATTTATTTGAGTGAGAGAGCATGAAGCACAGGATGGGTGTGCAGAGGAGGAAGAGGAAGAAGCAGACTCTCAGCAGATAAGGGAGCCAGACACTCCAGAGGGTGGGACGCCCCCTGCAATCCCAGGACTCTGGGATCATGACCTGAACCAAAGGCAGTGAACCAACTGAACCAGCCAGGCGTGCCACCAATGTAAGTTCTTGAGGTCATCTCTCCCAACAGCCCTTGTAATCAATATTCTTCCCTGTCTTTCAGAGCTTTCCCCTGTATGTCTCCTAGGCTAAACCACCATGTGGCTTACCAAAACCCAGCTTGTTAAGTTTGAATTGATCAATATGGCCTTAGCCTGGGAGGCCCAAAGAATTCTACACATAGACTTTAATAAAAACTCTGCCCTGCTGTCTGCACTGTGTCTTGACCTCCCTCTGTGGCCTTTCAAAGTGTCCCAGTTTTTTCTTCCAGGTCCAATGAATAATAAACCTGATTGCAATTCCTCATGTGATCTCTTGTTGAAGCAAGGCTCACCATCTGGCACCCTGTGCTTCCCCTAGTAAGTGTTCATTTGACCAATTCATAATAACAGATAAAACCTTTGACTTGCAGAACACTGTTCACTCTCTGTGCAACTTGTCAGATTACTGAAAATTTAAATGAGAGGAAACTAAGAAAAATGAACGAACACCGGGAATCAGACTCTAAAGAATGTAATAAAGAAAAACTGCAAAAAAGCTACAGTCAGATGTTTAATTTTCTGCCCTTTCTACAGCTACCCACTATAACGAAACAGACAGAAATCCTGGGACACGAATGGGGTTCACCATCTGATTCCCCTGTTCAGTACTAGCTGGCTTTGGCAAGTCATGTAGCCTGTTTTCCTTCCTTTTCAAATCGGTTTGAATAGTTTCATAACAACTCTCCTAATTTTTGAGGAGTGGCCATACTCGAACTACAGAGATTAGCATAGAGTAGCTGCCTCATAAAGAACAGGAAATAGGGGGGCCGCCTGGGTGGCTCAGTGGGTTAAGCCTCTGCCTTTGGCTCAGGGCATGATCCCAGGGTCCTGGGATTGAGACCCGCATGGCCTGAGACCCACATGGCATCGGGCTCTCTGCTCAGCAGGGAGCCTGCTTTCTCCTCTCTGCCTATTTGTGACCTCTGCCTATTTGTGATCTCTATCTGTCAAATAAATAAATAAAATCTTTAAAAAAAAAAGAAAGAAAGAAAGAAAAATGAAACAAAATACTTCTCTCCAAAAGTTACATGACTAAAAACAAAGGCACGTTTTTTCCAGACAATATTATTATTGATATTGGGAGCAAATTAAAATACAACATGAAAAAAGTAGGAAACATTTACATATAAATCAAGATGAATCTCATAATCAAAATAAAAAAGGTTAAATGGAAAAATACTGTTTTAATTTTTAAATAAGAACCAGGTTTGGAATCAGAGAATGTTAAAAATTGTAACTTATAATGTAAAGGTGAATAAATTAAAGCATAAAGTTGCTTGCAATGCAAACAAAGAAAATGAGCTTGAGACAATAATATCTGAAAATTAATAAAGCAGAATTTAGAGAGGAAATGCTGAAAAGTAAATTACAGGGAAATATTCCAGGATTACATAAAAATGGAAAGCATGGATGCTCTTAACAAGAAAAATAAAGAGAAAGGCTTACACAAAGCAAACCAAATGTTTATTTTTCTTACTTGGCAAAAGGTGCTATATTGCTATTTTAAAGGGGAAGAAAAATAAAAGGCTGAGTTCCATTTCTTATGAATAAAAGGAAATATGTGGGTCCCTGACTCCCAAACTTCCTGACCCTAAAAAGGCATTTAGCTTCCTTATTTGAATTTCGTATCTTTATGATTTTAACCTGGTCCAAATTAAATATTATTAGAGCTTTAAAACGTCGAAGCCCATTGAAAAACACGAACAATTCCTTATGAAGTCTACTCCATTGGCCATCTCTATAAAATAATGGCTATGTTACTTACTTTGACTTAAAATGAAATTCCCTGTTAATAAAATTGAAGGCCCTTCCTCTATTTCCTCAGTGATGCTTTTAAAATCTGTACTTTGTTTATTTTAACTATATTCATCATGTTTTTATTATTTTAGCCCAGACCCATTGAATTCCTCGTCCCACGTAGTTTCAGTTCATAATGGAGGTTATGGATTCTTGTTTCTTCAGCTTGATGTTGGCTTACAGTCATGATTTTTCCATCACTGATTGGTCCAATCTACTTCTAAAGCAATAGTATATTTACATGGGCAGACTATAGTTAGTAGTGAGAATATAGAAACAGAATGCACAATCTGAAAATCTATTTTAGGACTCATAGAGATTTCACTTAAAGTAATAGATCCTTTGGACAACAAACTATTTTTCTCATAATATTTGAGGGATAAACAAAGTGTTTAACCATCTCATGACTTCAATCAGTGTTACTCAGTATGGTACGGGATTTAAATTTACCAAGTACTACTATTCCTTGTTTTCACTTAAATATGATAAATGAAAAATTTGGATATCTCAAAGTGTTCTGTGCCAGTCTAAGTCATTGTGATGTGTATATTTTCCTTTATAAATCATTTCTGATAAAATAACTCTTCCATAATCTTCATAACCACTTTATGAGGCAAATAGTTATTTTCTGTTTTAAAGCAATAAACTGAAGTACTGAAATTTTAATTGGCTTGGTAACACTCATGCAGCTAGAATCAGATATTGAGAATCCAACCAAATAAACACATATACTGTTATGCCCGAGTTTTTGTATCTGAGAGACCACCAAGGAGCCAAGCACCGATGCAATTGCATGAGGGTTTATTTGACAAGCTTAAGCTTGGGCCCAAGTATACCCGACACAGCCCACAGCCGAGTAGGGACTTGCATCCCGAACCAGATTTACAGTCAGAGTAATTTAAAGGCAGAGTAGGGGTGGACTAGGTGGTGGATGAGGACAAAGGGGATTATGGATGATGTTAGTCTCCAAGGATTTTTGGAAGCAAGGTCTCCAGGACCTTGAGGGGCTAGCTATTGTTGGGAGAAAGGTTATTTATTACCAATAATAAAAATCTTCTCGTGAGACCCTTCAGATGTATATCAGTGAGCCATATGCTTGGGAATGATTCTCGACACTATCTTGGAGGTTTAGAGATAAAGGAATTGTTAAGGTAGGCTTGCAGGATCCTAGTCAGACCTGTCAGGGTAGGAGGTTGGTCAGGCTAGGATTATTCGTAGTAAAACCTCAAGGTGAAGGCAGTTAAGTCCCCAGGGGAGAGCCACTCTGTCTGTTTCAAGGGCTTGTCAGTAGGTGAGGAATTTTAATGATTTTCTTCTGCCTCTGGTTCCCACATCAGTTAAACTTGAAGTGGGATGGCCTTAATTTTCTCGGCCTCCACATTTCCCCCTGAACAATTTTGACCCTTAAATCTTTAAGGGTTTTGAAGGTGGAAGGTCTCATCTTCTGTAACTTCTTCCTGCTGAATAGGGGCGTAGAGTTGTCCCTACCTACTCGGGTCAACATTGATCAGTTAGGGAATGTGTAGGGGAGTTACGAAAGATGGAGGCAGCTGAGTCCAGGGATTTAAATCAATCATTAAAGGAGAGAGGGACAGTTTAAAGTGTTAACCTGAGTAGGTCAGAACCCAAGAAATATTTTGTGATAATCTGGAACATCAAGATGGCAGCACTTTTTTTTTGGCCTCCACAATACAAACATATATATCAAAACAAATATATATATGTATAAATTTGTCCCAGGACTATTTTAGTGGATTCTCTTAAGTTGATATGTGCCACAGTTTCATTACTATTCAGTTTAAAACATTTTCTAGTTTCTATTATGATACCATTAAAAATCCATGGGCCACTGAGAAGTATATTTGCTAATACTGGGGGATTTTTAAAGATTTTATTTATTTATTTGACAGACAGAGATTACAAGTAGGCAGAGAGGCAGGTGGAGCGGGGGTGTGGGAAGGGAGGGAGCAGGCTCCCTGCTGAGCAGAGAGCCCGATGTGGGGCTCGATCACTGGGGGATTTTTATTTTTTTTTTTCTCAATTTATTTATTTTCAGAAAAACAGTATTCATTATTTTTTCACCACACCCAGTGCTCCATGCAAGATGTGCCCTCTATAATACCCACCACCTGGTACCCCAACCTCCCACCCCCCCGCCACTTCAAATCCCCCAGATTGTTTTTCAGAGTCCATAGTCTCTCATGGTTCACCTCCCCTTCCAATTTACCCAAAAGCACATACCCTCCCCAATGTCCATAACCCTACCCCCCTTCTCCCAACCCCCCTCCCCCCAGCAACCCACAGTTTGTTTCGTGAGATTAAGAGTCACTTATGGGAGACAAACCATAAATCACTGGGGGATTTTTAAATTATCATTTCTCATTTTGATTTTTCAGCCATTTCCAGTGAGTCCAAAGAAAATGCTCTCTAGGATGCCAATTGTTTGAAATATGTTCTGACTTTCTCTACTTTCCAGTCTGTGGGCAGTTTTTGTCATTTTCCTTTGGCCTTCCTGAAAACAATGGTAACAGGAAGTCATTGAGTGCAAAAGCCCATACCTGCTCATTATGTAAAGCTGGGTAAGATGTTTAAATCTTTTGTTTATTAGAAGATATCATTAAGAGAGTGAGGAGGAAAGCCACATAGTAAGAACATGTATACTAAATAGTATATCTAAAGGAGAAATCTTCCCTTAAAGATTGAGCTCAAGACATCACTATATGAACCAGTATTTAGTCACTGTTGTTAGACATAAGCCACCATGAAATTAAGAGTAAGAAATAAGAAGTGTAAGTTTGGAATTGAGTTGTACTACTACTATAATTCTATATGACTATCATCTGCACAGGAAAATCAGGAAAACAATGGCTACATCAGTATGGAAGAAACGAGAATTCCATAAGTAGCTTTGTGAAAATGGATTAGATATTTGGGGAAAAATAAATTTAGATTTGTACCTCACGTCTCACTGTATTCTGAAGAATATTCCATTCTGATGGAAATTTAAATGTAAGTAAGACGGCTAGTGAGAGAGAGAGAAAGACAACATAAAAGTAGTAGAAGGAGAAAACATAATGTTGTTGTATCTGTGGTTTAAAACTAGGAGTGGGCATGAGCTTTTTAAAGTATTTACCCCTGAAATTGGAACTTGTCAAAAAAAAGAGTTTAGCTATATTCAACTGTAACATAATTTTGTGTTATTAAAGCAGAAGGTGTAAACCATATACAAGATGGTGTTTAGGAAACTGGCTTTCTATATGAAGGGAAAGAAAGTTTACATCATTTATTTATTCAATCTACAAGTATTTACTGACTTTCTGTTTACTGACTTCCTTATCTTCCAGTGACTGAAGATATATCCATGAACCAAAGTGTCAACCTTTATAGAACTAAATACGGGGTGTATTAGGTGATGGCATTCACCCTGAGAAGAAGAGTCAATCAAGAGGGTAGGCAGTTGTGATGGTGCTGATGGTGACCCCGAGGCAGGGGTGCAGCTGGAATTGGGATGGGGGTGCCGATGAGAAGGTGGTGGTATAGTGGTGCTTGCAGTCATGGTGGTCACGGTGGTCTTGGTGCTCATGAGGGTGATGGTATAGGTGTTACTTAGACTGGGATGTGTGGTTTACTTTATTTGCTGTTGGAGAAGACCTCATGTTAGATGTTCTTTGGCTGAGAAATGAAAGAAATAAAGAAGTAAGGAAAGTGGATGGTAAAGTGTAAAAGCCAACTTTATGAGTTGTGTTAGGCATGCATTAAGAAAAGGAAGGAATCTTGCATGCCTGGAGTGATAGACGGAGGACAAGAAGGTATATTGAACAACTGTGCAAACTCATGGTTATCAGAGAAATGCACTGAGTTAGCATGCAGGAAGCAAACACACACACACACACACACACACACACACACACACACAAAGATACATGTGTATAAAGTTCTCCTTCTAATGAGGCTTTTTCTTTCATTCAACATTTAGTAACATTCCCACATGTTGTTTTTCCTGTGGTCTAAACTGCTCATATTTATTGCTATTCCAATTTATATTAAATCCTTGGAGTTCTGTGAACGTTCAACCTCTTCACCTTCTAACATATTTTTTCTATATTGAGAAAAAAATCGAGAATAGTCACTAATGCAGATGTGGGGATTCTTTTATGCTTAACCCCTCAATTTTAACAACTTAGCCAACTTCAAAGTCATTAATTTCTATCAATTCTTAGTAATCCTTTAAGTAAAATGATACATTTCCTGGTACTTTCACTCAATATTCATTTCATTTTAAATAAATCCAGAAAAAGCCAACAAAAGTTCATGAGTCAATAACTGGCTTAAGCCACGTATCTTACTTACATGAAGTAAGTCAGATTTACATAAAAAAGTCCAAATTTCTGGCTTAGTGTTGTATTCTATTAAACACAACACTACATGTTGAAAAGAGTGATTTCTAAATAGGATTTCTGGTGAATGTACTACGACTCTGTCTCTAATGGTTTTTACTACATCAGTCCCTTTGGTAGCTGAGATTAGTTGGTTTTACCTTGACTTGTTTTAACTTGATCTTCTATTTAGTCCCATTGAAGACCGTGAAAAGAGACAAGAATCTTAAAGTGCTTAGGTTAAAAACTACCTTGGTGAGAATTCTACAAGGCAAATGTTATTCCTCATGCCTTTGTCTGATGTTAGGTCATCAGGAAATAAGATGTATAACCAGGAATCCACATTCTAGGCAGATAAGCTCTAGTTAACCTTTTGCCATCTGGCAATGGTATGAGGCATGTCCTGAGAAGCAGTAATAATAAAGAACCTTTGAAATATATAGGTAATAGATTAATGCATTCTTCCTGGAGAACTTCTAAAAATGGAAATAATACTGAATAATTTTTTGAGCTCTATGAAACTTTTGAGCCTCTATCAAGGCTAACCCATATTATTGGGATTTTATATTTCTAGACCTTATTCTATATATTTACAGAAAACATAAGCATCTGTCAGATATAATATTAAGTACACATCTGGTATGTATCAAGTGTATCTAATATGTATCTGTCTTCTTTGAGTAATTCTTCCTTCAACTTTTTAAGGTTCTATGAAATATATATGTGTGTGTGTATTTATGTTTGTATGTAATATATTTTTAGGTGAGAAGAAGAGAAAGAATATCAAGTAGGCTCCATGCCCAGAGCAGAGCTTAACCTGAAACTATCTCACTACCTTGAGATCACAACTTGAGCCTAAATCAAGAGTTCCATGCTTAACCAACTGAGCTACCCAGGTGCCCATGAAACATATTTTTTTGTTTGCTTTTTACATCTATATAATGAAGTGTAATTAAGTGTAAAATAGGAAGTAGAAAGAAGATGCAAAGCCTACTAGTTTTATGACCCTAAAATTAAGTTTATTGTGTTATATTAATTTTAGAAAGTAGCGCCAGGGTCAATATTGACTATCCTTATCGTTAATGAAGTCTTGTGCTCAAGTTTCCTTTGTGTTCAGTAATGTGAACACAGCACCTAGACATTAACTGTCATGCTACTGTGTACTCAGAAAGTGATGTACCCTCCAATGAATGAATGGAATGGGGGAAAAATTACTATATATTATATATACTCTCTCTCTCTCTCTCACCCCCCTCTCTGTATATGTGTGTGTGTGTGTGTGTGTGTGTGTGTGTGTGTGTATATATAATATTGCATATAGGTAGAGTATCTTAAACTTCTTCTGGTGAATTAAATCCAAGAATATATCTATAGGGAAACATCTAGTGAATCCATCACTCAAAACAGATTGATAAGCCTGCAGCATTGTAATGAAGTATAATTTCCTTTCCCAGGACAGAGTTGGGCAGTGCACTGGAATCAGCACTGGTGTGTTAGATACTGTATTTACATCATCATCACCATCATTATTATTATTACTTTCATTCCTACCTGCTCTTCCATTACCTTGGTTCAGTTTGCTACCTAAATAAGTCATGATTACTTTAGGAGCCTATTTTCCTGTCCCACAAGCAATTCCCCCTCAATTATCTGAAGAGTCATTTCAGATCCTGGAAACTTCTAGAGGTAATAATAACTAATGAGTGGGGCACCTGGGTGGCTCAGTGTGTTAAGTGTCTGCCTTCGGCTCAGGTCATGATCTCATGGCTCCCGGGACTGGGACCTGTATCAGGCTCCCTGCTCAGCACTAAATCAGATTCTCTTCTCCCTTTGCCCCTCTTCACTGTTCCTGCTCTCTCTCTCTCTTTACCTCTCTCAAATAGATAAAAAAAAATTTTATTTTTTAAAGATTTTATTTATTTATTTGACAGAGAGAGAAATCACAAGTAGGCTGAGAGGCAGGCAGAGAGAGAGGGGAAAGCAGGCTCCCCACAGAGCAGGGAACCCGATATAGGGTTCAATCCCAGGACCCTGATATCACGACCTGGGCTGAAGGCAGAAGCTTAACCCTCTGAGCCACCCAGGTGCCCCAATAAAAATATTTTAAGGGTCGCCTGGGTGGCTCAGTGGGTTAAAGCCTCTGCCTTCGGCTCAGGTCATGATCCCAGGGTCCTGGGATCAAGCCCTGCATCGGGCTCTCTGCTCAGCAGGGAGTCTGCTTCCTCCTATCTCTCCACCTGCTTCTCTGCCTACTCGTGATCTCTGTCTGTCAAATAAATAAATAAAGTCTTTAAAAAAAAAGAATAATTAACGAGTGTTATTCTGTCACAAATAAGATAATACTGATTTAACCAACTCATCCATGAAAAGAGATGAGTACAGTGTTCAACATATTAATGTACTTTCCTTCTTGCATTTCTGTATGTATATTTCCCCCATACTCAAAATCTTTTGCATCCCCAAATGAAACTTTATCTAGTAATGTAATCACAATACATTCAGTAATGAAAATGCAGCTTCTTCATTCTTCTGCTCTGATTAGATTCTCCTGACAAGCCATTATCCCAAAATCAACTTTTCTTATTTGTGAAGCTAAATCCCTTTTAAGAGCTAACATCCCCCAGTCCTTATCCAAGATGGGCTGCTTTGCACCCAAACTCCAAAATACACCAGTGCAGTTCAGTCAGGGCTCCTGAGGGACTAGACACAGTGCCCCATGTGCCATCGACATATTCAAGTTGAGTAACTAACTTGGCTGTATCACAGAGCCCAAGTATGAGAATTCCTTGCACTGGAGCCCGCACCAACCACACAGACTCAGCTGTTCTCGTTGACTCCAGAGCTGGCTGCCTTTCATTGAGCCAAATAGTTTCATTGGACCACCCAGGCATGTGGTTGATATTTCCTACAAAGTCATAAAGCCAAATAAGTGTGTGCTGTTTCTGTCATCCACTTATCTGAAATGGTTCGAGCTCAAAATAAATAGAATTTTAAAATGACTTCTATTTGCTCACTAGGTGATCATATATTTAATCTAATTATGCCTTAGTTGTTCCTCATTGTTTAGCCACTATTTTAGATTGGGAATTACAAGGACAAGTTTTATCCATTTTTTTTAAAGATTTTATTTATTTATTTGACAGAGAGATCACAAGTAGGCAGAGAGGCAGGCAGAGAGAGAGGGGGGAGAAGCAAGTCCCCCACTGGGCAGAGAGCCCGATGTGGGTTTCAATCCCAGGAGCTTGGGATCATGACCTGAGCCAGAGGCAGAGGCTTAACCCACTGAACCACCCAGGTGCCCCATTTTATTCATTCTTAATTATTTGCCCCCACGGTGGTGTCTTCATGATAGTTCTTGAGGAATTAGAAAGTGAAAAGTCAATTATCTGTGGTATGTTCTCTACACTTTTCCAGGCAGGCAATTTCTTTCTGAATTTCAGAAATTATGCTCTTTCTTTCTAGAACTAGGAAAACACCAGCTCTAAAGAACTTTCAACTCCTCTTCCATTACAAGTCTATTAAGAATTACAGTGTCAGTGATTGAACTGTACACTCCATCCCTATAAAATGTCAAGTTGCTACAGTTATACTAATTATTATTATCATTGATGCCCTGGTGATTCCCTTGAGAAATATACCTCTACAGACTTCAATACTATTCAGCTCTCTGATGGAAACTTTTGGACTAGTGGAAACAGGGAATCACTAAATAATTAAAGCTTTTAATTCTTATTTTGTGTAAAAGAAATTCACTATTAGAAAGTAGTTTATCACAGCTAGGATCATTTCCACCAATTGCTCTTTCAAAGGATTTTTTAACTGTGTAAGGAAAATGTATTCTGGAAGAAGTATTAATAGATGTTATAGTTGGATGTGATGTGAAAGCTTAAAATAAACATTTAGTTGTTGGTAAAGAGAAGTTCAAGATGAATTAGAGTGAAGGCAATGTTAGCAATGATAATATTCACAGAGATGATGATAATTTTGTTACTCCTTGAGAAATGTATCCTGGAAGATATTATTAGGAAAATTAGCAGTGAAGACAAAAAAGTCAGATCTTTGATTTGGCTTGTCAAATCCTTATTAACCTGAGCTTATTATATCTTCCCCCAAATTTAATTAAATAAAACTCAAAAATATCTCTGTTCTGTTCAGAGACTGGAAGGCTCACCATTGTCAAGATGTCACTTATTTCCAAATTGATCTATAGAATTAAGGCAGTATTAATAAAATCCCAACATGTTATTTGTAGATATCAAGCTTATTCTAAAGTTTATATGAAGAGAAAAAAACCCAGAAGAGCCAACACAAAAGTGAAGGAAAAGAGCAAAGAGGGAGGATTGACGTTACAAGACTTCAAGACGTACTATAAAGCTACAATTGTCAAACAGTGGGGTATTGGCAAAAGAATAGGAAAAAAGATCAATGGAACAGAACAGAGAGCCCAGAAATAGACCCCCGTAAATACAGTCAACAGATCTTTGATGAAGGAGTAAAGGCAATAAACGGAGTAAAGATAGTCTTTGCAACAAACAGTTCTGGAAGGCATTCACATGCAGAAAATGAATCAAAATACAAGCCTTTCAGGCACCTGGGTGGCCCAGTTGGTTAAGCGACTGCCTTCCGCTCAGGTCATGATCCCAGAGTCCTGGGATCGAGTCCTGCATCAGGGTTCAGCTCAATAGGGAGTCTGCTTCTCCCTCTGACCTCCCCTTTCATGCTCTTTCTCATTCTATCTCTTTCTCTCTCAAATAAATAAAATCTTTAAAAAAAGAGATACAGAACTTATACCCTTCACAAAGATTAACTCAAAGTGGACCACATAATTGTGTAAGATACAAAACTACATAAAACTCCTAGAAGATAACAGGAGAAAATCTGATGATCTTGGGTTTGGCAATGACTTTTTAGATACCAGAATACCAAAGACACAACCCATGAAAGAAAGAATTGATAAGTTGGGATTTAATAAAATTAAAAATTTCTGCTCTATGAAATACACTGTCAGGAGAATGAAAAGCAAAGCCAACTGAGAGGAAACATTTGGAAAAGACACATCTAAAAAAGCACTGTTGTCCAAAATACAGAAAGCACTCTTAGAACAATAAGAAAATGAACAACCCCCCCCCAAAAAAAATGCAACAGTTAGAATGGCAAAGATTAACAAGACAGTAAACAGCAAGTGTTGGAGAGGATGTGGAGAAAGGGGAACCCTCTTACACTCTAGGTGGGATGCAAGTTGGTGCAGCCACTTTGGAAAACAATGTGGAGATTCCTCAAAAAATTAAAAATAGAGCTACCCGGGGCGCCTGGGTGGCTCAGTGGGTTAAAGCCTCTGCCTTCGGCTCAGGTCATGATCTCAGGGTCCTGGGATCGAGCCCCATATCGGGCACTCTGCTCAGCAGGGAGCCTACTTCCTCCTCTCTCTCTGCCTGCCTCTCTGCCTACTTGTGATCTCTGTCTAATAAATAAAATCCTAAAAAAAAAAAAAAATAGAACTACCCTATGACCCTGCAATTGCACTACTGGGTATTTACCCCAAAGACACAGATGTAGGGAAAAGAAGGGCCATCTGTACCCCAATGTTCATAGCAGCGATCACCACACTGTGGAAAGAGCCAAAATGCCCTTCAACAGACAGATGGATAAAGACAATGTGGTCCATATATACAATAGAATATTATGCCACCATCAGAAAGGATGAATACCCAACTTTTGTATCAACATGGTTGGGACTGGAGGAGATTATGCTGAGTGAAATAAGTCAAGCAGAGAAAGTCAATTATCATATGGTTTCACTTACTTGTGGAGCATAAGGAATAACACGGAGGACATTAGGAGATGGAGCGGAGAAGTGAGTTGGGGGAAATCAGAGGGGGAGACGAACCATGAAAGACTGAGGACTCTGAGAAACAAATAGAGTTATAGAGGGGAAGGGAGAGGGGGGATGAGTGAGCCTGGTGGTGGGTATTAAGGAGGGCATGAACTGCATGGAGCACTGGGTGTGTACACAAACAACAAATCTTGGGACACTGAAAAAAATAAAATAAAATTTAAAAGTGGGGTGGGGAGCAAAAGAAATGCACCAAATTTCTTAATAAACAGCTCACCAGAAAAGACATGCAATGGGCAAAAAGTAAGTATATGAAAAGATGTGTCATTATATGTGACATTATGTGACATTATATGTCATTAGGGAATGCAAATTAAAACAAGATACTACTATGTACCTATTAGAATCGCTAAAATCAGGAACACTGACAACACAAAATATTGGTGAGTATATAGAACAAGGGAATCCTTGTCTTACAGATTGGTCCAGCCCACAGAATGTCAAACACCAACAGTGACCCATAATGTAAACTCTACACTCAGTGCAATTATGATGTGTCATTGTAGTTCCATCGGTTGCAACAAATACACCACTCAGGTAGGGGATATTCATAATGTGAGACGCTATACAGGACGGGGAACAAGGGGGATTACTGAGAAATCACTGTACTCACCCCTCAATTTTACCGTGAACCAAAAAGTGCACTAAAATATAAACTTTATTTTTTTAAATCCTGCAGCATCAATATGACACTTACTTTGAAAACATTTTGCATGTTGATTTATACCTGTGATTTGAAAGTGGACTATGGGGGCACCTGGGTGGTTCAGTAATTTAGGTGTCTGTCTTTGGCTCAGGTCATGATCCCAGGGTCCTGGGATTGAAACCCACATCTGGTTCCCTGGTCAGTGGAGAGCCTCTCCCTCTGCCTGCTTGTGCTCTCTCTCTCTCTCTATCTCTCTATCTCTCTGTCACATAAACTAAATAAAATCTTTAAAAAAATAAAATAAAATAAAACTGGGCTATGATATTCAGCAAACTGGAGTAATAGTGGAATCAAGATAATAAGATGGTTTCGTATACCTATAAGCCACCATAGCTACAAAACAGAGCTAAAGAGGATATAAAGTGAAAAGAAATTAAAGTTAATAATGGGTTCATATACGGAAAATGTATCTGTGATTAGGAAATGAAATGACATAAACCTTGAAGCTACTGGATTGGACTGGTGAGCCCTGGGTCTGTGTATAGTAGCTGCACCTATAAAGACCAGACGGAATTTGCAAGAAGGTTGGACAATGGATCAGACCTCCAAGTTTGAAGCCAATGCCAGGAGGAGGATTAGCTCTGCTTGAGAAAGAGGCTAAAAAGCTAAGCACAAATGCAGAAAACTATATCAAATAGTTCTGGATGCACTACAGGGTATGGAGGGATGTGAGAGAAGAGCCTGGAATTGTTTGAGGGCCAAGATGAAGCTAAAAGGTCTCCCTTGACTATATTTCTGAAAGTCCTCAGCAAAAGAGGAATCACTTCCAATTGCCCTTGACAGAGAGAGACGTTAGGGAGGTGGGTGAAATATCCCTAAGCCATGGCTTCTGGCTTCTTGATGTGAATATGGGAGGGGAATCTAATCATTTTAAAAGGCAGGACTATGCTGATGAAGTCCCATTGAAGGAAGTTAGTTTTTTCTTGGGTCCTCAAGACACTCAGTTCATTTGGTTAAGTTCATCAGTTGATTACTATAGTCTACAAAAGACAGAAGAGCTTGTTCCATTTGCTATCAAGATTGAGATTTGCTTTTGGAAGTACTGGAGAAGTCACACAGGGTCGGTATGATCCAAAATGAAGGTTCATGACCTCTGGTTGTTTGAAGCTTCTGGAGCTCATGCCATGTTCTATGCTATTCTAGGCTCCCTTGTGTTAATTTTCTTTTTTGTACATTTTCGCTTTCTCAAGACATTTTCTCCTTTTCTCCTCTTTTATTAAACAATACAGAATCATTCCATAAATACATAAATAAATATTTATGTCTAAATAAATGCATGTCTTCTCCTTCCTGCTGCCTAAATGATCTACCTCTTATCTACTTTCTACCTCTATAGTCAATAGGCAAAGATCCTTACTTTCTTAAAACCCTGAATGAAATTAAAGCTTAACTTCTGCTGTCTTCAGACTCTGTTTTTCTCATTTCCTCCAAAAAGTCTTGAAGTAACAATCTAAACACATTATCTCCAAATCTTCACTGTAGACCCTTGACCTGGTCATAGTTTACAGATCTGAGAATACTTGTATTTCTACAATTCTTGCCAGATGCTGGAGATGTGAGGTTGCATGTTTATAGGTGTTAAAGATTCTTTTTTTTTTTTTTAAGATTTTATTTACTCACTTGACAGAGAGAGTGAGAGAGCACAAGCACAAAGAGTGGCAGAGGGAGAGGGAGAAGCAGGCTCCTCGCTGAGCAGGGAGCAGTACACAGGGCTAGATCCCAGGATCCAGGGATCATGACCCAAGCCTAAGGCAGACACTTAAACAACTGAGCCACTAAGCCTCCCATACAGGTGTTTTCACACTAAGTCATATCAATGTACTTCTGTGCCACTTGTGGGCAACACACCCATTCCATCTTTTCATATCATAACAGAACTCAAGTCATACACATCTCTGTACTATCATACCTCCACTAAGAATGTTTTAAGATTATTTGGGGACACTACGTTACACAAACATTATTTATTTGAGGGACACACTAGAATAAAAAAATGTTGACTATCTAATGGTGTGTATTTTTTAAATAATATGAGACTTTGAAATGTAATTCAAATTCAAGCATCATCTGATTAAAAAGACTATTCAGCTAAAACTATTAAAAATGTGAGAAACTTATTATCTCCTCAGTGTAATCCACCAAAGCTCATTTCACACATTTTTTTTTCCCTATTTACCTTTCCCTTCTGCTCCTTGGGTTCATACTACATCGATGTTGCTTAATATTGTAATCTTCTGATAAAAGGGACTCAAATGTTTCCTAATATAAAATCTTTAAACCCTGTTTGTGTTCAATTCTCTTTATTCTGGTTAAGGACTTACTAAGTCCTTACTAAGTCCTGGGAAAGGAAAATTTGTTGAGGAATTCAGTCTTGTCCTGGGCAGATACATTCTAGGCCTTCCCCAGCTCTTCTAATTAGTCATTCATTCATCCATTCATTCATTGGTGTAGTCAGAAAATGAAAAGCTGTCAGTATTATACATAAGGTCACTGGAGGTATTATTGTTCCATTCTATCCAAAAAGACAAAAGGAGCCAGAAGCTTCTGACAGACAACGAAAAGGTTTCAAGGGGGATTGTGACATCCAATTTCCAATGACATAAGTAAAAGTGCAGGAAGTGGCAAGAACTATCTTTAATAATAGAATCTCAGAAATGATATTTTAATAGAACAGGCTTGATTTGTCCAGTGTAATTCCTTTCACTGCCTCTTTACTTCTACCTCAGAATTACAGCTCATGTCTCTCAGACCTTCCCCTTCTGACTAAACCCCTGATGGCAACCTTCTTCATTTCTTGCCACAGGCAGATCTCACTTCTGCCCGCTTTCCTTTCTATTTCTCTCTCTCATGGAAAACTTGAGAGAGTAAATCACCAGGACTTTTTTTCTCATTATGTGGGTACTCAAATCTGTACCATATCCAGATAAACAGATCTAACACCACAAAAAATTTGACAGAGCAATCATTAAACTTCTGTTATTAATATATGTTGGCATCTTATTTCATCAGGCTAAAAGCTGCAGCTTAAAGAAAAGTATTCCATTTGAGTTTCATAACGGCTTAATCATGAGTTTATTAATGCTTTTAAAAATAAGACATGTTGAGCTCTCAAAGCTATGGCATAATTTTTAAAAATCTTTTAAATTTTAGTTTATTAATATAGAGATCTATAAACTATATTAGAAAAGAAGCCCATAGAATATTCTCGATAAACAGATGGCATCTCAGACAAATTAGAATGAATCCATCATGTTGTAAACCACACATAGGATGAAATAAGCCCCTCTTACAGGAATTCTGTCATAGGAAATAGCGATAAGCTCCAGAAAGAATACAGAATGTGTCTTCTAAAAGTACTAAAGAGAGACCAGAGATAGGTGATTCTGGAAGGGGATTTTTGTTTGGAAGAAGAGAGTGGCACTGGGTGATTTTCACATTTTTGAGCCTTCTGGACTGAGACCAGACACGAGTTGAGCAATGAGTTAGAGTTAGAATTGAACTCTAACTGGCCTGAGGAGCCAGATAGAGTATGAGGCAACCAAACTTGTAGACATAGAGAGAATCACATAAAGAAGAGAACTAGAGAGGGGTTGTTCAAATTCTGTACATCAACCCTCCATAATCTCCAAGCAACCTAGAGTCCTGTATTAGTTGGTGATATGCTAAGCAGCCCCGCCAGGGATAGAAGAACAGAACTGAGATTTTTGACCAGACACCCAAGTATGTCCAGGTGTCAGGTCCAACTCATTTAAGGACTAGTAGCTGAAACAAAGAACTCAATACTCATCCAAGGAACACAGCAGAATCCAGAGTATTCATGGTATGACACTTACATTATATTTCTATATAATTCAAGGTATCTTCTTACTCCAGTATCCTGATTTTGGGCACTTGACTGATCCTACACACTCCATGGTGATTTACTAATATGTATTACTGTGATATGCTCACAAACACAACACGGGCTCAAAGGGAGATTTTCTTATTTAAGCAGTAGAAATTTCAGAGACTTTATTTCAGAGGTGGGCAGAAGCTTTGTCTTAAAAAAAAAATCCTTTCAAAAACAACAGAGTTAGCTTTTGCCCATGCATAAATTTGGCAGTCTGCATTTCCTCTAAAATGTGTATGAAGCTCTTTTCCACAAATATGTATGTTTTTTAACTTAATGCACTGGAACTCTGCAGGATGTTAGCATTATTTTCTTCAGTTTGTGCTCTCATAAAGCACTGTATATTGTCTTCCTCTTGATACCAATTTACATCATTTAAAAAACTCAATATGAAAAACTGACAATAAGTGAGAACTTTTCTAAATCTATGGAAATCAAGTTCTCTTAATTCTGCCTGACAAAAGCAGGCAGTCTTATGAGCTAAAACTGATTCCAAGCAATAATGCACTGAAAATGACAACTTCTTTGTGTAAATAAATAATATATTCAATTAGACCCATTTCCTTCAGAAAGTACATTCCAAAGGTGAAACATATTTTTTTCCTTCTGATGGTAGGATTTCAATAATGATGAACAATTAAATACTATTTTTTAAATTCAAAGAGAGATGTATATTGGGGTACCTATGTGGCTCAGATGATTAAGCAACTGCCTCCAGCTCAAGCAATTACCCTAGGGTCCTGGGATCGAGCCCTGTGTCAGGGTCCCTTCTCCTTGGGTAGCCTGCTTCTCCCTCTCCCTCTGCCAAATGCTCCCATGCTTGTGCTCACTCTCTGTCTCTGTCATATAAATAAATTAAAAATCTTTTAAAAATAGAGAGTCATATTATTATAATTACTATCAATTTCGCAAATAGAATTTAGAATAAATGATTAGTGGTAGGTCCAATGTGATATCTTTGGGGGTGGAAGGAAGCTAAGGTTAAAAACATGGTCAAGAAAAAAGTCCAGAATATAATAATTCCGATGAAAATATTGAAGAAGTTAAAAAGGAAAAGAATTATAAGGAGACTCCTCCTTAAATTACATGAAGACTTTGAAGGTCAACATAAGCAGAAAAATGTGAATTACTAAGACAATGTGTAAACTTACTAGAAAGCCAAATGAATAAAGGCAGCCAGTAAGTACCATATCTAACTTTCTAGAGATGCCCATGATCATTCAAATTTAATAAAATGAGTACAAAGAGATGAGAAAATGTCAATTACTTATATAAAGGTCTAAGAGGACCTTTATATACTTAGATTTTGCCAAGACACCCAAAAGTTCAACTCGTTTTTTCAATGTCTTAATTCTTCACCCAGTAAGTAATTAATGACCTCCTCCTACTGGTCAGACCATGCACTCTGTTAGTGGTTGGGATACCAAGGTGTAGTCAACTGCTCTAACCACTGAGCATACCCCTATGGGATACCGAGGTAAACAGACTGACACATTCCAATGCTTCCATTCATGGGCCTTCAGATAGGGAAGGGGATTCAGGGAAAGGGCAGGCACACAATCTCTGTAGTGAATGTATTGTAAATTAAGAAAAGGAACACCATCATCAGGAAGTGAACATATAAACAAAGGAACATGATGAACCAATGGTGTCAGAGAAGGCATCTCCAAGAAGTGACAAGAGCTGATGAGAAGCTGTTAAGTAAGAAAAAAGGGATGGAATGGCAGAAATTTGAGTCCTTAACATCCTTCCAGAAATACAGCAACTGTTGCTACCATATGGAAACCCTCCCCCCGTTACCCCTAATAAATTTTATCAATCCCTTCAGTGGATGGGACTGGCTCACTTTTCACACAACATCATAATAATATTTGGCACATTTTTACTTCATTGAGCTCTTTAAAGGCAGAGTTCATGTGAGGGAACTTTATCTGCAAATTTAGAGAAATGAATCAACACAATTTTTAAATTTTGCAAGAGGTAAACGAGCAATTTGGGAGATAGCATGGTGTCTTTAGTGGTAAAATTGTTACCTTCCTCGAGGCTTGGCTTATCAAAGATGATCGATATATACTGATTATGCATTATTTATAGGTATTAATGTCTATTTAATGAAGAGTAACATTAAAAACAATAAACACTAAAACTGTGCTCTTGGACAAATACCTACCACACACATAGACATGTCCCTATACAGAAGCACATGCAGAGACATACAGACCTGGGTGCCTTAATGCCCTCCATCATTCTTGACTAAGAACAAAATTCAATCTGCAAAAGTGTACTTTTATTAAGTTTGAGTAAATCTAATATAGGATCCAAGTCAATAATATTGAAACATTGTTTCAGGACATAACATTTTCCTAAGGTAATGGAGTTGCAGAATATAAGAAATCTTACAGTTAGAGTGTATGTCCCAGCACGAAGCCTGCATTATTTTTCTGTAACTTTAATTAGATAATTGAAGGAAATGCTCATGCAAAGTCTTAATAAAAATAATGGAATATTTATACAACACCTGAAAAGAGCTGATAATAACATAATAAAAGCTGAAAAACAGATTTCCAACTTTTGATAGCATTTAAATGGGAAGTTGAGAAATTAAATAATTGCCCTATCTCCAGATATCCTCTTGAGAATAGAAATTGAGAATATATCCTCTTGAGAATATAAAAATTACTTCCTAAAAATAGAAACTTCTCATTATTATAAATTAAGGTTGATAAAAATATTTTGAAAACATTATAAATCATTAAAATAACTTCAGAAGAACATACCTCTTGCTCTGTAGAAATTCATCTTAAACCTAATTATAGGATGTTAATGTAAAAAAAATGCATCCATTTATAGTCCCATTTTATATGCATCGAAAAATCTATCTCTTCTTTGGTTCATTTTGGAGAAATTAATGAAGGTAGAGTTACCTAGTTCATGTGTACCGTATTTCGAATCTAATGGACCTCTTAACATTGGAGTGTCCCAAAACTCACTTCTTAGTACACTAGTTAAGCTTATACCCTTAATTTTCTCATTCAGTCTTTAAAATATAATCTATGGAATTTAGATGACTATTAAAAATGTCTAGGGGCACCTGGGTGGCTCAGTGGGTTTAAGCCTCTGCATTCAGCTCAGGTCATGATCCCAGGGTCCTGGGATTGAGCCCCTCTCTTCTGAGCCTCTCTTCCTACTTGTTATCTCTCTCTGTCAAATAAATAAATAAAATATTTAAAAATAAATAAATAAAATTTAAAAATGTCTAACTCTAGCACAGATCTTTCTGATGAGCTCTGAACTCATATATACAAGTGCCAACTCAACATCACCACAGAATTTTAAAGTACCTCCAGCTTCAGCTGTCCAAAACCTCTCCACCAATTGCCTCCATTCTTTTTCCAAACAACAAAAACCATGGATGGATACCTCACCTTCTTCTTTCGTGTCATTTTTATGGAAGAAACAAACCCTATGGTCAAGCTTTTTTATAAAATATATCTAGAATCTGACCATCTCTTAGACCACATTCCCTGTCACCATCTGGGTATGAGAGAAGTTCATTAGCCTTACTGCAATCAGCTCCTTATTATTCTTTTTTCTTCCATGCATGTTAGTCCTACAGCCTATTCTCAGGATCAAATTCATAGACATTGGTACTTTCGAACAGTATTTCTATCGTCCTTGTCCACACTAAGATGTCCACTTAACACACCTTAGCAGATGTTGAGAATTACATTGAAGGAAAATAATCTTATGAAGAATGCCTAAGAGGTTTTGAAAAAGCACTACATTTCTACATTCATGCTAAAATAATAAAAGTAACACTCATTCTGACTTGGTTGGCCTCTATGGTTCTATTTACACTTGTTGGCTTCATTAAGAAGTTTAAGGAAGTCTAGACAAGAGATAGTCAACACACTAGGTGTGCTGACTTTCTTGCCTTGTTAGGAGAACCATGTCCACAGGAACAGGGCAAAGAATTGGTGAGTTTTTATGGATGCAGGGGTGTCTGGAGAATGAAGTACCTACTGTTCAGGTTATAGATGTAAACGTGTTGGTGAAGAGGACCAGCCCCAGGAACAGAGCCCAGATCTATGTGTTTTAACACAGGATAAACTATGAGGGCAGGTTTTTTTTTTTAAAACACTGAGTGATTCCAAATGTCTGAGGTCATGTGATACAAAGTTCATTCCCACCTTTTCAGCCCCTAAAATAAGGCTCTGAGTTTCAGCACCTTAGAACATATGACTCTCCATAATCACCTCAGTAACGACATCATTTCATTCCAATCATAAAACAAACCATTCAAGGATGGCTGTAATACAGAGAAGTCTACTTAATCTTACTGAACTGCACACCCAGTGAATTCTCAGGAAGTACCTGTCAGGAAAACAGAGATAATGTACTGAAGTCCACCTAAGACAAGGTGGCCATCAGTAAGGCAACATACAATAGAAATAATAGGCTCCAAAAAAGATATTTATTTTATATAGTATATGATGATCCACAAAGGACTAAAAATGAAATAGCTTCTTATGAAGTGAGTCCGAGCAAAAGCAATGTCTCCTGGGCCCTGAGTGCCTTTGTGAATCCTTGACTAGCCCAAGAAGGATCCTGTTCATCAGAGAACAGAAGAGATACCTTTGGCTCTCTGTCCTCTGTCATCATGGGTATTTGTCCCAAGTGTTTAGGCAGCTTTAAAACCCAGCGCTCAGAACTGATTTCTCACTTTTCTCTTAAGCAAAGAAAATCTACTCATCTTTTCATGTGTCTGTTAGCCATTTGTATGTCTTCTTTGGAAAGGTGTCTGTTCATGTCTTCTGCCTGTTTTTTGACTTATTTGTTTTTTGGGTGTTGAATTTGAGAAGTTCTTTATAGATTTTGAATACCAGCCCTTTATCTGTGGTGTCATTTGTAAATATCTTCTCCCATTCTGTGGGCTGTCTCTTTGTTTTGTTGACTGTTTCCTTTGCTGTGCAGAAGCTTTTTATCTTAATAAAGTCCTAAAAGCTCATTCTTGCCTTTGTTTCCCTTGCCTTTGGAGATGTGTTTTGAAAGCAGTTGCTGTGGCTGATGTCAAAAAGATTACTGCCTATGTTCTCCTCTAGGATTTGGATGGATTCCTGTCTCACATTGAGGTCTTTCATCCATTTTGAGTTTATCTTTGGATATAATTTAAGAGAATATTCGAGTTTCATTCTCCTAGATATAGCTGTCCGGTATTCCCCACACCATTTATTGAAGAAACTGTCTTTTTACCACTGGATCATTAGCCAGCCATCAGGAAAATTCAAATCAAAACCATACTGAGATACCACCTTACACCAGTTACAATGGCAATTTGACAAGGCAAGAAACAACAAATGTTGGAGAGGTTGTAGAGAAAGGGGAACCCGCTTACACCATAGGTAGGAAGGCAAGTTGGTATAGTCACTTTGGAAAATAGTGTGGAGGTTCCTCAAAAAGTTAAAAATAGAGCTACTATATAACCCAGCAATTGCACTGCTGGGTATTTACCCCAAAGATACAGATGAAGTAAAAAGAAGGGCCACATGCACCCCAATGTTCATAGCAGCACTATCCACAATTCCCAAACTGTGGAAGGAGCCAAGATGCCCTTCAACAGATGAATGGGTAAAGAAGATGTGATCCATATATATAATGGAATATTACTCAGCCATCAGAAAGGATGAATACCCAATATTTGCATCAACATGGATGGAAGTGGAGGAGATTATGCTGAGTGAAATAAGTCAAGCAGATAAAGTCAATTATCATATGCTTTCACTCACTTGAGGAACATAAGGAATAACATGGAGGACATTAGGAGAAGGAAGGGGGAAATGAAGCAAGGGGAAATCAGAGAGGGAGAAGAACCATGACTGATTATGTAAACAAACATAATGATTATCAGTAAACAAACTGAGGGTTTTAGAGAGGAGGGTGGTGGGGGATGGTGGGCCTGGTGATGGGTATTAAGGAGGGCACATATTGCATGGAGCACTGGGTGTTATACACAAACAATGAATCATGGAACACTACATCGAAAACTAATGATGTACTGTATGGTGACTAACATAACATAATAATAATTAAAAAAACCTATATGGTAAACTACTAGTAAAAAAATCTACTCATTATTCCAACATCTCAATTTAAGCTATTCTCTAATTCCAGAGAGATATTAATAAATCAATAAATATATCTGAACAAAATGGGAACTGTGCTACTTAGTTTCTTGCAACCAGTCGATTATCCAGACTGTCAGATAACACGTATGAGCCCACCATGATTGACAGGCAAGAGTCCAGCCTGCTTAAAGCCATGTGACTCTCCCTTTGCCTATCCTGTACTCAGGAAGAAGTGATCACAGCCCAAAGTGGACAGAAGCAAAAGAGAAATGAGGCCTCAAAACCAGTCATTTGTCATTCTCCTGCTTAAAATTATCCATTGGCTTCCAATCCCATCCAGAAAATAATCCTTATTCCTTTCTATGTTAGAAAGCCTTACACAGTTATCAGTTCTAGCCATACCTGCCTTCTTGGGTTTGTTCAGAGAGGAAATGTCCAAACTCAGGTCCTCCACAGAACTCTGCTCTTACTCTTCCCTATGCCTCAAGGAAGGCTATTTCTTCTAATCCTTGTATGCTTCTCCCTGATTTCATTCATGCATAAACTCAAGCACTGCTTCCCAGAGAAGCCTTCCATAACCTCCTTCCCTAAAGTAGCCTCTCACTCAACACTGCTGTTCCTATTACTTTCTACTGCCAGTTGGTGGACTTACCTTGAACCTAAGTCTAGGTGATTGTCACTCCTTAATAGTATATGCTGGGGCACTTTGGTGGCTCAGTCAGTTAAGTTCTGACTTTTGATTTCAATTCAAGTCATGATCTCAGGTTCGTGAGATAGAGCCCAGTGTTGGGCTCTGTGCTGGGCATGGATCTTTCTTCAGATTCTCTCTCTCCCTCTTTCCCTCTTCCTCTGCCCCTCCCCCCAGCTCACACACTCTTCTCTCTATTAAAAAAAAAAAAAAGTAGTATATATAAACCACAATTGTCTGCTATCTGTCCTTGACCCAAATATAAATCTGGTGCAAGGATTCCTGTTGATGATTTATCCCAGTCACTAAGAACAGTGTCTGGCACGTAGTATATACTTACTAATATTTTTGAATTAACTAACAGTTTAAGAATATGTTTAAAAAGTATGAGAGGGCATTTGTCTCTCCATTTACTTTATTCCCTACTTATATTGCACCAACTTATTTTAAATTTTATATTCTGTGCGATGTGGCTCGTTCCTGAAATTTATATTTGTTTACAAAGTATTAATTCTGGAAAATAGGCAAATCTCTTCATTATTAGCCCAGGGCCATCTTGCTCTGGATATGATTTTCTATCACAAATTCAGTTCCAATGAAAGACACTATAACTTCTCAAATCATTTTTGGATAGTTTTGCAAAACTGAAATGTGACAATGATGGAAAGGAATGCAAATTAGAAAAAAAAAAAAACTACAGGGCGCTTGGGTGGCTCAGTGGGTTAAGCCGCTGCCTTCAGCTCGAGTCATGATCTCAGGGTCCTGGGATCAAGTCCCACATCAGGCTCTCTGCTCAGCAGAGAGCCTGCTTCCCTCTATCTCTCTCTCTCTCTCTGCCTGCCTCTCCATCTACTTGTGATCTCTCTTTGTCAAATAAATAAATAAAATCTTTAAAAAGAAAAAAAAACTACAAATGATTTTTTATAAAAATAGAGCATCTATAGACAAAAACCCGGTATACAAATTACTGGCATAGCAAGTCTTTAAATGGTTCTTTTTATAATAATACCTTGTTATCATAATCAACAAAGAATTACCTCTGGAATATTTTTAGACCTAAGATGCAATGCAGGGCACAGTGTGAGTAACAATAGAGCTGAGGGAATTCCAGTTAAATCGTGAGTGTAAGACGTATCTTAAACCACTGAAAACAGAAATTTCAGACAAGACATGATAAATAATAAATCTTGGAATGCGGAAAAAAATAAAATTTATAAATAAATAAATAATTGAAGTAAATAAATTTAGGAAAAAAAGGCATGATAATTGAAAAAAAATGTACCACAGTGAGGCAAAAGACAGAAAGTCACTGTAGGCTAAGACAACTAATTGGAAGTGGAATAAAAAGGAGAACTGAAGACTATCGGTGATTCACAAAACCGATAACGAAGAGTAATTCAGCAGGGATAAAAAGGTGGGGAAGATTGAGCACAGCATCAGCAAGTAGCTAGTAAGGAGCCAGAGCCTTGTTACAAAAGGGAGGTTCTGCAGCATAAAAGAAAGAGACACATCTTCTACAAAAAGTTTGGCCACATTATGGAAGTGGCCAGAAGAAATCAGAAAACATTCTTCTAAAATGTCCTGAAAGTGAAAATATGAGTTATATTTAATCTTGTACAGTAAGAAACAAATTCCTTTAGTGGCACCCAAGTGGCTCAGTCAGTTAAGTGTCTACCTTCGGCCTGGGTCATGATCCCAGTGTCCTGGGTTCAAGCCCTGCATCGGGCTCCCTGCTCAGTGGGTAGCCTGCTTCTTCCTATTCTTCTGCCTGCTGCTCCCCCTCTTGTGCTCCCTCTCTCTCTGTCAAATAAGTAAAATTAAAAAAAAAAAAAAAAGGAAAGAAAGAAAAATTCCTTAATAGATTTTCTCATAAAATGATGCTTATTTGGACAGTTTTCTTAGCATCGGAATATATATATATATATTTTTTTCACCTCATAAAGAATCTTTCTTCATTAATAGTATACTTAATCATATTTAAAGAAAGTATTTTCGCCTTCCTTATCATGAATTTTATCATTTTCAGGTAAAATCAGCCTCATAAAACAACCTGTAAAGCTTTACGAACTACTTTATCTTAATCATCAAGTTAGAAAAAAAATTGGAAATTTTAATGAGTATAAACATATCTTCAAGATACCAAACAGCATTCCTGGGGCAGAACTGTTACCCTTTCTTCAGCAAGAGACAACCTAAAATATCACTCTATGACTAAACACAAAGCCAGGACTTGGCTATCATTCCTAAAGCCTAGTGGTTAAGACTCCACACTTGGCAGGATTCACATATTTAGTTCATACAGATTGAGGCATAAAACTCTTAGAATATTTGACACAAACCCACTAATTTTATTACACTGGATTTTACAAAGGGTCTCTTTTGATATTCCTAATGCCAGGAAACATTCACCTATTGTCTTACGCAAAAAGAAAAAAAAATCCAATATTCAGAATACTAATTAGCAGTGTTGAGACTGGACCTCCTGATTAGAATGAACACTTGACCTCTTCTGGAATGTGTGTTCTTAATTGAAAATGCTTGCCATACCTGAATTATAGTTTATACTGCAAAACACACACCATCAGACATATTTTAAATTATAGGTGTCAGTATAAAAAATTATATATTTTTTCTAAAGTATATACTTTTTTTTTTAAATTTTATTTATGTGACAGCAGGAGCACAAGCAGGGGGAGGGGCAAAAGGATAAGGAGAAGCAGGCTCTTTGCTGAGCAAGGAGCCCGATGCGGGGCTCCATCCCATGATCCTAGGATCATGACCTGAGCTGAAGGCAGATGCTTAACCGACTGAGCCACCCATGCACCCCTCAAGTATACACTTCAGTCTGTACTCACAGTTGCACATGAAATGGTGATAATTATCCCAGTAAAAAAAAACTGTCAGGGTGCCTGGGTGGCTCAGTGGTTTAAAGCCTCTGCCTTCGGCTTGGGTCATGATCCCAGAGTCCTGGGATAGAGCCCCTAATTGGGCTCTCTGCTCAGCGGGGAGCCTGCTTCCCTTTCTCTCTCTCTACCTCCCTCTCTGCCTGCTTGTAATCTTGTCTGTCAAATAAATAAATAAAATCATTTAAAAAAATTTTGTCCAATTCTCGATGTAAACACTAAAGAGACTAGGACAGTTTCATACTCTTTGTAAGGTGTATAAAGCTTAGGATAAATATTAAGCAGTATCACAAATGAGTATATTACCGAGTTATCTGGGAATGAGGCTTGGGGATTTAGAAGTTGCTGTGATGACTTTTACATGGAGTTCATGGAGAGACAGTTTCACAGAGAGCAGTGGGGCTTGGAAAGAAGAATAGGGAGAGGTACAGGGTAAAAGGGTTTTTTTGGTTGTTTTGTTTTGCTTTTTAGTTTCTTGGTTTTTTTTTTTTCTTTAAAGATTTTATTTATTTATTTGACAGACAAGATTACAAGCAGGCAGAGAGGCAGGCAGAGAGAGAGGGAAGCAGGCTCCCTGCTGAGCAGACAGCTGGATGTGGGGCTCCACCCCAGGACCCTAGATCATGACCTGAGCCAAAGGCAGAGGCTTTAACCCACTGAGCCACCCAGGTGCCCCTTTAGTTTGTTTTTACTTTACACAGAGAGAATAACTTTGTCAAAACATAAAGTGAGAAAACATAGTTTGTCAGAGCATAAAGGAGAAATAAATTGATAAATCTATGTTAAAAAGCTTTAGGTGTCTTTTTAAAATCATTCTAAATTTAGTAAGAAATTAGAGAACTTTGATCCTAGATGGTATTATGCTAAGCAAAATAAGACAGTCCGAGAAAGACAAATACTGTATGATTTCACTCATAGGGAGAATTCAAGAAACAAAACAGATGAACATAAGGGAAGGGAAGGAAAAATAAAATAAGATGAAAACAGAGAGGGAGATAAACCATAAGATACTCTTAACTACAGGAAAGAAACTAAAGGTTGCTGGGTGGGGGGGATGGGGTAACGGGGTGATGGGCATTAAGGAGGACACTTGAAGTAATGAGCACTGGGTGTTACATGCACCTGATGAATCACTAAATTGTACCTCTGGAACTAATAATATGTTAATTAAGTAATGTTAATGTACTTAATTATCAACTAAGTATATGTTACATTTTTATATATAATTGTTATTATATATAATTGCTATATAATAATTATATATAATTGTTAACTAAGTATACTTTAATGAGATCAAGTTTAAATATTTTTTTTTAATTTAGAGAAAAGAGAAATTTGATATTATTTAGACCAAAAAGTAACCTGGAGCATGTTTTGAAAAATTAACCTGAAAGCAAAATTGAGGTCAGAATGGAAGCAAACAATAAAGTCATGGAGAACAGCTCATTCATTCATTTGCTCATTTAACTATTCCTGGTGTTTCTGTGTTCATGCCAGCCACACAAGGGGAAGAGACAAATCTTTATGCTATGTCTTTTATGGTAGAGAAAACAGTTAAACCACAGTCAAAAATATTAAATTAAATTCTATTTGAATAGAATTAATAGTTACAGTTATCACTAGAACCAACGAAATTAGGAGGGAGAATACTCTAGAAGAGAGGCTTATTTGGGGTTCAGTGGCCATTGAAGGGCTCTTTCAGAAAATGGCATACAAACTGCATCCCAAAGGAAACAAAAGAGCTAGGAAACAAAAGAGCTAACCTCACAAAGAGGTAGGAAAAAAGCTCCTTAAGCAGAAAGAATAGCATATGTATGAGGTCTGACCTGGGAAAAGCCTTCAAGTAGCTAAAAAAAGGAAAACATGACAAGTAATTTGCAGACAGAACAGCATGACATAAATGTGCAGCCTTATGAAGGGACTAGATAGTGAGGGCTTTAAAACTCATTTGAAGTTTTAATTTTATTCTACACTCAATGAAAGCTATATAGGACTTTTAGGTCTGAGAGTCATGTGGATCCATTTTATGTTAAAAGATTACAGAAGGCCTGGGTAAAACAGAAAGAAAATTGAATACGAGTGAGAACAGTACAAATGAGAATAAGATGAACCAAGTGCTTATAAGAATTTAAGTTTATCAGAACACAACAGCCAATTGATAGAAACAAAGACGTTGAGGCTATAGGTTGAATCATAGTGTCATAAATAAAAATAAGAAAAATGAGGGGAAGCTGATGGTTGGAAATGATGAGTTTTTAGTGGTCACTGTCACATTTCTATTACAGCATGTAGATATGCATCAGCTACTTTAAAATTGAGGCCCAGAACTTCCACTAACCAAGATGAGTAAGGAACTAGATTTACCCTCTTGTCAGGAACACTGAAAAATACAGACAAAATGGATGAAACAATGGTCCTCTATACATTGAAAAGGAGGTCATTAAAGATAATGATCTGAAACAGATAAATATAGGTGGGATGGAAGAATAAGGTAAACCTTATAATTGCCCCAGCTCTCTATCTGAAGTTTACATAGATCTTTGTTCAGGGAGTTGGAACCCAGCCAGAGCCCAGTGATCTATCTGACTTGAGGAGACCAAGGCCAGAACAGTCAAGGCAACTGAAGTTTGCCAAGTGTAGTAGAGAAAGCCTCATGTATTCAGCTGGATATTAAGCAGTGCATGTATGTGAGTCAGCTACTCAAAGAGGGGGAAAAGAACTACCCCAAAGACTTAGAAGCAAGAGTGCATATAGCTCAGACAGCATATATACCCAGTGCACATAGCTCCTATCAGTTAGACTGAAAATCCCCATAGTTTATAGGACTTTCTAGAACTCAAAAGGATTCTATCTAAGTAGTAAAGAAAAAAATAATCATAGACATAACACTGCTCTGGTCTCACACAACATAGCTTAAATATGAGACCCCAGAATACCACACTGTTTCTAAGTAACTTCACCACATGCCAGAATAAAGTTCAAAAATATTTTAAACTCTTTTTTAAAGGTTTTGTTTATTTATTTGACACACACACACGGAGAGAGAGGGAGAGATAGAAATCACAAGTAGGCAGAGAGGCAGGCAGAGAGAGAGGAAGGAAAGCAGGCTCCCTGATGAGCAGAGCCCAATTCGAGGCTCGATCCCCGGACCCTGAGATCATGACCTGAGCTGAAGGCAGAGGCTTAACCCACTGAGCCACCCAGGTGCCCCCAAAAGTATTTTTAAGACTACAAAAATATCCACCACTCAAAAGGGTAGAATTCACCATGCCTGGCATCCAATCAAAGCTCATAATAAAAAGAAAAAACAATTGATCAAACTGAACCAGAAATGACATGGACAATATTAGAAGCTATTAGTCTGTATCTCAGGAGACTAGAGAAAAGCTTTAAAATGTTAATGAGGCACACAAAATATACTAAGAAGGGGCAATTCAAACTTATGGGGATAAAATAAGAATATCTCAAATAGCAAACACATCAGATGAAATTAAGTGGCAGGTAAGATGCTGGATAAAAAAACAGATGAATAAACTTAAAAATAAAACCATAGAAATGATCCAAAATAAAACATGAGAGAAAAAGTAAATAGAAGTGACCAGAATATTAATGAATAGTAGACAAACTTCAAGCAGCACAATATATTAATGTGTGCATATATAAATATATGGGTTTTTAAAGATATTTTGTTTATTTGACAGAGAAAGAGAGATCACAAGTAGGCAGAGAGGCAGGCAGAGAGAGAGAGAGGAGGAAGCAGGCTCCCCACCGAGCAGAGAGCCTGGTATGGGGTTTGATCCCAGGACTCTGGGATCGTGACCTGAGCCAAAGGCAGAGGCTTTAACCCACTGAGTCACCCAGGCGCCCCTATAAATATATGGTTTTATAAATATATATTTATATATATCAAACACCTAAGCTGTTATAAACAACTTGATAATGATGTGATCTAATATAGGGTTTTTTTTTTTTTCATGTTTCTTTCCTGCTCCTGGGATTTCCTCAGCTTTCTTGAATCTAGTTATAATTTTCATAAAATTTGCTATGTTTTCGTGTATCAGTTCTTTAAATATGGTACTGTCCCCTTTCTGCTCTTCAGTGGCTCTCTGTGAAGAAAACTGATGACATGTCATAGGGCAGCCTTATGGGGAGGTTCCGTGAGTGATTGCAGAAGTAGATATACTGAGGTCTACCAATAATGATGTGAGCCAACCTGGAGAAAGATTCTGCTCCAGTCTAGTGTTTAGGTGAAACCCAATCACAGCTGAGAGCTTCACTACAGTCTCATGAAAGATGTGAACCATATTTACTACCTAAGCTATGACTGATTTGGTGGCCCACACAAACCATAACTTTATGGTTTGTAATAGGCATTGATTGTCTTAAGGCAGTAGATTTTGGGCTACTTTGATTTTTGGGTAGCGAAGTAACAAATAGTAACACAGAGTAACAATTATGAAAAATCTTAAAAGAAGCTAGAGGAAAAGAAAATAAGATAACAGATTCCTTATCAGAAAACATGCAAGATAACAGCATAAGGAATTCAGACAATGATACTCTAAGTGATGTAATGGGACAGATGGTAGCTACACTTGTGGTGAGCATAGCATAATGTATAAACTTGTCAAACCACTACGTTATACTCCAGAGGCTAATGTAACACTGTGTGTCAACTATACACAAATAAAAAAAGAAGAAGAAAGGGAAAAAACACACACAAGGAAATACAGAAAAAATTTTGAAGTACAGAAAGGAAAAAAAAATCTGTTAACTAGAATTATATGCTCATGGAAATGCCTTTCAAAAGGTTTCCCTAAAAGAAAACACTGGAAAAATAATGACTTTACATTAGTTAGTTCTCTGAAACATTTAAGCAGGATGTAATTCTATTTATACCCCTACAGAATATTAAGAGAACACCTTCCAACTAATTCTATGAGACCAGCCTTAGTCTAATACCATGACTTCATGAAAGTATTAAGAGAAAGGAAAACTAGAGACTGTTATCCCTCAATAACATGGATGCAAAAATTCTTAACTAGAAGTAAGTGTGATCTAACATTTAAAAACTAATCTGTTATTCATCCCATTTAACAAACTGAAAGGAAAACCCATATGCTCATATCAACAGATGCAAAAATTGTATTAGCTAAAATCTGACATTCATCCCTGATAAAAACTGTCAGTAACTACACAGGAAGATTTCTTTAACTTGAAACATAACATCTACAACATACCTACAGTTAATGCAATTAATGGCAAAAGACTCCCCCCCCCCCACATAAAACTGGAAGAAACGAGGATGTTCGCTCTCAACTATTCTATTCAACACCAGTCTGGAGGTTCTATACAGCATATTAGGTGAGAAAAGGAAATAAAAATGTCCACATTGGGAAAGTAGGAAACTTTGCTTCCTACTTCCTATTTATCCACAGATGACAGGACTGTCTTATGAATAAAACTCTATGGGATCTACAAAACAGCGACTACAATTAGTAAGTTTGAGTTTGCAGAACAAAAGGGCAATATACAAGAATAAATTGTGTTTCTATATGCTACAAATGAGAAGTCAGAAACTGAAATAAAAATACTATTGATAAAAGTATCAAAAAGTGAAATAAATACCATTATTTTAAACACAACTAAAATTCTGAGCCTGAAGAATATAAATTTAGCTAATTAGAAAATAGGAAGTAATAAAGTAGTTCAAATGTGTCTGGAATTTCCACGTGGAATCTCCAGTTGACGTAAGTGGTTACTGTCTTTTATCAACCACAGAAATCTTATTCTTTTTATTTCTCTTTCTAAAACTTGAGCAACATTTCTTTTATGTACATTCACAGAGTTCTACTCCTTTTTTTAAAAGAGTTTGTTTATTTGTTTGACACAGAGAGAGACACAGAGAGAGAAGGAACACAAGCAGGGGGAGTGGGAGAGGAAGAAGCGGGCTTCCAGCCAAGCAAGGAGCCCAATGCAGGGCTCCATCCCAGGACCCTGGGATCATGACCTGAGCCAAACGCAGACACTTAACCGACTGAACCACCCAGGCACCCCTAGAGTTGGATTTCTAAGCACTCTCAGCTACTTATCCATTACAATCAGGACTTAAATTTGATTTTCAAATGAATGAAAACGGGGAGAAGATGAAGGTCCTGTCATTTTACTACAGGTTAGGATGAAGAAAATAAATCACAAAATCAAATATCTTAATCTAGCTGTAAAAAAAAAAAAAAAAAGAAACTACCCAAAGAAAATTAAGCAGAAGCATATAGCAAGAAAATCTGTATCAGAGACCCAAAGATTGACCTTCACATGGCCCAACTGTGTAAGGCTGGTTCAGGTTTTATCTGGAGGAACATTGAGACCAAGGGATAGAGAATGCCCAGACAGTGATTATAATGTATTAGACAGCTCCAGACTGTTCATAATTCAATTAGTGGTTGACTTAATTCTTTTTTTCTTTTTAGGCTCACTTACAGGTACAAAGTTTCTTTTTGTCTCATAATACGAAGCAATCAGGTTCAGAGAAACCAATGACAAATGGACACATCTAGACATTTATTTTTACTTCTGCAAAACAACATTCTACAAAGTGAATTATGAGATCCCAACCAATGTTGTGGAAGTCTTTTTATGCATTTTTTTGGCGTTAACCAAAATTAGTATTCCTAAAGTGACATTATCTAAAATGTATCTTAGAAATGATTATATTAATAATTTTTTGAGCATCGATTCAGTACTTAAAGGTGTATGCTCAGGCAGCACCTGTATCCAATATTTTAAGAATATGGTGTGGCAACATTTTTATAAGATTAGTTTAAAATAAAATTGTGGGGGGGGCAGGGGGGTGGGAGATTGGGGTACCAGGTGGTGGGTATTATAGAGGGCACGGCTTGCATGGAGCACTGGGTGTCGTGAAAAAATAATGAATACTGTTTTTCTGAAAATAAATAAATTGGAAAAAAAAAAGAATTGAATGCTTGCTGTGGCATCTGATGGGCAGGGACAGGAAGGCACGTTAATAATCTATTAAAGAGTATAACAAAACCTCAGAAGTATTTATTTGAAAATAATATTCACCCTGGAACAGAGATCTGAAACTTTAACCATTTCAAGGTTACAAGCAACGATACTACAATACTAAACCACAAAGAGCAGGAAACACAAATGCATGTCTCTACATGAAAATCCGGCAGCACTTCATGCACTTAATAAAAAAAATGAATTCCACGTAAGAAAAAAGCAACCCCAAAACGCACCACTGTCTGTTGTTTCAACACCTTTCTACTCTGCACCATTTCTTCTAGTGCCATAAGGACATACGGAAAACTAATTTTAAGACACGTACGTATAAGAAAAACTATAACTATGTTCCCAACCTGCTGGCTCCTCCAGTGGGTACGTTCTTGCCTCCAGAGCCTATCACCAGTTGGATCCATCTAGAAAAAAAAGAAAAAGAAAGAAAGAGAAAAAGTGGCAAAGCTTCAGCAGCTTCCTATTCTGTCTAAAGAAAGGATTATAGAAAAGTTCAGGTCTGTTTGCTCTCTTTTCTATATTCGAGCATAACCACACGAAATGAGTTCTGGAAGACTGGCGATTTGAAATACGACTCCTAGAGCCTGTACTGTGTCCTTCTGAATGTGTATGTCAGAGTCTTAACCCTCAACATGATCATGTTTGGAGATGGTGGGGATGGAGCCTTTGGGAGTGAGGTTTCGAAGTGGCTTCATGAGAGTGGGGCTCTCCCGATGGGACCAGCATCCTCCTAAGGAAGAAAAGTTTCCAGAGCTCTCTTTACTAGACGGAAGACACAGTGAAAAAGTGGCTGTCCACAGAAGAGAGCTCTCACCAGGATCCAATTGGTTATTATTTAGAATTTGGATTTCCACCTTCGTCTGTACAAAATAACTGCCTGTTGTTGGAACCACCCAGTCTGCAGTATTTTATTAGAACACTGGAGCTGACCGAGGCACTTCCATATATGCTAGCAAACACAATGGATTAGAGCATCACTTCAAAGTAGCCCTTGTACTTCATCATCCCTCCGGAAAGCTTAATTTTAGCGTATTTAGCAAGAGATGAAAATGAAAGCACCTATGGTAATTGAGAGCATGTGTTCTAGGCTCAACAGTTTTATTGTTAAAATGCCTTCCATATTAGCAAAAATAAAAGAAATAAATTCATAAAAACATAATCGTCTTGATTTTTTAAAAATTTTTTACTTTTTATTAACATATAATGTATTATTAGCTCCAGGGATACAGGTCTGGGAATCATCAGGCTTACACACTTCACAGCACTCACCAGATCACATACCCTCCCCAATGTCCATAACCCAACCCACCTTCTCCCTACCCTCCGTACCCCCAGCAACCCTCAGTTTGTTTTGTGAGATTAATAGTCTCTTATGGTTTGTCTCCCTCCTGACCCATCTTGTTTCATTTTTTCCTTTCCTACCCCCCAAATCCCCAATGCTGCCTCTCAAATCCTCATATCAGGGAGATCATATGATAATTGTCTTTCTCTGATTGACTTATTTCCTATTCACTTCTATTTATTGAATTACCCAGTAAAAATAATCTAATCAGTTAAATAGAAACAATTACTCAAGGATATTTTCCCCATCTCCTTTATTCAAAATAATTTTGCTCGAACCTCTTTATCTCAAATAGAACAGTTTATCATTATTTTAAAATTAAATACTTACTACCATAACAAACACTGGGATTTAACACATTTAATTGATACCTGGCAATAGAAATACTGCCAATTTACTATTGTTCTAGGAAATAATGGATGATACCAGTTTCACTGCATTGTCTCAAAAGCGAACTGTATTTGGGGGAGCCTGGGTGGCTCAGTTGGTTGAGCCTCTGCCTTTAGCTCAGGTCATGATCCTGGTGTTCTGGGATAGAGCCCTGCATCTGGCTCAATGCTCAGTGGGGAGCCTGCTTCTCCCTCTGCCACTCCCCCTGCTTCTGCTGTCAAATAAATAAATAAAATCTTTTTTTAAAAATCAAGGGAGTTGAGGGAAATTGGAGGGGAAGATGAACCAGGAGAGACTGTAGACTCTGAAAAACAGTCTGAGGTTTTGAAGGGGTGGTGGGTGGGAAGTTGGGTGAGCCTGGTGGTGGGTATTATGGAGGACACATGGAGCACTGGGTGTGGTGCATAAACAATTAATTCTGGTACACTGAAAAGAAATTTAAAAAATTAAAAATTAAAAAAAGGAAAAAAATTAACTACATTTTACTATAATTGTAATTTGTGACTTCTCTTGAATCTGAACTTTTCTCTATTTGAATTTCTATCTCCTCAGGTTTTTTTTTTTTTTCACATTACAATAATGTTATTCTCATTCATACTGTTGGTAGCATTAATTTAGGTGATATTTTATTCTTTTCTATAATTTTATATTTATTGTTTTTGCCAAGTGCAAAACCAGTCACTCCAAAAAATAGAATTTCTTAGGTATATGTTTTGGATAATCAAATAAATTACTATACTAAAAATAATAGATCAGTGAAATTTATCGTAAGATTTAAAATATAAGGGGTGAGTATTGGGATCAGTTCTAGTAAGAATAGCTAAAATTCCCAATAATATTAATATTGATCATTATTTCCTCCAATCTTTCTGCTTTTTATTTCCTCTTTTTCTTTGTTCTTTAACTTGTCCAGGGGAGACAGATAACATTAATCCTCATAGAAGGTCCTGAAAAATATATCCACCAAGTCATTAGCTGAACTGCAACAAAGTTAGGGTAAATGATGGCTTCACAGAGGAATTTGTTACAAGTCAGTTAGCCACACTGATTAGCAAGGTTGGACAGGGACATTCTCAGAAAATTCCACAGCAGAAAATGAAACAATATGAGGATGTGTGGCCCAACATTTTTTTAAAACTTGATTCTCTATTTTTACAGGGAGAGAAACTTAAAATTTCTTTCAGTAATTTGAGTCATTAATGCTAATCATGGCCTCCAATGAATAATTCTGAGTGAACATGTATTTCCTCAAGTGTGAATTTCTCTAATTATATATATGTATCCCGTGTAGGTCAAAGGATACATTTTGGCCTGAAATTATTCTCCATTGATCTGTACTACAAATGGGACATATTAATAGTATCTCAAAAAATGTATAATAACCTATACCATATTTAGAAGAAAGGTACATCCTTAAGAAAATCATTTTTTCTGCTTTTATTACTGTAACTTTGATAACCTGAAATGCCTATTAATTTTCAACTATTTGATGATCTTTACCCACTCTACTTAAGTCAGTTACTTAAGCAGTCAGTTAGTCCCTGCATCTCTAATTCAGGCTTTGGCGGCCACATCAAACCCAGGAGGCACTCACTTTTGAAATGCAAACACTAGACAACATGCCGATGATATATCTAAGACAGAACGCCACGTGGAAAATAACAGAAGAACAGGTAGGCCGGAAACTGAACATCTTTCCATTTAAACAAAATGTTCACACTGTAGGTATTAGATTGGGTTCAAAGGAATTTCAAAGAACCAAATGTCTATTCATAAATAATCTTGTAACCATGCACAAGGCACTTTCACATTGCCTAGAGACACTAATAGCTACTGTCTTAAAAATGAGGGGCTCCTGGGTAGCTCAGTTGTTAAGCATCTGTCTTCAGCTCAGGTCCTGGGATCAAGCCCCGCATCAGGCTCTCTGCTCACTCAGCCTGCTTCTCCTCTCTCTCTCTCTGCCTGCCTCTCTGCCTACTTGTGATCTCTGTCTGTCAAATAAATAAAATCTTTTTTTAAAAAAGATTATCTGTATTATTCTAGGCCTATCATTATTATTATTATTATTATTATTCTAGGCTCTTTTGCTCATTCTCCCTAAGTGGGAAAGCATCCCAAACAAAACAGGAGATGAATGAATCATCAATTCTCTTGAAATTATTCTGTAGTAGTACTGTAACTGTAATCAAAGACCTACTAATTTTATCTCCACATTATTGATAGCAACCAGATTATTATAAAACCTCTTAGGGGAAAAAATGTGCAAAGGATTCAAGAATATTACAGAAAAATACATAAAACCCAAAAAGCAAAGAAAATTTTGCAGCATTATATAAAAGCATAAAAGAACAGTAAAAAGTTCACTGACATATAGTGCGGTATTGCTAAGCATCAAACAAATATGCCAACCTAAAATTTAAAAGTGAAAAATTTATATTTAGAGAATCATATAAGAAGAGCTGGCACTTCAAGTCTGTATGTAAAGAATGTGCAAGATAACAAGTGTTATGGTATATCACAATACACCCGGAATTAAACTGATAGACTGAAAGTAAACATTAACTCATAACTGATGGAAACATTCAATATAATTAGAAATACATTAAAAGAAAGATAGTACATATAAATGAATTGAGAAAGCTTTCTCGAACATGATAACAACAAACTCCATTCTTTCCTCTGATGACTATTACAATATCAGAAAGAGTAACTTATTGGTAAAGAAAATAATGTGTGCTTTCCTATAAGAGGCTTAAATACCTCTCCCTATTACATTTTTCCCCCATAGACATAATGCACCCTCTACCCACTGACAACAGGCTTAGCCACACTGCGAGCTTTAGCTATGGTGTATGAGCAAGAGTAATGTTGGCCCCAAAGAAGCAAGAGACACATGCATGAGACTGAGGCTTTGTTTTCTGTCTGGCAACAGAAAGACACACAGAACAGAACACACAAGACTCAACCTACAACTAACCAGCAATATGAGGAAGAAATAACTATTTCTGTAAGCTACTATTTTTGGTTTATTCATATTATATTACCCACAGAGAATTCTAGTATGTACAATATGGTAAAAATAATCCTACTCTTAAAGTTTCTTCAGACGAAATTCTCTCTTCCACATCATACATCTCAGATTTTTTTTTTTTTTGGTCACAATCAGGTGGTTAAAAAATATATACCTGAATATAAAGATCTAAAAAAAATTAAAAAGTCTAATTGTTTGGCAACACCATCCTCTTGCATCTTGAGCAAATAAACTGGTGGGATTATAAAGCAAGCACATTCTTTTTTCTATTTTAAAATGCATGGTATTTCTCTGGTAACTAAGGGATCTGGAACACAACTTAATTAACCACAAGAAGCATTGATAATAGGTTACAACCATGACTTCGTTGTAATTGGACACTTTGGGACAAATCGTAAGGGATGAGCGGCTCATGCTCCAGATTGTCTATGTTCCACTGAAGTATTAAATTGGATCTTTACTTTCCAAAATGGATTCCCAAAACTTACTCCATGATAAATGTGGTATGGCCAGTGATCTCGGCAAATGCTGCACACCATAATTGCCTCTGAGAATTTATGTAACCACTACCATCACTAAAGATCTGATCGCCATGAAGAAAATGCAACTATTTAATTTGACCCAGAATGTGCAGGCTTATTTATCTTGGGGGCCATTTCCACCAGGAACCCCTATTATCATCTTGCTAACCTAGTTTTCCTACAGCTCATTTGAGGAAATGTGGAACAAAAGGGCCTAAAGAAATCAAGTGAGGTCAAGTAAGTTTAACTTCCTGAGAACTGGCTTCCCTGACTTGTATCTTGGACTTATTATTTTTACATCTAGACAAGAGACTAACATTTATCATTTGGCAAAATGACAGCAGATACCTTTTGGCTGTTATTGTTGTTAGAGCCCAAATGTTCCTTCTATAAAGAGCAAAGCAACAACAAAATACTCCTACAATATAATATTATAAAAGAGAAATATTTCTCTATCTGTGAGTTTGTATATTTTCTTTTAATACAACTCAAGTGTTTGATTAGTATTTAGAAAACTGAGAACCCAGTTCAGGGCACTAATTTCAATACTAAAATCAGGCATTTTTGGACATATATTTCTCTACTTTTTCACCAGTTTATTTATTGTTTTCTTTTTTAAAGATTTTATTTATTTATTTGACATAGAGAGAGATATCACAAGCAGGCAGAGAGGCAGGCAGAGGCAGGGGTGGGGGGAGCAGAGAGCCTGATGTGGGGCTTGATCCCAGGACCCTGAGATCATGACCTGAGCCTAAAGCAGAGGCTTAACCCACTGAGCCACCGAGGTGCCCCCATAAGTTTATTTCTTTTGTTTTTTTTAAAGATTTTATTTATTTGTCAGAGACAGAGAGAGAGCACAAGCAGGGGAGAGGCAGAGGGAGAACCAGGCTTCCACCAGGAACCCGATGTGGGATTCGATTCCAGGACACCAGGATCATGATCCGAACTGAAGGCAGATGCTTAACTGACTGAGGCCCCAGTCGCTCTCCCCCATTAATTTGTTTTTTAAATATGGGTCTTTGATATTATGTTTGATTTGGATAGACTGTTTCACATCCTTTCACAAAAGTAGTATATTTAATATATATTGTGTTATTTTCTAAATAAGAACCGCTCCCTTAGAGTGGCATCTTCATATATACTCAAGGAATTAACAAAACAATGCTGTTATATCAAGTTAAGAACAAATTGGACTGTGCTATCAAGAGAACCACGTTCTAGACAGAGAAATGGTTGGTATGGAACTTGGAAAATTTCTTTTCACTCTTCTAAGTCTCCTAGTCCTCATCTGCAAACCAGAGTAATGAGGAGACCCACCTCATAGGCGTGGGTTCAAGAAGAGTAGGAGACCTTTCTCAGAGCTGGACTCTGAGTCAGACTACCCCAGGTCCAGTTTCCTAAACCAGGTAATGTACTCCTCCTTCTCTCTTCCACCCAGGTAAAGTGTGCAGTTGTGGTGATGTGGCATGATGAAACCAACAAGTCCAACTCGAACAAAACACCTCAGTTCTCTCTCTCTCTCCCTCCCTCTCCCTTCCACCCTCCTTCTCCTCGTCCTCTCCTCCCTCTTTCTCTCTCTCAGTCTTACTCTATTTTCCACAACCATGTTTCGCTGCTATTGCTGGGAGACTGGATGAGTATGGTCCATATATGAGAAGGAATGAAGAAAATCATGGAATCTTTCAGACAACCAGTCACGTCAATTTTAGCACTCATGGATTTCCTACAGCTTTTTCAGACTTCTGTGTTCAAAGTACTGTGTCCATAAGTCTGTCAGATGACTGCCCAAAAGATCTAAATTTACATACCATTCATGTTATTATCAGCGGATTTTTTCTGGGGAAACTACAACTTCCTTCCTTCCCTGGTATCCTATCCACTCAGTGGAAGATAACCCAATTCTCAATCACAACTCTCTGGCCAGGCATAAAAAGGCAGAGAATCATTAAAGAATTTACAGAAACAACCTTCTAAGCAAGGAGGAGGATGGCATCCAAAACTCCTGATACTTGCACGTTTCTAGAGCCAACTGCCTTGTTTTTCAAAGTTTTCTAGTTTGCTTAAATTAAAGCAAAACAAGGCATACAAGAGTCACTTCTTACGATTGTTCCTCGCTGTTCTCATATGCATCTGGCACATTCAGAAACTTTTTAGAATTTCTTCCCTGTGTGCTATTACTTCCTGAAGTGAGAATCTTATCCACTTGATCTCCTCAGTGGCTTATTTACTCCTGAGAAACACGGCTGATGAGGCTGTGCATGCCAAAGCCTGCATTCCAATTTAAAAAGGGTAGAGAGGTGCCTGGGTGCCTCAGTGGGTTACACCTCTGCCTTCAGCCCAGGTCAAGATCTCGGGGTCCTGGGATGGAGCCCTGCATCAGGCTCTCTGCTCAGCAGGGAGCCTGCTACCTCCCCACACACCTCCCTCTCTGTCTACTTGTGATCTCTGTCAAATAAATAAGTAAAAAATCTTTTAAAAAAAGGGTAGAGAATTTAAAAAAAAAAGACAGAATATATATGGTTGGGATCCATAACTCTGTGTGTGTATGTAATCCCCCTGCTTCTTTGTATGCAAGCTCCAAAAGACTTGTAGAAATGAGTGACTTGGGCCCAACGGTGCCTTGCTGTTCTGTCATGCATAATAATACAACCGAATTTATCTTGGTTGTCCCTTACAACAGAAGTAATATATTTAAGAGACACCTAAGGATGCAGAAAGAAATGAGATGTATGTTTGCATGCATTTGGAAATGCTGACAATTAAAAACTAAATTGAGGGAAAGAAAACTTGACCAAATATTTAAAGGTGAGTATTATTAACTCTTCCTGATAAACTATTAAAATCAGGTATTCTTTTATTGTTTTAAATATATATTGTAGGGAAGCTACATGGGAACTTAGAGATACAAATTAAAAACAGGAAAATCACATATGAAGAGTGGATTTTGAGCAAAACCCTTTCCAGGGGCCCTCTAGAATACAGAGATGATACTGGTATGTCTATGACCATCAAGGATTTCCCACAGTAGCTGGACACGTGACACAAGACAGAGTGTGCTTACATGTTTTATTCAAAATTTCGCTATGAGAGGTAATAAAGAAGAGAAAATTCCCATCTGCCAAGGCCATGTCTATTTAAGTCTTACCAGTTTTGTTAAGTTTATCTGGCAGGAGTCTGATTTGCAAGTAGCCAGTCCTCATTTCTGAGGACATCAGAACATCACCAGGGAGGGCAGGGACCCACTAAGTCTCAGGCACAACATCTGCCCGCAGTTATCATGCTCTTTAATTCTCGCAACAACATTTTCAAGAAGTTACTACTACCTGCATTCTGTATTTAAGGAAAGTATCAGGTAGTTAGTCCATGGTCACTGAGTCACCAAAAAAAAAAAAGAAAAAAAAAAGAAAGAAAGAAAAAGAAGATGGAAGGGAGAACTCTTAGATCTGAACTCTTTTTTCACAGTCTTGTCTTTTTGCCATGAGTTTTTATTTATTTTTTGAAAGATTTTTAAAATTTATTTATTTGAGAGAGAGAGAGAGAGAGAAACATGAGAGGGGAGAAAGTCAGAGGGAAAAGCAGACTCCCTGCAGAGCTGGGAGCCTGATGCAGGACTCCATCTCAGGACTCTGGATCCTGGGATCATGACCCAAGCCGAAGACAGTGGCTTATCCAACTGAGCCACCCAGGCACCCACCATGAGTTTTTATTTAGAAAAAACAGAGGGCCGTCTGGGTGGCTCAGTCATTTGAGCATCAGCCTTCAGCTCAGGTCAAGATCTCAGGGTCCTGGGATCCAGCCCCACCCTGAGCTCTCTGCTCAGCAGGGAGTCTGCTTCTCCTTCTCCCTCTACTGCTTCCCCTGTTTGTGCTCTCTCTGACAAATCGATAAATCCTTAAACAAACAAACAAACAAAAGGAAGAACAATTTTGGTTTTTTCCTCCAAATATTTATAAAAGGGGCCTAAGTAGACAGTGAAGGAAGTGTCAGAGTTAATAAAGAAAGTGTAAATTTTTATTGTATTCCTAAAAACATTTATGAAAACAATAAAGCTTAAAAGAAGCAAGAGGGAGTAACTGGTGCACATGTGGAAGAAAATGCTTAATCTTTTCTTAATTTGTTATATGGAATATATATATATGCACAAAATAAAATGTATTACGTACATGTAAGTTATATATATTCTTCTTGGGGATGAGAATTTTAGTCTCTTTTGTTCACTAGCATAGCCGCACTCCTAGACTGACACAAGATAGGCAATTAAGGAAAGAAATAGCATAGTTTCCAAATGCATGTTAGTGGTACATGGACCATGCCTTTCTTGCATGTTCTACACTATTTCAATGTTCTCATTATTTCTGAAAGTTGAGAGCAATATTTACATAAAACCTGAAACTTGCATACCTATCTAAAATGCATACATTTGGGGGACCACAATCTGATGCACCAGAATTAACAAAAGCCAATACAGAAAGCAAAAGAATGAGCAAGTAAAAAAACTTATACCTCCAAAAATCAAGTATTATAGATGCCAGATTAAACTCAAACCACAACTAAGACATGACTATGTAGGGTTAGGAAAATGTGTGGGGTTGTTCAGACAGAAATCAGTGTGGGTAAGTATCTAATGGAGTCTTAGAAAGAACTAATCCCAAAAGAGCCAGAACTAATCCCAGAGAACTAATCCCAGAGCCAGATGTGACAAGCATAACATACTCATGAAGGCTCAATGACAGACAGAGGAGAAGAACATGGAGAAGTAGAGTCAATGTGGTATTTATTTCCTCATGGATTTCTCTAAGGGTCCTCATGAGAAGAACCCCCGCATAAATATAGAAAAGCTGTTATCTCACAACTCTGTAACATTTAAGAGTGCATGCAATGAAGTGTTCATGATCTTCTAAAAATAATTTCAGCAAAAAGAAGAAAGAATATCACAAATCCCAGGGTGCCAGAAACATCATATGGAGAACATGAGGGCATTATTACCGAGAGACCCGATTAAGAACACAGTGCCTGGGTAAATAGTAGTGGCACTCAGCAGATCTTGAACAGTCCTGAGTGTGCAACAGAATCCAGCCAAGGAGAAAGTCAAGCTCAAAGTCAGGAATTAAGTAAAAAAAAAAATTAAGGGGAAAAAAAAAATGGTTCACAAGATGGCTGACCAGATGGGTACATGAGCCCACATGAGTTAACCCTGGGCATTCCTCAAAGAATTCAAGCTAGACAGTGTCAAGGAGATGTAAAATGCCAGGGAAAGTGGTCTCCTTTGCAACTGTTGGCTAATTACTCATGTGAAAATCGGGAAACTAGAGTAAATCCTAAGAGAGAACAAAAAGATTTCATATGCATTTTCTAATATGACCACATTATTACACAGTAATATAAACAAATGGTAAGGATTCATGTGCAGCTATGTTCTTGGTGAGAATTTTAGCATTCAATCATTCTTACCCCCCCCACAGAGGAATTCCAAAGGAGAAGCATCAAACATCAAACATGCCCCTTCTTGCTCTGCTTTTCAGCAAACAGACTCTTCAGAAACAGAGAGAGAGACAGTAAAAATATTGGTTTAGCCCAGTCCTTGAGAAGACAGGTTCTCCTGTTCATCTGCGCATGGGGCAATGCAAACATTCTAACCTTACTACTGTGAAAAATATCCAGAAAATGGCACACCCATCATCTCTGGTTACTTTCTGTGCCCTGGCAGCCTTAATCTTCTTCTGAACTTGACTAAAGTTTAGATAGGCTTCTTCCTCACCACCCAGAGGCCTCCCTTTTCTTAGAACATTTACTCCCAGAAAACATTTCATTGTAAATACATTCACTGCCCTTTTAGATATAAATCAAACCTGCTCTTGAGTTTTCAGATTCTGGCATTCTCTCTCAAGGACCTGGGAGTACTTCCTTTGACCAGTAGTCCTTTAAGGAAGATAAACCCCCCATGTCCCAGGTTCTGTGGGAGGGTACGAGCCCACCTTTTGGCAGACGACTTGCTCCAAATTCCAAAAACGACCTCCTATTATGAAAATAAGAGAAAGTTTACCAATGCTCTGATTAAAGCCAATTACCATGAAGAGGTGTCCTATGATCTCCTCAACTTAGCATTTTTTAAAAAAATTATTTTTTTCTTAATTTTTTAAAAATTTTATTATGTTTTATTAGTCACTGTACAGTATAGCATAGAGGATATTAGGAGAAGGAAGGGAAAAGTGATGGTGGGGAAACCAGAGGGGGAGAATAACTCAACTTAGCTTTTAGCAATGCTCTAGTCCTATATTAGTCAATCATCAAAAAGCATGAAATCTTGCCATTTGCAATGATGTGGATGGAGCAAGAGTATATGATGCTAAGCTAAATAAGTCAGAGAAAGACAAATATATTATTTCACTCAGATGTGGAATTTAAGAGCCAAAACACAGGCAGGCATGGTGGTTCAGTTGGTTAAGCATCTGACTTCAGGTCATGATCCAGGGTCATGGGATCGAGCCCTGCATCAGGCTCTCTGCTTAGCGAGGAGCCTGCTTCTTCCACTCCCTCTCCCCCTGCTCCTTTTCTCTCTCTTACTTGCTCACACTCTCTCTCAAATACATGAATAAAAAAGAGATTCTCCAGCTCTGTGTTTCAAGCAACCCTGAGCTCAGAGTGAGTTCTGATCTCTCCACTCAAGTGCAATAACCTTGAATAAAGTCTTCTTTCCATATTCAACTTTGTCCAGTTGATCTTGAATAGTTTTGTGTTGACATCTGCTAAAATATCAATTCTACATTTTTTTCATGCATTTAAATTAGCATTCTTCATTTGAAATAGTGAGGATCAAATTTCCAAACCCTTATTTCATTTGTCCAATTTCCTGTAATCTGTTAAAGGCATTTTTTTAATCCTAGTAGATAAATATATGAAAGGAGAGTAGATGCTGCAAAGTTTACAAAATTGTTACCGCTTCTTAGAAAAATATGCTTGTTATGTAAAGAAAATGGATAAAGGATGTTTTAAAAAATAATCTATAAATTTAATTGTGCATGCTATCTTTCTCTTCCAGCTGCCATGTTAAATTAAGAAGTGCCTAGTTTTGTAAGTGCTCAATGGAAACACATTAAAAATGAATACAAATATCCGAAGATAAACTAACGATGACTTAACCCAATTTTTTAAAACATATTATTGCCCAAGGACTCTGTAAATAATTAAGAAATTCAAAGACTTTAGGTCCGTATATCCAAAATATGTTCTGCGAAACACTAGTCCTCCAAAATGCTATAGGAAAATATACTTCCCTTGTCAAATAATTGTAGAAAATGATGCATAATATATCATCAACATGAAGACTCAAATTGCACATTAGGTTATAAAATCTGAGCGTTTTGCAGTAAACCATGAGTGTGTGTTTAACTCAGTAATTCCCAAATTTTCTTTTCTAAGGAATTTTTCTTGTTGGTTTATGATTCTTTTTCCTAAGCTCATTTAATACAGAGATCACATATATCATATATACATATGTTTATCTACTGTCTTGGAGTGCCTGGGTGGCTCAGTCTGTTAAACCTCTGCCTTCAATACATCTGAAAAAACAAAAACAAAAAAAAACAAAAACAAAAACAAAACACCTCTGCCTTCAGCTCAGGTCATGATCCCAGGGTCCTGGGATGGAGCCCTGCCTTGGTCTCCTTGTTCAGCAGGGAGCCTGCTTCTCCCTCTCCCTCTGCCTGCCGTTCCCCCTGCTTGTGCTCTCTCTCGCTGTCAACTAAATCTTTAGAAAAAAAACATATACATATATTTCTATACTCTCTGTATAGAAAGATATACCACATCGGGTAAGCCTACATTCAGTTTATAGGCTTTCGCTGTTATTTTCTTATTGTTTAAATTACTTCTCGGTTACTAGGACATTCAGGCCAGTTATAAACATATGCTGAGCATTCTTTCCACACCAAAGCCCAGATTTCATGCTATTTAGCTAAAATGTACTTGAATACCTCAAGATCCCTTTAGAAAAAACATAAAGAAACATTAAAATTTCTTGTATCGTTACTATCATCTTGAAGTTTTTTTTTTCTTTTTAAAAGTAGGATTCAGCACTTTTTTTAGTTTTAAAGACTTATCAGCTTCCCACTACTCCTAAAGCAAAATGTAATTCCTGTAAAATGGTACTCAGAATCATTCCATTTCCCCCTCCCAGCCATCCACACAAACATTTTTCACTCACCTAATCTATCTGTGCTTCTCAAGGCTAAACTCCAATTCGTTATTTGTTTTCTTTCTTTACAGTTGCCAACATCTTTCTCTGCCAAGAGCTCCTTCCAGCATTCCCTCCCTGGCACATTTCTATTTGCTCTTTAACACCCAGTGCAAACATTATGATAGTGTCTAGGGTGAAAAGATTCTAACCAGCCACCCCATCTCAACTCCATCCAATGAAAAAAATCTCCCCCACAGAGCTGGGGAAGCTAAAAGATTACATTCTCCAGACTGTTCTGCAGCCTGGGAGGTAGCTAGAAGGATAGAGGGATCTACCAGTCAGATGTACTCCAAATGTGGAAGTCACAAGGGAAACACAGATTTGAATTCTGCAGCTGTTCTTACCAGCAAATAAAATCTGGGTGGAATGATGTTTTGTTCCTGGGGAGATACTGACTGCAGTTGTAGTGTGCAGTCATTGGCTTTATGGCCGTCAGAGGTGTGGGACGGGTGATCTGCCCGTGAAGGTGACGGCAGACATGTCACTGTTCTCATGCTGGCCGTGATAGGAGGCAAGGAGCCAGTATCTGTCTGTTTCTCCCTTGCAGAGTGGTGATCTAGTTCTAGTTCTCCACGGGCTAGTGCTGCAACTTGCCCGTGAGTCAGGCAGATTCCCGATTACAGAAGATGAAGTTTCTCTACAGCTCAGCTCTGGAGGGTGGCTTTGCGGTAGGGCATACTTAAAAGCCCAAGGTCTCGATTCTTCAGCTGTCCTGAAGATTTAGCACCTGACTTAAGTCTCCAGGAATCAACGCCCTTCCTGCTGAAACCAGCCAGAGCGTATCCTGCTCTCTGTAACTGAATCCTGACCTTTAAAAATATCATACCCTCAGTGAATTCTAATTTCCTAGGCATTTAGCTGTTTTCCTACCAAATCTGGCATACATTAATAGCATTTATCAAATTGTATGTGTATGCCCTTTCCCTGCAGTGAAATTTTATTGCCTTTTATGACTGCCACCTTCTCCTGTGCTCACCAAAAGGCAAAGCTTTTCCTGCATCCAATCCTTTCTCTGACACACACAGCTGTCATCTTTTTTTAATTCCGCTGGTTGCCTCGTGACCCAGTTCCTTCATGGGCTTTATCAAATTATGCATTTAAATTACATCTTTTTTGTTGTTGTTAGGATAGGAGGGACCCTCTGTTATCAAGATCTACATGCAAAGTGGGATCATAAACCACTCTTGTTTTTTGTGATTAGAAAGCATTTTCTAGGGGTGCCTGGTGGCTTAGTGGGTTAAAGCCTCTGCCTTTGGCTCAGGTCATGATCCCAGGATCCTGGGATCGAGCCCCACATTAGGCTCTCTGCTCTGGGGGGAGCCTGCTTTCTCCTCTCTCTCTGCCTGCCTCTCTGCCTACTTGTGATCTCTGTCTGTCAAATAAATAAATAAAATATTAAAAAAAAAGAAAGAAAGAAAGCATTTTCTAACAATGATCAGATAAATATTTCCAACAGACAATAGAGAATCATTTAAAATTTTTTATAACTATATCTATAATTAACCTGGAATCTAATGTATCATATTTGGAAAAACCAAATAAAGAGTCCTCACTGATCTGAGATGCCAATTTGATCATGTTCCACAAATGACTTCTACTCTGGACCTCCTTTCCTGCTCCAATGAGTATATGTTGATACATGAGCCTATTGCTCTTATTGTAATTCGACCATATGTTTAGCATATAAGAGTACATGCCTTCTATCTTTTCTTCCAAAAAATTCCATGTGACCTCATTTTTTGTTTCCTTTTTTCAGATGAAATTTTGGATTCATTCCATTTTTATCAGTAATCTCATTGAAATAATATCAACTTTGGTGGTTAATTGGAGGAAGTATTCATTCCTTTGAAAATGAAGTCCTTTTAGACAGAAGTAAAGGGTTACTCTCAATTTATTCAGTTTTTCCTTGGCTTTGAAATGAAAATGTGTATTTTTCATTTATATGCTTTTTGAACCTTACTTCTGAGTGTAGTTGGTATCTTGAAAGGAGATTTCAGAAAGCATTCATTTCTAATTAGCAAATATATGTGATTTTTATTTTGATTTTTCAACTTATAACTTATTTTTATAATCAGAAATATGTGAATTTTATTATGAGCCTTCATGAAAACTATTAGGACAATATCTCCTCTGACTAACTCTTTATATTAATCCCAATTATCATTTTATCTTTTTGTCAGCCACGTTCTTAAGCATTTATCTCTTATACAGAACTTTCTATGAAGAGCTTATGGATTTTTCAATTACATTATTTTTTGTTTTATAAAAATTTGTCCTTTGTTCTCATTTTACCCCCTTCTTTTTTTTTTAAGATTTATTTATTTGACAGAGAGGCAGAGAGAGAAGACAAGTAGGCAGAGTGGCAGGCATAGGAAGAGGGAGAAGCAGACTCCATGCTGAGCAGAGAGCCGGATGTGGGTCTCCATCCCAGGACCCTGGAATCATGACCTGAGACGAAGGCAGCCGCTTAACCAACGGAGCCACCCAGCTGCCCCCGTTTCCCCCTTCTTTAATGTACATTCTTATATTAGTTTGTAATACCTTATTATGATGATTTGATTGGAGTTTCTTAACTTTTGCTGCATATTAGAAGCATTTAGAAGACACAATAACAAAAAACTAAGGTTGCTAAGAGCCACTGCTGAAGTTTATAATTTAACCAGACTCATTCTTCATATGATCCTAAAATGCACACAATATTCAGGTAAATTGGCTTCATTATTTCATATTCATACTCTAAATTCCTAAAGTTCTCTTTTTATCAATTATTAATAATGTCATTCCCTAAGTATTGTTAGATATTGTTTCTCTTTCATCCATTCACACATTATATAATCTTAGTTTTCATCTCTTCATTGTCTTTAATTGGTGAGGTTTATTTTCCTTTGCAGTTGTACTCCCTTTTGTTGCTATTTAAAATTGAACTCTGTTTCCCGGGTGGCTCATTAGGTTCAGTGTCTGATTCTTGATTATGACTCAGGTCATGATCTCAGGGTTATGAGATCCTGGGCATGGTGTCTGCTTAAGATTCTTTCTCTCCCTCTCCCCACATTTCTCCCTGCCCCACCCCACAACCCACCCCCCCAACTCATATATACATGTGCCCTCTAAAAATAAATAAATAAATAAGATTGAATTATAATTTTATGTTACATTAAAATACAGTTTATATATTTTTAAAATTATTTATGGATAAGAGAAGCTATAACTGGTTGAATATATTAGTTTGATAGGTAAATAGCTTGATTGTGAAAAAAAGACAAATCATCTCCTTTTTGTTATTAAATGTAATATCTACTATTAACTTCCTTTCACAATAATAATGATAAAATATAGGCATATGTATTTTTATAAAAGTGCAAACCTTTTGGTAATCATATCAAAGGCAAAACAAATGGTTAAAATTCCACAGCAAAACTTTTTTTAACAACTGGTTCAATTTGTAACTGTTTATCCTTACCTACTTTGTGTTTGCAGCACATTTTCATTATTATACAATATCCTACTTGGTTTCATGTGATGATGTAAAGTTTCTATTGGAATTGTAACAGCTCTTACTTTTATATATGTGTTTTATAGAGCTAACCCTTGGACAACACAGGTTTGAATTGCACTGACCCACTTATATGTAGACTTTCTTTGGTAAATACAGTTAAGTGGTGTAAATGTATTTCTTCCTCATTATTTTCTTAATAACATTTTCTTTTCTCTACCTTTCTTTATTGTAAGAATACTGTATATAATACATACAAAATATGAAATATGTGTTAATCAACTATTTATATTATTGGTAAGGCTTCCAGTGAACAATAGACTACTTAGTTAAATTTTGAGAAAGTCAAAATTATATGCAAATTTCACACTGCACAGGAGTCAGTGCCTGATCCCAGGCACCATTTAAGAGTCAATTGTCTCTTCCCATGTTCTTATTTTTTTTTCTTTAACCTGTACCATTTCATTTTTATATGTGTCTCATAAGCAATCAATTTTTAACTTTGTTTTTAAATGACATTAGAAAGTTTTTTAACTTCAATTCCTGACCCTAACCTATGAGTACTATAACACGCACTAATTATTTATTGATTTATTGCATCTTTTAGACTTGCTGGCTTTTAAAAATATTTTTATTGCCTTCTTTTTTTTTAATGTCAAAAGCATCTTTCTTGCTACCCACATTAGAACATAACATTTGGAACATCTAAATGTTATTTCTACCTCAATACTTGAACCTGTAATTCTCTAACTTGGATTCAAAGGAAAAATAAGTTACACAAGGAAATGAGCATGGTTTTACTCTGCTCCAAACCACTTCTACTTTCCAGTATCTGTTCATGAAACATAAGATTTTAAATTTAGATTTTATCACCAATGATTATTAATGTTATTCATAAATGTTTTAATTATTAAAGATCTATGATATTTTATTTTGCTTAGTAGCACCATCTATAGTAATTCTCATGCAAAAAAACAGATACCATAAAACCGAAACTCAAAATATCAATATTAGTTTAAAGGAGTAATTGGACTAACCATGATAATTAATGTAAGAATAAATCAAGCCTTCACACCACATAATCATTAACCCAGAAATTATTTCTATCAAAATTGTGCCATCACCATATTCACAGTGCATTGTGTTGGAAGTCCCAAAGCAATTTATATGCCTAATTTCATTAAATTTTCTGTAATTGCCAGCAAAAAGAATAACAACAAAATTACTTTAAAATACATACTTGCACACAAGTTAAATCAAGTGGAAAAAACTAGGTCTGGTTCAGTGATTTCTTCATTTCCAGAGCTTACAAAACAACAGCAATTACTTTCTTTTCTTCAATATATTCATGTAGAAAAAGATAAATAACTACTCTGGCATCTAGATGAGAGTAATAGCCCAGAATTGACTTCAGCAAATTATGTCAATCACCATGAAAAGGTTTATAAACTATCTTCCATGAGTCAAGAACCATTAACAGTATTCTGAACAAGACAAACTGTATTTTACTTTTAAGAGACAAAAATGCGGAGGAGGAGTCAAGATGGTGGAGAAGTAGCAGGCTGAGACTACTTCAGCTAGCAGGAGATCAGCTAGAGAGCTTATCTAAAGAGTGCAAACAGCTAAAAATCCATCGGCAGATCGAAGAGAAGAACAGCAAGTCTAGAAACAGAAAAACAACCACTTTCTGAAAGGTAGGACTGGCGGAGAAGTGAATCCAAAGCGACGGGAAGATAGACCCCGGGGGGAGGGGCCGGCTCCTGGCAAGCGGCGGAGCAACGGAGCACAAAATCGGGACTTTTAAAAGTCTGTTCCGCTGAGGGACATCGCTCCAGAGGCTAAACCGGGGCGAAGCCCACGCGGGGTCAGCGTGGCCTCAGGTCCCGCAGGGTCACAGAAGGATCGGGGGTGTCTGAGTGTCACAGAGCTTGTGGGTATTGGAGTGAGAAAGCCAGCTGCAGAGACAAGCTCGCAGTTAGGGGTTACCTTGAGCCGGTCGCAGGCTCGGTGAGCTCAGAGCGTGGCCGGAGGTTAGGCAGACGGGAGTTACTAGGAGCTGTTCACTGAGGGCGCACTGGGGAGCGGGGCCCTGGCTCTCGGCTCCTCCGGGTCTGAGACCAGGAGGCCGCCATTTGTATTCCCATCCTCTGGAACTCTACGGAAAGCGCTCAGGGAACAAAAGCTCCTGAAAGCAAAGCCGAGCGGATCACTCAGCCCGGCCCCTGGTAAGGGCAGTGCAATTCCGCCTGGACAAAGACACTTGAGAATCACTACCCCAGGCCCCTCCCCCAGAAGATCAACAAGAAATCCAGCCAAGACCAAGTTCACCTACCAAGAAGTGCGGTTTCAATACCAAGGAGAGCAGCAGAATTCCAGAGGAGGAGAAAGCAAAGCACGGAACTCATAGCTTTCTCCCTGTGATTTTTTATTCTTGCAGTTAAAGTAACTTTTTTTCTTTTTCATTTTTTTTCTCTCTTTAGCTAAATTTTTAAATTTTTTTTAAATTTTTAAAATTTTTTTAAATTTTTTTTAACTTTTACCCTTTTCATTTTTAACGTTTTTTAACTAGTTTATCTAATATATACATTTTTTCTTTTTCATACTTTTCTTTATTTGTTTTCTTTTTTTAATTCCTTTTTTTTTTTAAATTTTTATTCCTTTCTTTTTTTTGAAACTCTTTTTATCCCCTTTCTCCCCCCTCACGATTTGGGATCTCTTCTGATTTGGTTAAAGCATATTTTCCTAGGGTTGTTGCCACCCTTTTAGTATTTTACTTGCTCCTTCATACACTCTTATTTGGACAAAATGACAAGGCAGAAAAATTCACCACAAAAAAAAAGAACAAGAGGCAGTACCGAAGGCTAGGGACCTAATCAATACAGACATTGGTAATATGTCAATCTAGAATTCAGAATGACAATTCTCAAGGTTCTAGCCGGGCTTGAAAAAGGCATGGAAGATAATAGAGAAACCCTCTCGGGAGATATAAAATCCCTTTCTGGAGAAATAAAAGAACTAAAGTCTAACCAAGTTGAAATCAAAAAAGCTATTAATGAGGTGCAATAAAAAATGGAGGCTCTCACTGCTAAGATAGATGAGTTAGAAGAAAGAATTAGCGATATAGAAGACTAAATGACAGAGAATAAAGAAGGTGAGCAAAAGAGGGACAAATAGCTACTGGACCACGAGGGGAGAAACGAGAGATAAGTGACACCATAAGATGAAACAACATTAGAATAATTGGGATTCCAGAAGAAGAAGAAAGAGAGAGGGGAGCAGAAGGTATACTGGAGAGAATTATTGGGGAGAATTTCCCCAATATGGCAAAGGGAACGAGCATCAAAATTCAGAAGGTTCAGGAATGCCCCTCAAAATCAATAAGAATAGGCCCACACCCTGTCACCTAATAGTAAAATTTACAAGTCTTAGTGACGAAGAGAAAATCCTGAAAGCAGCCTGGGAAAAGAAGTCTGTAACATACAATGGTAAAAATATTAGATTGGCAGCTGACTTAGCCACAGAGACCTGGCAGGCCAGAAAGAGCTGGCATGATATTTTCAGAGCACTAAATGAGAAAAACATGCAGCCAAGAATACTATATCCAGCTAGGCTATCATTGAAAATAGAAGGAGAGATTAAAAGCTTCCAAGACAAACAAAAACTGAAAGAATTTGCAAACACCAAACCAGCTCTACAGGAAATATTGAAAGGGGTCCTCTAAGCAAAGAGAGAGCCTACAAGTGGTAGATCAGAAAGGAACAGAAACAATATATAGTAACAGTCACCTTACAGGCAATACAATGGCACTAAATTCATATCTCTCAATAGTTACCCTGAATGTTAATGGGCTAAATGCCCCAATCAAAAGACACAGGGTATCAGAATAGATAAAAAAACAAAACCCATCTATCTGATGCCTCCAAGAAACCCATTTTAAGCCCGAAGACACCTCCATATTTAAAGTGAGGGGATGGAAAATAATTTACCATGCTAATGGACATCAGAAGAAAGCAGGGGTGGCATCCTTACATCAGATCAATTAGATTTTAAGCTAAAGACTATAATAAGAGATGAGGAAGGACACTATACCATACTCAAAGGGTCTGTCCAACAAGAAGATCTAACAATTTTAAATATCTATGCCCCCAATGTGGGAGCAGCCAACTATATAAACCAATTAATAACAAAATCAAAGAAACACATCAACAATAATACAATAATTGTAGGGGACTTTAACACTCCCCTCACTGAAATGGACAGATCATCCAAGCAAAAGATCAACAAGGAAATAAAGGCCTTAAATGACACACTGGACCAGATGGACATCACAGATATATTCAGAACATTTCATCCCAAAGCAACAGAATACACCTTCGTCTCTAATTCACATGGAACATTCTCCAGAATAGATCACATCCTGGGTCCTAAACCCGGACTCAACCGGTATCAAAAGTTTGGGATCGTTCCCTGCATATTTTCAGACCACAATGCTCTGAAGCTAGAACTCAACCACAAGAGGAAGTTTGGAAAGAACCCAAATACATGGAGACTAAACAGCATCCTTCTAAAGAATGAATGGGTCAATTGGGAAATTAAAGAAGATTTGAAAAAAATCATGGAAACAAATGATAATGAAAACACAACGGTTCAAAATCTGTGGGACACAACAAAGGCAGTCCTGAGAGGAAAATATATAGCGGTACAAGCCTTTCTCAAGAAACAAGAAAGTGGGGTGCCTGGGTGGCTCAGTGGGTTGAAGCCTCTGCCTTCAGCTCAGGTCATGATCCCAGGGTCCTGGGATTGAGCCCAATGTTGGGCTCTGCTCCGAGGGGAGCCTGCTTCCTTCTCTCTCTCTCTCTGCCTGCCTCTCTGCCTACTTGTGATTTCTCTCTCTGTGTCAAATAAATAAAATCTTTAAAAAAAAAAAAAAAAAACAAGAAACATCTCAGGTGCACAACCTAACCCTACACCTAAAGCAGCTGGAGAAAAAACAAGAAAGAAACCCTAAGCCCAGCAGGAGAAGAGAAATCATAAAGATCAGAGCAGAAATCAATGAATTAGAAACCAAAAAAAAAAAAAAAAAAAAAAAACAATAGAATAAATCAACAAAACTAGGAGCTGGTTCTTTGAAAGAATTAATAAAATTGATAAACCCCTGGCCATACTTATCAAAAAGAAAAGAGAAAGGACCCAAATTAATAAAATCATGAATGAAAGAGGAGAGATCACAACTAACACCAAAGAAATACAAACTATTATAAGAACATACTATGAGCAACTCTACGCCAACAAATTTGACAATCTGGAAGAAATGGATGCATTCCTAGACACATATAAACTACCACAACTGAACCAGGAAGAAAGAGAAAGCCTGAACAGACCCATAACCAGTAAGGAGATTGAAACAGTCATTAAAAATCTCCAAACAAACAAAAGCCCAGGTCCAGACGGCTTCCGGGGGGAATTCTACCAAACATTTAAAGAAGAACTATTCATCCCTGGGCTACAAGGATGGTTCAACATTCGCAAATCAATCAATGTGATACAACAAATTAATATGAGAAGAGAGAAGAACCACATGGTCCTCTCAATTGATGCAGAAAAAGCATTTGACAAAATCCAGCATCCGTTCCTGATTAAAACGCTTCAAAGTATAGGGATAGAGGGAACATTCCTGAACCTCATCAAATCTATCTATGAAAGACCAACAGCAAATATCATCCTCAATGGGAAAAAGCTTGCAGCCTTCCCATTGAGATCAGGAACAAGACAAGGATGCCCACTTTCACCACTCTTGTTCAACATAGTATTAGAAGTCCTAGCAACAGCAATCAGACAACAGAGAGAAATAAAAGGTATCCAAATTGGTAATGAAGAAGTCAAACTCTCTCTCTTCGCAGATGACATGAATCTTTATATGGAAAACCCAAAAGACTCCACCCCCAAACTACTAGAACTCATACAGCAATTCAGCAATGTGGCAGGATACAAAGTCAATGTGCAGAAATCAGTGGCTTTCTTATACACTAACGATGAAAATACAGAAAGGGAAATTAGAGAATCGATTCCATTTACTATAGCACCAAGAACCATAAGATACCTGGGAATAAACCTAACTAAAGAGGTAAAGGATCTGTACTTGAGGAACTACAGAACACTCATGAAAGAAATTGAAGAAGACACAAATAGATGGAAGACCATTCCATGCTCTTGGATCAGAAGAATAAACATTGTTAAAATGTCTATACTGCCTAGAGCAATCTATACTTTTAATGCCATTCCGATCAAAATTCCACCGGCATTCTTCAAAGAGCTGGAGCAAATAATCCTAAAATTTGTATGGAATCAGAAGAGACCCCGAATCACTAAGGAAATGTTGAAAAACAAAAATAAAGCTGGCAGCATCACCTTACCTGATTTCAAGCTTTATTACAAAGCTGTGATCACCAAGACAGCATGGTACTGGCATAAAAACAGACACATAGACCAGTGGAACAGAGTAGAGAGCCCAGATATGGACCCTCAACTCTATGGTCAATTAATCTTTGACAAAACAGGAAAAAATATACAGTGGAAAAAAGACAGTCTCCTCAATAAATGGTGCTGGGAAAACTGGACAGCTATATGTAGAAGAATGAAACTCGACCATTCTCTTACACCGTACACAAAGATAAACTCAAAATGGATAAAAGACCTCAACGTGAGACAGGAATCCATCAGAATCTTAGAGGAGAACATAGGCAGTAATCTCTTTGATATCAGCCACAGCAACTTCTTTCAAGATACGTCTCCAAAGGCAAAGGAAACAAAAGCGAAAATAAACTTCTGGGACTTCATCAAAATCAAAAGCTTCTGCACAGCAAAGGAAACAGTCAAAAAAACAAAGAGGCAACCCACGGAATGGGAGAAGATATTTGCAAATGACAGTACAGACAAAAGATTGATATCCAGGATCTATAATGAACTCCTCAAACTCAACACACACGAAACAGACAAACACATCAAAAAATGGGCAGAAGATATGAACAGACACTTCTCCAATCAAGAAATACAAATGGCTATCAGACACATGAAAAAATGCTCATCATCATTAGCCCTCAGGGAGATTCAAATTAAAACCACATTGAGATATCACCTTACACCAGTTAGAATGGCCAAAATTAACAAAACAGGAAACAACATGTGTTGGAGAGGATGTGGAGAAAGGGGAACCCTCTTCCACTGTTGGTGGGAATGCAAGTTGGTGCAGCGTCTTTGGAGAACAGTGCGGAGATTCCTCAAGAAATTAAAAATAGAACTTCCCTATGACCCTGCAATTGCACTCCTGGGTATTTACCCCAAAGATACAGATGTCGTGAAAAGAAGGGCCATCTGTACCCCAATGTTTATAGCAGCAATGGCCACAGTCGCCAAACTATGGAAAGAACCAAGATGCCCTTCAACGGATGAATGGATAAGGAAGATGTGGTCCATATACACTATGGAGTATTATGCCTCCATCAGAAAGGATGAATACCCAACTTTTGTAGCAATATGGACGGGACTGGAAGAGATTATGCTGAGTGAAATCAGTCAAGCAGAGAGAGTCAATTATCATATGGTTTCACTTATTTGTGGAGCATAACAAATAGCATGGAGGACAAGGGGTGTTAGAGAGGAGTAGGGAATTTGGGTAAATTGGAAGGGAAGGTGAACCTTGAGAGACTATGGACTCTGAAAAACAATCTGAGGGGTTTGAAGTGGCGGGGGGGTGGGAGGTTGGGGTACCAGGTGGTGGGTATTATAGAGGGCACAGCTTGCATTGAGCACTGGGTGTGGTGAAAAAATAATGAATACTGTTTTTCTTAAAATAAATAAATAAATATTAATTTTAAAAAAAGTTTAATGAATAAAATAAGTTTTCTGAAATGTTTTTCATAAAAAAAAAATAAAGAAGAACTAATTCCTATTCTCCTGAAACTGTTCCAAAAAATAAAAAAGGAAGGAAAACTTCCAAACTCTTTTTATGAGGCCAACATCACCTTGATCCCAAAACCAGCAAGGATCCCATGAAAAAAGAGAGCTATAGACCAATATCCTTGATGAACACAGATGCGAGAATTCTCACCAAAATACTAGCCAAGAGGATTCAACCGTACATTAAAAGGATTATTCACCACGACCAAGTGGGATTTATTACAGTGCTGCAAGGTTGGTTCAATATCCACAAATCAGTCAATGTGATACAACACATCAATAAAAGAAAGAACAAGAACCATATGATACTCTCAATAGATGCTGAAAAAGCATTTGACAAAATACAGCATCCCTTCCTGATCAAAACGCTTCAAAGTGTAGGGATAGAGGGCACATACCTCAATATCATCAAAGCCATCTATGAAAAACCCACCGCGAATATCATTCTCAATGGAGAAAAACTGAAAGCTTTTCCACTAAGGTCAGGAACATGTCAGGGATGTCCGTTATCACCACTACTATTCAACATAGTACTAGAATTCCTAGCCTCAGCACAGACAACTAAAGGAAATTAAAGGCATCCAAATCGGCAAAGAAGAAGTCAAACTTTCACTCTTCGCAGACGATGTGATACTATATGTGTAAAACCCAAAAGACTCCACTCTAAAACTACTAGAACTTGTACAGGAATTCAGTAAAGTGTCAGGATATAAAATCAATGCACAGAAATCAGTTTCATTTCTCTACACCAACAACAAGACAGAAGAAAGAGAAATAAAGGAGTCAATCCCATTTACAATTGCATCCAAAACCATAAGATACCTAGGAATAAACCTAACCAAAGAGGCACAGAATCTATACTCAGAAAACTATAAAGTACTCATGAACAAAATTGAGGAAGACACAAAAAAATGGAAACATGTTCCATGGTCCTGGATTGGAAGAATAAATACTGTGAAAATGTCTATGCTACCTAAAGCAATCTACACATTTAATGCAATTCCTATCAAAGTACCATCCATCTTATTCAAAGACATGGAACAAATAATCCTAAAATTTATATGGAACCAGAAAAGACCTCAAATAGCCAAAGGAATATGGGAAAAGATAGCCAAAGTTGGTGGCATCACAATTCTGGACTTCAAGCTCTATTACAAAGCTGTCATCATCAAGACAGCATGGTATTGGCACAAAAACAGACACATAGATCAATGGAACAGAATAGAGAGCCCAGAAATAGACCCTCAACTCTATGGTCAACTAATCTTCAACAAAGCAGGAAAGAATGTCCAATGGAAAAAAGACAGCCTCTTCAATAAATGGTGTTGGGAAAATTGGACAGCCACATGCAGAAAAATGAAATTGGACCATTTCCTTACACCGCACATGAAAATAGACTCAAAATGGATGAAGGACCTCAATGTGAGAAAGGAATCCATCAAAATCCTTAAGGACAACACAGGCAGCAACCTCTTGAACCTCAGCCGCAGCAACATCTTCCTAGGAACATCGCCAAAAGCAAGGGAAGCAAGGGCAAAAATGAAATATTGGGATTTTATCAAGATCAAAAGCTTTTGCACAGCAAAGGAAACAGTGAACAAAATCAAAAGACAACTGACAGAATGGGAGAAGATATTTGCAAACGACATATCAGATAAAGGACTAGTGTCCAAAATCTATAAAGAACTTAGCAAACTCAACACCCCAAGAACAAATAATCCAATCAAGAAATGGGCAGAGGACATGACCAGACATTTCTGCAAAGAAGACATCCAGATGGCCAACAGACACATGAAAAAGTGCTCCACATCACTCGGCATCAGGGAAATACAAATCAAAACCACAATGAGATATCACCTCACACCAGTCAGAATGGCTAAAATCAACAGGTCAGGAAATGACAGATGCTGGCGAGGATGCGGAGAAAGGGGAACCCTCCTAAACTGTTGGTGGGAATACAAGCTGGTGCAACCACTCTGGAAAACAGCATGGAGGTTCCTCAAAATGTTGAAAATAGAACTGCCCTATGACCCAGCAATTGCACTACTGGGTATTTACCCTAAAGATACAAACGTAGTGATCCAAAGGGGCACGTGCACCCGAATGTTTATAGCAACAATGTCCACGATAGCCAAACTATGGAAAGAACCTAGATGTTCATCAACAGATGAATGGATAAAGAAGAGGTGGTATATATACATAATGGAATACTATACAGCCATCAAAAGAAATGAAATCTTGCCATTTGCAACAACATGGATGGAACTAGAGCGTATCATGCTCAGTGAAATAAGTCAAGTGGAGAAAGACAACTATCATATGATCTCCCTGATATGAGGAAGTGGTGATGCAACATGGGGGCTTAAGGGGGTAGGAGAAGAATAAATGAAATAAGATGGGATTGGGAGGGAGACAAACCATAAGTGACTCTTAATCTCACAAAACAAACTGAGGGTTGCTGGGGGGAGGGGGGTTGGGAGAAGGGGGGTGGGATTATGGACATTGGGGAGGGTATGTGCTTTGGTGAGTGCTTTGAAGTGTGTAAACCTGGCGATTCACAGACCTGTACCCCTGGGGATAAAAATATATGTTTATAAAAAATAAAAAAATTAAAAAAATAAAGAGACAAAAATGTATTTTTTAAATATTTATGTATTTATTTATTTGAGAGAGACAAAGAATGAGAGAAAGAGAGAAAGAGAGAGAGAGAGAGAGAATGAGCCAGTGCAGGTAGGTGCAGAGGGAGAGGAGAGAAAAGAATCTCAAGCAGACTCCCGGGCTGAGCACAGAGCTGATACAGGGCTCGATCCCAAAACTCCAAGATCGTGACCTGAGTTGAAATCAAGAGCCGACCACTTAACTGAATGAGCCATCCAGGTGCCTCGCATATTTTTTAAGATGCAGTGAAGTTTGGGATCGAAGCACTATGGCTTTTGCTATCAAACAGGAGTGGATTAGTGTTTTAACTCCCTGCTCGTTGTCTCAGGAATTCTATAAAGTTTGCTTAATCCCTGATGCTTCTGTTTTCCCATTAAAGGGTTAACAATAGTGGCTGACTCCCTTAGTGGCTGTCAAGATTTAAATCGTTAATGAACAAAAAGCAGTTAGTGCAGTAACTGGTGTGGACTGGAACTCAAAAAATGCCACTGGAATTGGAATGTCTATTCTGATTGAATTGTGTTTTTAAATAATGAAAATGCTTCTGTGGATCTCCTCATTATGTATTGTAGGAAGAGCTGATATTCAAAACATACACAGACCCATACAGTATCTGTAATGTCTACAGACATGAATCTGAACCACCATCTCACCCATCAGAACAGTCCACTCTATCCTGTTGCTAGAACCCAAAAGTTAAATATCTGTAATGATGGGGATCCTGGGTGGCTCAGTCAGTTAAGCCTCTGCCTTCGGCTCTGGTCATGATCCCAGTGTGCTGGGATACAGCCAGGCATCGGGCTCTCTGCTCTGTAGGGAGCCTGCTTCTCCCTCTCCCGCTCCCCCTGCTCTTATTCCCTCTCTTGCTGTGACTCCCTCTGTCAAATAAATAAATAAACTCTAAAAAATAAAATAAAATTAGGGTGCTTGGGTGGCTCCATCGGTTAAGCATCTGCTTTCAGCTCAGGTCATGGTCCTGGGGTCCTGGGATCAAGACCCCAGGTGGGCTCCCCACTCAGCGGAGAGCCTGCTTTTCCCTCTCCCTCTGCCTGCTTCTCCCTCCTGCTTGTGCTCTTTCTCTCTCTCTGTCAAGTAAATAAATAAAATCTTTTAAAAAATTAAATAAATAAATGAATGAATGAATATCAGTAATGAGATGGAAGATTTTTAAATCATACAGTGAGAGGAAGCTTCATGTCTACATCATGTTAAAACTGTTCTCATGTTCTTCAGTTTTGTATTTTTATGAATTAGGAAGTTACACAGGGAGACACAATCCTCTTTCAGTTTTCTGAGATAACAAAACACGTGATCAGATTTTGAAGAAATCACCCTATTAAATAGAACAAGGGAAATAAGCCAAGACGGGATTAATAAACTTGCTATCATAAGCTCCTTAACGTTACTTTTCAGATTGTAGTAAAAACCACAGAAGAAGAAAAACACGATTCTTAAAATTAAGTTGAACTAAGGAATTAAGGCAAGTATCAATTATCTTGTGTGAGAAAGAGTTAATGAAACTTTATGTACTGAGTGCGGACTCACCAATATTTTAAATATCTATCTGCATACAACTTAATGCAGCTTCATATTTCCAAAGCCTTTTTAAATATTATAAAAGAAGAATTTCAATATTTAATTTCTTCAGTATGCTCAAGATATTGCATCAGTGTTCCAATAAAATGAGCAGGTATGATTTACGTGGGTATCGTACTGATTGGGGACCAAAAGGCAGGCTGAGGGCAAAGCACAAACAGTCTGCAATCTTCCCACCCTCCCTTCATGACCCCCCACCATTAGATATATGTGGCATTCCTTGGTACTCCTGACTGCCCTAGAAAGGGTAAAACAAGTGTTTAACTGATAGAGATCACACTCGGGTAGGACCTAAGTCTCTACCACTTTGCAACAGTCTTAATGACTGACAAGAAAAAAGCCATCTCCAGAAACCTATAGATTCAATTTTCTGAACCCGAACAACACCCTCCCCTCCAGAGGACAGAAAATCTTACATAACCAGTCACCCCTTACAACTCCAGAGCAGCTCTATCTGCACATGTCCTGTCTGCACGCTTTAATAAAACAACCTTTTTGCACCAAACATGTCTCCAGAATTCTTTCTTGGCCACGGGCTCCAAACCCTAACACTTCAAACCACATTGATATTGTTACCAGCTGGCTAGAACCCTAAGACATGTCCTTGACTGCCTACCTGCTTGTACTCACCGACCTTCGTCCCCCATGTGTCCTTAAGCTTTTCTTTCCAGCTTATCTCTCAGCTCAGGCAAATGGGAAGCAAAAGCAAGGGAAAGCACCTGCCCTCACCTGACCTCTAGGGAGCCCAGACCACCTAGACCAGTTGAGGCTTAGCCCCTGACTCCCACCTTCACAGATAGACCTTGGAGTGAGTTCTAGAATGACTGACAACTACCTTTACTTCATCTTAATATTAAAAATTCCACACAAGGAGGAGCGCAATCTAATTTTCATAGCATTCAATGACTGTCTAGGCACGTCTCCTGAAAGTGCAGGCGTGACCTTATGTCCACCTCCGCATAGGAGGACCAAGCTTCCCTAACTAAATATGCATCCTAGCCCTAATTAAAGGAATGCATCATCCCTTGCTGAGGGCCTCAAGCATTCCCCCTGTTCTCCCTATTTGATGCAAATAAAGTTTTCTTTTGTGCAACAAGCTTCTGACTCACCAAGGAGGAACTCAACTTGGTTCAGTTAGAATTCCTCCAGATGCCTAACTACCCTGGCTGCAATGAATCCTCTGAGGAGATGTTGAATAAAAACTTTTTTTTCACTTAGGCTTTTTTCTATAAAAGTAAATCCATTAGAAGGCCATAGAAATACAATTCAGTCAATGTGCATTGTTAATGATGAGGTAATCTCTTAATGGTTCCCTTTGGGTCACTTGAGTTTTACTTAAATATACATTTTAGGGGCAACCGGATGTCTCAGTTGGGTAAGCGACCTACTCTTGATTTTGGCTCAGGTTGTTATCTCACAGTTGTGAGATCAAGATCCCCTCATCTGGCACGGCACTTGGCCTAGGGTCTGCTTGAGATGCCCTCTCTCCCTCTGCCCTTCCCTCCACTTGTGCTCTCTAAATGGATGAATGAATGAATGAAATCTTAAAATATACATTTTAACCTGTACCTCTGGGACTAATAATACATTATATGTTAATAAAAAAACTTAAAAATTTTAAAAAATACATTTTAAATAGCAAAGTCTCTGTCAAACTAAGAAAAAGGGACTGTTTATTTACTTGAGATTTTATTTTAAATCAAAATCCATGTAAGCAGTGACTTAAAAAAAAAAAAAAGATTTTATTTATTTATTTATTTGACAGAGAGAAACAGAGAGACAGAGAGAGGGATCACAAGTAGGCAGAAAGGCAGGCAGAGAGAGAGGAGGAAGCAGGCTCCCGGAGGAGCAGAGAACCTGAAGTGGGGCTCAATCCCAGGAACCTGGGATCATGACCCGAGCCGAAGGCAGAGGCTTTAACCCACTGAGCTACCCAGGTGCCCCTAAGCAGTGACTTTTGAGGAAGATAAAGAGGGTTTCAAGATTTACTATTTTTAATGCATTTCAATTTAACTGCATTTTCCAAATCAACAGGTATAGCTTATGTATAAAAAGGAACAAAAGAAAATTTAATAATTAAACTGAAAATTATGAATTATAATCCTTTAGTTCAGTAAATATGACACCTTTTAAAATGTGTGCTCCTGGGGTGCCCAGGTGGCTCTGACTGTTAAGCATCAGGCTCTTGGTTTCTGCTCAGGTCGTGATCTCGTTATCTTAGGGTCATGAGATCAAGCCTTGTCTCAGGCTGTGGACTCAGCCTTGAGGCTGCTTAAGACTGTCTCTCCCAGGGCACCTGGGTGGCTCACTGGGTTGGGCCTCTGCCTTTGCCTAGAGTCGTGGTTTTGGGGTCCTGGGATTGAGCCCCACGTCAGACTCTCTGCTTGGTGGGGAGGCTGCTCCTTGCCCCCACACCCCGCCTGCCTCTCTGCCCACTTATGATCTGTCTACCAAATAAATAACTAAAATTTAAAAAAAAAGACTGTCTCTCCCTCTCCTCCCCTCCCTCATTCTCTCTCTCTCTCCCTCCCTTCAAAATAAATCAATAAAATCTTTAGAAAAAAAATTTAAAAATAAATAATAAACTGTGTTCTCCTCTAAACTTATATATATTATTTCTGAATTTCTACCTACCCCAGTTAATAAAAATAAGTACAGTCATTACTAATTAATAACCAACCATGCAAATGGAAATTCCAGATCCTGAAGAAAAGCTATAAGGTTAAGAATGCAGTTCTTAAAAAGGTTGCAAAATCAATACAGAAATGAAGGATGATAGTAATGTGGACAAATGGAGGAAACACAAAAGATCGTAATTGATATTAAAATTTTTCAGTCAGATATTTTAACAAAGAACTGATTGTTGAAGGTAATTATTTTTCTATTCACAATGTGAATGGATAAAACGGACTGGCAGGAAGCAGACAAGGTGATCAATACCAAGAAATCGAAATTAATGAACTGAGGAAGAATAATCGGCTACCCACCCCGTTACTTGCTTCCTTCATTTGCACATCTCTTGGTAGAAGAGGGAAAGAAAAACACATCAAAGGGCTGGTTTTTAGAGAAGTTACCTGACTTAGTGTTTCTATGAAATTTAAATCCTTTTTAAATGTAAATTATGTCTTTATTCCATCTGTGCATTCTTGAGTCAAATTTTTTTAACCTAAATTATTCTTTCATTCCCCCCTGGGGGCGATCCTTTGCTGTGCACCCAGACACCATGTTGCAGCAGCACCTTCTTCCCATCAATTACCAGATGGTGTGGGTTGCCTTGATCTGCTTTCTGAAATGTAATGAGTGGGTATGTTTTCCTTCTTCTCTGCTCAGCTCTACGCAAATTTTTCTGGAGCTCTTGAGTTTAGTGGTTTGGTGGTTATGAAATAAAAAATGATCAAGCTACAACTCCTAATTTATTTACATATTACCTAGACTTGAATATGGTTGTTTTTTTGTTGTTGTTCTTGTTTTTTAAGATTTTATTTATCTGAGATAGAGCTCTTGCAAGAGAGCATGAGTGCAGGAGTGGCAGTCACAGTGCAGGGGCAGAGGGAGAGGGAGAAGCAGACTCCCCGCTGAGCAGGAAGCCCCATATGGGGCTGGATCCCAGGACTCTGAGAGCATCATCTGATCAGAAGGTAGAGGCCCAATCGACTGAGCCACCCAGGTGCCTTTTGAATATGGTTCTTAGTCAATGACACGCATTGCTCACTTCATAGAATGAAATGTAAATGAAACCATTTATATAAAAAGTTTAGCTTAGTTCTTGGAAAATATTGCCTTAAATGAATAATGGCAATTTCTTACTGTTTTCTAGATGTTTCCTATTGTCTATTTACCTAGAGCCAGGTTATGTTACTCATGTCATTGGCTGTCCTACTTTTTTTTTTTAATGTCTTTTGTTTCAACTGTACAAATACTACATGAATTAACATTATAAAAAAAGGAAACAAAACAGAACAAATATTGAACTCCAACTTGATACCTCTGTAACCAAATGTATCTCTCTACAGACTGTTTACTGCCAGTTCCTTAGCCCTTTTATTACACATAGGTGCTATATCCATTATATTTGTATAAAAGACGACACAATATAATTCTACTGCAAGAATCATTCAGGTAACTGTTCAATGCATGTTACTTGATATTATAATTAACATTATTACTGTTGCTATTAGCATTGACAATAACAGTAATAGTAGTAGTATAAATAGTAGTATTATAAAACAATAAGTCATTAGGCATACTCAGAGGAGGACGACACAGTAAGGTCAAACAAGCAAGAATTACAGGTAGAAAATCCCACATCCTTGGGTGTACTTGGTTCCACAATACCTATATAAAATTTGAAACATAAAGAAAAGTCTGCTAAGGGTCTTGTGACATTGTGAGGCAAAAGAGAGTCACTCAATAGATATTTATTAAGAAGTGAACATATATTATGTTTTCCTACCGTGTTCCAGACTCCGTGCTGGGCTCCGAATATAAATGCTGAGTTCTGGACTCGGACAACAACTAAAAGATATGCAGGAGCTGGCTAGATGGCTTTGGGCAAAAAAGTAATCATACAGTGTGGGGTAAAGCCCAGTGACAAAGGATGCAAAACAGCTCAAAAACCTAAAAATTATGCAACTGGCCAGAGGTGAGAAAGGGAGATTGAGCATCAAGATAGAGCATCTAAAGAGATGGGCAGATTACATCCGGCGCTGAAAGCCTTATCTGAGAGGATCAGCTATCCTAAAGTTGTGAAAGTACCATTAAAGGAAGTGCTTTAAGCCAAAGAGCAATAAAATCAGATTTCACTTTGGGGAGGGGGAAGTGGGAGAGGTCACTATGTCTGCAGATTAAGGACAGAGAGAAGAAATGAGAGAGAAGTCATTCCCATACACATTTTGATATTTTAGAGTGGTACTAGCATCATTGTGAAGGAAATTTAAAAAAAAGAAAAAAGGGCATGGAGTATAGGCACATTTTGGTGATAATGACAGTGGAACACTTGTCTGGATAGGGGGTGACTGGCTTAAAAGCAGTTAGGAGAGATGCCCAAGATTCTGATGTAGGTCCCTAGTGGAATGGCAGTGCCATTTACTAAAACAAGGAAGACTAGGGTACAAGCAGTGTGGAAAGAGGCAGGAGTATTTGAAATACTCAATTTGTGGCTCCCCATGAAAATTCAAGTGAAAATTGCACCTCACAAAAGGGTACATAAATATAATTCAAAATATACTCTCCCTCTCCCCCCTCATCCACAATTCTGCATTCTGTGGTTTCAGCGACCTGTGGTCTAAAGGGCAGATGATCCTCTAAAGGTCAAGGAATGGAAGGTCAAAAGTAACATAATGATGTCAAAATGTCACAACGTCATTCAGCTTATCACACAGACATTTCAACATCTCACAGCAACACAATAAGGAGGGCAAGGACTATACAATAGTATATTTTCAGAGTATATTTTCACATTCATATAACTTTATGTTTGTATATTGTTGTAATTGTTCTATTTTACTAGTTACTATTTTAATCTCTTACTGTGTCTAATTCATAAATTAAGCTTCATCATAGGGATGTTCACTTAGGAAAAAACACTCTATATAGGGTTCGGTACTATCCACAGTTTCAGGTATGCATGAGGCATCTTGAAGGTATCCCCCAAAGGAAAAGGGGAGATGACTGCATTTAGAATTTATCAGCATAGAGACTGCATTGGAAACCAGACAGCTGAGTTTTTCAGGGGTTGAAAATTTCCTGGAAGCAGAAAAACAGAGTCCTTAGGACTGATCCTTAGCCCACTTTCTTGAAACTTTTTAAAAACATATATTTTATTTATTTCTTTGACAGAGATAGAAAGCACACAAGCAGGGGGAGTCGCAGGCAGAGAGGGAGAAGGAGAAGCAGACCCCCATTGAGCAGGGAGCCCGATGTGGGGCTCGACCCCAGGACCCCAAGATTGTGACCCGAGCTGAAGGCAGATGTCCAACAACTGAGCCACCCAGGTGCCCCATTTTTTTTGAAACTTTTAAAAAATTAAGACTTCGGGTTTTTTTTTTTTTTTATTGTTGTAGTTGTTGCTTTGTCTTGTTTTGTTTTTAAAGACCTTTTTTTAAAAAAATTTATTTGACAGAGAAGATCACAAGTGGGCAGAGAGGCAGGCAGAGGGATAAGAAGGGAAGCAGGCTCCCTGTTGAGCAGAGAGCCTGATGCAGGGCTGGATCCCGGGACCCTGGGATCATGACCTGAGCTGAAGACAGAGGCTTTAACCCACTGTGATGCCCAGGCACCCCTTGTTTTGTTTTTACAGCAGTTTAAAGTTCACTGCAAAATTGGGGTTTACTCTCTGCCTATACCCATGCACAGTTTCCCCCAATATCAGCATCTCCCTGCAGAGTGGGATGTTGGTTACAAAGGAAAAACCTACACTGACACGTGATTATCACTGAAAGGCCGTAATCTCTTCACTCCAGTTCACTCTTGGTGTTCCCCACTCTATGCGTTTGGACAAATGTATAATGATATTTATTCATCATCATGGTATCGTACAGAGTATTTGCACAGCCCTAAAAAGCCTCTGCTCTCTGACTATTCATTCCTCTCCTACCTCCTTAACTCTCAATAACCGTTGATCTTTTTACCTTCTCACAGCTGGCCTTTTCCAGAATGGAATATAATTAGAATGGTGGAGAATGTAGCCTTTTCAGATTGGCTTCTTTCATTTAGAAACTTAAGTTTCATTTAGTTCCCTGTTCATCTACTTCCTATCATTAAGTTCATTTAGTTCCACCAAGTTGCATTGAAGTAGCCTCCATGTCTTTTCACGGCAGTTCATTACTTTTTAGTGCTGAATAATACTCCATTTTTCTGGGGATACCACAGTTTATTTCTCCATCCACATACTGAAGGGCCTCTTGGTTGCTTCCAAATTCTGGCAATTACAAATAAAGCTGCTATGAACAATTGTGTGTAGGCTTTGGAAGAGACCTAAGTTTTTAATTTCCTTGGTTGATACCAAAGAGCTTGATTGCTAGATCATATGTTAAGAGTATATTCAGTCTTATAAGAAACCACCAAAGTGTCTTCCAAAGTGGCTGTGCCATTTTGCATTCCCATCAGCAGAAGATGAGAGCTCTTGTAGCTTCAGTTCCTCACCAGCATTTGGTGCTAACAGGGTAGTAACAGGGTGTGGTCATTCTAATATCACGTAGTGGTATCTCAGTATCATTTTAATTTTCATTTCCCTGACATGATTTGCATGTCTTCTATGGTGAGGTGTGTTAAGATCTTTGGCCTCTTTTAAAATCGTGTTGTTTTTCTTATTGTGGCCTCTCAAGAGCTCTTTGTTATTTTTCACAATAGTCCTTTATCAGATGTGTCTTTTACAAATCTGGGGGGAAGAAAAAAAAAAGAAAGGATTCTCCATGGAACTATGAGCAGTTGCACTTGGTGAAGAGAGCAGCAAGCAGAATGGAAAATAATCATTGTTGAGCGTGGAGCGGGATGAAGAAAAATGCGAATGTACAGGACAGTGATGGGAAGGTGTGTGCACGAAATACCAAATCAAAGAGAAGATTTGATTCAGCAAGCGATGGAGAGCACAACCAGGTATTGAAGCAGGAAAGTGACTCAGTTAGAGCTGAATCCCCCATTTTCTTTATAAGCACAATTAGCCTTTGATTACATTGTGCCTTGTTAATATAATTAAACTTTCAAACCTGGGTTGCTGAGCACTGCCAAAGAAAAGTATACAATTGTTGGAATTAGTGCCATGGAAATTTATGTTCCCAGCTTCGGCAGTAACACCGGGAGTCCCATCAGCGGGCTGGTAAGCCCTTTACATATCCCTGGTCAGCGATTGTTTTTCCCCCCAAAAGGCTATAAGAAAGCTTCATCATTAAGCAGCCCTTTCTATAGAAATTATAGAGCTTCACTTTTGCATAAGAAAGGTCTGAGTTCAGATAACATAAAAACAGATCTAAAAAATAATGCATCTAGGTGACATCAGCTGACCTTAGCAAACTAGTTTTAATGATAACCTCCAACACATTCTTTGTAACGGAAAAGTTAATTTTAGTTAATATGATTTACCAATAGAGCCATTGCTTGACTCCTTTGGCTATTATTTTTTCTGTATAAAATCCATTTCTACCCATCAAGAATCGGAAAAAAATTCAGAAAAAGCAGGGCAACACAATAACACTTGTCACAGAGCTCTAGAATCATCAGTATAAGCACTAAACTATCACCAGTGATGTCAATTATGTAACGCTGATACCAAATGAACGATGGAGATTTGCAAAGTACTATACAGTGGGTGACACCTTGTAGCATTTTATTGGAGATTATATAATTAGTTAAGCCCTTTCAAAACCACAATGTATTCACCAAAACAGGAACATTGAAATCACCTGAAATATTTCAAACCTAACAAATTCATCTTCTATCTCTCCAAGATGAAGAGGCAAGGACAGGTGACCTTTAAACTATAGACTTGTGGGGCACCTGGATGGCTCAGTTGGTCAAGAGTCTGACTTCGGTCCAGGTCATGATCTCAGGGTCCTGGGATCGAGCCCGGCATAAAGCCCCATACTGGGCTCCAACACTCAGTGCAGAGTCTGCTACGCCCTCTCTCTCTCCTTCTGCCCTCCCCCAGCTCGTGCTCACTGTCTCTCATATAAATAAATAAAATATTCAGAAAAAAAAATTTAAAATAAACTGGAGTCATGTAGTTTTATCAGTCAACCGTATCTAAGGTGTATGTCACTGCAAAGCAATGGTTAAAGTCATATTCTATATTTGCGGTAGACCTACAAACTGTGGTCATGAAACACTAAAATATTACAAGCTTTAAAAGGAAGATAAAATTCTGATGAATTTTGGGAAATGTAATTCATTTTACTTCTTGAGCATCTTCTCAGTCAGAGGGGCTGGTGCGTTATATGGTGTGATGTGCGGGGGCGAATTAGAAACAGAATATCCCCCCCGCCCCGCCCCCGCCCACCTGCTCACTAGAGGACTACTCATTCTACCTCACTGTTACAATTTCAGAAGCCTTCACTTAAAATACGAAAACACTACTCAAAGATTACAAACTGATAAACAACTACTAGTTAATATGATTCAGGAACTATCTTCTAGATTAGCAATGCTGAAATCATGTGAGAAAAAAAGGAGAATGACTTCTAATAGAGTCTATTAATGTATGATGCTTGATATCCCCACCAGAACTTTTTAAAGTAGTATTATTAACAGCAGGAGGAAGACCCTCCCAAGTAGCCCAGTTCCCAGGCTCCCCCCTACCCCCCTACTACCCCCCACCCCTCTCCCCCTGCAATGGCAACAAGAGCATTTTGGAAAACACAAATGTTAATTCTCCCCATCCTTCTAAGGGTGAAGAGCTCCTGAGTTCTCCTGTGCTCCTAGCTATGAGAACTGAGAGACAAGGCAGCTAATAAGACAAAGTTCATGTAATTCTGCCTGTAAAAAAGGTAGACATTTCAACCCTAACAATCTGTATTCTTCATCCGCTCCAAGTGAGGAAGAGGAAGGATCATAACCTAGGGGTCAGAATGAGTTCCAGCCCCCAGGAGGAAGTTTGGATTCTGATGAAGAAAGCTCACCAATTCTGCAATTTGAACAGTTCTAATGTATTAGGTTATATACTGGGAGAAAATCATGCTGTTACAATAGTAAAGCATTTTATAACGGCTAAATGAGATACTGGTTTATTACACTCCCCAAATAAGCAATCGTCAAAATATGAAATAGAGGAATGTGGAGTGTAAACCACTCAAAACAAACAATAGTGCATGACTGAGTTGATCATTTCATTTCCAAGGAAATAGTTTATCTTTCCCAGTGAGGTTTTCAATTGGTTGGTCAGGTAATGTTTATGATCAGCAACGTTTATAGCTGTAAGAACTGTACTCTCACCAAGCAAACCGAAAAATTCCTTCCAAGAAAGAACTAGACATTTTCTTCTGAAAACTCCCTCCCAATTAATTATGTAAATACTGTCATACAACAGACTTAGGATCACTGTCACTGTGAAAAATAGTGTACAGATCATAATATTCAGATAACTTACTAGTATTTGAGAGTATTTTGGAAAAACAATGAATTCTTCCTTTTTTTTTTTTTTTTTAAGAGATTGTGTGAGCAGGGAGGGGAGGAGAGGGGAAGAAGGAGAGGGAAAGAGAGACTCTTAAGTAGGCTCTAAGCTCAGTGCAGAGGCCAACACTGGGCTTGATCTCAGGACCCTGAGCTCATGACCTGAGCCGAAATCAAGAGTCTGACACTTAACTGAGTGAGTCACCCAGGCTCCCCAACAGTGAATGCTTTCATTTGCAGTAAAGACCCTACTATAAACATTAGTGACTTCATCAACTATTTGTAAACATCAATGAATAAACAGATATTAGAAGATGGACACTACCGCCTCTGCTTCAGATCAATCAACAAACATTTTACCCTCTGCGTAGGCAACACTTTCTTCTGTGTCTGTCATTCAAACCTTTTAAAATCCACTTAAGAACTACAGAGGTGCTCATCAGTTTTAAAGTATACAGAGAAGGGTGCCTGGGTGGTTTGGTTGGTTAAGCATATGCTTTCAGCTCAGGTCATGATCCCAAGGTCCTGGAATTGAGCCCCACATTGGGCTCCTCTCTTAGCCGGGAGTCTGCTTCTCCTTCTCCCTCTGCACCTCCCCCTGCTTGTGCTCCTTCTCTCTCCCTCAAATAAATAAAATCTTTAAAATAAAAGAATAAATTATATGAAGAAAAATAGCCACCTAGGCACACATTATGAAATACACCTGAAGCAAAGAAATCTTGCAAATCAAGTAGCAAAATATGGGCCAATTTTTGCCACAAAGGCTTGAGCATTTTTTACTGGAATGTGCTAATATTCAAATAAATATCTGAATTTAACACAGAGTAGTCACTGAGTACCATATCCCTTACAATATAAAAACTATATGGAAACACACTCACACAGGGGCTCCTGGGTGGCTCAGTGGGTTAAGCCTCTGCCTTTGGCTCAGGTCATGATCTCAGGGTCCTGGAATCAAGCCCTGTGTCAGGCTTTCTGCTCAGTGGGGAGTTTGCTTCCCTTCCTCTCTCCCTGCCTGCCTCTCTGCCTACTTGTGATCTCCCTCTTTCTCTGTCAAATAAATAAATAAAATATTTGAAAAAAAAAAAAAGAAACACACAAACATACATTTCATGACTCACTAATAAAAAAGAAAAATAAATTTTAGGTCTTCATGACCAGCTTTCATTTACATAGACTTCTATGTGTATTAATATCAACTGTTGCCTTGTTTTGGATTTCTAAACACCATTTTCATTTAGATCAATCTGTTCATAAAACACAAAAAAAACCCACAGTATTCTAAAAAATTATTTTTAAAATATCAGTTTCTGCGCTATCCAAGATGTTTATTTGGGGAGACTGGAATTACAGATCCTTATAAATAATATCACTGGTGGCTCCTGGGCACATTATAACCCAGACTGATTACCAATTTTTTTTAAACAGACATGTGGAAGGAAAGAAAAATCTCCATTTTAAAATCATTTAGATAACCGTTCATGCTACCCACTATGTATGCATTAATCTATGTGTGTCACAAGGTAGCTACATACCTATTAATTTATCCGTATCTACTTATTTATATATAGCAAATTTTAAATTGTTCCTGGTGTAATGCAGTTATGGAAAATATCAAATGAAATATATAGCTTAGAAATATCTCTGCATGAACATATAACTTGAAAAAGGGAACTTGCTCATACTTATAGGATCTAAAGCTCAAGACTTTTTTCTCTGCCTTGCTGAAAAGTAGCTAATGTAACATTTTTTGATATTTTTTGTTATGTTTTGTTTTATTTATTTATTTGAGAGAGAGAGAGAGGACAAGTGGAGAGGGAAGGGGAAGACTCCTTGCTGAGCAGGGAGCCCTCCTCTATGCAGGGCTTGATCACAGAACCCTGAGACCATGACCTGAGATGAAGGTAGATGCTTAATGCACTAAGTCACCCAGATGCCCCTTGTTTTTGTTTTTTAACTTAGCAACACTGACCCCTTGCTGCACATTTTTTATAATGCTACTAAAATTAAGGAAGGATATATAACCTATGTAAATATCAGTGTAGTTATAATTTGGAAATTCTTTTCACCAACACTCCCAGTTATTAAATTTGGTTTTGATTTCAAGTCATGCTGAAAAATAAAGATTACCTGGCAAAATGTGAAATTATCTATGGATATAATTATCATTCTAGGGAAAAAGAGGAAAAAACACTAGGGACTCAATCTTTTACTCCATCTTTCCAATGTCTACCCCTACTTCCCAGAAAATCAGGAATATACCACCCTACCACAACATACACAAATACACACACATTTTCATATAAAACTCATGTGATGCAGAAATTGTTTCTTTATTAAAACTTGTCCCCATACTTAAATTTGACATCTTCTTAAAATAATAATAATACCCGAGGTTCTGATTATTTCTCTTATAAGATGATTCAATATCTCTGCATGAGATTAAAAAGTTTACTACATTGACTTTATTCAATTTAGAAAATAAATGTTCTTCAAAATTTAACACTGGGTCTAGAAAAACAAATTACAGTCATTTTTTATTATTCTAGCATTTTGATTAATTTTATGGCTGATTTTTGTCACATTAGTCTTCAAAGATTTTTATTATTATTTTTATGTGGTTGAAAGACACACACACACACACACACACACACACAGCACAAGCAGGGAGAGAGCAGCAAAGGGAGAGGGAAAAGCAGGCTCTCCACTGAGCAGGAAGCCCAATGCAGGCTTCAATCCTGGGACCGTGGGATCATGACCTGAGCCAAAGGCAGACACTCAATCAAGGGAGCCAGCCAGGCGCCTCTCTCACTTTAGCTTTAGTCACCATCTTGCCAACATATTAATGGGGGAAAATGAAAGGGTGGAAAAGAATATCAGTTATTTTTTTTATCTATTCTAGTAACTCTGATAAAAGATTATAGTAAAGGACAATATTGAAACCAACAAATCAGGTGTTCCTTGTGCTTTTTAGTCTCTATCTTCATTCTTTCATCTACAGAATGGAAGACACCCATTTTTTTCTCAGAAGTTACAAATACTCAAGTACATATGATCCATAAGAATATCCTCTTCTTTTTCCACTATGGTAATTTGGCGTCTGTTTTTCTTTCAAAATATGTTGCCTGTCCACAATTGTTTTTTAAATTTGAAATGGTACAGTGATGTGATGAATCACTGAATTCTTTTTTTTTTAATATTTATTTTATTTTTTTTCCAATTTATTTATTTTCAGAAAAACATTATTCATTATTTTTTCACCACACCCAGTGCTCCATGCAAGCCGTGCCCTCTATAGTACCCCTGGTACCCCAACCTTCCACCCCTGTCCACAATTTTTTGAAGAGACAAGGAAGAAACGAAGACAGAAGAGGAAGAAAAGTGAAGGAAGAGAATGAATGAAAAAAACAAATTCATTCATTGAGCGGGCTTTATAAAGCGCCTACCTTGGACCTAACACTGTTCTAGGTGTTAGGACCCAGGACCCAGGAGGCAAGTGATTAAAAACATTAACTATTAAAAATACACTGTTAGATTTTGATAGTATATTAGAAGATGCAGTTCTATTTTTTTAAAAAAGATTTTATTTATTTATTTGACAGAGGTCACAAGTAGGCAAGAGAGGCAGGCAGGGAGAGAGAGGAGGAAGCAGGCTCCCCGCAGAGCAGAGAGCCCAATGCGGGGCTCAATCTCAGGACCCCAAGATCATGACCTGAGCTAAAAGCAGAGACTTTAACCCACTGAGCCACCCAGGTGCCCCGATGTAGTTCTAGTATATACTAAGTTCAGTATTAGGAAGTTTCACATACATCTTCTTATTAAAATATACCAAAGCGAGATTTATATATAGTTATGTTAAGACAAAAACAAAGCAAAAGCACTTTCAGGACCTCAGGGAAATATACAAATAGCATTCATTTCATGGTTTAAGTAAAAATAGATTTTTAAAAAGGGCATATGTTGACTTTTTGACTGTCCCATCTCAAGAAAACTCAGATTCTACCTCACTTCCACTTTCTTCCCCATCCTGTAGCAAACACCAGACCTCAGGTAGGAAGCCTGTTTTCTCCCACCTCTCTGAAGTTCATGGGCTTTATCCAGGCTCAGGCGGGTCCCCATTCTTCCCAACCACCTTACATCCACACATGGGAATCCAAAAGGCTGCCCACTACACTGTGGGGAGGTTTGTACTTGAATGGAAAATTCTAGGGTCTCCATTGCCTGTAGCAATATAATATTTATCCACTCTCCAAAGAAAATTCTTTGGTACAATCACCACTGCTGTGTCTTAGTATAAGGAAATTTCCTCTTCTCATTATAGAACCTACAGAAGCCATATACCCCTTCTGTCCAACCTCCTCCTAGCAGGAGAATGCAGGGACTGATAAATGTTAGACAGGAGAATGTTCCTTCTGCGGATCTGTGCCTCTCTAAAGAAGAACAGATACACAAAAAGTTTAACATTTTTCAAGAATCCAACAGTAGTGACCTCTATTGTTCTAAGCACTTTCTTGACCAGACTGATCTTGAGACATGACCATGCTTCTTTCAACCTAAACTCTCTTGCCTCTTGTCCTTCTCTCTGACCTGGTTCTCCCCTATTCTTTTGTGAGAACTCTAACTCACTTCAAGTAATTTATATTTCTTCTTAGGTTGGTTCTTACATACACCATCTCAGCTAAACCATTCTTTCTTATCCAGAGAGGGATGCTGGCCAGAGAACCAGGACAGGTAGCTAAAGCAAGAGAGCCAAGTGGTCATGACCACTTTTTAGTGCTACACTAAACTATAAATAAAACCTGTTTGAGAAAACAGTTAATACAAAAGTGGAACAAGTAAATAATCTTCAGCTCCATAAATACTGAATCATATGGTACAAAGTATATATAATTGTACAGAGAAAGACAGCAATTATCATGAAAACCTGTCTTTTTTTCATTTCAAGATTCAACACTGTAATAAAAATACCTCTCTCTCTCCCTCTTTCTCTTTCTCTCTCTCTGGACACATATATAATTTTGAAGAGGCATATAAATTAAAGCATAAGCCATAAAGAATAAGCAGCATTCAGTCCTTAGCCCTCACATAAAAACAGAAGTGAATTTATTGGGTGGACCTTTAAATTGGATTTATATTAGATAATGAAGGTAATTTATATCCCAATATTACATCCACAACGTTGATTTTTCTCCTCACTCCACCCAGAAACAACACTGTGGTCTCGCAAGAATGGGCCTCACATTTTCCCATGAAAATAAGTTTGACATGTGGTTGGAAAGACAGTGTCTGCAGCAAGTCTTTGCCAAGTAAACACTAAATTCTGTCAGTTGTGCTTCCTACGGACTCCCATATGTGGGGGAATGTTCAAACAAGCTCCCCAGGGCAAACAGTGGGATCCAGAGGTCAGAAGCTCAGACTTACCACTTGTTGGTTACTCGCCCTCTTAACACTGCCCAGAAGGAAACATCCAAGATAGAAATAGACAACAGACACCAAGTTCCTCAGAGCTTGTAACTTAACACAGGAAAAGTGTCCAGAAATAATAGAAGATTGAATCTGGTGCATATTAATCAGATGTGGGTACTATGAGCTATAAACAAACTTAATTATGTTACCTGCCCTTTTTGAAGGTTATAATTCAATCCTTTAAGGAAAAAAACACAATGAAGAACCACATATTTTTTCAGCATGGTTGTCTAATGTATAAATAAACTAAGGGCCCAGCCTCTAGGGATCCACACACGTATTCTGAGTCATTCTTTGCAGCAAAGCTTACAGAGCCTAATTAATTTATTTATACAACTTCTGAGAAAGATAAAGAAGGATAAAGGAAGTCTTAATTCATGCTAATCTAATCCCAGAAGGATGGCATTTTAAATAAGGCAATTCTTCTAATGAGTAGTTATTTCAGAGGAAAAAATCATTTCAATCTCACAAAATACTATATCTACAACAACGCAAGTATATGGGAAAAACCATGGAAAAAAATATTTTGAAGAGTAGGTAAATATTTCTTAAAACTTTTTTTTTTTTTAAAGATTTTATTTTTATTTATTTGAGAGAGAGAGACAGTGAGAGAGAGAATGAGCGAGGAGAAGGTCAGAGAGTGAAGCAGACTCCCCATGGAGCTGGGAGCCTGATGTGGGACTCGATCCCGGGACTCCAGGATCACGCCCTGAGCCGGAGGCAGTCGTTCAACCAACTGCGCCACCCAGGCGTCCCTTTCTTAAAACTTAATAGCATTAATCATGAAAGATAAAAAATGATTAAGTGGAAAAATCATAAAAACAATAAATGATAAATTGAGTTTCATTAAAATTAAAAACACATGTTTTTTGAAAGAATATATTAACAAAAAGAAAAAAACAAGCCATGGACTGGAAGAAAATATTTCCAACACACATGTGACAAAGAAATTTAGATCCAGAAAATATGAAAGATGTTGATAATTCAATAATTATAATGTAAATCATGCATTAAAAATGATGAAAGGATTTAAAGAGAGATTTTACAAATACAGTTATATGAAACATAAACATGTGAAAAAGAGCTCCATGTATTAGTTTATGAAAAATGCAGAGTAAAGTACAATGAGTACTACCACACACTCCCTGGGAATATTACATGACAAAAGTTTGACAATATTAAGTGTTGGCAACAATGTGGGGCAGCTAAATTGCCATGAATTGTTAATGAGAGAATAACATTTATAGCTATTTTCAAAAAGAACCTGTCAGTTTCTTAAAAAGTTTAACTTAGTTTTCCTGGGTGGCTCAGTTGGTTAAGCATTTGCCTTCAGCTCAGGTCATGATCCCGTCCTGGGACTGAGTTCCACATCCGGTTCCCTGCTCAGCGGGGAGCCTGCTTCCCTTTCTCCCTCTGCGTGCTGCTTCCCTTGCTTGTAGTTTCCTCTATTCTGTCAAATAAATGAATAAAATCTTTTTTTAAAAAAGATTTATTCATTTATTTGACAGAGAAAGTGATCACAAGTAGGCAAAGAGACAGGCACAGAGAGAGGGGGAAGCAGGCTCCCCGCTGAGCAGAGAACCCGATATGGGACTTGATCTCAGGACCCTGAGATCATGACCTGAGCTGAAGGCAGAGGCTTAACCCACTGAGCCACCCAGGCACCCCAATAAATAGAATGTTAAACAAACAACAAAAAAAAGTTTAACATAAATTTATCATATAACTCAATCACTTAACTCCTATGAATTTATCCAGGAATAACAAAAACATATGACCACAGAAATTCACAGAACACGTTTATAGCAGCTTTAGTCATATTGGTCCCAAACTGGTCACAATTCAAAAGTCTGTAAAAAGATGTGAACAAATGATATACCAAAAAATGCTTATACTGAGTAAGAAGTTGGATACAAAAATGTTCATATAGATCTAATTCATCTATGTAAAACTCTAGAATAGGCAAAGCGAATCTATACTGACTGAAAGTTTATCAGCATCTCCCCCAAAATGGAGGAGTTTTTTTTATATTACTTCCAATAAGTACAATATTTATTAAACATATCTTCAGTTATTTTGTTACATAGTGTGCAACAAATTACAATATTCTGCAGCCACAAATTATATGCAGAGTATGAAGAAACTATTAATCAGATAGTGTAATCTTTCTGTTTATAACTCTACAAGGAAGAACTAGCAAATCAGATCTTACATATAACATCTCACTAAACTTTATGCATGGAAAGTGACAGACACTGGTTGTGCTGTTTGATACAAAATGGCTGAACTTCATCTTCAGAAGACTAAACCTGACATCTAAACATGCCAATATAAACATCAAAACAAAATATATTCTAACCAACCACGGGAAACAGTCTGGTATCAGGAAAGCAACAAGGATTACACACATTATTTTATAAACCAGCACACAAAGGTTTAAAACAGTTCTGAAAATGAGGTTAGTTGTCTTGAGTCAAGGGAATAAAAAAAAAGTCAGTATTGACCATTTACAATCTCTGACCTTTGTGGAGATGGTAAGAATCTGTTGTAGTGCAGCTACATACAGTACAATTCAGGCAATTTTGTTTTTTCACTTGGGTTCAGATTGCAAATTCATTGCTGTGAGAGAAGGACGGAGGCAAATTTTAGCAGCAACCTCCACCTGACTGCTTGACTGGAGTGCTCTGAATTTTTACATTGGACCTCTCTGCAGCACCAGCTGGAGATGCTGGCTTGTGAATTTAATACCAGGGGTACCAGGGAGGTTCTGGGATGGAACTCTTCTGTTATGTGGATTGACATGATGGTTACACGGATGCATACACTCATCGAAATTAAACCAGCAGCACATTCAAAATGCGTGCATTTTACTTAATGTAATCTATACCCCAATAAAGTTGATTATTGAAAGTTAATTATTAAAAGTTAAAATTTAAAAAAAGCTAAAGAGATCAAGAGCACACTTATTGTGATGTGCACTGAAAAACATATATAATGGTAGAATCTTATTGTACCCCTGAAACAAATGTAATACTCTATGTTAGTCATACTTCGATAAAAACAAAAAGTTAAAATATGAGACAGTGATAGTATATTACCCAAGAAATTTTAATATACTGTCATGCAGTTAGGACTGAATCTAGTTTTTAAAAAGCAGCATACTCAAGAGAGTCACCCAAGATCTAACACCAAATCGTGAATAAGGAGTAATGGATCTTCTCCTCAAAAATATTTAATGCTACTTGTTTGTTTAGAACAATAATTTCCACTATTTAATTAAAACTTGCTTCACATATACTTTTTGAAAAACTGACACTGTAAATATTAAAAGGACACCCTCCTTTGTTGGCCTGAGCTTACACTAATTATATTTAAAATCTGATAGTAAAGAGAGTCATTGGGTCTTTCTTTTTTAATGTTGGTGGTTTTAAAAACCATAAAAAAGGAGTTAGGCAAATTGAAATTACTAGAAAACCCCAGTAAACCTTGCTAAAATTAGTTGCTGAAAATCAGTGCATGAAACTTAAACAGAAAGACAATATTTGCGGTTAAAAAAGAAACAAAAAACCTCCCCCAAGGTATTCTACAGATTTACAGAAGAGTGGCAAAGATACTACAGAGAGTTCTTGGAGAGCATCTTACATGTCTATACTACACAGATCGACACTAACACTGATTCAGTAGCATTAACTAAATTAGATACAGTATTTCGATTCCATGTTTTTCCACTAATGTCCTCCTTCTGGCTCCAGAATCCAATCCAGAATGTCATACTGCATTTCATTCTCATGCTCTCAGCTTCTCATAATCTGTGAAGGTTCTTGATCTTCCTTTGTTTTTTTTGTTTGTTTGTTTGTTTTGTTTTGTTTTGTTTTGTTTTACCTTAGACATTTCCTGAAGAGAGCTAGTTAGGCTATCCATCCATCTGTAGAATATCCATCAACTTGGGTTTGTCCATTTACTTTTAATCAGATTAAGGTTATAAATTTTTGGAAAGAACACCACAGAAGTGGTGTGCTCTTTTCATTGCACCATGTCTTAGGGTATGTGTTATAAACATGACTTATTATTAGTCATGTAACCTTGATTACTTGGTTATGTTGATATTGGCTGAATTTTTCCTCTGAAAATTACTATTCAGTTGTATTTTTTTTTCCTTTCCCTAGTGTGGTAGGAGTGATTAGATATGTCCTGTCCATTTTAAGGAACAGGGAATTAAATTCCACCTCGAGAAGGGAAGAATACCTAAGAAATTGTGGATGTAAGTTACAAATCACCATATTAATAAATACCTTGGGGGAGGTTTTTTGTTTTTATTTTAACCACAAATATTGTCTTTATCCTTAAAGTTTCATGCACTGATTTTCAGCAACTAATATTAGCAAGGTTTACTGTGGTTTTCTAGTAATTTCAATTTGCCTAACTCCTTTTTTATGGTTTATTTGGAAATCCTTTCCCCATTCATTTATTCAAGCTTTTATTTATATTAGTATGGATTCATAAATATTTGTTTACTCTTTAATTATAAACTATTTCTTTTGCCCAAATTGTTTGATCTTTGGCTATGAGGAGCCCTTTTAGACTGTTCCCCTGTACCTTTTTGAAATACCTCATCTATTGTTTGTTTTTGCACTTTTTTACTTTGTGGCCCATGGTGCTCTAGGCCATATTTCACACTTTCCCTTGCCCAGACTTTGAATCAGACATTTCTCCAAGGACCCAGTTTCCTTTAAAAACTAAGATCTAGGTGACATCTTTGCTCCTGGGAGATCACGGATTCTAGCCTCTGACACAGAAAATACGTGTATGTATACTAATATAAGCATATGTACATGGCTATATTTATTTCTACCTCTATTTATAACATTAAAACAAATATGAGTTCCTAATGGCATCTGTGACTATAATCTAGCACTGTAGTTCCCATGATTGCCTTCCTCTTGATGATTCAGCAATTCTTTCTCTGACAGAAGAAAAACTGGCTTCCATTATCTATAATCTTTTTTAAAGATTTTATTTATTTATTTGACAGACAGAAATCACAAACAGGCAGAGAGGCAGGCAGAAGGAGAGGAAAGGAAGCAGGCTCCCTATTGAGCAGAGAGCCCCATGTGGGGCTGGATCCCAGGACCCTGGGATCATGACCTGAGCTGAAGGCAGAGGCTTTAACCCACTGAGCCAACCAGGCGCCCACCATTATCTATAATTCATTTGTTGACTTGTTCATTCCTAGTATGCATGTAAGCTGTTTCCAGATTGTTAAATCACACCCTTGTGAAAAACAAATTTACCAACTGAAGCACAATGTTTATGTAGAGTTCCTTTTACATTTAGCCTTCCAGTATCTAGACAAGATGCTGCTTCCCGAGTTGTTCAGCTCTATTCACTTTTTTTTTATCCCCTGCTGTGAGAGTCGACCACACACTTGTAATATGGCTAGATCAATTTGCTACACTCTACACCGTATCCTGGATATCACCTAGGTCTTGTAGTTACGTCTTTAAGTGGGTAGACGTTAAAATTTTATCTTCATGAGGTACCTCTCTATGGGTTTTGATAAAAGCAGTCATGTAGCCACCACCAAAGTGTCATACAGAATAGTTTCATCATCTTAAATACTCCCTATACCGCACCTTAAGTTATCATCAAACACAAGGTCACAACAATTTCTGTCCTAGATGTTTTATAGTCTTGCATTTTACATTTAGGCATCTAGTATACTTTGAGCCAATTTATGTCTAAGGTATAAAGTTTTTGTCAAGGTTAATGTATCAGCATATGGATGTCCAGGTATTCCAATACCATGACTTAAAGAGGCTGTCATTTCTCCATAAAAACGGCTTTGAATCATGGTGTTGTGCATTTGCATAGCTCCGTAGAAGTCAGTTAGGTAAAGCTGGTTGACAGGTCATCTACGTCCTTACTCATGCTTATCATCTCAACGTGATTAACCACTGGCAGAAGCGCGCTCAGGAACACAGCTCTCACTGTCAATTTTTCTATTCCTTCTTCTCTCTATATATATTTTGCCTCACATAATTTTGACACTCTGTTAGGCACATACACACTCGCTATTAATTTTTAAAATTACCCCTCTATTTATACATCATTTTCCTCTTTATCCCTAATAATGTTACTTGTTCTGGGATCTGCTTTCCTGCAATGAAGGCAGTGACCCCAGCTTTCTTTGGTGATACTTTAGAGTGATAGTTAATACAATTAAATTAATATTTGCCTTCTGGCTCTCTTTTAGTTTTTAAAAGATTTTATTTATTTATTTATTTATTTATTTATTTATTTATTTGAGAGAAAGAGAGCTTGCATGCCAGAAAGAGCAAGAATAGGGGGAGGAGTAGAGCAACAGGGAAAAGCAGACTCTCTGCTGAGCAGGGAGCCTCATATGGGCATGGATCCCAGGACCCCAAGATCATGACCTGAGCCAAAGGCAGATAGATGCTTAAGCGACTGAGCCATGCACATTCCCCTGCTTCTAGCTCTTTTCTGATGGTTACATTTGATGTGTATTTCTTTCTTTTATTTTTGTTCCCTACTCTTTATATCTTCTATGGGCTTAAATTTTTGTGTGTTTTATATCCCACTTCATGTATTAAGAACTATTCTATATATCTCCTGAAGAAAAATCCTTTTAGGAGTTTCCAGTATTTACAGGAAACATTTAAACAATTTACTATGCCATCAATAAAATGACACAGCTTCATGTTTTGTAAGAATCTTACAAAAAATCCCAAGTGTGTCTGTCTTGTGCTTTGTGCTACTAACATTATATACATTTACATACACTTTAATTCATGTTTTAAGTACACAATACATGGCAACTACTTTGGTTTAAAAGGTCATCTTTTTAATTTATTTTTTTCCAGTGTTCTTCTTTTCTTTGAGTAGACCCATTTCTGACTTTTGGGACATTCTTTCTACCAGGATAATTTCCTTCATTGTTTTTGTCAAAGCTGGTGTCCTGCCAATACATTGCCTCAATCTTCATTTAATGGAGAAAACATTTCATTCTTAATTTTTATTTGAAACAATTTTTGATTTATGGAAGAGCTGCCAAGATAGTAAAGTGGATTTTGATATACTTACTCTCCTTAATTTTTGAAGGTTATTTTCACTGGGTGTAAATTCTGGATTGAGAGACCCTTTCCCTTTTTTTCTTGAGCAGTAGTGTCATTCTATTGTCTTAAAACTTGCATAATTCGGGGCACCTGGGTGGCTCAGTGGGTTAAGCTGCTGCCTTCAGCTCAGGTCATGGTCTCAGGGTCCTGGGATCGAGTCCCGAATTGGGCTCTCTGCTCAGCAGGGAGCCTGCTTCCCTCTCTCTTTCTCTGCCTGCCTCTCCATCTACTTGTGATTTCTCTCTGTCAAATAAATAAATAAAATCTTAAAAAAAAAAAACTTGCGTAATTCCTAATGAGACATCTGTAATAATTCATATGCTGCTACTCTGGAGGTGACATGCTTTTTCCTCTCTGGCTTCAAAGCATTTCCAGTTTTCCACATTGGGAATAAAATATACCAACATTTTTTTTTAAAGATTTCATTTGAAAGAGAGAGAGAGAGAGAGCATGTGCTTGGAAGCATTCATGAGAGAAAGGGGGGCAGAAGAAGAGGGAGGGAGAGAAGCAGACCCAGGCGGAGCATGGAGCTTGACACCCTGACACGGGGCTTCATCCAGAGACCCTGAGATCATGACCTGAGCCAAAGGCAGATGCATAACTAAGAGCTACCCCTGTGTCCCAAAATGCCTACATTTTCATTTGTTTTACCTTATATATATTTTTATTAACTTCAGAAATTAATTTTGTAGACATTGAAGCTCTAGTATCTTCAAATATTGCTTCATCCTCTCCATTCTCTTTCTCTTCTCTTTCTGGAATTCCTATTAAGCCTACATGAAACTATCAGATACTGTTCCACAATTTTTGAAGGCCCCATTTCTTTGTTTGTTTGCTTTCTTGTTCATTCTTCAGACTTGGCGTCCTTTGCATTTCCACTGGGCTAATTTCTACAGCCCCCTCTTCAAGTTCATTTTTTTTTTCTTTGTGGAAGCCATTACCTCTGTTACTGTGATATTTATTTATGGCACATTTGATTATTTCTTATACTTTCCATCTTTCCACTCAAAATACGTATCTGATTTTGTTATGTTGTTCACCTTTTTCACCAGAACACTTAACACAGAAATCCCACGCAGGTTGAATTTCCTGTCTGATGGTTGCAACACCTGTGCCACACCTGAGTTTGGGTCTGATGATTGCTTCCCCTTCAGACTGTGTTTTCTCTTACCTTATCTGACTCCAGTAATTTATTGAAAGCTGGAAAAAACTGTATAGGTTAGCAGATACTGAGGTAAATATTTTTTTATGATCATAAATGGCCACATCTTTCCTTGTACTGTAAGTGTTTGTGTTTTTCTAATCAGGCTCTGGCAGAGAATTGGAGTTTGCCATGAGGATTACACACAGTATGTGACAGAGATCACATTTCCTTAGTGATACCTTGTTTTTCCGACAGTTCCTCTTCGCATCTATTTCACCCTTTCACCTGTATCTTCTCCCTGCACTGTACACCAGAGAAAATGCAATTCCTGTGGGTCTCTCCGGTATGCACTCCTGTTGTTCTTACAAAGTATGCTTGCATCCTGGTGGGGGGTGTAAGGGCCTACTTAGCCAGAGCGAGCCATTTTGTTGTTTATGCAGTCAACTTAGATTGAACCTGCCCCTTCGCCCCAAGAGAAAAGCGCTTAGAAACAGAACTGGTGAAATATGACTGACCAGCCCCTGATAACGGTGCCACATACAAGGACGTGTCTGGCCAGGTGGAAACGTCCAATCAGCAAAAGCGCACGTATTACCTCCCTACCCACCAAGGATGAGCCAGGCCAGATGGAAACGTCCAATCAAGGGAAAGCGCATGTATTACCCGCCAAGGAGTGTGAGCCACGCCTATCAGGTGTCAGACAAAGGCACCCATTCCAGCCAAGGTCATAGGCTGAATTAAATGACTATTATGGGGTGAATTGTAATTCAATTGGCCACCTGTGTGTGGCCAGGCTCAAACACATGGCCTTTACTCTATAAAAGTTAGTCTGTGAGACTGGGAGGGGTCACCTCTTTGCAAGAGACGGCCCTGGCCGGTCAGTTTGATCCTCGATGCTTGGCGCAAAATAAAGCTTTGCTTAACCTTCGCTTTGTATCAGTCTCGTCCTTTTATCCACGGACCCTTTCAGGGGGTAGGATAAGGAAGGACATTCGCTGAAGCTCCCACACAATCCAGGCAGTGTGACTCTGGGTCTTAAGAGTCTGGCTTTTACATACATCTCCGCCTCCAAGCCAGCTACAATGACAGGTCTAGTAAGCTCCTCTCCTAGGAGAATTTTTTTTTTTTCCTTGTTCGTCTTCTCTGGCCACAACACTCATTTGCCAGTGTTTCCCCCAGAGAATAAGGCTTTCTTGTTTCCTTCAGGGAAAAAGGGAAGTTCCTTCTGGAAAGAATTTTGACAGTGGCTACTATTCCCCTCCCAGACAGAATCAACCTCTCTCTCTCTCTCTCTCACACACACACACACACACAGAGGCTTTCACAATTCCCCCAAACTTCCCTGTGTGTGTCTGGTAGGATCTGTGGAGAAAAATCTGCAGGAGAGTTTAGACCCCTTTGTATCTGTGGCGCCCCAGGCTTCACACTCTCATGTTAGCCCACAGGCAGCCTTCAGGAGTGTGTTAAGGATTTTCTGCTGAACCTTCTCCACGGCCTCTAGCCATTCAGCAACTTCTGCACCAGTTCCACAAATGCTTGGGTCTTATTTCCTCCTGAAGGCTTTTTTTTTCTCTGCCCATATTTCCTCTGAGTTGTTTCCCTCCACTCTCTCAGGGGTAACAGAAAATTCATTTATTACCAGCTTTCTCAAGTTTTTACAAAATCTCTTCTTATAAGGGCAAAAGTAACTTTTTCCAGGTCTCTCTCTCTGAGCTCACCGTGGCCATGGCTATTTTTGAAACTACTTAGGTGGCGATCCTGCCCAGCCTGGGCTGAGACCAAAAACAGTGCAATATGCATCTCAGTCAGAAAAGGTAAAAATCCCAACTATGATGTGGAGGGTCCTAAAGAATCTGGCCCCCAGCCATATTTCCTTCCTTTTATCTCCTACCATGTTTCCCCGTGCTTTGATTTTTCTCGACCCATGAGCACGTCTCATTCTTCAAACACATTACTCACCTTCTAGCCTCAGAGCCTGTCCCCACTATTCACTCTGCCTGCAGTGTTGGTCCCCAGTGGTCCCTGGGCTTGCTTCCACAGTTCCTCAGGTGACTGCCCATCATGGATCAAAGAAGATTCGATCCACTCCTCTGCGTGGAAACCAATGCCCTACTGAATCATTCTTGACTCCCTTACAATTTTTTATTCTTTTAGTCAAAATTTAGTGAGAGACAAAGAACTCCAAGGTTTCTGGGTTTTGAGACGGAAGCATAAAAATAGCGTTTTAAAAAATGGGCTTTAAAATGTGGACATATTAAGTATATGAGTGATTAATTCTCCATGGCTGCTTCATTTGTATTTATTATTGCCCCTAGCCATCTTTTATTTTCATTTATGCAACTATTATCTCTACCCACTGGAAAGAAAACTCTATGAAACCAGTGTTTCTAGTTTATCGATTTGCCGCTTTATCCTTCTTTCTTAGAACACCAAGTACATAGTTGGAAGCCAATATTCCATTAAAATATGAATGGTAGACTTCATTATTTTTGGATGTGCCCCCTGTGTGCCAGGTGAGCATTAGTGATTAAAATTCAAGGCACAGTCTGTAATATCAAGGGTTTAATGTCTAATTTATAACGTGAATAAAAGTACAGTTGAATGGACCATCCTAGGCTGGAAGAAATTTGGTTAGAAATTATGAGGGATTCTGTACCAGAGCTGAGCCTTAAGGCATTCGTGGCCATCTGACAGATACTCTTTCTGCATTTTTTTTCCACATGCAAATGAGGTTAAAATGACTATTTTAGCAAGATGATAAAAACTGACATGTAGGGTTTCAGCAGGGGGCAAAGGCCACATTCAAAGCACAGTGGAAATGGGAATTCCTTAATCATCTCCCCACCTTTGCCATTAATTCTTTAGAATAATTACCTTCCTCCCTGCCTCAAAACACTTGTGCCACACGTAGCATCCAAAGAGAACTCCTTTTCCAATCTGACTGCTTTGTGGGTGGAATTCTAAGGTCCAAGGTTGTTTTGTTTTCCTTTTCTCTCTTTAAAAATTTCCCCTTTTCCACATGCTCTCTCTCTCGTCACCTTCCCCCTCTTATTCTGTAGCCCTTAGTCCTCTATTCCTCATTCTGCTTCAAAATGAGTTCAGACAACAGTCTGAGAATCCTCACAGGAAGAAGAACAAAAGGAAAAGTTAATATAGGTTTTTAAATTATCCGATAAGACAGGGCTTAAGAACATGAATTCAATGTGACAAGCCATTAGGGGATCCTGCAGGTTTATGAGAAAGATAAATGCGGTGAAAGGAGCATTTTAAGAGGATTAGTCTGGCATCAGACGCTTGTCTGTATTAGAGAAGGTGACGCTCTCCTCCCAGAAAACCACTCCACAGTTACAGAGGTCGCAGGGCGGGCGAGGCGGGTACTGACGGAATTTAATCAGACGAGAAGAACAAGAAGGTTCCTATGTGGTAAGACCAGAAAGATGAAAATGGGTTTACAAAATCGCTTTTGGAATTAAAAAGGGCAGAAGTGCAGGAGTGATACATTTTTCATGTTTCTTTTATTTGCATCTATGTAACCTGTGGTAGCAGAAGTTCTCAGTAATGACTTAATGACTTTTTTACATTACCTCTAAAAAAGCACAATGATAATTATCATTTTAGTGAGATAATGATAAATTTTTACGGCATGATTTTTTATAATTTAAGCAATCTGTAAGCCTAGAAGGCTTAAATAATTCAACAGTAGCCTTGAGAACAAATAGGAATTCTATTTGATATACTATTTTGCTTTACCCCTGAGATCTACAAGGCCTAATATGAATTTGTCAATCTAGAGAATAAAATCCAACTTGAGGATATTAAATATTAAGAGAAATTTTATGAGATATCATGCAGTTTCTAGGCACTAGCAATATATTATATGTAATTAAAAGAACTCATGGTAGGTCAGATGGCCGCTAGATATGAATTCTGGGAGTTACACAGTCATAATTGCCAGTAATGTAAATATGTTTGTGGTTCCCTGCTCATCTCACCCAAAGACTGAGATCTCGAAATTAGTCTACTAGCATTATCTAAATAAAATTATAGGTGTCACATTTTAAAAATAAATTCCCAATAGGAACTATGATTTATGACTCTTACTGTTAAGTCAGAAATGTTTTCTAGGGGCGATTGAGTGGCTCAGTCAGTTAGGCAGCTGCCTTCAGTTTAGGTCATGATGCCAGGGTCCTGGACTGAGCCCCACATCAGGCTCCCTGCTCAGTGGAGAGCCTGCTTCTCCCTCTCCCTCTGCCTGATGTTCTGCCTACTTGTGCTATCTTTCTGTCAAATAATAAATAAAATATTTTTTAAAAAAAGAAATATTTTCTAAAAGTCTCTAATAAGGATGCCAGCGTGGCTCAGTCAGTTGGGCATCTGCCTTCAGCTCAGGTCATGATCCCAGGGTCCTGGGATCAAGTCCCACATCGGGCTCCCTGCTTAGCAGGGAGTCTGCTTCTCCCTCTCTGTTGCTCCCCCTGCTTTCTGCTTGCTCTCTCTCTGACAATTAAATAAAATCTTTAAAAATAAATAATCAAATCAAATCAAATAAAAAATAAAACTGTCTAATAGACTTTAGTGTTTAGAATAATGAAACCCTATGATAATTTGTTAATCATCCATATAGCTTAAGATAACAAAAGAAATTAGAATTCAAGGAAACCCATGAATAAATGACATGACCAATAGGCAGTACCATGTATTTTCTATTCATGTATTCTAATTTATGTAGAAATGCATTTTTCTCCACAGTCCTCAAATTTAGATGACAAATTCGATCGATGAACTGTAAATGTTGTTTTGTAGTAGGTAAGATAAAAGTAATGATATTTTATTAGATTTTAAAATTTGGAATTTCAACTTATGAAAAAATGCTGTCTTTAAACATAGTGTTTAGTAATACTGTACATATGTATATTTTTTCATGTATGAATAAAAATATATATTAACACATGAAAATGTGTCTATTACGAGAGAGACGAGTACAGGTCCAAAAGAGAAAAATGGTACCGGGTATATAGTCTGGTGTTAACCTGGAGTAACAAAATAGTCTTTTCACTTTGTGTATAAGTATTAGAACTTGTTGTGCTCTCTTAACCAAGAGTTCACAATTGCCCATTACCTAACTTGTTTTGTCCTGACTACACACAAGTGAGGCTTCTCTCCCCACACACCCTTGACCTTCAGTTTGAACCCCCTCTTACTACGTCCGAGCAAGCACTAAACTGCAAGGATACCTTCCTGAAACAGCTCACCCCAAGAATGAGGTGAACTCAGCAAAAAAACACCTGCCTTCAAACCCCCAATCACGCTGTCTTCTCATGGACCCTGCTTGCCCTATTTTCCCTTAAAAGTGCCTGCTAACTCTGCTTATCCATTCCTGTAAAAGAAAACAGGACTTTTGTTTTATTTGGAGGGGATACACATCTTGAGATCAAAGTTTCCCCATATTGCAGTAGTCTTTTTGAAAAAAAGTCTCTCTTATCTGATTCCAGATTTGTTTTTTACTGGACATAACTCAAGCATGTACTCTGATGCTTCAAAATCTGTTCATATTTGTACTCTCATTATGATTTTGGATAATTAATGACTATGAGTAATTACAAACATCTTCCTTATGCTACTGTCAGCTCCAACCATTAAAATATGGTACTTTTGGCCAATACTGCAGTGAAGGCTTCAGCTGTTTCTTATTTTCACGTCTTTTTCTCTTAATACAAGAAAGGAAGTAAGTGGCTGATTTTAAATGTTACCATCTCCAAGATTAGGCTCCAAAGTAAGAAAAGAAGTGTTGAGATTGGCAGGGTGAATATTGCACACAGAGCGTGACCTCCCAGTTGTCAGCTTGGTGGCAGAAAAGTTCTGTCACCTGGATATGACACACAAGGACATTCAGACAATCCTTGGTGAAGTTTCTTCAGACTGGGTTGCTATTCATGTCTCCAATATAATAATGAGAGCTCCCCGAGTTTTCCAGTACTACAGTGAGCAGATAGCCATTCTTTCCCTTGTGACTTATTTGCATTAATTTTATACCAATGTCAAGGTAGGCCTATAATCATTTGAATATGGGTTTATAATGGCATATATCTCAGACTGGATTAAAATATACTTGAATGTATGAATGGCAGTGGACAACAATTCCTAAAGATTATACCTAGTTTGTTAGATTCATGCTTATTAACCACGAGAGGCTCAAATGCATTCTAGAGACACCGCAAAGTTAGTGTGTAAATCCTTACTAACACAGGCACACCTTCCCTAACAAGGTCATTGGATACTGAGGTAAAAAATCTGTGTATTGTTCAAAATGTGCATTTCATATTTAAAGCAAAGAGTCTGTGATTCATCCCTGATAAAATAATAGCAAAAATTTTTGTAAGACTTCTGCTTCTTGGGGTTCCTGAGTGGCTCAGAGGGTTAAGCCTCTGCCTTCAGCTCAGGTCATGATCTCAGGATCCTGGGATCGAGCCCCACGTTGGGCTTTCTACTCAGCGAGGACCCTTCTTCCCTTCCTCTTTCTCTGCCTGCCTCTCTGCCTACTTGTGATCTCTCTCTCCATCAAATAAATAAATAAAATCTTTAAAAAAAAAAAAAAAAAAAAGACTTCTGCTTCTTCTCCCAATAGTGATTCCATGGAGAACATCCAATCCACTAGCTAAGGTTGTCCTGAACTGTTACTTGGGATTCTTGATGCTGTGTGTCAGATCATCTAGGCACCACTGTGAGAAGCCTATATGTTCAACCCCACTGCACACTCTCTCTTGAGAGTTGTGCTTTCTCAAGTAATATTTTAAAAATGAGCTATCATTTATTTCTTAGAAGTAGAAATTACATCAGACAAAACCATTTTGCAGATTTATACCAAAACAAATTTCACATGACTGTATTTCAAGTAGGCTCAAATTGAGCATCTCATTTAATCAAATTGAACACAAAATAATGTAAAAAGTCAAAATTTAATCACAATAATTAGGAATGTAGAGTTACCTTTATATGATATAGGATTATATTTTCTGTTGACTTATTTTCTAGATGCCCATATGGGGCAGTAATTCCTGTGACATTGTATTCCTCAAATAGTTATCAATACATTTTAATTTAGAGGAGCTACTTTATCTACTTGCAACCCATTTTGACAGAATTAAATATATCCCTTAAGCCAGAGAATCAATCCCAAATGTAACCATCTATTTATGTGTCAAATTTATTAAAATACGTCACTGAGAATCATATTGTATTTTAGGAAAAAAACCCTAAGTCCTTAATTTCTTAAATATCAATGACTGAATACAGCATTCACTGTCTTATTTTTAAAAGTTTATATTTAAATTCTAGTTAGTTAACATACGGTGCAGTATGAGTTTCAGGTGTCCAATGTAGTGATTCAACCCTTGGGTACATTGCCCAGTACTCATTTCAAGTGCCTTCCTTCATCCCCATCACTTACTTACTTACCTATCTCCCTACCCATTTCTCCTCTGGTGACCACTTGTGTGTTCTCTAGAGTTAAAAGTCTGTTTGTTTGTTTGCTTCTTTCTTCTTTTTCCCTTTGCTCCTTTATCTCGTTCCTTACATTCCACATATGAGTGAAATTATCTGGTATTTTTTTGTCGTTGACAGAATTATTTCACTTAGCATTACACTCTCTGGATCCAATCTTACTGCTTCAAATGGCAAGATTTCATCCTTTTTATGGTTGGGTAATATTCTGTCATATATATATGCATATATATATATATATGCTTCAAAATCTGTTCATATTTGTACTCTCATTATGATTTTGGATAATTAATGACTATGAGTAATTACAAACATCTTCCTTATGCTACCGTCAGCTCCAACCATTAAAATATGGTTCTTTTGGCCAATACTGCAGTGAAGGCTTCAGCTGTTTTCAGCTGTTTCTGGTGTTAACCTGGAGTAGCAAAATAGTCTTTTCACTTTGTGTATAAGTATTAGAACTTGTTGTGCTCTCTTAACCAAGAGTTCACAATTGCCCATTACCTAACTTGTTTTGTCCTGACTACACACGAGTGAGGCCAGAGATGGATTTAGAGGCTTTCCTTTGGTAGATAAATCTAGAGTTTATACAGTGTACATGTACATAATAAAGTATTTTTATGATTAACAATGTATTTTAATAACATTGTAAAGTTATTGTGAACTGGCTTGTACATTTTTCAGTTCTTACTCTGGAAGACCTACTGTCCAAGCACTTTTGTAGATGTAATGTATATACCATATATATGTATGGTATACCATATATTATATATGTATATATATATATACCACTTCCTTATCCATTCTTCAGTTGACGGATACTTGGGCCATTTCCATAATGTGGCTATAGTAGTTAATGCTGTAGACATCGGGGTGGAGAATGTATCCCACTGGATTAGTATTTTTATATTCTTTGGGTAAATACTAGTAGTGCAACTGCTGGATCATAGGGCAGTTTTATTTTTAAATTTATGAGGAACCTCCAGACTGTGTTCCAGAGTGACTACACCAGTTTGCATCCCCCCAAGAGTGTAAGAGGGTTCTCCTTTCTCCACAGCATCACCAACATCTGTTGTTTATTGTGCTGTTGATTTTAGCCATTTTGACAGGTGTGTTGTGGTGTCTCACTGTGGTTTTGATTTGCATTCCTTTGATGATCAGTGATGTTGAGCATCTTTTCAGGTGTCATATTTTTCAATTTGAATTTTAGTTTTTTTAGAGTCAGTAGCCTAAGCCTCTTGTAATTTATTATATATATTATACACAATACAAAATACTTCATGATAATCTTCCAGTATGTAACTCTTATTTTTAACATGACTTCCTTATACTGGATAAGTAAGAAATATAAATGGCTTTTAAATTTAGATTTAGATTATAGGTAAGCTGAATATAAGATTTATAGTAAAAAATAGCCTAGTAGGTAATATGCCAATTTTCTACACTGAATAGGTTTGCAACAAATTTCTGAAGTCTGAAATTTGTTTTGAATCAATAATGTATTTTTCACAGTCATCATTACATCTGTGTTCTTTCAAATAACTGTTTGATCCCCTTAACACTATAGGCACATTATATACTTTGATGTTTAATTCCTAACTCATTTAGCTTGTCATATTGTCCCTTAATGTATCATGCCCTATTAGTATATAAAATCTATCAAAGTAGTCATGTGCAGAACACATTATACATTCATTATAAAATAAAGCATGTCAACTTAAAGTGTATCTTTTCAAAGTATCTCTGGTTTGACTACTAGAATATATAATTATATTTTAAGTGTTCATCTAAAATTCTTATTGTTAAGAGTTCATCTAGAACCATACAAGAAATCACCTAGAATTTCTCTAAGCACATTTAAAATATATTTTGATTATATTTTAATTAAAATTAAAATCTTTTATAAAGATTTTTTAAAAACTACCAAAATAGGAAAATAAACATTGAATTTGGTTTGGGTAACATGTTGCTTTTTTTGGTCTTTATTCATGTTATATATTCTTTCCTTTGTTGAAAAATTTGAAAATAACTTGTGTGCCTTATGACACTTAACTTCAAAGATTTTAGCATTAATCTACAAAAAATAAGAACAGTATCTTGCTTAACTTATTTAATTATCGCATACATTAACAACTTTTCTAATCATCTAATGTACACATTCAAGTCTCCACAACTGTCTCCAAATTGTCTCTTAAACTTTCATTATTTGAACCAGAATTCAAATAATACTCACAAACTGAGTTGGACTAGTGTGTCATTTTAGACCCTCCAGATACCAAGATAGCTAGATTTTTAGTAACTATAGTATAGGTAAGAGAAAAAACAAACAGACTGATAGTCTAAAACAGAAAGTACAAAAAAAAAATGTTGATACAAACAGTTATGACCAAAGTAGAAAACATGGAATAACTTTTTTCAGTAAGTGATTCTGGGTCAACTGCCTAGTCATATTTACAAAATGAATCTTGACCTCTAGCTCACACCACACACTAAAATCAATTCCAGATGAATTATAGATATAAATGGAACAGTGAATAGGAAAGTTTCTGGAATGAAGCACAGGAAAATTATTCACAGTGTTACAGTGTACAGGGTTTTATAAGTGAAATCCCTAATAATCATGCTATCACAAAGGAAAAGATTGATAAAACCAACCACATTAAAATTAAGAATTCCTACTTATCAAAAGATACCAAGAAGAAAGGGTAATGCAGACCACAGAGTGAAAATAAATATTTGCAATACCTATTTTTAAAAATATTTTATTTGTGGGGCACCTGGGTGGCTCAGTGTGTTAAGCCTCTGCCTTTGGCTCAGGTCATGATCTCAGGGTTCTGGGATTGAGCTCTTTGCTCAGCAGGGAGCCCGCTTCCTCCTCTCTCTCTGCCTGCCTGTCTGCCTACTTGTGATCTCTATCTGTCAAATAAACAAATAAAATCTTTTAAAAAAATTATTTGTTTATTTGACAGAGAGAGAGGGGGAAGCAGTCTCCTCACTGAGCAGAGAGCCTGACACGGGACCCTGGGATCCTGACCTAAGCTGAAGTCAGAGGCTTTAACCCACTGAGCCACCCAGGAGCCCCATGCAATACATATTTCTGAATGTACTAGATTCTACCACGTGCTGGCCACCAGCATTCATTTCATCAACTCCTGGAAAAGTTGGCATTGTCGACCTGTCTTCTCCCATGGCAACTGCCCTCGTTGAAGACCGCAAACTTGCCTTTGGTCAGACCTCCAGCATTCATTTCATCAACTCCTGGAAAAGTTGGCATTGTCGACCTGTCTTCTCCCATGGCAACTGCCCTCGGTGAAGACTGCAAACTTGTCTTTGGCCAGACCTCTTCCTGGAGGTACCACGCATCTAATGACTTGATACAGAGACGTCCAGTCTTTGCCCTCGTATTTCAATGTGTTAATATTCTGAAGAGTCTTTGCTGTGATTTCATCATAGCACACCTTCCTCATCTCCCAGTCCTGCCTCCTTCCTTCCCCCAAGACTTTTGATCCTGCGATTGCCATAAACTTCCTGTGTGCCTGTTTCTATCTTCCTGTGTATTCCTATTTCCCAAGGGAATCGGACCAGTGGCCATGACAAAGGAGTTGTGAAATATACAAAGATTTTCGAATCAATAAGAAAAAGACTACACTTTAGCAGAAAAAGGAGCAAGAGACTAGAAATAGTACTTCATAAAGGGAGATATCCAAATAGCTAAAGAAAACATCAGGATTTTCAGTCATTAGAGAAATGCAGACTCAACCTTGAGAAGATACCCCCTTCAAACACATCAACATGGTTATCATGAGAAAAGGCGGGTGATACATGCAGTGTTGAAGAGTCTGTGGAACAAGTGGGGACCTCATACACTGCTGGAGAGGGTGTGTACTGGTACAGCTCTTTTTTCAAAAATATTTTATTTATTTATTTGAGAGAAAGAGAGCATGATAATAAGAAGGGGGAGCGGCAGGCAGAGGGAGAAAGAAGCAGGCTTCCCGCTAAGCAAGGAGCCTGATGCAGGGCTCGACCCCAGGATCCTGAGATCATGACCTGAGCAAAAGACAGATGCTTAACCGACGGAGCCACCCAGGTGCCCCCTCTAAGTGTACAACTCTTTTAGAAAACTTTGATGGTATTTACTACAGTTATAGACCAACAATGTTCTTCTGGAGTTAACAACAAAACTATGTATACTGAAAGAAATGCTCAGTGAAAGAATGTTCAATAGCAAATATCAGTAATACTTACTGAGAGAATGGATAAATAATATGGGGTGTTTCCATACAGCACGATATTCTACAGGAAGGAGAAATAATGAAACACTGTTACATGTAACAAAATGAAAGAATTCAGATACAAAATATCCCATGTTTCTGTTTACATAAGTTCAAGTGCAGACAGAACTAATCTATAATATCAGATGTCAACAGGCAAAAACCTATTTGTATGCTCTCAGAAACCACTAATATAAGAGAAAAATCAGTGGCATTACTACCAGAAGAGGAAAAAATTCATTTCAAGTGGAAGGCAAAACCCATGGCTTCATGTTAATAAAAACAGCAAACTCTCTAGGGAAAAAAAGGCGGGGGGCGGGGATCCTGCATCTCTTCCATGGAGTCACTATCTGAAGTGAGGCAAGTAACATGTGATCCACCAGTTTAAGGCCAAGTAACTCCCTCTCACCAATGTTGCTGGGAAACTCTGCATGTGTCCAAGGAAGATCAGGGAGAGCTCAGAAGAAACTAAAAGCCAAGAAAGATTTAAGTATAGGCTGAACTCTGCTGAATATACTGTCTAAACCAATCAGATCCAAAGGTAGAAAAGAGAAGCCCTCTGGGCCCAAGGGCCTGAGACATAACCACCCACATAATTGGCTGAACCCAATAACATGCAGACACAGGGACAATTCTTGAGAAGCCAAGCAAAAAAAAAATGAAAACTAAGAATTTAAGGAATAAAGCATCAGCATCCATATACCAAGAGGAAGAAAGAGTATATCTATTAAGTACAGAAAATATACTAAACAACCCAGAATCACCATAGTATATTATCTGTCATGTACAGCTTTTAACAAAAATTAAAGGGCCTTCAGAAAAAATGGGATTCATACACAAGAAGTCTCAAGAAAAAAATAAAAACTCTCCAACATTAGCAATGAGAACAAGATGAATTATCTACATCATGCTTACTTTAAGCCCATCCAAGAGCTGATGTTGCAAAGTAACCTAATAAACTAAAATCCAACAGGTCACCATCACAAGCTGCTTTCTTTTCTGGCAGAGAGCAAAGGAAGGAAGGAACTACCACTGATGTGGGAAATATGACCAGATTTCCCATGAATCTGAAAAGGTTGGGTGTGAGCCCCCAAATCCTTGGGTGCCCCAGATACAAATAGAATTTGGCAACTTCCAATCTTTTTTCATAGGCTTTGTTGAAGGTCCAAAGAAAGAAAGAAAGAAAATGGTGAGAAGACAAAAATGAGAAAGACTCCTTTCAAGGCAAAGACACACCAGACATGATATGGTCTGAGGGGGGGAAGAAGAAAGCCAAGCCAATTTCCTTAGCCAGGGTATAACAAGATAAGTGAGAAAAACCTCCTCTGAGAATGAAACAAACAACTTCTGAGGACAGAGCAGTAATTGCAAAATACTCCAGACTCCAGACTCCACTGTGTGAGGCCATCTGGAAGAAGAGCCTATGAGTTTGTGATGTTTGAATGACAACTGTTTGCATGAGTCTCTTTGGAACCAGGGATGCTCCAACAAGGGCCCTCACTCATCTGTCCCTAGTTCCTCCCATCGCTAAATGATGCCTCAAATACCCCATATATGCTGAATCAAGAAGCAGTCTTTATGGCATGTTGTGATCCACTTAGAGAAGTTCCCTTTTGTTGGCAAGCATCAGTTAGGGTTCAAACCCAACTAAATTGTTGAGCACTCATATGAAATGCAATCATCTCCTGATTCTTGCATAAATAATTTCACTGCTGTACTCCTGCCTTTCCTCCAAGCACCTGTCCCCACCAACTTCAGGCTGGTGAAACCCCTCCTTCTTCAAGAATCTCTGCTGGTGTGAAGACTAATACACATTTATTTCTTCTATTTGGTGTTTGTCACGTCATTAGCACAGCCATCTAGGAAGTTCCCAGATTACTAGGGAGAGGCAGGTTTGGAAGCTCACTTTTGAGTCAACCAAAACACCATCTACCATGAAAGAAGGAACAGAACTGGAATGGACATCTTTAAGATATAAGCATAGGGGGCCCATCAGAGTAAGAAGAAAGGGCAGAAAACTTGAGACCAAACTTCCAGCCCTCAGGTTCTCCTCAGTGGGCTAATGGCTGGCATCGAGACTGAACAAAAGCAGCTTATGGTCCCAACTTCCAAAATAAACTGATTGTGTTAACTATATATAACTGAAGCAAAAACAATATCTAGACTCAGCTAAATTACAGCATACATTGACTCAAATACCCACTCTAGTGGCCTACAAGAATAAGAAGAAGATTTGGAGAATAAGTATCATTTACCTTCCCTATACTAGTTTTGTTTTTTTACACATTATGTCCTACACACAAGCAAAAAATCCCAAACATGGAAAAAAGCAAAACCATGTAATTTACTGTTGAATAGGTTGTCAACACAAGCAAATTCAGAGATGGCCCATTTTTAGAATGATTAGATCAGAACTTTCAAATAACTAGTGGAAAAACTGGATGACATATGTGAGTGGCTGGGAGGTGTACTCGGGATTGAAATAATAGAAATTTTAAAAAAAGAAAACCTAGATATGCAATTATCATCAGTAATGAGGAATTCACTCAGTGGGCATATAATTCTGTTAGATGGAAAAGAGAAAAGAAATGAACTTCAAGGACATATCAACAGACATTATCTGAACTGAAACATAATGGGGGATAAAAGAGTACTAAAAATGAAAAAGAATGTCCGAGCTCTACAAGGTGTCAGTCTAACATGGGGTAATGAAGTATCAAAATAAAAAAAAAAATGGCAGAAAAAAGAACCTGAAGAGATGAAAAATTAATACAAGATGTCAATCCACACAGAGCCAAGCAGCTCACTTCTTTCCAAGCAGGAAAAAATGCAAAAAACAAACAAAGAAACACATACACACAGACAAAACATTTTACCTACACAGTATAATCAAATTCCAAAAATAAGTGAACACCTTGAGAACAGCCATAAAGAGAGAGAAAAAGATATCAGATTCAATGGAAAAAAAATACATGAGATACAGTGAAACAATCTTAAACATTGTGTCTGAGGAAAGAAGGTAGAATTAAACCTCCAAAGTGCTGAAAGAAGCAAAATGCCTGTCCATCAGGAAGGCAAGGCTGGCAAAAACTGTCATTGAAAATGAACATATTAGAAAGGAAACAAATGTATTAAATAAAGACATGTGAAAACTGAAAAATAACCTGTGGTACAAGAGTGAAGACTTTTTTATTATTCCAGAGGAAAAGAACACCGGTTTGAAATCAAGTTTTATGGTAATAAATGAAGAACACTAGAATGAATAAAACACTGATAACTATGAAAGACTTTAAAGAAAATCTCTTTAAATGCTACTGACTTTTTAAAGCAAACCTAACACTGGAAAACAGCATGGAGTATCCTCAAAAAGTTGAAAATAGAGCTACCCACGAACCAGCAATTGCACTACTGGGTATTTACCCTAAAGATACAAATGTAGTGATCTGAAGGAGCACATGTACCTGAAAGTTTACAGCAGCAACATCCACCATAGCCAAGCCATGGAAAGAACCTAGATGTCCCTCAATGGACAAATGGACAAAGAAGATGTGGTACATATATATAATGGAATATTATGCAGCCACAAAAAACCCCTGAGATCTTGCCATTTGCAATGATGTGGATAGAATCAGAGGGTATTATGCTGAGTGAAATAAGTAGATCAGAGAAAGACAATTATCATGTAATCTCACTGATTTAAGGAATTTGAGAAACAAGACAGGATCATAGGGGAAGGGAGGGAAAAATGAAACAAGATGAAACCAGAGAAGGAGACAAACCTTAAGAGACTCTTGGCCTCAGGAAACAAACTGAAGGTTGCTGGAGGACAGGGGGTGGGAGGGATGGGGTGGCTGGGTGATAGACACTGGGGAGGGTATGTGCTATGGGGAGTCCTGTGAATTGTATAAGACTGAAAAATCACAGACCTGTATCCCTCAACAAATAATATGTTATACATTAATCAAAAAATAAATAAATAAAAATAAAATAAAACCAAACCTTGGACTCAGAAAAAAATAATAAAATAAATTAAAATTAACCTAACAACTACGTAATACTAGGCTTAGGGGGTATGTAGAAATGAATCATATGACCACGATAGCACAAAGGATAAGAAGGTAATAATTTATGTATTAACGTCAACCCACTAGAGCCATTTGCCATTTACAGAACATTAGACTCAACATCAGAACATATATTCTTTTCAAGTATGCACGGAACAGTTGGGGACTTTTAGGTTTTAAATTTTCTAACCAGATGTTCTCAGTTCTTCTCTTTAAAGCAGTCTTAGTTTAAAAACCACCAAGTATACTCTCCGTTGAGCTAGCAACAAAGAATATTTTCTTCAGTAGTTCTCCGTATTCTTATGCGCAGATACATTAAAGTAATACCGACATGGTTTGGATCTTCTATAGTCTTCCTTAGAAGTAGTTACAAAAGGTCCCAGGAACACCTTAAGACACAAAATCACAGAAAATACCCATTGCCTTCAATGAACTGGGAAAGAAATCCACTCTACCAGTAATATAAGTAGCTGAGGACATGCCCTGCGAAACCGTCAGACATTTCTTTTCCAGAGCCCTCATTCTCCTCCCCAACCCCTAGGCATCCCCACCAACAGCTTGGAAGGAAAAGGAGATTAATTATATTTCAAAGTGATTATTTCTCCCCTCCTGTTTTTCCCTGTGGCTAATCCCATGGTTCTCTTTCCAGACTTTGCAGAAATCATGAATATTCGTCTGAACTTGAGCCTGAAGTTTCATCACACCCTGGTTTAAGAATCAGTCTGAAAAACAGTCTGAGGGGTTTGAAGTGGCGGGGGGGTGGGAGGTTGGGGTACCAGGTGGTGGGTATTATAGAGGGCACAGCTTGCATGGAGCACTGGGTGTGGTGAAAAAATAATGAATACTGTTTTTCTGAAAATAAATAAATTGGGGAAAAATAAATAAATAAATAAATAAATAAATAAATAAATAAATAAAAAAAAAAAAAAAAAAGAAAGTTATTTTTCAAGCATCCAGAACTTTCAATGTTTACAAACAAAATTTCTAGACTCCTGTGCTGTAGAATACCATCAAGCAGATCTGGGGTTTTTGAATAATTTACACCTTTTTTGTTCTACAAATACAAGTCCAGGTTATTTTCACTTCAAACTGTTGGAATATAAGGGAGATGCTTCCCAGATACAGCAATTTTCAATTGCACAAAAGTCACCTGCTTTGTGCTTTAAGGCCTGCATTTACATTTCCTTGCTTAGGGCAAAGAATTGTGCAAATCAATGCCAGAGCACTGCAGATTATGTGGAGAGTTGTGCTATCAGTGAGAGTAAAAAATGGAAACTAATATGAACTAGGACACCCTGTTATTGTGCATAGCACAGTGAAGGTGCCAGGCTGGGTCTTAAGTATCATTAGACCCTTTAGTGTTCTTCAGTAATGATGCATTTATTCTTCTGGGTACTTATAATAATTGGCAAAAAGCACATACCCTTTTCAAAAACAGCAGTAATTAATCTCAAGATTGCTGAAAAAAAAATGACTGTCATCATTTTACTTCGGATCAGACAGACTGGAGTTCTATTCTAAAGCACTGAGCAACTCACAGAACAATGACCTCATTATTTCCTTTAGGGAAAAGCTGACTCACTGCTTATCTTTCTCTGTTGGGGAGGATCAGCCTAGGTCCTCCACCAATGTTCAGGATAATACTAAGAGGTGAATAAGGAATTAGTACCAGTTAGTGCAGCAATGCTAAGTGGATAGCATGGCCCGTCCTTAAATATCACAGTTAAAGACTTTTTGTTTCCCTTAGAAGAGAGTAAAGGTATGTCATAACATATCATTTTTTTGAAGATTTTATTTATTTATTTGACAGACAGAGATCACAAGTAGGCAGAGAGGCAGGCAGAGAGAGAAAGGGAAGCAGGCCCCCCACTGAGCAGAGAGCCCGATGCAAGGCTCCATTGATCCAGGACCCCAAGACCATGATCTGAGCCAAAGGCAGAGGCTTTAAGCCACTGAGCCACCCAGGCACCCCTGTCATAACATATCTTAAGACATAATCATGTTTGTTGATCAACTAAGCACCTATTTGTAATTATTCCTATTTGTAATTATTGATAATATGATTTATCTTTAACTGTCACAAAAAATATAAAATGTAATATGGAGCATAAATAAGAAGTGCGGTCAAGACAGACAGCCGTTATTAAAGAAGTTTCCAGAAGTGCAAAATATAACTTTTGATTTCATAAGAATTACAGAGGTTTTAGATTGCAAAAAAAATGCTACAGAATCTATACTATGAGGAGACACAAAATATGTAACTATTATGTATTGTGTCATTCACTGCGTTATGTAAAATAACCTCCAAATACTAGAAAGTCTTTTGGTGAGAACTGAATATCTGGCTAACAGAATATAAATCGGCTTCTCCCAACCGCTTGCAATTTTAAACAATGAAACAAAATAAAATAAAAATATGTTTCTACTCTATTTCCCTTAACATTTTTAAATAAACACAGTAGTAGGTTAATCCTTCAAAACTGAAGAACACTAATGGAAATTAATTTATACTGCTGGTCCATGTCCCAAAGTAGAGGGTTTAGGTACAGAGACAAGAAGAACTGTATAGTACTATGTTCTGGAAATTTCTAGTACATAAAGGGATCAGAGAACCAGAAAAAGGAAACAAAAAATCCTAGATACATAGTCATTACAGCTAGAATAGAGCTTATTAGACAAAGAGAAACATGCTGGAGTTACGGCCATCAGATGTGTTGTAGATCTCCAGGAACCACCAAGGAGAAGGTGGGAAAACACCATGGGCAACTTGGGGATATTTGTACTATATATATTAACAATTACCATACTGTGATATCCTTTACTTCATCCAAAGATGCATGTATCATAAAAACACCTGAAAAAGCAGGACACAGCAGCCAAATTGCAGCAAGCCAAGCCACAAGAAACATTTTGGTGAAAAATCAAAGATTTAACTTCTAAAAATGAGTACTACTTCAATCCAAAAACAAACACATAAGTTATACACAAATACTACTCGGAATCGTAAAGAGAATACAAGAAGGATATTGTACATGGTTTTCATATTCTGTTCTGCACTTGACTGTGAATATACTAGTATTGGGAATATAAAAATTCAAGTGGGTTTTATGTGTTTAATTAAATAATAATTTAATTACAAGTCCTACAGGCATAAAAGTGTTCAGGGGGATAAATGATAATGGAATATGAGTGGCACACAGCTCATCCGTGGTACTGGAACTGCCCACAGAGGCTGGCCAGCAGGCTAGAAGCTAGGAGTTATCAATGTGTTTGTGGCCATTAGGCAGTATGTTTTGAAGAGGAAACAGAATGTTATTGAGTCTCCTTGGCACTTTAGAAAGAAGCTAGTTAGGGGCACCTAAGTTGGTTGAGTGTTGGTTAAGCGTCTGCCTTCAGCTCAGGTCATAATCCCAGGGTCCTGGGATGGAGCCCCATGTGGGAGTCCCCGCCCCATGGGGAGTCTGCTTCTCTCTCTGCCTCTGCCTCCCCCCCCCACTCGTGCTTGCTCTCTTCTCAAATAAATGAAACCTTAAAAGAAAGAAAGAAAGAAAGAAAGAAAGAAGCTAGTTAAAAGGACATCTCCCACCCTTCTTCCTTCCTGCCCGCGCCTTAGACATATATACCCACATTTGTTTTAGATATGCATGTATGCTTTATATTTCTATTGTATTTGTGACTTATATTTTGGGATAAGAAGTGAAGATAGAGGAAAGGGGCGAAGAGGGTTTATTAAGTCCTGCTTTAAAAATCTATCGTAGCTTTTGCTTTCATACTTAGCACTGGAAGTTATCACATGACAAATCATGGTAATAAATGGGAAGCCCAGTTCCCTCACCTGTGTGAAGGAAGAGAGGACATTATAGTCTGGAGGCGTGCATTTCATGCCCACTGCACCTGCCACGCTTTGACCTTGGTGGCTGCGCTGTGCTCTGAGAGTCAATGCAGTGAGGGCGCAGCGCCTCTCCATACAGCCTTCCGCGCCTGCGCAAACCCACACACATCTGTCCGCTGAATTCCCTCAATCCAGATTCCTGACTCTCTGCTTCAGGCTTTGGTAGTTGCTTCTGTTGCCTTCCCTGGGGGAAAATCTTTATAGGTTCTTGCTGACCTGTCATAGCTCAATTTCTAACTCAACTCTGGGCTCTGCTTACCCTGACTTTGGACTCTCCTCCTTACCGGTTTTATCTCCAATCTCATCCTCAAATTCTGTTAGGTAGAAGTTCCCCAGACATGACAAAGGGGCGAAAGGATTCAGAAACACAGTGAAATTCCTCAGAATCTGCCTTTTTAAAGTTCTCCTAGATAGCCCTTCTACCCACACACACATATGTATGCAGTATTTGGTTAACATTGCATTACTCCCACCTAAATTCTGAGTCTCTCTGGATTATTTTTTATTTGTAGGAGTTTGCAGTTGAAGGTGGGAGGGATGCTACATGAGACTATGGATTCCTCTAGATCAACATTTCTCCACTTCTTCTACCCCTACAATACCATGCGCCCAAGTATTCCTATGTATGTGTGGAATTAATTAGAATGAAAGGTCTGCCTTTTTAGGGAAACAACAGGATTGTGTTTTCATAGGCTTTATCTCCCCACCCAGGTAATGCACAGTGCCTCAAACACAGCTAACTGAGTGAAGGATTCCAGTACAAAAACATACGCCCTCGTGAACTCAAACATCCATTCCTGGTATGCAACCTGGGATTAGATACCATGATGTAAAATCCACTCTTGCATATTTCTGATAATTCTGCCCAAGAAACAGTCTCTGCCTTGCTAAGGTTTCGGAATGGTCATGGATGCTACCATTCTGCAAAGAACAAAAGAATATATTTCAGAGACTATTGCCACATGGTTGCCTTTCCTGATCACCCTTCTTCAGCCTGGTATTGAATGATGCCACATGTATACCTTTCAGAGATCCAGGAGGGAATTAAATCATGGTAGTGTGTGTGTGTGTGTGTGTGTGTGTGTGTAGGCAGTCTGATGCTCATACTTGCAAGGCTCGGGATAGTTTCTTAACATCCTGCCTTCTCGTAAGAGCACCGCACATCCCTTGGAAAACCTACCCCTTTTATTGGTATTCCTGGAACATCAGCGCTGCCTCCCCAACCCCCACCGCAGTGGCACACACGACACCCAGGCCATCTCACGTGGAGTCCTTCCCATAATTTCTGTACTGAAAATAGAAGGGAGGGATGCCTGGGTGGCTCAGGTGGTTGGGCGACTTTGGCTCAGGTCATAATCCCGGAGTCCCAGGATCCAGTCCTGCATCGGGCTCCCTGCTGAGTAGGGAGTCTGCTTCCTGCTCTGCCCCTCCCCACTCTCCTGCATGTTCTCTCTCTCTCTTTCAAATAAATAGATAAAATCTTTTAGATAAGATCTTTTAAAACATTGAAGGGAGGGATCTTATATTCTCAGATCTTAAGTGTAAGATTACAGGGATCTCATTAGACATTTCTCACAATGCAGAGGCACTTTATGTAAAAAATGAAATCCAGTAAAGACTAGCAGAGATAAGAGAGTCCTGCTAGCATCAAATCCCAATATCATGTCTAAAGCCTTGATGTGAAGTGTTTCTCCTTTGGTTTTGTAAGTTGCTCAGCCACTAAGAAGCATTACTCTTTTGTTTTTGTTTTTCCTTCAGCTGACTTAAATTGTGATTCTTACCACTTTCATTTAAAGACAGACTACTATTACTGTGAGACTGGGCTGGTAATCTCAGAGGTCACACTGTTTGCGGTCTGCTTTAATCTCTGAAAAGTTCAGAGAATGGACCTTGCAAACATGGAAGGTTTAAATCAGTTCACAAAGCACTGGAGTCTTTCTGAGATATTATACATATTTTTATGAGACTGTAAGCTATTTTTCTAAGTAAAAAAATGCTTCAAGCCAAAATCACTGCCTTTTCCAGCTCTTTGTAAATGGTTTTGCTCCAAAGCACGGGTAAGCCATGGACTTTACGTCTTATTTTTCCCAGACCAGATTATAAAGAAGTGCCTCATTGTAATCCTTATTGGCCTTAGACATAAAACTTGGTGCTGCGTAAAGTTCTACCTGCAACTCTTACCACTCCTCCTGTCCTAACAGTCTTGACCTCCAGGTAAGGGCTGACCCCTGGGTTCAGGTGGGCGGTTAGGAAGAGAATACAAAAAAGAGATGGTACAGGCTGAGAACACAATACAAGTAGGTGGTACATTACTATAAATGCATTAACAACTAGCATAATGGGACTCAAACCTACCTTAAGCATGAAAAGATTGAGAGGGATCTTTTCCTTATAGAAGAAGGAAGCACACTGAGGTGGAGACTGCCCAACTCTGGGCAGGAGCAAGTAATGCCTGTTTAATCCCATCTGGGATGAACATACCAGGGCGGACATTCAGTGGTTTGCAGGTAGTTGTTCAGATGGACTGATGCCCGTGAAAAAGCAGATATTAGATTGTTAAATGTCTTGAAGCTCATTTCAGGTTTTCAGGACTGATGGGGTAGGAACCAAGAGATAGAGGGAGAGTACTGCTAGTAAGAAATTTATAAAATAAATGTATCCACTGAGAAAAAATTACAATGAGGACTCTCAAAGACAACTAGAAATTTTCTAACATTTTCCTATCTAATTTGTTACTCATTACTTCTCTACAAGAGTAAGGGAATCATTAAAAGTGAAAAAGGTTTTCTCTTTTCCTCTTTCCTCCCTCCCTTTCTTCCTTTAGACTTTTCCTCATTTCTTTCTTTCTTTCTTTCTTTCTTTCTTTCTCTTTCTTCCTTTCTTTTCTTCCTTTTTTTCTCTCTCTTCCTTCCTTTTCTTTCCTTTTTATTCCTTTTCTTTCTCTTCCTTCCCCTCCCTTCCTTCCATCCCTCCATCTTTCCTTCCTTCCTTCCCTCCCCTGGGGAAGAGGTCAAGGATTAACTACACAAAAATCTGTTGTTACTCAACATACAATTATAGGGTAAGAGGAATTCCAAAAGGTAGGAGAGACATGCACCTATAGATCGAATAGAAGATAAAATCTGAATTTCAAACACAAGGGAATAGCGTCCAGCCTGGGACATGTGTTGGTCTTGGTCTGGAATGGGCAATATGGTTTTTCCCTGTTTGCTTTTCTCTTATGTGCAAGATAGGCATTCCATCATTTACTCTACTTTTTAAAATTTCTACCAAGTGATTTTGAAAAATTACTTGATAATGTCCCCCTCCCCCTTTTCTGAGCTATCACTAAAGACTGATGTCCCAAAATAGTTAAACTGTCTAGAGGAAAAGGTGGTCCTTTTCTTTGGGGGAGGGTGATGTATCCAGAACCAAGGCCAGAAATGTAATAAAACATTAAATAAATATGCATTCAGATTACCTGGCAGACTTTTCAGACTTACTTTCCCTTTAAAAGAAACCCTCATGGTATATGTAAATAGTACTTCTATAACTTGCTTTCCTCCAGGTAACCATTTAAAATTCTGGAAAAAAAAACAAGAGTCTAAAAACAATGTGTATTTTTCTGCATGAAGGCTGAACTCAGGAGAAAAATACCAGGTAAAATTCCTTTTCAAAAGCAGACCAAGTTGTAGGCAGAGATTGAATTTGAAGAAGGGAACTGAAATATGGGACTTCCTTTTTTTCCTTACATAGAAGGAATTTTTTTAAATCAACATCCAGAACTAGGTAAGTGAATCACTAGAGTACTCTCCACTTGCCAATGGATACAGGTCAACAATTCAACATACAACGTTAGAAGTGTCACTGTTCTATTTCCTATTTAGAGTCAAGCTGCTCAATTCATTCTACTGTAGCTCCAACCCTTATAGGAACAGAGAGCCAGAAAATACAGAACCTGATCCCATTTCAGTAGTTAAAGGAAATGGCTCATTCCACTTGATTCCTCTAATTTATTTTAAAATCAGGAATACTGAACCCCCGCCAACATTCATACTTCATTTGGGAATATGTTTTGATTATATGTTTTGATCTAAAAATAAAGCCCATCATTTAAAGAGGCATGGCTATTTGAAAAATGCAACAACATATTAAGAACAACAGCAAAAGTATACCTAAAAAATGCCCATCTTCTCATTTACTGTGTTTTGGTTTCAATGTTATTTATCATACTGTGCACTAGAATTAGCATTTGCTATCATTACATGATCAAATACTTATTCAATATTATTATAAAGCAGATGCATAAACAATTCTGGAACACTGAGAAGAAATTAAAAAAATAAATAAAAATTAAAAAAAATAAAACATTGCAAAAAAAAAAAAAAAACCAAAACAGATAAGCAAAGAAAACAAACAGACTTACATCTGTATCTTTGCAGTAAATAACCAGTCGTGCAATTGCAGGGTCATAGGGAAGCTCTATCTTTAATTTGTTAAGGAATCCCTGGTGGTTGGTATTAAGGAGGGCATGTATTGCATGGAGCACTGGGTGTGGTGCATAAACAATGAATCTTGGAACACTGAAAAATAACATTATTAAAAAAATAAAAAGGGGAAAAAAAGACAAATACAGAGAACAAATTAATTTTCTCCATAACAGGACAGAGAACCACCTCTGGTGGCTGCCTGAGTGAAGGTGGTAGGGAGAAGGGGTAAATAGATGAATGGGATTAAGAGGTACACACTTCCAGTTATAAAATAGTTAAGTCATAGAGATGAAATGTACAGCAGAGGGGAGCCTGGGTGGCTGTTAGTTAAGCATCTGCTTTTGGCTCGGGTCATAATCCCAGGTGTCCTGGGATTGAGTCCCACATTGGGCTCCCTGCTTCGTCCCAATCATGCTCTCTCTCTCTCTTTCTCAAATAAGTAAATAAATAAAACCTTAAAAAAAAGAGAGAGAAACAAAGGTACAGCAGAAAGAATACAATAATATTGGAATAATGCATGGCGACATGTGTCACGGTGAGCACCGTGTCATGTACAGAACAGTCAAATCACTCCGTTGTACACCTGAAACTAACATAACATTGCATATCAATTATACGTCCATTTTTTAAAAACTCTCTAAACTAGAAAAGTGTGGAGAGTTGAAAATTAATTTAGTAATAAATAATCATTAAACATTTAAAAGATTTTTTAAAATTAAAATAATTTTAAAAATAAGTTATAAAACTATGATGACAGCTCTGTCTATAGATCATGACAAGTGTAGATTGGTGTTGAAGCTTTAGAAGACTTCTGTGATTAAATGCAATGAGAGGGGGTGCCTGGGTGGCTCAGTGGGTTAAAGCCTCTGCCTTCGGCTCAGGTCATGATCCCAGGGTCCTGGGATCGAGCCTCGCATTGGGCTCTCTGCTCAGCAGAACCTGCTTCCTCCTCTCTCTCTGCCTACCTCTCTGCCTACTTGTGATCTCTGTCTGTCAAATACATAAATAAAATGTTAAATAAAATTTTTTTTAATAAATAAATAAATAAAGCCTCTGCCTTCGGCTCAGGTCATGATCTCAGAGTCCTGGGATTGAGTCCCGCATCAGGCTCTCTGTTTATCAGGGAGCCTGCTACCCCCTTCTCTCTGCCTGCTTCTCTGACTACTTATGATCTCTGTCAAATAAATAAATAAAATCTTTAAAGTAAAGGAGGTTAGAGTTTAGGAAGAGACAGACATTTAATCTGAAAACTATAATTCAAGCTAGAATGTGAGGACTGAGGAATTGCAAATTCAGGGACAGCATGGTAGAAGGGAGAGAGTTCCCCCTCTGAGTTCAGATCTCACTTCCAAACTGACTTTGTTCCATGTGATCGGGAGGTGGTGAGTATGTTTGAATATGTTTCCCTCAACTTACATTTCTGTGAAATAGGGATTGGGGCACCTGGGTGGCTCAGCTGGTGATGTGTCTGCCTTTGGGTCAGGTCATGTTCTCAGGGTCCTGGATGGAGCCCTGTGTCAGGCTCCCTGCTCAGGAGGAATTGGCTTCTCCCTTTCCTGTCCAGAGACATCCTTACCCAAATCTCTAAGACTCTAGCTTAATGTTGCCTATTTTTGAATTCTGTGTAAGTAGAATCACACAGATACATTATTTGGCACCTAGTTTAAGAAACACTGTATTTGAGTGACTTATCCATACTATTATCTATAACAATAGTTGGTTCATTTTCCTTGCCATATAGTATAAAGTATTATGATTAGGGCCATTGTATTTATTCATCTTTCTTCTATGGACATTTGTATTGCTTCTGCTTTGTAGCTGTTATAAATAGTGTTGCTATATGCATTACCGGGCATGTATTCAGGTGAATACATATACACACTTTACTTGAACATATATCTTGAAGTTGAATTTCTATATTTATTTATCAAGCTTAAATACTTATTGCCAACACATTTTCCAAAGAGAGTATATGGAAACAACCCAGGTGTCCGTCCACAGGTGGATAAAGAAGATGAGATCTTGTCACTTGTGACGACATGGATGAACTCAAAATGGATTATGCTAAGCGAAATAAGTCAGACAAGGACAAATAGTAAATGATTTCACTCATATGTAGAGTCTAAAACAAACAAACAAACAAATAAAAGCAGAAATAGACTTGTAAATACAAAGAAAAAAACCAATGGTTGCCAGAGAGGAGGTTACAAGACTCATCTCCCAAATCGACAGTACAATTATTCATGGTCTTCCTTTCTGCCTCTTAGCCTTGTTATTTGCTACAGAATCAAAGTTTGTCATTTAGAATGGAGAGCCAAAATTCCAAGGGAAAATTCTCTCTGCAAAAAATTAACTTATTTTCTCTCTTCATCTGATTTGAAGGGATATGTATGAGTCTTTCGAACATGTCAAATATCACATCATTTTCTTTATCTTAAAAGAGATTATTTCAACAAGTCCAACAGTCTATGCACATCAAAAAAAAAGAGAAAAATGAAAGAAAAAAAGGATAAACTGATACCCAATATTTGGCGTCCTTCCTATGAACAATGGGAAAATACAGAATTTCTTCAAGTAGGTGTGGTGAGGGCACTGAACCACCACTGCTCTGGGCGGCCAAAAAAATCACCTATCTAGCCCTTACAATCCTGAAATTGCACATAGTGAGACCACAGATTACCAATATAACTTATATTTTTTTATTACTATAATTTCCTATGTATCCATTAAAAGAAACTCCAAATGGGTATGTGGTATTGCCTTCTTTTGAGGCATGCATGGAGCCCTCTCCATAGATAGAATTTAATGAAGCCTCCAGCAGATCAAGATCTCTCAATACTAAACATATTCTATGTGGACTATTTGTTCATAAGACAAATACAGTAAGTTCTATACTTGTTTCCACTCTGCAAGGTGATCTTTTCAATGTTGAGAAGCAAAGAAAAGTCCTCCCTCAGAGAACTTGAATGACCAAAGAAATCTATAAATTTGTTTTTATGAGCCTTTAACAAGGTAGTTAGTTATAAGCTTAATGATAAAAATATTAGTTGCATTTTATGCAACAATAAACAGAAGAGTAAAGAAATTAAAGCAAAATGCTAAGAGGAGAAAATAAAAGTATCTAAGAATGAATCAAAGTAGAACAACTTCTACAGGTAAAATCTAAATTCTGATTACATCTTAGAGGAGACCTAAATAAAGTGATATGCTATATTCACAGATAAAAACACATATTATCACAAATACATCAGTTACCCCCAAACTAAGTGGAAGATTCACAAGTCAGAATCCACCAGATTAACTGAATACAAGGACTTACGAAGAAATAGAAATTCAGACAGTGTGGTATTAGCATATAATAGACCAGTTTTTCAGTGTAGTAGAACCATGTGTTTATGTAACATATGTGACACTAGATGATTGAAAGAATGAGGGAGGGGTGCCTGGGTGGCTCATTGGGTTATAGCTTCTGTCTTCAGCTCAGGTCATGATCCTGGGGTTCTGGGATCGAGTCCCACATCGGGCTCTCTGATCAGCAGGGAGCCTGCTTCCTCCTCTCTCTCTCTGCCTGCCTCTCTGCCTACTTGTGATCTCTCTCTGACAAATAAATAAATAAAATCTTAAAAAAAAAAATGAGGGACTACTGACAAAGCCATGCTCTAAAAAAAAAAAAAAGAAAGAAAATGGTTATGCATATCTCCTATGCCTAAACATCGCATATCTTACAAAGTATGTACTTCTAAAAGTATATACAGAACAATCCTGTTTTCTGGTTATGACAGAAGACATGTGCACAAGTTACCATAGCAATACAGTTCCTAAAAGAAAACAAATGATCAAGTGGAAAGAGTCCAAATGTTCATGATGAGAACACATACAAGCTATGGTGTATTTAACAACAGATTATCATAAAGTGGTCAGAATGAAGAAACTATGGTTATAGACACAGCAGGGGTCAATTTCAGTGATATAATATTACATGGAAAAAATAAACTTATCTCCAAGACTATGTAAAGTATGAGCCCTTTTACTTTTTTTATTTTTAAAAGATTTTATTTTTATTTATGAGAAAGAGAGGGAGAGAGGAGGGGGGATCAGAGGGAGAAGAACAAGCAAACGCCATGTGAGTGCAGAGCCCATTTTGGGGCTCAATCTCACGACCTTGAGATCATGACCTGAGCCGAAATCAAACAGATGCTTGACTGACTGAGCCACCCAGGCGCCCTGAGACCTTTTGATAAAGTGAACAGAGAACTAAGTTGAAAAGATACTTCTTGGGGGATATTTAGGTGCACAAAACTCTATCAAGAGGAACATGTGTGAAAGGTAAGCAGACTTTAGACAGGTAAGACAACATCATGTAAGGAAAGCAGGGTGAAGACGTGAATGAAAACATAGGTTTAGACATGGGTTAAATTATCTGGTGAATTGGCTTGTTTTTACTATACACATGAATTTTCCTAACTACATATACACAGTAAATAAAAGCACAGTATATTGGACTAACAACAAGAGCAAACCAACTTTTATGATTAATCCAATTCTATACTCGTATGGGAATTCTAAAGAATTATAATTCACCATCATAGATGGAGGAATATGAAACATACCCTCACACGGCTTCACACAGAAAGTGATTGGATCAACTGATAAGAGGGGCAAAATCCAGCTTTATCCATCTTTTCTATTTTTCTTTAAAGGTGAATATTAACATGGTGGGACTTTGGAAAGCATTCTGATCGTACTGTGCTTTACCTGTCTTACTTGTCCATTTCTATACACTCTGATTTTATTTTTACTTCCTGGTAGAAACACTGAGGCAGCATTTTGAGCATGATCAGTGGTCTCCATTGGCTCACAAAAGGTTCCATCCAATGGGACAGGTTCTAGTTTCTCCAGTAATGGTTTTTCTTCTTGTCAGAAGATCTCCAACCAACATTATAGATCCATCCAGACACCCTTCCACTATTCAGGTGAGTCAAGCACAAATATGTGGAAACTGAAAAGAGGGCATAATGTACTACAAGAAAAGGGAATACAAAACATTATGCAAAATATTATCAGGGCACCCAATAGGCCATATTATGATAACCTGTTCACATGCTTTTCTTCTTCAGTGAACTTTTCTTAAAAGTTCCCCTTCCTTTCCATTTCAAGAATGATTTGTAATTCCTGGTGAGTGCATATAGAGCTTTATGCAAGGAATACTTAAATGAATACTTATTATCATAGGTTATATGGTGCCATATATTTTCTTGTATATAATAGATTGATTTAAAAGTCATGAACAGGGCACCTGGGTGGCTCAGTGGGTTAAGCCTCTGCCTTCAGCTCAGGTCATGGTCTCAAGGTCTTAGGATTGAGCTCCACGTCAGACTCTCTGCTCAGTGGGGAGCCTGCTTCCCCCTCTCTCTGCCTAGTTGTGATCTCTCTCTGTTTGTCAAATAAATAAATAAATAAAATCTTTAAAATTAAAAAAAAAAAGTCATGAATAGTCAGGGCACCTGGGTGGCTTAGTCGGTTGGGCATCCGACTCTTGGTTTCAGGTCAGGTCATGCACAGATGCGAGATCCAGCCCCATGTGGGGCTCCCTGCTTAGCATGTAGTCTCCCGGGATTCTCTCCCCCTCTCCTTCTCCTTTTGCTCCTTCCCTATGCTCACTCCTGCTCTCTTTCTAAAATAGAGAAAATCTTTAGCAACAACAACAACAAAGCCACGGATAGACATTCTGGTGAAGGAACAAAATACAATGCTTCCTGGTTTCCTAAAAGCCATGTTTCTGGAGTTGGGGTGTATCTTTATACACTATGAAAGCACGATGCTCACAAATATTTGAGAATGTTAATAGGCTGTTACTCCTGAAGAGCAGCCCAGAGAATCATTTCTTTCTTCAGATTCTCCATTAACTAGCGTTCCCCTTCATTAACCTGCTTATTGTTTACATTCCCTTTCAGGATGCATTCTCTGTTACTCAAACTCAGTAACTGTCACATTGCCCTGAAGAGTTCCCAGCTTGGCCCCTCTGCTTATAGGCAACCTTTTTTCTAAATGTCAAGAAGAGGGGCACCTGGGTGGCTCAGTGGGTTAAACCTCTGTCTTCAGCTCAGGTCATGATCTCAGTGTCCTGGGATCGAGCCCCACAGGGGACTCTCTGCTCAGCAGGGAGCCTGCTTCCTCCTCTCTCTCTGCCTGCCTCTCTGCCTACTTGTGATATTTCTGTCAAAGAAATAAATAAATAAAAATCTTTAAATGCTGGAAGAAACAGGGCTTTAGGTAGAGATAATTAAATGGAATAATACAGCAGTGAATGGTCCCATACACACTCCAGAGGAAGAAAGAGGGCTAGAAAAGTTGGTAAAATGGTAGCACAGAGCCCTCGGCTGTGACCATTGGAAGGAAGAGCCCAAAATGATAAATGAAAGACCATCACCAATTTCATGACAATAATATGATAATTAATGGGAATGGAAACCATATATCTCAAGTAATTACAGTCCTTTTGTCTCATTTATTTTTTCTCAAGGGCTTAAACCTCTGGTGTCCAAAAACTATATAGTATGACCATCTCACCCCATCTAAGTCCTGTGTTCCCCTTAATGAAACATAGCAACGGATGTCTTAAATTAAGATATCCATCTTACACATACGGTTAGTAATGTGAGGTGACCCAAAGGTTTTTCTCAGGTTATATATAGGGATGACAACAGAAATTTAGTTATTAGGGAAATCTCAGATGTCTTGGGGAAAGACACAACACTATAACCATAAACCACATCACAAGAGCTTACATACTTGTTCATAAAATACATTCTAGGATCATAAACTCTACATCTATTATTTAAGCAAAGAAGCTTTGTAAGGAAAAGACAAATGGGAGGCAAAAGGCAAAGAATAAAAGAGTTCAGGTGATATGAAGAAATGTAGTACACAGAACAGCAGGGCTGAGGTGAAAATTGAAAGCACATTGGAAAGAGGCCAGTGCTAAATAATAAATGAATAACACATTGAGAGAAGAGGAGCTTGGAAATAACAAAATACCCCGTAAACAGAATTTTTCTTAAGACATCTATTTCAAACCTAAAACCTGGATGTTTGGGGGAACCAAGGCATTTGGTAGAAAAAGGTGATTTCCCTGCCAGCCACCTGGATTGAGATATGCACCCACACATACAAAAATTACAGTGGCAGGCAGGAATTTTAATAAAAATGTAAATCATGACCTTCAAAATAAACAAAAAACAGACTATGTTTCTTGCAAACAGGTGTGAGAACCTTACTGAATAGACATTAGCTACCTGAGGAAAAGCCAGAGCCAATTCTGAAGTAAAATAGACCAGAATCACTAGTAGAAAGGAATCTCAACAAAGTTTCGAAGAGTGGGTGAGTGTTAATTACAAAATGTCAACCTAGTATCAGAAGTGTAAGGAATGAGTTCTCAAGTAAGGTTTGGGAGAAGTATTTCATAAGGAAGGAAAATGAATTAAAAGAAATAATGTCCAATTAATAAAACATTATCATAAAGTATCAAATAAATAAATTCATCAAGTTAAATAAGATAGGAAGACCACCTATAATAAAATGACCAGAAATCAGATAATACCTTCATAGAAACAGCAGTCTTCATGTTACTATTTTTGTCTCATCTTTGAAAAGGGAACCCCTGAGGTTTACTGTATGTAATTCAACTTGACAACCAGTTCTATGACTCAATGCTGAATGATAGGAATTTATGGAGAAGAAGTGTGTAATGGAAACAAAGAGAAAAAGGAACATGTATGAAAGGTAAGCAGACTTTAGAAAGATAAGACCATATGATACATAACATATAAGACTCGAATATGATACATAACAGATTAAAATGACATGTTGAACATTGGACATATTAATTTTACATGGTAATGGACAAAAGGGAATGCCATGATATGCATATTTGAACTAATAATACTATGCAATAAAACTTCTGGCTACAGGCAGCCATTCATAATGATGGATTACACAACCAGATGGTAGATGATGCAAATCAGAGCTCTTTAAAAAAAAATTAATAGATTTTACCTTTTAGAGTAGTTTTAGGCTAACAGCAAAATTAGAAAGAAGATACAAAGATCCTCACATACCACCAGCCCCCACACATGCATGGTCTCCACCATCACCAACACTCCCCATTGGAGCAGTACACTGATGGTTCCATGTCAACGTGGCATTGTCACCTAAGGGCACAGATGACCTTAGAGTTCACTCTTGGTGGTGTAGGCTCTATGGATGTGGACAAATGCACGATGACATGTGATCACCATGATAGTACCGTATGGACTGGTTTGGATGTCATTAAAATCCTCTCTGCTCTGCCTGTTCATCCCTTCCTCCTCACCCACCCCTTGGTGGCCACTGATCATTTTATGGTCTCCATGATTTTGCCTTTTCCAGAATGTCACATAGTTGGGATTAAATACAATGTAGCCTTTTCAGATTGCCTTCCTTCACATAGAAAAATGCATTTAAATTTCGTCCATGTCTTTTCATGGCTTGATAGTTCATTTCTTCTTAGTGTTGAATAATATCCCATGGTCTGGATATACCAGTTTATTTGTCCATTTATTGACTGAAGAGCATCGTAGTTGCATCCCCACTTGGGCATTTATGAAAAAGGCTACTGTAAACATCTATATGCAGGTTTTTGTGTGGACATAAATTTTCAAATCCTTTGAGTAAATGCCACAGAGTATGATTCTAAGGTAGGCTTTGGCTGATTTTTTTTTTTTTAAGAAACTTTGGGTTATGGACATTGGGAAGGGTATGTGCTATGGTGGGTGCTGTGAAGTGTGTAAACCTGGCGATTCACAGACCTGTATCCCTGGGGATAAAAATACATTATATGTTAATTTTTAAAAAATTATGGCCTTTCCTTGCAGAAAAAAAAAAAGAAAGAAAGAAACTGTCCAACTATGTTCCAAAGTGAGTATTTTTTTTTTAAATAACTTGAGTAACAATACCCCAAATATCTCCATTGCTCATGAAGAATGAATACTGGCAATTAAAACAAATAGACTTTTATAATGTGTCACATCTATTTCATTGTAAATTTTTTTAAATAAAGAAGACACATCAGGTCTAAAAGTAACACTTTCTGAGAGAATTAACCATTTCAGAAAATAGTGGCATAGGTGCGTTCACTCAGGCACAGGAATCTAAAGCTTAGCATTTACTTACTTGTTTAAAACTCATCTGTAGAATTCAAAACAACTTTTCGAGGACAATAGAAAGGCCACATCTATGTGAACACCAGAAACAAAGCAGACCCACCGAGTTTCCCTGAGATCCAGTATTAACAACGGGAGGTCACAATTTGATTCGTACCTTGGTTTGTGCACCGAGATTCTCTAAGTGGCTGGAACAGTTCAAAACAAACCTTTAATTAATTACTTCGATGTGTTTCATTATCGTTGTGGCAGGGTAGAAGGAGGAAGGTGCGATGAAAGCAGATCCCATTCCCCACTGCCCACCTGACAAGCTCATTTTCATCACAAAAGATAAGGCAGACACAACTTCCTCTGTGAAGGCTTCTGGGATCTTGTTATCTTTCTTACATTCTTCATCCGTGCTTGAAGGTCACGCTGTACCTACGTCTGTTGCCACTTGTCACAATGCTGTGGTGGTTTGTATGTGCGCCTGTGCCTCTGGGCTCCTTGAGAAACTCTGGGAGAAGCTTGCTCAGTGAAGGGAGAGAAAAGTGAATGATGCGTGTTGGCGGGTCAGAAACTGACAAGTAAAGAGTGAGGAGTCCACAAAGTATCAACCACCTTTCCGGTTTCCTGATTACAAAGATTCTTATTAATTTTATGAATGAACAGGAACGGAAAGCAACTTCTTCTTCTCTATCCATCAAACTGACTGCCCCTATTTATATCCTTCAGATTCTTCCATATCGATTTAAATGCCTCGTCCATTATAGAACAGTTTTTATTTGCTCCATTGCTTTAGGATATCACACGTTATTCTCAAAAGTCCTTTGTCCTCCGTGGAGCACTTTGTAACTTTTTATTGTCACTTCTTTTCTAAATTAATTTTGATATCTTAGCCAGGCATGGGTGGCTCAGCCGGTGAAGCATCTGCCTTGGGCTCAGGTCATGATCCCCGGGTCCTGGGATGGAGTCCTGCATTGGGCTCCCTGTTCAGCGGGAAGCCTGCTTCTCCCCCTGCCTGCAGCTCCCCTTGCTTGTGCTCTCTCTCTCTGTTTCTTTGACAAATAAAATCTTAAAAATTTTTAATTTGATATCCTAGAAGGCACTGATTATTTCCATAACATAAAGTCCCATTTGCCCACAAGTTCTGGTCCATGCTTTACCAGAACTCAATCACTGCCACTTTGTTAGTGATCTTGAATCAAGTGACTACAGGTCTAGATAAATCAAGAGCACCCTTTGGAAGGAACACATTGGTACACAAACCCCTAGCTCTCTGAGTGATGAAAATAAAGGTTAGAGAGTGCTTTCTCTCTCAGTTACTTTAAGAATTGTGGAAATGCTTTCCTCTGAAGAACTTGGGTAAAAGACAAGGCTTACAGGGAGAGATGTTGTTTCTGGTGGAAGTTATTTCCCCCAATTATCTCTGTGGTATAAAGCAGCCTGGGTATTAAATCTCCACTGGAATATGGGGATCAAAATCCATGGCACCTGGAAAGAGGTCACTAAGTCCTGGGATTATAGTTTGACCTCGCAACCATTAAGAATTTACTGTGAAGCAGGAAAAGCATGATACTCTCTAAGAGGCTTGCTCTGTTTCATGTTGTGAGATTAAAAAACAATGACCCCTTGTCAGATCCAAATGCATAGTGATCCTTAAATTTCAAAACCAAATGGTAGAGGACAAATGCCATGGGTGAGCTACTTTGATCTTCTACACAACACAGTACTTCTGCCAACGACTTTATTTTCAGTGGCACAAAACTGAGGTGGAGGGATGGTGTGCAGGTGTAGAAACAAAACCCGGCTACAAAGGTGGTCACTTACAGAGGCTTACAAAAACCATGAGGAGTCAGACTCAAGGAGTCCCAGAAAAAGGAAATACTGTTTCATTTGATCATGAAGCAGAGAAACAGAAGATGAGAACCAGAAGGATTCTCAGAAACACTCCTGAACTAACAGAGAATGCTGAAGGCAATGTAATTCAGAATTTCCCTAGGAGCCTACAGGTAAAAATGAAAGAGTTTCAGGTATTGGGATCAGTTTTTTTGTTTTGTTTTGTTTTTTAAACAGACTTTATTTTTTTATTTATTTAGAGAGAGAGCGATGGGGAAAAGGGGAGAGGGAGAGAGGACATCTAGCAGACTCCTTGTTGAGCGCAAAGCCAATGTGGGGCATGAACTCACGACCCTGAGACGATGACCTGTGCTGAAATCAAGTCAGACACTCAACCAGCCGAGCCACCCAGGCGTGCCTGGCCTTGGGATCAGTATTCCATGTAAATACAGTTCCATGCCTGACCCAGCTGTTGGCCCAGGGTAAACCTCCAAAACAATTCCTTTCTCTTGTTTTCTTCCCTCTACCTTCTACTGCATAAACAAATATTATAAGCTATGGATTAAGAACCTGATTTCACAAGCCCAACTTCCCAGATGCAATCAGTATTGTCACTTTGTAGCTGGGTAGCCCCTGGGCAAAACTGCAGAAACTCCCCATGCCTTGGATTTCTCCCATATTAATAAGAACTGGAATGTACCTTCCATCATGGCATTCCTGGGAAAATGAAACAAGTGAGTATGCACAGAAATGTTGGGTAGACTACTCAGCATATAGGATGCGCTAATAGAAGCAAACCACTATTATAATAATCATTATGACAACGATGAGGTATCACCTCTAGGCATTTGGAAGACGTCCAGGGCCCTTTTCTGCCTTCTTGTTTCTCACACAGAGATAAATATGAAGGATATTTATTGGTCTTCTCTTATTAAAATATACCAGAGATACAATCTAAGCCATCACACTGAAATAAAACCTGAAGACGTTTCAATAAATTAAATCAATTAATATTTGTAGCTGCTAATGGCTTGACGTATTTCACCTGCCAGAGTTTTCAGTGTAGAGTCCTTTCCTATTGGGGAACCTGCGTGGCATAGTCGGTTGACCATCAGACTCCTGATTTTGGCTTAGGTCATGATCTCGCAGTCCTGGGATCAAGCCCGCATCAGGCTCCGTGCTACGGGCTGTGGAGTCTCCTTGTCCCTCTTCTTCCCCTGCTTGTGTTCTCTCTCTTTCAAATAAATAAATACAATCTTAAATAAAAGAACGCTTCTATTAATTTAAGTAGGAAGATGAATGTTTAAAGAAATACAGGCGGCTAGGCAAGAGGAACAGGGTCTCTATTTGGGTCTATGTTAGAGTGTATCCCGGGGGCAGGTGGCCTTTCTCCATCTGCAAGGAAAACCAGCCATAATACATAGTCAATAAGCAATTGAAGATTCTGACATGAGCCTTCTTTCCTGATAGGGTAAAATTTGACCAGTCTCAAAGCCACAGAAATCCTCTTCATTATGATCAACAGGTTTATAAAATAAACAATTTTTAATTGAAAGCATGAAAGGAACCCCCAAAATCTTTTTGTGTATTTTGTATACTTTCACACCTGTGAGTGTATGGGGGTTGTGTATTTGTTGTGACACATACACCTATTTTCATATATAGTTAAAGAGAAAAGAGACTTTTCATCTAACATGCGAAAGCAAATATGAGAGAGCTTACTCGTTCACTTTACTCCATTTTAATACATACTTATTTTCCTAGGTACAACATTATAGAAGTTCATAGTGTTTACATTTTAATAGATTTTTCCCTGAAATTTCTTTTTCAGGAACATTTTCTTATTTTCTCTGAAGGCAGTAGGGAAAACAACCATGTTAGAAAATAATGAAAATCAAGGCTGCATTGCTAGTCATTTCAGAAAGTCATTTGACTTTTTCTTACACATTGTAAAAACACTTTCTTTATCTCCAAATTGGAAAAGCAAATTAAATGGAAGTCCTTACTGGTTTTTACCTCTATGTACCTCCCATCTATGATGAAGGTTGTTTCAGAGTAGGACTCACTCGGAAATATTATTAAGCCTTAAAAATCACACCAAATAAATTAAGTGATAAATCCCAAGACATACGACAGGCACAGACATGACGGAGAGCTTCTGTTTATAACCCAACTGTGCACTCATGAGTATAAAAAGGGTGTGTTCTTCAGGATGGGAAGTAGGAAGAAACACATTTTGCTAAGCAGGACAAGAAAGATCAAAGTGATTGGAGCAAATAAAGGCAGTGCCCATTCAGTCACAATCTAGAAGAAAGTAAACTTCAAACAACGGACACTATTTCTTAATTCATTGGCAAAATGATGACTCTCTTAAACTAGGAGCTATTTAAATTTGTAGTCTTAAAATTTGCATATTTTGAAATGCAGTTTTTACTGAGCCTGGAACTTAATTCCACCTGACTCCCTCAAATGGGATCTGCTGGTCTGGCAAGACGTATTCAATCCTGTTTGAGAGTTACAGTTTCCATTGTATATGCTGAGGTTGTCATGCACTTTTCTTCATGATTCTTGAGGTTAGTGTGACCGGACCTCAGAGGAAATGTGCTCTCAGATGTATGTTGGTTTTCAGCCAGAACCAGAATAATGGCGCCTTTACCAAAGTGATATCACAGTGTAGGTATTATGGGGCAATCTGCTGTTCTCCCCCAAGTGAACCAAGATACCCCCTTAATTGAATGCTTGGCCATTCATTGTTTACTTTTGAAATTCTACATGGCATGATCATTTTGTGTGATGAACACCACCCACCAGTATGGAAGGCTGTCTGCAAAATGTCATTAATAATAATCAAAGCAATAATTAATAATCCACAGTGGAACACTGACTAAGGGCTTTGCAAGAATTACCTCATTTCATTCTCATGTCACTCTTAGAACTAGAGTATTACTCTCTTCATTGTTCAATAAGAATGTTGAAACCAAAGATGGGGAGCCTGGATGGCTCAGTGGTTTAAGCCTCTGCCTTCAGCTCAGGTCATGATCCCAATGTCCTGGGATCAAGCCCCACATTGGGCTCTCTGCTCAGCGCGGAGCCTGCTTCTCCCTTTCTCTCTGCCTGCATCTCTGCCTGCTTGTGATCTCTGTCTGTCAAATAAATAAATAAAATCTTAAAAAAAAAAAAAGAGGGAGGAGTCAAGATGGTGGAGAAGTAGCAGGCTGAGACTACTTCAGGTAGCAGGAGATCAGCTACATAGCTTATCTAAAGATTGCAAACACCTACAAATCCAACGGCAGATCGAAGAGAAGAAGAACAGCAATTCTAGAAACAGAAAATCAACCACTTTCTGAAAGGTAGGACTGGCGGAGAAGTGAATCCAAGGTGACGGGAAGATAGACGGCGGCGGGGAGAGGCCGGCTCCCGGCAAGCGGTGGAGCAACGTAGCACAAAATCAGGACTTTTAAAAGTCTGTTCCGCTGAGGAACATTGCTCCAGAGGCTAAACCGGGGTGAAGCCCACGAGGGGTCAGCGTGGCCTCAGGTCCCGCAGGGTCACAGGAGGATCGGGGGTATCTGAGTGTCGCAGAGCTTACAGGTATTAGAACGGGGAAGCCGACTACAGAGGCAGAGCCAACAGTGAGCTCATAGCTTGGGGTTACCTTGAACCGGTCATAGGCTCAGTGAGCTCAGAGCGCGGCCAGAGGTCAGGCAGACGGGAGTTACTGGGCGCTGTTCTATGAAGGCGCAATTAGGAGTAGGGTCCCGGGCTCTTGGCTCCTCCAGGCCAGAGACTGGGAGGCTGCCATTTTAATTCCCATCCTCCGGAAATCTACGGAAAGCGCTCAGGGAACAAAAGCTCCTGAAAGCAAACCGAATCGGAATACTCAGCCCGGCCCCTGGTAACGGCGGTGCAATTCCGCCTGGGGCAAAGACACTTGAGAATCACTACAACAGGCCCCTCCCCAGATGATCAACAAGAAATCCAGCCAGGACCAAGTTCATCTACCAAGGAATGCAGTTTCAATACCAAGGAGAGCAGCGGAATCCCAGAGGAGGAGAAAGCAAAGCACAGAACTCATGGCTTTCTCCCCATGATTCCTTAGTCTTGTAGTTCATTTAATTTTTTTTCCTTTTTCATTTTTTCTCTTCTTCTCTTAAAGTTTTTAACTTTTACCCTTTTCTTTTTTAATGTTTTTTAACTAGTTTATCTAATATATATATATATTTTTTCTTTTTATACTTTTTCTTTATTCGTTTTCTTTTTTTAATTGTTTCTTTTCTTTCTTTTTTTCTTCTGAACATCTTTTTATCCCGTTTCTCCCCCCCTCACAATTTGGGATCTCTTCCGATTTGGTTAAAGTATATTTTCCTGGGATTGTTGCCACTCTTTTAGTATTTTACTTGCTCCTTCATATACTCTTTTTTAAATTTTTTTTTAAAGATTTTATTTATTTATCAGAGAGAGAGAGGGAGAGAGCAAGCACAGGCAGACAGAATGGCAGGCAGAGGCAGAGGGAGAAGCAGGCTCCCTGCTGAGCAAGGAGCCAGATGTGGGACTCGATCCCAGGATGCTGGGATCATGACCTGAGCCGAAGGCAGCTGCTTAACCAACTGAGCCACCCAGGCGTCCCAACTCCTTCATATACTCTTATCTGGACAAAATGACAAGGCGGAAAATTTCACCACAAAAAAAAAGAACAAGAGGCAGTACCGAAGGCTAGGGACCTAATCAATAGAGACATTGGTAATATGTCAGATCTAGAGTTCAGAATGACGATTCTCAAGGTTCTAGCCGGGCTTGAAAAAGGCATGGAATATATTAGAGAAACCCTCTCGGGAGATATAAAAGCCCTTTCTGGTGAAATAAAAGAACTAAAATCTAACCAAGTTGAAATCAAAAGGTATTAATGAGGTGTAATAAAAAATGGAGGCTCTCAATGCTAGGATAAATGAAGCAGAAGAAAGAATTAGTGATATAGAAGGCCAAATGACAGAGAATTAAGCAGCTGAGCAAAAGATGGACACACAGCTACTGGACCACGAGTAGAGAATTCTAGAGATAAGTGACACCATAAGATGAAACAACATTAGAATAATTGGGTTTTCAGAAGAAGAAAGAAGGGAGCAGAAGGTATACTGGAGAGAATTATTGGAGAGAATTTCCCCAATATGGCAAAGGCAACAAGCATCAAAATCCAGGAGGTGCAGAGAATGCCCCTCAAAATCAATAAGAATAGGTCCACACCCCATCACCTAATATTAAAATTTACAAGTCTTAGCGACAAAGAGAAAATCCTGAAAGCAGCCCGGAAAAGAAGTCTGTAACATACAATGGTAAAAACATTAGATTGGCAGCAGACTTATCCACAGAGACCTGGCAGGCCAGAAAGAGCTGACATGATATATTCAGAGCACTAAATGAGAAAAACATGCCACCAAGAATACTATATCCAGCTAGGCTATCATTGAAAAAAGAAGGAGAGATTAAAAGCTTCCAGGACAAACAATAACTGAAAGAATTTGCAAACACCAAACCAGCTCTACAGGAAATATTGAAAGGGGTCCTCTAAGCAAAGAGAGAGCCTAAAAGTAGTAGATCAGAAAGAAACAGAAACAATATACAGTAACAGTCACCTTCCAGGCAATACAATGGCACTAAGTTCATATCTCTCAATAGATACCCTGAATGTTAATGGGATAAATGCCCCAATAAAAAGACACAGGGTATCAGAATGGATAAAAAGACAAAACCCATCTATATGTTGCCTACAAGAAACTCATTTTAGACCCGAAGACACCTCCAGATTTAAAGTGAGGGGGTGAAAAAGAATTTACCATGCTAATGGACATCAGAAGAAAGCAGGAGTGGCAATCCTTATATCAGATCAATTAGATCTTAAGCCAAAGACTAATAAAAGTTGAGGAAGGACACTATATCATACTCAAAGGATCTGTCCAACAAGAAGTTCTAACAATTTTAAATATCTATGCCCCCAACGTGGGAGCAGCCAACTATATAAACCAATTAATAACAAAATCAAAGAAACACATCAACAACAATACAATAATAGTAGGGGACTTTAACACTCCCCTCACTGAAATGGACAGATCATCCAAGCAAAAGATCGACAAGGAAATAAAGGTCTTAAATGACACACTGGACCAGATGGACATCAAGATATATTCAGAACATTTCATCCCAAAGCAACAGAATACACATTCTTCTCTAGTGCACATGGAACATTCTCCAGAATAGATCACATCCTGGGTCCTAAATCAGGACTCAACCGGTATCAAAAGATTGGGATCATTCCCTGCATATTTTCAGACCCTAATGCTCTGAAGCTAGAACTCAATCACAGGAGGAACTTTGGAAAGAACCCAAATACATGGAGACTAAACAGCATCCTTCTAAAGAATGAATGGGTCAACCAGGAAATTAAAGAAGAATTAAAAAAATTCATGGAAACAAATGATAATGAAAACAAAACAGTTCAAAATCTGGGACACAGCAAAGGCAGTCCTGAGAGGAAAATATATAGCGCTACAAGCCTTTCTCAAGAAACAAGAAAGGTTTCAGGTACACAGCCTAACACTACACCTAAAGGAGCTGGAGAAAGAACAAGAAAGAAACTCTAAATCCAGCAGGAGAAGAGAAATCATAAAGATCAGAGCAGAAATCAATGAAATAGAAACCAAAAAAACAATAGAACAAATCAATGAAACTAGGAGCTGGTTCTTTGAAAGAATTAATAAGATTGATAAACCCCTGGCCAGACTTATCAAAAAGAAAAGAGAAAGGACCCAAATAAATTAAATCATGAATGAAAGAGGAGAGATCACAACTAACACCAAAGAAATACAAACAATTATAAGAACATACTATGAGCAACTCTACGCCAACAAATTTGACAATCTGGAAGAAATGGATGCATTCCTAGAGACATATAAACTACCACAACTGAACCAGGAAGAAATAGAAAGCCTGAACAGACCCATAACCAGTAAGGAGATTGAAACAGTCATCAAAAATCTCCAAACAAACAAAAGCTCAGGGCCAGATGGCTTCCCAGGGGAATTCTACCAAACATTTAAAGAAGAACTAATTCCTATTCTCCTGAAACTGTTCCAAAAAACAGAAATGGAAGGAAAACTTCAAGACTCATTTTATGAGGCCAGCATCACCTTGATCCCAAAACCAGACAAGGATCCCATCAAAAAAAAGAACTACAGGCCAATATCCTTGATAAACACAGATGCGAAAATTCTCACCAAAATACTAGCCAATAGGATTCAACAGTACATTAAAAGGATTATTCACCACAACCAAGTGGGATTTATCCCAGGGCTGCAAGGTTGGTTCAACATCCACAAATCAGTCAATGTGATACAACACATTAATAAAAGAAAGAACAAGAACCATATGATACTCTCAGTAGATGCTGAAAAAGCATTTGACAAAGTACAGCATCCCTTCCTGATCAAAACTCTTCAAAGTGTAGGGATAGAGGGCACATATGTCAATATCCTCAAAGCCGTCTATGAAAAACCCACCACAAATATCATTCTCAATGGAGAAAAACTGAAAGCTTTTCCGCTAAGGTCAGGAACACAGCAGGGAGGTCCATTATCACCACTGCTATTCAACATAGTACTAGAAGTCCTAGCCTCAGCAATCAGACAACAGAAGGAAGTTAAAGGCATCCAAATTGGCAAAGAAGTCAAACTATCACTCTTCACAGATGATCTGATACTATATGTGGAAAACCCAAAAGACTCCACTCCAAAACTTCGAGAAATTGTACAGGAATTCAGTAAAGTGTCAGGATATAAAATCAGTGCACAGGAATCAGTTGCATTTCTCTACACCAACAACAAGTCAGAAGAAAGAGAAATTAAGGAGTCAATCCCATTTACAATTGCACCCCAAACCGTTAGATACCTAGGAATAAACCTAGCCAAAGAGGCTAAGAATCTATACTCAGAAAAGTATAAAGTACTCATGAAAGAAATTGAGGAAGACAAAAAGAAATGGAAAAATGTCCCATGCTCCTGGATTGGAAGAATAAATATTGTGAAAATGTCTATGCTACCTAAAGCAATCTACACATTTAATGCAATTCCTATCAAAGTACCATCCATCTTTTTCAAAGAAATGGAACAAATAATCCTAAAATTTATATGGTACAAGAAAAGACCTCAAATAGCCAAAGGAATATGGAAAAAAGAAAGCCAAGTTGGTGGCATCACAATTCTGGACTTCAAGCTCTATTACAAAGCTGTCATCATCAAGACAGCATGGTACTGACACAAAAACAGACACATAGATCAATGGAACAGAATAGAGAGCCCAGAAATAGACCTTCAACTCTATGGTCAACTAATCTTTGACAAAGCAGGAAAGAATGTCCAATGGAAAAAAGACAGCCTCTTCAATAAATGGTGTTGGGAAAATTTTACAGCCACATGCAGAAAAATGAAATCGGACCATTTCCTTACACCACATATGAAAATAGACTCAAAATGGATGAAGGACTTCAATGTGAGAAAGGAATCCATCAAAATCCTTAAGGAGAACACAGGAAGCAACCTCTTCGTCCTCAGCCACAGCAACATCTTCCTAGGAACATCGCCAAAGGCATGGAAGCAAGGGCAAAAATGAACTATTGAGATTTTATCAAGATCAAAAGCTTTTGCACAGCAAAGGAAACAGTTAACAAAACCAAAAGACAACTGACATAATGGGAGAAGATATTTGCAAATGACATATCAGATAAAGGGCTAGTGTCCAAAATCCATAAAGAACTTAGAAAACTCAACACCCAAAGAACAAATAATCCAATCAAGAAATGGGCAGAAGACATGAACAGACATTTCTGCAAAGAAGACATTCAGATGGCCAACAGACATATGAAAAAGTGCTCCATATCACTCAGCATCAGGGAAATATAAATCAAAACCACAATGAGATATCACCTCACACCAGTCAGAATAGTAAAATTAACAAGTCAGGAAATGACAGATGCTGGTGAGGATGTGGAGAGAGGGGGACCCTCCTACACTGTTGGTGGGAATGCAAACTGGTGCAGCCACTCTGGAAAACAACATGGAGGTTCCTCAGAAAGTTGAAAATAGAGCTACTCTATGACCCAGCAATAGCACTACTGGGTATTTACCCTAAAGATACAAACGTAGTGATACGAAGGGACACGTGCACCCAAATGTTTATAGCAGCAATGTCTACAATAGCCAAACTATGGAAAGAACCTAGATGCCCATCAACAGATGAATTGATAAAGAAGATGTGGTATATATACACAATGGAATACTATGCAGCCATCAAAAGAAATGAAACCTTGCCATTTGCGATGAAGTGGATGGAACTAGAGGGTATCAGTCTTAGCGAAATAAGTCAAATGAAGAAAGGCGACTATCATATGATGTCCCTGATATGAGGAAGTGTTGATGCAACATGATGGGTTAAGGAGGTAGGAGAAGAATCAATGAAAGAAGATGGGATTGGGAGGGAGAAAAACCATAAGTGACTCTTAATCTCACAAAACAAACTGAGGGTTGCTGGGGGGAGGGAGTTGGGAGAGGGGGGTGGGGTTATGGACATTGGGGAGGGTATGTGCTATGGTGAGTGCTGTGTAAACCTGGCGATTCACAGACCTGTACTCCTGGGGATAAAAATATATGTTTATAAAAAATAAAAAATGAAAATAAAAAGAGAATAAATGACTTGTCTTATTTAGCACCTGATAATGGTGACTTGAACCTGGAAACTTCATAAAGATTGGCAGGACTGAGTCATCAAGCATTCCTGATCACCAGGACAATGAGCCGTGAAGTGAGCCAACAAGCTAAACAGCATTTCAAGTAAAAAAATCAGTTCCAGTAAGATCTGTATGCCTTTCAAAATAACTGCAAAGTGAAGATACTACATCCTGGATGTATATTTAGCCCTTTCTAAGTACAATACTTTCACTCGTCCTCTTAGAGAAAGTCAGTATGAACTTCACTTTCACATTAGAAAAGTTTTATTTTATAATTTTTTTGAAGATTTTATTTATTTGATAGAGATCACAAGGAGGCAAGGGGTGGGGGAGGAAGCAGGCTCCCTGCTGAGCAGAGAGCCCAATGTGGGACTTAATCCCAGGACCCTGAGATCATGACCTGAGCTGAAGGCAGAGGCTCAAACCACTTAGCCACCCAGGCGCCCCAAAATTAGAAAAGTTTTAAAAAGGATCTTGAACAACCTTCAATAGCCAATCTCATTAATGTTTCTCTATACTTTTCATTTCATTCTCTCCATAACTCAATAGACCGTTTGAGATAATCTGGGTATCTGCTGGCCCCATTATCAGATGAAAAGAACAAAAACATTCATTTATTAGCAGATGATATGGTATGCTTTCCTTCAATGGGAAATGACTGAGACCGACACCTCTACCAGGTAATTACTTCATAAAGGACATAAAATCTAATTCTAATAGATGCTTCCAGATAGTAAATAGTAATTTTATTTTACCATGGTGTGTTCCTTGCATACTGTTTATCTGTTGGTCCAACAAAGATCAGCTGTTTTGACGGGCATCCTACGGGAGCCTAAGAGAAACAGATGTACATCTATAACTACTTTAATATTTTTCTCCCAAATTCAAATACTCGTGGTCATGCTCTGTGACATAGAATTCACAACTGTTATCATAAGTTCATCTGTGGATTTAGGCAAATTCTAAACAATTGCTTAAGGGGGATGCAAACCCTATTCTTTCCACTTCTGTGTCGAGCTGACATGGTCTTAATTTAGCATGAGCCCTCACTGACCTTCAGTTTTCACAAGGGATCATTCTTCTCAACCTTAGTCTATAGACTATGGAGGGGCGTTGGGGTTCATTCATCAGAAGAGCTGCTCTCCTCCATTGTTCACAGGGCTCAGTTGAGAGAAACCACACTGAAGTGGACGGCTTGAAGTGGTTTCCCTCAGACTTCCTCAGATCAGCCCAGGGTAAAGCCGGCATTCTCTCAGCCACACTGAGGTTATGTCACTACTTCCTGCAGGTCAAGATAAAAAATGATCCAATTGAATTATTACTTAAATATGCTGCAGGGCTTTTTTTTGTTTCTTTGGTGGGGGTCCAGGGTGGGGATCCTAATCTCTTTACTGTCAAGGTCTCCTCCCTGTGTCTTCCCTCTATAAACCTACAGAAGAACTCCAAGCCTGTGAGTGTCCTAGAGAAGAGGAGGCAGAATGTGAGAAAACTCTATGCTCTGCCTTCTGCCCTGGGGACAGGAAGAGTGGGTGGGGCAGGCAGACTGATAACCCACCCTAGAGGAGGTGGCACTGGCTGGGATGAGTGGGGTGGCATTGCCTGCTGCCTCCTGTGGAACCCAGTGACAGCTGGCCTCTAGGTGTGGGTGCCCAGCTGGAGGCCTGGGATAGTGCACACCCTTCTGTTGCTGGTGGCCATCACTCCTGTCTCAGTGCTTATTACACAAGACCCCACCCTCTGGGTCATTCATTTCGCACCCTTATTTTGATATCAACATATTTTGTTTATGTAGAACAATAGGATAAACTCTCCCCATTATTAGAACACCACCTAAGAACTTTTTTGAGTGATCACTTTACTTATATCTTTAAGACATTCTGGATTATATCCTGAAATGGCTTTCCCCTTGTTTGACTGCCTGTGAGAACGTGGGAGCCTAATGTGCGGCACACTCATCAAAGCATATGGGTCATGACGGCATGACTTTGAACCATTGCTCTGGACTTCAACTCAAACAGACATCAGTTTTTTTAGATTATTGGGTTTTGCAATGTTCCATGTTATATATTCTTTTAAAGTGAAGTTTCCCTTAAATATGTAGATAGGACATGAATAAAATCAAGTGATCTTATTTACCATCTGCCAAAGGATTTGACCACAGAGTTCTCATCAATCTAAACTCCCTATCCTCATCTTCTTCAACAGCCAGGCATTCTTCTCTGAGGCATCTAGAGATATTGTCTAGGATGCTTCAGGAAATTAATACCAAATTTTTTTTTTAAATTTAATTTAATTTAATTTAATTTTTTAAATTGTTCCTCACCTTTTTTTTTAAGATTTTATTTATTTATTTGAGAGAGAGACAGTGAGAGAGAGCACGAGCAAGGAGAAGGTCGTCGGAGGGAGAAGCAGACTCCCCATAGAGCTGAGCGCCTGATGCGGGACTTGATCCTAGGACTCCAGGATCATGACCTGAGCGGAAGGCAGTCGTCCAACCAACTGAGCCACCCATGCGTCCCTCATTTACTAGATCTTAATTCTCAGACAGAATCTTGGGGAGAGAAGGAGAATGTATTGTTTATAGTCAAAAGGATATTTTTGAGACATCTTAGGGAACTCAGCGCACTGTGCCCAGGCTGATAATGATGTGTACTGCAGAAAAAGAACAAAAAAATCAGAAATAGAATCACAGCTCCCCACGACTGGGCTGCCAGCACTCCCCAGGACTCACACACACAGGCCTGGAGAAATCATGACCCAGGATTCTGTATTCAAAATGGATCTGCCATTTTTAAATTGCAGATAGTGAGGGTGGGGAGGGAGTCACAAGAACAGATATCTTCAGGGGCCAGCAAGGCAATGAAACTTGGCAGGATTTGCCTGTGGTTAAATGGAAAGAGGGCAGGTATGATTAATTTTAGGATGATTGATGCCATCTGGAAATAGGAGCCCTCACATATCTGATTATCCTGCCAGAAATATGTCAATTTTTAAAAGATAGCAAATGATTTAAAAAAATTAAAGTGCTCTGCAGGCCAAAGAAAAACAGCCTGTCAGTTTGTGAATTTTATTTTAAAATGTATATAAATACCTCAAAAGACAACCTGTGTTTTTTAAATAAAAACCTAGAACATTTTGGAAATAGCCCCTGGATTTAAATTAAACAGCAAATCATAAAGAGCTTAAAATATGTGTATTTGTAGAGCTGTACACATATTCAATAATTCATCAGGCTATACAAGTCCATGGAATCTTGGAGAGGAGACTAAAACATCAACTACACCAGAGAAGTTTGAAAAGCATCTGGTAATTAAGACGATGTAAGAGTATATGTTTAAAAAAAACAAAAGAGTATATGTTAAAATCAAGTCATTTAACTTAATTAGGTGCATTCTAAGGAGCAGCTGATGAATCTCAGATGACAAAGTAAATATTGACCCTAATTGAAACTTGGATATTTTACTCAGTACAAACAGTCAAATAATTGATTGGGGGCAGGGGGCATTGTTTATGGAGTCACTTGGGGGTATATGTTACTAAATTCTACATGATTAGGAAATGTATCCCCAACCAACCAGATGTTTTTCTGGATCCCACTTTACTACTTTGACTCTGTCCAAATCCAAATCATATGTTGATTATATCCAGTTTTTCTCATTTCCTGATTCTACTATATACCATGGGATATTAGACAAGTCAACTTACATTATCTATCATTCACTGAGAAATGCAAATGCTGTAAGAGTGGGGGGATCCTTTATTCCTATTTTTTAGTTAATTCATCTATTTTTAAAATATGCTTTAAGAATGATTCTCAGAGAGGTGCCTGGGTGGCTCAGTGGGTTAAAACCTCTGCCTTCGGCTCAGGTCATGATCCCAGGGTCCTGGGATCGAGCCCCGCATCGGCATCCCTGCTCAGCAGGGAGCCTGCTTCCCCTTCTCTCTCTGCCTGCCTCTCTGCCTACTTGTGGTCTCTGTCTGTCAAATAAATAAATAAAATCTTTAAAAAAAAAAAGAATGATTCTCAGGGTGCCTGGGTGGCTCAGTCGTTAAATGTCTGCCTTTGGCTCAGGTCGTGATCCCAATGTCCTAGGATCAGGTCCCACAGGGGGATCCCTGGTTGGCAGGAAACCTGCTTCTCCCTCCCCATTTCCCCTGTTTGTGTTCCCTCTCTTGCTGTCTCTATCAAATAAAAAGTAAAATCTTTTAAAAACAAAATAAAAAGGGAAATTCAAAAAAAAGGAATGATCTCAAGTGCTATAAATTGTCTAAGACTGATGAATCACAGACCTGTATCCCTGAAACAAATAACATTATATGTTAATAATAAAAAAATTATTAAAAAGTATATGAAAAATATGGCCCAATAAAATACACTTAAAATTAGTAAGAAAATTGGGGCACCTGATTCTGTTAAGAATCCAAATCTTGGTTTTGCTCAGGTTATGATCTCAGGGTCTTGACATTGAGCCCCATGTTGGGCTCCACACTTAGTGCAGAGTCTACTTAGGATTCTTTCTCACCCTCTCCCTCTGATTCTTCCCCTTAACCTGCACACTCTCTCTCAAAGATAAATAAATAAATCTTTTTTTTTTTTAATGAGTAAGAAAATTGATTTAAAGTGACAAAAACATTTAGAAGGTAATGTTAATCCAGGTATGTAGTAAGTACATGGAAAGAGAGAGAGATTGAGGGTGTTGGAAAAAGAGCAAGAGATTAAACTTATATACTCATATGCCATAACTCCTTTCCCTATTCAAAGGTTGGTCACATATTTGACTCTTAATTGTCTACAGCCTAGCAAAATGATAGAATATGATTTATCATAGAAGTATCTATAAAGTAAGAAGAAATCAATGTTCCTGATTTTACTTTTGACACTCATAAGAGAGAGATCTTTGCTACAATGCCTCAAAGAATGAATACCATGTAATAATAAATAATAGTAATATAATAATCCTTATAATAAATGTGGGAATGAACTGCACAGTTATTTTGTGCATGAATATAGTCTAAATAAATCCATCAAAATAGTCTAAAGGTATCACATCAGAATAGAAACTATAAACAATGAATTCTGTTATGCTGAAAAGAAACAAATTTAAAAAAAAAAGAATATAAACCACCAAGTAATCAACATAATACACTGTATCCAATAATCCAATGAGTTTCTCAACTTCCTGTTAGTATTTTGAGCCTGCTCTTTATTTGTTGTGGGGAGATGCCCTGTGCATTCGAGGATATTTATCAGCATCTCTGGCCTCCACCCACTAGATGTCAGTAACCCCATTCTTCCACCATGACAACCTAAAATGCACCTAAACATTGCCACATGTCCTCTGTGGGGAAGGCCAAATCAGCCCTGATTAAAAAGCACCACCCTCGAGGAATGTTTCCACAGAATCCCCCAGAAATAGTTTTCCTTTCAGCAGAGGCTTTGAAAGCTATTAGGTGGCTGTCAACGCAAGCTTTGTCTGTTTCAGAAGTACAGAGAATGGAGGCATTCATCAGAGAGAATGGCATCATAACTGCAGAGATTTAGATTTGAAAAATGAGCTGACTTAATGTTGGCTGAGGAAGAAACTCCTGCCTATTTACCACAAGGTCACTTTGTCTTCTTCCCAGGCATCAGCTGAAAGGCATCTTCAAGCGTGCCTTGTATGTACATAAATTTAGTTGTGTGGCAGAGTCCTGGCCAACAGAATGTGAGCAGAAGTGATGAGTACCATTTCTGGGCAAGACGTAGAAGAAGCTGGTCAGAGCCCTCCTTGGTCTTTCCCCATTCTTCTTACTAGATGTAGAAAAGGATGATCACATTGGAGATGAGGAATCCACAAAATGGCAGGAGCCATCTTGAAAGACAGGTGGAGAGCAACTAATAATCAATGAGTAACTCATGCTGGGCTGTCTTTGAAAATGAGAAATAAATAGTTTGTGTCTATGTATTGCTATGGTTTAGCTTATGCTAATAATGCAATAGGGCTAATAGCTTCTTCAAAACTAATAATGCCAAATATCGACCTTTCTAGGCCATTTTGCTGTTTTCACACATGACTTAATCATGTGGATATTTGTTTGCAGTGTCATGTGAAAATAAGTTTCACAAATAAGGTTTTTATCCTCAGGGGCATTATGGGGGAATACTCATGACAAATCTAGGCAGCATAGGATATGACCAAAGCAGAACACGATAACAAATAAACACATAGAAGATTATCCAACTCGAGACTTCTAAAGAGGAAAGGGGGCAATACTAAATTCCATCATTATTACTAGCTCTAGCCAAGGAATGTTGAAGTCAAAGCAACTGGATTTTAATACTCAGGTCTCAACTTGTCTATGAAGCTGCTATAAATTGTTCCTTCTGCCCACAGTAGTTATTGACTAATATTTCTCTTTGACCATGTATCATTTGTTAAACTCTCTTGTTAGTTATCTCGCATCCCCTAAAATCACCAATAAGACTGTGAACCTTTTGTGGAGAGAACTAGGGTTCTCTTTAGAGAGTTTAGGTTTCTCTAATAGCATTTACCATATGGCTTCCAATTTAGACACTGGGAGGGGGGGAGACTGAATTCAGAGAAACTGGCCCAGGTGGAGGTTTGGTTTGAAGAGGATTTGAAGAGAATGACCTTAGGTAGAAAAAAATAAAAAGTCTGAAATAAAGAGTTCTACAGGTTCTTCCAGATATGCCCAGAGAAAAGGTAAGGCCAAAATTTCCCAGTCTTCTAAATGTGAAGTTCAAAGGTCCTTTCTAAAAATGACTAAGATGGAGCACCTGCATGGCTCAGTGGATTAAGCCTCTGCCTTTAGCTCTGGTCATGATCTCAGGGTCCTGGGATCGACCCCCGCATTGGGCTCTCTGCTCAGCAGGAGCCTGCTTCCCCCCTCTCTCTCTGCCTGCCTCTCTGCCAAATTAAAAAAAAAAAAAATCTTCAAAAATGACTGAGAAATGGGTAATGGGGACAAGAAACCAGAAAAAAAAACTCTCTTTTGGAATACAGGTGCTAAATGGATATGTACACTGGCATCCTCTACTAGCCCCAAAAGAGAGTTTATATTAAATTCTTGAAAATGGTGATAGAATCTCATTCCCCAGTACTGCCTCCTAAAATAATAATAATCCAGGATTTTTAAAATAAATTCCTAGAAAAGAACCATTGTGCTTCAGTGTTGGTAAGACCAGATTCCTTTCATACACACCTTACTACAATGAACAGACCAAGTAACTTAGAGAAAAAATGGCTTTCTTTTGGGAGGACAAAACATGTTTAACCCACAAAAAACTGGATAATTATATTGAAAACAGCTATACTTTTTTAGACAGGTGTTACATAAAAATTGAAATCTCTGTAGAGGAAAAATACCCCCAATTCCTTGTAAAGTTTTAAATGGACTAACAATGACCCAATGACAAACGGATTTCATATAATATCCCCAGGTAAACTGATATGAACATTGTACTTCAAAACTGTGTATATTGTATGAGTTTATTAAAGGTTACTCTTACAGAGGACTTTATTAAATCACAGTTATCAATAACCCAAACAAAAAATTGATTTCCTTCTTATTCTGATTTATTGATTCATTCTTATTTAAATGACCCACTTCTATTTCCAATAGTGGCAGCTTACTTATGGGTCAGGGAGTAAATAAAGTGAGAAAAACATTACATCACAAATTCCTACACTATCAAAATTTAGGGGAAAATGAGAACAATAAGATCTTAAAGATGAAAGTGATGAGTTAAAAATTAATTTAAAATCTTCTGAAAAAGAACTTTTTCCCCCTGAAAAGTGTGGGAACCACACAAAACAGAGAGACTTAGGAAAAGATCATGAACTGAAGAAATTGTCTACCTTGCCCCAACACCTTGGCCACCTTGCAAGTACAGGCACCAACAATAACACAACTGTAGACTGTCATGTTGTATGCATTGCCTTCAGTCAATTTATAGGTCAAGGTCATTTTCCCTGAAGAGCCCACACAATAATGTCCTCTGTACAAACTGACCCACTGTTGGGGGGTAAGGAGAGTCCTGACCAAGAAACATGTGTTAAACCTCTTGACACTTGCTAAATCAGGCTAAACCAGACTTTCTTCAAAAAGCACTCTGGTAATAGCAATGAGGATACTAGATAGACACACACAACTGCAGATTATTTTCCAAATGAATAAGCTGGTAAAGCACTCCATTTTCTGAACACCAGGAAGAAAAAAAGAAGACTGCTACAAATCAAAGTGCACTCATCTCCAAACCCAGTATCATCACCAGTTGAAATGGGAGAAGGAAAGCAACCGATTCACCTGAAGACCCTAACTATAGGTTTTGGGAAAAAAAAATGGGCTCTCGGTGATGGAGGCTGTACTTACTGTTAACGGATGCCATCTCTGAAGCCTGACTTGGTCTTAGAGATTTAATTATTTGTTGACAAATGAATGAAGAATGAACAGCGAAAGCTCCAAAACAGCTTTGGCGGTAGGGGCCAAATATTTGCTGCATATCAGACCGAGAAGACTACACTTCTCATACTTTGATATGCTGCACATCCCCTGGGCAAGTTTTAATATTTCAGATTCTGATTGAGTAGGTCTGGGATTGGACCCAGGATCCCACATTTGCAGTAAGTTCCCAGATGATGACCACGCTGATGGTCTACAGAATAGCAAAGCATTTTTCTTGTTGACAGACTCGCTTGAATAATCCTTCATTGTATTTTTCCCCATGTAAGACTTTGATAATTAAAGCCTATGACACCTGCCCTAGAAATTGCTTCAGATTCTTCATCTGGGAATACTGCCATGACCCTGAGCAGCCCTGAGTCTCCCATACCTTGTGCGGGCCGCCGGCCCAGAGTGATCCAGAACAAACATGGTCACACTCATATTGGGACTCTGAACTGGCTCTGTTAATGCTCTCATCTCAGGATAAATCTTGCTCAGCCTCTTATTAGAAGCTTTCTTCTGTCTTAGAGTACTGACAGAATAAGCTGCTTCAGACCTTCAGAGGTAAACCAAGAATAAAGAAATCACTGGGAGACCTGGGGAATCTTGTCTCAGCAATATAAATAAATAAATAAATAAAAAGAATTGGCAATCTAAGTTAATTGGGTATAACAGTACTTTACAGTCCATCATGAAAACAAAACACAATAAAACTCAGCCACATAGGTAATTCAAACAGAGCCATGGAGCTACCACAAATTATTTCCCTTGTGTTTTACTTTGCTCAACCTGTGCTGGTCAATGGACAACCTGGAAAATGAAATTCCAGTTGTCTGTCGTGCCTCGCCAACAGCTGAACTAAGCCCAGATGGATCTAGTTGTTAGTGTCCCCAGTGCTGGAGTCAAGCTATTTGTCTCAGATCTGACCATCTGGGCGACATGAAGATGGCGTTCAGCTTCAGACCAACCCTTGGCGTCCAACTTCCTCAGTCAACCATCCCACAACACAAGGACTGAGAGAAGTGTGTGTGGATTGAATAACGGCATTCGTTACAAATAGATCAAAAGGAGAGGAAACTGTCCAGCAAATTTTTCTTCTCCCGCACTGTGTACTTGCATATGATTCAGAATTTGTTGAGATTTGTGTGGTGTCAATTGTCAGGATTATCTGAATTGTCATGAAATAAATGTGTACGGTTTTCCAGTGCTTCACAATTAAAACCATTATCAGGTGTTAATTATGTGGCTCTAAAATTTCAACTTTTTTTTCCTTTTTTTAAGATTTTATTTATCTAATTGACAGAGAGAGATAGAGAGATCACAAGTAGGCTGAGAGGCAGGCAGAGAGAGAGAGAGAAGCAGACTCCTTGCTAAGCAAAGCCTGATGCGGGGCTCCATCCGAGGACCCTGAGGTCATGACCCAAGTCAAAGGCAGAGGCTTAACCTACTGAGCCACCCAGGTGCCCCTGAAATTTCAACTTCTAAAAGGAGTGATTTCCTGCATTATGGACTTTTCATTATTTTACATGTACGCTCTATGTCTTAGGAATATTTTCAGTAAAAAAGAGCATTCTGTGATCCTTTTGAATAAACATAAATTTATAAGATGAGTACAGTGTGTTTGCTACTACAAAACAGTATTTGTTCATTTACTTTAATTTTTTTTCTGTCATAAGAGCATCACATTCAACTTTAGTATATATATTTCTCATCCATTTATTGGTGTTTTCAAATAAAAAGCTCAGATTAACTTTTCATTTTCACTGCTTTTGTGATGCATTATTTGGATTTTACTTTTATTTTCTTCATTTAGTTTCTTTTATTTTTTAACAATTCTTCAGTTAAATGACTTGATTGTATTAAATTGTTTAAATGCTTATTATTATAAAGATAATGTGATCCTATTATAAAAATTTGAGAGTCCAGGAAAATATAGTGACTCCCCCAAATATCTTTTCCTCCAACTATGCTCCTACATTCACTGAGTTCATACACTTAAGTATTGTATTACACACAATTTGTGGTGATAGTTTCAAAATTAAAGCTCAGAATGAATATATAGGTAAAGAGACAGATATACAAACAAAGTGGAAATATTGATAGATGAATTGACACAGGGGTAAAAACAGATACTTGTGTGCTTGCATTATAATAAATACTGACAATTCTGAAAACATACCTGTTTTTATTAAGCTAAGAAAATGAAATTAGTTTTTCTTTATCAAAAATTAACCCAGGGGCTCCTGGGTGGCTTAGTGTGTTAAAGCCTCTGCCTTCGGCTCAGGTCATGACCCCAGGGTCCTGTGATCAAACCCCGCATTGGGGTCTCTGCCCAGCAGACAGCCTGCTTCTCTCTCTCTCTGCCTGCCTCTCTGCCTACCTGTGATCTCTCTGTCAAATAAATAAATACAACCCTTAAAAAAAGTAAAATAAAAAGAAATTAACCCAGATCACATGAACTTGAAAAACATTTAATTAGTTTTTTTATATTTTTGAGAGTTTTAGGAATATTTATGTAAGTGCCTATTTTTTCTTTAGGCCAGTTAAATAGAACTCAAAAAAAATCACACATGCATAATATACATACAATCATATACAAAAACATATAGATAGACACAGAGATCATACAGCTTTTGTTTTAAAATTTTAATCATGTCTCAGGTGTGAAAATATAAAACTCACTAAGAGCTGAATCCAGATTGTGTTTCTGGCAGATGGACTAACTTAAGGTCACCTGCACATGGTCAGCTTTCTTTTAGAGAAGCTATTTTTGGAGTCATTCTGTCTTAGAAGCTTTGCAATCCAATCAAAGAATGTATTCCATTGTCTCATAGAGGTTTGAGATGCTCTCTTTTCAAGGGTTTCTCTTAAGGTGGATTGTCTCATCTTAAGGTAAAGATTTTTAAAAGTAATTATGACAATTCCAAAAATTGTCCAAAAGCTCATCTGTTTCCCAAAAAGGCACATAGGTAGACACGAGGATGGGAAGCAGGAAGAGTTTTTGAGGGAAATGGAGGGGCACTTTTAGACCATCTTCTTCTTTAGGTTCCCTAAGACACTATCATTAAGGGGGTGGGGGGCTTTTCTCAACAGCTGTTCCAAAACACAGGGAATCATGCGTTTCCCTTCCATTTGAACGGAATAAGATAATTTACCAACACTCTTCAATAAAGAACATACAGGTTTGCACTATAACATCAGGGAGCTCCAAATACAAAGAGAGAAGGGTTCCAATCCAAGAGAGACCTACCCCTGAAATCTGTAGTTCAAAAAATAACATTTAATAAGAGTTTACTGCACATGAAAGAACACTTTACAGACTGGGAGCCTTCACATTCAAAGAATATTATCAAACCTAGGGGCATGAAGTGACAAGATGGCTTATACAGAAAAAAAAAAAAAAATGAGGGGGCTCTTGCATAGCTCAGTCAGTTAAGTGGCCAGCTCTTGATTTTGGCTCAGATCATGATCTCAGGGTCCTGGGATGGAGCCCCAGAACAGGCTTCTGCTCAATAGTGAGTCTGCTTCAGGGTGTTAACTCTCCCCAGCCCCCCGCCTTTCCCCATGTGTGTATGCACGTGTGCACACACACTCTCCCTCAAATAAATCTTTTTTTAAAAAGTGAAAATGAGAAAACAGTCTAACCTTCAGAATGATCAGTTATTATAGTGGGGGTTTCCATATGTCAGGGGATCAGTCAAAATGGAATATCTCACACCATTTTTCAGGAAGACCCTTTAAGTTTCTTTTATGATTATTGGAGACTTTTGCCAGAAATAACCTAATTTTTGCTTATATTCATGGAATAGATTTAATTTCACTTTTGTGTGTTTAGGAAGTTCTCAACTCAGTCTTCATTTTATTTTTAATTTTATCAGTAATCCATAGTGAAAGAAAGAAAGAGGAAAGAACTGACTTTGACTCAATGATTCTTTGATTATCTTTGTTATTCTAAATATTTCTAAAATTTTTCTTCAGACATTTTCTCTAAATAATCTATCCTGTTTTCCTTGAAGATATATTATTAAAGTCTATGATTCAATTATAAAGTGAATAAAGCTAGCCTCTGCCTTCGGCTCAGGTCATGATACCAGGGTCCTGGGATCAAGCCCCTCATCAGGCTCTCTGCTCAGCAGGGAGCCTGCTTCCTCCTCTCTCTCTGCCTGCTTCTCTGCCTACTTGTGATCTCTGTCTGTCAAATAAATAAATAAAATCTTTTTTAAAGGGGGGGGGCGCCTGGGTGGCTCAGTGAGTTAAAGTGAATAAAGCTAATGCTAAACAAGTAATACCTTATTTTAATTACTAATTTTAATTACTTATTTTAACTACTTATTTTAATTTTAATTACTAATTATCTCTAAGTAATCACAGGAAATAGGGGTCTTTAAGGGTTCCCTATTTGTAGAAAAATTTACCTTACATGTTTCTTTAAAATTTATTTAATTATTTATTAAATTAACTTTGGGCATTCACAACTTTGTTTGACCCCTGAGAAAAAAGAAGTTTATTACATACTTTATATGTTGCAGACAATTTTCAGTATTAAAACAGAGAACGCCATTCATACTTGATACAAGGAAACATTATTGTGGATACATTCCAATAAAATTATGTTAAAATCATTAACTTGCTTTTGAGATATATGTGTGAATTCCTTAGGAGATTTGCAAGAGACTCATACCATTACCATATTTGTGTATGAACTTTTGTGCTTGCTTCTGAGAGAACAAGCTGGTGAAATAATTTCATGTTTTAAATTGCATTTCACAGATAACAGCATTGTTTCATTTCAGATATGTCCATATTATATCTATGCTTTCTAGTTGACAACTAGTTCCCTGGTTGCCAATAAAAAAGACAAAAACATGGGACACCTGGGTGGCTCAGTGGGTTAAGCCTCTGCCTTCAGCTCAGGTCATGATCTCAGGGTCCTGGGATGGAGACCCACATCGGGCTCTCTGCTCAGCAGGGAGCCTGCTTCCTCCCCCTCTCTCTGCCTACTTGCGATTTCTCTCTCTGTGTTAAATAAATAAATAAAATCTTAAAAAAAAAGAAGAGAAACCTTATCTGTTATCATTCTTATTATGCTTATTATTGGTTTTATTAATAAATCTAGCTTAAATATAAAATTGCTTCTCTGAAAAATCATAATTAATTTTAGGGAAATAGGAGCTTATAAAACTTAAATAGTTTTCACATTTGACTAAAATTGCTCTGTAAATCACATCAAATCAAGGAAGCTTACTTGAGAGGAAAAATAAAAGTAACACAAAAATATTAACTTTCCCTTTTTTCCTTGTTCCCAGAAGTCCAAATGTGTGTGAATGAAAACACTGTATATAAATACATAAAATATATACAGTTGGCCCTTGAACAATACAGGTTTGAACTTCACTGGTCCATAAATATATGGAATTTTTTCAATAAATGTAGTACAGCACTGTACATGTACTTTGTCTTTCTTATGATTTAATAACATTTCTCTAATTTTCTTCATTGTAAAAATAGAATATAGAATACATGCAACATACAAAATACATATTAGTTGACTATGTTATGGCATATCTTTATGGCTTCTGGACAACAATAGGTTATTCATAGTTAATTTTTGAGGAGTCAGAATGTACATGTAGATTTTGACTGTAAGGGTCTGTCACTCTACACCCCATGTTGTCTGAGGGTCAATTACATTCTTCCTTCTGATAACAACTACATGAGAAACAGAAGAGAGACATTTCCTTCCCAAAGAAACCTTATTTTCCAGTCACTCTTCCTTTTTGCTCCAATAAGCTTCACTCTTCATGTAATTAAATAAAAACAAAAGGGATATCAAGAGTTGGAGATGATTTCAAGGTTTTAGCCCAAGTAACTAATAGAGTGGCTATGTTCTGGTTGAAAATATGGAAAATGAGTGACAAGCTATTTAAAAGAAAATAAGAGTTAAATTCTGGAAGGAAGACTTTTGGGCAGGAAGGGTGGAGGAGAAGGGGCAGAGATAGAGAAAGAATCACAGGTAGGCTCCACACCCACTGCAGAGTCTGAAGCAAGATTCGATCTCAGGACCCTGATATCTTGACCTGAGCTGAAATCCAGAGTTGGATGCTTAGCAGACTAAGCCACCCAAGTGCTCCTAGAAGGAAGATTTTAACTGTGTTGTATCCTTGAATACCCCTATACACAATGTGGATACAAAATTACCATTTCAGATAAAAGCTTGGAGCTCCTCGCTATAAAGGAAGTGGGGAGATTAAATTCAAGAAGCATTCACCTAGGGAAAGCATGGAGAAAAACAGCTCTAACTCAGGGACTCAACTTGTTATGTGCACATAATTAAGAAATGTAATCTGGGGCCAGCAAGAGAAAAACAGTCTAGAGAAAAAGCTAAAAAAAAGAATAATAATGACTCAGATATCCATTTATGATACTAAACTATTATGTTCCTAATAATTAAAAAAAATGCAACTGATGTATTATCAATTATCAATGGAACATACACCTTAAGGCATTTAAAAAACTTATTTTCAATGACAGATGCTGGCGAGGATGTGGAGAAAGGGGAACCCTCCTATGCTGTTGGTGGGAATACAAGTTGGTGCAACTGCTCTGGAAAACAGCTTGGAAGTTCCTCAAAATGTTGAAAATAGAACTACCTTATGACCCAGCAATTGCACTACTGGGTACTTACCCTAAAATTCAAACGTTGTGATCTGAAGGGGCACATGCACCCAAATGTTTATAGCAACAATGTCCACAATAGCCAAACTATGGAAAGAACTTAGATGTCCATCAACAGATGAATGGATAAAGAAGAGGTGGTATATATACAATGGAATACTATCCAGCCATCAAAAGAAATGAAATCTTTCCATTTGCGACGTCGTGGATGGAACTAGAGGGTATTATTCTGATGGAACTAGAGGGTATTATTCTGAACGAAATAAGTCAATCAGAGAAAGACAAGTATCATATGATCTCCCTGATATGAGGAAGTGGAGATGCAATGTGGCGGGTTTGAGGGGTAGGAGAAGAATAATGAAACAAGATGGGATTAGGAGGGAGACAAACCATAAGAGACTCTTAATCTCACAAAACAAACTGAGGGTTGCCAGGGGGAGGGGGGAGGGAGAGAGTGGTGGGGTTATGGACACTGGGGAGGGTATGTGCTATGGTGAGTGCTGTGAAGTGTGTAAACCTGGCGATTCACAGACCTGTACCCCTGGGGCTAATAATACATTATATGTTAATAAAAAATTTTAAAATTTTTTAAAAATTGCCTTTTGTGTTGAAGAGAAAGGCTCAATACTGATGGTCTCAAGTCATAAAAAATATTAAGATTCTGATTTTGGAGATTCCTTATACTTAACAAAATATGCCCATGTGTTGTAAATTATATTTTCAAATGCTCTCCAATTAGGGGACCCATTTCAAAGCAGTGAATCACTTTGTAGAAACCAATTCCCTGACCTAACTCCAGACACCACATCAGTGCTCACAACTGAAACCCTCAGATGCTCAGGCTTTTATTCTTGGTTATTAAAGACTCCCTTTTGTCCTTGAATAAATAAGAAACAGAAGTTATTTTTACAAAAGGCATATGTTGGTAAGCAAGTCATTTCACATCGTCCTATCATCACCTCCTGACCTCATCTTTGGCCAAAGTCAGCTAATCTACCCACAAACTCAGCTTAAATCGGCAACACTTTTTTAAAAACTTGATTTTAACTCACTTGTCACAGAGAATAAGGGCAAAGCGTAATACCTTCAACAACTCCAGTTAGAAGATACCACTTCAAATTAAAACCACATTGAGATATCACCTTACACCAGTTAGAATGGCCAAAATTAACAAAACAGGAAACAACATGTGTTGGAGAGGATGTGGAGAAAGGGGAACCCTCTTCCACTGTTGGTGGGAATGCAAGTTGGTGCAGCCTCTTTGGAGAACAGTGTGGAGATTCCTCCAGAAATTAAAAATAGAGCTTCCCTATGACCCTGCAATTGCACTCCTGGGTATTTACCCCAAAGATACAGATGTCGTGAAAAGAAGGGCCATCTGTACCCCAATGTATATAGCAGCAATGGCCACAGTCGCCAAACTATAGAAAGAACCAAGATGCCCTTCAACGGATGAATGGATAAGGAAGATGTGGTCCATATACACTATGGAGTATTATGCCTCCATCAGAAAGGATGAATACCCAACTTTTGTAGCAACATGGACGGGACTGGGAGATTATGCTGAGTGAAATAAGTCAAGCACAGAGCGCCAATTATCATTTGGTTTCACTTATTTGTGGAGCATAACAAAGAGCATGGAGGACAAGGGGTGTTAGAGAGGAGTAGGGAATTTGGGTAAATTGGAAGGGGAGGTGAACCATGAGAGACTATGGACTCTGAAAAACAATCTGAGGGGTTTGAAGTGGCGGGGGGATGGGAGGTTGGGGTACCAGGTGGTGGGTATTATAGAGGGCACGGCTTGCATGGAGCACTGGGTGCAGTGAACAAATAATGAATAATGTTTTTCTGAAAATAAATAAATTGAGAAAAAAAAAAAAGAAGATACCACTTCCTTATACAGTAAAGACCATTGGTATAACAACAAAATTCTGTATTTACTATAATGAAAGTCAAGTCACACTGGTGAGAGTTCATGTGGCTGGACTCTTACATGTCACAAAATCTTGCATGTTTTCAATCTCCTTGAAGTTCATGCTGTCATATATAGAACTGGTAAGAAACTTCTGTCCTCAAGGGCTGGAGAGAATGCAGTGTTAATGGCACTGTATCCTGACTGCAAATGGCAGGGGCCTGATCAGTGTTACTCCTTACTTTCCTATCGGCCCTTACTCTGATCTGCCCATACTAGCTCACTATGTGTATGTTTTTTAAAATCTTATATTTATTTAGCACGAACTATGCATGTTTGTTTTACAGAATGTATAAAATATTCTGGTGGCTGAGACTCAGTCGGTTGAGCATCTGCCTTCGGCTCAGGTCATGATCTCAGGGTCCTGGGATTGATCCCTGAATCAGGCTCTCTGCTCAGCAGAGAGCTTACTTACCCCTCTCTCTCTGCTTGTGACTCTGCCTACTTGTGATCTCTCTTTCTCTCTGTCAAATAAATAAATAAAATCCTATTTAAAAAAAAAAGAAAGAAAGAAAATTCAAAAGAAATTTCCAAAATACAATTTACTATTCACCTGGGATGTGTGTCTCTGTGTGTATGTATGTATGTATATATATATATATATATATATATGCGCGTGTGTGTGTGTGTGTGTGTGTGTGTGGTTTTGTGTGTGTATATAAAGACACAAAAAATTATTAGATTTCCTTGGTCCTTAGTTCAAGTGCTAAAATCTAAATACAAGAAAATTCTTGGCAATTGATTTCTTCTATGTTGTATATTTATAACAGTCCTGAATATAAGTAAGCCTCTGGAAGTAATACTTTTTAACCTTCCTCACATTTTTGAGAAATATCCTCAAAATAAAATAACTACAAGCTTGAATAAAATAACAAAACCATTTTTCTTACAATGTGTGATGGAGCTGTGGGCAACAAAGAGAGATACTAGAGAACAGAAACCACGAGAAAATAGAAATTCTAAAAAAGTGGTGGAGCTGGCATCCATTCCAGGGAACTTAAACCGTCAGAAGCCAGGACATAAACTGTGGTCTACACAAGAGAGTTTGGCAGAACAAGGAATTCCCAGGTCTACAGTGGTGACTATCTCACTAAGCCAAATGAGGAGAAGCTTCCTCATCTTAATGAACTTACTTGTCTCAGGCCTAGGTCTACTAGAGCACAACTAGGGGAAAAACAAAAGAACAAACACACACACACACCTTGGCTGAGAGAACGTAACCTCAAATTTATTGTCATGCTGATAGGGAACTAGAATTAACTCCAGATGGGTTAAAAACAAACAAACGAGACAAAAGAGAATAACAAAAGCAAAAACAGAAAGGATGGAACAATTTCAATTGATCTTTGTTGGTTGAGTCCCTTAGTAGTTAGCAGAGATGCAAATCATATTTGCAGAGATGAACCCTCAATCCTGAAATAATACCCACAGATAAAGTTCCACAGCAGATAAGTTCTGATCACAAGCTCAGAAACTCTCAAAAATTAATAAGCACATGAAGAAACATAGCTCACTGACAATATATTAAAAAACAAATATCAGGGGCACCTGGGTGGCTCAGTCATTAAGCGTCTGCCTTTGGTTCGGGTCATGATCCCAGGGTCCTGGGATCGAGCCCCGCATCAGTCTCCCTGCTCAGAGAGAAGCCTGCTTCTCCCTCTCCCACTCCCTTGCTTGTGTTCCCTCTCTCACTGTATCTCTCTCTGTCAAATAAATAAATAAAATATTTAAAAAATTAAAAGAAAAAAACATCAGATTTTCACCTAGCAAACTACATGTATTGAAATGATCAGATATAGGCTATTTTTAAAGGCTTTTAAACATGCTCAAAGGAAATAAAAGAAGGCTCAGAATGCTTCATGAATGAACAAGCAACCAAAACAAGCATACTAGTCTGAGAAAGATTCCAGAACTTGGAAAAAAATATTTAAGTAATGTTAAATATTATTTAAGCAATCATTAAACAGTAAATACCATTAAACGGTTAATATTAAATTATTTAAGTAACATTAAATAACATTAAATTCATGCAACAAAAGCCCAACCAAATAAATCTTAAAGATCTAATCAGCTTTATTAACTGATTCATAAAATCATGCAGCATTCATCTAGCAAGTAGAGTGGAACTACAAGGACTATAGAAAAGGGAAGATTTTTAAAGGGAGAGAGGGTGTAAGGAAAACAATTATTTGCAAAGAATCTATTGTTTTAGGCAAGGTCACCCTTCTAAGGGGAACAAAAACAGTCCACCAGTAAATCTCCTAGTGCTAGGAAACTCCCATGCTCACTAGTCAAAGGTTGCATTTCTGGGGGATTGAAATGATACCTGAATCTTTAGTCATTAAGTCTTTCTTTACTGACCTGGGGTCTAATCTAAGTGATGCCATTTTGGGCCTGCAGTTCTCTCTCTCTCTCTTTTTTAAAGATTTATTTGGGGTGTGGGGATGCACATGTACAAGGCAGGGAGGGGCAGAGGGACAGCAAGAATGAGAATCTCAAGCAGACATCCCTGTGAGCCCAGGGTTGGATCTCACACCCTGAAATCAGGACCTGAGCTAAAAGCAAGAGTTTGATGCTTACCCAGATGAGGCACCCAGGTGCTTCAGCAGTCTTCTTTTTAACAGTAATCATTAAATTAGAAATCCAATGAGCTAGACAGTAGGACGAGATAAGCAGCTTAAAATAGTTATGAACTGCTTGACAAATCTGAAGAAACCATCTAGAGGTACAAGAGAGATCAAACCCAGTAAGAAAAAGTAATAGATCTGAGGGACAGAGAGACACTTTAACATATGCCCATTCAGATTTTCAAAAGAGAAAATAGAAGAGATTTAAAAGAGGCAGTATTTAGAATAATAATGCCTGAAACTGGCTCTCAATTACTGAAGGAAACCCGGCCTTAGATTTGCTAAGTCTGGTAAATTTCTAATGAGAAAATAAAAAGAAATATAAGCCTAGACAATTTGAAGCAAATCTACCAACACTAAATGTAAAGAGAAACCATTAAATGCTCTCAGACAAGACAAATAGCCCACAAAATGACAATGAGGCCAATAACAGATTTTCTAAAATAATATAGAAAGCCTGAATGCACAGGACATTCGTCCTGAACCTAGCTTTCAGTAGAGGAGTAAGCTCCTAGAGAAGCTATATTTCAGAAATGATTGTTAAGGAACTCTTTTTTTAGGTAAACTAAAGCTGAGCAAGTTTACTACCAGCAGATCTTAGCTAAAACAACTTCCAAATTTGTACTTCAGGGAGAAGAAAAATCACCTGACAAAGAAGTTGCAAAGATAACAGAAAGAAATGTGAACCAGAAAACTACATTCAAGAAAACTCTGATAGTATAAAATATAAAAAATGCAAAATAGAAATAAAATAGAAGACACAAACAGTATTAGACATAACTCAAATACAGGAAGAAAAAAAAACAAGTGGGTAATCAGAGTTAAAGCTTTTGTAAATCCTGAATTATTGGGGGAAGGGGGTAAAAATGTTGACCAACTTAGAAGTAGTTAAGTATCTAAGTTAAAATGCATGTTTAAGTTTGAAGGTAACAACTAAATTGATAAGTACAGAATGCATGACTTCCAAGCCAATATAAAAAGAAAGAGGAGTGAGAAAAATAAATTTGAAGTAAGTCCAACCTCACAATAAAAAAAAGCAAAAAGAGGAGAGAGGAAGCAAGATGTCAGAGAAGTAGCAGACTGAAATGACATCAGACCCCAGGAGTTCAGCTAGATAGTTATCAAACCATTCCAAACACCTACAAACTCAACAGGAGATAGAAGAGAAGAGCAGCAATTCTAGGAACAGAAAATTGACCACTTTCAGGAAGGTAGGATGTGCTGAGAAGTGAATCTGAAGTGCAGAAAGATAGACCATGGTGGGGAGGGCCAGCTCCCTGCAAGCAGTGAAACAGAGGAGCACAAAATCGGAACTTTTAGAAGTCTGCTTCACTGAGGGACATCGCTCCAGAGGCTCACTTTGCGGGGGGGGGGGAGTTTGCCCTCGCGGGGACAGTGTGGTTTCAGGACCCACAGGGTCACAAAGAGACCAGGGGTGTCTGAGTGTGCCAGAGCTTCCAGGTATTGGAGCAGGGAAGCCAGCTCCAGAGACGGAGCTGAAGAGTTGGTTCTCAGCTCAGGCTTACTGATCCCACATAGTCAGGCCACTGCTCTTCAAGAAGTGTTCCCACAAGTGGAAGATCTGTGGAGACCCCTCCTTCTTGGCACGGGAGGAAACGGCAGGAATCTGCTGGGTTTGGAGACTCCAGATGGGGCCATGTGCCAGAGACAGAAATGCTCGGTGACAAGCCGGGTGAGCTTGGAGCGTGGCCAGAAACCAGGGAGACAGGAGGGAGTGACTGCTTTTCTCTGAGGGAACAGGGAGAAGTGTGGGCCCCAAGCTCTCCCTCTTCCAGGCCAGAGATTGGGAGGCCACCATCTTCATTCCCATCCTCCAAAGCTCTACAGAGAGCATCCAGGGAAGAAAAGCTCCCTAGAGCGAAAACAGATTACTTAGCCTGGCTCCTGGCAAGGGCAGTGCAATTCTACTTTGGGCAAAAACATTTGAGAATCACTGGCAACAGGCCCCTCCCACAGAAGATCAGCAAGAACATCCAGAAAGACCAAGTTTACCCATTAACGAGAACTCTGGAATTTCAGAGCTAAGGGAAAGCAACACATAGTATTCATGGCTTTTTTCCCATGATCTTTTAGTCTTGAAAAGTTAATTTTTTTTAATTTTATTTTTTTCTTATTCTTTTATTTAACATTTCCTCTTCCTCTTTTAACTTTTTAAAAACTATTATCTTAAAAAGATCTTTTAAAAAAGTTCTTGAATTTTCATTGTTATAGCCCTATTTTATCCCTTCATTGTATTTAACCTTATTTTTCGTATACATATAGATTCTTTTCTCTTTAAAATTTTGGGATACAGTTTCTTCTAATAGATCAAAATATACCCTAAACCTAGCACAAGGCTTTGTTCTAGTCTCCAGCCTGATCATGATTTTTTTTCTTTTCAGGATCCTGGGATCGAGCCCTGCATTGGCCTCTCTGCTCAGCAGGGAGCCTGCTTCTCCCTCTCTCTCTGCTATTTGTGATCTCTTTCTCTGTGGCAAATAAATAAAATATTGAAAAAATATGAATATGCTCTCCACAAGAAACTCATTTTAAGCCCAAAGACACTTCCAGATTTAAAGTGAGGGGGTGGAAAACAATTTACCATGCTAATGGTAAATTGGACATCAAAAGAAAGCTGGGGTGGCAATCCTTATATCAGATAAATTAGATTTTAAGCCAAAGATTATAATAAGAGATGAGAAAGGATACTATATCATACAGAAAGGGTCTGTCCAACAAGAAGAGCTAACAATTTTAAATATCTATGCCTCTAACATAGGAGCAGCCAATTACATAAACCAATAACAAAATCAAAGACACATTGACAATAATCAAGTAATAGTAGGGGACTTTAACACACCCCCTCAGTGAAATGGACATATCATCCAAGCAAAAGATCAACAAGGAAATAAAGGCTTTAAATGATATGCTGGACCAGACAGACATCATAGATATATTCAGAACATTCCATCCCAAAACAACAGAATACACATTCTTCTCTAGTGCACATGGCACATTCACATGGAACAGATCACATCCTGGGTCACAAATCAGGTCTGAACCGGTACCAAAACACTGGGATCATTCCCTGAGTATTTTCAGACCACAAAGCTCTGAAGCGAAAACTCAAACACAAGAGGAAAGTTGGAAAGAACTTAAATACGTGGAGACTAAAGTGTATCCTACTAAAGAATGAGTGGGCCAACCAGGAAATTAAAGAAGAGTTGAAAAAAATCATGGAAACAATGAAAATGAAAACACAACTTCAAAATCTGTAGGACAGAGCAAATGCAGTCCTGAGAGGAAAATATATAGCGCTACAAGCCTTTCTCAGGAAACAAGAAAGGACTCAAGTACACAACCTAACTCTACACCTAATGGAGCTGGAGAAAAAACAGCAAAGAAAGACTAAACACAGCAGGAGAAGAGAAATCATAAAGATCAGAGCAGAAATCAATGAAATAGAAACCAAAAAAGCAATAGAACAAATCAATGAAACTAGGAGCTGGTTCTTTGAAAGAATTAATAAGATTGATAAACGCCTGGCCAGACTTATCAAAAAGAAAAGAGAAAGGACCCAAACAAATAAAATCATGAACGAAAGAGGAGAGCTCACAACCAACACCAAAGAAATACAAACAATTATAAGAACATATTATGAGCAACTATACACCAGCAAATTTGACAATTTGGAAGAAATGGATGCATTCCTAGAGGCATATAAACTACCAAAACTGAACCAGAAAGAAATAGAAAACCTTAACAGATGCATAACCAGTAAGGAGATTGAAGCAGTCATCAAAAATCTCCCAACAAACAAGAGCCCAGGGCCAGAAGGCTTCCCAGGGGAATAGATATTCTGAAACTGTTCCAAAAACAGAAATGGAAGGAAAACTTCCAGACTCATTTTATGAGGCCAGCATTACCTTGATCCCAAAACCAGACAAAGACCCCATCAAAAAGGAGAATTACAGGGGCGCCTGGGTGGCTCAGTGGGTTAAGCCACTGCCTTCCGCTCAGGTCATGATCCCAGGGTCCTGGGATCGAGCCCTGCATCAGGTTCTCTGCTCAGCCGGGAGCCTGCTTCCTTCTCTCTCTCTCTGCCTGCTTGTGATCTCTCTCTGTCAAATAAATAGGTAAAATCTTTAAAAAAAAAAAAACAAAAAAAAGGAGAATTACAGACCAATATCTCTGATGAACACAGAAGCGAAAATTTTCACCAAAATACTAGCCAATAGGATCCAACAGTACATTAAAAGGATTATTCACCACAACCAAGTGGGATTTTTTCCTGGGCTGCAAAGCTGGTTCAACATTTGCAAAAAATGTGATATAATAATTTAATAAAAGAAAGAATAAGAACCATATGATACTCTCAATAGATGCTGAAAAACCATTTGACAAAGTACAGTATCCTTTCTTGATCAAAACTATTCAAAGTGTAGGTATTGAGGGTATACACCTCAATATCATCAAACTACCTATGAAAAATCAAAAGTGAATATTATTCTCAATGGGAAAAAACTGAAAGCTTTTCCCTTAAGGTCAGGAACGCAGCAGGAATGTCCTCTATCACCACTGCTATTCAACATAGTACTAGAAGTCCTAGCCTCAGCAATCAGACAATATAAAGAAATTAAAGTCATCCAAATCAGCAAAGAAGTCTAACTCTCACTCTTTGCAGATGATATGATACTTTATGTGGAAAACCCAAAAGACTCCACTCCAAATCTGCTAGAACTCATACAAGAATTCAGTAGTGTCAGGATATAAAATCAAGGACAGAAATCAATTGCATTTCTATACACCAACAGCAAGACAAAAGAGAAATTAAGGAGTCAATCCCATTTACAATTGCACCCAAAACCATAGATACCTAGGACTAAACCTAACCAAGATGCAAAGAATCTGTATGCAGAAAACTACAAAGTGCTCATGAAGGAAATTGAGGAAGACACAAAGAAATGGAAAAACGTTCTTCATGCTCATGGATTGAAAAAAATACTGTAAAATGTATATCCTGCCTAAAGCAATCTACAAATTTAATGCAATCCTTATAAATATACCATCAATTATTTTCAAAGAAATGGGACAAATAATCCTAAAATTTATATGGAACCAGAAATGACCCTGAATAGCCAGTGGAATGTTGAAAAGGAAAGCCAAAGTTGGTGGCATCACAATTCTTGACTTCGAGCTCCATTACAAAGCTGTCATCACCAAGACAAATGGCACTGGCACAAAAACAGACACACAGATCAATGGAATAGAATAGAGAGACCATAAATGGACTTTCAACTCTCTCCTCAACTAGTCTTCAACAAAGCAGGAAAGAAAGTCCATTGGAAAAAAGACAGTCTCTTCAATAAATGGTGTTGGGAAAACTGGACAGCCACAGGCATAAGAATGAAACTGGACCATTTCCTTACATCACACATAAAAATAGACTCAAAATGAATGAAAGACCTCAATGTGAGATAGGAATCCATCAAAATCTTTGAGGAGACTGTGCACAGCAACCTCTTCAACTTCAGCCACAGCAACTTCTTCCTAGAAACATCACCAAAGGCAAGGGCAGCAAGGGCAAAAATGAATTATTGAGACTTCATCAAGATCAAAAGTTTCTGCACAGCAAAGGAAAGTCATCAAACCCAAAAGACAACTGACAGAATGGGAGAAGGTATTTGCAAACGACATATCAGATAAAGGACTAGTGTCCAAAATCTATAAAGAACTTAACAAACTCAACTTCCAAAGAGCAAATAATCCAATCAAGAAATGGGCAGAGGACATGAACAGACGTTTCTGCAAAGAAGACATCCAGATGGCCAACAGACACATGAAAAAGTGCTCCATATCGCTCAGCATCAGGGAAATACAGATCAAATCCACAATGAGATACCACCTCATATCAGTGAGAATGGCTAAAATTGACATGTCAGGAAATGACAGATGCTGGCAAGGATGCGAAGAAAGGGGAACCTTCTTACACTGTTGGTGGGAATGCAAGCTGGTGCAACCACTCTGGAAAACAGCATGGAGATTCCTCAGAAAGTTGAAAATAGAGCTACCCTACAACTCAGCAATCGCACTACTGGGTATTTACTCTTAAGATACAACTGTAGCTATCCGAAGGGGCACATGCACCTGAATGTTTATAGCACTAATGTCCACAATAGCCAAACTATGGAAAGAGCCCAGATTTTCTATTGACAGATGAATGGATAAAGAAGTACTGAAAATGGAATACTATGCAGCCATCAAAAGAAATGAAATCTTGCCATTTGCAACAATATGGATGGAAATAGAAGGTATTCTGCTGAATGAAATAAGTCAATCATAGAAGGACAATTATCATATGAGGAATGATATCAATTATGATATGAGGAATTTGAGAGGCAGGGCAGGGGGGTTGGGAGGAGGGAAGGAAAAATTGAAACAAGATGGGATCGGGAGAGAAAAGCCATAAGAGACTCTAAATCTCACAAACAAATTGAGGGCTGCTGGGTGGTTAGGTGGTAGGGAGATGGTGGTTATTTTATGGACACTGGGGACAGTATGTGCTATGGTGAGTGCTGTGAAGGGTGTAAGCCTGACGATTCACAGATTTGTACCCCTAGGACAAATAATACATCATATGTTAATAAAAATAATTTTTAAAAAAAGATAAGCAAAAAGAAGACCAGAAAACAGTCTATAGAGAGTTGAAAGAGGTGGTTAGGTGGTTCTGGATGCAAATAGTAACAGTGTTGATGGCTTCATTTATCTCCTGTTTTATACATTTTGTTTTTTTCCTTGTCTGACTGCCCCGGTTAGCCTCTTCAGAATAATTCTGAGCAAAAGTGCTCCTATCAGGGACTCTTTTATTTCCCCCTTTTCTCAAGGGAATACTTTTACTATATCAGAAAAGCATAGTGTAAGCTTTTGTAGAGACCACTTAGTGCATTAAAGACATTTTCTTGCATTGCTCGTTTTAAAAATAAATGATGTACAAGTTTTTGCTATAGTATGTGTGATTTACTTCCTTTAATTGGTTATTGCAGTTGGGTGTGTTGTTTCATCCACTAGGGAAAATATGCAAACTGGCTACACCTACCAAAATGACTAAATCTCAAGAAGTTAGTTTTTCATAAAAAGAAAGATGCATATCTATAATACCATCCCATTTATAGAATGTCTAAAATATACACACCTGGGTAATATATTGATTTGGGCTCAATGTAGTGTAGCAAAATGTAATGAAAAGCAAGGAAGTCATCAACAAGGAGCTAAATAGTGGTTTCCTTGGATAACCCAGAATCAGCTTCAATAGTATTTGTAATGTTCTCTTTCTTAGACCAAAGTGTGCTTTATTATTTGCATAATATATTTTTTTATATGTGGGTGGATATATATATGCACATGTTTATACAGACATATATTTACTAACATTATATATATTAGTAAATAGTGCATTGTTAAAATCTGTTTACAAATGACTGTTTAAAACTACTTTGTGAATAAAAACAATAGAATTTTAAAAATAAGTTGAATATCTTTTGCTTTACACATATTAATATGATAATTTAAAATTAGTAATAATAGAGGTACCTGGGTGGCTCAGTCAGTTAAGCATCTGCCTTCAGCTCAGGTCATGATTCCAGGGTCCAGGGATCAAGCTCCCTACTGGGCTTCCTGTCTGGTAGAGAGTCTGCTTCTCTTTCTGCCCCTCCCTCCACTCACACTCTCTCTCAAATAAAATCTGTAAGCAAGTAATTTTTTTTAAATGGGTAATAAGAGGTTGTATGTACCATGTTCAGCACTGAGTGATCTATTTATATTACTTCCCTTAGTACTTAAAATAATCTCATAATACGGTACTATTTTGTCCCCATTTTACAGATGAGGAAACTCGGTGAAAGACATCGACTAACTTATGCTGATGTCAGAGTCCCAGGCTTTGTATCTATGTGATTAGCCACTATCGTACACTGAACCCCCACTTCCCCCCACATACACACACTTACATAAACACAGATTCTTTCCCTCAAACACACAGAGATGCATGCAGGCTATGTACAGAGTATCTCTACAGGCCAAGCACTGATTTTCTTCAGTTAACTATTGAACAGTGTTAAGCTACATAACCTAAATGAAATGTGCATTAACAGCAGTTTTTTTCTGGGATTTCTGCCAGGATATGGTGTAAAAATAGTGTTAATAGAGCCCGAATTAACTACTGAAGTAAAAGAATTACAATCCTTTGCAGAAACAGTTTTTTATTAAGAGCTATTCTTAAATCAGATAATTCAAATACAAAGAATAAAAAGAACATTCACACAAGGAATATATGCTGCATTTGAGGCCCATAATAAGACAAATCATAGCTTTTCTTAAAAATCCTACTCTAGCAGCATATTAAATGCACTGTTTAAACTCATTATTGCCCTAAGTTTCCAAGTAAACAGTCCTCTCTGAAATGATCCGAGTGCAAACTCTCATACATATAACATCTTTGTCAACTTCGTAATCATTAAATATTTGCTCTAAGTGACATTTAAATGTATATTATCAAGAAAAGTTAGCCCCAGGAAATGCCAGGAGTAATTTCCTTCACATAACATTTGACAATTTCCCTCTCAAGGATTAGCTTATTTATCTCCAATCAACCCCTAAGTTAAAGAACTCACATTTTATTCTTTAGACAAAGTCTACCACTTCTTACTCCGCTCTGAATTTAATTCAGCCAAGGATTCAGGACAGCCCTGGTTTTCAGGGTGAAGCTTGTCTAGATTACCCTATAGGACAGTGATTTACACCAGGGCAACTATTATTTTAATTTTACCACAATAGTTACATCACATTTTTACAACAGATTCTCTTATATTTCTGCCCTTTGAAAGCATATTATTTGATCGCTTTCGTTGTTAACTAGATTAGCTCTAACTGTAACCTGGAAAACTTGGATAGGTCTTGCCAACATATCTGGAACTAGGGCAGATTAAATGGATGACAAACCAACAAAATCATCTACTCCATAGACACTGCCTTACTGTCTTCCAGAGCTAGTTTTGTTCTTTGGTGTTTGAATAATTAGTAATATATTGAGCCCATGAATCCATATCCCATAATGTTAATATAAATTTAGAACACCCAGGGCACCTGGGTGGCTCAGAGGGTTAAGTCTCTGCCTTCGGCTCGGGTCATGATCTCGAGATCCTGGGATTGAGCCCCCCATCAGGCTCTCTGCTCAATGGGGAGCCTGCATCCCCCTTTCTCTGCCTGCCTCTCTGTCTACTTGTGGTCTCTCTCTCTGTTAAATAAATAAATAATTTTTTTAGAAAAATTAGAATACCCAACTTACAACCCCAAATTGGAAAATTAACATATATGGAAAAAATAGTACTTTATTATGGGATTTTAGTCATATTATTACAATTGAAAAAGTAGATGCCTTATTCTTATCTCCTCTTCATCACAGTTGACAATAGCATTTTATAATGATTACAGAATTTCAAACTTGCTTGCTGATAATGTTATCCCTGTTTTCCAACTTTTATTCTTCTACATTTAGATTTTTTAAATGAGCAAATACAAATAAAAATTTTAGAAAAACTAATTTCAAACAGATGGGGCACCTGAGTGGCTCAGTGGGTTAGGCCTCTGCGTTCGGCTCAGGTCATGATCTCAGGGTCCTGGGATCAAGCCCCCACATCAGGCTCTCTGCTCAGCAGGGATCCTGCTTCCTCCTCTCTCTCTGCCTGCCTCTCTGCCTACTTGTGATCTCTGTATGTCAAATAAATAAATATTTTTAAAAAATATAAAAAATCTCTGTTATCTAAAATATTTATCTTTTTATTAAAAAGTCACCCTTTACTTCCCCAAAAATATTATTTAAAATCATATTAATGTAATAAAGTAAAGATCTCTGGAAATGAAAGAAAACCATTGAGATTCTTTTTGTAACTGCTTTATCAAGGTGTAGTTTAGGTATGCTAAATGAGATGTGCAATTCAATGACCATTAGTAAATTTATAGAGTTGTGCAAGTATCATAAAATCCATTTTTAGAACATATCCATTAACCCAAAGCAACTGTTCATGCTTGTTGCTAGTCATCCCCCTTTCCCATATCCAGCCCCAGGCAACCACAATCTACTATCTGTTCTATACATTTGCCTTTTCTGGAAATTTAGTATAAATATAATTTATACAATATGTAACTTTTGGCTATTGGCTTCTTAACACAATGTGTTCAAAGTTCATGTATGTATAGCATACATCAGCATATCACTCTGTTGATTGTCAAACAACATTCCATTATATAGATATAACATACTTTGTTTGTCCATTTAACAGTTAATGGACATTTGGATTGTGTCCATATGCTTGTCTTTTAAAAGCATCTTCTAGATACCCAAGATACACTTGTCAGTGGTATTGATAAGAGTCTACTATGATGTTCTACACAGAAAGGGAATGGAATTAAGAATATATAAACTTGGGGGCGCCTGGGTGGCTCAGTGGGTTAAGCCGCTGCCTTTGGCTCAGGTCATGATCTCAGGGTCCTGGATCGAGTCCCACATCGGGCTCTCTGCTCAGCAGGGGGGCTGCTTCCCTTCCTCTCTATCTGCCTGCTTGTCTGCCTACCTGTGACCTCTGTCTGTCAAATAAATAAATAAAATTTAAAAAAAAAAAAAAAGCTTCCTTTAAAAAAAAAAAAAAGAATATATAAACTTGGGACGCCTGGGTGGCTCAGTTGGTTAAGCAGCTGCCTTCGGGTCAGGTCATGATCCCAGTGTCCTGGGATCGAGTCCCACATCGGGCTCCTTGCTCCGCAGGGAGCCTGCTTCTCCCTCTGACTCTGCCTGCCACTCTGTCTGCCTGAGCTCTCTCTCTCTCTCTCTCTGACAAATAAATAAATAAAATCTTAAAAAAAAAAGAATATATAAACTAAAACTAAATATATAAACTAAGAATATATAAACTAAAACTTTTGCATGGAACCTTCTAGACTAGAAAATGACGGTCGATGCTAGTTGCATACTAGAATCACCTAAGAAACCACTGAAACCTGGAGCCTGGAACCTAACCCCTCCCCAAACTTTAACTTAATCAGCCAAATTGCAGCATGGGCATCAACAATTCATAAAAATGTCCAAGGTGACTTGAATACACAGTCAGGTTTGGCAGCCATCACCATACAGGTCTATCTTTTAATCTCACTCCCGCTTTGATTTAAAAATCTCTTTAGATAAAAATCTCTTTAGAATGTATCTTGCTGTACTCCTAGGTCCCTTAACATGAGTGGATAAGGAATAAAAGAAAGAGTTAGGTGAAAAAAAATCCAAGACAAAATGAGAGGCAATAAAATATTGAGCTCCAGGTCTTTCTCTCCCCCGCCCCATGGTTGGTATATTGTGTGAATTTACTCTTTGAGAGAAAAAAAAAATCCATCTTATTTACATAGATCAGACTCACAATGAATACAGTTGAAAGCAAATGATTTTTAACTAAATCTATTTATTTATTGTCCCTAAGAAAAGAACACAGGGATTCACAAAGGCAGTCTCCAAACCATTCCTAATTGACTTCATGGAGAACAAATTTTCAAATGTAAAATGTGACTCTAGTATATTTCAGGCATTGGTGTAAATGGACATCTTTTAGGAGAGTTTCTGGCCTTTCAGTATAAAGAAACTGTCCAGTCATTATCACATTTTTTTTTAATTTTTAAGGTTTTTTTTCCTGTCTGAATTTTGAAATTCATGTGTATGGTTATTGTATTCTTGTTTTCTGAAAAGTAAACTGCAAGAGAGAAAGAGAACTTGCTTTCTTATACACACTATTCCCTCAATGCCAAATGAACATAAAAATAACCCATTCTCTCTTGTCTGTGAGGATGAGTAAGAACTCGTTGCTTCATTCCATGGCTGTGCTATTGTAGAGGAGAAGAGATGTTGTTAGAATGTAATTTCATCACTCCTTTTATCTGTCTTCTTGGAAATACAAACCCTGGCTTTGGTAGTTCAGCTAAAATTCATTTGCCATAAATCATTGCTGATGGCACAGTTACTGAGATCTCATATTTACTGAAAAAGCCCTTTTAACAGGGAAAACAAATACCACCGGCAGTTCAAATGCTTGGTATGTTTTCACTCTTTTCTCTGGTTTCCAATGCTTAATACACATTTAAACATCTCTAATCATCATCTCATTATCACTTGGAAGAGGGAAAGCTGAAGACAAACTCCACTGGAAGTTATTTAGCATCTACGTGTTCAAATATTGATACCTGGAATTCTAACTGCAGTTAGAAAATAGAAAAATTGCCATTTGCAAATAACTTCTCCCATTCTTTGGGTTGCCTCTTTGTTTTTTTTGGCTGTTTCCTTTGCTGTGCAGAAGCTTTTGATCTTGATGAAGTTCATTTTCACTTTTGTTTCCTTTGCCTTTGGAGATGTGTCTTGAAAGAAAGTGCTGTGGCTGATGTCAAGAGGTTACTGTCTATGTTCTCCTCTAGGATTGTGATGGATTCCTGCCTCACACTGAGGTCTTTTATCCATTTCCAGTTTATCTTTGTGTATGGTGTAAGAGAATGGTCGAATTTCATTCTTCTACACATAGCTGTCCAATTTTCCCAGCACCATTTATTGAAGAGATTTTTTTCCAATGTATATTTTTTCCTGCTTTGTCAAAGATTAGTTGACCATAGAGTTGTGGGTCCATATCTGGGCTCTCTACTCTGTTCCACTGGTCTCTCTGTCTGTTTTTGTGCCAGTACCATGCTGTCTTGGTGATCACAGCTTTGTAGTAAAGCTTGAAATCTGGCAATGTGATGCCCCCAGTTTTGTGTTTCTTTTTCAACATTTCCTTAGCAATTTGGGGTCTCTTCTGGTTCCATACAAAACTCAACACACACAAAACAGATAATCATGTCAAAAAGTGGGCAGAAGACATGAACAGACACTTCTCCAAAGAAGACATACAAATGGCTAACAGACACATGAAAAGATGTTCATCATCATTAGCCACTGGGGAGATTCAAATCAAAACCACATTGAGATACCACCTTACACCAGTTAGAATGGCCAAAATTAACAAGACAGTAAACAACATGTGCTGGAGAGGATGTGGAGAAAGGGGAACCCTCTTACACTGTGGGTGGGAGTGCAAGTTGGTGCAGCCACTTTGGAAAACAGTAAGAAATTAAAAATAGAGCTTCCCTATGACCCTGCAATTGCACTACTGGGTATTTACCCCAAAGATACTGATGTAGTGAAAAGAAAGGCCATCTGTACCCCAATGTTCCTAGTAGCAAGGGCCACAGTCGCCAAGCTGTGGAAAGAACCAAGATGCCCTTCAACGGATGAATGGATAAAGAAGATGTGGTCCATATATACGATGGAATATTGTGCCTCCATCAGAAAGGATGAATACCCAACTTTTGTATCAACATGGACGGGACTGGAGGAGATTCTGCTGAGTGAAATAAGTCAAGCAGAGAGAGTCAATCATCATATGGTTTCACTTACTTGTGGAACATAAGGAATAACACAGAGGACACTGGGAAATGGAGAGGAGAAGTGAGATGGGGAAAATTGGAGGGGGAGACAAACCAGGAGAGACTGTGAACTCAGAAACAAACTGAGGGTTTCCGAGAAGAGTGGGGAGAAGGGATGTGTTAGCTTGGCGGTGGGTATTAAGGAGAGCATGTATTACATGGAGCACTAGGTTTGGTCCATAAACAATGAATTCTGGAACACTGAAAAATTAAAATAAAATAAAATGGAAAAAATAATCGTAGAACAATAGCAATAAGTAACATTTTATTACTGCCCCCCCAAAAAAAGAGAGAGAGAGAGAAGAGAAGAAAAGAAAAAAAATAGAAAAATTGCAGTTTAAAGGGCAGAATTCAATGGTTTTAAAGTTTTAAAAAATCAGTAGGCAATAGTGATATTAAGAACAGGTATTACTTGTATAGTGTTTACTTTCTGCTAAGACCTCTTCAGAAGGCTTTAGAAACATTAGCTCATTATAATATCAATAAATATTCTATGCAGTTGGTACTGCTGTTTCCTCTATTTTAGAGATAAAAAAGCTGAAGCACAGAGGAGAAATATACTTCACCCAGTGTAAAACAATTATTGAATGTGTGAGATCATCTGAGTCCAGGATCTGTAGTTTTAGCCAGAGAGAAGACATACATACTGTCGTCCAACCACACATACAAATATTACACCAACATCATGAGATCCTATTTAGCTATCCAGCATTATTCATTCCTTCAGCTTAAAGTTTTAATGTCTTTGTTCAAATAAAAATATATACATTACCAAATGAACACATTATTGTAAATTAATCTGTGTAAGAACTATTACAACCATTCTGAATTAATGCAGTATTGATATTTTATTAATGGATAGATAAATAGAGTGGAAAAATATATAAAACAGCACTAAGAACAAGAGGAACTCTGGTGCAATCCATGAACACTGAAATTCTAGTAATTCAGGTGGAAGATCAGAAAAAAAAAAAGGGCAAACTAGAAATTGTACTCATTTGCATTATTCATGTAGGCATAGCAGATTATATTTTTTTAGCTGGCCATCCTCAGCTCTGCAAATGTGAATCACATATTCAGGAACAAGGCATTGGGAACAAAATTAAAATAATATGATTGCTCATATATTCAGGTTTATGACAGTGTCAGAAGCCTAAAAGGTAATCTGACAATGCATCTGAACAAATAACTCATACGAGAATATACTAACATATATTCTCCTTCATATAAATGCGTACATTAATATGCATTATATGAAATATTCAACCTCCTACTAATCTTAGAAGTGCAAATTAAAACAATGTACTACAACTTAATATATACTTGTAAAAACTTAAAACTAACAAGAGTAAATGCTTGGCCTTCCAGCATTAATTATGTTAGAATGAACATACATGCTTTTTTTCCTATCCCTACTAGGATCTCTCTAAACTTCCTGAAAAAAAAAAAAATATATATATATATATAAAACCAGAAAAATCAAGAAAACAGAGAGATTGCTAGTGAAAAACAATATTCAAAGCCTATTTTGACAAGGTACATAGCTCTTGGAGGGCTGTTATGGTCTTAGTTTGCAGGATAAATTGGTGATTCAAGATTTTATAGAGGATTTTGACATGGAGGAAAAGTGGAGGAATGGTGGCTTTGAACACTGAACAGTGTTCAGAGATTAGGAAGAGGGTGAGTCAGAGAAGGATGGTCAGAACATCTCAGCACAGAGATGACCCTTCTTCCCCTGTCTAGAATATCAGCACATCTACCATTGAAGAGTAAAATTCACTGATATTCATTTGCTCTAGATTGTCCCATGAGTGAACTGATTTAATCCTCAAAGCAAAATGAGGTAGGTACTAATTTTATCTCTGGATGAGGGAACATGAGGAGGCAAACAAACTCTCCCCAAAATCCCAGATAATGAGAGACAGAACAGGAATTTGAACCCATGTAGCCACAACAATGGTCTCCGCTCTATGCCTCCAGGCTACAATTGCTGCCTTTCCTTCAAGGCAGAAGAAAACTGAAATATACCTTCTGGAGAAACTTGTAAAAATGAGATTCCAGGGTGCCTGGGTGGCTCAGTAGGTTGAGCCTCTGCCTTCGGCTCAGGTCATGATCTCGGGATCCTGGGATTGAGCCCAGCATTGGGTTCTCTGCTCAGTGGGGATCCTGCTTCCCCCTCTCTCTGCCTGCCTCTCTGCCTACTTGTGATCTCTCTCTCTCTCTCTGACCAGTAAATAAATAAAATCTTAAAAAAAAAATAAAAATGAGATTCTGCACACAGTGTGTACAAGTGTCTGGGGAAGGGATGGTAGGAAGCAGAGGATTACATTTAACTTACTACAAATGGAAGAGCCTACCAGCCCCCTTGCTGGGGAGAGGTTGGAGACTTGGACAAGAGGGAAGGGAAGGACTTCATGAGACATGAGTTGGGAATTACACACATCTTAGGAGCTGTGGGGTAGGAGAAAACCAGAAGCCAATTTGAAGGTTTGGATGACTGAGGCTCCTCATGACTTCGGAGCAGTGGCAGGACCCATACATCTACTGAGCTTCTGCTTTAGGACAGAGGTCGATACCTGACATCACACCCAAAAGATGTTTGAATTGCAATTAAATAGATGCAGAGACACTCGGTTGTTGAAACTTTCTACAAAATGGGAAAAATGATGATGATAAAAATCAAACCATATTGAACATGTTAGCTGGAACCACAGAACAATAATGTACATAGAAATTATAAAAATACTACAAGAAAAGATATTTCAAATCTGAATAGAATAAGATAATTGGGGGATAACGATGTTCCCCTATGGCTTACCACCAAATCCAAAAGACAGAAAACAGCAACAACCGGGGCACCTGGGTGGCTCAGTCTTTTAAGCTCCGACTCTTGATTTCAGCTCGGGTCATGATGTCAGGGTCCTGAGCTCAAGCCCCACATCAGCTCCCACACTGACATGGAGCCTGGTTAAGATTCTCTCTCTGCTATCCCTTGCCCAGTCCCTTTCTAAAAAAAAATACACCACAGGGCATTTTCAAAAATGACAGGTGATCTTTGTTTTGCTTCTAGAAAGAGCTGCCTTGTCCAGTGAGCACCTTCGGTCATCTACTGGGGATAAATCTGTAATGCCAATAAAATCATTTGACCTCTTTCAGGATAATGTAATATGAGAATATTATTCCCTCCAAAATACTATCACAGTAAGACAATTTATGAACAGTGGCTGACAGGGGTGCCTGGGTGGCTCAGTGGGTTAAGCCTCTGCCTTCAGCTCAGGTCATGATCTCGGGGTCCAGGGATCAAGCCCTGCATTGGGCTCTCTGCTCAGCAAGGATCCTGCTTCCTCCTCTCTCTCTGCCTGCCTCTCTGCCTACTTGTGATCTCTCTCTCTGTCAAACAAATAAATAAAACCTTAAAAAAAGTGGCTGACAGAAAATCTGGAATATAGTAAGCGCAATGTAAACACTCCTCCCATCCCCTTTACTACATATTCTTGATACCAAATGCAAGTGCTCCAACATTTGTGATGTTTTTTTGTGATCTCTCAGAAGTCCAAATCCTCTCTCTTTTTTCTAATAACTTAAACTTTGATTGGAATCAATTAGACACAAGAAGACTTAGGATCATTTAAGGTGAATTTAAAGCAAATTCTGTATAAACTTCAATCACAACTGAAACCCATTATGGAATTATATTCTGAGACTGGAGAAAAAAATTACATGGTATAGAAAAAATATATATATATACACATATATACAATATATGCATATATAGTATAAATAATGATCAATGTGACATAGGAATATCAATTTAAGGAATAATTGATAATCTATGGTAAAAAAAAAAAGCTGCTTTATTGGAACATGGGAGCCAATGTGCTTATATGGACTCTTAATTTCTCACAGCATTCTAAATATTAGGAAACTAACTTCTCAGATCTAATATTTGGAGGGTAGAAAGTTTAATAAGAGAGGTTCTCTATGTAATCAGATTCACCTGTTCCTGTAGTTTTGGTCAGTACTTGCACTGTTCAGCTTGACTTTGTTACTTCTTTGAAGCATCAGAGTTCACTTTCTCAAGACTAAACACAGAATCTTGTTTTGTTTATGTATTTCTGTAAGTTTTAATGCAATAAAGAAATCTCACCTTTATTCATAATACTTGGGAGAAATAAGGACTTCCTCAAAGGGTACAATTAAAAACTCAATTATTCTTGATTTATTCTCTCTGTTCCTTGGTACCTCAGCTTCTGCATTAAGAAGGTAGTAATCCAAATGTTTTTATTGAAAGGCCATTTCACAGTTTCTACTCCCATATGGGATAGACACTGTCTGTGTGACTGGATGAAGCCAACATTTCATGACTTATAAAATAAGGGGATTCTACTATACCACTCACCAAACTTGCAGCTACAGAATGGGATTTTAGATTATCAGCTACTATCTAAATACAATGTTGCCATGGCATCTCTTCCATTCTGCTGGTGTAACTATATACTGCTACAACACTTTAGAAATCGATTTGGCATTGCCTCATAAAGTTGAAGACACACATACACTATGACTCAGCAATCCAATGTCTAGAAAAACTCCTCTAAATGGGAATCTGGAGACTCCTACCAGAATGCTCAGATCAGTGACATGTTACAACCCGAAGCTAAAAGCAACACAGTTCTCCCTAAGGAGTATAACTGATCAAGAGTTTTCATAAAGGACTGAAAGATAACGAGTCACACTTGGATACATCAACATGACCCAACTGCAAAACATAATATGTAAAGAAGTGGACACCTGGGTGGCTCAGTCGTTAAGCGTCTGCCTTCAGCTCAGGTCATGATCCCAGGGTCCTGGGATCGAGCCCCACATCAGGCTCCCTGCTAGGTAGGAAGTCTTCTTCTCCCTCTCCCGCTTACCCTGCTTGTGTTCCCTCTCTCGCTGTGTCTCTCTCTATCAAATAAATAAATAAAATCTTAAAAACAAAAGGAGGGGGAAAGAAGAGACAAGTCAGGTAACAGCCTGATCCTATGTCAGTAAACACAGAAAAAATGAGTATTATTTGGGCACATACATATGTGATAAACCATAACCAAAACCAAAAAATATACTAACATAATTTTTTAAAAAATGTAATTCCTGGTGGAGAGAAGGGGATGAGACTGATGATGAACACACGCTTCTAACTTTTAATTCTTAAGCTGGCTAGCAAGTACAGAGGCCAGCATTATATTATTCTTTAAATCATACCTAAATATCATATACACACTCTTGTATGTAATTATGAATGCATTATTTTTTAAAGCTTAAGAATTATCTCTAAGATGGCTAAATCATTGCTGTTGTTTATGCTGAAGGTAGAAATCCTGGGAAAACACGTGACTAAGAGATGCCTGGGTGGCTCAGTGGGTTAAGTATCTGCCTTCAGCTCAGGTCATGATCTCAGGGTCCTGGGATCGAGTTCCATGTTGGGCCCCCTGCTCAGTAGGGAGTCTGCTTCTCCCTCTCCCTCCATCCCTCCCCACTACTCATTCACTCTCTCTCTCTCTCTCTCTCTAATAAATAAGTTAATTAAAAAAAAAAGAAAAGAAAACATATGAGTGGCATTTGCAGAATCATCTTTATCCCATAAATAATGAGGACAGTCACCTCCTATGTTCATTCTGTCGAGGTGGCCATAGATCCACAATCCTTTCTCATGGTTTAATTTTTGCCTTTGGCCCTGGTGGCCATCAGAAGGATACTCCATCTCCTCACCACTGGTTTCAAGGGCTTTTAAGTCCACATTCCTAATCATCACCCTTGTTGGTTTACCTAAAATGCTTACCTGCCAGTGACAGCAAAGTAATTCTCATTTCAGCAGTTCAACCACCTAGAGGCCCAGCCACTGGCCTGCTCTGCTACCCAGCCGGCCTCCCTCTGCCGGCAGCCACGTGAGCAGGTCAGTCAGGCTCTCAGTTTCCCTTCTTAATCCATATCTGGTGTCACTGAAAAATCCCAGTTCTAACTCTCAAACAACTTTCATCATCTGGAAGATAATTCTGAAAGTTGTACTGCAGGGCAGCGAGAGGCTAGAAATGCCGACAAAAGCCTTCATTCTGAGTGACATTTGAACACCCCCTTTGCTCCATATCTCACTGCTCTGGTTAGGTGCCCCAGGCAATTAGTGATAGCCTGAGTACAGATCATGGGAGGAAGCTTGTAACAAGAAATGTGAGCTAACAATTCATTATGAGTTTGAGAAAAGCCGTACAAGCTAAGAAACCTTTTTTCCCCCCACAGATACCATGTCAGACTTAATACTGTGTCAGAACTGTTGTCCTTAAGGACTGAACAAATCTTGCTCTCACACAAAGGAGGTTATCATTAGCAACACTGTCATGAAGGGTACTTAAAAGAAATATTAAGACACAAGAACAAAAGGATCAGGAATAGGTAGAAAGTATGAGTTAGCTCTTATATTCAAACCATAATAAAAATCTTAAAATATATGTATTACATTTTTACACCAATAGGGATTTTGCTTTTCAGGAAGGCAAAGATTTGATGCATTCTATGATTGGGGAAAATACAAATATTACAACAAATCTAGAGCAGGGCCATTCAAAAAGGCTTAAGCGAGCAGTGACCAGGCAACACGGATCTGGTCTCTTGCCAGGATGAGACATGAGGCCAGAGAGATGGGTCAGAACGAGGCGGCAGAAATCCACAAGGGTCACAGAAACAATGAATTTCAGGAAGCAGCAGAAAAATGAGGAAATCTGCCATTAGATAGGTCTCTAATTTCCATTTACTTTAATTTGTGAAGACTGGTTTCAGCCAGACAAATACTCTCCTAGAGAAAGATGATCAAAGGAGAATCCACGTGGAATATTTTCTGCCTGTCCTGCCATTTATCAATGTTGACGGTGTTTTAAGAGACAAAAAGGGCAGATGGGATTTCACTCAGGCTAATGCAGTAGAGGGAACATTCATTAATGAGGAAGGTTTGAAAGAAAAGGAAGGGAGCTTGGGTTTCACAGAGGCCGGTCAACAAGACAGTCCTCCAAAAGTCTGACCGGAGTCGTGAGAAAGGAGGGGAAGAGGCTTAGCAGGGAAAACGCAGGGTTGGAGGAGATTTCAGAATTGTAGCTGCTTCCCAGGACCTCAGGGCTCAGATCAAGTTCAGCAACGCCCATGGTGACAGCAAAATAATTTTGAAGATGACTGAATCCTCACTCTGAAGGGAGAGCTACAACTAGCAAGCCCATGGTTTGTTCTGCACCGTAAATATGTAAAATGTGCTCCATGCTTCTGCTACTCCTCACCGGGTCACTCCTGTCTTAATGCCTGTGACCAGAACTCTCTCAGGGGCCCGAGTCACACGTGTGCTGCTCCTGAAGTTTGCCTCCCAGAAGCCAAAAACGCACCAGGCAGAGCCAACCCAGCCCTCGACTGACACGTGCTGTGGATCGGAATACGTGTGTGCTGCTGGGAGTCACTAAGATGCACAGGAGGGTTAGAACCATAAAAACAAGCCAGGGGAGGACAGCGCCTCGGCTCTCATCCTAGCAGCTTGTGCCTAGTGGCCTGAATATTGCCTGGATACCACGGCTGGGGTCTACACGCGCAGGGTCCCCAGATCATGACCCGCCTAAATAAGCCCTCCTGGCAGCTCTCTTCAGGCAGAGTTTTCCCTAAGCAATCGAGCTGCATGTCTTTTATAGAACATTCTTCAAATTGATATGCTTACTGTTTTATTGATCCATCATTGGAAACAGAACAGAGAGGTTAAAGGCTGAAATGGCTTAGCTGACTTCTTCTCAACATAAGTGTATCTTGAAGAAGGCCATTCACTTCTTTTTTTTTTAACTATGTGAAAACAACTTTATTATCTTTTTAAGATTTTATCTACTTATTTGACAGAGAGGAAGTATAAGTAGGGGGAGGAGGGGCAGAGGGAGAGGGAGATCCAGATTTCCCACTGAGCAGGGAGCCTGATGTGGGGATGGATCTCAGGACACTGAGATGATGACCTGAGCCAAAGGCACACACCTAACTGACCCAGGTGCCCCAAGAAGGCCTTCACTTATTAGAAAAGAGTGAATATGTGGGCATGCAGGTGTTCAAACAAAGGAAAATTTACTGCGAGTGGGTCCTTTGGGACCTTCAGATTATTCATTTGAGTCAAATACATCCAATGTGTGCAGGTTAAATCCATTTGCCAAGAAAATTGTTAAAAAATAAAATAAAAAATTAAAACATAGTGCTGATTTAAAAGTGAGTATTATAGTAAAAGAAAGAGTAACAGTAATATTCTTCTGGTCTCGTTTTAAGAAATATCGACAATCACAATCATCAAGCAAAAATCCTTCATTTTGGGTTAGACTGTAACTACGCCACTGTATTGAAATTTTCAGTGTGTGCAAGTTTAAAAGAAGAAGGTCCTTTTATCCTCAAATTCCTTAGTCTCTGAGACCCAAGGTAACCAAGGTACACATCTCATGTGTTCACAACATGCATTCCCCTTTGTGGATGTCTTCAGTCTCACATCAGAAAGAATTCTTATTTCTTTCCTGATTGTTCTACATGGGATAATTTTCTGGTTATTAGCATAGTTTAACTTCAGACCAACTGATTCATTCTTCTGACACACTCACAGAGGTTCTATCAATCTAGAAAGCTTAGTCCTAAAAAGAACAAGTCAATGGCTCGAATCACACTGAAACTTCCACCATCCATGGTCAAGATCTTATTGATTTCCTGGATGTTTTTTTTTTCTCCCCAGAGAGCTGTCAGGTAGGTGGCAGCCAACAGTTGGCAAAGCACAAAGACTTTGAGTTACCCATACAAATATGACCTAATTATTCTTGACATTGTCAGAAAATTTCTTTCATAATGCTCTTAAATAGTGCAGCTTATATTAAAATACATGTAAGGCAAATCACTTTCCACTCATATATTAATATACAAATCTTATTATGAATGTGAAAATATTTGACAAAATGCCATTGAGCAGTGCTTCACATTTTAAATTTTCTGAGTGTGCTCCTGAATAGGGCTGCAGGTCCAATGCCCTTTCTTGATGCCAGATCTTTAAAATGTGTGATTTAATTTTAAATCCCTGTCTTTAGATTATTTAATTTTTAATTTTTTATAAACATATAATATACTTTTAACCCCAGGATATAGGTCTGTGATCGCCAGGATTACACACTTCACAGCACTCACCATAGCACAACCCCCCCAATGTCCATAACCCCACCCACCCTTCTCCCAAACCCCCTCCCCCCAGCAACCCACAGTTTGTTTTGTGAGATTAAGAGTCAATTATGGTTTATCTCCCTCCTAATCCCATCTTGTTTCATTTATTCATCTCCTACCCCGTTAACCTGCCCTGTTGCATCACCACTTCCTCATATCAGGGAGATCATATGATAGTTGTCTTTCTCTGATTGACTTATTTAGCTAAGCATGATATGCTCTAGTTCCATCCACATCGTTGCAAATGGCAAGATTTCATTTCTTTTGATGGCTGCATAGTATTCCACTGTGTGTATATATACCACAACTTCTTTATCCATTTATCTGTTGATGGACATCTAGGTTCTTTCCATAGTTTGGCTATTGTGGACATTGCTGCTATAAACATTCGGGTGCATGTGCCCCTTCGCATCATTATGTTTGTATCTTTAGGGTAAATACCCAGTAGTGCAATTGCTGGGTCATAGGGTAGTTCTACTTTCAACATTTTGAGGAACCTCCATGCTGTTTTCCAGAGTGGTTGCACCAGGCTGCATTCCCACCAGCAGTGTAGGAGGGTTCCCCTTTCTCCGCATCCTCACCAGCATCTGTCGATTTCTCACTTGTTAATTTTACCATTCTGACTGGTGTGAGGTGCTATCTCATTGTGGTTTTTGATTTGTATTTCCCTGATGCTGAGTGATATGGAACACTTTTTCATGTGTCTGTTGGCCATCTGGATGTGTTCTTTGCAGAAATGTCACTTCATGTCCTCTGCCCATTTCTTGATTGGATTATTTGTTCTTTGGGTGTTGAGTTTGCTAAGTGCTTTATAAATTTTGGACACTAGTAATTTATCTGATATGTCGTTTGCAAATATCTTCTCCCATTCTGTCAGTTTCTTTTGGTTTTGTTAACTGTTTCCTTTGCTCTGCAGAAGCTTTTGATCTTGATAAAATCCCAATAGTTCACTTTTGCCCTGGCTTCCCTTGCCTTGGCTATATTCCTAGGAAGATGTTGCTGCGGCTGAGGTCGAAGAGGCTGCTGCCTGTGTTCTACTCAAGGATTTTGATGGATTCCTTTCTCACATTGAGGTCCTTCATCCATTTTGAGTCTATTTTCGTGTGTGGTGTAAGGGAATGATCCAATTTCATTTTTCTGCATGTGGCTGTCCAATTTTCCCAACACCATTTATTGAAGAGGCTGTCTTTTTTCCATTGGACATTCTTTCCTGCTTTGTCAAAGATTAGTTGACCATAGAGTTGAAGGTCTATTTCTGCGTTTTTTCTGTTCCATTGATCTATGTGTCTGTTTTTGTGCCAGTTCCATGCTGTCTTGATGATGACAGCTTTGTAATAGAGCTTGAAGTCCAGAATTGTGATGCCACCAACTTTGGCTTTCTTTTCCCATATTCCTTTGGCTATTTGAGGTCTTTTCTGGTTCCATGTAAATTTTAAGATTATTTGTTCCATTTCTTTGAAAAAAATGGATGGTACTTTGATAGGAATTGCATTAAATGTGTAGATTGCTTTAGGTAGCATAGACTTTTTCACAATATTTATTCTTCCAATCCAGGAGCATGGAACATTTTTCCATTTCTTTGTGTCTTCCTCAATTTCTTTCATAAGTATTTTATAGTTTTCTGAGTATAGATTCTTTGCCTCTTTGGTTAGGTTTATTCCTAGGTATCTAACGGTTTGGGGTGCAATTGTAAATGGGATTGACTCCTTAATTTCTCTTTCTTCTGTCTTGTTGTTGGTGTAGAGAAATGCAATTGATTTCTATGCATTGATTTTATATCCTGACACTTTACTGAATTCCTGTACAAGTTCTAGCAGTTTTGGAGTGGAGTCTTTCGGGTTTTCCACATATAGTATCATATCATCTGCAAAGAGTGATAGTTTGACTTCTTCTTTGCTGATTTGGATGCCTTTAATTTCCTTTTTTGTCTGACTGCTAGGACTTCTAGTACTATGTTGAATAGCAGTGGTGATAATGGACATCCCTGCCGTGTTCCTGACCGTAGTGGAAAAGCTTTCAGTTTTTCATCGTTGAGAATGATATTTGCGGTGGGTTTATCATAGATGGCTTTGATGATATTGACATATGTGCCCTCTATCCCTACACTTTGAAGAGTTTTGATCAGGAAGGGATGCTGTACTTTGTCAAATGCTTTTTCAGCATCTATTGAGAGTATGATATGGTTCTTGTTCTTTCTTTTATTAATGTGTTGTATCACATGGATTGATTTGCAGATGTTGAACCAACCTTGTAGCCCTAGAATAAATCCCACTTGGTCGTGGTGAATGATCCTTTTAATGTACTGTTGAATCCTATTGACTAGTATTTTGGTGAGAATTTCACATCTGTGTTCATCAAGGATATTGGTCTGTAGTTCTCTTTTTTGATGCGATCCTTGTCTGGTTTTGGGATCAAGGTGATGCTGGCCTCATAAAATGAGTCTCAAAGTTTTCCATCCATTTCTATTTTTTGGAACAGTTTCAGGAGAATGGGAATTAGTTCTTCTTTAAATGTTTGGTAGAATTCCCCCGGGAAGCTGTCTGGCCCTGGGCTTTAGTTTGGAGATTTTTGATGACTGTTTCAATCTCCTTACTGGTTATGGTTCTGTTCAGGCTTTCTATTTCTTCCTGGTTCAGCTGTGGTAGTTTATATGTCTCTAGGAATGCATCCATTTCTTCCAGATTGTCAAATTTGTTGGCGTAGGGTTGCTCATAGTATGTTCTTATAATTGTTTGTATTTCTTGGTGTTAGTTGTGATCTCTCCTCTTTCATTCATGATTTAATTTATTTGGGTCCTTTCTCTTTTCTTTTTGATAAGTCTGGCCACGGTTTTATCAATCTTATTAATTCTTTCAAAGAACCAGCTCCTAGTTTCATTGATTTGTTCTATTGCTTTTTTGGTTTCTATTTCATTGATTTCTGCTCTGATCTTTATGATTTCTCTTCTCCTGCCGGGTTTAGGGTTTCTTTCTTGTTCTTTCTTCAGCTCCTTTAGGTGTAGGGTTAGGTTATGCACCTGAAACCTTTCTGATTTTTTGAGAAAGGCTTGTAGCGCTATATATTTTCCTCTCAGGACTGCCTTTGTTGTGTCCCACAGATTTTGAACTGTTGTGTTTTCATTATCAATTGTTTCCATGCCTTTTTTCAATTCTTCTTTAATTTCCTGGTTGACCCATTCATTCTTTAGAAGGATGCTGTTTAGTCTCCATGTACTTAGGTTCTTTCCAAATTTCCTCTTGTGGTTGAGTTCTAGCTTCAGAGCATTGTGGTCTGAAAATATGCAGGGAATGATCCCAATCTTTTGATACCGGTTGAGTCCTGATTTAGGACTGAGGATGTGATCTATTCTGGAGACTGTTCCATGTGCACTAGAGAAGAATGTGTATTCTGTTGCTTTGAGATGAAATGTTCTGAATATATCTGTGATGCCCGTCTGGTCCAGTGTGTCATTTAAGGCCTTTCTTTCCTTGTTGATCTTTTGCTTGGATGATCTGTCCATTTCAGTGAGGGGAGTGTTAAAGTCCCCTACTATTATTGTATAATTGTTGATGTGTTTCTTTGATTTTGTTATTAATTGGTTTATATAGTTGGCTGCTCCCATGTTGGGGGCATAGATATTTAAAAATTGTTAGATCTTCTTGTTGGACAGACCCTTTGAGTATGATATAGTGTCCTTCCTCATCTCTTATTATAGTCTTTGGCTTAAAATCTAATTGATCTGATATAAGGATTGCCACTCCTGCTTTCTTCTGATGTCCATTAGCATGGTAAAATTTTTTCCACCCCCTCATTTTAAATCTGTAGGTGTCTTTGGGCTTAAAATGAGTTTCCTGTAGGCAACATATAGATGGATTTTGTTTTTTTATCCATTTTGATTGGGGCATTTACTCCATTAACATTCAGGGTAACTATTGGAATTTAGTGCCATCGTATTGCCTGTAAGGTGACTGTTACTGTATATTTTCTCTTTTCCTTTCTGATCTACTACTTTTAGGCTCTTTCTTTGCTTAGAAAGAAATATTTCCTGTAGAGCTGGTTTGGTGTTTGCAAATTCTTTCAGTTTTTGTTTTTCTTGGAAGCTTTTTATCTCTCCTTCTACTTTCAATGATAGCCTAGCTGGATATAGTATTCTTGGCTGCATTTTTTTCTCGTTTAGTGCTCTGAATATATCATGCCAGCTCTTTCTGGCCTGCCAGGTCTCTGTGGATAAGTCTGCTGCCAATCTAATACTTTTACCATTGTATGTTACAGACTTCTTTTCCCGGGCTGCTTTCAGGATTTTCTCTTTTTCATTAAGACTTGTAAATTTTACTATTAGGTGACAGGGTGTGGACCTATTGATTTTGAGAGGCATTCTCTGAACCTTCTGAATTTTGATGCTTGTTCCCTTTGCCATATTGGGGAAATTCTCTCCAGTAATTCTCTCCAGTACACCTTCTGCTCCCCTCTTTCTTCTTCTTCTGGAATCCCAATTATTCTAATGTTGTTTCGTCTTATGGTGTCACTTATCTCTCGAATTCTCCCCTCATGGTCCAGTAGCTGTTTGTCCCTCTTTTGCTCAGCTTCTTTATTAATTGTCATCTGGTCTTCTATATCGCTAATTCTTTCTTCTGCCTCATTTATCCTAGCAGTGAGAGGCTCCATTTTTGATTGCACCTCTAATAGCTTTTTTTATTTCAACTTGGTTAGATTTTAGTTCTTTTATTTCTCCAGAAAGGGCTTTTATATCTCCCGAGAGGGTTTCTCTAATATCTTCCATGCCTTTTTTGAGCCCGGCTAGAACCTTGAGAATCGTTATTCTGAACTCTAGATCTGACATATTAACAATGTCTGTATTGATTAGGTCCCTAGCCTTCGGTACTGCCTCTTGTTCTTTTTTTTTTTGTGGTGAATCTTTCCATCTTGTCATTTTGTCCAGATAAGAGTATATGAAGGAGCAAGTAAAATACTAAAAGGGTGGCAACAACCCCAGGAAAATATGCTTTAACCAAATCAGAAGAGATCCCAAATCATGAGGGGGGAGAAAGGGGATAAAAAGAGGTTCAGAAGGAAGAAAAAAAAAAAAAGCAAAGAAACAATTAAAAAAAAAAAGAAAATGAATAAAGAAAAAGTATATGGGATGCCTGGGTGGCGCAGTTGGTTGGACGACTGCCTCCGGCTCAGGGCGTGATCCTGGAGTCCCGGGATCGAGTCCCACATCAGGCTCCCAGCTCCATGAGGAGTCTGCTTCGCTCTCTGACCTTCTCCTCGCTCATGCTCTCTCTCACTGTCTGTCTCTCTCAAATAAATAAAATAGAAAAAAAAAAAATTTAAAAAAAAAAAAAAAAGAAAAAAAAAAGAAAAAGTATAAAAAAGAAGAAATATATATATATTAGATAAACTAGTTTAAAAACGTTAAAAAAGAAAAAGGTGAAAGTTAAAAAAACATTTTAGCAGAAGAAGAGAAAAAGAAATTTAAAAAGAAAAAAAAATTTAAATTAACTCCAAGACTAAAGAATCATTGGGAGAAAGCCATGAGTTCCGTGCTTTGCTTTCTCCTCCTCTGAAATTCTGCCTCTCTCCTTGGTATTGAAACTGCACTCCTTGGTAGGTGAACTTGGTCCTGGCTGGATTTCTTATTGATCTTCTGGGGGAGGGGCCTGGTGTATGGATTCTCAAGTGTCTTTGTCCAGGCGGAATTGCACCGCCCTTACCAGGGGCTGGGCTGAGTGATCCGCTCGGCTTTGCTTTCAGGAGCTTTTGTTCCCTGAGCGCTTTCCGTAGAGTTCCGGAGGACGGGAATACAAATGGCGGCCTCCTGGTCTCGGGCTCGGAGGAGCCGAGAGCCCGGGGCCCCGCTCCCCAGTGCACCCTCAGCAAACAGCTCCCAGTAACTCCCGTCTGCCTAACCTCCGGCGGCGCTCCGAGCTCACCGAGCCTGCGACCAGTTCAAGGCAGCTCCGAGCTGCGAGCTTACTGTCGGCTCTGTCTCTGCAGCCGGCTTTCCCGTTCCAATATCCGCAAGCTCTGCAACACTCAGACACCCCCGAACCTTCTGTGACCCTGCGGGACCTGAGGCCACGCCGACCCCGCATGGCTTCGCCCCGTTTTAGCCTCTGGAGCGATGTCCCTCAGCGGAACAGACTTTTAAAAGTCCTGATTTTGTGCTCCGTTGCTCCGCCGCTTGCCGGGAGCCGGCCCCTCCCCCCAGGGTCTATCTTCCCCTCGCTTTGGATTCACTTCTCTGCCAGTCCTACCTTTCAGAAAGTGGTTGCTTTTCTGTTTCTAGAATTGCTGTTCTTCTTCTGTTCGATCTGCCGATGGATTTGCAGGTGTTTGCAATCTTTAGATAAGCTCTCTAGCTGATCTTCTGCTAGCTGAAGTAGTCTCAGCCTGCTACTTCTCCGCCATCTTCCTGATGACACCTTTTGTCAAACCTTCCCTTGGATGAAGTCTTTTTTTTTTTTTTTTTTTAGAAAGTGAGCGATCACAAGTAGGCAGAGAGGCAGGCAGAGAGAGAGGAGGAAGCAGGCTCCCTGCTGAGCAGAGAGCCTGATGCGGAGCTCGATCCCAGGACCCTGAGATCATGACCTGAGCCGAAGGCAGAGGCTTAACCCACTGAGCCATCCAGGTGCCCCTGGATGAAGTCTTTGACTGAAAACATAGGTAACAGTTGAGATTTTCCAGGAATCTGAGTGCTAAAATAAGGCTACCAAGGAAGAAATCTGACTGCAGTCTGTTTTGCCAGATAAATTGAAATAAAAGATACGAGAGCTTCAGAGTCTCAAGTAAATTTGTCTTAAAATGGCATTTAGTTGCTGCAAAAGAAACCAAAATATAAATATCTATTTCTTCAGCCAAAAAATATATTTATGGAAAATATTTAAACAGAACTTTGAAAGATGCCTTATAAACACATTACAATAGGATAATAACATACAGAGACAATTTCTAAATGTGCAAAGCTGGAAAACTACACATTTGGAAGTACTGTGGATGACACGGGGGCTTCTTGTGGGCATTGAAAGCACCCTTTTAAAGCTACCCTTATCTACTGTAGATCAAAATCAAATTCCTATTAAGATTCTAATTCTTGGAGTGCCTGGGTGGCTCAGTGGGTTGAGGCCTCTGCCTTTAGCTCAGGTCATGATCTCAGGGTCCTGGGATGGAGCCCCGCATTGGGCTGTCTGCTCAACAGGGAGCCTGCTTCCCCTTCTCTCTCTGCCTGCCTCTCTGCCTACTTGTGATCTCTGCCTGTCAAATAAATATATAAAATCTTTAAAAAAAATCTAAATCTTCTAATGAATTAAATGCTTTGTTTTCTCTGATTTAAATTGGTTACATCAAATTCCTTTATGATGAAAGGTATCTCTAACAAAGAGCTAATTAGCTAGTTTATTATCTGATATGTTTCTAGTAAAGTGTGATTTTTGTGAATAAGTTATTATAGAATGCTACATGGGCATTCAGGATTCCTACACTTAAAAGTTGTTTTTTAACAATTTAGGGTTCAAATGACTTTCATTTCTAAAAGACCGATCTCTTTGAAATCACACTAGTGGGGGCGCCTGGGTGGCTCAGTGGGTTAAAGCCTCTGCCTTCAGCTCAGGTCATGGTCCCAGGGTCCTGGGATCGAGCCCCACATCGGGCTGTCTACTCAACAGGGAACCTGCTTCCACCTCTCTCTCTCTCTCTCTCTCTGCCTACCTGTGATCTCTATCAGTCAAACAAATAAATTAAAAAATCTTAAAAAAAAGATATCACACTAGTGGTAACAGTCAATACTTCTTCAGACCAGGCCGAATGCTCCTGCCTTCTCAGTTGTGACACTTAATATTCAGTGATAACAATATACATCTATCATATTTTGCCAAATTTTACTTCTATTCATAATAATGGGGGGTGAACTTTTAACTTGTTTATTTCCCAGTTCATATTTTATTTGTTTATTTAAGGATTTTATTTACTTACTTGACAGACATCACACAGAGGCAAAGAGGCAGGCAGGGGTGTGGGGGGAAAGCAGGCTCCCCACTGAGCAGAGAGCCCCCAATGGGGCTCGATCCCAGGACCCCGGAATCACGACCCGAGCCAAAGGCAGAGGCTTTAACCCACTGAGCCACTCAGGTGTCCCTCCCAGTTCATATCTTAATATTAAAACTTAAAATTCAAGAACTGAACCACTAAAATACACTACATTCTCTTTTCAAACTCAATGCACGTAGTACTTTTGCTGAAGTTCTCTTCTTAAATATTCCCACTTCAGGGCTAAGTGAGAATTAGGTGGAGATTTGGAGTGAATTTTGAAGAAAGACTTCTCATTACAAGAGAAGACACACAAACACACTCAAACAAATCCAAAATACCTTATTGTGTGTTTTATTTTATCAAGATTACTAATAACTTCTTTTGGAATGGGAAATTTGGAGATAATGGTTACTCTGTACTTCCTAACAAGACAGAACTAGAATGTGCCATTTACTATCTTGTAATACACAGAAAAAGAAAAAAAGAAAAGAAAAAAATATATATAATATCTACATGTTTAAATTTCAAAAGCCCTATCTCTATGTGCCAAAAAGCCATTTCCTCAAACCTGTTGCGACTTTCAACAGTTTCAGAGTACGTATCTCTGGTCTGCTTACTCAATCCAAAAGATTTAATCCTGATAAAGAATCACAGAAATACCTCAAAATTTTGGTTGGTCTACCAACTAGCCCTTAAGGGGGAAAACTTAGTCTTGCACCCTCAAGCTTCTATCTAGGCATTACAGCAATACTTGCAGCAAAAGGGGGGAGGGAAGCACTTCCTCAGCAGCTCCAAGGGGCCAGTCCTCTGCTCCCAACACTCTCTGCTGGGGCCAGAAGTCAGGTGTGGCCCAAGGAAGATGGGGGTACTCCACAAATGTGCTGCTATCTCTGGAAGAGTATTTGTACTCTTAGTTTTCTTTCAGGTCTGTTTACCCTGTGCCCTGAATCAGCCTAAATACACTAAACCTCAGTGTAGAAACTAAAGGGAGGGGCAGTCCCTCCACTGTCTGAATATGGCCCCCAGAAATCCTTACTCCTCATGTGAAGAGGGTGGTACACTACTGCTGCCCCAGGCCCCACACAAATGACTCAAGCCTGGGACAGGTCTTGGTTATTTTTTTTTTCTTACCTTTAGACACCTTTTCCAAAAACAAAATATTTTTTGTTTTCTTCTTTGACCTTGTAGGGGTTGATTCCACAGTAAAACATGTTATGCCCCTAGGGCCTGCCTGGGCCTACTTAGCCATAGTGACTCCATGTTGCCTAGGTAGACATTTTGTTGTTTAATAAATGCCTCAACAGTTATTGATATCAGTTCCAGGTAACTGTTGCTAAAACACATACCTAAAACAAGGCCATTTTGTTATATCAGTTCCAGGTAACTATTACTAAAACACATACCTAAAACAAGGCCATTTTGTTGTTTAATAAATGCCTCAACATTTACTAGTATCGGTTCCAGGTAACCGTTACTAAAACACACAGGTAGGAGACATCCAATCAGCCAAAGCCACATACGTAGATGTCTGTGATTGTGCCCTATAAAAACTAGCCTGTAAGACGAAGGGGCGTCGCTCCCTTCGGAGGCGGCCCTGGCCAGTCAGTCTGACTTCTAATGCTTGGCATAGAATAAGGCTTTGCGTAATTTTGTCTCAGTCTCGTTCCTTTGATAATGGACCCAACAACCTAAGTTTCATCTTTGAATATAATTAGTATATTTTCTGGAAGTTGGGCCTGAGGGTACAAGTTAATGAAACACTGTTTTGACTTTCTTGGGATTCAAGTCACCAAAGTCACAAGAGACCTTAAAGACAAATACGGGAGGTTACGTAGCTGGGAACAGGACTTCGCTCTTTTAATATTGAGAAGTCTGGATTTTTCTAAGTAACTGAGGAACCAAGAAAGCCAACATAAAACACAGTACTTTATTTTGCTACTGGTGTCCAGGCACAGTACTAAAAAGTTATAGAAAAACATTTGTTGGCAATTTCATATGAAGAGGAGACAAAAACCTAAGAAAAATTTGTCCTTTTAACATAAACTAAATCAAATTCTCATTGTATGCCAGTGTATTTTCGATGTTAACTTTTTTTTAAAAAAAAAATTAAATCCATGAGAGCCATTCAATCTCTACTTGACCTCATTAATTCCTGGTTGAAAATTCAGAATCAAGCAATTGCGAACCATTTCTTTTATATCAGCATCCTGTGCGTGGGCAAATGTATAAATACATTTTGTAACCTCAAGAAGTCTATTATTCCGCATACTAAATTTTCCAATGTGGCACAACATGGGTGTAATAATAAACCCTAATAGTTTTAATTCCTCTGTGGCGTGGCCTCCTAGGTCTCACTGTGGAAATCTAGGGTCTCTCACACCCTGGTTTCCCACCCAGGAGGGTAAGGACAAACAAATGAGAAGAACTCAGAACGCAAAATCAGAGAGAAGCTTACCAGAGATACAGGAGAGGCTCCCAAGATGCAGCCAGCCAACAGGGCTACCGGGTGTATTCCCTGCCTGGAGAAGCCAGCTCCAAAATCTTCACCAGCTGTCTCCAGGTCCTTTCTGCTTGAGAAAACGATCAAATGACAAAATCAAAACAACTTAATGAGTTTGAGGTCCTTTATCCAAGGGAAAACAACCCAGGGATGGGGGTAGGAGGTGGGGATGAGGGGAAAGTCCAGTGTCTCACCAGCAATAACACACTCTTCTTGAAAGATTTTGGATAAGAGCAAATTCTATAGGAGGTTTAGATGAGATAATGCAGAAACAGAACACTGGCTAGGGTGTTGGAATTTCCCCATAAGGCTACAAGGTACTGTTTCTTAGAGGGAAGTAAACTAGTCAATGGTGCACTAGTCGATGGTGACTAGTGTGCTTTAGTATTAACAGGTATTTCCCTGTAAGTGCAAACTGATTTATGTTGAGCTTTGGAATGTAGACTGGGCCATTGCAGTGGCCTGACACCTGGAGGGCGTGATCCACGAATTAGCTTTTTCTGGCCCCATGGGGTAGGATATTTAATGATTTCCAGGGCTCCTTTAATCTCTAACACCTTCTTATTTACCTTAAGAAAAGAAGGGCCATCTGTACCCCAATGTTTATAGCAGCAATGACCACGGTCACCAAACTGTAGAAAGAACCAAGATGCCCTTCAACGGACGAATGGATAAGGAAGATGTGGTCCATATACACTATGGAGTATTATGCCTCCATCAGAAAGGATGAATACCCAACTTTTGTATCAACATGGACAGGACTGGAAGAGATTATGCTGAGTGAAATCAGTCAAGCAGAGAGAGTCAATTATCATATGGTTTCACTTATTTGTGGAGCATAACAAATAGCATGGAGGACAAGGGGAGTTAGAGAGGAGTAGGGAATTTGGGTAAATTGGAAGGGGAGGTGAACCATGAGAGACTATGGACTCTGAAAAACAATCTGAGGGGTTTGAAGTGGTGGCGGGGAGTGGGAGGTTTGGGGAACCAGGTGGTGGGTATTAGAGAGGGAACGGATTGCATGGAGCACTGGGTGTGGTGCAAAAATAATGAATAATGTTATGCAGAAAATAAATTTTAAAAAAGTTTTGCAGGGGTTAGAGTATATATAACTTGTAATAGATACGTGACTTTTATGGCAAAGAGAAATATATAGAAAGCTATTGCATTCACCTTTGAGGCAAAGTAGTGTGTTGAAACCACAACAGGAAAGAGGCTCAGAATTTTCAGGAAGTGTTTCCTCCAAAAAACACACCAGATGTCAGATTTTTACTGAACCAGAGTAATTAAATACTTCAAGATAGTCATACATCAAGGGCACAAGTTGAAACTAGGCTTTCAAGGATTTAGAATCACATTTATTAATGTAATTGAAATTGTGCTTCTGAGCTTCCCTATATTTTGAGTACCTGCCCATGTGAGGAAATGGGCGGACACATTGTTAAACATTTCTGCATTTGGGTGAGAGTGTCAGATCTTGCTTGCCTTTCTGACAAGGCTCATACTGTGCAAAGCAATTCCAATATCAAGGCTGATCATCTATCCAGAGACAGCCAGCCATTAAACTCCCAGACCAAATCCAAAGACACAATGTTAAATATTTCTGCATTTGTTAAGAGCATCAAAAGATACTGCTTGCTTTTCTGGGACAAGCCTCATACCATGCAGAGCAATTCCAATATCAAGGGTGATCATCTGTCCAGAGACAGCCATTAAACTCACGGACCAGATCTGAAAAACATTTGTAACTGTTTAGCCACTCCTGAATAGCTTTCACAGCTAGCTAAATCATCTTCTCCAACTGGTAATTGTTCCAATGTCCCAAGACATTAAAAGCTATTAAAGTCTAATGACCCAAGTCTTGTTTTTCCTAGAAGGTGGAAACTTTTTTTGACGTTCTAGCTTTTTTTTTTTTTTCCATAGTGTTTAACTGGCTACCAGTTTAGAAAAATACGGTATTACATCTATGCATAAAGTGTAAATCAAGTACTTCAATGAAACTATAGGTCTGGAAAAGGTGTATTTTTGGTTCAGTACTGACTGCAAATGTTATACATACAAATAGCCATTTTTGTGTTCAAATGAACACACTAAGAGATATGAAAATCCTCATGAAGCAGTCCTATTTTTGTGGTTTATTTTATTAATATTTGCAGTTTATACTATACCACAGATATTTTGGCCTTTACCTGGCCTTTACCTTTTGTCATAATCAAGAAAAAGTAGTATCCATTGGATATTATTTTATGATTTTCAGGTAATTATCTCTCTTATAAGAGTCCAAATATAGTACAGACTTGTTTATTTGCAATTTTTTCCCTCTATGAGACACTTCATTGCTCAGTCTGTCAAAAGATACTACAAATGGGGGACCTTTGGGTGGCTCAGTCAGTTAATCAACTGCCTTCTGCTTAGATCATGATCCCAGAGTTCCAGGATAGAGTCCAGTATTGGGTTCCCTGCTCAGTGAGGAGCCTGCTTTTCCCTCTGACCCTCTCCCCATCATACTTTCTCACTCACTCTCTATCTCAAATAAATAAAATCTTTTTTAAAAAAGACTTTACAAATGGTACTGAGCTAATCAAAATTTAAAAGAAAACGTGACAGAAGAATGCATGAATGAGAAAAGCATAATTCCTGGTAATTACACTGGAAATCCACTTGAATGATCTTGTTGCCATGGTTAATTTTAGATATTTTAACCTTTCTTGTATTGTTAAATCAAATGCTATCCCAAAGAAAGAGAAGAGCCCCTAGAGAAATAGAAATAAAATCAACCTATTATTAACTGAAACAGTAAAAATGACAAAGCGGAAAAGTCCAAGTTCAAAGTACACTCTACACGTCTCCATTTGTTCTGGAGAAAATAATCAGTAAAAAAAAATATATGCGTATTTATTCATTTTATGAGTCAATCATTTAAATTTTCATTAATAAAATTATCAAGTTAAGACTAATTATATCCATTATTTTTTTAGCACCAGTAGAAAACAAAACCAAATATAATGTTTAACTTGAATTATAAAGTATATTAATGAAAAGTACAGGTACACCTAAATGTGTAGGTCATTTTCTAAATCTTACAGGACTGCTTCATTTAAATGCTTATTCCACTGTCTCAGCTTTGTATAGTATTTTGTCTTATTCATTTTTTTTGATGTTTTGAGAAAAGGAACACAAAGAATATTATTTTTAACTACATTCATTAATTTTTTCAGTCATTTATCATCATTTGTTCACCAAATATCTTACTTTTTTACTATGTGGCAGTTATCACATTAAGTTGATGAACTGAAAGAAAATGTTGTTGTTTAAAATTAATGACACATTTATCAAAGTAATAAAGTGAAATAATTTTAATATAATACAAATACTTCAATAATTCTAAACTAACTCAATTCTCAGTGATCAAAAAATTCTAGTTCATCTGAAAGAAAAAAATACAAACATGGAGCTAATGCAATTTTACACTGGCATTTGAGGAACTAGGATTGAGACTTTGTGTGCAAGTTTGCATTTTTTAAAAATAACTGGTTCAAGTTGTCATAATTAGAAACAACTATTGTTAAAAGGGGAAACTCCAATTTTAAAAGGGTGTCTTGAAGAGTTAGATTTGATTCCAATACCACATTCTTTATAGCAACGTGAAAATTTCTAACATATGGTACAATTCCCAAACTTGTTTAGGTTAATGTTGAAAATTAATCATAGCACTGCCATTTTCAATGTATGAAAATCTCTCAGCAGGATCTGACAAAACGATACAAAATGGAGGCATTCTGAAGAGGGATGTTTCCTGAGTCACAATGTAGGGTAACCTGATCGAGCAGATAGTCACAGAGTTCATGAGTCTTCATGTTCTGGTCCAACAGAAACAAATCACAAACATTTCAGTGAAAATCCCGCTACATCTTCACTGGACCATGGTTCTACTGGAATTTCTGAGTTGTGAGTAATAGCTATATGGACATAAATTAAAACTGAGGGAATAACTGGTTTGAAATGGTGTGGATATCCCCATATAGTTAAGCATTTAGTTATCGTTCTTTCCTTAAGCTTATGTTCTCTCCATATACACCATGTCCAAGGGAATATCCTCCAATAATCAAAAATGTAATTGCTCAATTTTTCCATTCCCATTAGACAGTAAAGTAGCAACATACTCTTGTAAATACCATAGAAGAAAATCTCTATTTGCTGTTTCTACTAATCAGAAAACATAGTTGGTGGCTCATTGTTTTGTACGTATAAATACATACACACAAATATAAATATATATAAATATACCTATATTTATACAGATATATATTAATATATTTATACATATATATGTAAATGTAAACGTATATGTGTGTGTATTTGTGCGTGCGTGCATGTGTGTGAATCCAGAAATGCATCTACAGGGCAGGAAAAGAAGAAATGTATTTCAAAAGTGGAATTCATTACCACTTCTCAGATGTGTAACTTACCCCTACAATCTTTCTGGGCCTCCATAATTAGAGTAACTTAAAAGGTATTTTTTTTTGTAGGTTTTATTTTCTTTTTGGTGTCTCAACTCTAGCTACAGCCCTGACCAATGTATTTCTATAAACAGAAACTGGATATACTAATGTGTACTTCTTGGGCTGGCCAATGCTGGAGTGTTAAAATTTATTGGTTTTTTTTTTATTTGTTTGTTTTTTTTGTTTTTTTTTTTTCTCCAACAGACCAAAGAGAGTAAATTTTTAAGAGAATTTTTCTAACTGAATTTAAAAGTTAGATGAGTATCTAATAAAAATCAGTGTCTATGTCTATTTATGAAATTTTCCTCATGTCAACTGAATAAAAGTAAAGAAAACGTGAGGAAAAAAAAAAAAAAAAACTGTCCTCTAAACTGAAACAGGGAACACCTCCAGCCTCAGAGCAGAAATACACAAGTCAAAATCTACTTTGATGGGGGTGATGGACATTAAGGAAGGCATGTAATGAGATGAGCACTGGGTGTTAGAAGCAACTAATGAATCATTGAACACTACATCAAAAACTAATGATATACTATATATTGGCTAATTGAATTCAAATTTAAAAAGAAAAAAAATAAAAAAACAAAAATGAAGTTGACTTTGGAATGAATTGAAGAGAACAGCAAAAATGATACAGAACCCCTTTACCCAAAGGTATGGGAAAATTTGTGAGAAGAAAGTCTCAAAATGGAAACCAGAATTGGGGATTTGGGTGTGTTGTACAGAAGGCATAGAAAGACATTGTTTTCACTATTTCATCAGGGCATGTCAATACAGGACAAAAGGAAAGACTGCCAGGCTACCCACCACCAGTTCTGCCCATCTACCTGGACCCTAAATATGAAAGATGAGATTGAAAGGCAAGGGTGGAAAGTAGGCCACTGTGTAAACACCTTATATTATCAAAATCATGGTGGAAAACAGTAAGAAAAGCTTTGGATGGAGAGCAAATGACCCACATTTTAATTCAATTCTCAATGTCATGTCACTCCAAAGTGAGACAAGGCACACCCACCACTGTCCCTGTGTGGGTTGGAAAAATTGGAGATATTTGACTAATTTTGGTAGAAGAACTCAAAAAACAATTTCAGACTGCCATTAACCATATGCATAGGTTCGTTCCTCCCTTCCTAGGTAGCTGAATGACATTCTTCAGTCAGGTGTTAGGCACATTCAAACAGGACCCAAGTACACAGGCAGAATGCAGAACATTCAATGTGCATGATTTTCAGACACACAGTTGTCAAGATATTTGTTATTTCTGATAAAATTAAGTAACAAAGTAAACGGGAACCATGGAATCATATTCCAGAAAAGGAAGAAAAGAGAGAAGAAAAAGGGGAAGAAAAAAAAGAAGCAAAAAATTGTGCAAAGGCTAAATCTTAAACATGAAGAGGAGTTCATCTAGCAAGTAGAAGAGAATTTTAGGCAACCTGTATTATTCCACCACTGCTATCCCCACATTTCATTTAAAGAAAGTGTGAAGATGTGGTCCATATACACTATGGAGTATTATGCCTCCATCAGAAAGGACGAATATCCAACTTTTGTAGCAACATGGACGGGACTGGAAGAGATTATGCTGAGTGAAATCAGTCAAGCAGAGAGAGTCAATTATCATATGGTTTCACTCATTTGTGGAGCATAACAAATAGCATGGAGGACAAGGGGCGTTAGAGAGGAGTAGGGAATTTGGGTAAATTAGAAGGGGAGGTGAACCATGAGAGACTATGGACTCTGAAAAACAGTCTGAGGGGTTTGAAGTGGCGGGGGGGTGGGAGGTTGGGGTACCAGGTGGTGGGTATTATAGAGGGCACAGCTTGCATGGAGCACTGGGTGTGGTGAAAAAATAATGAATACTGTTTTTCTGAAAATAAATAAATTGGAAAAAAAAAGAAAAAAAATAAAGAAAGTGTGAAATCTATAATATTAGAGAATGGGAAAATTGAATATAAAAGAGACAGATAATGAAGAAAAATTTAAATGAGAAAGAACAGTACCACTGTAGTCATTAAACATAATTGGCAGATTATAACCAATACTGGGAATATATTTAAAAAAAAGAAAAAATACTGGGAATATAAAAAGCAGTGAAACAAAGGGCAGACTTAAGAAAATGTGGACAAAAAAAGAAAAAGAAAAAGAAAAAAGAAAATGTGGACAATGGATAGTCCAACATTGAGACATTTCACTGTGGAAGGAGTTCATGTGGGTTCCTATGCTTATGTGTATGTGTGTGTGTGTGTGTGTGTGTGTGTATGTGATGACTATGTAATTAGTTTGGGAAGTGTGCTTAAATGGATTAAAACTTTTTTTAAGATTTTATTTATTTATTTAACAGACAGAGATCACAAGTAGGCAGAGAGGCAGGTGGAGAGAGAGGCGGGGGTAGCTGGCTCCCTGCTGAGCAGAGAGTCTGAGGCAGGGCTTGATCCCAGGACCCTGGGATCATGACCTGAGCTGAAGGCAGAGGCTTAACCCACTGAGCCATCCAGGTGCCCCAAAACTTTTTTTAAACTATAAGATTTCAATATTATAGCACATAATTTTTAATATTTCTGATACGTATGAAGTTCACATATACAATGAACTTACTAATATCTCCATGAAAACTGCAAATGGAATGTAGCTTAGGCAATGTCTTATATGTAAAATGCATGGATCAAAGAGATGGCAATGATTGACAGAACATAGATGAAGAAAACAAAACCAAACATTAAAACCAGCAGACCTAACTATAGAGTTAGTGTCTTTGTAAGAGATGCCAGAGAACAAACTTTTCCTCTCCCCGCCCCCTTTCCCATTTTCCTTCTTCCTGTTCCCTGCTCCCTTGTCCCTTCCCTGACTCTCTTCCTCCCTCCCTGCCCCTCCTTCCTTCTCTCTCTCTCTCTATCTCTCTCTCTCTGTGCCCACCCATTGGGGAAAGGCCATGAGAGGACTTGGGGAGAAGGTAGCCATCTACAAGCCAGGAACACAGCCTCAGAAATGGAATTTGCAGACACCACGATCATGGTCTTCCTGTTTCCAGACTGTGAAAAAATAAATTTCTGTTATTTAAGTGGCTCAGCCTGTGGGATTTTGTTATGGCAGCCCAAGCTGACTAATTCACTAGTACATCATCAATTTTACAACTGCTCATTGCTTTTTACTACTTTAAACATAGCTTTTTATTTCCAAAATGTTATTTCATTGCAATATGCGTTCCAACTTTCCAGAAGTATCTTTTCTAAAAACTTGGAGACACATATTCCTTGATAAGCATTTTGTTTTTGTTTGTTTTTTGCTTCTTTGTTTGGTTTGGTTGGTTGTTTTTAGAGAGAGCTAGGGGGAGAGAATCCCAAGCGAGCTCCATGCCCAGCATGGAGCCTAATGTAGGGTTCAATCTCACAACCCTGAGATCGTGACATGAGCTGAAATGAAGAGTTGGATGCTTAACTGACAGAGCCACCCAGATGCCCCCAAATAGTTTTTTAATAATAGTAAGTAGTCATTGTCCTTTTTCAGAAAATCACTGGGATTTTAACTACTCTTCAAAGAGACCCAAAATGCCTCTAGTCATTCCCCAGACATTCCACGTAGTATTTTTCTGTGGCGCCATATATATATATATTAGATGGTCACATAATATATATTTCTATAAATGTAAATACATATTTAAATACTTTAAAACAATATATGTGGCAATATTTATATACAAGCATATATCTATATATATTTAGGAACAAATAAATGTTTCTTTCCCAGAATTTAAACTCATACCCTGTATACACACCAGTACAGATTTATAGAGACAAACAAAATAACAACACCTCAATCTTAACAGTTCTATGGAAGAATGAATCAGATCTTCAGGCTATTCTCTTGCCATAAAGAATAAGCTGAAGAATCCTAAATTCAAATTTGCAGGTTTGTGTTTTGTGTACTATTCCAGATATTAGTTTGGTACTCATTTACATAGGAGATGTCAATACTAAAAAAAAAATTGCAAATAACAAATATTTCAAAACAGGTTTTCAATAAAGCAGTATAAAAATGGTAAATCATAGTGAATATGCTAAAAGAAGACCCTATAAGAAATTGCATTAATATACATGAGGGGTGGTAAATGGCTACACAGAAGAGACAGGCAGGGGTGCCTGGGGGGCTCACTTGGTTAAGCCACTGCCTTTGGCTCAGGTCATGATCCTAGAGTCCCGGAACTGAGTCTTGCATCGGGCGCCCAGCGCCATGGGAGTCTGCTTCTTCCTCTGACCTTCTCCCCTCTCATGCTCTCTCTCACTCTCTCTCTCAAATAAATAAATCTTTAAAAGAAGAAGGAGGAGGAGGAGAAGGAAGAGGAGGAGGAGGGGAAGGAGGAGCGGGGTGGGAGACAGGCAGAATTACAGAGCAGAAAGGAACTTGGAGCTCTTCAGGATTAAAAGCTTCAATTTCCAGATGTATTAATCATTCCTCATCTGTCCCCTCCCACCCCTTTCTAATCATCTTTATCATGTGCTGGGCCTGAGGAGGGTGCTCTCTATGGACAAGCACCAGATATTTTTGCAACTTCTAGCCTGGTTATGTCTGAACATTGGGCTCCTGGTCACAGATCAAATGGTGGGAGGGGAGAACCATTGGGGTGCTTACTCCCCAGCTCCCTTCCTGCCGAGAGCAGGGGTTCTTCTGCCAAAGGCCACTAATCCCGTCCAGCCACCTGACAACTCTCCTCTCCAGCCCCTTCAAGTCTGTGGAGAGGAACACCTTCTCACTACTGGGAGCCCCAGAATTATTCACCCCTCCCTGTTCCTTTCCATTAACATTTTTAAATCCCTTATTAAACTCATGCCAATTACTCCTTTTTCATGCACTATGTTCCCTCAAAATGAACTAAGATGAAAGATGAAATCTCCAAGTCGTAAAGAGATAAAAGGGTAAGAGCTAATTTATCTCAGTCACATTATCACTTGCCTGTGGTCTTAGAGAAGCAAGGAGCTTTGTGGTAACTATTATAAATGCTGCCCTCAAAGTACTGGATTAAAAGTAAAATTCACAGTTCCTAGTGTATGATAAAATGAAGAGTGCTCCTATTCACTCCACATGATTAAAAACACTAAGCAAGAAGAAAGAAAAAAAAGAACAAAGAAAACACAAAAAGTATGTGCATTAGTAAGTCTATTTTTCAGACAAGAGTCTAGAAGGCTCAGATATTGCTTTTTGTTGTGTACCCCATTTATGTGCCAAAGGTTTAAGGGACCTGCCCACCATGACACAGGTTAGTGGTAGAGTCTAAGTCAGAACTAAGCCCTTGCCCCAATTGTGCTGTGCAACGGGATCCAACCACAGGTAAACACTGAAGTCACACTCACTGTTTCTGAGAAACTAAATCATGTGCCCACATCACATAGATGCATGGGATAGATAGGAGGGGAACTTGGAACTCAGACATGAAGAGGATGGTAAGTGGAGTGCAGAGTTCAAAAGCACCCCAGAGCCCTTGATCATCATAAAATTGGGGATCCCTCTTGTTGGATCATATCTCAAGTAAGCCAAAACAAGCAAGGACTGCAATCGTCTGATTCCTGGTCAAGAGTGAGAGCCTGGGAAATTATGCAGTATGAACAGTTCTGGTGAAACCACAATGGCCAGGAGCCAGTTTCCTGTGTTCATGGAGAAAAGGCAAGAACACATTGGCTGCTTTAATTTCCCTACACCGCTGCCAAAAGCCACAGCTTTACTCTGTGTGCAGCGATCTGACCCCTCTTTTTAAGGTCTCCTGTTCACTGGGTTTCAGCAAACAAGGTACCAACCACTTGTTCCCAGAAAGGTTCAGAATCAATCCAATTTCTGAAAACAAACATCATTTATAAATGATGTCTCCCCATTATCAGGGTAGAACCTTCCTGTTTTCACCAACTCAAAGTATTTCCATTACGACGAACAGATGACGCGCAATAACCACAATCACCAACAGTATTTGTTAACTGATAGATTACTTGGCAAAACAAATTGAAAAACCCTATTATTTATTTTGTCTTCCTTAAGATACAATTCCTCTTATCCTCTTTAAGAGCTTCATATTTCTTTATGAAATTATTTATATCCTGCTCCTTTTCAATGCCTGCTACAAGGAAGAACTGTGACATTGAGAGTCTTGACCATGACATTTGGGTAACTATGCAATAGTCAATTTAAGTAAATGGGAACAAGGTGACTTTTCAGTGGAAGGAAGACTAAAGACTGCTAAAATGTTAGGGGCAGTTGGCTACTTGTCTTTCCTCTCCATAGATGTAGAATTCAGAGAAGACTGGGCTATCAGATTTCTGTTAAGCAAGGGTGAGGCCAGGGACCTAGAGCTGTTTAATCCACACCAAATGTGAGTAATAACAGTAGGAACAGAGAAAAAGGAGTTTTAAATCATGCACTATTAGAATGAAAAGGAGGGGTGCCTGGATGGCTCGGTGGGTTAAAGCCTCTGCCTTCAGCTCAGGTCATGATCCCAGGGTCCTGGGATCGAGCCCCACATCAGGCTCTCTGCTCATCAGGGAGCCTGCTTCCCTCTTTCTCTGCCTGCCTCTCTGCCTACTTGTGATCTCTATCAAATAAATAAATAAAATCTTAAAAATAAATAAATAAATAAATAAGAATGAAAAGGAAATGGAAATTCCGGGAGCACCACGGTGGCTCAGTCGGTTAAGTGCCTGACTGGTGATTATAGCTCAGGTCATGATCTCATGGGTTGTGGGATCCAGCCCATGTGTGAGGCTTCATGCTCAGCAGGCAGTCCATTTGATATTCTCATCTTCTCCCTGTGCCCCTCCCCTCCCTCTCTTTCTCTAATTTTTTTTTAAAGGAAAAGGAAATGGATTTTTAATGCTGTTTCAAAAGAAAAAGTAATATGTAAAACCATACAGGGAAGCTTCAATTTTTTTTTAAAGATTTTATTTATTTAAGACAGACACAGAGATCATAAATAGGAGGAGAGGCAGGCAGAAGGGGGAGTGGGGGAAGCAGGCTCCCCGCTGAGCAGAGAGGCCTACTCGGGCCTAGATCCCAGGACCCTAAGATCATGCCTTGAACCAAAGGCAGAGGCTTTAACTCACTAAGCCACCCAGGCACCCCAGGAAACTTCAATTTTATTTTATTTATTTATTTATTTATTTATTTATTTATTTATTTTTAAGATTTTATTTGTTTATTTGGCAGACGGAGATCAGAAGTAGGCAGAGAGGCAGGCAGAGAGAGAGGAGAAAGCAGGCTCCCCACTGAGCAGAGAGCCTGACGTGAGGCTCTATCCCAGGACCCTGGAATCATGACCTGAGTCGAAGGCAGAGGCTTTAACCCACTGAGCCACCCAGGCGCCCTAGAAACTTCAATTTTAGCATAGGGACAATCATCATGCTTTGTTATATATGAGAAATCCAAAGAGTTAATTTTTATAAGGTTAGAACAGAGGAGTAGATACCTAAGAAAATAAATAAATTTCAAATGATCACGGACTGTTTTACTTGCATTAGTCACAGGTGTTTAAATTTTTGACACTTGTTTTTGTTTGTTTTGCATTTTTTTTTTGGTTGTTAGATATTTACAATTCCCAGGGTTCTAGACTATCATGTCATATGTCTCATTCTTTTTCCGTTGGAAGGAAAAGCTCCACAAATTGTTAGTATCCAATTTTTTTTCCAGATAAACTTTTACATTAGGTATATCTCTTCAATTCCAATGACTTCATCTAATTCCAACTGAGCTTAAAATCTCCAGATAAACTTTTCTATTTTCTTTTCTTGTATTGATTTAGTCAAATCAATTTTTTTTGGGGGGGGAATGGAAGAAGAAATGATCTTCCAGAGAGTCATAAAAAGACTTAGCTCATCTCTACTGAAATGCATTTATCTCTTATTTTCATGCTATTTGCCTTTAATGTTCACACTGTTGTCCTTGTTGTCTTCCATAGACAGCCAAGGCACTGCAATTGATGTCACTTCCGTTATGCTCTCCTCTTGACTGTGAACAGCTTCTCTGATTTTTGGTTGGGCATGAGTCCATTTTGACTGCTTTATTCTTAAAATATGAAAGGAACCAATTCCTGAGCAGGCCACATAAATATGAAAAAGCACAGAACGGTCATTCCCAGTTTAAATAAAACAGTAATATGACTTATGTGCAGACATGTATGCCCATAGTTATTTATTTATAAATTTGTAACATCAAAATAAACTTCTAACACTAGACAGCTAGTGAAATATATCATACTTCTTTATACTATATGCAGGACAGAAGTTTAAAACATGGTATATATTTATTAATATTGGGCAATATTTTCCTGTATTGTGAACTAACTGTATTATAGGAAAATAGAATGAACAGATGAAATTGCTCTAGAGAAATGTGCCCGTGAATAGGTATGTGAAAAATAATTTTTTGTGATGATTTCTCTCCTGTGCTTCATTTGCTAATCTCCTTCATTGAACATATGTTAATTTTATATATAAAATTAAGCAATTTAAAAATTGAGACTACAGTTGTTATCATAATAGGGACTGCACATTCTTGTTACCACAACATGAGCTATGAGCATTGTAAGTCCAAAGTAATAAGGAGAGACACTTTGAAGAAAATCTTCACAGAGCACAAGTCTTTCATGCTTCCTGGTGGAGAAGAAAGGACACATGAGAATTTTGGCAGATACATCACTAACATCCTGTGAGGACAGTATACTGTGCCTTCCAGATACTGTGTGAAGGAAGTACTTGTCCCAGCACTAGGGAGGCAGCAGTTAACATCATATATCAGCCCTTTGGAGGCTGCCTCAGCTACAGAGGGCAGCAGCATCCATGGGCATGTCCCATTTGGGGAGTTTAAACCAATAACCAACTCACTGAGAGTGTCAAGGCCATTACTACACAAGTCAAGACAACTCTGAAGAGCCCCTCAAACTCCAGAACTCTGTGGTGTGGACTGAGGCAATTGTTGGACCCATATCACACTGACCATCTCCTTCTGTCTAATGCCGCTTCATTCCACCATCTTCCTCAAGTGTTGATCTTGAGGGTGTCAAATAAATAACTTGCAAGCTAAACTCTGTCTCAGAATCTGTGTTTTTGGGAACTCAAACTAAGGCAAACAAAATAAAAGGAAAAAGATTTTGGATCCAGAGCAAACACGAACCTATTTTTTTTTTTTTTTTTTTTTTTTTTAGTATTATAGTATGTTTTGATCTGGAAGACAACATGCATCTACTGTCTTGGTCATATTCTCCAACATAAAATTAAGAATTAGCATGTTGATGTCCATTAAAGACTTTTACTATACTGCATATTTATTTTGAAGCTATACAGTAAATCAGGAAGGCATTATATTTAATCCTCCCAGTAAGTAATACCATAATTATCTTCATCTATTCAGATCTTTCCTTGTGTGCCTCAGTGAAGATTTTAGTTAATTCCTCATAGGAACAGGGACTGCACATTTCTTGTTAAGACTCTTATACAATCTCTTATTGCCTTCACTCAACTGTGAATGGAATCTGAGTTCCTTTTGGATGTTCTGATGTACAAGGGATTCTCTTATATTAATATGGATATTCCCAAAATTAATCACTTGGTGAACATTGTTCATACCTACATTTTCCTATGGTATGGTCTTAAAATCTTTTGACTCATTTATTTTTGGTATGTTTCCTTTAAAAAGTACAGAGTGACATATTTGTCAAGTGTTTTCTCCTTACTGAGATGAGAACCTCTGAAGTTTAAGGATTTCACCCATACTCACTTCCCGTGATCAGTAATTTGTAGTTCTATTTTACATTTGTTATTTACTCTCTAGTCTACTTTTTTCCAGGTGTTTTATCTTTTTTTTAAGTCTTCTTTTTCCCTTGTGCAATGATTATTTTATATTACACAAAAATTTACATAGTCTACCACAAAGAAGGTACTTGTACTTGTTTTTCTCTTGATTGTTTGTGTCCTTTATATTTGTGTAATGATTTAGTGTTATATTTTTTGGTACCCCTTTTAAAATCTATTCAGTTTTTTTTTTCTCAGATTCTGATAATACCAACAAACACTTTTATAATGTTTCTATTTATTCTCAGATTTCTGAATATATTTTCCAGACGTGCCAGAATGTCACTTTTATTATGTCAGATGATGTTTTCTATTACTCCTTTTTGGCCAGTAAGAGCCCTTTTGGTATGCCTTTCTTAAGCTTTAGTATATTTTCCTCTGTTGGTTCTTGGTTATTTTATTGCATTTATTCTTTCTACTCTCTTCTTTTGTACTTTGTACTGAAGAAATTCTAGTGGCATCTTCAATGCATTTCCCTGGATCCATCTTTCAGCTCAAAAATTTCTCTAATTTATTTAAGTTTACCATTTAATTCTTTAATCCTTCTATTAAAGTTAACTTCAGTGCATGTTTTTATTTCTGCAACCAAATTCAAATTTTTCAAGATTTCACTTTTTTCCTTATTAGTAGCCTCTCTTTGTTTTATGGATATTACATATTTTTATCTTTATGAGATTACTAATTACATTTGTTTCAAATGTTATTTCTATTACATTTTGTCTTATTATAGAATTACTTTTTCATTTGCTGCTTCTCTATTATAATTTGGTATCTCTTAGGTAAATTTGGTAACAAGATTCCTTTTGACTTACTGCTTATCATTTTTTACTATTACATTAGGGAGTACTTGTTAATCTCCTGGAGAGTAAATGTAGCTATGAGAGAAGACTGTATTCAATTATTTTGATTGAAAAAAATATTTAAATATTTAATATATACACACACATATATCCATTCCGAATTTTAAATTCATTACATTAATCCTGAGGTACCCAAAACAAAGCTTCCATTAAAATAGTCCTTTTTCTTGATGGGAAATTATTTACATTGGTCACTAGCAGACCCAATTTTTCAAAGACCATTATTTTATCTACTGATTTTTTAATAGAGTCTTAGCGTAAATATTAATCCAATAAAGTTAAGATTATATTTACATTTTTGATAAGCATATTATTGTTATCCTCGTATTTACAGAGTGATAATTCTTATGTTGCCAACTTCTTGACTCCATAGAATGTACTGTAGGGGCCTGGTTAATCAGAGGAACTTAGTTGCAAACCCTGGATATAGGGGTGGGCCAGGCCAGATGGAGACATCCAATCAGTGGGGCGTGCATATATTTACTGTGGTGTGTTGAAATCCCACTGGCCACCTGTGTGTGGGCGGGGCTCAACCACCTTTATAAATGTTAGTCTGCCGAGGCTGGGTTGGGGGGGAGCTAGTAGGAGGAGTCAGAATAGCCGTTGGAGTAGGAAGAGGAGTCAGAATAGCGGTTGGAGTAGTAGGAGGAGTTAGAATAGCCATTAGAATAGCTGTTAGGATAGCTGTTAGAAGAGCCATTGGAATAGCCGTTAGGGTAATCTTCAGGAGAGTTAGAGCGTCGTGGTCATTCATCATGGTCATTGGGAGCGTCGTGTTCGTCCTGGTCATCGTAGTCATAGGCAGCAGCACCATGGTGAACGGCCTCGTTGCCAGCAGCCTCACCGCCAGCAGCCTCCCCACAGCAAGCGGCCTCGTCACCACCGAGCCGCGGCCCCACTATGAGCGGCCTCGCTGCCCCGGGCTTCAGCCCGACTGTGAGCAGCCTCACCGCCCCGGCCCCTGGCACCACCACTGCAAGCAGCCTCACCGGAGTGGCATCATTCTGGGGAGCGGCCCCGTCTGGGGAGCAGCCTCATCCAGAGTGGCCTCTTCTTGAGAGCGGCCTTGTCTGGGGAGCGACCTCATCAGCAGCAGCCTCGTCCTGGGAGGGGCTTCATCCAGAGTGACCTCTTCTTTGGAGCGGCCCTGTCTGGTGAGTGGCCTCGCCAGAGCAGCCCCTGTCTGGGGAGCGGCCCTGTCTGGAGAGCGACCTCATCAGCAATGGCCTCATCCTGGGAGCGGCCTCATCCAGAGTGTCCTCGTCCAGAGTGGCCTCATCTTGAGTGGCCTTCTTGGGAGTGACCTTGTCGGGGTCATCGTCACCGTCTCTTCATAAGAGATGGCCCCTACCAGTCAGTTTGATTTTTGATGCTTGGCGCAAAATAAAGCTTTGTTTGATTTTCGCTTTGTGTCAGTCTTGTTCCTTTGATCACGGACCCTAACATGTATAGCACCGAAGTGAATCCTAAGGTAAACTATGGACTTTGGGTGATTATCATGTTCCACTGTATGTTCACCCTTGTTAAAAGATCTACCACTCTGGTGGGGGATGCTGATAATGGTTAAGACTATGTGTGTGGGGGTGGGAAAGGGAGTATATTGAAAATCTCTGTACTTTCCACTCAATTTTGTAGTAAGTCTAAAAATTAAAGTCTTTTAAATTATGTTTTAGGGGTGCCTGGGTGGCTCAGTGGGTTAAAGCCTCTGCCTTCGGCTCAGGCCATGATCTTGGCGTCCTGGAATCAAGTCCCACATCAGGCTCTCTGCTCAGCAAGGAGACTGCTTCCTCCTCTCTCTCTGCCTGTTTGTGATCTCTGTCAAATAAATAAATAGAATCTTAAAAATAAAGTTTAAATAAAAAATGTTTTAAAATATGTTTAAAATAGGTTTTAAAGATTATTTATTTGAGAAAAAGAGAGCATGAGCAGGGGGAAGGGCAGAGGGACAAGGAGAGAGAATCCTAGAGCAAACTCCCCCACTGAGTACAGAGCCCCATGCAAGGCTTGATCCCAGGACCCCAAGATCATGAACTGAGCCAAAATCAAGAATCACCTGCTCAACCAACAGAGCCATCCAGGTGCCCTCCAAATGAAATTTTTTTTTTCTAAACATTTTATTTATTTGACAGAGACCACAAGTAGGCAGAGAGGCAGGCAGAGAGAAAGAGAGGGAAACAGGCTCCCTGCTGAGCAGAGACCCCCCCCCCCCCGATGCAGGGCTCCATCCCAGAACCCTGGGATCATGACCTGAGCTGAAGGCAGAGGCTTTAACCCACTGAGCCACCCAGGTGCCCCAAAATAACATCTTTTTAAAAAAGATACTGCTGAGACTCTTGTCAGAAATTAAAGATGTAAGTTGAGGTAATTTGACTTAAGACCTTGAGGTGGTTTGTTATTGAAACTGTTTTCACTGTTTAATGAAAATAAAAGTCATCTACTTGGATTCCTTTCCAACCTTTAGAAAAAAGATGTAAGCATGTGAAGAATTATCCAACACAGGGTCGGGGGGTTCACTACACTCTTGGACACTGATCAGCTGAGGAGAAATCAACTTAACTACATCTGGTGTTGAAGGAATTGGTGCAGATATATTGGAAGAGCTAAGGGAAGAAACTCAGCTAAAAGATAAGAAGTTGTTCTTGCAAAGCATAAAGAAAACGAAACAAAAAACCTCAATAACACCACAGGACATAGGTTCTCAATCAGGCAATATTTTCTCTTCAAGGGCACATTCGGCAATGTACAACAATATTTTTTTTTAAGATTGTATTTATTTATTTGACAGAGAGAACTCAAGCAGGGCAATGGCAGGGGAGGCAGAAACAGACTCGCCACTGAGCAGAGATCCTGACATGGGGCTCAATCTCAGGACCTTTGTAAGGGCCTAATTGGCCAGAGGGAGCCATTTTGTTGCAGTAAACTTAGATTGACCCTATGCAGTGAACTTAGATTGACCCTGCCCCTCCCAGAGGAACTTACTTGCAAAGCATAGATACAAGGGTGGGTCAGGCCAGGTGAAGACATCCAATGGGTGGGGGACTCATATATTTACTGAGGGGAGTTTAAATCCCATTGGCCACCTGTGTGTGGGCCGGGCTCAACCACCCTATAAAGGTTAGTTTGCGAGGCTGAGGAGTAGGAGTAGTAGGAGAGTCCTCAGAACCGTGAGAGCTGTCAGAGCTGTCAGAGCCATGAGAGCCATCAGAGCCACAGCCCTTAGTAGCAGTGCCATGGGAAACAGCCTAGCCGCCAGCAGCCTTGGCACCAGCAAGCCGCAGCCCCACCCTGAACGGCCTTGCCACCCCCAGCAGGCTTGCCGCCCCAGCCATGAGCGGCCTTGTAGTCCCAAGCCTCAGCCCCGCCACGAGGGGCTTTGCTGCCCTGAGCCTTGCCCCCCCCCCCCCGTGAGTGGCCTCGTCCCCCGGAACCACGGCCCCGCGGTGAGGGGCCTCACCAGAGCGCGTCATTCTGGGGAGCGGCCTTGTCGGCGTGCGGTCTCCTTGTCGAGCAGCCTCATCCAGAGCAGCCTCATCTGGAGCAGCCTCGTCTGGGGAGCAGCCTCGTTGGTGAGTGGCCACGTATGGAGCGGTGGCCTCCTCTGGCGAGCAGCCTTGTCAGAGTGACATCATGGGGAGCAGAGTCTGTGTCATCAGGTTTGTTGTCCTCCTTGTCATTGTCGCTGTCGTCATTGCCTCTTCATCGTCGGGAGCGGCCTTGTCCGGGGAGTGGCCTCATCTGCAGAGCAGCCTCGTCCGGAGTAGCCTTGTCTGCGGAGCAGCCTAGTCCAGAGTGGCCTCCTCCAGAGTAGCCTCATCCAGAGTGGCCTTCTTGGGAGTGACCTTGTCGGGGTCGTCGTCATCATCTCTTGGTAATAGATGACCCCTACCAGTCAGTTTGATTTTTGATGCTTGGCGCGAAATAAAACTTTGTTTGATTTTCGCTTTGTGTCAGTCTCATTCCTTTGATCACGGACCCTAACACCTTGAGATCATAACTTGATCAGAAAGCAGTCACTTAGCTGACTGAGCCACCCAGGCACCCTTGTATTACACTATTTTTGATCATCGTAATTGGAGCAGTGAGGGAAAGGGAGCACTACTTTCAAGTACTGGTTACAGGCTAGAGACGCAAACATTCTAGAGTGAACAAAACAGCTGCCCACTGCCCACTCCAACAAAAAATTATTTGATCCAAAATATTCAAAGTGCCAAAATTGAAAAAAATCTTCTATAGAGGAATAAAACTTCATTAGAGTTTAGCAGATGCACATACCAAGGTCAAAGGCAGAATGATGCTTCAAGTCAGAACCTGAGGTGTAATTCACATTAACAGAGGATATGGTGGAGAAAAACGTACTTAGCAGTAGAAGTCAAGAACCACGGTGTGAGCTCATTGTGGCACAAATAAAGATAAGGGATCTAAGGACACCGCATATGTTACAAGGTATTTTTGAACCCAGTTGTTCACCAAAGATTAACTCCGGTTTCTTGAGAAAGGCTCAAGTGGAAATAAAATTCCCATCACAAAACCAAAAGCTAAACAGATAAACTATATAACTAATGGTATTAAAATGACCAATCCCTAAATTTACCTGGAGACAGGAAGTAAAAGAAGGTACACTGAGGTGTCATTGAGCATTTTCTTTCTCCTCTACCTTCTCCAAAACTATTGTTTTATTACCTTTTTCTGAGTAAAAAAAAAAAAAACAACAAAAAAACAGATTTTTCCCTTACTTTACAAGTGTGAATCATGAATCATGATCCCTGTTAGCCAGTGTATATCATCAAAGAATTAATTTTCAACAGAGAAAAAGAATGTGACAGATTATTAATGGGGGGGGTTCGGAAGTTTTGTCATAAGCAAAATGATTTTTCTTGTAAAAGTCAAAAGACAGACATCACACCATCTGCTCTTTTTATAAAGTTATAAATCTTTGTTATTTGGGGAAGTATCTGTCTATGGAGTCTTTATGAATTTTTTGAGTAGATGAAGAAAATCAAGATGTCATGAGAGGGAAATCAAAAGGCAATGGTGAACCATTATGGGAATGACAGCACAGGAAAATGATTATAATGGAGCAAAATAAGCAAGTAGAGAGATCACAGTACCTGTATGTTGTATTTAAATTTTTTAACAAGCCATTATATCCCATATTTTGATCCACTGCCTCTCTGGTGATTTTAACTAAGGAATGAGCAGAAGAATGTTATTTTGGAAAATCAGTGATTTACTGTGCCTGAAATCACACCAAGAAGCTATCCTGTACTAATGCAGAAAGTCCATGCTATGCTCACAAGGGATTATAAAAACGGCATGAATACTTCCAGATCACTAATGGCACTGCATTCTGTCTACTGTTCTTGACCATCAGGAAGATTTGCTTTACTACTTTCGACTCTAAGTCTTAAGGCACAAAAAAATAGGAAAGTTTTCACCCTGACGTAGGACTCCACCAGTAGTGCTGATCTCTCATTCCTGGCTGAGAGTCCATTTCAAATCAAGAATTTGCACAAGGAAGAATCGTTTTGGCAGCGAGGAAGGCATTGTGCTGATCAACATGATTGTCCTCAACTCCACTAATTTTTTAACACATTAAGGACCAAGCCTTTCTCTATCCTAGATAATGAAAAGATTTAAGATAATTTTTGAAACTAAGTGGTGAATGTACAGATAGTAAGGACAAAAACTAGTCTTTTGGTAAGCTGTTGAAGCTGAAGATTTACTGTGAAATGTTGGAACTCATGAAATGTTTGGTC